>NC_137589.1:43304259-44504259 GCF_963210335.1 Falco punctatus
GGACAGGACTAAACCATTGGCTTTGACTACAGAACTGAGTATTTTAGAGTGGTTTTCTAGACCAAATGTCCTTTAGTATAGTAAAGCAAAGAAGATATATATTCCTCATTTGCTGTGTCTTACTCTGTCATCCTGGTGGTATGTTACAAGTTGTTTTTTCAGTAGCTTTTCTTTAGACCAAGTAGGTGAGAGGTCAGTTTTTCTTATGTATTTCTATTTGTGTCTTTTATGTGTTTCTCTACTATAATTTAATTAATATAAAAAATGCAGAACCTCTTCAAATCTAATGTCTTTGTGTATGTGGTAGGGTATACTACCCTTGTTTGAAGTGTGTTACAAGGCATTTGTGCTAGATAGAATTGCAAACCTTTAGAAATACATGGTGAAGATGATTTGCGTTTTAACAGAACCTTTGACATAATCTGTTCATCCAAGTTCCATTTTAGAATTGAAGTTAGTAAATCTAAGGATTATAGTAAAGTATTTCTGTGATGAGAGAATTCACCCGTGGTATGTTTAACAACATAATAGAATACCTAGTTTTAGTAATCCTTCAGATCTGCACAGAATTTCACATAGCATCATAGCATTCTAGTTTTTTTATTATTTTGTGATGGCTGGCTGAAAAAAATCATTGCAGTGGATTTGTGCAGAGCAAAATAGTAAAAGTCAGTCAGTCTTTAAGTATCCCTGAAAAAAGTTAGCCCTGAAATCTTAAGGCATGCTACATAGTCAAAAACTTTTTTTTTCCCCCCTTAAACTAATAATCTTAAGTAGCTACTCCATTTGTTCCTCTGTGAGAGAGCTGAGATGGAAATGCTGTTTTCCCTGTTTGTTGCATCATTGATGCCATTAGTTGAATGTTTTTCCAGTTATGATATCTGTATTTCAGAAATCATGGTGCAGGGAGGAATGGTAAAAGTGCACAAAACAAATACTAATTAACTGTCAAGTAATTAATCATTGGAAGGAGCCCAGGAGATGACTTGGTTTTGGCTTGAGAGTACCTGATCTAGTGTTGGACTCTGAAGTCTCTGCATGAAAGCCATGTTGAAAGCCACTGTCCAGAAGTCAGAAAAATTCTGAATAAAAATAGAGGAATAATTGGGTTCAAGTGTGCGGAAATGCAGTTCAAGCCACTTTCTAAACATTTTCAGTTTTCTTTCATGTAAATTTGGAATCAATATTGGAAGTTCAATAAACACAATTTGATTTCACCACAGATTATTCAAAAGAGTGCAGATATTACTGGATACAATCGTGTGGCCTTTGTTATACAAGAGGTCAGACTAAGATGATCATAATGGTCCCTTCTGGCCTTAAAAATCTGTGAACATATGAATAATTGAAAACCTGTCCTGCCAACACTTATTCGTTGAGGTAGTCATATTAAAATCCTGTGGGATTACTTGTGTGAGTAAAGGTTGTGGGATCAGACCTAAAGTGAGTAATCATTATCACTTATGTTTGGATTTATTGATAAACCTATAAGATATTCACTTAAAGTAAAGATGGTTTCTTTAAAATGGGAGATGCTTATGCAGTGATATTCTACGTGGGTTTGTTAGGCCAGCCATTATCAAAATACTTTAGAAAGTTCTCTTGTTTCAGTCTCCTGAACCATTCAGTTTATACTGGTGCTATAGCTCAATTCATAAACAATTTCAAAAATATTGTTTAAAAACTTGTAATATGTAGGAAGTATCTTTGTTTTGTTTAAAAATAAAATTCAGGCACTTAACGATACGGTTGGTATAAGCATATTAAACTTGTTAATGCATCTCAATTTGTGTAACGGTCTTCCTTGCTATGGCTGCTGATGTTGATGTTTGCACATACAGGAATACTGGGTAGTACTGTCCTTTGAAACAGTAGAACTTCTTCTAAAACATGTTAAAATAAGTATGAGCAGGTAAGTGGTGTTGTCAAGGTTAAAGTTACAAACCAGTCTCTGATATGCCCTGTCTTTATATTAACAGTCATAAAGTATTTAAGCAATTTCGCAGTTGATTAGAGATCGCTTTTAAATCAAGAGTTTAGTGGGATCACTTAAAAATCTGAATTGCTGATGACTAAGACTATTTTTGAGACCATGCTACTAAACGAGTATCGATAATACTCTGTCTTGCAGCTTTTTCCCCCACTTAATGTGTCTTCTATTGCTTCTTTAATGTAGCTGTACTATTTTAACAAAGTTAGGAGAACATTTGTTTTGTAGCTCCTAAAGTAGTCATTAATGGTTCAAAGTTTCCTGAGCATGTGGAGGAGGAAACGGTTCTCTGGATTCTTGCTCTTGTAACTTGTCTGCACATACCCCAGTGTATAGATGCATTAAAAAATGTCATAAAGAAGCTAAAGCTTCACTGAAAGTGCTGTAAAGACAAAAAGCAAGTGGGAAATAAAAGTGTATTTTTTTTATTGGCAGAGCATCCTGTGGCATGTAAAAGAGTGTCAAACCAGACAAAACAGCTTGTGCGTTGTTATTTAAATTGATCATCTTGAGTTCTTGTAGCCAGGTGCTGATGCATGTCAAGGGTACCATGGGGAGTTCTAGAAGATGGCTGTCCCTTTGTGTTCATTTCCAAGTGGTGGGAGATTTCTATGATTTACTCTTGACAACAAAAGGACCTGCTAGAGTTTGGGGCAGTGTGGATGGAAATACAACTTTTTTTTGGTTTTACTAGCTAGACAGTCCTGCTATGTGACTATGTGACTGCTATGATGCTCACAGAAAGTAGGCATGACCTTTTATTTGTTCCACACTTCACACCCGTGAGTGATGAACTGTAAGATCACATAATCTGTCCATTCTTTGTAGGACAAGGAATTTTATATTAAAATGTTATTTGTCAGTGAAGTCAGATGGTGATTTGTTACTTCAGTAATAACAAGTATTCAGCTGTAGCCATCTGCATGGTTATCAAAACACCGTGCCCTCTGTAGATCAGAGGGTGTAGGAGTGGAGTGCTCTGCAGAATGCACAACACAGAAGAGATGTGTAGGAATGCCAGTAAAAGTATGAGTAATAAATGGCAGGTGTACTGAATTCCAATTTACTATAACATAGCAAAATAGTAGAACTCATGTTCTGGAAGGTATATATTTTTTAATACTTTACTACCTTAGCTGTGAAAGAAAACCAGTCTATAAGAGTGTGTATAACTGGAATTTTGAGATTTTTACATATTTTAATTTTCTGGTTCTGCATTTTCTCATAGCCATCATGAGATCTATGTTGACATGTTTGCTATTGATCCTGAATAACTTCATAAATGTATAGTGCAGAGCATTTATATGGCATGATGCCTTAATTGAATTTCCCAAATTATGTTGCGTACATTATGCTTTGTTCTTTTTTAAATTTATTTTTTAAAGGAATGATTGGAAGGTAGTTTGAAAGAAGGGATTTGTTGGTGATTGATAGATGGTATTAATTGATACTCACATACTCAATTTTCACATCTCTGGGCTGCAGCTTAGAACTGGTAGCATATTACAGAGAAAAGTTGGAAAACTTAAGTTTCCAAGTTCAGACATCTTTGTACATGTTAGTCAGCTGTCTTTACTTCAGGTAAAAATTGCTAATCTATGGCTAATGAATGTTTTTATAGCTTTCAGGTTTCTGATCACTATTCTCTCTAGCATATTCTTGTATTTGGAAATCTAAAAGTTGTGAAAATACTGATAAATTTTGAAAAGCTGTATCCTCTTAAGATCCTCAGTTATCTAAGGTGATCACAGACTCCATCTCATCTCTGCAATGCTTAATGTTAGAAAAGTTCTTTCCCTGGGGGCACTAGTGTCCTCATCATATATCATCATTTTCTCTTTCTTTCTCCTTCAGAGCATTCTCAAATCAGTGTGATGGGAATGCAAGCCTGAGAAAGTACTCCTGAATTTTAAAAAATTGGTCAGCTGTTGCCCCCTTTGGGATAGTTGTTTAGTTTTGTGGTGTTTCCTCAGCTGCGAAAAGTAGGTAATACCTGTGTAATGGAGTTGTTAAGTAACTTCATTAGTGACTAGCTTTAAAACTCTTCCACAGTGATGTGTTCTTCTTTCCAGCAGTAAGGAGGATCTTGGTCATAGCAATTAGAAGACTTTTGTGAGAAGACAAATCCAGGAATTAGATCAGTTCCTGGCATTTGATAACATTGTGCTAGGTATATCCTTGGTATTTGTCTTAGCAGTCATATTTAAGTTTTAGGTAACAATTCTAAGTGTTCTTCTGTTTTCTTTTAAGTACAATAGCATGATGAAACTGTTTTTCTCATTGTTTCTCAGGAATTACGTGTTTTGCTCAGTTGTTGATTAGGATTCCCAGTCTGTAGCTTATTTCCTGCTAAGGATGTCACTAACGGAGAATTTATGATATAGAATGACTGAGTTCAGTATACGCTCTAATATTCTCTTTGGTAACCAGTGCAGGAAGAAATTGGAGTCTAATGTTATTCTTTCACATTTCTTAATGCTTTGAATTTATAGAAAAGATCTTGTCAGTGAAATGACTTGATTTTACAGTGAAGGTAGAAATTCTGTAATACGGAAATGGCAGAAAAGTGATGTTCAAGTCTTTTGCACAAAGGCAGAGAAGTCGATGATTGCAAATTCTTACCTTGGCTTCTTAACTACAAAATTCTGCTGTTGTCTTTAACTAAACTATTTCCAACATTTCTTCATATCCTTTTTCTTGAGCAAAGGACGGGAGTTGATTTTTAATGATATTTACTATTCACTGAACTAAATTTTTTGTTTCTTTAGTGGTGATTTTTTTTTTCCTGATTGGTTATTTATAACATCCTAGTGATTAATTTTTCCTTTAATTTAGTTTCCCGTCTGTTGTGCCTGGATGCTGCAGAACTGTGTATGAAAATTTGCACAGAGCTAGAAGAGATTACAATCTTCAAAAGCCAAAACTGTTTGTTTTTTTTCCCCCCTACCCCCTGAAAAATGACTCTTCTGTTAGGGCTGAACTACAATACAGATTTATAAAGGTGTAACATAGTTACATGGGTGGGGTTTGATTTTAGGTTTTAATTTAGGTTTGGAGCTCTGGCCCTTCTCTTTTAATGTATTCTATTTGTGTGAATGGATTCTTACGATTTGCATTACCTGATTATAGTAAAGATCAAATCTGGCCCAATCTTGTGAACACGACTGAAAGTCTAATTGGAATGGTGCCATTGTAATAGTTTTCTATGATCATAAAGTTTGTATTTGATAAACAGAGCTCACTTTCAGATATTCTAGCAGATACTAGTTTATTTACTTGCATGTGTTTTTAAAAAGGTTGGTCAGTGGATGCTGCAGAAGTGCTTAACAAGGCATGATCTTGCCCATTTATGTAAACAGGGTATTTCTTTTGTGAACATGTCTTGTTAACTATCCGTTGCAGACCTTTATTGGTGCTTCTTGAATAATTTGTTTAAACTATGCAGTACAGATTCCTTATTTTAGCACTAAGACTTACAAAGGCTTCTTTTAGCAGCCTTTAATTTTGTACTTATGTATGTGACATAGCCTGTGGCTGTGATCTCTACTGTGAATCTGCAGTTGTTTTGGGATGAAAGAAGGAGGCAGCTGGAAACTCAGTAGCTACATCTAGCTGTCTACCTAGAGAAGGCCTTGATTTCAAGTTTATCTAAACAAGCTCGACTAATCCCAACTATCTAGGGGGATCCACTGTCAAAACAAGCAGCATGGCCCTAAGGCAAACACAACCATACAGAAATGAAGGCTGGGACTTCCAATACTCCGATGACTGCATACTGGAGGCTTTTTTTTCCTGAAAGAGAGTAAGAGAGGTAGAATTTGCATAATGCCTTTTCATTGGAAACTTTTGGAAAGCTGACAGAGGTCCAGCTTATAGCTCTGTAGCCACAATACAGAGTCTATAGGAGAATCCTTGAATGACCTAACCATATTGAAAGAAAAAATGAAAGCATCGAAGTATAGCCAAGTGAGTGTGGAAAAGAGGGCTGCTGCATTGTCTAACATCTGCTCTACTTCTCGTTAGTTTTGTTCTTTGGTATTCTATGTGGACTTTGGAGAAACCTAAGACAGCCTAACATGAATCCTATAATCTTCCTTCTGAATATTTATGTAGTGTGCCAGCCTCTAAGCTGTCCTTTGCATCTTCCTACTTCCCCCTCATTTTCATGCTCTCAAATGAGGCCAACATTTCAAAAGCTAAATAAATGTTTGTGAATGTTTATAAAAGATTTGCATAAATTTGTCCTTGTTTGACAAAGATCACTTTTTTCTTATGCCAGTTCTGAAATTTTTTAAAGGTTTCAGTGCTTGTCTTGACAACAAAGTCCTGCCTCAGAGAACAATGATTGCTGATTAAGTGGGTATGCAGTTGTAGCTGAATACAGCATTTGAGATGTCTAAAAGGGCCAGTCATCTTTAGCCAGAATTATAATATTTAACAAATGTTAACCGAAGTATATATTTAAAGCTTTGTCTTCGATGCAGTATACCTGTGCAAGTGACTTATAGTGTGAGAAGTATATGATTAGCTTTTTACAGCTAGTAGTTCTCTCCTAATTTTTCCTAAATGTGGAAGTGAAAATAATCCTCATTTTCAGTCACTAAATGTTTAAAATGCATTTAATTCAATTAGTATTCTAGCTTTCTGATATTGACATGTATGTTTACCAATTGATCAATGTTTATGCACATAATTGGACCTAACTTTTTTCTGCCCCTTTGTACAATTTTTTCAATTCTTTGTGATTTCAGGCTGAAATTATTCAGTTTTATTATTCCTACAACAGTAGCTGTATATTAAAAAAAATAAAATTTAGCATGTTAGCTAAAATCCATTTATCTTAGAATAAACCTAAATTTTAATTTTATTGCAGGGGTTTTAAAGACTTTTATTATGGAGATCATTTGAAAAATGCTTAAATATTTAGTTCAGCTTTACTTTCAGATTTTTTTCTACTGAAAAAAGAGTAATAGTCGTTCCTGTTCTTTTGTTCTATTAGTTGAGAGGTTGAAGTTGTCATTAAGGCAAAAACTAGAGCTACTTCTCTGACACAGTTTTTATCACATCTGCTAGGCCTGTGTCCCAGGAGGAGCTGTGCAGAGCAGTGAATTCAGCATAGGCCCATTATCTACTGTTTTTGCGTATGTTGTAAAAGGAGTGAGACCTCAGGGAGGCTTGGAGCCTCCTCCCGTGTAATGTCCAAATCAGATTTGAAGGACTGGTGGCAGGAAAGCTTTGGCCTTGGGGTGTGAATTCTAAGAAACAGAGTCACAATTAGGTTTAAAAAATTCAGGGATTTTGAGCTTTATCTTGAAATATGTTTTTAGTAATGCAAGTAGAAAAGTTGCCCATCTGTGCACATATTTTGTACGTTTAAAATATTTAAATGGTAGCAGGCCTCAATATGCTTAGGAAATGTTATTTATCTCATGCTGTTCCTGTTACCAGGATTGTGTATATATGCATTGGGTTTTTTGTTTGTTTTTAAAAAATAGCATTTTCCTGAAAGCAATTGGTTACCTTCAGTGAAGTGATGTTATTTCATACTGGGTACTGTTCCCCTTCTGACCCTCGCACAGGAAAAAGTGACTTTTTGTAGAAGAAAAACCCTCCCCCAATTCAAGCTTTATAATTGCTTAAAAAGAGCTAATGGATTTTTAAAACACTAGCAAATGGATGGACTACTGCTAAAAAGTTGGATTGGAATACTAGTAGAATTAAAGAAAGTAGAGATAAAACTAAATTAAGGTAATTCAATGCTATTAGCAAATTATGCTTCTGATTTTTTGGGGTAGAATGGAACATTCTTTTGAAGAACTGATTAAAACAAATTCTTAAAATATTTTGACCATTATAAAAATCAGTATAATGTTCAGTACTGCTGTAAGATCTAAAAAGACTTGATGATAAAATAGATGCAAGATGGAATTTGACATAAATATTTTAAATTATCAATGATTTTTGAAAAAAATATCTCTGTTATATCATGTTTTTAAAAACTAGAAAAATCTTTAAAATCTGGAGAAATCTTGGTGTTATTGTTCTTTGCTTTCTCTGCTCTGTCATGTTGCAGATTCTCAGCTTTTTGTTGTGGTTGTGGAACCCAGGCCTCTGCATGCAGGATACTGTCTTTTTAATTTGAGAATTAGGCTTTATAAACTGCTTGAATTGAAATCCTTCTCCTGATTTTTTAACTACATAATTGCATGGCATTTGTTAATTCATGAGAATAATCTGTAATAATAACTTCAGGAAAATTTGCTGTAAGATAATATAAACTGATACTAATAATAAATGCAAATTAAATTTTCAATTTTCAACACACAAGATTTACTGATCTCTGTTTGTTACTCAGAGCTGTATTCAAGTAAGTTAGTGGTTGAATTTTTTGTGCTGGCATTGCTTTGACGTTTATATTCTTTAAATAAAATTTTGAAACATGACATTTTTCTGTCCATTGTAAGTAGTTCCTTTGTAAAATGTTTTAAGTAGTTACCAAAACTTGTTTCTGAGGTGCTCATTATTGTGCAGAAAGATTTTTCCTTTCCTAGGAAAATGTGTCAGACCAGCCCTGCATAGCTAACAGAATTTATGGTGTTCTAGATTGTTCTGTAATTTTCTTTCACCACCCTTTCAGTTTTAAACAGAGTTGTTGTCAGATTCAAGTTGGTAATTTGGGTGCACTGACAATTCTTTTTTTAATTCTTAAACCTGTTGTTCCATAGCAGTGGACGATTTTATTAATTTTTAGCTTAAAATAATTCAAATAGATGAATTAAATATAAGAGCAGTTTACACTTTTGTGGCTGTAAGGTAATGTACAACCCAAATTTCAAAATGATTGGATAATATTTTGCTTCAGTTGATGTCTTAGCACTCTTTTTTATGCTTTATTAACTTTTTTGTAATGTTTAAATTTGATGTTGTTTCTAAGCAGAAATAAAATTGTCTATACTTGCTTGCTGATCAAGTTGGGATCATGTTACCTATCCTCACTTTCCTTGATCCCATAAGGCTGGCTGTCATTGTTCTTAACCATTGTTGCTCTCCATTTTCTTCTCCTTCCTTTATCAGTCTGTGGATGTGTTCTTGGTGTCCCTCCATGTGAAGTGGATGGGTTTCATGTTTGTTTCATGGATTCAGATGGTATTTCAAGCTGGATAAGATGAAAACTATTTGTATTTCCACCCTCTCTGTTTAGTGTTTCACTTACAGTAACGTCACCTGTACTTAATTTCTGGTTTAAGGTCAAGGAAATAAAACAGCATTCATCTTTTTCATCACTGAGTCATCTCTCCATGGAAAACATCTCATTTGCGATACTCCATTCTCTTGTAATATTTGAATGGTCCTCCTGTAAAAATGTATGCACTTTCTGAAATATGGCTGTGGAGTTCTTGTTTTTTTGTGGTGTTTTTTCCCCATGATCCACAGCTAAAGGTCTCGTCTGTACTCTGGGTAGTCTTTTAAACTTCATCTGATTTTCCCTCACGTTTCCCAATAGGCTTCCAAATACAGGTCCCCAACCTGTTGGTTTTTGTGGTGTATTGTTCCCCTTCTCTGACTCAGATTAATATTTGTGTGTCTTGCCTTAATTGTTTGTCATTTTTCACAGATCTCTGCCTGTATTTTAATTTCTTGTCTCTCCAACTTCTACTTACACTTCTTGTTCCGCTTTGAAGTCTGTTGTATTGCGTATCTTTCTAAGACTGTTCGCAACAGTCTGCTGTTCTTGCATTAGATGAACAATTTGCATATCATTTTATCAGTGCAGTTTTGTTTAATTGTAGCTGCAGCATGGGATATTTGTTATTCATTTGTTATTGATGTTCATTCGAACAAGAGAAATAAAGCAATCCTGTATGTTTAAGAGTCTGTGAAGTTGTTCCCTTGACTTGGAAGTGGGAGCACACAGTGAAAGGTTTAAAAATGAAAATAAAAAATTAATTAGGATACAGCTTGCATATTAAATTCAGAAGTGGACATGCAAAATTTTTCAGCAATGTGGAGATTTCTTTACTATTTCATCTCAGTATATAGATAATTTGGGACATAAGCCAAGTGTGTATTGTGTGTATTTTACAACCTTGCTTTCCATACACTTTTCAAGTGTGTCTCTCGTGTGTGTGTGTAGGAAATCCTTTTAAGAGACTGCCTCACCTTCATAAATTGCTACGTGACACAAAAGGGCTGAACACTGTATTCTTGCCTCATTTATTTTGAAAACTTTGCTACTGAAACCAAACTTAATCAATGAGCTCTGTGTTGTCTCCGATAAGTTATGTACTGGCTTTATTGATTGGGAAGGATTTTAGAAAACCCATGTGGGGTTTATAATGTCAGCAGTGTTTTGATTATGAAAAGAGTTGGAACCTTGGGACAAGGAACCAGGTGGTGTATGTCCTAAAGCCACTGGTGACACGGCTGGGCTGAATCCCTCAAGGGACACAGTTCATGCCCTGCACTTTAACGGTGGTGACTGGCTGCTATAGAAGCACTTTTTGCTCATTAAAATGTTAAAAATCAAACTGCATGTAAAAAGATTTGTGAAAATATAAACTTGGGGATTGATCCAGAAAACTGGCATGTAATACCCTGGAGACACTGGTTTCAGCTACTGGGTAATTTACGCTTATCAGCTGCGTGTCCTGGATTGTTTTGGGTTCCTCCCCCCTTTTCTTCTTTTTAGGGTTTGTTTTTTTAGAGGCATTAATGTAGGTTTTACTTTAAGGAAATAGGCATAGGGGAATAAAACAAGAAAACAGACTATTGATACTACCTCTGTGTGTCATGTCAGGCTAAAACATAAAAAGAATTATAAGATGCTGACATGGAGTGATTCTAGGTTTGTTTTCGTAGTGTTTTTGTTTGAAATGTGAGGAAATGATGATATTTTTTTTTTTTTTTTTACTAGGCCGTAAGTAACCACCCACCTAAAGGGTCTGGAAGGAAATTGTATATTATGTAGGCATTGCTAATTTTTCAAACTGAGCAGTATATAAAGGATAAACCCCCCCAAAACATTACATTTATGGTAATGAGCTTGCAACTTGAGCAAAAATTAAATAGTTCTCCAGTAATAGTATTTCTCATATGCAGATCAGCAGTTTTGCTAATTATAAAATTCTGTATATGTTTTTAAAATATTTTTCTTTTTGAATGGTTAAAATTTAAATATACATCTGTAGTTAACCTGTACTAGTCTAAATATGTTAGTTGTAAATCAAGGCAGAGAGAAGTATTGGTATATAATGAGTGGCAAATTATGTCCAGTAACATTATAAAAGCCACATAATAATGCCACTGTAAAAATCTTTCTTTAAAAGACAAGGCAACGTACAATGGTACAGATTCAATTTATTGCCACAGAAAATTTAATTTTCTGTGTTTAGGAAGCTATAAATATCAACAAACAAGTGTATAGTAAGTTCTGAGTAGTACACTTATCCTATAATAACACAGTGCTGATGAGATGCTGAAGTGTTTTATTATGCGAATGTTTTTACTTGCAGTTACAGTAATTACTTAAATCATAAAAATAATGCAGAAAATATATTCTGCCATTTTGAGGTCACTGACCTGTTATCTTTTAACACTGTTTTATTTCAGAATTCTATGTAGCAGGTAGATGGCTTTGTTTCTAAAAATAGATGTGCAGTCAGTATTTTGAGGACAATTTGTACTGGTAAGGCAAATAAAAATGTAGGCATCTTACTCTCCTGCAATTAATAATTTTGATTCGTTTAAAGTTCTGTGGGTTTTGCTGGGGTTTTTTAAATGATTTTTTTAACATTTTATACATTAGGATTTCAGTTGTGGATAAAGAATAATTGTGTAATAGTTAAAATTTGTCAAGATGTAGTTTTTGTGCACAAGCAATCGGAGCTGTTCAGCAGACAATCGATCCTTGTGGAGGTGAGCGAGATTCTGCACAAGGCTGAAAATCACATTAATGAGGCCTTTACTATCAAGGCATTATTTTGTATCAAAATACTATTTCTGCAGAGTTTACACTGAAACCTGTATAGCTCTTTCCCGTTTCCTGCTGCAAATGAAAGGAGGATGCTTCTTTGCTTTACATGGCATTCTTCAATAGATCCTTTCTTGTTCTTTAAAAACAGGAGGTTGTTAAATAATCTATCAATAAACTGTCAAGAAGTCAAAGTTTCCATATCTGTTTCTGCCTGAAATCTGAAGACCTTGCCACATTTTAGTTGTCAAGAAACCTCCAAAGAAGAGTCTATGAGCAGTTGAGCCTGAAACCATTGCTAAGAATGGGATGTGCTTATTTGAATTATGTAGGATGAACATGTTCTTGCAAGGGAGTCAATATGTTTTCTGCTTCATTGAATAGGTTATTAGATTGATGTAGTTTATTTGTTGAATGATGGCATTGGTTTTAGAAATAAATGAAGTGAAAAGCATCAATTTAGTTATTGATGGTAATTTATTGCTATTGGTCAGAAAAGTGTTGAATTTACCAGAGGATTTGTTATTTAGTCAGGGTTATCTTGTTTCAGCCGAAAGCAGAAATATAGTTTACGTTTCAGGTCCTGAAATATTTAAGCGTGAAGGAGAATGAACAATGAATTGGCTGGTACTAAAGGTCTGCAAACTGGGTATAGCTTTATGGTGGATTGTGGATTATAGAATTCAAATTTTAAATATTATAGAACAATATAATGTAAATGAATTACTTCTGTCTGTGAATACAACTGTTTTGGGACTAACATGTTTCTGGCTTTGCCTCTTCAATGACTGTATTTGTTTCAAGTTATAAAGTTGAAAGTTATCAATTTATTTGCTGATCATGTTTTCAGTTTTCATGTTCATGCTGTTTATATCATGCAAAGGCTATGCTTAGAAGTTTCTCTGCGGTATTGTTTTGTAACTTCTAGAAAATGGTTTGTAGGTTAAATGATTTGTATTAATTTTAATACACATTATTTTAATCAGTCTTTTAACACTCAGATTTTCTTTCTAATAGGAGTAGGCAATGTTAAACATTCCTGCTATGAGCTCTACTGGCTTTATCTTTTGTTACTTATCTTGCTGATGTTAGGAAGTATTCTCTAATCCCCCAGACCTCTGTTCCTAGGTAACAGTCAAAAGCTGTGCCAGCAGAAGTGGTCCTGCCAGGCCAAACCCATGTGGTTTGGTGTTATTCACTATGATCCATATGGTCAGGGTAGAGATTGTCCCTAGAGAGGTGTTAACACTCAACAACCCAACCTCCTCCTACTCTTCGGAGAATTGCTGGATGGCTCCTGCTGCCTGCCCATGTGTGAATCTTGATTAATTTTTCATTTTTAATGAAGTTTGATCATGTTTATTATTTCACATGATTGACTGCCTGGTACTCCTGCCATGTAATTGATAAAGCCCATATTTCTTCATCTGTCTCTTATTTCTTCAGGGCAAAGTTGTGAAATTGTGTGATGTGGTTAATATTAGATTTATTGGTCCCAATAGATGTATAAATTATCTCTTTTTCTCTCCACAGGAAGTTCTACAGACTTTGACCAAGTTTTGTTTCCCCTTCTATGTGGACAGGTAGTGTTAGCTTTTCAAACTTTACAAGAAAATAAGCTTGTCAATAAAACCACTGTAGAAAATAAAAACCATACCATTCGGAATGTTCTGTCTGCTTGACTGTGACTTAAAGCACCCAAGTGCAAATTATAGTCTTAGAATCACTTTTTCCTGGGGTTTTTATGGGCACCATCAAAAAAAAAAAAAAGTTTTAAAAGTTTGAGCTGTTCAGTGGCAGCAGTAAGAGTATGTTTTGTTTTACTTCTACGTAATGCTTGGATGTGAAAATGCCTGGGTAGTAATTATCAAATATGCATATTAGTATCAAAGCTTTGTGTGTATGTATCTTATTTCTTAATTGCCAAAATTTGGGCAGAACAATGAATTAAGTGCTTTACATTTAAAGGTCTCTTGATCTTGCTGGAATGCTGGTGCTTTACTTGGTGGCTACTTAATGTAGCCTCTAATTTTGAGTGAAAAAAAATGGTAAAGTAAGTTACAGTGGACTTGACAGGAACTGCAAATATTTAATTCTTTTATTTAGAAAACTCCAGAACTTTCTTAGTTCTTTAATTTTGCTTTTACTGTGGATTATTTTGAATGGTTTAATGAAAAGAACAAGCATTGGAATTTTGAAAGGATGCACACTGCTCATATCATCTACAAGCATAATTTAATTGGTTAGAATCACTTGTCTTAGGTCAGCTAACACACTGAATGGTTTTTGAATGATTAAATTGACCTTAACTATGATTAAACTGCTAGAAATCTTTTTCACATTTCAGTGAAATCAGTGATAATTACAGTACAAATTGATTTTCTTTATAAATCAACATCCATATCTAATACCACTTCTTGTTTGAGCCATTATTCAATTTTTTAAACCCCCCCCACCTCCCCCCATAGGCCAGCTTGTATTTCTTAGATATCTTGAAACATTTTTCACTGGTTTCTGTGAATGGAGATGAAATCTCACCACACTTCTCTGGAGATAGAAGTCTACATATTGAAACCACTGCTACGCTTTGTCCTTCAATGTAGTCATCTGGGGTTGGAGGAAGCTGAAAGCTTGGCTGGATCATGCAGACGGTATGTGCTTTCAACCCTCCAGGTGGTTCCTGCAGATCAGGGTTGAGAGCCATTGGTGAGGCACTGCTGGAGACAGCTATTATTACCAGTGCCTCTGCTGTATCTGATTTGTACATAAAAGGAGAATTTGAATATCCTGGGCTGTCAACATGAGCTACTAACCAGCACTTGTTGACTTCGATGACCTTTAAAAGCCACAAATACTTATAATTTGGAAGCACTTTTTGCTGTTTATCTTTTTCCTATCCTAAAGGGAGGGAACAGTACTTACAAAATAAGTACTTATATGTATTTTTCTCATGTATGTGTTTCTGCTAGAAATATTTATGTTCACTATGTGTAGGTTTATTGTACCTAGGGGTTTTGTTTGTTTTGCTGTTGGTTTGTTGGTGGTTTTTTGTTTTCCTCAGCAATATAACATTCTGAAAGATAAGAACGCTGAAAACCCATATGGGGTGCAAATGAGAACATAATGAAAAGTGATTCCCATTTCTGGATTCTCTTGTTTGAGTATCACAGACTGTCACTGAAAAGACAGAAGCCAACAGTTTTGAACATAAAGCAGAGATTGTAACCCATAGTACACTTAATAATTTAAAATAAAGAATGAACTTTGATTACTCTGGAAGGTAGACGACATCCCAAGTGAAGGATATGGTGGCTGAAAGAGATGTGTGTGCTACTTCTCTTCTTGATGTAAAAATACGCGCACACGCCCACCCCACCCCCCGCCACGAATAGGTGTGTGCATAGGTATAGATAGAAATAAATACTTGTAGTCCTCTGTGATGTAAATTAGCTTTGAACTGTGTGTGAGAATTCACCTGCCAGTTACAGCAAGAAGGTAAACAGTCTTATATCACTGGATGCAAATTAATGTGACCATGATCAAGAGAAGAATACAGGGCATCTTAAGTGCAAAATGTTCTTCATCTTTTAGCTACTTCCAAAATCAGAAGTGATCAAATACCTGTTTCTAGAGGCTGTTCCTGGAACTCAACAAGCAATGAATTTACACTAGTTGGTCTTTTCTTTCCCTATTTACCGTTAACCAGCTACTGAGTGTGTGTGTGTGTATATATATATATATGTATTTTAAATAAAGTTATTTAAAGTAATGAGCAGGTATCCCCATAATGGAATTACTATAGACAGTGCTTGAATATTCCCCTCAGTCTTCTCAGTAAACAATTTTTCTACTTTGAGTTGAGAAATTGCTTCTAGAAGAAATCTGTCTTCAGTTATAGGTCAGAAAGGTCCTTACAGTCATGTTTGAGTTGACTCACACTCTCTAGTGGGATTTTATCTCTCTGTATGTGCCTGAGAAGTGGTGTGTTGGATCAGATCTCCAGTTACTGTAATTCTTAGTCTTCAGGGTGTTACTACTTTTAATATTTTGTTCATTCTGAACAAAAAGACAGAGAAACACTGAAGTGGTTTCAGTAAAGGCCTTCCAAATACTTAAGTGCTATTCCCCATTAACTAGATTGCCTTGTTGTTAGCCATGACAGTTTTAGTATTAGAATCTCTCTGCAATGTTGAGAAGTCTTTAAAATTACTGTTCTTAGTATAACATTGAAGATACTGGCTCATTGTTCAAATGACTTAAGAACATGGGATAATACCTTCTGTTGGAATAATACTCAGTGTAGGATATCTCTTCATGTTCTGTGGAAAAACAATCAGTAGGAATTACAATGAAAAGATACTGATAGAAATGATCAGAAATGCAAAGTCACTAAAGAATAGATGCTACTTTTCTTTTCACCAGCTCAAAGCCCAGAGTAGCATTGCCAGTCATAGAACTTCAGTTTTCAACTCCTGCTAGAGTCATGTCCCCGGTTTATATATACTCTGTGTGAGGACTTTTACTTGGGGAAATTTAATTTATATAACTATATTCAGTGTTATTCCACTGAAAAGCTGGCACAATACTGCAAATCTTTTTAATGGTGAAGTGGGCTCAATGGTACTTGAGTCTTGCTTTGCTGACTTTGATGTTAAACAGTGGTATTTCTTTAACAAGTGCTGAGAAAGGATGTAAATCTTCACCTATGTATGTGTCTCCATTAAGGCTGCATGTTTCATAAAGCAGATGGCAAAAGTTGTGAATACTGTTGGCCTCTGCGAGATCAGCTTCAGATGATGATAGGACAGTAAGATTTTGAGGCAAATAAAAATCTTCTGCATATCTGAATGCGCTGAAGGTTTTGGCACTCATTGACACAGGTTCTTAATTCTTTTTATATTGATTCTTTTTATATATATTGTTGCTAGTGGTCAAAAATCACCAGGGACTAGTTTGCTCCTTCCTTTAGGCAGTGGATTGTGAGTTTTCTACTCTTAGGGTTGCAGGATCAAGGATTTTTAAGAAATCACTCTTCCTCTCTTCCCTTCTCTCCAACCCTAACTTCTGTCTGTCCATTTAGAGATGAGATTATGGTGCTTCCACCCCATTAGGCTCTAAACAGACCTTCTTCCCATTTGAAAATAGAGCTATGACTTTTAAGTAAAGATTAAGAAAAACACTTTTTATGTTGGGAAGTTTATCCTTCCACATGAAGACCTGACAACATACCAGATATATCTAGTTTCTGCAGATCACATAAATGCAAGAATCTTTAGGTTTAATTTGGAGGAACTTACCAACTTGTCACAATTGTTTAATAAACAAGCTTCTCCCTGCTTCAAATGAAGCACGTTTTTTGCCTTCCCCTCCTGCCCCTTCCATAATGTTGTCAGCTAGAATGCTCTTCCTCACACACGCTCTGCTCTCAACTTTGTTAAAATTAAGTATATAATCCACTTTTTAAACACCATACTAAAATCACCATAGTAACATTACACCCAAGCTTTACAAATGAAATGCAACATCAGTAAGGGTTTTTTTGGTGTCCCCTAGCAGCTCAGTATGGTGTATGGAAATGGTTGTTCTCTTGACGTGTAGATTTCAGTAGGATGATAGTACTTACACTGTCTGATTCTCAGACTACTGAAATGCTTTTAAATATCTGTTGTCTTGTTCATCTGTGAATTTGGAGCACTTTTCCATCATCATCACTGCATGGTATTCCTTCCCTGTTTGGAATCCACTGAAGGATTCTTATTTCTAAGCTGGACAGTGACATCTTTCTGATCTGGATCAAACTTATATTTCCTAAAAGTTTTTTTTTCTCTAGGCACTGAGTGTATAATCTCCCACATAATTGTCTTTTGCATTGTGTACAGCATTGCAGAAGAGAATATTTGCTTGCTTTTAAGGCTTGGAACTGTTAGCTAAATGACCTTGAATGTCATGGATTTTGTTGTTGCTGTTGGTAGGACTGACTTGTAAAGATGCACGTGTAAATGCTACTCAGTTTTCTCAGTTCTCAGTAAACCTCAAATAAACTAGAACATAACCTGAAACAAGAGTTCATCTCATATCATTATGAGGTCTCAAATAGATCTGAAATTGGATGAAAAGTCCTCTAATAATTACACTAGTCCCAGATGCACCACTAAATGTCAAAATTTCTGTTAAGCAGTAAAACTAAGTCTCTACAGACAGAGAGGTGAATTGGACTTGGTTTATGTGGAATCTACCATCGTGGTACATAAGCATTTGATTAACTTCAGACTAATGTTGTAATATCTCAAGAACGTCTTTCATTTTGTTAATAAATACCATTCAGAAAGTGCCGTGCTTTAAATGTAAAGCATCTTATTTTGATCTTATTTTACTGTTTTGAACATCACCTATCAGTGGTAAAATATGGATGTGAATTATAGTATTTTTAAAGACATGAATTTTTAAATGTTTGGGTTTTGATTTATTTTCGTTTCTTTATTTGGGTAGTGTTTGTGTTTCTGTTTTGGTAGTGATGGGTGTTGGTTGTGGTTTTTTGTTTTGCTTTTCACAACTGTAATTTGGGCAAATTTTCCTATAGTGGTACCTTTCACTATGGTGTGGGTGGGAGCCAACATCTAAGAAAATTATTAGTTCACTTGAGGTATTCTTGAAGACCTGTTAAGATCTAATGGATGAGGAAACGACTCATAATTTTGAAAGATCATATAAAAGTCCTATAAAATTATTTTTGTAGTCATGGCTGGCTTTAGCACAGTGTACTTTTGATTCTGGTTTATCTTTTCTTCTTTTGCACACCATGCTAGTCTTTCTTTTAACTGGTTACCTAGCCACTAGAGTAAAGGAGAGTCACCTGGCATGGTTCCAGTTGCTGAACGTTTTGGAATGGGTTATCTGGCATACATGCAAAATTGGTAGATGGATAATAAAGCTTCTATAAGTCAATATCCAAGTGCTGAAGAAGCTTAGAATGTTATTAAACATTGTCTTGCTCTTGGAGTAAACAAATTAGTAAATGAAGAGTAATAAATATTTTGGGTCATATGAGAGAACTTGGATTTAGCTTGTACAGTGTGTACTACGTTGAAGATGGTTGGTACTCATAACCATTTTCATTTAAAGATAAACACATTTTTAGTGTCTTCCCACACTTATGACATGGGAAGAAAAAAACCCAAACCCCACTCCTTCCTCACCAAGCAACTAGCATGTTGAAGTTTCAAGAGAGTGTGTACTCTTAATTTCTCAAAAGAACTCTGCTGAAAGAGGAAGTGTTATAGGTTCAATGACTTGGACTAGATACTTCTGACACAGAGTTAGTTCAGCATTAATTTTTTCCTCTTACTCTTTATTTTCAGCCATGCAGTTAACCAAGTTGGGCAGAACTTTACATTTGTGCTTACAGACATTGACAGCAAACAGAGGTTTGGATTCTGTCGCTTATCTTCTGGGGCCAAGAGCTGCTTCTGTATCTTAAGGTAGGTCTGTGGTTTGGCTTTTGGCTGACTCTAGGAAACAGTGTTTGACTTTGCTGTGTTACACTGCAATTATAATTTCCAGCTGTTCAAAATTATTTTCCTATCTGGGCCTCAAAGTCACTGCTCTTCTGCAGAAGTGATGCAAAATATCTTGCACTTTGAGTTCCTCTGTAGATAACTGTGTTTGTTTGTAGTCAATGTTCTTGAGTTAAGTGTAGAAAAAAAAATATCTCTTTGCAGTAATTTGATATGACATAGCATGATGGCAGCTGTTATCCTTAGCTGTCACAACTGATCTTGTTAAGACATTTTGTGGACATTTGTATATGCAAGTTTTATTAACAAAGCATCTGTTGGTAACTGAGAGAATGTCACTGATGCTCTCCACATCCTAAAAGTTTGTATGTATGAGCTTTACCCTCTCTCGTTGAGGATTTTGTGAAGTTTGTCATAATAAAGACTGTTAGTGGAAATTGGGAACAATGCATTTCGCATGAAATAGGAAAAGAGGCTCTATCAGAGTAATTTTTGATGACCTCCCACAGACAGGTATGAATACAGTCTGTAATTTTCTATCCACATTTGCTGCAAGAAATTACGCAAGTAAAATCAGTTTCAGTATCTACCCATATATTAGTTCCATTAAGAACTACTATGGATTAAAGATTTCCCTGTGACATTCTGGCCTGTCTTGTTTTAAACAAATTTAAAGAGTGGTCTGACTTCTGCTTTCTGCTTTTTGCATGTTTATGAGAAATTGGAAGTGTTGGAGCAATGGCCCAGGTAAAGATAGCTTAGAGTTAACTGTGTGGATCGCCAGCTAGGTGACTGAAGAATCGTTTGAGCAATCACAAATGAGGACAATTTCCTTTATGAGCAATTGTAGACCTCTGTCTCAGTCGTGTCTGGTTTGCTTTTCAGTTGAGAAAATCCATTGTAAGAACAAGAAGAACTTGTCCTCATCCTACGAGTACTGCATGTTGCATGTGACAGAATGTGAGCTTCTGTATAGATGTTATTGAATATGACCCCTCTGGAGAATTTCAGGGGTGATGTTGCAAAAACCAAGAGCTTCTCATTTCATTGGGTTGCATACAGCAATGTCATGGAATAGATTTTTGGATTGATGTATATATTTAAAATGAACATCTGTGGCATTTGTGCTGGCACTAGACTGGTGAAGATACTAAATGTTTGTTGTGTTGTACTTCAGCTTTATACTGATGGCAGTGATCTGCTAACTAGGTCTTCACTGAAGCTTAATATTTGGGGGAAATTATTGTGAAATCTACCAAAGTTACTAGTTAATTGTGTGGGAGGCAGGCTGACAGGTGTTTTCTCAGTATCTTCCTTCTTTCTAGTCTCTACTAGACATTTTGACTATTATTAGCTGTGGCAACCCAGCAATATGGAACCTATACTGAAGACAGGGAGGTATGTCCCTAGCTCTTTCCCTATGGCTGCTACTCTGTATAGTTGGGATGCTGATTCGCTCTCATGTGGAAAGTGTCTGGGTACATAAGGTAACTTTTCCTGACTAATGACAAATCAAAGGAGAAGCACAGTTTAGAAAGAAAATCTGAATGAGGAGTAGTATGAGTCCCTCCTTGATCTCTCCTGGATAAGAGTGCTTTGCTGTCAGCTCCCTTATGTTGAGTGAATGCCAAGGAGAAATGGAGGAGTTATGTTGTAGTTAAATGCCTTCTGCTTCAACTCATAACCAAAAAAAAAGGGAAAGAGGAAAAAAAAAAGTTATAGCAGTGGATGAATTGGGAATTTTAGCTTTATTCCTACTCCTTTCTCCTATGAACTAATGAGAAAAGGCAAGTTCATCATTAATGCAAGTGAATGTAAGTTCTAGAGGATAATAAAGAATGTAAATCAGCATGACACAGATGGACTCGCTCTATTCCCAGGACTGCAGCACCCACTGTTGATGTGAAACTTTTCAGTGTCCTTTATGAATTAAAGGATGCTGCATAGTAAATGGATGGGTGGAAATATGCTGGAGAATGTGAGAATGATACAAAAAAGCAAGTGGGGATGAAAAGAATATTTATTTGTTTTTAAATTGCAGGTTGGTTGGCAGCAATCTTCAAGTATTCCTTGTTGTGTTCAGCAACAGTTTACAAATTAAGTGGTATTGTTTATTGTTGGAGATGATACTCACATGTTTATCAGTGAGAGATTTTATGGGTCTGGCTATGGTAAAACGATTTGGAGGTGGGAAATCATCACGTTTGGTTATTGAAGAGGAACAGGAAAAAAAAGGAAATTCTTTTCACTCAACCAGTGCTTTAAAAACTTTCTGTAGAAGTCTGGAAGTGAAGTTTAAAGCTGAGAATATACTCAGAAGGCCAGAAGTCAAGGTCTGGACTGTGAGTTTTGAGGTGACCTTGAGACTTTTTCATGTGGGTACAAAGTATAATAAGGTGCTGCTTGGAGTTGAAGAGCATTAAAGTTATCCACATGGATGTAGTGCCTGTGGTGAGCAGAAAGGCAATTCCCTTCTACCGAGGAACTGTTTTGGCTGTTGTAACCAGTATTGTTTAGAAATCTGCTTTCGAGATAGTTTTCATAGTTTTGTTCCTGCTGTGGTTAGCATCACACAGATTTATGGAAATCTTTGATTAAGTTTATAAACTGCATCTTCTAGGTGTTCTGTGGTTTTATTCATTTTTTATTTTTTTTTAGTGTAGGACCACTGAGTCTGTTTTATTCAGTTTCCTTTTTTCTTCACTGGGTTTCTAGCTAATCATGAACCTACAATGATCAAATAGTGTATGTAGCAGGAGGTGTGGAGTGCTCTGTAGCGTGGATGGCTATTTGCTGTGTTTCTGACAGCAGAGGGCGGACAAAAGCACAGAACAAGTGTCGCAGATGGTCTGGTGGGGTTTTTTGAGGTTCTGAGCAGTGAAGTGAATGAAAAAAGCCCCACAAACTCATCAGTATCTTCTGGGTGACTTGGAATTCTGGACTGTCTTTTTCAATGCAATATATTACAAAACTTAAAATACACTTTTAAATGATTTTGTTTTCCAAAGGATGAATGCACTGTAAGTTGAGAGCTAATGTCTAAGTCTAAATTCTGAGTTCTAATTCGGTAATTTTAAAAGCATAGAAAAATTTCCACGCCCAAAGATTTTTTTCTAAGTCTCTATTTCAGGACTTCAGGACTTTGGCTGAAATGAAATAAATCCTATTAGATATGTGTTAAGAAGCAGATTTTTTTTTATTTATTATTTCTTTCTTTGCTTGTTTTTTTTCTAGATGTTTCCTTAATCTGACTTCACATCAGATTTGGTGTGGGTTTTTAAGGGTGAACAGCGTATAGATGGTTCTGAATTTAGTGAAGATCTGTAGTCTCTTATTAAAAAAAAAAAAAAGAAAGAAAAACGGAAAAAAGAAAAGGAAAAAAAAAAAAAAAGAAAAGGTGTGGAGACATTCCTAAACTGCTGTTGCTTATTTTTCTGAGACATCTTCTTAGACTCCTTCATCAAGCATGTCCCCTAGTTTTGTTCTGGAATTTGTGTACCTTTTGTTTCTTGTCTTTTCTAAGTGTTCTATGTTTGTACAGAGGTAATGTTCCTTCATTAGGGCAGAAGAGCCTGGAAGGTGTCAGAGAGGCTCAGAATTTGTTCTTGATTACTGTTTCCTGCTAATTGCAGTGTACTGAAAGATAATGTAAACATACTGATCTACTGATATGATCTCAGTGATCAAAAGTAACAGTATATATTTATCTTTCTGCTTTTGTGTATTCTTAAAGCTTATAGATGCTTTCTGATTCTTAAGAATTCTGCATGCTAAGGCTCTTAATTTTCATACCACAATGTTTTAATATTAGATTTCCTTACTAGCTTATTCATTTTTTTCAAATTTCTAGCAACTGTAGCTGTAAGAAATTCTCCAGAAGTGGGTTTGTTGCTTACATTATGGACACTTGTTCATTGGCTCCGTTGTACTTGCCTCTTTGGCTAACTCCTGTGCCTCTTAAGAGTTCTAGATCACAGGCATTGATGAATCTCAACATCCTTTTGATGGGAAAGCAATACGT
Source organism: Falco punctatus (assembly GCF_963210335.1). Lineage (NCBI taxonomy): Eukaryota > Metazoa > Chordata > Aves > Falconiformes > Falconidae > Falco > Falco punctatus. The sequence continues at coordinate 43,327,755 of NC_137589.1, forward strand.
AAACCAATTTGTATTGGTATCAGTAAGTGTACTGTAAAGAGTGGAGTATTTTATTTTACAATCTGGTTTCTCAAAGCTTAAGTGGACAAACACTTTTGTATGTGTTCTGCCCATAGGGGGACAGAGTTAAAAACCTCATAGCTGAAATTACTGTAAGCGTGCTACTTCCACTTGTACTCTTTCTAATGGTCTGAAGATGGGTGAAGAAAATGATGATACAGGAAATAAAACTATGAAGAGACTGCTGAACATACAAAATTCTAAATTCTACCAAGGCATTGTAACATGAAATTCCTTTTTTTCTTTCCTTCTCCCTTCAAAGAAAGATACCAAGTTTTTGTATGAAGACATTATTCAAAAGTGTATATCAGTTTTCATTGTGGCTGGATTTTTTGTCCTGAGTTTTGTAGTATCTGACTCCTGACAACTTTGTCTTTCTGTGCATCATGAAGGAAGAAAAAGTTCTCCTATAGGAATGTAAAAAAATGTCATTAATTCAGTCCGAATATGTTTTTATTGCAGAATGATTATTTAATAAAACTAACAAGTTTAATTTTTAAAAATATTTTTATCTTTTATTTTCTGAAATATTTCTAGAATCCAGTGTAAGGATCCAGTTACTGATGCTTGAAAAATTCTTCAGGTTATAAGCAGATAAGATCCAGTCATGTCTTCAAATGTCTATTTCATATTCTGACTATCTGAACTTTAATAAAGTTACATGTTTATGAAACACACTGCTTTTACATATAAAATAATGGCAATGTTGAATGTATGGTAACCTATTTAGATGTATGAACTGGTTTAAATGTGTAACTCAGTGTAATGATTTCAGGTTATGTAACATAATAAAATGGTGACCTGAATACCTCTATTTTTTATTCAATAGTTTAAAAAAATCACAGGCACTTTCACTGAGTTGACCCTAGTATTAAATGTGTACTTTTCTTACGGCAATGTATATTTAAGTTTAAAAAATAATTTTAGGGGCTCAACTGAGAACTTTTTGTATCTATTTAACTGAACTTTTGTACTAAGTAGGTATAAGGTCAAGTATAATAATTGTGCTCTTCAAAACCTGCCAAATGGTTTTGAAGTAACATTCTTGGCTTCATAGTCCCTTACTTTTGAGTAAAAATTCTGAGGCCAGTAATGTGAAAAACAGAATGATAAAAGTTCTGAAATAAAAATGTGTTCAAACAAACAATCTAAAACCGAAAAACCCAACAACACAAAACACCCCCAACCCCCCAGCACTTCTACAGTATAATATAGCAATCCTAATAAAACTGTTTTTAAAATTTTAAGAAAATTAGCTGCTAGTGTAAAACACCACTTTCTTAATCTTGTCTGGATTATTGGTGTGTGATAGAATATTAAAATCTGTAATTTGTTTTATATACGATTCTTTTTTCCAGATATTATACAAACAGCTTTGGGAGACGTTAGGTAAATGCTGCCAGACCACACACAATGGTGTATCCCTTGGAGGCTGCCTATATGCTGTTTTTTCCCTTCCTGTCAAAATGGGTAGCAGCAATAATAGTAAAAACTTTCAGGGACAAGGACCTGATCGCTGGTACATGAATGAGACAGTGGGTACTGCTTTGACAGCCCTAGAGGTGTGTGGTACTGGATAGGCTGTGGTGCCCTGAAGGCCCTGAGATTTATGCATACTTTGTCAGTTGAAGTAATTAGACTTGGTGGACAAGCACTCTCATTCCTGTAACCCTGTAATAGGTATCTTGCATTTTTTTTAAAAAAATATTAACTAACAGAAGTTCTGCTATATCTGTTGAACTGTGAGTTATAGGACCTATTGCCAACTGCTTGAAGGAGCAGTAATAAGTCAAGGGTTTTTGTGTTGCTCCAAGTTTTGTTAAAGTTAAAAAAACCCAAACAAACAAAAACAACAAAGAAAAAACCCCAAAAAACCCTTCCAAAATCCCCCAAACCACCTTTGTATGGTTTTGCTTTGGTTCACAAACTTACTGGGCAAAGTTACTGATTTAAGAAGGTGCTATAACCATGTGCAACTCTGATTTCAATTTTACTTAATTTGAAGTTTTCAGTGGGTATTCAGCTTTTGTACCCAAAATGAAAATCATTCTTCTGAAGTGAAATGCAGAAACATTTGTGTGGAAATCCCTGTTGGCCAAAATAGCTAAGCTCTGCACCACTCTTTTTCTAAGATAAAAAGAAATGAATCTATAATAGTTTGTGACAGATGGCAGAAAATGTAACTAACTGAATGTGATTCTGTATGGAGTTATTTGAGGTTTTTGGTGTGATTTGTTGTGAGTTCCTCTCCTCCCCCCTTTCCTTTCCTTTGATTGCAGTCTTTGTCCATTTATTCTTAGGATAGAATAAGATTTCTGAGCAGGGGCCTCTCTTGTGGTGCAAAGTGAGAATTGTTTTTAATTGAGCAGAAACATGTGGAAGGATCAGGAATATCTCAAGGGATTACAGAAAAATTCCAAATTTGTACTACTTACAGCTTGTGTTTAGAGCAGGGTCTGCTGGGAATAAATGTTAGTTAGTGTGACCTGTGACCTTAAAAACTGTTGACATGGATTTCAGCCAGAAACTAGCCACAGAACTCCTTTGTTAAGCTCATTCATAGCTCCTTGAAAACTCTAGTCAGTGAAAGTTGCCAGCTCAAATCTAAGGAAAGCAGAGCCCTTTTTTTTCTTTTTTTTTTTTTTTCTTTTTTTTTTTCTTTTTTTTTTTTTTTTTCCCATGCTTTGGAAACAGTGGACGCCCCTTAACCAGCAAGACTTCTTTAATAGGACTGCATCGCCTAAACTTGATTGGAATTGACAGCTTCCTGGCTCAGGCTTGCCAACTGGCAGGGTATTGATGCATAGGGGACAAACGGCTTTAAGGGCCTGTATACCACTGTTTGTGTATGTGCCTCCAAAATGTAACACACTTATGTTGTGATACCTTCTAATGTAAAGAAAAAAATCCCAAGCCTTGAACACTGTGTTTAGTTCCACAAAACTTTCAGTTATTTTGGAGGAGGAATTTGAGTATTTGTTGTGGGTTTTGTTTTAAAATGACTATCCTGTTGTCTTTTACAATTTTCCCTTTTCACTGATTTGGCCAAAAGCCACAGAAAAGTATTTACACTTAGGGGGGAGAGCAGGAATAAATCTTGATTTTAGAATTTTGACAGTGATGTTGTGGTTTTTTTTCAAATGCGGGCATATTGTACTTAAAAATCTGATTATTCCAATATATAAGGGTTACATTTACAAAACCTCCTTCTTAGGCACTCACTTCTTTAGGAGTTTTTCCCCTTAATGGATTTTGTTTTTCTGATTCTCTAGCGGATTCTAATGGTAGGATTCATTATTTGACCTGCGTGAAAGCTCACCTGACTTACTAAATTTTACTTTTGAAGTAAGATGTACTATCACACCAGTAAGCGATGTTGCTATTATGTATATCTGGTGATAAGAATAGATACAAAATATGACACGGGAAGGAAAATACAAATCTTGGTTAATTTTAAGATTAAAAAATGTATGTAAAACAAAGTAATCTTCATGAAAACTCATTGAGCAGATACATGGTAAACTGAGATAAGATATCCTTAATTGATTTACAATGAAATTTTATGCTGTTTCTCAAACGTAGGGTAAAGTCTCACTGATTCAATATCCTTTGAACAACCGACACTGTTAAAACACACAAATATTACAGTTTTGATTCAGTTATTTCTTAAAGGCTTAATTTTGTAAAAGTGCACAATATGTAAGGCTGATGTATATTTTTTTTTTTTAGTGTCTTCCGTGGGATTTTTTTTAAAGAAAATGGCAGATGCAAAAGTGAATCAACCTCATTTTTTCTAAGGACAATGCAACATTAACTGATAATGACTATTGTTTTCTAGGGATGGAGAGGAAGGGTGGTGGCAGAAGAAACTGGAAGCTGCTTCCCCCGTGTAGCCATCCTCTTCCACTGAAGGCATAAGATTCCTGCCCTTTTCTTAGTCGTTATCATCCTCTTTGAATTCTTGCTGGTTCTTGTAGCCTCAGAGAGCTGCACTTCCTACTGAACTCATTCCTGATTAGCTGAAGTAATTTGAGTTTTACTGAATTCCACCCACGTGTCCAGAGCTGACTTTGCTGCCTTCCTGCTTACGCCACAGAGCATCTTGTTCATGTTAGTGAGGCAAGTTGGAGTAATTCAGCTCAACAAAGCTTGATCCTATAGAAATTCTTTAATAGCCTCTGGAAATTATTAAATGCTTCAATTAGAAAGATTGATATATTTTTTTGTTGTTGGTCTAAAACGTTCCATAGCTGTTGTTTGTGAAGAAGTATTTGCAGATGAATCAGGAAGGACATCCCATTCTCACTTTATCCGGATGAAAGTTTGGAACATTAAAAAAGTGCAGATTTGTAATGCATGCTTTGAACTAGTGTTAATAGGAATTTTCTTTTGTGGAGTATAAAGACTTTCACTTTAATGACAATTTAATATATCTAGTAGTAGTTTGATATATGGGAAGGCAGAGACGTAGAATTCTTTTTGTTAACTAGAAATTCTTACCTGATTTACCGTTTCTTCATGCTTTGTGTTTTTCCTTTGCATAATGAAAGTAAATTAAGAGGAAAACTATTTTGTGCCTGGTAAAAAAAGTAGTTAGACTACTCCTTTTCTTTTTTTTAATTTCCTATGTAGTAACCACCCCCCCACACCCCCCCACACCCCCATCTGGCTGCATGCTTCTTTGAGAAATATGTAATTAGAAGTATTGTTTAAGGTTTTGCTGTTTTCCCACTTGTGGGTCATACATGGGTGGGTTTTCTTGGTTTTTTCTTGGTTTATGGTTTGGGTTTTTGTTTTTGTGGGTTTTGTTTGTCCATTTGCTGTTCACAGGTGTTGATTTCAAGAAGAGCAATTACTGGTTTTGGGTGTTTTGTGTCATGTCCATCCCCAGTCTTACCATTGGCATATGTACGCAACTCTAATTTTAATATCTTGGAGTGATTTGGAAGATGGAGAAGGGAATTAGTGCAGAGAACAACATGGTACCAGGACTGCTGGGTTCTGTAGCCAGTTTTCATTTGTGACAGCTGTAATGAGTGTGCGGTCTCATGACTGTTACCCTAAGTACTTTTGTTCTGGCAAGCTGAGTAAAATAGATTTTGGGTGCTTTTTCTTGTTAAGGTTAGGTTACAGTTAGTTCATCGTGGCCTGTGTGAAGTTAGTGCTTTTATCCATTTATGTAATATTAATTACTGTTTACAAAAAGTTTACATATAATCCATGTTTTTGAAAGGAGAGGAAGAGAACTGATAATGAAACTAGGCTTGCCTGCAACAGAGTAAGAATTTATTTGCTAGTTTAAAGTGCAATTACAAGTCTAGGCTGCAAGCAATGCCTGTACATAACCCCAGAGCAGAGATAGCCTTTAAAAAACCAAACAAAACACTCCCGTCCATCTCTCTTTAACTTGATTTCTTCCCTTCTAATTTTTGCTGTTAGGCTTCTGTGTGGACAGAGAATTACTGTCTTAATTAAATAAGAAAAAAGTCCAGACTTTTATTTTATGATAATATACTGTAGTCATTTGTTGAACAAAATGGTAGTAAGCAAAATCAATGTTTTGCTTCCATATGTATCTATATGATCCTTTCAGGCCTTCCAAAAAGATGTATGGTAATGGTTGGAAATGATATGGAACGCTTTTAGGACAGTCTGTTTGGGCCTTGTGATGTATCGACCCTTGAATACCTGTACTAAGAACTCTTTGGAGATGAAAGAAAATAGCAAGCTCGTTCTGTTAGACACTGGCAAAGGCCATAAAAAATACATGTATAAATCATGAGAAATTGGATCTTCCTGATTCAACAGTACAACAAAATTATACCTAATAAAAATGTTGTTATTGAGCCTCCATCTGCCAGCTTCCTAGATATTTTTTTTTTAGCAGTGAATTCAAGGCATGCATTGAATATTAGAGTTGAAGATGCAGATGTTTCTCAGTTCCTTTGCATGGACCTTACAGAGAAAAGAAGAGAGGGCAGGAAAAAATCTGTAGCTACAGTCTGACCTCCTTTCACAGAAATTCTAGTTTATTACAAGCTTTAACTGTAGCAAAATGGTTCAACTTCCTTTTCTGTGTATGACAGGAAATTGATCTAAAGTGGCTTAGAAAATGTGAGAACGCCATGAGTGGAGTATGCAGGGTTGGAAGGGGTCTCCTGTTGTTGCAGGCATTTTGCTTTAACTTGACATGTTTATAAAACAGTTTACATCTTAAAAGTTTAGGGTTTTTACCCCTGCTGATTTGCTTAAACAGACACTGGCTTTTATTTTCAGTTACTTGTCAGAATATATATGGAAAAGTGATGAACCTAGTGAAAAGAGAGCTTGACATCAATTAAATTTAGCTATCTGTTTTGTGTTTCTGATTTCTGATACACTGTTTCCAGTATAGTTTTTCCAAACTTCCTGTGTTTTTTCTTTATTGTCCTTACAAGTTTTACAAGATAGAGATGATCTGTTTAAGAATACTGTTCCAGGAAAAGGAGGAATAAAATTTTGTATTACATCTTCTCATTTGTTGCCTTCCATTTTCATCACAGCCATTAAACTTTTTTTAGATGCTAGAAACTTATTTCAGAAAGCCTGTACGACTGTCTCAGTAGCTTATCTTGCTCAAGTATTTTAAAATAAATTTTGAAATGTCTCTCAGCTTATCTTAGCTTTATAAAACTATTATCTGCAATGCTGAATAAAATACACGTATTAAAATAGTCTTAAAAAACAAAAAGTATGCAATAATGCATTTTTTCTGTCCCGTCATTAAAAAGCTTCTATTGAAGCTTATTCCTAGTTTTTCTTGGTCCTGTTATTTATCGTGAATGAGCACAAACATTATTAATCATGTATATGTTGTGCATATGTATTTCATAAGAATGTGCATTCATCTGTGTGTACACGTGCAAGAATATGAGGTTTTTGCATATTTTCATATGTAAATGACTGTCTAAAGAGCAGTCACTAACCAAGACAAGTCTTAAAGAATCCAGTTGATTCTACATGAAGCTTGCGTTTTCTATTTTATTGATATGTGAGAAGTGTGTATAGTGTTCCTTCTTCATTTTTTTTCTTTGTAATGGTATGCAACATCATAGTTGCAGCAATAGAAATGCATTTTTATGTTTTGAGTTTTAACCAACATTGAAAGGAGTCGATTCCACTGAACTCATAAAAAATGAATTCTTATTTTCAACTAGATGTAGTTGATAAATAACAAGTCAATAGGGAATATATTAAATGACACTGAGTGAAAAGCTTTGGAGTTTTCATTGTGGTGTTGGTAGGTCTGTTAAAAACTCTGCTAGCTGAACTTGAGGTTTTAAAGGATGGTTGAATTGGTTTGAATATTTTTGTTGAAACTTAAATACTGTAGAACCTTGCATCTAAAAATCACAGGCACAAAAATGGCAGACTTGATGGATGGCTCAGCAGAAATGGACAGGGCTGGAGTAAGGTTTCATTTTGTTGGGTATTGTCGTTCTTAAATACACTACAGCATGCTTACTGTGTTAAATTCTGTTTTTCTAGTTCATCATAGTAGCAAAATAAATCCATCATAAAAAGGTACTTTTTTCTTTTTCTGGTGTTTTTTACCTTTTTTGTTTCACTTTTGTGTACATTTGCAAAATGCTACCAGTTTGTGCTGGGTGTTCTTGCAAATTACCTGGTGTTGTCAATATAGATTGATTAGAATTTGAATACTAAATGTAATAGGAAGAAGATTTAGAAAAGACAAAAAATGTGTCAGGTTCTGAACTCTGGATTGTTCTGTAATGACAAATGCTGTGAAAGAGGGAAAAGTCTTTCCAGGTGATGGAAGGGCACTGGTTACATTGCTTTTAAATGAATTGAGATTCTTGGCTTTTTTTCTGCCTTGCCATGCACACCTTCGTTCTAGTTTTCTGTTCACTGGTGACACATGCCTTATGGTTGGAGTAGGGCATGTGAAGTCTTCGCTGCAGATGCTTTATTGTATGTGAACAGCTGGTGATGTTTGAAAAGAAGTTCCTTCTGTTTCTATCAATTTTTCTCTTATCATCCACTAGAAACAGAAATTATTTATGTCCACCTATCAAGTTTGAGGTTGTACCGTGATTGCAAAAAGAAAAATAAATCCTGCTGTTATAATGAACCTAGTGTTACAAAATGTTAGCTCCAACCAGTCTGCTCCTCCCCCTGACCCCCAATTGCTGATAACATGCTTAAGGAAAACCAGTTAAGCCAGACCTGATCTGGTTCATTTGGGCAGGTACTGCAGGCATGGGTGTCCGGAATCAAATGCTGAATGCATAAGAGGTTAGCTGGTTAATATTAGCAAAATAGTTTTCCCTCCTGAACATCTTAGATAAACTGGACCTGTTGTTTGATAACTGCATACATGAGCTGTAAAAGAAATCTGTATAACCAAATTTAAGTCCCTTTTTACTTGTAGATAAGAGGTTGCAAAGAATATTAATATTAATACTTCATTTGGATGCTCTTCAGCCATTTTTTAATTGTTCCTAGACGGTGCTCGGCATTGGAGAAAAGATGTTTTGATTTTGGTTTTCACTATATATATACATCATTGTTCTTAGTTGAAACTGTGTTACCCTTTAACACTGGTATTTGTTTCTTTACACGTTGATTTTGGTAAAAAGTCTGAGCTGTGTACTTGCGTTAATTTTGTAGTGGGATAGAGTTATACCACTTTTGATGTTAGCAGCAGCCAGAAAGTACAGGGAGTTGTTTACAAAAGAGTCCCATCGATTCCCCTTTTCTGTGGAAGCATTCAAGCAGTAAGACCTGCACAGTCTGTTTGGCACAGTAGCTGCTCTCAGCTGGCCCTGTGCCCTCCTGCTGTTAGTCAGGGCAAAGGATGTGCCAGATCTCGGATTGTAACGGAGCAGAGCCTGCTTGCAAATCTGCTTGTAGTTAGCCTGGGGCCTTTTGGCAGCAGACTACAGCCGATTGATTTAGTTGCAATCCTTTTTCCTTAATATTTTCCATCTGGCCAACAATGACCTATAAAGACAGACACAAAACAGAGTTTGAATTATGAGGCGCATAATAGTAAAATGCTTCCAAATCTCGCTCTAGAACCTGCACCAACGGATCGCTGCCACTGTGTAGCCAAGGGAAGCTTGTTCTAAAGCACTGTTGCACAGTGGTGATAAGAAAAAGCATTATTGTAGCTCTCAAGTTCAAAATTGTGTAATAGAGAAATGTGTACTCCAGTTAAGCTCTTAATGTGTTTCCCTTCTTGCTATTTCTTGCTTTCTGTTGACCCTGAGAAGGAAGTGAAGCTCTCTCAGCGTAAGCCTCCTTGCACGCTTCTCTTGCCCGTACTGCCCGGGCTAAATCGTGCCGTGGTGTCAGGAGCCATGCGAGAGCTAGGGGTCGTAGAGCGGAGACCAGGAGGGCCAGGGAAGGAACGTGAATATGGAAATGCTTTAATGCACACAGCAACACGTTTGGGGATGTTGCATTCTGGTGGATGTTAACAAGGAGGTGATGTGCCCTGAGCTTTCAAATCTGCAGGCATAGATTAATGCTGTCCAGAATGAGCTGTTTCCAGATCTGGGCTATTATCAACTTTTCCAGTTCTGGTAAAAGCAGAATTCTTGCTCAGATTACAGTTATCTAAACACTTCTGTTCCTCTGTCTTTAAAGTTTGTATTCTTAAAGAAAACCTGTGAATTTATTTGTACAGCTCCATGAGTTATAGCAGTCCTGGCATTGCAAGCTTTTTTCTGTGCAGACTTTACCATCTTCACCTAGGAATGCTTGGGATGTAAAGGATTCAGTATTTTTCCCCAAAGGTAGCAATAAACCATGCACAGACTTTCACAGATCATCTTGGTCATAATATTTACAGGAAAGTTAGAAGTCAGTTGAACTAGGAGAAGGCTCCAGAGTGTGACTCACATTCACACTAACTACAGGCCTAAGAGGCTGGATGAATCCTCCTGAAAGGGTGCGTGTTTCACGTCATTAGCTATAGTGAAACCTACTTGAGATCTAGGCAGTTTTTCTAGTTTAAAGGTGTTACTATTTTGTCTCACCTGTGGAGTCCAAAGCACAAATAGTCTGTGCTGTATATTTTAACATATGACAATTTATTTAATCTAGTAAGGTAATATTGCAACTATTCCAGGCCTCAGACATTTAGAACCTAGAACCCTAAATAGTTCCCTTGCGGGAGGAAGGGATGCGTTATTGTGTTTTTTTGTTTCTCCTTTTAGTAGAAATTTTCACTTGCTGACTCTGAAAACTATAATGAGATGTGCAGGGGCAAGGAAAAGAAACTTCTGGTGTCCTAGACTGAGTTTACCTCAGCTTTGAGTTACTCCGTACATTTCCTGAAGCTGTTGACTGTATAAACCAATGCAGGGCTCTTACCCAAGAGTCGCTTCTCTGCTGACAGTCCTTTTTTCTTGTTTCATCACAGTCTGCTGCCTGCTGCTTTTAATCGTAGCGGTAGTAAAATTGGGGATCTGAGTTCATGGATGTTGTGTTCATGGAAGCGCAGTGAGAGGCACAAATATGTTACCATCTGAGCACTGCTATAGTGTAGCAGAGCATTCTGGTTGGAAACTTTGTATTATTACAAAAAATAATAATGAAGGGCAAAATTAATAGCATAAGGAATCTGTGCAGAAGGGAGAAATGAATCCTCATGATGGTTTTAGGAAAGAGCTAGAGGTAAGGATAGACAAATAAGATGCATCATTGAGACATGGGTTGAAGAAGTAAGGTAGACCAGTTAGGATTTTAGCTGTCGTTTAAAATATTCCATGCATGATTTTTGGTCTTCTTTTCCCTCCCCCGTTATAACTCAGGATAATTCTTGCCAAAATAACTAACTTTTTTAAAAAAACCAAAACCTCTCTCCTTTATAAGACCAGAGATTAGATTTCAGATGGAAATTAGATTTCAGGTAGAACAGTTGCTGTCATGTAATAGGCCTGGGTTGGAACTGTCAATTTATTTAACTGAACAAACTTCAGGTAATTTTTATAGCTGTTGGCAAGTTCCATTCATTCTGAATGTTCCCTCTTGGAGTAAAAATTCCGATACTGGTGTAGTGAAAGTATCAGTTCTCTGCTATTGTCTTGCTGTTTTGGTTTTGTTGTTGTTTTTGGTATGCCTCTAGGTAACGTAGAGTTCTCACCCCCAGTTTAGCGACGTGATCTTGCACCATTGGAGTGTCTTGACAGAACCTGTGAAAATGTGAAATAAGAACAGTATTTGCTTTCAGAGTATAACAAGTAAATACTCAATATAATCTTAGTTATGACTTAGAACTATTTGATGTCTCTTAACGCTATTCTTCTCGGAGACCTAGGATCCCTTAAAACAACACCCCCCACACCATTCCTTCTCATCCCTCTACGTTAACAGTCCAGGGCAATGCTAATTTAACTGACTTAGTGAATTTAAAGAATAGTGAAGGTGTGTCAAGGTAGTGTATTGCAGATTTTGCCAAAACTTTCATCTTGACTGCAAGTCAAAACACTTTTGTAAAATACTAATGAGAAGGATCACAATAGAAAATGTCAAGTGTTTAGTCGTACTAATGTGTTGCTGCTGGTGGAATTGGATAAAGCTAAGAATACTGTATTCTAGTCCAACTAGTTCACTGGTCTTGCCTATTGACCAGAAACCAATTTTACTTAATTAATTAGGGCTTCATGTCATACCTTCTTTAGTTGCTGAACAACTGTAACAGAAGTAATTAAATTATGTCACTTTTTATTACCTTTGGCTTTGGCCGATTGGCTTGGAAACTTCCATTTTAGTGTGAATACAGAATGAATTAGCGCATCACCTTGGGGGAAACCCAGTTCCCTGGCATCAAAAAAGTAGGGAGGAAGTAGTTCAATACGAGATGGATAGATCTTCTCTTCCACAAATGGATCAATTTTGGGTTGCTGTCTGAAGGCTTACAAAATGCATCTGTCAGGAATGAGACCATCCTGTACTTGCTGACAGATGTATACAACACTTCCCCCAATCAGATTACATGGCAACTTCCTTCTTCAAAAATCAAGATGTGGCAGGAGCCCTCAGGTTATGCAGTGGTAATTGGAGAAGCGGGGGCTGTTCTGAGAGGTAGAACTGCTGAGAAAAGCTGCATGAGTTGACTCCTGCATATTGTTTCAATAGAAAATGTGATTCAGCCACACTGTAGTAATAGGAGAAAAGCTTTATATGGATTCGTAGAGGCAGTTTTATCTGGATTGTGCATGGATCTGAAAGAAAAACCTTAATTTGTAACCCTGGCTGTTTCAAAACATGCTTGATAAGGGACAGATCTTCCTCCAAATTATACAAGACAAGTGTTATTGACCTAACAGTAAATTACCTTCATGTATTTCAGAATTAATCAGTGTTGGTCCACCAGCTCAGAGTACAAAATGATTGTTGGCAATCTCCTATTTTAATAATTTTCTTAAACTGATTGTTAGACAAGAAGTCTTATAAATAAAAATTTTGCCCTTTAGCCTGTTAAAAGGCCAGAGAGTCTTCTTTGTTAATTTGTGTGTCACATTTTCAGGAAGTCTGTTCATCAGGTTCATCGGTGGTGTTTCTGTAGGTGAAGAGTCAAGTACTAGCATTTCATACGCTTATTTTTACATCTAAATATATTTGTTGTGAATCCTAAAACCATTGTACACTGTAGTCATAGACAACCTGAAATCAAATATCAGACTCTTTACGGTCTTCAGTTGAAGGACTGCATTCACATCTTGTATTACAGGTGCTTATTTGCTGTAAGTAAAGTGATTCTTATGTTACTGGCCCAGTTTCTTGCATTCCCAAATTATGAATACCAAGTACCACCACAGCACTGAGAAAATACTGAATTCCTTGCTTGGCTCCTTCAGATGAGTTTTTGCGTTTAACTTCTGTGACTTACTACTGACTGACTTTGTCAGTACCTAACTTTGCTTGTTTATTAGGAGACATGCATACTACCACTGAGCATGTGACAACTACTTCACAGTAATGAAGTTCCCTCTCTGTGCAAGGGAGCTATAAAAGTCCTTGCTGCACTTAAGATTGTTTCTTGTTGATAGGAAACAAAAGTGGTTTGAAGAATATTACAGAAGAGGGGTACACGTAATTGATTTCTTCTCTCTCTGTTACTGAAATAGTCTCATTCCCTTCACCCATTTTCTCTGCAAAGAAAATTTACCAAAATGCAAAGAGTCAACGTAGTACCTTAGAATACTGTCTTATGAACACACAGAAGTATAAAGCTGCATTATCCAGCTTTGCTGCTTTGGTTTTGGAATGGTTTAATGCTATCTGTTGAAAAAACAGGTAAGTCTGGGTTTATCAGTTTTCCTCAGTATAAATCTCCCCTGTATATTCAGAAATGGAATATTTGCTGTCTTGCTCCTAAAATGTTTGCCTCTTACTAAAACTTGTCTTGTTTTTATTGGTGTGATTCTCCAAGCTTTTTCTGAATCCACTTATGGTGCTGATCTATGAGACTGAGATATTTACCATGTGGCATGCTTTTTTAGTAAGTAGATACTACTTTCTATGGCTCAGAGGGCAATTAATTCTCTCTCATGTGGCACTGTAATTAGCCAGTGAAAACCTTAGCCTTCCTTCTGTGACTTAGCTAATTGATACTTACCTTCCTTTAATATTGATCTGACAGTTCTGATTATTCCACTGTAAATATAATTTTGTGTCCTAGTGAGTTGTTCTTTCCCAGAGATGGGCATTGGTCCTGGATGAGGCTGGTTGCTCTGGAGGTAGAGTGTGTTGGCCTGTTGGGAGTCACTTACCCTCTGAACCTGTTACAGTAATGGTGTGGATGGCTTTTGAGCTATATTTATTATACTCAGAGTTTTGGGGACTCAAGCTTTTTTTTTTTTCTCTCTCCTTAGCTTTTGGCATAGGTTGATGTCTAATGACTAATTCAAAATACATGGGTAGAAAAAACCCCTCTGGTTCAAGGGTAAAAGGCCCTGGGAGAGACAGAGATTGCAGAAAACACCTGCTCAGCTCCAGCTTTCCAATATGTGGCAAATGAGCAAAAGTCCTTACCAGCCTTTCAGTGTGGCTCTTGAACATAGAGGTGTGTAAAGTTTTTCTTCTCTATGGGAATTAATTGGCATTACAGATTGTGGTACAAAAGATGTCAAAATTCCGTGGCTTTCGGAGCTCACTACAGCAGTGTGCTGGAGCACATTGTGCATGTTGCTGATAGGGAGCACATTTGATTTATAACAAAAAGTTTGTAATTCTACTGAAATTTCAGCTGAAACTTAGTACTAGAGGGCATAGCTTAAGAAGCACATACGATTGGAGTCTGTAATGAAAAGGAGCTGTTTCTCTCTGGTCAAGGAAAAAGGGTTAATTTGCATTGGGATGAAAAGGCTGTTCAGGATCTACTATTTCAACCTGTGATAGACTTAACAGTAGTCTTTGATCCCCAAATGAAATGTGATGGATTTCAACTGATGCCAGATGTCTCAAACCTAGTGGGATCTCTGATTGTCTGCCACATCTAGAATTCTCTCTTCCAGCACTTTCATGTGTGCTTTTAAACATGGTTTGAGAAGAGAGATTCCTTGACAAGCTAAGCCTTTGGAATCCTTTCTCTGTATTGTCACTTCAGTGGTGATCTTTAGGCTCTCATGCTGTCTAAAGCATCCTACTTTTTTGAAGTCAAGCCTCATGTGCCAAACCACTCTACTTCCTAACTGATTTTACTAAGGTCCAGGAAATTTAGTCCCAGTGTAATCTGTAACTTTTCTCAGTTTAAGGCAGTTCTCTGCCCTCTTCTTATTTGTTAATTAGAGCATTTTTTTTGCTGCCCAAGTAAAAACATTGTTCAGTGTATTCCTGTTGACAATAAGTGGAATGTAATTGTTGTCTTTTTGAACTCCAAGGCTGTCTTTTTGCATTTCATAAACCTCATAAACTATCAAACGCTTCAGTATACTCATCTTCTCACCAAGTGTACTTTTGTGGGATATTCTTTGCTTGTGGTTTTAATAAGTATAAAGATATAATTGTCAGTGTTTGCCTTGTAAATGCAAACTTTTTTCCTTCATGTACCTTTCTTTCATGTCGCTACTTCAGTCCCTTGCTCTCCTGTGTGCTTGAGAAGTTTCTTTCTTGGTCTTAAAATAAAAAAATTCCCAAAGGTTTACAACATTCTCTTCTGAAAAGGAGCAGGAGACCTTATGATTGTGTTTGGGAGTTCATGGGGCTTCCCATTTAATTTTACATATACTAAAAAAAAACTTTTTTTTTTTTTTTTTTCATTTCTTAAGATAATGTATTTGATCTTTTAGAGTTAATCATCCTAGCATGCTAAATTTGAGAGGAGGTATACCTGGTCGGACATGCTTATGTTGGCTGGGTACAGTAAAGAACTGCAGCTTTCTACTCCATTAAAGCCTTGTGTAGTAGGGCTTGCACTGTTGTAAAGCTGATCAAATTGCACAGTTCTTTTCTTCTGTCATCAGCCTGTGCCCCAGGCTTTAGAGATGTATGCACTCTCCAAAATCTACTTACAGTTTTGCATTTTGTTTCAGCAGACCCTAGGTTCTGTCGTTTAAATGAATTCTTTTCTCCGTGTGGACTGACAGAACTGTCACTTGGCAAGTTTTCCCAATATAATGAATAACTTGTGTGTTAGAAGTTAAAAATCTTTGATTTTTAAAAAGGAGTGATCTACCAGAGGGAAAGCAGAAGGCCCCCAATAACAGACCAGACCTTGAAGATACTTTTGACATAAATTAAACACCAAACATTCTATCATAAAATTTAATAAGCTTTCTTAAATTTTGCAGTGATAGGTAATCCACAAAAAAAAAGCTTGACTATTGAAGATACTTAAAATTTTGTGCATTCTAAATTATGCCTATACTTATGTGTCAATGAATGTACAGTTTCTTTGTACAGAATATAGGATGTTAATGTATGGACCTGTAAGCCGAAAGGTGTGGTATTCCTATTTTCCAGTCTGGAGCGTGATGCTCCAGGTTCTTAAAACACAGATTCTTTTTGTATAAAATGGCTTTCTGTGAAAGTCCAAGGCATGTTTTTCACAGAAAAGCTGTTTCTTTTTCAGACTGTAAAATTATGTTCTTTTCTTCCTTCACAGTGTTCCTGTGAGAAGCAGGGGAGGTTGCTGTGTGCTGGGTTGATAGATGCTTCACGATGTTGCATACTGTAATGCTAAAGTTCTTCTGAATTAGTTTTATTTACATAAATTCCACAGTGCAGCTGCAGTGGACTTCACCCCCCCCGCCTCCCCCTCCGCCCCCCAAGGTTTTAGAGTGACCACAAAGAAGCCGAGACAGGGTGACAGCTTTGTCAAACTCGGGCTTCAGTTCCATTTGTGCTGTCCCAATTAGATGTTTGCATACTAACAAAAGGCACTTGGAATGGTTATCTCAAGCTGCCCTTGCACTTCTTAGCTTGACTAAAATGTAAAATTGTTACATCCTAAATATCTTTGTTACAGTTTTCTGGCTTTGTGTGTTAAAGAGTGTCTGCAGCTCCTGTGAGCTGTCTTTTGTGAGAGATGCTGCTGCCGGCTCTCGAAAGCCACTGTAGCTGTTTGGGGAGCAGGAGGGGTTCGACAGTGGCATTAAGTGAACTCGGGAGTTGTCATGTCAGTGAGACTTGCTTTATCTGCTTATACTTGGTCACACTGGGTAGAAAAATAGGAAAGGGAATGTTTTAATTGACTTTTATTATTAATACTCAGTGGCAAGTCACCGAAGTAAGCACTTTCTGTTGACAATTCCATAGTATTAAGATGGTCCGTAAGATGAGATGTGCATGTGCCTTGTGAGCCAGTTCCGTGGGGTTAAATACTTCTAAAATATGTATATGGGTCACGTGCTTAAGCTACAGAACTTTTAACTGAATCTCATGGAATCGTGGAAAGATCACTCATGGGTAATAATCAAAGGGAAGTTTATAAAAAAATGGAGAAAATGCAAAATGGAAAGAAATCCTATGAGAGCAAGAAAAGGAAAAGATTTGGATGGCTTTCTACAGTGGCAGAGGCACTCACAATGGTTTTGAGGTCTAATACAGACACAGAACTTTGAAATAAAAAGAAATAAAAGCTGATGTTCAAAAAGACTCTTGGCTGATCCTGTGGAAGGTAAGCCTGCATCTCATCAACATGCACAGATGTTGCTATGGAGATTTGTGGGTATGTGTGTATGTGTTTAAGCTTACAAGTGTGAGAATGTGTCAATAGACTGAGTCTAGAAGAGAGAATAATGATGTACTGAGTTCCGTAAGGTGTAGGGGAAGACACTGGGACACATAAATGGCTGAAATGGGAATTTAGCCTACGGAAATTCCCAAATGAGCCCAGAGATGCCTTGGTTCTTTCAAATGCATTTTGTAAAAATGCTGGAAACATTGGGTGGGGGAAGTAAAGGGAGGTGGGGAAAAATTAAAGTAATGGTGTATTACTGCAAGGAAAACAGGCATATGAAGACTCGTCTCTCTTTTGAGGGGAGAAGAAGATTCTTTTTAAAAACACATAATTAAGACATTTGACTTAGTCTTAGCTGTTAATAAAGGTGCAATTTAAAAACAATTAAAACCTGGGAATTGACATTTTTAATGAAGGGAAGGAAAAAGTGTTTTTATGACTGTGCCTTTGCTGTTTAAAGTGGTGTCTGCATAAACATGGTGACTGACAAACATAACTTAGCTCATCATCAGAATCTGCAGTCACCATTATTAATTTAAATAGAACATGATTGCTAACATTAGGAATAATGCTGTCCAAGAGGAATATCAGTAGTTACCAGGTGCAGGAGGATGGAAAGAAGCAGTATTACTTTTAAGTATAAATTGCAGAGTGTTATCTTTAAATGCAAGAAGCCTTAAGATAACTGGTCTCCAAGAGACTGTAAATTTTGATTCATTTTCTGTACTCTCTTTCTTTCAAACATGGTGGTAGTGGGATTGTCCACAGAGATGCCTTCTGAATTCCAGATGCAAGGATCTATCATTTGTCCTGCAGGTATTATCAAGTACCTTGAGTCAGAAAACTTATGTTCTGCTTCACCAGGAATGTTCATTGGGTCAATACATGGAAATTAATAATAATAGTAGCAGTAATAATAGTAATAAACTCCATCTCTTTTCAATTTTCTGAGTCTTACCTGAGATTTTGCTCTTGCCCGTTACTCTCCTGGAGGATTTCCATTTTGGAACAGTGATGTTGCTTGGAGTGGGTGTGGAGAATGCACTTCTATTGATACAAGTCACTCAGATCATACGAGTGAGACCATGCAAGAAAAGGTGTTTCACTCATTAGACCAACACTTTGACGCATGAAACCCTGCTGGGCTTCGTAGTGATTTCACTGCCACAACTAAGTACTAGGTCATCTATGTTTTGAATTAATTATTCAGAGTCCATAAACTGAAGCACCAGTGTATTTTATTGATACATGCACAAGTCATGCTGGCAGAAAAAATACTTGGCCTGAATTTCCTCTTCGTTACAGTTTTGTCAATCAGGAGTATTTTCAGTGAAGTTAGTGATGATGCATGCTATGGTTTATATAAGAGCCAAGCTCATTATTGACAGAATTAAGTATTCTAGGCCACTGTAGATTATTGTACTGAGGAAAAGGTCAAGATTCAGGAACTCTCGAATCCAATCCTGGCTAATACAGACAGATTTTGTAAGCCTGTCACTACAGAGAAGTATGCCCATCTGTAAAATGGAAATGACTGTTCTGTTTTGCATGGGAGATGGCAGTTGGTTATGCTGTTATCAAAATATATAGTATGTGTTATAAATAAATACATGTTAAAAATTCTACTTATGATCCATGTGAATGGAAGGAATAAAAGTTGTGTGTGCTTACAGCTTAGTCTATTAGGAGATGCTACGTTAAATATGTTGTTAGACTAGTTATTTAGTCTCATTAATTTCAAAGGACAAAGATGTATGCACAAAAATGTCATTCTGCCTATATATGGACTGGAAGTCATTTTAGTACTCTGTAGAAATTGTGTGAACTAAAGTGGTGCTTGTGTTTGTAGGGTTCAGTTACCAAAGGTACCACAGTTGCCTTTCCAGAAGTGTTTGCTGTGCTTTTTCATGGTGTCAGCACACCAGTAAAATTGAATACTGGAGCTGTCAATGTTAAAAATGAGTTTTATGAACAGTTGCTGTGGTAATTAGAAAATCTTTATCAATAATTTTTAAAGGTACCCCTTGCCACTGGGGTTTTCTGCTACTGTACCGGAACACGTAGCATTTTTTCTGTCAAAGTTCTCAATACGCTTTCAAACTCTGTAGTGCTCCATGGGAGTTTGCTTTGCTGAGCTTAGCTTTCACCGTGTTCTTGCCCACTTCAGTTATCTTGCTGTCTCTTCCTCCTTCACGGTTCTCTGTTACCGCTAACACTGGAAAATCTCTGCCTTTTTAAGTTGACTTTATTGGAGATTTAACTTACTAACAGTAAGTAAAATTCCTAGTTCCATACCATGTTTGCCTGTTTTCCCAGCCTCTCTACACTTGACCTTGGCTGTACATGGTATTTGTGAGATAGCTACGGTGATTTAGAGTGGTGTGTGCTGTAACTTATGACTCTCCTTCATTCTAATGAGCGCTCAAAAAATATCAAAAGAGATGATAATGGTGAATTTTTCACATTTCAAACAGAGTGTATTTATTATCCAAACCTCTGTTCATTAGTAGTCTCTCAGAACTGGATAAGAAACAGCTGTTTTTTCTTGAGGAAGGCACCTTTTAATTGATGCCCGTGTAGATATGCTGCTTAAAGATTTCTCCGGTGCTGTTCTTAGAGGTGTTGCATTTTCTTACTCACTCTTGGGCAATTCCATTTGACTAAATTAGTTGCATGTCTTTACATCTAGGCAGTTGCCTATCATCTTGGTTTTGTATATACTTTGTTGGCTTTTGTTTTTACTGGAAGGCAATCTTTATATTCTGATGGAGATAAACCATTAGCTCTTACGTGTTGGTGCAGCTTGAAGTCCCATAACTTATTATCAATGAGCACTTCATTTTACATAGGAAAGTAGCCAAAGAACTGTCCTAAAATTATGAAGCGTGATCCTTAAATCTAACAGCAACCTAAGGTGTTTTCAAAGGGCAAAGTTTACCTTCATTTGAAATCCAAAATTGGGTAACTGCACGGTACGCTGGATACAAGAGCAGTGCAGTGAAATCTGTAGTGCCTTCATGTATAGTTTTTGCCGCAGGCTATCTTATATTTTTGACTGTAGATACTGAAAATTTTATTTCCAAAATTGCCTATGACAAACAGGCTAAAAGAAGGCTTGGACTAGTAGTAGATTAAAACAAGGCATCATTTTTTGGTGTGCTATTGTGGCCTTTCTGCTTTATATCCATAGGTACTGTTTGCCCTGGCTAAATTTAAAGTGTTACTTTCAATTAATGTTCCCTAGCGTGAGGGGGAAGTAGATTGTAAACAATGCTAATAATCGATGTTTTTTAAAAGCTTTATGTATTGTGTTTAATGAGAATAGAAGGATCCTGAAAATCCACTTTTCTGCCTAGTTTCATTGCATTTGGCAACTTAGTATCACTAAAGGAAGCTCTATTGCATCGTCTCTTACTGCATCCCTCTTGCTGGGGAATGACAGTAAGTGCACGTATGTGTGTGTACACGCATGATGTGTGTTGAGTATATATATGTGCATATAAATGCAGTTGCTTTATTTCAAAAAGTGTCAGCTTAATGTTCTCCAATTTCAGTCGCAGTCCTTTCTGGAGGTCAGAAAACGTGACCTCACATGTGCTGCTGTGATAGAGTAGTTTTTTCCTTTCAAACGTTAAAGCGCACAAGTGGATTAATATGTTGAAAAATTCAAAGCTAAATTGACTGCAGTACAGCATTTTCATCTGTGTAGCAGCTAATATTGGGTGATGACATTTTCTGTTCAGTGTAACGTTTGAAGTATAGATTGGACTTGTGAGAGCAGGGCTGGCTGGCGAGTTGTACCTTTTGCAGCTGTCGTGCGCTGGTCATCTGCGTCCTCCTCCTTCCCCAGCCCCTTCACTTGCTGTGGCGTCGGGTGCATGGGCTCTGCTCCCTGCCAGCCTGCTCTGGGAGACGTGACCCTCTGCCCAACGGCAAACACCCTACCCGGGATGGCTGGGGTTTGTTAGCATGCTAATTTGCTGCTTTTTATACCTTTCCTGTTGTCTCAACCTGGCCTGTCAGTTGTTGGTTTTGCACCACTGTTCTTTAAACACTACATTTTGGAAACATTTGTATTTACAAGCTGCAGTGCAGCACTGTTGTCTTAACGTTTTGACTGACCCTAATTGCTATGACACATGTAACTAATGATGTTTTGTACTTTCAAGGAGTGCACTAAAAAGGTGATGACATATGAGTTACTGAATAAGGTACTGTGCAACTTGTGCAGTAGAGTTTGTGCAGACCTTATGGAGCATAATAAGCAGTTTTCCTGTGCTCGTACTTGTTTCCCGTCAGACTGGCCTGTCTCCAGCACCGGGGCTGCATCGCACGCTGAGGGTTCAGAGGGAGAGAAAAGCGGCGTGCTAAACCCATTTCTCAGCTTGAGGAAGCCTAATTTGATTAGGCTTTGGTTTGATTCTTGTGACTTGTGGCAAATATATCACTATATGTGTGTGAGAAAACTGAAAATGGGTGTAAAATTAAAAAGAATTAGAATCTCAGATTGCCCTTTTATTTTTGTTTACTCTTCAACCACGGTCTGATTTATGCTTGTTGGAGCCTTTGAACTTCAGCTCCCTTGAAAAATCTCTAGTCTATTGCTTTTTTGATGTTGCTTGAAGGGGGTTGGGGGTGTGTGCGCGGGTGCATGCGCTCACATGCTATGGTGCTCTGGGCAATTTCACTCCAGAGCGCTTCCCTTCCTTTGTTTAACCTATGACCTGTGAAAACAAGAGTTAATCAAAAGTTCTAAGGTAGCTAAGAGGAAGGGGAAGTGTTTGGTTACAAATTAAATATGAGCAAGTCATAAGCCATAAATCTTCAGTAGTGCTACCAGTTGTGCTATTTAAGTTGCATGTGGTACAGAAAGTTTTTGGTTATAAATCCACCCTCCGTTTCTTTTGGAGGGGGTGTTTAAAGGCTGCCTCGAGGATTTGCTTTTTTTAAGAAAAAAATCCACATATTTTCTTTTTTCCTTTTGGCAGAGATCTAGAAACAAATTCAGATAACTATATTTCTTGACTACCACCCCACACACCCCCCCACCCCACCCCCCCCAGTTTTAACTGGTCACAGTTTGGTCTAATAAAAGCAGAACTGCTTGGAGTAGTAAACACGTGGAATAAGTGATGAAGTAAAAGTATCAAAGATGGCAGGATAAATTAGTTTTCTAATGCATCCAAAGCTTTCAGGGTGAGAAGGATCCTGAATTCTGCAGTGGCAAAGGAGGGAGGTGAAGACTGAAGTGAGATGACCTACGTAATTTACGCAGTTCTGTGGAAGGTTTGTTTGGTTCATCTTGTCTTGAGCAAGAGCTACACAGATCCCTGTGTGTTGTATTGGGTTGTGTCTGCTTCAAATACCAGCTGATTTCCTCAACTTTGAAACTGTGAAGCTTCTCTCCTCAACATAGAAAGGTATTCTTAAAATAAGAAAAAGCAGCAGATATGATGAGATGCTAAACCATTATTTGGAAAATGTGGATTAAAATAAGGAAGACTTAAAGGACAATCATGAAGTTCATTATAAGATACTAGTGAAGAGAAAAGGGAAAGCTGACAAGGAGCGTGCAAGTATAACAAATATGGCTATACCTCCCCTTTTGTTGTATGGAGGGTTTGCTGATGTTTTGATATTGTGTGAATATGAGACTTTTGGGGCTATTTTTATTAGAATCACAGAAGCTGGTTTCTAGGTATTGAGCGAAAGAGTTGAAATGGGATTGGCTGGGGTAGTCTCATGGATAGAACCTACAGTTTTGTCATGTTTGGTGTATTGTGGTAATAAAGAAAACTCCCTTGAATCTGTAGTGGGATAAGGTTTAACTGTGAACAAACAGGCCCTCGACAGGACCCATAAGTAAATCTCTGAAGAAAGAGCACAACCTGGCCTTGGTTTCAGAGCCCAGCGTTGTCCCTGTTGGGTACACGCACCGCTCCTTGTGAACAGTGCTGGGAGTCCAGTCCGTCCTCACTCATCGCACTGGGGCTCAGAGTGAAGTGCAATTCCGGCAGGTAGAAGCTGAGGTGACTTGCTTTTGTTTATTGCTTTTATACTGATGCATACATGATAAACACAACAATATTTTAGAAGATTCTCATTTTAATTCTGTATGTGTAGTTTTGCAGCAAGGCCCCTGAGCAGTTAAGTAGAACTTTACACCTTCCTTGGAAAAAGTTTTGGGTTCAGGGAGCTTTCTGCCTTCTTGGTTTGCTGTCTCTTCAAACTCTTCTGATAGATGCCTTGCAAGGATTTGTTTACCAGGTTCTTAATCTCTACTTAGCAGATATGTTTTGAGAGGATTTCTTGTTACTCTTGTAATGGCTTTTAACTCTGCTGAAGTTTATTTAACTAGACAGAAAGAAAGAAACTTATCTTCTAACTAATCCTTCTTGATTGTTTACAATATAATGCCAAACTTAAATGCTGTTTAAAGTGGTAATTGTCTGTCTTTCTGCTCTATTCTAATACATAGTTTGCAAAGATGCTTAGAGTATATTAATTTAAATGATAATACTGTCATATAACACAAAAAGTTAAGTTGCTTATCGGTATATTTTGATAAGCTACTTACATTTTACAGTAGCATTTGCAGGCTTCAAACAAATGTTCGTGATGGAGAGCCATTCGCTTTATCTGTCTCGTATATAGCTTCTCACTTCATTTATTACTAAAAGCTGTACAGTTAGGAACCGTGGGGCACTCAATTCTTTATAGTTGTCAGGATGTAGTCATATTTTATAAAAACTTTAAATCCTGTCTAACTATATCAAAATAGAATCCATTTGCTTCAGAAAGCATCTGTGATTAAAAGAAGAATCAGTTTGTGCGTCACACAAACTTGCTTTCCTATCTGCTGCAGCTGAGGAGAAGTTCCTTGCTGGTATTGGAGCTGAAAAAGGAATTGAAATGAAGAACTGTGTCATGAAAATAGGGCACAGAGTCGTACCAAAGCATACCGTAGTGAAAAGTAACGTCTTAGCTGTCTGTCTTACTTTGTGGAATGCAAATGTAATGTAAATGAAAAAAGATGTGGTTTTTCAGCATGTTTGTCTTTTAGTTTTGTTTCTTTATTTCTTTTGTAAGTTGAGTGCAGTTTTGCTGAAGGTAAAGTTTCTATTTGACCTAACTAAGGGCTGGGCTTAATACAATGATGGAACAGATTTGACAACAGTTAAAAAAATGAGATACTGGTTATGCAGTTTAAAAAATGCAGTTGTCTCATGATTCAGACCAAAATAACTGTCTTCAATCTACTAGGACTCTCAGCAGCTGTACAGATTCAGATACAGGCATTCAACACATACTTTGGGAAATAGTTATAATTAAAAATGTTCCACCGTACGTGAACATCAGTGTGGATTTATCTTACAGGTTAAAACCTTCCATTGGATTTGTATGTTTGTTACTGACAGGGTGAGAGGGAAGGTGAACTCCCAGCACTCACCTGCCTGACAGTGAAGTTTCTTTACAGCTGGTGCTACATTTGATGCTTGGTGCCTACAGGTGGGTGGAAATGCTGGGGATGAGTAAATACTGAAGCTCAGTCCTCAAAAGAAAGGGATGCTTCAACCTTCTGGTAGTGTTCGCCTTCAAATGGAAGGTCTGATGTGGCTTTCCTAACAGATATTTATAAAGTGTCATGTCCAGTGGAGGCTGTTGTTAGGATGCATCTGTACAGCAAAGGCCAGCAATCTTGAATTTATTAACTGAGATTTAGCAAGTTAAACGTATGCTTTTTCTTTTTTTTTTCTTTTTTTTGTTTTTTAGTTACCTCCCGTGGTTTGAAGTCTTTTATAAGCTGCTCAATATCTTGGCAGATTATTCAGCAAAAGGACAGGTATTATTCTAAAGTACTAACTCTTCTTTTCCCTGCCCCAATATCAAATGTGGGAGTGAGGATGAAAACAAGCTGTTTTAAGAAGTGCTTATATCAGAGGTGACCATGTGAATTATTGATCTGTATGGTGCAGTAATACAGAAGATCATATTCAGCCAAGCTGAAAGCTTGGCAAGTACCTTTGAAAAGTAAATATGCTTTTAAATTATTTTTGGGAAAAGATAAGGGTCAAGAATGTGACTGTGGCTCCAGCATAAGTTATTAGTTTCTCTGCAGTCGCCCATACTGTGCAGGCTTTTTGATTACCTGAACTGTATTCAGCATATCCGTGCAATTCCTGTATTGCAGTTTCATGAGTCTTTGATAGATATCTTGTCCAAGTTTACTTGTCCCGTAAAGTAAGTGCAGAACCAAGCTTACTGATGCAAAATACTTACCCACATAGCATCATCTAGCCTAAGCCCTTCAGATGCGTTTTGCTTTTAAAGCAAAACAAAGACAATTCAGTCTAAAGATAGTGGAAAAAATGTGAACTAAACCCTTAAAATTTGGTTGTAGGTTTTAAAATGATGATTCATGATACAGAGAAAACACATCTATGATTGCAATACCTAGCCTAGTTGCATGTGCTTAAAATATTGCGAGTATAATCTTCCCAGTTAGTTTGCTGCTTTGATTTATTACCATTTAGTGGTAAAAATTGTATTTTGCATTTATCAAAATCATTTGCGTTTGAGGTAGAATCACTTAAGATCACATCTTCATCTAAAATGGTTTAAATACATTTGGCTTTACCCTCAGCTAGTGAGTTGTTACAAAAAATTTGCAGTGAAAACTGGCTTGCTCTGAGTTGAGTAACTGTGTAGCGCATAGGTTGGTGACCCAGTATGTTGCAGAAATATATAGAAATACATACAAAAAAAGTATTCTAAAAAAATCAAGTTATAAACCCCAACTGTCAGAGGAAACTACACTTATTTCTGTTCATAGTCTAATGTATAAATCTATTTCATATTTCTCATGCAAATTCTCTAAGCCCCCCATTCCACCAACATTACGCTTGCCCTTCCATCTTGGAGTTGTAGCAATACCTACTTAGTATTTCTTTTTTGTGTGTGTGTTTGTGTCCCTCTTTCTTATTTCAGGATAGTCAAAGGAGTGAGCTCCTAGAAACATTTCATAAACTTACCATCCCTGAGCCAGGAACCTCTGTTCATCTTGGAGTGGTAAGTGAAGTGGGAGAGATGTAAACGAAGGTGTTTAATTTTCATTACATATCATAATAGAGGAATGTCAAAAGCAATTCTCCTTTTTGTAACTTCGTACACAGATGGTGTTTTCTTGTGAGGACGCAGAGCTGTGAAATTCCCCTTTTCACATGTGGGGCCTCTGTTTCCCTTTCCTTAACCTCAAATGTCTTTGAAATGCTGTTCTTTGGTTGGAGGAAGATTGTGTATATTCCCCATGGAAATTTCTCACCATATCGTCTGTGACCTGCGAGAGGTCACAGAGCAGCAACATGACATTTATTGCCCACACTTCCCCAGAACTCCTATATCTGGCAAGTATGCAAGGGGGACAAGACTGGGAAGCAAACAGTCACGTACCTGTCATGGCAGCCTTTTGAGTATTAACTGTTTATCACATTTTCTGATTCCTTCTTCTTTTCCTCCCCCCAAGAAAAAAACTTGCACAAAAAAGGATTTATTTCATTTTTATATCTTGTGAGAAAATTAATCAAAGAACACTGAAGGAATAGATGTGGGGTTTTATTGATGGGATTGTATTTTGAATTTAGTCTTTTGGGGGTTTTGTCTTCAAATTTGTTTTTGCAGAACAATCTTGTGTTCCAGCCTGTAGTGAAAAAACACTGAAGATGCACGTTACTGCAGTTGCCAATTAGTCATTTAGAGTTCACATGGAAACTAGCGGTGTGTGCAGCCACAGTTCTCCCTCTCATTTCCTTTACTCTTTCTTCTAAAGTACTTTTTGGCAACAAGCAGCTTACTCTCATCACTTCACCCTGTAATGTCAGTCGACAGGTAACAGTTGTTTGGCCTTGCTAGGTCACCAGCTGGCAGTAGAAATGTCCCAGTCCTCTTGAGGCTAGCTCTTTTATCAACAGCATCTCTGTTTAGGGGACGAGCTGTCTCAAAAGGCAATGATCAGTTGGGATATTTCGGTTTTTTCATACCAGTGGTTTCAAGGAATGCTGCCGATCTCCCCTTGTCTCAGACATTTCATGGGTGATGAAGCAAGAAAGGATATAAAAAAGCAGCCAAGGGACTGTTAGCTGTGGTGTCTTTATGCATTTTATTTTGGCTGTTTACAAGTGTATTTTGGGGTCAGGGTGAGTTTCCTATATGATACAGTTGCGTATGCTATTCCTGTATCTTTGCCTTGCATCTTTTCAACTAAACTAAAACAGTGATATATCAAAAAGCAAAAATTGTGTTTATATGTCTAGTGTCTATATTCAGTGTAACTGTTATACCCGCTTGCTATTTCGGGTTATAGACTGTTGAGGAAGCACTGAAATGTCTGAGATGTATATGCAAGAAAATTGTGCCAATTGTGGAACTATGCCAAGTATATAACAGCCTTAAAAGCTTCATTAAGTAATTAATAAGTAGCCCTAAGACAAATCGTGAAAGTCTTAAAAATACTATAAATTGTATACAACATTGATTTACAAAAGCAGTTTAGTTGCATTCTCTTTTCCTTTCCCAAAGCCCTAACTAAGAATCATGCAAGTCATGCGTGATCAGATTGGGAACTAGAGTGAACTTGGCCTCTTGGAATGCAGACAATTAAAAAAACATAACAGTATAATGGATTATGAAATTGCAAGGCCAGTGTAGTCTTTCAAAATGTGTTATTTAAGGCGTATAAAAATGACCTAGAACTTAAGCAATATTTTCAGGTAAGTCGGATCAAAACTTCAGGACACTTTTCTCAGTAAATTTCCATTAACTTCACCATCATCTTGAATGAAACTTCCTGCTGCTGCAAGTCGGAGAAGGACCTGCTTGCTGCTGTTTCCTGTAGTCCGTCATGCAACCTGCAGTGGGCTGTGAAAGATGGCTTGAATTATAGGCTGCCTTGGAGTTTCCTTGGCATGTGTCATACATTGTGTGAGTCTGTCTATATCAGCGTCTCTGAAGAACAACAAAAAAAAGTAATCTAACTTTTCAGGAACATTTGATACTTTCTATTTTAATGCATTTCATATTGCATGTGTGATCTGAGAATCCATGCTTTTGAAATCCATGACAAAGAAGACATGCTGGTAGTTGGTAACAAATGTTCTGTCATTTTTACTTAGTTGAGCAACTGCTATTACTAATACCAAGCAATAAATTTAGATTGCTTTTGACAATATTGCAATAATCAATTTTTGCTCTTTTTTTAGCACTCTTACTTTACTGTGCCTGACATCAGGGAGCTTCCTAGTATACCTGAAAATGTGAGTACTCTAGAGGACTGTGCACTTCACCATTTCTATTTAATGTCAGCAGCAAAATAGATAACAATTGTTACTTCTGTTTGGCCTACTAATAGATTATATTCTGTAAAATATTGCTGGATGTTGAAGTGAACTTTAGGTGGTTAATTTATAATAAGTATTGGGCAGAAAATGTTATGTTGCTAACTGCAGGATTACATGACTAACAGGCCTTTTGAAGTACAACATAACAGTAGAATTTAATGTTTGCCATTTCAATTAAGAGAAGATACCAAATGAACAGGAAATTGACAGCATAATCATCTTAAGCTGTAAGTCAAGATATTTATTTTAAAAAATATAAAGCTTTTATTAATATCACCACTCTGTTATTACTTGCTGTTAACATTCCATGATTTCTTGGCTCTGATAAGTGAGGGAACTTGAAATACACATATATAGTTTTAGTCTTCACAAAGTTGGGAAAGAACAGTGATTTGGTAACAGTGTGTAACAGTGTGGTGGTGTTTCAGACCACAATCATGGAGTTAATTTGTGTGAAAACTTGCTCACTACAATAAGTCTATGAAATTCTTGAAACTAATCCTAAGGCAGCTTTATGATTGTCATTTGAATGAGTGCTGCAGGAGTCATCCTTTACGTAAAAATGCAGAATTATGGTAGAAAGGAATTTTATCCACTTCACCAAGACTTTATGTCAAAAAGAAGAAAAGAATCTGTTGAGGTATTTCATCTTTACAGATAATTTGAATCAGGGTTTGTTTTCTTCTCATAAGTTCTGAAGAACTGCTGTTTTAAAAGAAACTTAATAATTTCACAACTAAAGAAGCAATTGGTTTTTCTTCTGCATCCAGACTGACATTTCCTTCTCCCCTTGCTCTCACTGTTCACATAATTTTATTGTTTTCTTGATGTGTGAGACTTAAGGACAACATGAAACTAAAGCTAAAAACTAAACTTGGGAAGTAGTTGTTGGAACCTGCTGGAGAGATAACATACTGGTTTGAAATGACTATTGTTTGAAAAAATGTTTCAATATTTTTTATTCATTAAAGTGTTACGGCTACTTATTAAGTGAAGGCAAGAATAAAATCTTGATAGTACCTTCAGTGTAAGAGTTTGATGTTCAAACATCCATATTGCTGGTATTTAAGGAAGATCAAATACCACTTTGGTATTAATTTGCCTCATTCTTTAAGATGCTGTGAGGATTCAGATACCATATATCCTTACATAAAGCATTTTGTTTAAGTTCAAATGAATATCTAGGGCCTTTGCTTTAAAGGTATAGTATTGGCTGTAGTAGCTCAGGCAGTCATTCTTTTCTTTGTGGTAACATCTTCTGTATCATAGCTACACAACAGCATTCAAGAGCTGACAGTCTGCATTTGTGATTAAAAGCTGAAATGTATTAAGGACAAAGTAATAATGGACAGATTGATATGGGTAGAAAAAAGCAGATCTGCTAATTGTACAGTGAAACTCTGCTGAAAGAAGGACTTAAGAGACCACTAAAAATGATCCACTTGTTAGATGGCTTTCTGAAAATGTCAAACATACCTGGTTTCTTTAGGGCCACTCTTTCAGAGATGTTTTAAACCTCACAAAGTTGTCTTCTGTGTGTTTCAGCATGCCTGGGCTTTCTAGCCAGATGATAGGTCTGTGGGAAGACAATGCTGGCATTTGCTTCTCTTACATACTCTTTAATATGCTCCTTCTATGTCTCTTAGCCAAATTTCTATGCCTGGCATCTCAGTTTTCTTTCTCAAATGTTTTGCGGTCTGCCTTAGCACCATATACCTTAATTTATGGCATGAAAAAAAAGGGAATCGTCAAGACATTTCATCTTTTTTGTGGATGATTTGTATAGCAGTTAACATTTGGGATTTTTTGTTTCTGTTTTAAAATATTGTTGCTAGCTTTTCTGTGTTGTAGGCTTTTCATACTGACATGTATCCTGTCAGTAAATTTGATAATGTGCTCTCTCTTCTAAGGTGCTTTATTTTTGTAGAAATGTGATACATTAGGAGTAATTAAAGAGTCAGTTCCTGAATCTTAACCAGCTATCAAATCCTGTCCTAATCCAGACATGAAGTTACTTGTTTAGAGGGTTTATATTTTTTGTTCATCTCTTCTATGGTAACCATCTCACACTTTAACAATTTTTGTTCGATAAGCCTCAAATCACCTGGAGAGCGAGGAAGGAAGTTCTTTTTCCATTTTGCAGACTGGCAAATTGGAGGACAGAGCGAAATGAGCTAATAACAGTGAGAAACCAGTGGCAGGGATTAAAAATAGATCATCTGCCTTGGGCCTGCTCTAACTGACATGGAACAGCTTAATAACACAGTACATAGTACAGGCTTCAGGAAGGATAGCTGTATTTACGCTCTGTTGGTTATGTCTGCTGGTGATGTTGTGTTATATTCAAAGGTATGAGTCGGCTTCCCAAAACATTTGAGCTGGAGACATGATGAATGCTCGTGAATCAAAGGCAGTTATAAAAGCAGAGGCCTTGGGCCAGAAGGAGTTGGAAACCCTTTGAAAGCTGAACGCTCAGCCTTCATGGCAGGGAGTGCCGTGTGATGCTAAAAAGCATCCACTTTGAATCACTGAGTGGGGCTGATGTGCCTCAGAGGGAGCGTGGCTGTTTTGCTGCAGGTACCCTGTGCAGTGATGTCACCGTGAAGGATGGACTCTGCAGTGTCAGGGGTGACCCAGGGCACCTCTGGGAATAGAAGGGGAAGGAGATTTCGTTCAATTAACAGATATGTGTGCCCATATAGATAGATATATACACACACAAAATTAAAAAGCTAGGGCTCATTCTAGGAAAGAAAAATAATAAAAATCAAATCCATTGGTCTAACTGTTGCAGTTGGCTGTCTTCTGTTTCTCAGGCATTTTCTTTTTTTTTTTAATAGTGCTTTCTTATGCATCCGTTTTTTTTTAATAGTGCTTTCTTATGCATCCGTTAATGCAAGTTTCATGTAGAATTGAAGCATACTAGGAAATAATACAAGGGCATTAAATGAGCATAAATCTTCATGGATTTTAATCAATTGGCATGATTTATTCAAAATTCTATTTATCTTATCAGTAATTACATTTTAAAACCTGTATTAGCAAAAGTTTTAGTTCGGCCAGATGTTGAAGTTGTGTGTAATGATTAATGGAGAGCTGCATAGAACTCTGTTGGGAATGTTAACAAACTTCTGGGAATGATCTGATTTCATGTCAGATCAATATGTTTAAGGAGTCGTGAAAACATTTAGCATGGACACTTATGTAACAGCTAAGCATTCTCTTTTTTCAGAAGACTTATATGAAAGATTCATAAATGCATTGTGACTTCAGAAATAAATTGGGTTCGTTGCAGGAAATACAGTGCCAGTCTAAATTTCCTAGTAGTATCTGTTGTGTTTCAGAAATACCAGGTAAGTTAGCAGTCTGAAATGCTGACGTTTTCTTGGTGGTGATGTTCTGGTGTGGTTTTGTATCACTGAGTCCTTTATTTCAGAATGCCTGATTTTTCACTTTATAACTTATGTCTTTTGCTACCTGTTTTTCTTAAAATCACACCCGGCCCCCCCTTTATTTCTGTATTTACACTATTTGATAAAGTGTATTGTCACTTTATTGTCAAAATATTGTCATTATTTTGTTCTCCTAAAAACCAGCATGGCATTATAAAAGTGTGTTAGCTGCATACCAGATTACCTAACCTATCTTAGATTTTGGAAGTGGGATATTTTAAAGAAAATGAGCTTCTAAATCAGATGAGGGATTTCCTATAGGAGGATGGAGTGGGAAACCTGACTCTGTTTGATGGACTTGTCCTAATAGGAAATCTACTGAAGTCTTGTAAATGAAGCTGTTCAAGAGCAGTCCAAAATAAGTGACCTATAATCCATGTTACTGTGTTTGAGCTTCACTCTTTGCTGAAGAGAGAGCTCACCAATTTGTTCCTTCAGTGAGAAATTCTTTGTTAGATGATGGAGGAAAAGTACATTAATTCTTTTTTTTATCTCAAAAGTTAATGTGCGTGTGCATTTACTGATACGGGACAACAAATGATCCAAATGAGTGATACAGGAATGAACTTTCAAAGAAACGTAAGGGATTTTTGTAGGACTCACAGTGAGTTTTGAGAGAAATAGCGATATCTGTTCCCATATTTTATTTTGAAAACCCCATGTTTTACTCCCCCAAGAAAGGCTTAAATCCTAGGAAACAAAATACACAACAATTATACTGCAAATTGGAATGCTTTCATTTGTATTTATTTAACTCATTCATGGTTTTGTCACTTACGAGACATGTCTTTCAAAATACATGTGTAAGTCCCAATTTCATCTTCAAAGATGACAGCTTTCTTATAAATAAAACTTAGAACTAACACGTGAATTTCCTTAGTATCAATACATTACCATACAGCCCACATGCTTCGCAGGTGTCATTGACAAATTTCTGAGAGCAAAGACTAAAACCTTGTAAATCTTTCCATCTGAAGGTACGTTTGACTGTCACAGCCAATATTTCACCACGATAAACTTGATGAAAGAATAATTGCAAATCAAGTTCCCATGTCTATTTTCCTCTCACTAGTGGCTCCTGTTGCCTTATAAACACGTCCATGCACAAACTTGTCTACATCTGCAGGCAGAACGTAGGGATTATGTGCCTCTTTGGCCATGCCCCTAATTTGGGTGGCATCAAAGGGAGTTCAGTGCTACTTAAAATTTCTTTTAATTCACACTATTTGCAGTAATTGTGTCGTCATGCACTGTGTTTTGGTGTCGTAGAAAGATGGTTGCGAGGGGGAAGATGAGCCGTAGAGAAGACAGCTTATGTTTAGACAAAAATATCATGCTAATCAGCACAGATGGGATGAGAAATACAGAAAAAGTACATGATAGTTTAATAGGTTTTTGGCAAAATGTGTTAGCTTTTTTTTTTCCTCCTTTGAATATACCTGCTGTGGCTATAGCTTTTCCGTAACAAAGACCTGAGTGGTTGTTTTATATTAAGATGTTTGAAGCTAACCGTAACGAGCTTAGTTCTTATCTACATACTGGTACAGAAGTCTTCCAAATACAATGCTTAATTTTTCTTTAGTTCTTTGTGTTTGGATGGCAAGCTGTGGAACATATTTTTGCACAGTATGAAGCATCTTGGCAGACTTCTCAGGCCAAGTATTGGTGGTTTTAGAGTTATCTTTGGATCTGTCAAAAGTGCTAATAGGCTTTGTTGAGCTTCTTTAAGTTTCTAAATCATATTTGCTTTTTGCTTTTCTGCACTTTTTTATTTAACGATGATTAAGATTGCAGTTGAATTCATGACTAATCTAATTTTGCTCTCACATGTGCTTTTTGTATAAGACTGTCTTTATCATATAGCAATCCTTTCATATCTGTAAGAAGCTATTTGGAAACAAATTCCCTAATTCAGCATTTTTGGATGTATTACCTTTTCCTCCATCACCCCCCCCTTTTTTTACTTTCTGTGTTTTAAGAAGCGAAAAGTATCCTCTGTGCACAAAAATCCTTTTTTGTTTGCCTTGCACTGTAAAAGCCCCTCATTCTAGAAGAGTGTAATACATTTTGACCAAGTTACATACATGGTGGCTTTCTAGTTTTGATAGTAAAGATCTTAGGATCACATTCTGCTGTTTATTAGAAGGCATCTTAAATATTTAGTAAATGATACATGATTCATGCCACTGCAGTGTGCACAGGGCAATTATGTTGGTAATGATGAATGGATAACGTTGCTGGCTGGTGGGATGATGTGGGGGATGAAGTGGCCATAGCTTCTTGTGCAGCTTGCTCTTTGTTTCCCCCCCCCATTTATTTCAGTTAATTACAATAATTTTTACATAGTTAATTTTTAATCTTCTGAAGAGAAAAAAACATGGAAGAAAGCTGTGTTGCCTAGGAATTGTGTATGTCAGGTTTCGGCGGTGTTGCCTGCTTGTTTGTAGTCTGTGTCTTGGTCTTTCTATCTACTTTAAAGGCAGATTGCAAATGTGCTTTGCTTACAGTATTCTTCTACTGCAATTGATTTTCTTTATGCTGTATTAACATACTGATCGCTGAAGAAAAATTGGATGTTTGAATCCTGCCTCTTCATCAGAGATGGGCAACCACTGAAATTTTGAGAGAGGGAGTTCTCTGTCTCCTTCCTCACTTTCCCCAGCCCCCCAAGGAAGTGCTTTTTGTCTCCCGCCAAAGGAAATGTGTGTCTGAGTGCACACAGTGAGGAGTTCAGACAACCTGTGTAATGTTTTTAGCTTATGTGTTAAATGCCCATGTGTATTTCCAGTTATCAGAATTGTCCTAGCATAGATGGAGCTTACATTTGAATTTGTTGTATTAGAGTTGCCCTCCAAGAGAGCTGGTTTTATTGTTGGGTTGTGAGATTTTTTTTGTCCTTTATCAGGCAGCTTTGAAGTTGCCATAAAAGTGACAGAACATATTTTTTTCTCAGAGAAGTATCTTGTATTGAAGAAGCTATATGTGAAACATCATCAATTTTATTATTCCAAGACTTAGCTCCCCAAAAGTTAGGGGAAAGATGTTGCAATTAAGAAGTACTCTGACATAAGATGACATACTGCTTTCTTTCATTAAGCCACTTACTGGATGTAGTGTAATAGGAGGATGAAATCTCGTTATTATTTTTTTTTGTTAAGGACGCTTGTTTTTGTAATGTCATGAATCAAAAATTATTTTCTCTCTTCCCAGAGAAATCTGACAGAGTATTTTGTAGCAGTTGATGTCAACAACATGCTGCATCTCTATGCCAGTATGCTGTACGAACGCCGCATCCTCATTTGTTGCAGTAAGCTTAGCACTGTAAGTAAAATGCAGATTAATTCCTTCTATTCACAGCACTTTTTTTCAAATGACAGTCATATATAGGAAATGTTCTGATGATCTCCAGGGTTCCTTTCCAACCCCAGCTATGCAACCTCAACTCAATTCTGTGGTTCTGTGTTGCTTTTACTGAACTTCTCTTGGCCTCTAATGTTCAAATGAAATGGTTTTTTTGGGTACAAGAATTCTTGAGGTTGCTTTGTACAAAAATGTACAAACATTTATGCCTTAGTAAAGTCCCTCTTTCGTAATTTACTTGACAGGAAAAAAAATAGATAAATGATACTGTCAAATGGATGTTCCAGTGACCTTCTCTGGGTAGGCCAAAGGAGTGGACTAAAATACATTGACAATCCACACTTTTGCAGTTTTGTTTGATAAGGTGTAGCCTTAAGGATACTTAGGCTCCATCAGGTGTCTAAGAGATGAAAGGTATCGAATACTCTAGAGTACTCGCTTCTAAAAATGGCTGGACATCAAAACAAGCACACCACATGATTTAGTTCAAAGTTAGATGTCATGCATTTCAAGGTTTATCAGTCAATAAAATTGTGATTTTCTTTATAAAAGAATTGTTAAGTTTTTGTTCTTTTTGCTCTGTAAATGGTTATTGATTGCTTTCCTTTATGAATGATGAGTGTAAGATGGTTTAACTAATATTGCTTTCTAGTGCTATGGACTAAGTCCTTGAGCGGTCCTTTCTAAAACCTTTTGAAAACAAGCTTTCATTACTGTATGTCCATGACCTTCTTTGTGTTTGAGATTAAAACTGCTTCATGGAAATGTGAATACTACTGAAGGCTGAAATTATGTACATAAAATCATGTAAGGATGGCCTGTGTATGCAGGGTGAGAAACTGAAAGAGAGTAAGGCTTCATACTTAATCTCAGAAGAACTATTACAATATTGTTTTGAAAGGTAAGTGAAACTAGGAGAGTTAGAACGATCTCTGGGACCTATTAGTAATTATTAAATGTTTACAATCAATCCCTTAGTTAAGTGAAAGAATTGAAATGTTGTGAAGTTTAATACTACAGAAAACTTGTAAAATCTTAAGTTTTCTATCTGCCAAGTGTTCTATGTCCTCTGTATTAAAACAAGAAAAAGTAAATCCAGACCTGGTAATTGAGTAAAATGAGAGAGAGGTGTTTGTTTCAGAAACCTAAAGAATGGAAAGAATAGTAAATTATCAGAGAGGAGAAAAGAAGAGAACGGCTATCCAAAGCATTTCAAAATTTGTGTGGTTGGTTGGTTTAATCTCTCCCTTTGTGACAGAGCCTGGGAAGAAGAATTACTTACCTGTCACTTTGCCTTCCTTAATGAGCCATTTCACAAGTAGCGTTGTGTTTTCTTCCCTATCTTTCTGCTATTTCTCTTCCTTTTGCCTCTGTCCAAGATAAAAGCATGTCTGGTTCTTCGGTAGGGAGGGGTATTCATACTGTGTGTTCTTATCTTACAACTTTATATATAAACTGCTCCAAGATTGGAGTGACAGTGTAAGACAGGTTTGAAGTGTTGGGCCAGAGCCAGTGATTCCTTGCCTGCACGCTCTGCTCTGCATGTTCCAGCAGTAGGAACAAGCTGCATTATTTTATTTCAAACTGTGCTCAGCGGAAGCCAAGACCTTGTAACTGGAAATGTACCAAACTGAGAATTCTCAAAGTAAAGCGAGGGTGGTGTGGTGGTGAGAGGGATTGGTTTCTTTGTTTTTAATTTTTAGGTTTTTAACAAAAAGGTGGAAGAGACCTATTCGCGGTTAATTTCTTCTAACTTTGAGAGACATGGCATGCTTCATGCTTAAGGCTTGAATTTAATATGAGGTGAGAGAGAGAAAATGAAGCAGTCCTGGATAGAAAGTCTTTCATGGTGAAGTGAATTCTGTGCTGTAATATATCATATCAAATTCAAATTTTGATTTGAAATACCCTTAATGTAGTTAAGCTGAATAAGATTTAGAGGTAACTGAATGAGGCTGTGTTTATTAGCTATCCTATAAATTATGTGTACTGAACCTATGGAAGAATTATTGATTTATTGGATTTTTTTTCTTTTTTCCCTCCAAAAGGAAACTCAGTTTCTAAAAATGTTAAAGCAATTTTTCACGTTCTGTTTTTCTATGTATTCATGAAAAGCCAGATATGAACCAAAATACATAAAAAAACCCTTTTGCTTGGCAGAAGATCACCTGCTGGTGGGAGCATGCTGTTGCAAAAATGAAATGAGCTTTCCTTGCATCCAGTATTCTCTCTTCCATAATAACTTGCTCATGCAGCCCTGCTGCAACAAGGCATGTTAACTATTTGTGATAAGGACAGCAGCAGGTTGCCTCTCATTATAAAAAAGTGGCTTTCATGAAGCCTGATGACTCTTAAAAGACTTAAACTGGTGAATTTCTGTGATGTTTCTGTTTGGCTCCATCATACTGAGGTGTATTTCTTTACATAATTTTTCTGTTATTTTTTGAGTGTTAGTACAAAGCAAAAAATACCATTCTGATGTGGAAACCCTTTTGTTCCTGGGAGTTGAGAGCTTCCCATGTCACTTCTTCCAAGTCACAGAGAGCTGTAATACACAACCTGTTATTCTCTGGTTGGTTTCTGACATGCCTTGGCACTCAGAGGATAAGGAAATGGTGGTCCTTAAGAAAAGACAGCACATGATTAATAGCATTCACCAAATGTCCTTGTGATGCAACATAGGTAAGGGCTTGCACAGGTCTTGTTCTACAGGATCTTACATGATTTTAAATGTACGAGCTCTTCCTTCCCAAGAGCTCTGTTGCTGTGTTATAACCTGCCAGTATAGATCTTGACCTTCATATGCAGCTTTTGCAACAGCCCGGCTTTCACTGCTCAGTTCTTAGGTAGCTTAGTCTTAAGCTTTCTACTTTGTTTTTAGCCCTGAATAATGCAGAAAAATGATCTTACAAACATGCAGAAGGTGGTCATTTCTTCCAGTATATATTGCACATTTGTAGCCATGTACTGCATCTGTAAAGCAGTGTGGTGCATATTCAGGAGAGAGAGTAAAATGCACTGGGAAATGGCCTGTTGATCAGTTTATAACTTTTATATGTGTGACAAAATCCCATTGTTTTAATTTGCTCAAATAAGGCTTTGAGTATTAAATATAAAACTGTGAAAAGTGAATTAGGGAGTCAGTGTCTCTCTTACATAGCTATCTTTTTACGTTCTCTAGCAACAGCTGCAGGAAGCTGAGGTAGTGGAACTAATCTTATTTCAAAATGCTGGATTCCTGTAGTTTTGACAGTTGGGCATTTCTCAGGCTGCCTTATTATTAAGTGCTTGTTTTCTGTATGGCAATCACTAATCAGGTGAGGTCTCCAGCAAATATGCTATTTCTTTTTTATGAGCCCTTATCTTGGCGGAGTTGAAGGACAGTACTGGTGCTTACCCATGGTAGTAGGTTATTTGAATTCATGCCAGATAGCAAGGTGGGAGTACATCTCAAAAATAAGTGACAGGTTCTGCTCAGATGTCTGCAGTGTTGAGCATTATGTCTGTTTAATCTTTTCGTGCTGAGTTTTAAAACCAATGGGAGGGGGGCTTGGAAGGGGCCTCCTTGGATTACTGAGTTCACTCCTCTACAACGGCAACCATGTTATATAATAACGTCAGGAAATAATCCATTTGATCCTCACAGAAGCAATTGTACAGTAAGAATTAAATTTTTAAACAGTATTTTTTCCAGACATCTTTTTGATTTGGAGAACAGAAACAGAAAACATAAAGGATTTAGGAATATAGAGGAAAAACTACAGTGGGGGAGGTATATCCTTTTTTTCTGCTGCATATTTTGGAGCTAGGCTATGGCTTTCATCTAATCTGTGAGAGAGGAGCATCTTTTCCAGTAAGAATAATACAAAGGTAAGTTGAGATACAATGGGATAGGGATAAATCTTTAGTGTTTTGTGAGTCATAAACGTAGACTAAATTAAAGGTTTTGTAGCTTTTTTTTTGCTTTAATTAGTGTCCCAACATACCAATATTTCCATCCCATATGGACCATAAAATAATGTTCACCTGCTAATAAAATACTGAGAACGACTGAACAGGTGCTCATTCAGGTACTTGCTGTACCCAGTCTGCTTCCCAGGGTGCTATTTCCTTAGGACAGTGGTTCAAATCTGGTTTAAATTCTTGCGTGTTCTCACTTAGGGAAACACGTTATCAGCAGCGGGGGGGCTGTGGAGCTTTGTGGACCCTCATGTTGTGACACTTGCCAAGTCCAGCTCTGCTAAGGTGAGGAGTGGCTGTGTAGCTTTCATGGGAGATAAAATTAAAACCTAAGGGATGTTAAAAGAGGGTCAGACAAGACTGCCTCCAGATTTTATCAATATTTCTTGAGACAGTTTAATGAAACTGTGGAGGTGCTGGAGTGGGTGTTAAGATGAATGGAGATGAACCGGTACTATTTGTGCAGATGAATGTCAGTAATTAAACAAAATTTTTGGCCAGATTATCTGTGGTTCAATATGGTAGAGAACTGGTAAAGAATGTAGGCCAAGAGATGGACATGATAGACAAGACAGAAATCAGGGGTGCAAACAGATTTTGTTTGCAGCCCTGGTAAGTGGGGTGACTGTGCAGCAGTGAGCAACTCAGTGAAGAGAAGCTTCATTGCTGCACACCACGATGCAGGTGCTGAAGTCTGAAGAAAGTAAGATCAAAATGGATTCTGGAAAAAGAAACACAAGAACAAATACAAGTGATACGATCTGGTTACAGAAATTTCTATTTGGAGTTGAAAACTGGGTGTGCTAGCATTCTCCCTTAAAGAAACTACAGTTCTTTGAGCCATAGTTCTATGAAGAAAGTTGAAACCTGTCACTATCAGAACTAGAACAAGTGAAGGCAGAAGCAAAGGCTGCTCGGGAAGAGTAAATACGCAAAAGAAATCCATGCCTCAAATCTTAACAATTGTTAAATATCTAGATAAGATTGAACTATGTTGAATTCTTCAAAGCTGTTCAAGAAATTTTCATGGCATGGGACAGTTTGGTGGTCTTGAGGGTAAACAACTGGCTAAAATGTTGAGGGGGAGAAAGTTGAGAAAAGTTTATGGTTTTTCTAATTCTGGAAGTTGCTAAGCAGTCCAACAGTGTTCTACTCTGGAACCTGTTCAATGTCCTTGTGAAAAATTATTTTTAAAAAGGGGAAAAAAAGTAGCAGTAATTCTGTTGCATAGCATGGATAAATGTAAAATAATGCTTACAGGAGAAAACGCTTCTAACCATGTAAGCAATCAGGGTCTGAATAACTGAAGTGATTATTACCACTCTGAAAGAGTAAGTGGAGTTTTTTTAAAAGAGAGATCCATTGATCTATGAAAATGCCATCTTATTACTCAGTTGAAGGCTTAGAAGCCAAGAAAAAATATTATGAAGAGAGAGAGAACAAAAAAGAGGGCGTAGTACCACTAGATAAGTTCATGGCTTGCCCACATTGAGTATTGCACGAGTTCTTATCTACTCTAGATAAAAAAGGATAAAGTAAAAGAATGAAAAGTATAGAGAAGTGTAACAAGAGCAAGTAAATAAAGAAAATAATCTCTCAATTACGGAAAGCAGAGTAGGATCCACCAGTATCTTTACCAGGCTAAGTAGAGAACTCGATAGAAATAGAGAAAATCATGTATGTCTCTTAGAAGATAAGCAGGAGATAATTTTCTTGTTTATTGTCTCAAAATGCTCAAAACTCAGAACACACATTAAAAACTGTGAGGAAACAGGCTCAAAATGAATGGATGGGGCAGCATTTTTTAATGTATTTATTTGAATTCATTGACACACAAAATGTTAGCTGCAAGCTGGTGGCAATGGAGAAAGTGGGAAATACCAGTTTTATTGATGAATGTTTTAATCAGTGGCTTTAATAATTTGTGTTGACCACTGTTGGGCAGAATACTGGGAGGCAAGGGGGTTTTGATCTGGCTTAGTAGGCCATTCTTTGTCTAAGGTTTTCCTTGATTAGGTGATAGAGTGATTTGAACTCAAAAACATTCTTAAACAGACAGATTATTCATATGTATTAGCCACAATAATGGTATCTCTCAACTAGGTACAAAGTATAGCTTAAAATTCTGGCTTTTCAAAGTGGAGGAGTTTTACATCTGATATTTTTGTCATTAAAGTCCTGTATGGGTTTACACCTGGCACACTGGGTCTTGGGCTCTAAACAGGTTCTTTAAATCTCTGCCTATTTTGAGCTATAAATTGCGAAGTATATTTTGGTTCATCTTTATAGGCACTTTTCTGTTTTTGAAAAACACCTGCTTGCAAAGCTCATACCTCACTGTGGTTCTTATCTGAACCACGCTGCAAAGCACAGTAATTCTCCAAAAAATTCCATGTTCCCTTGGTGTATTCTCATTGCTTACCCAGATCTGTATTGTTCAGAGGCTTAAAAATAGCACACGAAATATGTGCCTGTCTTCCATCTTCTTGCCTAATGACCTGCATTTTAATCAGAAAACCAGGTTCTGTTACTTAGAGAAACA
Organism: Falco punctatus; assembly: GCF_963210335.1. Classification (NCBI taxonomy): domain Eukaryota; kingdom Metazoa; phylum Chordata; class Aves; order Falconiformes; family Falconidae; genus Falco; species Falco punctatus. The sequence continues at coordinate 43,369,716 of NC_137589.1, forward strand.
GAATTGGAATTACATAAAGGCTTTGGCATTGAAAGTAAGCCAAACTACATCCAGAGTTAGAGCTGATTTTCCCTGACATGGAGCCTTAAGAGACTGTATTAGTTCTTCTAGACCATTTTCTTTCTCAGTCGTGGGTTCCCTATGAAGTGGTGTATAATTCAGTAGTCTGTCTTAATGGAAATTAATAATAATGAGGGTCATTATTTATTTTTTTTAAGGTTATACCACATCTAACTGAATTAGGATTAATGTCACCATTTGCCTTTGCTTAGTTTCATCTCACGCAACTTCAGGGCCACCACAAGGACCTCAGTCCTTCAGAATTTGTCTTTTTGGCATTTGTAAGCAGTGTTCTCCCTCCTTCCTATTGTCCAGACAAGCATTATGTGCTTGATTTCATTGTATCTTCAAATAACTGGTAGGCTTTTGTTGAGTATCGTTTTCAAAATGGGTCTCACAAGTGAAACATGTAGTACTTGTGCTGGGTATCATTTGAGATTAAAAGACGCTCTAAACTGCAAAACACTGTCAGGGTGGATGTGATTGCCTGTCACCTCTAAGTCCTTTCCTTGTATGTGTCTGTTTGTATCAGTGTTCTGATTTATTTATTTTCTGTTTTTCCAAGTGCGTGTGTGTGTATTTTGTGGTATTTTGACTATAGTTTTGACTGAGATTTCTTATTGAGGATTGCCACCTTCTCCATTTTAATATCCTTAGTGAATGTGACAAATATCCTGCTTATTTTCTTTTCCAAATTATTAATTATCATTTGAAATAAGATTGAGAGACATAATTTCCTCCAAAGCTCTGTGATGATTCTCCCCATGGGTTGACTGGCACTTACGTTTGCTGTTTGTGATCTTTTCCATTCAGTACCTGCTAACAGCAAAACTATTCTGAATGAGTTTTTAACAATATAACTGAGAAATTCATTGGATCCAATGATTTGGTGAAAGGCAATTAGATAAAAATCCCTTTTAAATAATAAAAATCTAGTCAGTGAGTTTAGTATGACATATTCTTAAGAAACATATGCCATGTTTTTTTCAATTTCTGTTATAATTTCAGTGCAGCTTTATGGTATTTAATGAATGGTAATTACCAGGATTGGGGGATTTGCCTTTACTATTTTTTAGTTCTCATTGTGTTTTCATTTCCATGTTTCTGTTGCTTTGTAGAACACTGGGGGTTTTTCTCAGGTTTTCTTTGTTGAATGAATCACGTTCTCAGCTGTTTACAAAGTCAGTCAAATGACAACCACCATAAAGCAGTCATCCTTCACCCACCAATACCTTTTTTTTTTTTTTTTTAACAAGAACATTGTATATTTGCTAATAAAGAATGTTGATATGAGAGCAGAATGGATAGGGTTTTTTGTGCTAACTTTACCTTTCTAAGCTTGGTTTTTCTTTTATTTATGATTCTGTTTTAATATGTTTTTCAGTTAACTGCCTGCATTCATGGGTCTGCAGCTATGCTCTACCCGATGTTCTGGCAGCATGTTTACATTCCTGTTCTGCCCCCACATCTATTGGACTACTGTTGGTAAGGCTATATTTATGTGTGTATGTATATATATATATTACATATATGTATATATATCACTTACATTCACAACAGTTTTCACATTTCTGTATAGCAAGTCTTAAGTCCTCTTATGATGCAACTGTTACTCTAAAAATATATCAGCATATTAAGGAAGCAACTGACCTAGTAAGTAAAAAATTTATTTTCATTGCAAGATATAATGGTCTAGCAGTATGTTGAAATACTCTTAATACGGAATGCTACAACTTCGATATTGTATAATTAAAATCTCTTTTCAGCATATCTGTGTTAAATGTTAAAATTTGAATTAAGACTCCAACAGAAGAGAATACAGTGGAGAAGATACTCTCATTTTTCTGCTTCCCTGAACTTCTCTTGGGGATGGGGGAAAGCTATTCATTTTCCTGCAGTGATCTTTTATTACCAGTGTGTGTTTAGAACATGCTATTTACCTTATTTAGGGGAATGAATGTAAACCTTTCAAAAACTTACTCGTTGTTGTGATGTGACAAATTTTGGCACAGCCCATGCACAACCTCATATAATGACAAAGCTGGCCCTGTTTCGACCAGGAGCTTGGAGAAGCTGCCGTCTTGAGGTTCCTTCCAGCCTGCTCTATGATTCCACACTGTCCAGGTGGTATAAGAAGCCTCATACTCACTGTAGGGGTCTGCAGGTTAGCGTGTCCTTAGCGTATGCCTCGGGCTCTGTGGCTGATGGTTCAGAAGCCTGCCTACAGCACCCCTCAAAAAGTCTCACAGTTGTAACTTTTTTTTTTTAGTGCAGAGTCAGTTTAACCTGCTCAGCCGTAACATCACCTCTCCCATTTGCTGCGCACAGGAATAGTGGATGAGCACTCTGAGTAACTAACAAAGAGGAGGTTTAAGATGCTGCTCTTTCTGTTATCAGGCATTAGTTACTGCTGCACGTGCTCAGTTTGTGTGACTTGCAGGTGGGGTTTTTTTCTTCCCTCTGTGTACGCAGCAGGGAGATGAAGTTTGCCCCAAATGAGTGGCCTTATCTTAGGCTTCCTAGAGAAGTTAAAATTTCAAGCCCTGTTAGAGAGCTTGGATTTATTGCTTGAGCATGCAGGGACGGAAATAGCGAGGCCAAAGCTTGGCTGGAGTTTGAGGGATGTAAAGGGTAACGAGAGGCTTTTACAGGCTTGGAAGCAAAAGGAGAGCACAAGGAAAACATGGACCTGCTGCTGCATGGTCACACAGTCAGGTGATGAAGGAGATGGAAAAGGGTGAGGGACTCAATGCCTTTGTCGTTCCTGGCAAGCCGCGCTGGCTGGCTTTCGGGGCTCCCCGTGTAGCAGAAATGCTTGTGGGAGAGTGGTGCTTAATGTGCTTTTGGGGATGGTTTGGAAACATAGAAACAGCCTCCCTCTGCCCCCTAGCATTTTAAAAAGTCCTCAGAAAAAATAAATCCCAAACTTAAACTTACTGTATCATATGATACCATATTTTAAGTGTAGCTCTTAGTGTGGAGGTTGGCTAGTTTTTTTTAAGAGGGTTAGTGTTCTGTGTGACGCTTTCCCTGCATTTAAGCAAGAGCAAGGAACCAGCCAGGATAACTCACTTTAAGTGAAGTGCTAGGAACTGAAACATGCAGATTTAAAGGAAGCTTGTTCCTCTGCAGATGATTTAAATGTTAAGTGTGTGCCTATGTCGAGGATACACAGAATGGGATCTGAAAACTGTTATCTCCTGTAGAAATGAACCTTCAATTTACTCACTTCACAGGAAGGGCAAGTTCTAGTCATTTGCACTGCCAGCAGGTGCCCTTTCTCTGCATAATGGCCTTCGCATGTGTAATTAACACATGAAGGCTGCTGCTGCCAGCTTTTTCTTCAGGTACATGCTGCTAGGAGTTTTCAGGACAACGATGTGGACCACAAGAGGCTTTTACGCTGGGTTTGAAGATGAGGATTTCATCGACTTTCTGACAAAGACATGTTAAAAGGGGTGAAGTCCAGATCCCACAGTTGGGAGCAGAAGTGCGCAAAAAGCAAACACTTGGGCAGTGTACCCAAGGAAATAAAGACACAAGTCACTGAGCTCTACTGAATGAATTCTTTCATGGTGTAACACCCTGTCCATATAATGAATGAGCCAGCTAGTGTGTGAAAAGTATGATTTAAAAATGTTTAATTATTAGGCAGATTGCAATTACGTGCTCACAAATACAACAACTGATTATCTTAGCCAGATATGAACTTTAATTGGAGAGGTAGCTACACACACTATAATTGTTGAATAAGTCAATTTAACAACATTTTATGTGCCATAAATATATTTCTCAAAATAGTCCATCTATTTTGTAACCATGTGAACTTAGAGACATCATTTTTGCCTAGGAGGACTGAGAAATCAGCTCCGTGCTCTCTGCTTTAAGGTAGTGTTACTGCGTATTGGTGTCTATCTCTTAGGGGAAATGACCTGAGATTATTTAAAATAAAAGTGTGTAATTTAAACTATTGCTTGGTTATTTCTTTTGCAAATGTGATATATGAATTTTAAAGAGCTGAAATGGAAACAAAATTTAAAGTAATGAGAATTCTTCAGTTTTTATGAATATAGAATATCATGTTCATTTAGTTGACTGTCCATTTATTGACTGTTCTGTGTGATGTTTTTTGAATCTTCTCTTTTGAAAATCACAGAAGGGTACATAGACTGTTACTTGTGATCTTTGAAAGTTTTTGAAGAAATAATCCACCTGTGATTATTTGCTTTTAATTGTCTGAGTTGTGGTGGAAACTTTTTGTATAAAGGAAACTTCTAAGGTCCCGACTGATACACTGACAACTCCATGGTGGTTCTATTTCCTTGGAAGGGAAGGGGTCAAAACACCCATTGGACATTTCCAGAGCTACAAAAAGGTAGAATAGCTTTCTTTTCAGAGAACCAAACGGGTAGAATAACTAACTCTCCTCCTACCACTTGAAGATCCTTTTAGCCACCTTCATGTAAGAGAAACTTCAGGCTTGGTGTGGAGAGTTCCCTTTAGCTGTTGAGAGAAGTGCGCTTTCCCACCAGGAAAAGGTGGTTGGTTGGATATTGTTGCAGGTGAATAGCGACTCTGCCACAAACATGCTCAATGTGAATCTGTTCCACATTTTTTTCTACAGCGTTTTGTCTTTTATTTACATTTTACACCAAGTACTTTCAAAACACTGTGGTTTCTCATTTTTTCAGTTTGCTCTTTGCTGATTTTTTTTTTAACTTACAATGCAGAAGGGAGACAATTTTCTTTCCATTTCCCTCTTGAAATGATTTTTTTTAAACTTAGTATTTATGTTCCCCTACATTCGTCATTCACATACTTCACCACAGAATTGAAAATGCCAAAAGCCTGTGTCTTCAAAATGTTTGTTCTTGATATGCTTGCTTTCTGTACAAGGGATGCTGAGTCAATAATCGTGGTGTAGTACCTTGTACATGTATCTGGAATTACTTTGATCATCTGATCCCTATCATTTACATTAATGAGGGTGGGGAGGGGGAGCAAGGGGAAGAGTGCTATCCTTTATTTTTATTTTTTTAATTAGGTACCATTCTTCGATATATTTTCAGCCCAGGGAAAGATTTTGGGTGGAGGAGATGAGAAACTGGTGATAATCCTATCATTAGTTTTCACACCTTAATGCATGATTGCTTGTTCCTTTGAATACAGAACAACAGAGGAAACCTATGGAGCACTGCTGGTTGTTTTTTGGGTCTTTGGTGGTTTTTTTTTTTTTTTCTAATTTAAAAAAAGTACCTGCCAGCAGGTGCCAAAAGTACTGGTTAATGAGATACTGCCACCAAGCATCAGTAGCTAACCACATACAACTACTTAAATTTGGCCAGATCTTGTCCATGTATTTTGTTGTTGGGAATTTAAGCATTTCTTGATGTGAAAGAAACAATCTATTAATTTTCTAACTGCTTCTTCCAGTTTGTTTTTCATGTGGCATAAAAACACTCCCACTGTGTCTGTTTTCTTCCTTTTTTGCTCTCAGTGTCTGTGTTTAAAATTAGCCTGTAAGAAAAGCCTGTCTTTGCTGACCTGGTAACACAGCTTAGTATGTTCTCTAAGTCCCAGAGCATTGTCACTTGGGTTATTCTGTGGGCTTTTACCAGAAGCAACAGTATATTTTCTAGGGTGATTAAAACAGTCTTTTATATTAGATAGACTGCTTAGCAGCCAACATTAATATATTCTGAGAGCACCCTGGCACAGCTGCTGAACAAACGTTTCTATTGGTGCAGTTTTCCCTTTCTCCAGGAGTTTTTTTTTTTTTTAGCTCCCTTTCTCCTGTTTTCTAAATCTGCATATAGTTCAATATGCTCCTTTAAGTAGGTGGAGGGGGTAACTGGAGGGCAAGTACTCCTGCTGCTCTGGAAACAATGATTCCTTCGTCATGAGCCTCTTGGTAGGCATTTTGATTTAGCCTGGTACATCTGTGTACTCACTAAAAGCTCTTGTAGTTGCTCTTCTGGTTTCTTAGCTGTACGTTTTCTACATCATGCCAATTTATGCAGTCAAGTTTCTAATTTGCATCAATTAGCTCAACAAATTTCTGATTGAATTCTGTTGCATTTCAGTGAGTAATGTGAAGAGAAATTGGGAGCCTACCTTAGAGAGTAAAGTACTAATGATGTGAGAGTGACGCATCAAGTCAGTATTTGTGCATCAAGACATGAACTTAGTAAATGTGATCTAATCAGTTTTCCTGTAACAATGAAGCAAAATGGTGCAAATCCCTGTGTGGCTGTAAACTGTTAACTTTTTTGAGATCCTTGGGTTTTACATTACTTTTTCTGGTGAATTGCAGTATTTTTTAAAGGTGGTGTTTTTTTTCACTTAAGAGGAAATGTCCCTCTATTTCACCTGCTTCTCTTCCAATTAGTAGTTGCCCACCTCTTGGGAGCATAATTAAGAGGTCTCTAGTTAGCCTAAGGAAACGAATTAAAGAAATTGTAAAAATGCAACTGTAATAAATGGGCAATATATAGCCATTAAGTCCACAATATCCATATTCATGCTTATGCATTGCTACTTTAATGATTTGATATTTACCTATATAACTCATTTGATTATAAATAACGCTGATTGCACTGGGAACCAGTGTAGCACAAGAGAAGTAATAACCTTTCTCTTTGTTCCAAAAGACTTAGGAAGGCATTTTGTTTAAGCAGTAAATATGCGCAGTAGGAATTGATACTTCTTAATTTTGCACTTAATGGATATTGGCTGCCATCAAACAACTCTGAGTAATTAGTAGTTGTGGTTGTAAGAAGCCCCAGGAATGATGAAGTGTCAAGCAGTAGGCAGAGACTGGTCTGAAGGGCAGTCTTTAAGCTGTCATGAGTCCCAGAAGGATTAAAGGTTGGTGGAGTGTTTCTCCTGTTTATACAAGCAATGTGTCTTACTGAAGTTTGCTTGAAAGGCTTGGAAATACACTTCTAACCTGATAAAATATTAAAAACTGCTTGAGAGTTTCATGTCTCAGGACCTGAGTAGCAGTTAGGAAGAGCTATTGAACTATTGTAGTGTGTTCGGAATGGGGGAGAGGAGGAACACAACATTCCCTTGTACAGGATGGTAGCTGAGTATTTCAGTAATGGTGTATGATTAACACGAGATAAAGAAAAATGGTGATAAAAGCAACTTATGAAGCCTGAGATGAACCTTCAACAATTACTTTGAGGTGTGTTTCCTTTTCAGTCAGATGGAGTGATTACATAAAAATATAATCTCTCTGGTTGATTTTATTTGAAATATTTATACTCTTTACCAGAACTATATTTTGTTTAGGTTATTTATGATGTTTGCATAGTTAAACTTTTGGGAGTGTAAGGAGCTATCATGGGGACTTATCCTTAACATATCTTTGTATTTGCTTTGCTGTTCACGTGTCATTGAACCGTGATGTCATTTCTGATAAAATGAATTTTGATAACATAGTTACTCAGATAATTTGAGTTTTGTTATTCATGGAGAAAACTTTCAGGTCCACATTTGGGTGATTAACAGTAATGGTTATTTTAAAGCAGTTTTGAATAAATAAATTTCACACGCACACCTTCAAAAACAAGTGCTCCATATATGCATCAGAGATCCACTTTTCTCCAAACCTGTCACCTTTCACACAAGATGAAACCTGCATTTGTTTCCCTTGATTCTCTGCTGGGATGTTTGTAGGTGCCTCCCATTTGTTGTTCCTCTTCAGTGTCTTTCAGTCATTACAAGCGTTTGTGAATAAAACTGAGTTAAATTTCTTTTAATTTATTCTCATAATTTGTGAAATTCTTTGTTAGTCTTCAGATCTAATCCATTTCTAAATGGTGTGGGTTTTTACTGCTCATGTCTGAAATATGGCTGCAGCCATCTGTGTAGTTCCAGACGTCTTTGCCCAAGCTCTGACCAGTCAGTGTTTTCCCTCTGGCTTCTGTATGCCAAGCAATTGCTTATATGTGTTGAAAAATTCTTAAAATAATTATTTTCATATGGTTTTGTCAACCTTCCTCATTTACCTTCTACTTTCCCCATATTCTCTTTTGCATCAAACATGCTATTCACCTTCCAGAGCCCTTCATAGCACGTACCTGCTCTGCTTGTCATTCTCTGACCGGTGCCATGTCCCAGTGCCCCGTGATTCAGTTTTTTCACCCATGTGTTAAATGTTTCTCAAAGAAATACCCATGTTTTCTTTTGTGCTCTACCTCATTCCCTAGTGGAAATCTCTCTGACTATTTGTAAAACTAACACATATATTTGCAAAACTAGCACATTATACTGTAACAAATTACTGCTGCTCACTTTCTGTTTTCATATGGATCAGCGAAACCAGAGTTGTTTTTTTCCTGTCAGTGGGTATGCTAAAACCACTCTCTGTGGTTCTGTGGTACCAAATTGTTCCTCCTGCTTTCTCCAGTCTGTCCAAGTGTATGCACTGTACGGCCTGTGAAGCACCCGACTGGAGCCCTTTCGTGTTTAGTAGTACAAGTCTAAAGAAATAACAGCTTTCAAAACACTGTTAGAAGTCGGGGTACTGCAGCCTTTATGCAATCCCTGTATTAGCTTTATACGCTGTGTTGCCTTTACATGTAGTGTCTGTCGCTAGGAAATAGAAAAGATGATTCATTGCATCCAAAGCTGATCCATATATCTTAAGCCATAGCTTTTTGGTAATTCCTTAAAATCTTACTGGTGGTGCTTGGTTTTAAGGGTTTAGGCATTCTTATTATTCTTTTGTTGATAAACTGGGGGATTTAAAGATGGACGTGATACAGTTAATTAACTTTTACAGGTTCAGATTTTCCTGTGCTTGGTGACAGAGTCTACTTTTGGACACGTTAATAAATGGCTGGTTTTCTGGAATACTGCACTCTTCCTGCTTCCTTTCATTAGATTAGCCAAGGTTCCACTAGATGAGACATTTGCAGTCTTAAGACTTCCTGCCGCGGTTCAGACTTTGTATTTTTGAGATTGAAGCTGTCGTGTTCATGAAACTACTTAATTAGAAACACATTCATTTCAGTGCATACTGGAGGAGTCTTGAGCAGCACAGCCAGGCACACAGGGAAGTTGAGCATTTGTGCAGCTGGCAGCTAAACCAGTGGTTTATTCTTTGAATATAAAATTACTGGGATCAAACAACTTGCTCCTGGATCATGGCCATTGGAAATAGAGATGTGAGTGAAAGAGATAACGTTTGTTGCAAATAAAACATGCAAAATGACAAATAAAAATGCTCCTCAGTAGAGTGGCAATCCATATGTGATAAGTGCGTATTATGTTGTATGTTAAAAATTTCTATCCAAGAACTTGGATGTATGTTCTGGTTCTCATCTGTGGAATTCCCAAGGAAGCAGAACCTTCAGGGTTTGTACCAAGTTAGTTTCTGATTTAACAGTCCCTCTGGGCTGTCTGTCACAAGGTGCTGTGTTGGGTGAATCTTGGGTGGGGGCATTCTTGCCAGCCTTGGCAGTTCACTAAGCTGCAAGGTAATGCAATAAATGGCACTTCAGTGTTCTACAAATGAACTTGTAAAGGGTTTTTGAAGTTACATGTTTCATGTCAGAAGGAAAAAACGTGTTTTCACGTAGCATGTCTAGTACAGAGGATATTTCCAGCTCTTGGTACAGCATCCAACAGAGTAGCAGTTTTAGGGGGTACATTAAGAAACATGGTAAATTATTGATATGCATATCAGTACCTACGTTTTTTAAAAAAGCTATTTCTCCTGAAAGTGCAAAGCAGTGATTTTTGCTGTTCTGGTGTCTTTCAGTAGTTTTTTCAGCACCACTCTCACTGAGCAGTAGGCACCAGTTTATAAAAGCAATATGGAAGATATTTTAATCCAAGGCAGTACAGTGACATTTCTCTCATTTTTTCATCTGAATTTGAAAATGAGCTCTTCGAGCTTCTGTATCCAAAATGAAATGAGGCTCTATTTTAAAAGTTGTGTCTGTCTGTGTGCTTTCCGTTTAACAGGCAGTATATGCCATATTTGCAATTAGCAGCTTTGGCATGCTCTTTGATGTGTTCTAATAAGCTGTGCAAATATAAGCTTTCCCTGATTAGCTGAGTGGGAGTCCTGTAATGAGCTTAATATTAGAAATACTGTATACACAAAGATACAACTTTCATTCAGGATTCTTGAGTTACATAGTCCATGTTGGTGTTTGCTAACATCGTGGAAAAGAAGACAGAAAAGATCAGTCTTTCTCTTAAATGTTAGCATTCTGTTTGATAACAGAAGTATCACACCTGTGTTTCAGGCTACAAATTTGGCCTAAGAGCCTCTTGGTCTGTTTAAGTTTTGCAGTCAGAAGGGAATAACGCTACCAGCGTATATCCCACTAACTCTGGAGTTCATCAGAATCTTCAAAAGTAATTTTTTAAACATTTTTATTTTATAAATGTAAACATAAATGTGTTTGGACCCATATTCACAGGGTTTAAAACTTGTAGCACTGGGTGATACATATACATTAAATTAAACACTTAATGCTACAACCGGATCAGTTTTTTTTAAAGAATACTTTTATAAAAAGTCTGGGGTTTTTTTTGAAAATGGTAATAAGATGTTTTTTTTGTTTTTTAAAAATAAGACCCCAGTATTACAGATATGCTTAATAGCTGTCCTTATGTACTTGTCTTAACTTCGTCACTGAGAAATTCTGATGTCAAGAAAAATTAAATTCTTGCAGTAGTGAAAGGATATTGCATAGTAAAAAAAGTCTTTCAAATATGGAATAAAATTTTGTTCACATGTGGTTTGTTTATATATACATATTGTTTTTTAAAATAAAGTCTAATCCAGTATCCCGGTATTTTCCTGTAGCTAATTTTATAAGTCATATGTGTTAATCCAATGTTATGAGAATGTAAAGCTAGGTTTTTTTTTCCTCTTTGCAGTGCCCCAATGCCCTACCTCATTGGAATACATTTAAGTTTGATGGAGGTAAGTCTTTCTCACCATTTCTGAAACTATATATAGTTTTATGATTTAGAGCCAAATTCTGCAAGCAATTATACATTCATTCATATGCTTAAAAATGAAATAATCCTGTTAATTTGGGAGTGCTGAGAGAATTGAAGTTAAGCATCCATGATAATGTTAGTTCTTAAGGGAGTCTTTACTTGATACCTTGATGTGCTCCTCGGGCATACTTTCTGTTTGCAGTTCAGCAATCGAGGACGAGCTCGCGTTGTGTTCCCCTCTCCATCCTTTTGCTTCATTTAATCGGTTTACTGCCTTAGTTTGACTCTATTCACAAAGACAGAGTCGATATTAAACCAAAATGTTGACAGTTACAGTTCTCTTTTAAGCTTTTGCAGACAGATTGTAATTTTTTTAATGTTCAAAAGATCTGAAAAGAAGGAACTTGCTGTTAATGTTAACACAAAGCTGGCAGAAAATCAGCCCTCACAGAAAGCTTCACTATAAACAATTCAGAGTAATTCATGTGACTTTTTTAAAACTCTAAAAGTGGAAATGGCACATTTGCTTTTGCTTCCAGTACTGGTGAAACAGTTGATGACTTTCCTCAAAAGTATCTGGAGGACAACATAAGCTATTAATTTAGATCCCTATGAAAATCCTAGTCCTTATTAACGTGCCCCTTTACACAGGAAGTCTGAACAACGTGTATATGCTCCGTGTGGGAAGAGCTATTCCTGCCCAGAAAGCATTGCCTCTTTGTAGGCTCTTAAATTAGCAGGCAGTGTTGAACTGGTGGGAGTTGCAAATGCCCTTGAAAGTTAATTGACTTGTAGCCCTGTTTTAGATACCTGTGTTTGGAAATTTAAGCTTAGTGTTTAGGATGCATAACAATTTATAAAGCTGAGTTTTACACCGCATAAAGTAATGCATATTACCAGGATATTTGTTCTTATATTGTCCATAAAAATGTGTGATTTCTCTGGAAATATTGATCAAACATATTCTTTCGCTAGGGCATATGTATGTAATAATGATCCTGTGTGTCTCTGTGTTAAAATTTAGACTAGTATGCTACATATAACTTCCCCCTCTTTCCAGCATTAATGTGAAGTAATTTTAGAAGTTACTTTTTTCGTGAGAAGCTAGATGGAATATGCAGGACCTTTTTTTTTTTTTTTTTTTTTTTTTTCTTACCATCCTGGGTACAGACTTTTTTTTTAATGCCCTTTATACTGCTAAATAAAGCACAGAATTGCAGTACAATGTGTTAGTGAATAAGCAATTATTTTAAAAGTCAACATGTACGTTTGTTTGGACATCATATGCTTATGTTAAAGGGGTGTCTGATAATTACCCTTGAATTCTGCATAGGCAGGACTGAAGTAATACCTAGGAAGAAATAGTCTTAAAACAGTATAGATTTTTCATATTGATCAAGAACCTTTCTGCCCAATATCTGTACTAGGTAATCATTGGCTTGCTTATTATGGTATCTATTTATTTAAAAAGCAGGAAGCGACCTGGTAGAGGACGGGATAATATCTCAATACAGATATTTGTCAGTTTTCACAAATACTGGTTAGCCTGGCTATGAGTATAGAAGAAAAATTAATGATTACACCTTGGAGTTGCTTTGCATGATGTCTCACTCCTGCCTTGCTACATAAACCCATTACCTCCTCCTTTGTCTCAGTTTTTCAGATTGCAGGGCTCTGTAGGCCTTCCAAACTCCATCTGTAAAAACTCAAAAGGAGGAGTTGTTCTTGGAGAAGCCAATTTTCATCCGTTTTAGTAACTTGTGAAAAAATCTGTTTAGTACTAAATCCAGTATGGCTTTTGAATAGCCGGAGATTCTGGAACACAGACACACTTTGGCAAAGTACAGTTATTCAAAGTGCCTTATGAAATAAATTAAATAAATAAACCAAACTGTCTTCTCTCCCTTCTCTGCTCTTAAGGATAAATTGAATACTCCCAGATAGAAATACATCTTCCAGCTAACTGTGCTTTTTCCATTGAAAAATAAAATAAAACCACACAGTGGGCTATTGCATCTGTTTGTTGGCAAGTACTGCATAATTTCTCTGTGCCTTGGGCAAAGGAAAGGTGACATTTGTCAAATGAGCTAGACAATTACTAGTTTATCTCTTTGCCTGTTTTTGATGCTGCAGCTACTCTTTTTCCTCATATGTAGGTGTAAAATTGTGTGGTTTATTTGTTAGATTAGCAACCTAGTAGCAACAGCAATTTTTTTCATGATCCAGCAGTTGTGTATTTTTTAAAATGATATATTGATTTTCCATATCACAATAGTTTTATAAATTAAAACTAAAATCTAGGGTAATTATTCAGCTTCATTTTTCTTGAAATGCTGAAATATCAGCAAATAGATCTTTAAAAGTTTTTTGATAATCCACGTGTTCTAGCTTCAGGATAAGGGATTAATTCTCCAGCTTTCCATTCAAGTTAAGACAGGTGGACTTTTTATCTACTGTAGAGCCCTATGGGAGTAATTGCAGTTATATATAGGCTCGTGGTTCTGCCTCAGCAGCTCTGACTGCAGAATTTGTCATTGTTGCGTAAATGTTAGTGGAAGCCTAAACTTGTGCAGGGAAAGCCATGGTATAAAGGGAAACGTGAATTTGGAATGTAGGAAAAAAACAATTTTCTAGCCTTACTGTTGTTTCTGAGGTTTTTTGCTATCCCTGTCTTGGAGTGGGTCTTCTGGAAGAAATATAGTGGAAACGTTAATGATTTTAAACAAAGTACACCCTCTCTCTCACCTCAAAAGATTATTGTCACATCATTTTGTATCTTAAAGTTAGTTTGCAGTTTCCCGTTACATGGGGTCTCTGCAGAAGGAGCAGTTATTTTAATGGAAAATGACAAATTTTTCTTATGATTAAAATATCAAGCATATCCATTGACTGTTAAATCTAATTTGCTGTGACTGAAATGTTCTCCAGTGAGATAAGATAATCTCCTGTTATAGGTCAGAGGGCTCCAACTGATTTATGAGGGAAAATCTCGGTAGAAAATATAGAGCTGTGTTTTGTACTCTTATTTTTCAGCTCTTCTATCATCACCTAGTTAGTCATTCTTTATAAGATTTCCATTTAGCAATCCATAAAGTGACTTCAAAGAAGGCTAAAAGTTTATAAGCTGTTGGATAAGCAAGGCTGGAGCTATCACATGAATAATGGAACATGCTTACGGAACTAATTGAATTCATATTAGACGAAGATAAGTACTGATAAATAATGAGATAGGAAAATGAAACTCTATCAAATGAACACATCCCTTTTGTAATCTTGTTTTATTTTCTACCTGTGTACTGTGTGCTATTTTAGTGTTCAAATTATATTAAATTGACCTTTGCGTTACAAGGGGTGTTGGGCTTAGCTGGCAGCCTTTTACATTTTGTCATAGTAAACGATTGTTTCAGCAACTGTTTCTGTAGGAAAGGTTATTAGTGTGATGGTGCTGATGGAACAGGAATGCCCTTGACCTAGTAGACTACCTATTGGAATTTAGACACATGTGGTTTTTATTATTCATTGGGGATAGTTCTGTTTAGCTGTCAGATACTGAGCTGTGGGCAGGATACTTTCTTGTGCTAGGCTTCCACTCATTGAAGTAACAACGCCCACCATTTTTGTGCTCTATTCAGGGCACAGAACCAACCTTTAAAATTAATGATTAGAAAACTGTTTCTTATGCCTTTTTTTTTTTTTTTTCCTAGTGTTCCAGTCACTCAAGGACTTTTTCTGGGACTTGAGATTTTTCTTTCTTGTGAGAATATCCAGAATGAATTGGTGTGTGAAACTTCACATTGCGTTTGTCAGAATGATTTTTCTAACCTTCTCCCTAAGCATAAAGGATGGTTATACATATCGTAAAACCTACAGGAGCAGGTTTTTGTTTTATTTTAACCTAGTATGAGTAAATACACTTACACATTAGGAAAAGAAGGTTCACTAAAATTCCTGCTCCGTGTGACCTGGCAGCTGATCTCGCGTAATGTTGGTAGTCTCTTCTTTATGCAGACAGATGAACGGAGAGCTGCGTGTTCAGCCCTCTGGACCCCATGTGTGTGTTCTGGAAACACTTCTTGGTGTATTTACCTGGTCTTTCCAAGTAGACGTGAGGGTGCTCCATTTGTGATCCAGTGTGACGGTGCGCCAGTTCGCAGGCACGGAGTCTGGGCTAACAAACTCTGAGAAACAGGTTGCATCAGCTTGGGCTTAGTCCTGGCAGTGCCACGTGGTTTCCCCTCACCGCAGAAGACATCCTGAGAATTGATTGACCATTGGCATCTTCTAGTGGTAGTGTTAATTGTTAATTATATTTTTTGATTGGGTGAGGAGTAATATTTATCTTTTTCTATCCATTTATACTTAGGAAATCACTGCCTTTTCTAGCTATAACTGAAGAAGTATAGCTTTTTTACAGGGTTTAAATGAAGGGGTTATATATATACTTAAATCCAGGTCTTAGAAAATTAAGTGTAATTTAGTCACTCACAAATACTGTAAATATGGCTGTACATGGTTTCAGGAGTACCGATAAAAATGCATTTAAAAATGTGACATTACGTAATTGCCTTTTGTCCAATTATTGGGAAAATGAAAATAATAACTGTGGGGTTCTGGGGACACACACACACACACACACATAGACACACAAACACGTTTGAGGGGTAAGTTTTAAGAAAGACAAACACTGCAGTGCCAAGTAGACTTACCAGGAAGCATAGAGGGTTTTTCTTCTGTGGTACGATAGCGATAACATTAGACCCACACTAGTGATGTTTGTCACTCAGTTGGCAACAGCTGCTTGTGATAAGGATCTTGAGAATCACCTGTACAGGATCAGGGTACTGCACATCAAGGTTGGGAGATGGGCGGAAGAGTGGGAGATGCACAGGAGGGGGCACAGCCCACCTGCTGTGCCCAGATCAAAGGGTGGAGAGGTCAGGGGGCACATCCAGCTTAACCAGATTTGTCTGCTGAATAGCTATTTCAGATTGTAAATCTAAGGGTGATTTCATTAAGTCCTTCTGGCTGCTGTTGGGGCATGAAATAATAAAATTTTATATCCGTTGCCTTTCCTGCTTCTGGCAGCCAGATTGACACATTGTTGTCTGCAGTGTTGTGGTGTTTTTCTTAAGAAAATAAATGGAAACTATTAACTAAGTAGAGACAAGTCATTAAGCAAATGGATTTTAGACTTGTTGTGAATCATACTTACATAATTTCAGATATAACACACAAACTAGCTACTAAGAATATTAGTTTTTATTAAGAGTTTTACCTGTCCAAAAGAATTGGTGGAAGGTATGTTTTCTTTGTTACAACAGAATTTTATAATATGTTGATCACATTTGTATCTGGTTGTGAAACCTCATGATCAACTTGGGTTTGTTTTGTTTTTTTTTTTATACTAATTTAGCCATGAAGTTAGGCAAACCTGTTTTTTTGGGGGGAGGAGGGTGGTGGTGTTAGGTTTTTTTGTGTTATGTTGGGTTTTTCTTTAAATGAACTATTAAATAAAATTGTTCATCTGAAAGAAGTTTAACTTGGGATATTTTTTTTATGGTAGGAAATGCAAAAACTGCCAACCGGACAGCAATAATAAAATTACATTTAGTATGAAGTGGTGTTAGTGTATTGAATATTGCTACTAGCTTGTGATCCGAATGAGACAGGAGCACGTCTTAATACTTCTATTAGAAAATAGTTTCTCAGTGTTTTTGTGAACTTCCACATAAAAAATTTAAATTAACTTCAAGTGTTTGGCTGCTTGTGAGCAGGACAGACGCACTAACTAACTGCTGCTTATTTACTGACCTGGTGTTTAAGGCCCCCTGGAGTTTGTTTGAAAAGTTAAGAGATTTTCACAGTAAAGGTGCCATTTCTAAAATTTAAAGTGCTCTTTTCACCAGGAGATAAGTTCTCTCTGATTAAGTCAGTAATTCTTACTAAGCCATGTTTATAGAGGCCATAAACAATGGGTTCAGCGTGCTTGTTAAACCAGCTTTCCATACCTCTCCACTCTTTTAAAAAGAGACATTTAAAATAAAAGGCAGGTGTAGATGTTAGTTCGATTTGATGGTTTTTAGGTGATTAATTATAGCTACAAGTAATTTGGTAAGGATGGTTAAGAAAGGTTTGAAGTAGTGATACGTGATGCGCATTTTCACTGAATCACCTCTCTTGACTCAGCAAATCTCTAGTCTGTAGTAAAATTAGATAAGGAAACTGTAATGTTCACATTTCCTCTTGCTGTTTGCTTCTCCATTTATTTATATATATATATTTTTAGCAAAATATGAACATCCTGAATATAGTCCATTCTGTTTAACAGGTATCACTTTATTTGTAAAATTTCGGTTAGATATTCAGGTAGTTGTGGAATGCAACTGTATACGGCTTAGTGGCTGTCTCTTAGTATTTTAAGAAAATTAAAACAACACGCAAACTACCTCTGAAAATGGTCTACATGTAGGTGTGATTCATAGAGTCCGCTGGGATTTGATGGGAGAAATGTAGCTGGATGCTGGAAATTTTTTGCTGAAATTCCAACAAGAGAGTAAATACTTTTATTTCCAGGTCAGTTGGGCTAATAGGTACTACGTTTAGTAAAAGAACCATATGATTATTTGACAAAAGCCCTTATAACTATCTAATAATACCTTTATCAAATACTATAGTAAAAGATGATAAACACAGATAAGGATTAAGATGAACTGGTCAGTCTGTGTTTCTCTAGGATGAGCCACAATTGGACCTTTGAAAAATTATATTTTTTTCAAATACATTGCAAGACAGATGCTATAAATCAAGGTAGTCTCAAGTGTTTTATTAAATTTGAGAGTTTGTCTCCAGGGAGATCCACTGTCTTAATACAAATATTGAGAAGTTTTAAAGTAAGGTTGTGCTCTTCGTGGTGTAAAGGTATAGCACAGCAGCGTTTAATATTAGCCTTCCTTTCAGATACAGTTATTTCTGGGCCATGTGTGGAGATGATTATATTGATCAGCATTTACAGTCCTTGCTCCATGAGCATGGTGCTGTACCCCCTGGCAGATACCCACTTGTCACAAGCTTATTCTTTGCTGTAGAACCCCCCAACACTTTGCTGAAGGGAAGGTGCAGATTCATCACCAGTGTTAAAAAACAGCCATTGACAAGCTCAAGCACATGTTTGTTGCTTCTTCGGCAAGAATCAAGAGAAGTTTTTAATTCCTTCTGTCTTGTGCTAGCAGTCGATTTTGACAAGCTTCTGGCTTTGGTTAAGTACGTTGCAAGACCTTTTTGTTAGAGCTTTTTAGACTCCTCTGAGTATAAGTGAGATTTTTAATTTTATGAAACAGGAAGGAGCAAATCAGTTTGTCTGGTGCTTCCGGACTCCTAGAAGGAGCAAGACTCCTGGATTGCTTTAGAGTTTATCAGATGTAGCCAACAGAGTGACCTTTGGTTCCTGAAATGTAGAGGAAAGTACCTGGTTTGTCATGCAGTACTTGAGCTTTTTATATGGAAAGCATTAAATGTAGTATTCTTCCATTTAAGCTAAAGAAATTTCTTATGGAAGACCTAAACATAAATGTCTACAAAGTGCTTTTTATAGTTGTTGGCTTTTTTTTAACGTGCCCCCCCCCCCCCCCCCCCCCCCAAGTACACAGCAGTTTTCTTTATAGATGGAGGGCTGAGCCTTGAAAACCGAAGGTAATTATTTAGATGCCTAAGGCTCAACTTTGCCATTGTTTTAGAGCTTTAGTTCCTTTCTTTTAAAGGAAACAATTCCCCCCACCCCACAAAACCTTAATTAAAAATTGAGTATGTTTTTGTTCATTTCCCTCCTCAGTGACTTGCATTTGGTCCTATGTATAGGTATGTAGATACTTAAACATTTGTTTACAGTGTCACTGGGAAGTTTCTGTAATTGCCATATTCTATAGTTCTGCTCTTTCTGATTTTGATTTTTTCAAAGCTTCATTTGAAGAGGGCTTAAATATTTATAATTAGTCAGTCAAAATAACAATAAAAAAAGGATTAAACTCTCCTGTTAGTGGAAAAAGTGTTAAAATAAATATTTAAATGCTGCTCTGTTTCATATCAGTGATTAATTTACTGTTGTTTAAGCAGGGAAGTAAAGTCTGACAATGTTTAAATTTGATTAGATCACCAACATCTTCAGACACTTAAAGTCAAAGGTACTAAGGATCGTTCTTTTGAGAAATAGGCTATGCTTTTCTTGTGTATGTCCATGCACTGTTACAGATGATGTAAACACTCAAACTAGATTAAAGACACTTCTTTCTCTCAGTTCACGGGAACAGGATAAAAAGTTTAGAGTCGCTGAACATTAAGAGACTGGGATACGGTGGAGCTGTTTTTCTCTTAACTTTTTTTTCCCTCCTTTTTCTTTTTAATTATTTCTTTACTAACCTCTGCTAGTGCCCATTCTACTCAAATACAGTTGTAAATTTTTCTCTGTTGGCGTTCCAAAATTCAGCCTGGAATTTGGAAACCAGTTCCCATCCCTGATTTAGTGCAGCTCTTAACTCCTAGAAAAGCTACTGTTTATTATTGTTTAAATTAATTTCTAAATATAAAAATATATACTTGAAATCTTGACTCTGCTAGAAACTGCTAAATGTGCAAGCAGGATACCAGATCCAGAGAAATATTAGTAGAGGTGCTTGAAATAAATCTTCGCTTGAATAATCATAACTCTGATTTAAAAAATTTTAGTACGCACAATGTTAAGAATGTCTCTCTGCAAATTGAAGGTTAATTTTTCAGCATTATAAAATGTGAATAAATAAATAGTGAACAGAAAAACATGAATGTTGGTTGTTCTTAAAATGCTTGAAGTTTTGTAATGCCATATTATGCCATCACTTGTCTCCTTTATGCGTAAAATTTGACTCTTTGTACTTAGATTTTTTTCCTTTCACTTTTCTTGAATTTGCTTATATTTAGAAAGTAAGAAACATGGCCCTGGAAGATGTAGTGATTCTTAATGTAGATACCAACACACTGGAAACCCCTTTCGATGACCTTCAGAACCTTCCTAACGATGTGGTACGTATTAAATGACTTATGCAACTATTCCATTAGTTAAAAGTGTAAATCCTTTTGACCTGTTTGGTTTGTAACTGAGGTGTCTGGTTGTGTTCCTCTCATTAATATAAGTAAACTGCTTTACCTCAATTCTTTCCTGTTTTGAAGTGTTAAGTAATGTCTCTGAATATTTGCAGACATATTTTCAAGCCTCCTAATGAAAATTAGCTAATGCCCACATAAGCTAGAAATGCTGAAGCAATCCAATTTTGGTTTTGGAATGGTATCATCAAGTTTCAGGTCATCTAAAGAGTTAGTCTTTTACAGGTGAAAAAAGAGAAATTAAAAACATGCAGGTTATGGTATGTCTGAACAAGAAACAAAAATAAAACTTATTTCTTCATGGTATAGTAGTAGTAGTATTTTAAATCATCTTTAGTCATTCTATTAGGAAAAAAATAATCCTGCTTTTGTAGATAACTTTGGTTTCCAAATGAAACGGTATGTTTTTTTTCCTGTGACTTCTTCCAGGTGAGCTTTAATGAACTTTGTGTGTTTTATATCCTGAATTACAATATCAAACGGACTACTTCCTATTCACATCTAGGACTGCTCAGTGTCTATATTTCAGAATTTATTTTTTTTCTAATTCAAACTTTTATTGGTAATTTATTTTTTAATAACTTGATAGACATGTTGTATAAATATTTGATCTTTCCCTTAAATGGGAAAGAATTACATCCAGCTTGCTACTTGCTGCTGTAATCATCTTCACTAAAGAAGCTGAGAGGGAAGAGCAGTAAAGTGAGTAAGAGTGTAAGAAGCTATTTTTAAGTCTGAGGGTGACTGTTTAGGAGGAAATGGCAGGGGAAAATCTGGATTTCTTTTACTAGTTCAAAATATTGTGCTGACAGTTAGATCTATACCTTTTTATGTGTAGTTGAGAAATAAAATTGATATGCAGTGAGCTCAATATGAGCAGGTCTGTTTGAGGAAAAACTCAAGTAATGGTGAATACCCAGTGCCTCCTACTGTGACATCCCATCATTTCTCTGTGATCTGTGGTGTGATCCATTCTGCAAAAACAGTGGGCTCTGGATGAAAGGTCCATCTTGATTGTGAACATTTTGGCTTTAGTCAAGCATTTAGTCTATAAAAGTTACTTCCATGAATTTTTCTGGCTTTATATAGTTTTTCATTTTGATTTCACTCCCGGCATCCAAATCTGCCAGCTGGTCATCGCTCGTGCCATTATCCGCAACCCAGGGAATGACAGACTTGTAAATTTCATGGAATTATGTAAGAAATGTCTGGATACAGTGAGCGCGGGGCCTCAAACATGTATATGATTTGTCAACAATCAAGTATTATATTAGATTTTATGAGACTTCATTAAAGGAGCTGTTGTAGGCACACTGTAGAACATCAGAAGAGACTTCACCAATAAACACAGAACTTCAAGCTTTGGAATGTAATAAATTTTAAGAGACTTCCTTCCTTTCATTATTTACTTTTACTTCACTTTTATAACAGTAGAGAGTTGTGTTTTATTAGTTCAAATTTCTTGATTCAGTTTTCCACAGGTCTATTTAAAAGCTACATTTTATCTTGGAGGATGTTTGGAGCAGAGCAGAGGAAGTGCTGCCAGCAAATTCAATTAACTGGCATGGCTCACAAATAGCGTACATGGTGTATTTTTTTTTTTTCACAACTGCCATATAAATACAGCTGGGATTAATATTTGTCGCAACAAAGCCTTAACTTGAATCATGTTGCGTTGTGTAATTAATGTTTGGGATCAGTGTTTATGTCTTATTTAGCTTTGTTTCATTATTTTAGTTACCTAGATAATGAAGTATTCTCCTCTAGGTCTTTTCCTTGCCTTCAGACTGCTTAATATTTGGCTTTGACCACTAGAGAGCAGCTGCTCTTCTTTGCAAGAATTGAATTTCTGTCAGTTCTTTCATGCATCATGTGTTTGGAACTGTAAGTGGATCAAGTTGTTCATCTCAGCAGGGAGACCCTAAAGCCAATCCATTAGACTTTTTTTTCTTTTTCTTTTTTTTTTAATTTTGCTTTCCTGGGAGGATGGGGAGATTCTGGGACTGCGTTTCCCCCTGGTCTCAGTCTAAACAGATGCATTTATGATCTGAGAAACTAAAAATGTCTTCAGCAGTTTCATGATCATAAATGGCTGTTATGTCAAACTATTCTGCCGGTTTTGCTACTTAATGTGAACAGCGAGCAATTCATGCACTGCTGAATAGACACAAAATTTACTTTGCTAAATTAAATCTATCTATATGAGGAAAAAAACATCTTCTGTGTGATGCATTTACCATCAGGTAGTTAATCCCGTGGTAAGTTTTTAAAGCTGTTTTCCCCCTCTCCTTGAACAGCTTTTTTAATCAAGTAAATGAAGTCCTGTGATTATTTTAGAGCTTCAGGTAGTGAGTTGTGCTTGAGTTTTGTGACAGTAATGTTGCCACCTAAACTGTTGATTCTTGTTAATCTAGAATGAACGGTTCTTTACTCTTCTTTTGGGTCCTTGGACCCAAACTCACACATACACTGAAACTTCTTTCCAGTTAAGATTTGTGTCACAGGAGCTGGATAGTATTGAGACAGTTCCAGCAGGATCAGATTAAGTAATTTCTTTGCCCCTGTTTACCTCAGCAGTACCTGCTAGCAGTCAGGCTGCCTGAACTGATTAGGTCAGGTCCCTGAAAATCAAGGTATATACTACTGCCTTATTGATGAACTATTTGAAATGTGAAAAATTGTCCCTCCTTCACCTTCTGCTTCCGATATGTTGCTGAAAATCTGGCAGCATGAGAATGCCCTGGGAAGTAACTTTCCTTTTAAAATAGTCAATATTAAAAAAAGAGATTTATTAAGGACTGTGATTACAATAAGTGCATCTGCTGCTGACAAGTCTCCTACACCACCGTCTGTGTTGCAAGGAATAGCAAAGAGGGGGTAGTAATTTTTTTTATGCAACCCTTATGGATTTTTCATGTATTTCCAAATAAGTGTCATCTTCTAGTCTTAGTTGTAGTCAGAGCTTCATAGTACAAGGAATAAAGCATAAGCTCGCTCTGTCAACTTGTAGTTTTTATTAAATGAAGCCCTGATGCAATGCAGTGTACTGCGCCAAAGAGATCTTACATATCTGATGGCTGTGAGAATATTGTAAATTTGCACTAGCCTATGAATATCTTAGGCTGTCAGTAATTTAGTTGTGTGTGCTACTGTTGTCCATTCATTAACAAGTTATCACAAGTAGGAAGCCTATGTTACAGTTTTCCACTTAGTGCGAAATTAACTGCTTTTAGGACAGCAAGAAGTACTACACTACAACTCTATAGCAGAGCCATTTTCTTAAAGGTGAATCCATTTTTATTTCTTACACTGTGTTTGCAATAGAATGTTTCTTGCTTTATTCATGTTGACAACTGAAAAGCCTTGGACCTAATTAAAAGAATTTCCACTAGCACCTTTACTGAACCATTTCATTATGCTGCATTGCACAGATTGCATTTTGAAACATGGTGATAGTTTAAGTTGGACCTTTAAACCTGAACTGCCAGAAGTATAAAAATCTTAAAAAACATTCTCAGGGTAGTCTGCATGTATATGTGTCAGTTTGGCTAGAAATAATCTTCATATTGAGTGGTCACAGTCTTTTTTTCTTTCTTTCTTTTTTTAAAGTATTACTGCCTCTTTAGGCAGGAAACAATCATAATTCTGCTTGTATAATCTATTTTGTGTTATGTACTAATTTATTCCAGAGTAAACATGGATTATTCTTTCTTACTTGTTAGTCTCTTTAAATATGTCACTGTTAACATTTTCGTTTAAAAAGCTATGGCATGCATATTGCAGTAATCCTGATGGAAAGAGTAAAAGTGTACATATTACACATGCTACAGTGTTTGATTTAGTCTAAGAAGAGAGCAAATGATATAAAAGCTTAAAGAATTAGCAAAATACCTATCAATATTCTGCTTCTATACCAAATAGGGAAGCTGAAACACCGAAAGGCTGTGACTAGCTTTCTGAACTTTAATTTGTTGTAAAAGGAAGCATAGAGCCTTTTCCTGGTATATAAATGGCAAATTTTTTATCTTCACATGAATATTTAAAGAAAACAACTTAGAAAAATGTTTGAGATGGATTTGGAAGCTACTCAGAGCTATGGACATTTTATTGCACTTTTAAGAACAGTCTTTAAATGGTTTACATAAGTTAATATAGGAAATAAATGTGTATTTCATCCCTACAAGTCCAGACCCTTTCAAACACAGAGAAGTGTGCTGTTTGGGTTTGAAAACCTCATGAAGCTTTTGCGTTTTGAGAATAACAGAGCTCCTTGAGAGACATTATCTCAGTGAATAGGAGTGAGCTTATTTTATAGGCGTGATAGACTAAATGTGTTATAATGTATTATGTTAATATGTGCTTATGGACTCATTAATGCATGGATCATTGGCATAAGCCACAGCATTCAGATTTATAAGCAATGCTGGAGACGCTCTTGCTTATTTCTGTTATACTAAATAACTGTAATGAAATCCTTTCTACAATGGAGTCTGCAGAAAATTTTAAAGGAAATGTCTCTGCAACTGTTTTGGTAAACACAAGTGCAAATATAACATCTAGTATTAAAAGAAGAAAAAGTAGTGCACAGCATGGATTATAAATTTAACACCTATATAGCAGTTGAGGAGTCACTTTCATGGCCTCCCCAGATCCGAGGCTACTGAAGGAGGAAGTGAGGGACATGCTTATAGGAGGGATAAAACTGAAGTGCTCAAGAACAGTTGTTCAGTAAAATCAGCCTGCCATTTGCTACTAAGACAGTCTGGTGGTAAAACCCCAAGGCAGAAAAAAGCTCAACTCATCTGGTAGGATTTTGGAGGTATGAATGAGGCTAGGATAAGCTTTTGTTATGAGCTGAAGGATGGGGGGAATGCATGAAAAGTAATTGGAACACTTGAACCATCACCTTATATTTGTGAGGTACTATTCATACTCTCAGAAACAAAGTTATGTTCACTACAACAGAATTTGCTTACTCTGTAAGTAATATTCCTGTAACGTTTCTGGCATAGTGTGAAGTATATAGAGCTACCCCAGTGGAGGTTTTTCAGAATGGCATTTGAATAAGGGAGACTTGTTAGTTAGTGGTGGAATTATTTCTGTTGAATTCATAATATGGATATTTATGGAGTCATTCATCTTCTTCTGCAAATCAAGATGACTAGGGATTTCCTGGCTTTCCGCTTTCCTTCTGCACTAGTGGCTCCGTCCTGTCTTCTGCGTAAGGTATCTCGTCAAACCCACCTTTTGTACGTGACAGGACCGCATCCTTGAAGAGCGTGAGCTGGATTTCCAGAATCGGTGCCCAGATGGTTGTTCTGTATCGTGTTCTGTGAGATTCTTCTCCAGAAACTTGCCTTGTCCTGGTTCTGTCTGCAACACCAAAAAATTGCTACTGACATAACTATTTGTTAATGATTTAACGTAACCTATAACTGTTGGCGGCACAGGCACAGCAAGCTTGGTATTAATCCTTGAAATGTTTTATCATCTCCTTTCCCAGCTTGCATTTGGAAAAGAAAAATGCTGTCACTAACAATAATACATAGATACATAACCTTGCTTCAGTAGTTACAGAGCTCCAAGCACTAGAAAAGAGACATCAGACTAAGTCACAACCTTCTTGTATGTGTGAGGAATTCTGAAGCTCAGGGAACAGTGATGGGTAGTCCTCTAAAACTTTAGCCCTTGGTGTGCACAGAAAACAAAGAATATTCCGGTAACCTGGATCACGGTAGTTTTAACTGCCTGCATAAAAGTGCATGTAGTTGATATTTGCCAAGTTGTGATAGGGAAGTGTCCCTGTGTAAATGCTGATGAGACCATGAGGGCTGTGTGCCTGGAGCGCAGCTCTGTGAGTCCTGAGGTAATTAAACACCTCCAGAGTGGAAGGGAGAGGAGCTGTCCTGCACACAGGTGGTTTAGATCTCTTGAGAAGGAAGGAAAAAAACCCAAAACCCAACACTTCAGTAGGCAGAATGTCATGGTTAATTTGAGACTTCTTAAAAAAACGGCAGGTTTTCTGGATCGTTTGGGGTGTCAGTGGCGAGGTGCTGGGCGGGGGTTGGCCGCTGCCGTGAGGAGAGGCCCCGCTGCGCGGGGAGCCAGTGTGGGAGGGGCGAAGCACCGCGTGGCAGCGCCGAGAAGTGTGAGGAGGCAGGGCCAGTGGCGGGGGGCTGCTGCACCCGGTGAGGGGACAGGGACGGCGGTGGGGGGCTGCTGTGTCCAGGTGAGGAGACAGGGGCAGAGGCGGCAGCAGGGGGCTCTCGTAAGGAGGTGGGGAGGGGCCCTGGTGAGGGGGCAGGGGCAGCAGCGGGGGCCCTGGTGAGGAGGCACCGGGTGGGGGGCCCTGGTGAGGAGGCACCGGGTGGGGGGCCCTGGTGAGGAGGCAGGGGCAGTGGAGGGGGTCTGCTGCGCCCTGGCCGCGAGCCTCGTTGCTGCTGCCCCATGCCAGAGGTCCGGCAGGCCATGAGCAGGGAGAGGGGAAGCTTGTTTAGTTTCTGCCTGAGTTTCTCACCATCCAATTCTATTTTAATTGGCAATAACTTAAAATTAATTTTCCTAAGCAGAGCCTGTTTTGCTGGTGATGCTAATTGGGAAGTGATCTCCCCGTCTTTAACTCGGCCCACGAGCTTTTTCTTCATGTTTTCTCCCTGAGTCCCGCTGAGGAGGGGGAGTGAGGGAGCGGCTGGATGGGTGTCTGGGAGCCAGCCAAGGGAACCTGCCATATGCATAAATAAAACTCTCATTTTGTTATTTTCCACTAACTCTCTTAAACACAAGGGAATATAGCCTTAAAAGAAAAAAGAATAAAACAAAACCCAACAACTTGTATTTGTGGCAAACAGATTTTTCAGACCTACAGAATTTGTTCTTAGCCTTGGTGGTGATGGGTGGCCTGGTTAGGCAGAACAGTTTCTCTCTTAGTCTGGTGTTTGATTAGCTGAAATTCTTTCATAGATTCTAATCAAGAATGGCACAGAACTTCATGGACTACCTTTAAAAGAGTGCTCGTCAGCATGCTAACAGTGGATTTCAATTAGGAGGGAAGGTTGAAACAAAAGTTTTATTTTCCTATTGGTTTCTGAAAAGAATCCAACCGCATCTTAGAGAAGTAAACCAGCTTGACAAGTAATGCTTTTAGAACTGAAAAATTCAACTCTGAATTCACAATGCTGCTTTGTGTCATAACTGCTGCTGTGGTTAGCACGTTTTTTCATTTCACTGTGCCCCAGTGTGTTAAGCTTTGTTTGTGACAGGAGAGTGATCTAGGCTTCTGTGATTTCAGGTTTCTGCACTGAAGAACAGATTGAAGAAGGTCTCTACAACCACTGGAGACGGTGTTGCAAGAGCATTTCTAAAAGCACAAGCATCTTTCTTTGGGAGCTACAGAAACGCCCTGAAAATTGAACCTGTAAGTAGGAATTTAGTAGGCATAAGATGTAAAACTGCAGTTGTGGTGGGGAAAAAAGCGAACAAGAACTCAAAGTGTAGTGTAACCTACTCTTACTAAGGTCAGCATTGCAGCTCTTTGACTGACTAGTACTGAAAACAGTGTTCCAGTCTCCAAAAAAAGAAAGCAGTGCAACAAGCGTGATCAGTCACACAGGGAGAAAACTTCTTATGGAAAGGTATGAGTGTTGCTTGTTTTGAAGACAGTTAAGTTAGAAGAGAGATGATTAAAAAGTATACATTAATGATTGTAGGAGGATAGTGCAGAGCTGACCATTTTTTCTCACTACAAAACGTGGGTATTCATCGTATTAGTTTTAAAGGTAGTAAAAGATACACTTTTTACACAATATATGCTCGACTGAAAAATGTAAATTTATGGAATCATGGCATTTAAGAACATAATTAGTAAAGAAATTGCGCTTTTACAGAAATATGAAGACTGTCTGGAGTTGTAACTATTGACGATAAATGTTCTGTTAGGGAAATTCAATCTCTTGCTTCTGGTTCAGAGCTAATATCTTATTTAGCAATGATTAAGTGCCATCTGAGTGGGGGAAGGATTTTTCTGTACTTGATCTTGGGTTTATTACTTCTAGTGAGGCATCTGTTCCTGGCTTACTGCAAGTCGCTTCACCGACTTCAATACAAATCAGTCCAGCCAAATCTATGTATTTCCACATGTTTTGTGACACTCCGGTTTTGCTACCTTGTACTTAGGGGGTTCCTTTTAACTGTCTATCATCAAAATGTACATACTTTAGAGACAAGTTAAACAGGGTGAGTAACGTTCGTGAGAGATGTCCCAGAAATACGGGGGATGAAAACTACTAACTGCAGAGTGATCTACAAAATATTCCCAAAATATTCTATGTTCACTGTTTCTGAAGCAGGGGAAACTAACACATGTGCAGGTCAAAATGCAGTGGTAAATCTCAGTGTACTGTTCATGGGCTCATTTGAACTACTGTTGTTTAGACCTACAGCTGCTTAACAAGAAGATCTCTGTAGAGGAAAAAACATACTTTGGTCTCTCATCCACCTTCTCTTACCTGCAAGCATTTGGAGGCAGAAATGAAAATTGGTGGTAGCAATGGAGAGCTTGAATACCACTGGGAGGTGCTAAGATGAGTTTGGAGTGTAAGTGGGGAGGCTAAGTGAGCAGAGTGAGAATGAAGGCTTGCTGGTTGAGAAAGGGTGTTGTATTTGGAATTGTCCTGCTCCGTGAAGATTAATGGAGAGATCTGGCATGCAGACAAGTAATAAATCTAATTTTAATCATGATATTAAAGGAGAAGACCAGAAGCTGGAGTGCAGGTGTAGTGTTACTTGAGGTTGAGGATGTTTCAGTAAATAAAGTTTCTTCACTACTAGTTTGTCTTGTTATTTTTAGAGCCAGAAGGAAAAAAGAGCTCAGTATGAATTTTAAACAGTCCAGTTATCACCATCAACTAAGCATCATTCCTACAATTCATATTCAGGGTTCAGAAATTACTTTTGAAGTCACCCTGAGTCCTTCCACATCTTGCTGGGGAAATCCATGTGTTGCATGTGTGGAAAAAATAAATTGTATAGACTGGTTCATGTATGTCTGGGTATAACTATTGGGCTTTTAAGGCATGTAAGGTGAAATAATGGGAGGTATTTAAAATGTTGTCCATATAAATAACAAAAATGAAACCAGCAGGACACCCTGGCTGTAAGCCTCCTTTATCCGTGTTGGGTAGACACTGGCTTCCCTTCATCCATGCAGGCTTCCTTGTTCTCTGATGCTCCTCCCAGTAGTTGCCAGGCAACTCTGGGAATATTGGTGTATGCTTTGCCTGGATGTGTGTGTAAGATTAACTAGTTAAGGGATTTATGAAGAAAAATAAAAAAATTAAATTGCTTTTCTGGAAATACCATCTGGTATTTTGAAGGCTGAATGTTAAAGATGAACATTCAAAATCAGTTGACAATGGCACACCCATAGAAAATGCAACTTCGATGGACAGCTAACCTAAGGAAGTAGAAGAAATTGTTTGTTTGCTTATCATTCCGTCGAAGAAAACTTCTAAATGTAATTGCACAAATATGTCATAAAACCCAGTTTTAATCATCAGGACATGGAAGTTTTCAGGACTTTCTTTTCCAAATCCTTCTATAAATTAAAAATTTGATTTCTGATTATACATTTCAATGTTAAGATTTAGATAAAGAAAATTTGCAAGTGTGTCATGTGCTGAACGTGTCAGTCAAATGACCTGCATTCTGTTTCCAGTTTTGCTATAGACATCCTGTGAGGTATTGGGCACATCATACAACTACTTTATACTTCATTTCTGTTTTAGAACATGCCAACAGTAAATGCAGTTAAATCCTATTACTGTTTGGAACATTGCACTTAAAAATTAGTTCAAAATCCTTTGAAAACCTGGTCTCAAGAAGATGCAGCGAAACTCCCAATAGTGCATTATGAGTAAAACAATTAGGACATGTACTTGCTAAGTTCACAAAAGAAAATGGGATTGTAATTTAATAACAAAGTATCGTAACTGGCAATTAGTAAGGCAACTTGCAATTTAAAGCCCTGTGTTTCTCTGTTGTGCTGTACTTCAAATGCTGCACTTGAAATAGGTTTCTGTACTCTCACATAATTCCATCTTTTGCACAGCAATTAAGTTCATTATTATTTCCCGTCAGCTGATTTAGCTCAGTGTGCTGAGTTTGTAGATTATATACTAACAGGTGGGCAAAGTGATCATGATACACATCTTCTCATATAAATATGGCATGACGGGAGTTTCTTATTGAATGGTAGAAGAACATTAAAGTGTATGCAGCAACTCTTTGATTATTTTCCATTGATGTATCAGAATCCACAAAGACCACAGTGGCTGTCATAACTTGCTTTAAAAATTTTATGTCCATTTGGAGAAAATTATTCTGAAACTGTTACTGGTGTAACAGTTGCAGATAAAGTAATTTTTATGTCTGAGACAAATAGAAAAGCAAATTGAAGAAATAGCTTCTAGGAAAAGAATGTATTTTCAAATACCTCCATTGTGGGTTTTTTCTTTTACCACCTTCATGTATTGTAAATATTGGGCATAAGCAATACCAAACATGATGTGCTGCTTTGCATTCCATGTCCCATAAGTCAAGAAATCTGTTTATTTTAAACCACTGATAATTAGGAAATAAATTCATAGAAGCAGCAGCTTTACCTGCTTTCTTAATTTTTGTCGAGTAAGACAATTTAATTACACAGACCATCTCATCTGGTATGAATTGACTTTTCGGGATAAATGATATGAAGCTATGTTTTATTATTCTTTGTATGCCCAGAATATGTCATAGGGCAGACTTTAAATTCACATTATACTTAAGCATCGTAAGAGATTTTATTCTGTTCAGAAGCTTTTACTCTAAAAGATACAAGGTTATGTGATGTATATACTAACCAGTACACCAGCAATGAATGGGTTACTGTTGCTATAAACTTTGAGACCTTCAGTAACTAGAACTATGAAAAAACATATCCAGATAATACAGTTTTCAAGTCTAATCATAAGATTTATGTAACAAATTAACTGATCCAGCTATGTTTCCTACTGTGTATATGTGTTTTCTGTATTTCCGTTGAGCCACATTTAAAGTATGGAAGAATATCTGTTACATGGGATGTACTTCGAGTCTCCACAAACCTCTGATGCTATTAATTACAGTACAACACATTAGAAGCAGTGTGTTTATTTGGCTGTATTGAGGCAGATTGTTACCTTTACGAACATTACTTACATTTCTAACAGTGACACCAATATGAGCACTTTGTTCACTGGAATGACTTTTTAAAATTCCTGATGATTTTATTTTTCTGTTTACAGAGGGAATGTTTTTATCTTCTAAATATTTAATTCGCAAAAGTAGGTCATCTTCAACAGAAATAGCTGTATAATTACTGTGTGTGTGTGAAGGTGGTTCGTAGTATTTAATAGTTGTGTGTATTGGTAAGTGAGAGAGGAAATGAGACTCGAATTTTCTGCATCGAAGATGTTGGCTGTGTACTTTCTTCTGCTGACACCTAGTGGTTAAGAAACATTTAATTGATTTGCTTTCACAATCTTTGTTAAGAAACAAACATCCCAACACCTGTGAATGAACTTAAGCTTATGGTGTAGGTTGACCGAAAGCAGTAGGGTGTAGGGTAGGATACAGTATGATGTATTGGGTTTGGGTTGTGATGCTAGCACAGCTAGCCTGAGCCTCAGGGGTGCTTTTTCACCTAGCCTGGGTATGATAGTTTAACAGTGGGCTCCGAGTTTGAGGTACCATCTTCTCAAATGACCAGTTTTCTGTCTGTTCTCTGGATACGTGGTTGCTCCAGTGAGCTTTGCAAAGGGAGTTCTGTATGCTTAATACATTTTCGAGCTTGCCAGATTCGAAAAGCTTATTTACTTGTACTTAGCTTTAAAATCTGTTTATTCTAAACAGTACTTCTATTTCCTTGTCTTGGTTCCTTTTGTCTGTGTTTCATTGCTATAAATACACTGAAAGATAAAAATTTCTGTGCTTATTTTTCTTTTGCAGTGCTGCTACTTTCTGTATGGATTATTATTAACATTCATAACCCAAATATCAGTCTTTCAAGTGTTCTTGCTGGTAGTTTTCTCTTAAACTTTGCTGTTTTGCATTGCTAAGTCTTACATGCAAACACTGTAAAATTTGGCATCTTTCACAATGCAGTATACATGGTATACTGAGGTGAATGGTATATGTTAATGCAATGTGAGCTAAAGTAGCCTGTTTTATTTCTGACACACCACTGGAGACACATGTCTATGCATGAGAGACTGGTGTTTGTTTGGTTTTGAATTGAGGCATCCTGGATTGTTTTTAAAAGGGCATTTTAGTTGTTACAAATTTATTAATCTAGTGATTAGGGTGATGAACTCTGCGTTCCTTGTAAAATGGTTTCTTGTGTGTATTGTCGTATTACCTAAATCCACACTTTTCCCTTGTTTATAATATCCGTGTCAACCTGGTTTTGGTGGATTGTGAATATACTTGATATTCTAATTTCCATGTTTTATACTGGATTTATACAGTCGCAACGCCTGTAATTATTTCCAGTATGTGCAGGTCTGTGGCAACAATGTCTCTGATTTGTGCCAATGTCTCTGACGAGATGAAACAATTAATACAGTTGCATTACTTGCGGCAAGAAATATATTCCTTAATTTGGCTCGTCTTCTTGACGTCTGCCCAGCAAAACTTAGCATTGCTGTTCTCTCCTTGAAGAGGCCCTTCTCTCCGTGAATGAATTGCAATGAAGTAATAACAGTAATGTGATCCCTGTCCAGTGCGAAGGGGGTATTGCTGGTTACTTGTTAAGTGTCAAATTTTGCACTGTTTCTAAACAAAATAAGTCTCAAAATAGTGTGGGGGGAAGAGGGCAAAGGTAGCTGTGACGGTATTAAAAGTGTTGCTAAACTGTTTGGACAATTTGAAATCAATGTTAAAATGAAGAAATACAGGAAAATATGACTTTTATTTTTAACATCTTATTATTGATTAATACTTTATTGAGGTATTTTAATTTTTTTAATTGACTATTTTTTTTCCATCCCAGAAAGGCAAGGCCAGTAACTTTCACTGTTTGCAGATTCCTTAAAAATAGTGGTGTTCTGTTTTGCGATGTTTCTCACAAGAATGGAACGGTCTACCCCCATCTCAAGCTGAGGAAATACATTGTTATAGTTTCAAACATCCACTGTTTTTCAATTACATTTAAAACATATGGAATGGTAGTTGGGAGCTTACTGAATGCTTAAGATGCTAATAAGGAAGCATAATGATTTTAAGTAACTACTGGTACTGCAGTGGTTCTGATAGTGGATGGTACTTTTATTAAACTGTTGGATTATGTACCACTATCATATTGTAAAAATTTTCACATAACTTCAGATTGAACTAGGACCATAAAGAGTTATTGGTACTAACTTAAATTTGTTTGGAATTACTGCTAATAAGTGGATCTCTTCAATGAAGTCTCAATTAATTTCTTTTAAGGCTTCATAGTTATTCAGTCTTATTCAGGTTTATTCACCTGAGCAAACATTAGTTGTATAACTAGATAAATTCTGAATAACTTTAATAGTTCTGAATTGATTTGGTTTAAGTTTAACCTAAATATTCTTTAGATGTATCCACTTAAGAGTAAACAGAATATCTCAGGGGCAGAGCCAATGCACTTTCCTATTTCCACACTTTTTATGCACTTTGATTAGTGAAGTTACTTGCTAATCTGTGGACAGCAATGTGTTTAAGACATTACAAAATGTTGTCTAATCTTAATATGAAACTACTTATTGAAACTCATATATGTATTATATATTCCAGTTTTCAAACTGCTTTAGCTGAACTACACTGGATGTATGTATATATGGCTTTATGTATACATTGCTGCTTTAGTTCTTGTTCTGTCAAAGTCTGATAATTTATTTTTGGATTTTAAATAGAGAAGGCAATGTACTACTGATTTTCAGAATTGTAACTTGGATACAAATTTTCTCTTGATATGATGCAATTTAAGCAATGATCAGAAAAGTCATTATGAATAGGAGAAAATAAAAAGTTAACTTTGCTTTTTCAACATAACATTCAATTCAACTTAAGGAAATAATGTGATAAGCCTTTTCAGTTTGTGGTTTTGTCATAGTTCTGGAGCCATATAGGGATATCTGGGGAAGTGTACGACTTTACACTTTCATAAGGGGTATACAATTAAGAAAAGGTGCCTCCTTTATTGTATTTCCAACTTTTTTTTTTCCTTGAAAAAAAATGAAAAGCTTTCCTGCCTTCACACAAAAGTGTGAAGACATTTCTGGAGAATTGTTTTATCCTATTGTTTTCTTTTGGCAGTTTCTATTATCAGTTCTCATAAAGATAGCACTGGTTTGATTATCCATGTTGCAGCCGTGTGTATGCTGCTGTGCATCCATACCTCCTGGAAATGCTGGTGTTGAGCACTGCGCTCCCTTCAGGGTTAGCTGGCCATCGAGTCCTTCGGTGTCTGCAGGAGACGTAGCCTACCTGATCCCACTTAAATCAAGTGCCAACTGCAGTACTCAGTCTGTAAGGAGAAGCACGACGATGCTCTCCAGTTCTTTTTGCCGACATTGTATTGATGTAAAGATCTTGCAAAACAATGTACTTAAGATGTGTTGCTGCTTTTTATATATTGTTAATAGGTATTGGTTTTAATTCCATCCCTTTTTTGAATTTCTTCCTCAGAAACTGGGCCACTGTATTGTCAATATCATGGCATGCTGCTGAAATGCTGCACAACTGAACTCTAGAAACTTTAATGTTTCTGAGTAAATTTATTCTGACTTTTAAGCTTGGGACATGGGATCACTTTCAAATGAGACTTAAAAATTCCTCAAAATTTCTTAGATGAGATGCAACTTAGCAGTTAAAAGCCATTTTTTAAAGTCATGCACCGGCATTCTGGACAGGAGGCAGCTTGACAAGCATCCATTAAACATTAATGTTGTAATTTCCTGGATTTGTTGTAACCTCTTACTAGAGAATCTGCCTTAACAGCTGTTAAAATTCCTGGTATTGATACAGTGGTGCAGCCACTGAACTGCTAGCTTAGTCTTCTGCAAAAATGAGTATTTTTTTCAGAAATCCACTTGCACAGTGGCATTTTCTTACTATCCCAGGATATTATGTTTAACATTTCATCAGTCTTGGTGGAGTTGTTCTTCATATGTGCTCTGAATGGGTTCTTATTATCCAGGGTACTGTAGCTAACTATAATGAGCTGAAATATTGACGTTGCTCTGGCATCGTATATTTGCTGGCCAAGAACTGTGTGCACTTCATAAAGAGAGCTGTTGCTCTTTACCTCTGTTTAAATTCATGGCTAAGGAAGGTAGAGTCGAGATTAGTCCCATAGATACTTAGATCTCCTACAACAGTGGGAGTTTCAAAGTGTTTTAAGAGGATGGTTTACATACCCATTTTAGGTTTTTACACCGCTAAGGATTATTCCTTTACAGATTTGTCAGTAATACCAGTAATACAAATTGATGCATTTCTCAGGAAGATATTAAAGCAGCAGTGTGATGGTGCAACATAAGGCCACTGAATTAATTACTGTATATCAATCTTTTTGCCCAGACTAATGCTGTAAAATCCTTCAACAATTCCAGATCCATGCAATCTGAGTGGGACAGAAGTCAGAAAAGTAGATGATGTGTGGTGCAGAGTAAAAAAGCAAATGCCAGATGAGTCCAAAAACAAATTTTGTTGGCATATGTGTGAAGTTACATAAAAAAGTGCATGTTACATGCTGGTGCATAATCATTTTGAAAAGGCTTTGTAGCATTCAGTGCTTTATCTACTATGAAGTATGATTGTTGCCATGGTGAATTATTTTTGTAAGTTATTCAGTGGAAGAGTAAATAGTTGTTTCCAACTCCCAGTAATTGCCATATTCCAGTTGCTTCCTCTACACAGCCATCTTTTGCATTGCTTTTTTTTTCCCCTCTGCATGTGTATTTTAAAAGTATAGATTGTGTACAGAGTAGATCCTTCCCTTTCAGCAGAGTTGTCTTGGCAGGTTGGGGTTTTGGAGTGTTTGTCCATATATAGAAAAAATGAAGATAAAAGATCACTAATTCTTACCTTACATGTGTACACACTTGTTAAAAACAAACAAACAAACAAAAAACCACCAAAAACCAAAACCAAAACAAAACCTGCAAACTGTAGTGGAAACAATGAGCAGAAGCTTATAAAATAAAGCTTTTTGTTTTACTTGTGATTTTGTTGTGCTCCTTTTAAAGTTAGTGCTTATGTGTATTTAACAGGAATTTTCTCCCACCCATCTTTACTTTTTTCTTGTTCACGTGCTTTTAACTTACAAATACATTCCTGAATAGACAGTCTAGTAGTACCTAAATGATGATAATTTCTAAATCTCATCCTGATGACTTTACTAACAGATATGAGTAGACAGTGACACTGTGTAAAACCCGTTGTTTGTGTGATTAAAGTGGAGATAAATTGGATTTCTGTATGTTCTGGAACTGAAACATAAGCCTTTTTATTTTCCTAATATGAAAATTCTGTGTTTTGTGATGTCTTGAAGACCCTAGTTTTCAACAATCTCACTTAGAAGCTACCTGTAACTTTTGCTGTGTTTTACCATTTATGGAAAGTGTTCTAGAAGAAATACTACCCAGACTTTAAAATCACAGACTGAAAAACATCTACTGGGGAAAGACAGTTTTGTTGTTTTATTTTCTGTGTGGTTTTTGTTTTCATTTCAGTCCTGTAGCTGTGTTTTGTTTCTGAGCATTACTGTTGCTATAGACATTTTAGCTTTTGCTGGTGTAAACCTTAAAAATGGTTCTTTTTCTAACAAGCATTTACTGTTCTTCAAAACACATTTAATGTTCTACATCTACATCTGTTGAGATATCTGCATATGTAAATGGAACTGAAAAGACATTCTCTTTAATCTCTTATAGCAGTGTTACAGTGCTGTTATGCAATAAATAGAATTGTTTTATAATTTCCAAATTATAAGATACTCCATTGTGTGATGCTGTATGCCAGCCTTGAGGGAGTGGAACTAAGATTCTGAAGGGCAGGTTTGAGAAAGTTACCATAACCTTTTGCTGAATATGGCATTTCTGCCATAAAAGATGCAGTCAATCTTTCCTGTCCACCGTATATGTTAAAGTAAAACAAACAAACAAAACACCACACACCAGTAAAATCAAAAAAACCCCAAAACCCAGCATGGGAATGGTTTTGTACTTCAGTCTAGAATCCCCAAGTAAGGGATTGTGTGCTCTGCATCTTGTAGTACACCAACAGCAATAATAGATGAAACATTAAGTGCCTTTGAATGTAGTTTTCAGATTGCTGATGTTCACAGGACTGCTTTTGAGACTTAATGTTTACCTGTTTCATGCTCACATTTAAGCTTTTGTGGTATCTTAGTTTGTTGGAACCTGTGAGCAAGTTGAAGAGAAGTATCTTGTGTTTCATTCTGTATGTAACTTTGCAGCCTCCATAGAAATTATATGTTCAGCCATCAGACTGGCTAGGGTCACTCTCTGTGTCTTCTGTGTTGCTGCAGAAATAAAAGTAGCTTTGTTCAAAAGCCTCTAAATCTTCCTGTTACCAGGGAAGGTTGTACAGTGAGGAGCAGCTCCGTGATACTTAAGCTTTACTGTTGAAGGATTTGTACACGCAACTGATAAATTACTTGCCTGTGCCTTTCGCACCTGATTCTCTGTTTTTTGTGGTATTTTATCCACTTGGTTTTGTTTCTTCTCAAAAGCCTTTGTGTATTTTGGACTGACTTTTGCCTGTGTGTTTACTGTATTTTCTCATGATACTTATAATTGAGAGTGCACAGTCTCAGCAAGCAATGAAGCAATGTGCAAATGCTGCCATGCAGGAAAAGTTGAAGATATAACTAATGAAGTGCAGGGGACTTAGAGTAGAGCAATGAAGCAAGTAAACAAACACCAAGCATAAAAATAAAATAACTGGGGAGTTTGGCTTCTGTGTAAGGCACTCAGTAACTGTGTGGGTTTAAAATGAACCTGTTAATAAGTTGCGTTTGATGTGAGGAAAAAATAAAAAACAAAACTAAACACCTGGAACCACCACCACACCCAAAACCAAAAAATCAAACCAAACCAAACAAAAAACCCCAAACCACTTACCCCCCCCCCCCCCCCCCCAAAAAAAAAAAAAAAAAAAAGACTTTTTCAGGCAGGCAGGCAAAGTGACATTTACATTCTCACTAGGATAAGCAGTTGTAGAATTGAAGAGAAAGTATTACTTTACTTGAAAGAAGATGGTAGAAGAGATTTTGATATTTGCATTTGTAAAGTAGGCTTCAGTAGCAAGCAAATTTGATGAAATAATGATAAAAATTAGACTATTGGATCAGGTTAGGAACAAACCAACAGAGCTTTGTAATAGAAAAGTCATGCCACTCTGGTCTTTTACAGTGTAAATTATAGATTGTGTATGAAATGGAGCATACAATTTGTGCTCTTACAGGACAGAAAGAATAAAGTGAAAGGCAGTAAATCAAAATTATTTGTAATGATTTGCATAGATAGGTGATAGAGCTCATACAGTAAAAGCCTAAAATGATACAGGGTTAAAGACAGAATGAGACATTTGTATGCATGACATAACTGACAGTTCAGTTTGATTGCTTTCCATGGCAGACAGCATAGGAGACCTGCTATCATTCCAAATTGTACTTCTCTTCAGAATCCCATTGAGATGTTCTGGTACTGCCCTGGGGCTTAGCAAAATCACATGTGAAGAGCTTCAGTAGTGTGCTTGCTGTCATCTTGCTTCTTCAGTCCTGGGGAGGGACAGGGGTACTGCTTGCCTGGGTATTCGTGTTGGACTTGTTCTTTGTTCTAGGTTTCTGTAAAGGTAAAATAAGGAATGGGGGACTGAGCCCCTTTTCTGATTTGGCTCTTGTATATCATCAGAGAATTGGGCAACTGTTGGTCACAGATATGTTGATTTTGGTATAGGCAGAGCATTAGTGAAAGGTAACTTCTGGCTCATGACCAAAATGCTATGTAGTCAAAAATTAATCTAACACTGAAGACCACTTTTTTCTTTTTTCTTCTGTTTTGGGGGGCGCAAAAATGTAAATTCTGCAGAGGGCTGATAACTCTGTTCTTTAAAACACACACTTCTTCAGTCTGGTAAGACATCAAATGAAAGCATTCTGTCTTTTCTTATCCGTTTCTAATTTAATTTGTTGTTTTCTGTTCCTTTCATTCAATGCGTAGCAGCTTTTGGCAATGACAGATATTCTATTGTGACTGAAATATGCATTTTGTAAGTCATAACTTTACTTGGTATTTAAATAAACTGCGTATGTACAGTGTGCAAGATTTATGCAGAACACAGCTGGAGGTATTCTGCTCAGAATTCCTATGGTTTAAAATGTCTCTTTCAAGTTTGAAAATGTGTTGTGAAGTAGATACCGTTATGATAATTGGAAGTTCAGCTTCTGGGTCTTGCTCTATTATTTTTTTTAAATACAATTAACACATCACACACACTTCACCTGGTCTCTCCTCATTTACCTCTGACACTTCCTTGATATTTATTTAGACACATGTGGTGTCTTTGCTTTGAACTCAATAGTTGGTATATTCACTGGATATTTTTTTAATAAAAGTATTTTTCATTTAGAGATACAAAATTAGTTTCCAATGTTAGAGAAAAGTATACATATTTATGTCAATTTAAGTCTTGTACTTATTTGCTAGATGATCAGGACATTAACTGTATAAAGATTGTGGAGAAAACTGTGATCACTCTCAAATCAAAATACCTGCTGAAAAGTTGCAGAAACACTTCATTTTATTATAGTTCTCATGAGGGAACAGTACAGAGAAGATATGCAAAAAGTCATCAAGAGAAAAAATTTAAAAGCAATATATTTAATTTTGAATTTGTTGTATTTTGTTTAAGGCAGCAAACACGTGAAACACAGGACTCTGTTTTGTTGGAATTAAGCTTTATTCTTTCAGATTCGGCAGCAATGCTTTTATTTCTAAAAATAAGAGAAAGGCAATGTTTGTTTTAACAACAAAACCAAATTCTTAAACTGAAATTAATAAAATACTGTTGGCATAGTTTTTATATCTTAAATGTGTAGTGTGCTGTTATGCAACATGCATAAAACTATTAGCAACATAATGCCAATGTCCTCCAGAAGACAACTAGAAATTATATGAAATACCTTTTTTTCCAAATTATAAAAACTCTGACAGATCAAATTTCAGTGATACCACAGGAGAAAAGAATATGAAAATATCATAATACTGTATTTAATTTGTGGAAATTAGATTTGAAGTTTTCTGTTTTCTTTTTCTTTTTCCATTTTATTTTAGTTTTAGGAACACTCCTAAGGCTTGGAGGTTTGGTAAGGACTAAATGCAAAATCTGGTCTGAGCTTGATCCTCATGATAAAGCAGGAAATTGTTCTGGATTATTTCATTAATTTTATCTGCAGTTTGGAATGAACTGAGGTTATGTCTTTGTAGAGTTGCTGTTCACTGTCCATTTCTGTGATAACTGTTTTCCATAATATTTTCAGTAACTGTATTACTGAAGGTGTCTGATATTTGTTAAA
This sequence comes from Falco punctatus, assembly GCF_963210335.1. NCBI lineage: Eukaryota > Metazoa > Chordata > Aves > Falconiformes > Falconidae > Falco > Falco punctatus. Next base: position 43,410,523 of record NC_137589.1, read on the forward strand.
TTAGTTTATTACAGGAAAAAGGTGTAATCTACTGAACAAGAATTTGTTTTCTTTGTTTTAAAATTGAATTGCTCAACTCCACCTTTTCAGGTCCAAGACTCCAAGGTTTTCATATGAAAGTTCAAAGCTGTTCAGAAAAAAATTGAAAGTAAGCTTTCCCCTTGAATGAGTTTCATATAAACTGGGGTTTTTATTCTTATGAAAGGCTTGTATCTGAGTTCTCGTGCATTGGAGAGAGCCTTCCTTGCTTCCTGCAGCACCAGTTAGTTGTGAAGTGGAAATCCACACAATGTGAAGGGTTCTGAAGCGTTGTCCACTACAAAGGAAGCGTGGTTGTGACAAAATACAAAAATGAGGTGCGTTTGCTTGCTTCATTGTAATCATTGCCATGGAGAGATCCATTGTTCTACAGTTGCATCTTTGCTGGGTTGCTTAGGGAAGGGCATGATGCAGAAACCGTTAGAACAGGGCATTTATAAAGGAGACCTATATCACGATAATGCAAAAGCAAATCAGTGTTTTCTTTTGAGATACCTTTGACTTGGACTTCCAGTTTTCAAAATGCACATTTTAAATTATCTCTATGTAAATCTGCTTGGAAGAGTGTACTTCTTTTACTTTTTTATTTCCTTTTTTTATTTTTTTTAATGAAATCATTCTGTAATAAAATATTTCAAGTACTGGTTAAGCTGTAAAGCTTAGGGCTGATAAACAAAGCATCTGAAGCCAAATGGCCCCTTAGCTAACCCCAATTAAAATAAAGATTTCATTGCGCTCTGTCCTGACAGAGAGGGAACATATTGTTGCCTTTAAGGGAGTTTGGTTTAGTTAATGAAAGAATTTATTTCATTTTTTCAAATACAGAACCTAATTAAATAAGTTTCAACTTGACTTGTAGTTGAGGACGTTTTAACTCCTTAAAGGTTACTTTTGTGTCCAAGTGTAGCTCCCTTTTGAATAATTTCTGATGCAGCATTTAGTTCTGTGATTTATATAGTAAGAAATTTTATAGCAGATCTCACGTGAGTAGCTATATGCTGGTTTTATATATACGTACTTATTTATATGTTGGTGATTCTAAAAGTGTAAAACTTGTTACTGACTCTTCAAGCATCCTATTTGGCATTAAGTATTAGTGGTAGTAACTTAGCTTAGATTGTCAAAAGTAATGTGGAAGTGAAGGTGGCATGGTTATGCTCTGAATGTGCTTTAAAAGCTGTAAATGATACATGTACATTGCTTACTCATGCTGTTAAATGAAAAGAAAAATGTATCAAAGAATTACTTTCAGTGGAGCTTTCCAAGCAGTAGTTAAAATCTGTATCTCTAGTACAGTTTTTCTTAGAGAGGATTAATGGTGAAAATGAAAGCAATTTGTAGGGATTACAAATGTGATTAGTTTGCCTTTCTTCAGGATCCGTCTGTACTTGTATAGGTGAAGTTCATTCCCCATTTGTCAACTAATAATTTATTACATATTCTTCACTAAGAATACATGAAAAATAAAGAACACTTACCTAAAGGTGCTTTCTTCTTATATACAAGAACATTTTATACTGAACACTTGAGGGCATGTAAAGAATGGGAAATGCTGTCGCTCACCTTAATTTCTTGCCTAAAATTTTAAATACGTTAAATGGCTGCTGTGTCTCTGGTAATAAAATCATATGAGATGAGTTACAGTCTTGGTTTACTGATAGTGAGCAAAGCTGTTGTGCTGTGGTCTTTATACATTGTCAATGTAGTAACTGTAAGTAAAAGCACCTAACCAGCATTATTCAGAAGGTGGTGGGTTCTTTTAAATTTCTTGTTACAGAAGCTGAATCTAATCAAGGAGGTTCATGCTTAAGGTAAATTTAGTGTAGTGGGTATGTAATATTTTCCCCAAACGTATCTGTGAAACTGTAAATACATATTGTTTTGGGAGGACTTCTTGATCAAAAATTTAAAAATATACGTACATTGCATCCCCCCAACTGGGGATTTTAAGCTTATGTTTGGAGTATGCGTTGTCTTCTAAATGTCACTTAAATCCTGTGTTCTCCTTTACATGTTGAATAAGTTGCATTCCAGCTCTCTTAAAATGAGTTCTCAGTGTGAGCGAAGAAGCTGTCTCTGGTAAAGGGCTATTGATTTCCTTGAGTCAAAGTAATTTCCAAAGCTTTTGACTGCTTTTGCTTCAGGTTTATGTGATGCCGGATTTGATTGTTATCTTCAACTATGGAGATAAATGATATCCAAAGGATTTCTACCTGTGTGAGGAAATAAATTAATTTTATTTACAGATAAGTCACAAAATAATGGTTTTAGAGGGGCTTGCAGGGGCTTTTTAGTTGAAAAAAAAAGTGTTCTCTGATGTGGGTCTGAATGTGAATGAAATTAAGGACTAGATGGTACTGGAGTTCTAAAAATCTCTTACATATTTGGCTTATGTTACAGATCTTTAGCTAACTAAAATGCAGAGCTGTTCTTTTCTGTGAATTTCTGTAGATCATTATAATTAAGATGTGTTTCAGAAATCTCAAGAATAGTTGCCAAACATAGCCAAAAATAAAACATCACATCTATTCAGAGTTCTAGATATCCTTGCTCTGCCTTAAAGCTACGTTTCCCTTCCATTATCTTGTCATAGCTTATTGTGCTCAATTTTAATTAAATTTTAATAGCAATTTTTCAGTCATAACTGACATGAAAGTTTTCCAAAGACTACTATACCCACAGGATATTTCCCTTACATGTTTTTCTTGTTTCTTGGTTTTTATCTTGTCCAAATTCTGTTCTTTGGAAAAGTCTTTGGTGAGGGAGAACATGAAACTGAAAATGGAGAAAATTATATAGTGACTTGACTGACAAGTATCAGTTTACAGCCAGAAGTAATCAATTGCATTCTCTTATTCTTTGGGAGCGTTGATTCTAATAGTCATAGAAGAATTCTTCTAAACTGGTATATATTTAATAAAATCTTGGGGTTTATTTGATTTTACTTATGCTTAGTGTAGTGTATCCACTAAGTATTCTACATTTAGGTTTCAACATATGGATGCTGAGTGTTTAAAAGCAAAAATTACTTTTGCAATGCTGCAACCTACAGTTCTTGCTTTTCTGCCTTTAAGGGTGTTGTGTTCACAAACGTTATGCGCCACTTTTACTTTGATAGCCCAGAGTCTGAAAAGTCACTTCTTGTGCTTAAAAAAATTAAGAAAATAATGTTGGATCATCAGTCCTTATTGCTGTATACGAAGCCCTGTAATATTAATTGGCTGTCAAATCCCTAAGAAATAATGGATTAACGTGCTCCATCGTAATGCCCTGTTCAGAAGCTTGAAGTTTGCTGATGTCCCCAGCCTCTCTATTTAACGCAATTACAGATACGCATTCAGGACATTTGAGTGGATTGCATTTCATTAATACAATTTGAGCAGACAATACTAAGTTGCTGTTGGGCCTGCTTTGACAGCTAATTACTGAAATGAAGTGTGTATATGGCTAAGAAACAATGGAGCACTTGTCAGGAACATTAAAACAATGCAGAAATAGTGCCCAATCTTGGAATCACTCCATTGAACAGGTTTTCTTGTCTCTGCAGTCCAACCTTGGGACATAAATGATTTTGGTGGTGAGTTACACTTTAGGGAAATAAAGTTTGTTACCATTCACTGAAGTGCAGTATAGTTCTGTTTTGCCCTTTTCTCTGTTTAATTCAGATGCTTGTTTGTACTTACTCCTGTTACTAAACACACCTCTTGCTTACAGGCATCATTGCACATTTTCCTCCATCTGGTTTGAATACTGGAGTTACTGTGAACGTCAGACAATTTTGTAGCATGATTTACAGGAGAAGCATGTTCTTACAGTTTGAAGGAGGATAGAGAGTGACTTCTCATTGTCCCTTCCAGTATTAAAAAAAACAGGGGCAATCAAGTGAGATTTGTAACAACAAAGGTTCAAAGTAAAGGAGAAATTCTTTATACAGTAGGTGGTAATCCTGCCAAGCACTTTATCAAATGATACTGAGGAAGTTTGTCTTGGTTTGGGGGATGATTGGAGAGATAGTTGGGAGAAGCTTCTGTTCGGGTTTATTTAATACACCAGCAACAATAGACTCAGTAAATTTGTTGACATGAAGATCTCTGTCTGACAGTCTGAGGGGGAGAAATAACATTCAGGCTTTCTACCTTCCTGGTCTTCCCTGAGCATCTGCTGATGCCTACGCTGGAGATGGAACAGCAGGCAGATGGACTTTTCATGTGATCAGTTATAGCCCTTGTGTTCTAAAACTGTGGGTTTCAACTCCTGTCTTGTCATTCATAATTTTTTTCTCTATCCTATGTTTGGATATCAACCATTGGAAATGAGATACTGCTACAGAATTATGTAACTTGTCATAAAGTAAAAAAAGAAAAAGCGGTAACTTGTTCCAGATGCTGGGTGCACAAGGCTCTCCCAACCCTTCTTCATTTCAGGCATTCTGAGGTGTTTTGCTAACAGTTGTCTTTCAGAAGAGTCAATGTTTCTGTTTGAGACTGTGCTACACCTTCAATGTTGAGCACTTTCCATACCCATCTGAAAGCTTCTTGTGCATATGTCGTTCTAGAATAGAAAAAATTAAAGCTACTGTGTGTTCAGTGCTGGGGAGAGGGCTTATCAAGGCTTTTCTAAAAACCCTGTACTAGCCATGTGTTTTTGTCTTTACGATATATCTGCAGAATTATTAAAAATAATATGATGCTGGCTACAAAGCATTTATCACCCAATTCAACTGACTTCTGCATTGTTGTGAGACAAGGTGCTAGTTGTTATTGGAGACTTTTTTATCTGTTGATATCAAGAGGAGTCTTGAGTTACCAGTGGGGTTTATCTGGACGTGTGCATCCTTATCCCTGACCATAATGAGAGCCAGTGCCACCTCTGAGCAGCTCGTGTTATTTAATCTGTGCATCTCCAAGTCCACAGGTAACATGGAGACAAGGGAGTTTGTATTAAATGCATTTGAGCCTTTATTACTTCAGTGGTACTTGCTCATCTTTTCGGTTTTGCAAGGCATTTTTCTTTTTAATCCTTAAACATTTCAGTTAGTAAAGAAAAGCAGAGAAAACTGAGATGGTTGGTTTTTTTTCATTCCAGTGACAATAAGGATCGGCTAAATATGCAGATTTAATCATATTTGCAATCTGGTGATATGTACAAAATTGCTGCGTAGCTTCTTGGTCAGTATGAAAATGCACCTTTTAAAATGTACCACTTTTAATAACTCAAAGAGATTTTGCTTTAGTGTTCATTCATGAGTAATTCAAGGATCTATTACAAGCTGTGCTATCGGGCAGTAAAATAATTGCAGAAGAAAAATATTCTATTTCTTGTTGAAATTGAATTGAATCTAAAAACTCTACTGTTTCAACTGGAGAAGAAAAAGAACAGTAGCAGGTTGCCAATAAAAGGTCTTTTTTGCCTGATCAACTAAAAAATTCATGTTGAGGTGCTGGAAGAGTTTTTGCCATTCTTACAGTTCATTTTACAAAACAAGTTCCAGACTGAGCTCTGCTTTCATGTATTCTCTCTCCATGGAAATTATGTCCTTTTTCTCATTTCAAATTAGGTAAGTACAATGAAATCCTTATTTTACATATTTATTAACAAGGCTTTCATCCCTGTGGTATTGTAACTATCCTCACTGCTTTATGCCAAGAAATTACAAGGAGAACTCACAAACCTTTAGGAGCTATATGTGATCACTTTTTTCCAAGCATTGTTGCTCATACCTGTATTCTTCTTGCATGTTGCTCCACCAACCATTATTTAGTGGCCTTCCTTTTTCCATACACTCTTGATGGCATTGATTTGTATTTATTCTTTTAAATTCTGAAATAAATGGCATTATAGACCCCATGCCAAGTTCAAACCTCTGGGTATCCATTGTTAGAAAATAGATGAGTGAAGAAATTATGTTGACTCCATTGTCTGGCATGTGGGGGGTTAAGGGAATTTTTAGCCTCACCAAAAAGTATTTGGTCAGGTACTCAGGTGCTGGAAATTTTCTTAGCAACATCAGTCACCTAGGAACATGATCATCTGCTGTTCTGGGGTAGAGATTACAGAGCTTAATGATTAGCTACTATAAGCTGCAGCTGATGCCAGACTCTACCCCCTTTACACCTAATTAGCCTCATTAATGAGCTCTTCTGCTCTCCACAGAGAGGGCTTCCTCCTTGGAATAGGAGGCAAAAATACTTCACCCAGGTAGATGTGCTGAAACCTTTAATTATTGCCCACACCTGCAAAGCGTTGTGTCTCTGACAGCAATATTGCTTAGCTGAAATTGTGCTTGTTTACAGTGACCACAGTACATAGTATTAACTCTTTAGCACCTTAGGTATGGTTTTTAAGCTTTGGAAAGTATTTATATAGGGTATAAATCTAAGCAGTCAGAAATTTTGTGCTTAATAGATGTGTGTGTTGTTTGGTTGGTTTTCTTTGGTAGAGGACAAAAATGGTTCCAGAGTATTTTGTTTAACCTTAAAAAATGAGATTGAATCGCTGTTGAATGTCAAATATTGAATTAGCAGAACTAAGAACACCGTTAGGCAAGTTTCATTCTTTAAATGAACAACTTTTACATTTGGAGCAATGTAATTTTGTACATTTAAAATTAAAATATGGAAAAATACACATGTAGTAATCAATGCAGCAGACAATAACTGAGCTAATGAGGTGTTCTGGTGTGATTCTTAGCCATAGCAATTATTGGCAAATATCTGGTACATTCTAGTGTTTAAATTTCTTGAGATTTGATAACATTGTGTTTGGTTTATTATTTATTTGTTTTAAAGCTAGAATAGTTATGTAAAGTTTTTGTGTGTGCTTGGGTCAAAGCAATTATGCCTATGAAGAGCAGACGTGTATGTGCATTTATCAAATGAGCTCAGAAGGCAGCTCAAGTCAGTGCTTATTCTAGTTTTTAACAGGGAAAGTTCAAAACGCTAATTTTGCAGTGCAAGTACTTTGTTGGTTATTTAGTAACTTTTTCCACCCTAACCAGCTTTCTTGACTTTTCAGCAGGAAGTGCCTATGTGGTAATAGCTAGCATCCGTGATGTAGGTGCTCTGGGGCACTGGGAAGTATGTAGTCCAGCCCTGCGGAGCCGTCAGCTTTCTTGAAGATGACACAAGCAGGCGGAGGGTGTTTTCTGGTGCTGTTTCATGGTTGTTTGCCTGGCTTTCTCGGCTGCTGGCCTTTCATTGCAGCAGGTGAAGCAATCACAGAGAAAATCTTGGGCTATAAGATGCCCAGTCTGCAGGCAACTGTAGTCATAAGTTGTGGGTCTTTCTGAGGGAGTTTGAGCAGAGGAATTATTTTTTCCTGGAAAGTCATCTTATAAAATGGATAGAAGATCATGTGCCTCCTAGAAGCTTGTGCAGTATTAAGGCTTTTCAGCCAAAGTTGGGAGACTCTTATATTTTAGTCAACTTTGTTTCCCTTGAAGATGTTCTTAGCAGAATGCCGAGCTAATTTGAACTAAAGCATTAAAGTTAAAAAGGAATCTAGAACAGAAAACATGTATTCACACAGTTGAAAGGATATTAAGAAACCGAAAATAGGATCTCAAAGCTGTGAGGTCACCGCAATCATAGGCATCATTATGAGCAATTATTATGAACATGTAGAGCAACGTTTGTTTTACTTTATTAATAATTGAAACAGCATCAAACCTCACCAGACGAGAAGAAGTAATAATGCACCATGTGAATCACAGAAATTCATGTGCCTTTTTCCATGAATGCTATTTGAATTGAATGCCAAAACGAAGCATCAAAATGAGTGATTTTTCAAATATTTGGATAATGTTTTGTCAATTGTTAGTACTCCTTACACCTATTGTGTAAATGGGATTGAAGTTTGTGGACTCTTCCGACTGAAATCTTGGCAGGTTTAGTTCTGTTTCCTAGGTGAGAAAGCCTGAGGTCCCAGGGCAGATGAGAAGGACTTTTACAAGATAAAAATTATCATTGAGGGCATGTGGGTCTGGAGGGGAGTAGAGTTGGCATTTTTGGCCCAGCAAATATCTGCCCATCTGCTCTCTGTCAGAATGTGTTAGAAGTGCATCTGGATCCGTGCCCCAGAGTTTCAGCTCTGAGCGGGTCATGTGCTTGTCTCCACGACAACTCAAGGAACTGTGCAAACTGCTGTGCTCTGAGCCAGATGCTTCTCTGCACATGTGGTCTAATTAGATGGCATTCTTCCCCCCTCACAAAAGAGTTCAGAAATTTTGCATGGTTTCCATGTCAAAAATGTGTAGCTGATATAATGGGAGTTGGGAGGAGTCATGCGGCCAAACACTAAATAATTACACTTGCTGCAGAGCCCAGCTTCAGTGTGTGAGAGCTGTAGGGTTGCAGGAATGCAGAACAAATTCCCTCCGGTTACTTCATCATGGATTGAGCAAAACCTGCGGGGGAAGTGGTGAAAGAAAAAAAATCTGCTCGTTTTTCAACCTCATACTGGATGCAACTTTTTTTAAATGAATATACCAGGAAGGATTTGGGGAACTGAGACAGATTACATGCCTTGAAATAAATGCTTGCAAGACACAGCATTCTCAGTCTCTCAGAGGCGGGATGTCTTCTCTCTCCCCCCCCTCCCCTTAAAGGGTTTGACCAAAAACTGCAAGAAGTGAGGTGATGTAGAAGAGAGCCTGCCAAAATAAAATCAAACCTAACATAAAAAATTATGTTTTCTAACATGGCAGGATCCTCAACCTATTGTGAGATGGGGGAAGGGGCTTCATTTAGTGCCAATGATTGAGGAGCTATGTTAAAAGTAATTGAAAAGTAGCACAGTTTTTGTGGTTCTATCTGTGTCTTGCCCTCTCAGACAGTAAAATCTGAGCTGCTTTCTGACAAGCAGAGTGAATAAATGGTAAAAGGTGAATTAAGAGCTCTTATTTATTTTAAAAGGGAAATGCTTTACTTTGCTTTTTTCCACCTGTAAAGAGAAACATCTTGAGCAGTTGTGGACTTGGTTTCTGAGTTCTTTCCTGGAAGTTGTTTGGGCAGACATGTAACATACTAATGCTCTGTAAGGAGCGTTATAGAGGCAGGGGTCTTTGGTGTCGCTAGTTCCAGTTCTTCCCAGGAATGGATGCTGTTGCATCTTTAAGAGTCTAGTGACATAATTCATTGATTTACGATGCTACATATATGATAAATTAACCATAGCAAGCATATGTGTGTGTGCATTTATATATTAATTACTGACCACTTAGGTTTCCCCATAGACCATTATGTGACCTGAACAGAAAGGAATTAAACCTTTTTCCAGTGTTACTATCCAGTGCCTTTGATTACCTCTCTCAGGGGACGTGACTTCTTTTCTAGCTGTGTTTTTTCATGGCAATAGTTGAGGTTTCCGCAATAAAATATCAAGTGGTGTAATACGACAAATTGAACTACAGTGCGTTCTATTATAGTAATGGCATTTACTTTGTCAGATATTGTATGAAGGAGGGGCATTGTATATCATGTTATCTTACATCTTGTGCATTAGTATATCTACTAGAGACTAGATGTCTCTAACTCTGTGCAAATTTAAAGTGTAATTCCATTATATACATTTTATTTAGAGAGACAGGGGATTTGCTACTTTTAGCAAAGAGAATAGGATTTTATGACCTACCTTTATGACTAAAGCTTCTCTCAGGTTGTTTTAGTGAAGTTGAAGACAGTTTATTCTCCTTCTGCATCTATATTAGCATCTAAATATTAAAATATTTTAGCCTTGAAAATAGCTGTTTTGAGGATCATCATACAGAGCAGTTGTATACATCCTGCACAAAAACATATTTCCAGCATTTTTCCTTGGGTGAATCCTGGAAGGTTCATTGATTTGGGTGAGGTTTGGCTCTTTACATGTATCTAAGAAACCAAAAGAAAGCAAAATATTAACATTTGTGACCTTTAGGCATATTGGTCATTTCTAAATCTTGGCCAGTCATTTATCGGTTTTGCAGAGATCTTTATTTTAACAAAATACTTTGTATTCTATTGAGTTTTAATAAATGAAACAAAAAAAAAAAAAGCTTGTCATTTTTCTCATACGAAATACTTTGTGTAGATTCTGTTTCCAAGCACACTTTTTATATTTTATCATAGTATAAAATAACTTGTATAAAGAATTGCACTGTAATTTTTCTCCTTTTTTGTATTGTCACTAATGTTCCACAATAGTTAAAGTAGCAAAAGGCCTTTTTATTATAGGGAACCTGAATTGGTAGCTGCTTTGCATGCAGAACATACCAGCTTCAATGGGAGTATTGCTCATGGAATGATTGCAGAACTAGGCCCTGAAATTACCTTGCCAGCTAATGATAAAATCACATGCAGGCCACAGGGGTTTTTGTGGAATAAATATAAGAGTGGAACAATATACAGTACACATTATACCAGTAATTTAAAGCATATTCAGGACAAAGAGAGAGTTCCTAGTGCAGGCAGCATCATAGAGATTTGCTGTATCTGATAAAGATTAGGTTTCTCAGCTCGTAATGCCATACTATTACTTTTCTTTTGTTAGTCTTTCAACACCTACACTCATGCATTGACACAATATCAAGTAGGAAGAGGAAGAATAGCCTTGTATTTAAGGTACTGAACAGGGATTAAAGAAATTTCGGTTCTTTTCCCTGGCTCTGCCAGAGACTTTTGTGACCGTGTACAAGTTACTTATTATTTTCATGCCTCTATTCTTGATCTGTGAAATAGTGATTATTTTTTCCCCCTTTTTTTTCTTTTTTTCCCCAGCCCTAAATGCTTTCTTGCTGGCTTCTTTGCACTTTATCTTCCAGGTTTGTTGTGTGAATTCGAGAGACACGAGGCTGTATCAGTTGCTTAGGGATGGGAAACGGCTGGCTGATGCAGGTGATTCAGAAATCAGGGCAGGCAGTGGCTTGAATTAGCCATATAAACACTTTGAAAGATGGCTTGCTCTATTACAGTAAAGTAGTTTCATTATTTGTGAATATGACTATGTGTCATTTTACTTGGTCTAGCGTGAAAATGCCAGGTATCCTAATAAACTAAAAGGGTTTGAAAGGAAAAGCAAAAACATGGCTGTGTGATGTAATTTTTCTCCAGTTACACATTTTTCATTAATTTCATCTTTTGTTTGAAGGTCTTTTTGTGCAAAGTTTGTCAGATCCTGCAATGGTGTTGGGTATTACCATCTGAAATGTGTAAAGGGGTGGTGTTGAACTTTCACTTAATCTCTCTGTATCTGAGCTGGTTTTCCTACAATATATTAATGGAAATAAATCTTACTCTATTTTTTCCCTAAAAAATTTCATAGTAATTTTAATGCACCTAAAGTTTTTTGATCTGAAGGCATTTTTGATGTTGTAGAATTGATTACAGCTTAATAATGCATTGTGTTATAATAGTACATGTATTACTAGGGTTCTAAAAGGAGCACAGGCCACAGAGTTATAATTACAGTGTTAAAAAAATTTTTGATGAAGTCTTTATTATATGCAGATTATAATTTCACATGTAAAGTTGAGTTCTGTGTTTAAATTGCTTTATCCTAGTCGGCAGCCTGCTGGTAAATATTAACGATGGCTTCAGTGGTTATAGGAAACAGTATTTGTCCTTTCTGAGGATGCTTGCTTGTTTATTTGGGTTTTGGTCAAGGATGTATTTGTTGATGTGTGTCTGCTTTTTTCTGTGCAGACTAACTCAGAGATCCAATTGCTATCTAGTTTTATGAAGGGAATTACGTAAGAATTTTGGGAATGCTTACAAGGTGAAAATTTTAAATCTATTAACTTCCAATATCTACATGACAAAACTGGGTTATGGCCAGTAACCACAAACAGCTCTACAGTTTTGCAAGCTTTTCCTGTTTTTTTTCTCTGGTAGTGAGAGGTGTGTGCTACTTCTTTGTAGTACAATCAGAAAAACACTTCTGTGACCATTTAGTTAGTGACTCCAAGTTAGGAGTTTGGGGAAGCACGTTGTTTAAGTTATTTTGTGCAGTGCAGAATATGTCAGTCTCGCCTTGTGTGACTTGTCTGTCAAGGAACATTTTGTGAAAGCAAGCTCCCAAGCTCCTGTAAGGGTAATGCCTGTGTAGCTGAATCCAGCTTGCTGGATGTGCATATACGCACAATCCACAGCACAGGTATAACCTAAGTTTTGATACATTAAATTTTGAAGGGAATATTGATGTGATTAAGTTTTGATTGATGTCAGTGATTTGATTGATGTCAGTGATTTGACTGACAATCATCTTTTTGCCTTTTATTTATTCTTCAGTGGTGATATTACAACTTATTACAGGAGTTATCAGATCACGTGCAGAATGACAGCTGTCAGAAATAACAATTCACCAGAAATTGCAAGGGTTAAGAATTTAGAGAAATGGCCCATTTTGTTTGATACTGTGAATCTTATTAAAATTATTTATTAAAAGTATAGATGCTATAAATCTATCTTTTTTAAAAAAAAAGCGGTAGGGGTATTCACTCTTGATGTATGTCTGCCAGAGTTAGACTAGGGTACACCCTAGTGAGGAACATGAAAAAAACTCTGAAATTGGACCGGTAATGGAAATGGGCATTTACATGAGACAGTAAGTGTTTGGACAGTACACTCTGTGTTGGTAAATACATGGTTTTAAAATGCTTTTCAAGATCACACTTAGCAATAATAATTTATCAGAACTGGTAGTCTCTTTCTGAACAGTGTCTTAATTTAGTTTTCTTTAGAAGTGTGGTCAAATCTCTGAGCACATGATTTCTTTGTTCCTGAGCTGCATCTTGAAATGCTAATAAAGCTATGGTATCATTTGCTTAATGCAGAGTATTTGATCTATGCTTTCTTGATTCCATTATGACTGAGGCAGATGCAAAGAGCTTTCTTGCACTGAACGTATGTACTAGTTATGGAGAGGTTATTTGTCGTTGCAATTGCAAGCTGAATGAGCCAATATCCTATCAGGTGTCTGTCACCAATTTCAGGTTTTCTTTATGGAATCCTGCTGGCTGACTGATGATCCTTCTTCAGCTGTGATGAGCTAATTTTTCCTTGACATTGTAATCACGATTCTTGAAAGGTCTGCAGAGCAGTTGCTTGCCTTTGGTTGCTGTTGTATTTGACATTGACGTATATATCCAGATCAGTAGGATCATTCTCCTATCTTAGTTTCATTATAATCCTGGATGGAATTAAGGATGATGATTCCTAGAATATCCCTACAGGCTTTACTTTGTCATTTGCAACATAACCAATTTTAGTAAAAGATGTGGTTATTTGCAAGATCTAGGTAGTAATAAAGCTGTGATATATAAATCTCTTGCATGTCGTTCTTACTGTATATTTGGGGGTTTGCTGCATAGTGTACTGACAGTAGACTTACAGCTTGTGGACTGTCAGATTGTCATCTCATTCTGCACCTTTAAATTCCACCCACATTTTTTCATTTCGTGGCTGGTTTACAGAGCAGCTCTAATGGCTTGTATATTTATTAGAGAGGCTTTGAAAGAGCACCTTACATGGTTTAAAGGCATGCACAGAGCAGCACAAAATTCATTACCCTGCACCACATGCTGACCATGATAATGCAGAAGAGAAGAAGAGATTACATATATCTTCCATGGCATAACTTTTAGGGTTGTCTCAACAAAATCTTCACATTTGGGTTCTTGGGGTTTTTTGGTGTGGTTTTTTCTGTTGGTTGTGGGTTTTTGTTTGGGGTTCCCCCACCCCCCCACCCCCCCCCGCCTTTAGAATCAAGTTTTGTGAAATTTTTGCTTGTGCAAGAGACTCTCACTGTTGACCTAATTTGAACCCTGTCTTTATTATCTTGATGTTTTCTCCAGCAGTCACCTGCTGGCTTTAAAGCCCCATTATCCAGATGCACGCTTTGGTGTCTTACCTCTTGCAGGAGTGGGAATAGTTAGACTGAAGTGAGTTCTTAGCATCTATGTCTCCTCCCAGAATTATCATTTGTGTTTGCCTCTGTCCCTTCCTCTAAGTACTTGTCTAATCTGTGCTGTCTTTTGTCCTGTGTATTTTTAGTCCTTTATATTCACTGTGAAAGTTATTGCCATAACCAGTTAGCTAGCCTGCCTGCAAGTGTGGTAAGTTGGACAATTCAGATACAGTACTTCTCTCACTGACAACAACTGTCTGCAGAAGGTCCTGTATGCTCTTCTGAAAGAAAGTTTTCCTTTCTGAGGAAAAGTGATTTCCCTGAAAGGTGGGGGATCATGGTGAATTTTTTCTATGGTGTAGCTAATCAAAATTGGGCTTTATCTTTCAATTTGCATTATGGCTTCTTAAAATTTAACAGCAGGTTTCATGAAACTGCAACAGTCTGAAGTAAGTCCTAGGCTCCTTTCGTTTTTCACTTGCTGCCTTAAGCAGTTTTAAACATTATTTTAGAATGTAACAGAATTCCAATTTAAAAATAGGGCCAGCAACAGATCAGATGTGGGCTGGAACTTTTCAGCTTTTTAAGAGGTCAGGAGATAGCAGCACTGCCCTGATGAACTTCATTATGCCATGTGAATATAAAATATTCATATAAAGGGAGATTTGCAAAGGCATAAAGAAAAGGCACCTATTTTTTTTCAGTGCATCTGCAAGTCTTAAGTCTGAGTCTTATATTTTGGAGTTATTTCTCTTGTGTTAAGATTGCAGATTAAATATCTTTGAAATGTGTATGGTTTTGTATTAAAAAATTTTGTGATCCAATCTTGAAATATATGTGAATTATCTAATATTACAGATTAAAGCAGATTCCTCATAGAGTTGTATTTTGCACACATTTAGGGCATTTGCAATGCCGTATCTTAGCTGCTATTAGCTGTTTATAGTTGGAGAGGGGAATAATGGATATTTAAGGTGTTGACGAATGAAGGCCTGAATTTTAATTGGAAACAGCAAGTTTAGGAGTTGATGGGGTTTATTGGGACAAGTTATTGTAATTGTTTTACATGTGAGCAAGACCATTCATTTCCCAAAGTATTGGTAGTTCTTAACAGGTCCCCTCATGTATAATGTCATCTGCCAGTAAACAAAGAACTGATTAGCTTTATAATTTACAGTTAACTAACTCTGTCAAGAAAATGGTCTTGCTGTCCAGCTTGTCTTTTTGTAATGAAGCTGTGGATGGGGGTTAGCAACAGTGTGTTCACCCTTCTGGAGGTCATGGAGGATGGAAGGTACTAATGCATTCTAAGCTGAAAAGCTCACGCTTGACCTAGATGATTAAAGTTTTCCCTGTCATCTAGCAGCAGTTGAACCTGAATTGTCTCTTAAGAAGTCAAAAGGTCTAATCAACCTAATGAACAAACTCAATCGTTAGTACATTGGGGAAGGAAGTGTGTTAACGCTATAATAATACAGGGCTCCCCCAACTGCAATATGTGTGTCTGTAGGAATGGTACATAGCTCGGCTGTAAGAGAAGCTGGTGCCATGGGCTGGGTGTACAGTGGAGTAGAGGAAGCTTCTGATTGGCCGGGCGTAGTTCTTTCCACAATGATCATACTCTTCTCTGGCCATGGGATAAGTTTGGGGTTCCTGTAGCTTATAGGAAGGGTTGCTTGTTTGCTTTAAAGTGTTTTGTTAGTGAGGATTACATGAAAGCTAAACCTTCCTCTGGTGAAACTCTGATCATGGACAAAGTGTAGATTCATGTGTTCCTCCCAGCTCTTTTCACACTGCAGACTGTATCTATGTCAGACAACTACTTTTCAGGCATCCTTTGGTACATTCTGGTAGCTGAATTTGATGGGAAATCCTTTTTCATACTGGCCCAGTAGACCTTGCATCCTGTTGTTTGTTTTACGGTTGCCTGCGCCCCGCTTGGGAAGTGTCTGTCACTACAGTTTCTGTAGTAATAGATGCATTTGCAATCTCCTAAGATTTTCTTTTACTAATTGTAGTGCTCTGTAGTATCCTGACTTTTCCTTCATGGTAGCTGAGAGAGTTTAAACAAGTCTTAAGTAGGATATCAATAGCTGAATATAATATATTAAGTTCTTGCTGGGGGAGCATATAGTAGTCTAAATTATCAATCCCATCTCAAGATCAACTAATGGCTTTTTCTGTTTGCCAAGTTACCTCTTGCTCGAAGTCTTGTTTTGACACTTCCATGTCATGCAGAAGTTCTGTCCCTTTCTGCCATCTGCTAACACAAGTGCATGATCAGCTGTTAGTCATTTAAACGTATGACAACCTTTCAAGCAGTACATACCTTGATTTTTGAGACAGAACCTTTGTCATGGCAGTAGTCATTGTGTCATAGTGACTCACCAGTGTCTTATATACCAGGCACATGCCAACCAGACCTGTTTTTCCAAACATTTTTCCTTTGATGCTTTGAAACGAAGTGTTTTATTTCTTTATCCTGATGAGAACAAAGCCATAGGGAACCGGGGTGGGGGAGGTGGGGGGAGTGGGGGTGGATGGGAAGTGTTTTTTCACATTCATGCTTCTTGCCCAGAAAGACTGTAGTGATTTTGTTTTTCCTTGAAATATCTGCTAGAATAAATCAAAGACAAGTTATTCTCTTTAAAATTAATCATCCTAAAACTGTAGTTGTCACATAAGAGACCTGCTTTCTTTTCCAAACCCATGGAAATTCCTTGGCCAAAGGAAAGGGTGACAGAAACTATCCTAAAGAGTGACTTCTTCCCTCTCGGAAAGGCACCCATCCTGTGCTTAGACAGTCACTTGCAATTGATCCTTTTCCTCTTGTTAAGAACAATCTGTGACATCTGGCACTTGTTGACTGCTGGGTTAGAGGTGAAGTACATGGTGTATCATCGCGGCGATTCTGGTTGTTCAGTTCATTGGGGGCCAGGAAAAAATTTATTGCTGCGGTCTGATTATTTGATGCCAAATGTTTCCTTCACTTTCCTCATAAATTACATTAAAACCCAATATAACTGTTTGCACCCTGTAGTTACAATGGTGAGGTCAGTTATGTCCAAGGACATGCAGTCGGCAGTGAACATCAGCTGTCGGGTTGACAAGCTCTGGGGTAGCACCACGCCTCCGCAGGGAATGTAGCAGTGGGTAAGCCTGATGGACTGTGAACTCAGGGAAAAACCTCCGCATCTTAAGAAGTGTGAATGTCATCACAGTTTGCACAACATAGTTTTGAGGATTTAGTATCCTTTTAATGTGGATTAGGTGTTAGAAGTCCTGGGGCCGCATGGTGGCTTCCAGCATAAATTGGTGGGGAAAAACCAGTATGCCCAAACAATGCTGTGGCATGGCGGGTTTTTGAGCACAGCCATTTTAGCGGCACTGTTATCCTGACTTTACACAGCCAAGGAAAACAAGATTGCTGATATAAAAAGCTCTCGGAGATGGAGTGATACCACCCTTTTCAAAGGGGTGTTTCAAGGTTTTTTTGCTATCTAATATTGATTTTGAACACTCAACAGACGAAGAGTCCAAATATATTTTGAGTATGAAAAAGCCTCCATATTAATTATACATCAGTATAATTTTATCATTCTTTTTTACTTTCTTGTTTTTAATTCAATAAATATATTTCCTTGCTACATTGAGTATTTGTAGATTTAAGTGTGGAGGAAATTGTGCCCTTATGGCAGATGCACAGCAGACTTCAGCATTAACATAACTCATTAAAGTAAGATAAAAGTAGAGCTGCAAAACAATTTCTGTCTTTTGCCAACAAGGTTGTGAAAAAAGGAAATTTCACTCATTCAGTACATAAAAGTCTAATCTTCCTGAACTGTGGAGAGGACACAGTAGACATTCCTAACTCATTTGTGCAGGTTAACTGGCTAGGTCTGCTGAGGCAGAGAAGCAGAATATACAAAATTCAGATGACTGTCGTATTTTGGGGGACGTTAAGTAAAATTACCTTTCTGGATGATGAAAGTTGTTTCACCAGCATTAGCAAAATGTGCATGAAGCAAATGTGTTTTACTTTGATGATACACAATTTGCCCGTTTCCAGCCTGTTTCTCACTCAAATGATTGAAACCTGGAAAAAAACTACAGTTTATTCAATGTTGTGTAAGGCCTACTGTGTTTATCTATTTCTTTTGGAAGGGAAGTAGATAAAATGGAGACAGGGGATTCAAATGGATTCAGACAAAGCTTTTTCAGTGTTTAATGCTTTGAACTCTACAGGGTGAACCCATCACTTTTTGTGAAGAAACATTTGTGTCCCATCGTTCTGCTGTCATGAGGCAGTTTCTTCAGAATGCCATTCAGCTCCAGCTCTTTAAGCAGGTACTGGCTTAATTGCTCTAATGTAGAAGCAGATTCCTTAACAATACAATTGGTTTTTTTGAGGACTGTTCCTGTAGTCCTTGATGTGTCAGCCACATAATGAGGAAAATTCATGTAGTGCAGCACCTTAATTCCTGCTTGCTGGATTTTCTCAGATCCAGGTGATTAAGTATTTCTGTATTTTAAGAGGTGTATGGTTTTTCCTCTAGTGTCTCTGTGCTCAGTTTTGATCTGAGCATACCTAGACCAAATATACCTGCTGTAAACTTCATACAGAAAGCATATTACTGTTAAACATGATATTACTGCTTCAGGGAAGCTGAAAACATGTATGTATAAACAAAACATGTGAATGCTGGTTTTTTTAGTGAAGCAGCATACTACTTTGCATTGGTAAATGTTTTGCCAGTTTTGTTAGTGTATTTGTTCTATTTAGAGTTCCTTCCTGATAAGAACACTGAGGTTATTCTAGAAAATGCAGAATAAAGTCTTTCTGAAAAGATAAAGGATGGGATGCTTGATTTGTTTATGCTGTCTTTTAACATTGATGTAGTTCATTGATGGCCGTCTGGATCTTCTTAACTCTGGTGAGGGCTTCAGTGATGTTTTTGAAGAAGAGATAAATATGGGAGAGTATGCAGGTAAGGAATATAGTATTTTAAAGTAATTTCAGACACTCTTCTTGACCTACTGTTTGTGGGCCATCATGATGTAATGGGTTGTTGTGGTTATTCACTTAAATAACTGAGGCTCAGTGATACCCGTAAGCTGAAGTGTCTTTGTTCTTTCATCTGTCAAGAACTTTGAATAACGTGTTGTAGTTTGAATTAAGTCTGTTCAGGTTTACAAAACCTCAGCTTTACCACAAGGCTAAAGTACAACTCGGAGTTCTTGCAATGGAGGATACTGAAAAACCTTGACTTTACCCAGAACCACCTCAAATTTCTTTTAACGATCTTACAAAAAAAACATCTCAGTGTTCTCAAATGTCTGAAAGTCAACCCAGATAAAATACAGAAGTCTCCTAGCAAGTAAAAGATAAATTGTAGATATCTTGTCAGTTTTTTGTTGTGTTTCCATTCAAGGAAGAGAATGGTTGTTCTGTTCTGTTCCTGTGCTGTTCATGCTCCTAGAACCGCTGAGTGCTAACACTTCACATTTCTAACTTGTTTTCTATTCGGTAGAGTTACGGTTTGGTTTTTGTGATTCTCTCTAGGTAGTGACAAACTGTACCACCAGTGGCTCTCTACAGTAAGGGTAAGAACACAATATTCTTCCAACAAACATTCTGATTCTTACTGGACCATTTTACAGCGCTGTATGGCTGTTAACCTCTGTCCTCATGAACAAGGCTAACCTTGTTTGCTGCAGTGTTTAGCTGTGACCGACTTGAGTTTGGTTGTGAGAAACTAATGCACTCTTCAGAGGAAGGAAAGAATAGAAGAAAAAAAAAACCCACTTAAAAATTACTATAGGATTTCTCAAGTTTTTGAATCCTGCTTTTAATATCTTGGAGACAGATGGAAACAAATTATTGTCATTTTAGCAAATAATTTGGGTTTTCTTTCCTTTTAATAGAAGAGGAAAGACAAGGGAACATTGCCACACCAAAAAGCTCTTTATAAAGCTAAATGGTGTGAAGTGCAATCTCTTTGGTTTAGTGCTGTAGTTGCATAAATTACTCTCTAAAAGTATTTAGATTTTTAATGTGTTATTATTTTAGAATATATTTAGAATGTTATTTTAGAATAATAACTGATTTTGGAAGTCTCTTTTGATACATGAAATGTATTGAAAAGTAAAATATTTCTGCTTTATGGGTATGAGTCAGTAGGAAGGATTGAATTGTTTTCTCACAGAATTTTTTGCAGCATTCTATTTGCCTACTGTCCTGGTTATGAATGCAATTATATTCCTTACACAAAATGCTGTGCTCAGTATTATCTTGATAATATTGAATTAAACATATTTTATAACAGTAATTTAAAAAATCCCATCATGTAGGTAAATATATGTACATAAATATATATACATATGTAGGATGGCAAGTAAATTTAAAATTATGAGAAAAGGGAACGGCTGAGTGAATATAAAAATACATGTAATTAAATTCAACAGTTTATAATTTTTTTTAATTGTTATGTTGTAACAGAAGTAGTAAATCTTAAAACTGTTTGCATCTGATTGTGTCTGATCTCTGGAAATAAATTTTGCACTGAAATAAGAAAACAGAAAATTATCTGAGGTTTAATTCCTTGGATTTTACCCATACCCTGTATTTATGAAATAAGGCACTGTACAGCAATAGTCAAAGTTGTGTGTTGTATAAAATACCAACCAGACTAACAGTTTATTCTGTCTGATTTACTATTGTTTTATGACTCTTACTATGTTCACCACATGCAATTCAGCTTTTCTAGAATTAATGTTTATGAATGTAGTTAATTTCATTTTCCCTCAATTTATCCCTTTATCAAGTACTTAGATCTTTAAAAAGGCAGCATGCTTTTGTTAAGTAGTTTTATGGGATCATGAAAAGGAAAATAAAAGATTTTTACTTCTTCAGATTGAATGTACAGGCTTTCCTGAAACAGAATTATCTGCCCCAGTACTTTGAGTTTTTGTTAGGATACTTTTGTCTTAAACTTATTTAGGATTTTAATGCAATGTACAGGGCAGCCTTGGTGGTGAGTGGAGCAGTCATAGAACACTGTTTTACATTTTTCCTTTGAAAACTACGGTATTAATCAGAGTTGGGTGTGATTCCTCTGGAAAATCAGAGAAAGATTTAATACATTTTTACTTGTGTTCTTTTTCTTTAAATTTACCGTTTTAATACTCAGCTCTGCTAATAAGCATAGTTAATGCTTTGTTATTTTAAGTTAATAATGGTGGATTTTAGATTGCTGTTTGCTTTAAAAAGCTTTGATAAAATTTATTCTATTGTTACTGTAATTACAGAAAGGAAGTGGAGCCATTTTAAATACAGTAAAGACCAAGGCTAACCCTGCCATGAAGACTGTCTATAAGTTTGTGAGTATCAAGTACTGGCTTACTACTGAGATAAGAGTCTAATTACAATTCTGTTTTAACCTTTCAAATGAAACTCAAGTCTTATATTCATTTTTATTGGTCTTGTGAAATTACTTAAAATATGCATTCATCTAAATTTCAAATTTAAGTGGAAAAGTCATTTTGAAATTTAAACATAATTGAAGTGCAAAGGACAAGGGAAACTTGTGATTTCTTTTGAAAGTATAGATGATAAATTCTATTTATTATATAGAACTATTTCTGGGAAACAGTGCCTATATGCTCTGCTAAGCAGCTCTACCATCTCATCATTACTCTGTTGGAAGTCATTGTTACCTCAGGTTTCTCTGCTTGCAGCTTCATCGAAATAAGGGAATCCTCTCATTTTCCAAATTGTTTCCATCTTTTCTAAATGTCAATTAATTTTCCCTAGAGATTTCTTATACCTGCTTATTTAGGCCCCAACTTACTGAGCTATTCTTTAAATGAAAATGTTTTCAATTCTGTTAACAAACAGCTAGTGTGTTACTGTGTTACCATGTATGGCTGCCAGTTTCATTGTGCAAGATGAAACAAGGTAGAAACAAGCAAGGATTTCTTTTAAGCTTGATTTTAGGAAATAATGCTTCAAAAAGCATTGAGATAAGTATTCAAACTTACTATTTTTCTCCAGCATCAGAGAGATGAGTAGGATGAGATTAGCTGTGCTAAATAGAACTGGCATCCAGAGTACTGCAAGGCAAAAGTTTGCAGGCTTGCTATTGATGTTGATGGTTAAATTTTAGCAAAGATAGATTTTTAGAGGGGAAGACCTATGGTATGGAATGTAAAAAGATGAAAGATGTCTAATGCATCAAAACAGATAAGAAAAATATTTTGCAGCAAGTTGGGGGGGTCTGTGGTGGTGGTTTTTGTTTGGTTGGGGTTTTTTTTAGCTTTCTGTTTGTTTTAATATTTTTTCAGCATCCTGTTACAATCTTTTCCTTACCATTTTTAGTAACTAGAGAAGGTGAATCTTGATGCACTGAAATCAAGCTTAGTCACTGCTGGAAATAGAAGGGGATTTTAACTTAAATTAATTTTTCATGCAGGCAAAAGATCATGCAAAAATGGGAATAAAAGAAGTGAAAAACCGCTTGAAGCAAAAGGTACTTGAAGTTCTTATTCAAAATGTATAAGCACCTCGTACGAACTACTTAGCCACAAAAAGCATTATGTGATCAATAGGAAGCTGTTTGATACAGTGTTGTTAGCACACTTCAAAATGCATTACCAGCTGTCCTGGATTTTTCACACTATTATAAATATTCACAGACACAAAAAAATTGTCTTCAAATACATAAAGGCTCTGACTTAAACCCACAAAAGCCAGAAAATTGAGTGTTCTATTTGGAGTGGTCCCTTTCCTGTCCTTTGTGCTGGGGCATTGTGGAAGTGGACTTTATGTGAACTGGGAGATCTTTCCTACAGGAATGGCGGTGAACTTTTTGCTGATGGCAAATTGTTATTACTTCTACAGTACTCAGTCAGGAAAAATAGTGTAGTGTCTGTTATCGGGAAGAGGATTTATATGTTTTGTGAGTGTCTACTGCAAAGTTTAGGCATAAAGGAATTAAATCAGAGTTGGTGTTCATTTCAAATTCCAATTATTGCAGAAAAAAAGACTCAAACTGTTTGTTGTTTTCCAAATCTGTCTCTGTTTGTAAACAATACAATTCCAAGAATGCTGAACTGTGTTTGAAGAATGTGTTCTCCAATACTAACTGCTCCTTTTAAGCCAGAGTGTGGTCATATTGATACATACCTTATGAATGAATGGTTAACTCTGCCTTAGGTTTATTTCAGCTATTCTATTTATTCAATGAAGGAGAGCTTTTACACTCTTGGGAAAACGAGATAGCTAACTTGCTAATAGAACTCAAGTTCTTAGTCAGAAATTTTTATTCAATTTGTAGCATAATAGTTTTGGGGGTTTTTTCATTTGTGCTATCTCAGTAAATTTATTCTCTAGCTTAAGAGAGCACTGCAAATGTATTCACATGGCACAAACAGGTATCTACCTGAATGTGTCAACAAAATGTTAATATAAAGGGAATATTGTGCAGCTGGGTTATGAACTGATGGAATTAACTGTGTGTACAATCTGAATGCTGTTTGCTCTCTAAATACTTTAGCAGATTGCTAGTGATTTTTGAGGAAGATAAAGTTGCTTCAGATGCTTTTAATACTACTTTATTTTATTGCACTTACTATTTTATATGTCATCACTTTAGATATAATATGAATAATATTAGAAACATGAAGCAGTTTTCCTGTATATGGAATTTTTTATGTAATTCCATGTGTTTCACTTCTGGACATAACCTTAATGAATAGTAAAATGTTTGGCCTCCTTGTGTGCATTTCTAAAGCATTTGGAACTGTGTAAAATGACCAGGTTATTTTCATGTATTTAAAATGGTAATATAATTGTATGCTATTCTTTGACATTTGTATAAAAGGCTGAGAAATGTCTTGTTCATTCATTGCTTTGTTTCATTATTATTGTTGTCTTCCTAGTCTTTTAAGCAGCAAGCATTCTTTTTAAAAAACACACATAATGTTTAGATATAAATGGCCCAATTTTGTTTCCCCTTCCCTATTATGTGGCATTTCTATAAGTTGGTTAAACATGATTGTTTAACATACGCTTTCCCAAGAGCTTAGAAGATTTCTACAAGTAGTTGACACATACTGCTCTACTACTCCTTTCTTCATTAAGTCTATTCTTTTCTATCCCATCCTCTTCTCCATTTTGAATGCAAGACAGGAAGATAACTATGAAATGAGGTATTGCTCTGTATAAAGTGATAAAAATAGTAAAAATTGTTTTGATCACCCTCATATTACTTTTAATCTAAACATCTGTTTTGCTCTGTTGACAATTCTATTAATTCATCCTCCAATTTTCACATGAGAACATTGTATTTTTCATGTGTTTACTTAACTAGTATGTGCAGGTGTTAACTGTGTGAAATTCTGGCATCATTAAATGCTTAATTTTTGCCAAAATGGGGATGCTAGTCTTTCATCTTCTAAGGATAACCTAAGGTTATTTTTAAACTAAACTTACTATCCACTGCATTTTAACGTATTATTTTCCATTATTAATACAAAAAGTATGCAGGCCACTGGTAAGGAAAAGTCAAATATAAACATCCCTTTTCCAGTTCTCACTGCCAAATATGAGCAGCTTCTGTACAAGATAGAATTTAAAAATGCAATAAAACTAGAGGTCTGCTTCCTACAACTCTGCATAGCAATGGTGACCTCTTAAATATAATCAAGAGCCCATTTTGCCCTTGGTCTGCTCCAGTCTTGGGTTTGAATTGCAAATGAGAAATGCAGGATTGACCTGTTGAGAGGTCACTGTGGTGTGTGTAAGGTCCTTCTTTAATATGATAGTAGAGATTGAATGGGGCTCTGTTTCCATCCCTTGTTCATTTGTGGTACAGTATTTCAAAGCAACAGAAATAGTTTTCAGAGGATTCTTATGAGTGATAGCAAATAATTGTTAATAGATACAGCATGATAGCTTTATTTTATATCTGATACAGCACTTCTTTCTTTTTCTTTCTTTTTTTTCTTTTCTTTTCTTTTCTTTTTTTTTTTTTTTTTTTTGTTGTTGTAAAGGCTGCTTTTTCCATTTCACAAATGGACCGTGGTGGTCAAGTCACTCCGTTATTGGCTTGTTTGAAGCTTAACTACATAGAATTAGGAAGAAGGAGGAATATGAATGGTACCATCCTCAACTTTCAGTAAGGAGAATGAAACTTACTGAAAGCTTCTGGATAAGACAATTTGTATAAATGGTTGGGCACTTGGCGTTAATGTATTCAACACAATTTTACTTACTAGAGCCCTGTGTGTCTCTAGTTAATGTCTGTTATCAATGGGCTATTGTCAGTGCTTTATTATCAGTACAGCTAGAAACAACTCATTTAGAGGATTATAAAATAACCTGAAGAATCCTAGACATTCTGGAATGTGTTTTGCTCTTCTAATAGTATTTGTATTCCATTGCAAAAGGTCCCTAGAAAAATTACTAATGCATATTTAAAGAGAAGAAGACCTTATCAGTTTACAGGGTGAACTTTACATATCTGTAAATATATATCTTGCTCATTCTCTGGAGTTCCTCCTTTAAAATAAATAGGTAGTAGAGATTTCACCTGAACAGACAGTTCTTAGGGGAAGCACTGTTTATATACGGAGATAATTGTGGAGTGTGTTAGATCATTGTCGTTCTCTTTTCCCAGTAATCTATAATGTGTCTTTTTTCCTCAGGCAAAAGGTATTTCTGTTTTCAATAATACCCTTAAATTACACTTTCTTTTCATTAAGTCACTGAAACATTGCTAGGTTTTTGCAAACTCTGGAGAGTTTATTCCAGTAATGAGCAACTTATCACCTTCCATTTTTTCCCGTTTTTTGGGAGGGATAGGTCTCATGTTTTTTGCTGTTACCCTGAATAATATGTATGACTTGAGCTATCTCAGAAATGCCTTGCTGGCTTACACCTGCACTGCAATACAAAGAGCTGCTCGTGAGCACCCGCTAAGCTGGTACACTTGCACAGCACAGCTTGGGGTGGAAATACAAGCAGTGGTCTCAAGTGCAGTGTGGAAGCACGAGACAGCATTCTGGCTGGTACGTCCTCACGCTTGGCCGGGACGCACAGCTTTACCTGGCTTTTCTTTTAGTAGGAATGGGCACTGCTTTTTTAAGGCCTGCCTGCCCTGTGACCCACTGCAGTTCCTTGGTCATTTGTAGTTCTCAAGCTGAAGAACTGCTTTTATCAGTAGACATTTTGTGAGCTCTGATACCTTTCTGAAGCTGAAGTTCAGAATTGGTGAGTGCTGTTTTCCTATTTGTGGTTTTATTTCTCTCTCTGTCTTGTACTCCCCATTGACTTCTGAATAACTGCATTCAAAGTCTGTTAGTGTACTGCAGGTATGTCACAGACTGCTTTGAAGGAGTTGTCTACTTTCCAATTATAGGATTGCCAAACACTTTGACATTTAAACATTTTAAAGCTACTTGGAGCCCTTATATGGGGAGTTTAAAATCGGGTTTCTCTGCTTATTTAGCTCAAACGTCTTTTAATTGAAGGTATAAAATGAACTTTTGTGAAGCAAATTTTGCTTTGATGACTGAAGCTGTGTTGTTGATTTGTCTGCCTTTTGGTGATTTTGAAAAAAATAGAGAGGTATCTGTCACGGTCCACTCAGTGGACTTGTGATAGTTTGTTTACTATGATCTCGAAGCGCAAAAAATCAAGGCAACCACACCAAGGGGGTTATGCTTTGATCAAACAGCACAACTTTTTTGTTTGCCTGTAATGCGTGTGCAATAGAGTGACAGGTAGGGAAGAAGAGGTAAAGTAAAAAAGGAAAGAGGATTATAGCTACCACCACGAGTCCAAGGTGTCCCTATGGTCCCCGGTCCAGGCAGTGTCCCACCAGTACTTCTGATCATCGTGATCCTTGGTGGGGAAGACCTCCCAAGTTCGGTCGCTAGGGAACCATCTTTTATGCCAGGGAACACACCTTGCTCCTCCTCTGGCCCATGGATTGTTGCCCATCTCGCCTTCTCGAGCAAGGTTACCAGCATGTCCAAAGAGGGGTGCCCGAGGTGTGGTTTGCCTTAGAGGCGGGTGGCTTCAGACCAGGAGGTGTGGTTTTGTATTATAATGATATTATAATGAAGAAAGTTCACCTGAAGTTCAAGTTTTCTGGTTTGCTGCTACAATAGTGGTTGTGATCCATCTTCTGGACAGCGGTTACGCGGCCTTATTCTAGTTGTTCCTTCCAGTCCCAGGTAGCAGGGAGCAGCACAGCACTCCTCGTACCATGCAGTTCTCCTTCCCAGGGTCTTTGTGTCTTGGTGTCCATGAGGACCGCATTCCATCTCCAGGTCTCTGTTGGCAATGTTGAGACAATATCATTCTCTTTAGACCAACTCTTAACAGTATCAAATAATTTAATTCTCATATTTTATTAAGTAAATCTTTAAAAAAAATGGCTGAAATCTGCTGCAGTTTCTTTGGAAGTGTGTACACCAAACACAGTGGAAATAAGCTTTAGGAACACATTATCTTTTCTATGCAATTATATCATCGGAGAGGTACAGCAAATCTATAGTAATAAAAGCTGCAAGGATTTGCAGTGATTGTTACATGTCTTATGGGGTTTTGCTTAATGGCTTTATCTGTCCGAGTCTTTTTGTCTCCTCCCATTCTGCTGATGTCCAAACTTTTGCATCCATTTTACATTTTTCTGGAAATTCGTCCTGGATTGGAAGATGCTTTGCTTTCCATTGATTCCCAGCTGTCTATTGCCTTGGTGGGAGCCACAGCTCCAGGTGGAACTCTGAAAGCTCTGGAGCTGGGAGCATCCACTATTCTGTGCAGGTCAGGTGGCTTTGAATGCGCCAGACACCTTTATGGCATATACATAACAGGTCTGAGGCTTGGTGCACATTTAATATGGATATACCTGTAGAGAAGTATGTAAATAAAAGGTTTTATTGAAAGTTGTTACATTTCAGAACCTTGCTACCATAGGTTATATGATTCCAAAATTGACCAGATCCCTTGGTAGCTTGTTGCTGTTCTGGAGCTGAAGTATGAGTTTGATAGAAGCTTACATTTCTTGTCCCTAGTTGTTTTGGGATTCTTCGTTACTCATTCAGTGTACTTCGTTGTATTTTTTTAAAGACAGCATAGCATTGTGCAGCTGGAGAGTGGGGGGAAGAAAAACTTTTTCTCCCTAGTTTGACTTTAACAAGTTGTTAATTTCCCCAGGATCCTTATGCCCATATTGGTGAACCACTGCTCTACCAGCTGGATCTAAAAAGGTCTCTCGGCTTCTCTGTGGAGCAGACAAAGCCCCTTAGAAAGTCCATCCAGCTTTTTGTTTCATTTGACCTAAACACATTAGGTCAGTCTGTGTCCAAAAGAACCATTTCTAATTGGCCATCAGCTTACATGTCTCATTATTGTACCTTAGCAAGAGGGAAACTTGAGGGGGCATGTCAAAGGTCAGTGAATCAAAGCAATGTCTATGTCAGCAGCCAACCTTAGGTCAGTCTTGCAGAGATACAGTGTGTGCAGGTTTCTCTCTATATTTACCAAGCATTATTTCCTTTACATTGTTGCAAAGAGATGTAAGGTTTGGGGCCCACTGCGTTACAGACTGTTTCTCAACTGACTTTCAAACTCTCTTCTCCCTGTCTGATTCCTTATGTCTGCATGCCTTTGTCTTTTTCAAAACCCATGTTACATATACCATACATACACTTGCCAAGTCTTCCAACCTAGGTTGATGGGTCACATCGCTTCTGAAGATGGGGACTAATGTCAAAAGCAAAGTGAAACAACAAAGCATGCTGCTAGGCAGCAGTTTGTTTTATACAATCTCCTGAAGGCATCTTCAGCATAGACAGACACAAAGATAAAACGCAAAGCTAACTAAGCTGTGAGTTTCATCTCTCCATGCCACTTCCACAAGTAACTGTTCTGCTACAGCTTGTTTTGTGAAGTATGTAAATAGAATTAGTTTTCATTTCAGTTTACAAAAAGCAGGGTAGCCCTGTTCCTAGGTTTCGGTTGAATTTCTGTCTTCTTTTGTGAAGACAGGCTAGGAGAGTTGGGGTTGTTCAGCCTGGAGAAGAGGAGGCTCTGGGGAGACCTTACAGCACCTTCCAGTACCTAGAGGGAGGCTACAAGGAAGCTAGAGAGGGACTTTTTACAAGGGCATGTAGTGATAGGACACGGGGATGGCTTTAAATTGAAAGTGGGTAGGTTTAGATTAGATGTTAGGAACAGATTCTTCACTGTGAGGATGGTGAGGCGCTGGCCCAGGCTGCCCAGAGCAGCTGTGGGTGCCCCATCCCTGGCAGTGCTCCAGGCCAGGTTGGACAGGGCTGGGAGCAACCTGGGCTGGTGGGAGGGGTCCCTGCCCCTGGCAGTGGGGTGGCTATGTGATCTTTAAGGTCCCTTCCAGCCCAAAGCATTCTATGATTCTATGAATTCGTTCCTGGGATAGAAATTTCGAGCCATGGGGTTTTTTCTCCCTGTGTATTTCCTGGCTTTTGCATGTTTAAGTCAGACATTTTATTGAACATATCTGTTCACATGCAACATTGGTGTCAGGAGGAGAGAGTGGTTGTATACAAGCTCTGATGAACAAAGTGCAACAAAATGTTTTATTCTAATGATGTTTTCTTTTCTTTACTTTGGTTGTTCCCCCCCCTCCCCCCCCAACATGAAAATTGTTAGTCAGCATTATCCTCTAGTGTCTCCTTTGTGTCCCTTACCCTTAATCAAGAATGTTCCTGGCCATGCTATTCACCTTTTCCTACCATACAGGACATTGCTGAGAATGGGTGTTCTGCAACACCAGAGGAATCTCTACCAAGGACAGCACCTTCACCACTGGTTGAGAAGAAGGACCCTAAATTACGAGAAGACAGAAGACCAATCACAGTACATTTTGGTCAGGTATGTTTTAATGTTAGGTTTCTTTAAATTGTGTGACTCAGCAAAAATAGTTCAGAGAAAGATCACAATAATGAACATGCCAATTGTGTTTGGGTGCTGGGGGTTTTTTTGGTAGCTGAATTATGTTATTACAGATTTATATCTGTTGTATCTGTTTAAATGGGATTCTAAAACCTGCTTTTTCTGGATTTTACTGATTCCTTTTGTTCATACAGTGGTTTTGAGAAAAACAAACTCTAAGTGAATGGGGTGGAAGCATAATTATTATAGCAATTCTATGAACTATTTTGCTGTTCTTTTAACATGCAAAGTGCTATAGCCCTCAGGACGGAGGATGTGTAATGTAAAATATCCTCTGTTATCTAGCCAGATCATTAATGTCAATATGGAACATCCAACTATTAAAGCATTTTAACATTCTCTGAAAATTAAATGCGATGAACTAAGATGGAAAAATCAAGTAATAGCTTATTAGTGTACTCTGTATTTCAGTATTGACAACTGAGCTATACGCATTAGTTATTCTTACAATGTTTCTTTTGATATGTCTGCAAAAGAGTGAGTTTGGTTGTGTGTTTTTTTAAGAGCTAGTCATTTAGCAAATGCTGTAGTTGCTGTGATTTTCATGGAAAAGCATACAGTATGTATTATCAGTTTGCCAGTGTTTCCCTATTAAGTGTAGCCTGACACGAAAAATAACATGATTTGTGTTCACAGTTCTCTTTTCTTTCTCTGTATCTTTTTTTACAGTATTATGATCAGAAAACAGATGAATATCTGGTTTCTTCTCTGGAAACATAGTGTAATTTAAAAATACCTGTAAAATATTGGGAATTGTAGAATGTGAAGCAAACCAGATTTTTAGAGAAGTATCTATTAATAGAAACTAGTCAGTATAGCTGCATTGACTGTTTAGGTATTATGTAGGGCTACAGGAGATGTAATCATTGCTCAGAGCAACGTTGTCTGTATCGTTTTAGAATTAGATTTATTTCTTTCAGAACTTTCACCAATGTGCTAAATGTAAGTTCTTGGAGACTTTTTTTTAAAACAGATTCTCTTGCAATTAATTATTTGTGGTAGTGATTTATTTTTCACTTTCTGTGCCAATACAGTCGGGAGGAACTGGGGCTACTGGAGTAATGTAGGCATCTAGCTCTAGCAGGAAAATGTTACATTTCATTTCAAGCAGTAAGAAATCCAGATAATATGATAATCTACTTTCAGTTTTTTCCTTTAGATTTTTATGAAGGATGGATGGTTCAAACATTTTGGTAGATTAAGGAATGTATATAACTGAGTGGAAAGTGCAAATTTCAATTCATGAGGTTTTTTAACGGTCACTTTCAAATTTTTTAATGATCACTTTCTCTGTGTCAAAAGAAACACACATCAGCTGTAGTGAACCACTGGCTGTGGTGAAAGGCTCACATGCTAAATGCTTATTACTGTCATTACATTACAAATGTTGGTTTCCAAAAAATGATCTAACTTAGCAGTTGTAGGGCTGTCTCACTTACAGCCTTTGTCCTTTCACGGGTCTTTTTTTCTGATAGCCCCATGCCGAAATGAAAATTAAATCATACTTTCATTCAGAAGGAAAAGGTGTTCAGATTTATGAAATATAAACTAAGGCTTTGGGGAGGAAAAAATCAACAACGTTTACTGTTTATATGGGAGATGGCTTCTAAACTAGTGATTAAAGGGAGAGATTTTAGTGTCACTTTTAACTCTGTCTAGAATACAGTAGGTGGGAACAATTAAAAAGCCACAAGAACTCTGAAATAAGGGCTGTTTGTGCATTCACAGCTCTTATAAACTGAAGAGGATGAAAGAGGCTTTTTTCTCATTGTCACTTGCTTTCTATGTCTCCTAGTATTATGCTAGTGTATATGGCAAAGGCAGACTTTTTTAAAATGCATGCATGCGGATTAGGGTCAAGCCCTGTGTATCAGTAATGCAGTAAGCCTCGTCCATACCACTGCAGTGAGAGAGCCTACCAACAGCAGCGAGATGCTTTAATTGAGACATGCTGTCAAAGTGACAAACACATTTGCATACAGTCTATTTATTTTCGTTGGAAAGGTCTGCAGTCTGCTGTTGGTTGAACATTCTTAATCAGCTCGCTGTAAGTGAGCCGGCAGCTAGCTGTCCTATGCTAGGTGCTTCTCTTCATTACATGACAGATTAGCTAAAGGGGGATGGGCTAGCAAGCCAGCAGCAACCTTTAATTTTAACTCGTTATCTCTCACCCTATAGTGAGGTAGTTTCTGGCTTTTCCAAATACAGTTGTGTATCTGCGGTTGTTGGTTACAAAAAAATATCCGTAAAATAACTTGAAATGTCTTTGAATTTATAGCACCTCGGCTGATTGTTTTCAGAAATTTAGCAGCAATTATCTAACTGTGTGAGATTCTGTAGTGGTGTAACTCATTTTGGTGAGTGGTTATCAGGCATTGTTTGAGAGGGTTGTTTATTATGGGATTGTTCTAGCAGCGGTTTCTGTCATACGAAGACATTGTGGGAAAGCTCTGCTTCATTGCAGAAAGGATTTTAGCCAGATAACCTAGGGCAATGCAGTAAAGATTTAAGCAAGGTGTTCTTAGTAAGACTATGTGAGAAGACCAAAGTGGAAGGGTGTGACCACAGCTATTTCTCCAGTTTGACTTTGCATGCTTTTTGGCTTACTCGGGGTGTACCTTTAACGTTGACCCTCAGATCAACCAAATACAAGGAACTATCATTATGGACTCTGAGGCAATACAGCTGTACTCAACAAGTAGCAAGAGCAATACAGGCAACTGAAGTTTAATGAGGGGGGAGAAGAGGGAACAATTTTCAAGCCAAGAAAAAGATTCAGTTTGATAGTATGAAGTACTGAAGAATACTCTCTGTTTTGGGGAAAAGTAAGGTTAATTATAGTAGAAGATACAATGCTACAGAGAACACCCTTTCTGAATGTGTTATTATTGCTTGTGTTCTTCTGGCTTTTTGTCTTTAAACCTCACCAAAACTTAATTAAATCATCAGAACACATGCTGCATGTTCAGCTACTGGCATCCACTGTCATAGCTGTCCTTGGGATCCCTCCCAGTGGTGCCAAGTGAGGCAAGCACTGTGAGCCCACTAACAGTTGAACAGGGCAGAGTGGGACAGCTGATACAGGTGACCTGACTCCGGTGTTTGTGGCCTTTGCTTTCATGTATACACTCCCATTTTTAGGTAGGATGCACATGTTTATCTTTGTCATCTTTTAGCCATTTGGAAAATAAACACTTCAGTGTGTCACTGTGGCTATCTTGGACGCATTCCTTGTCTGAGCAAGCAGCTATTAGGGGCTTCTTTTGCAGGACCCACAGCCTCACACATTGAGGTTGGTTGCGATACTGGATGTGTTTGGTTTGGGTTGGTGGTTTGGTGGGGTGGAGGATGTTGTTTGGTTGTTGCTTTGGTTTTTTTGTTGTTGGTTTGGGTTTTTTTTTAATTATGTTCATTTTCACCTAATGGCTGCAGAATTTCTAGTTTGTTTGATTGTTCATAAGTCCTATAATTTTATGTTCAAAATAAGGGAGAACAAGTGTCTGAATACAGACCTTTTTGTAGTATTTTTCAGATTCTGAGTTTGCATTACCAGTGCTTGAGTTATGTTACTGCTAGAAATTTCAGCCTCCGTCACTGAACTGGTGGTGGTGGCAAGCTACAGTGGTAAGGATGCGGCACAGAGCATGATGTTAAGCAGCCTTAGATCTTTTCCATTTTGTGATTTTTCATTAACTGATTGATCTGTATTGCAGTTCAATTTTGTTTGGCTTCAGAAATATGTTGTTTGAAAAGTTCTTACTATCTCTACACCCTAAACAAACAGGACAATTAAGAGTTGCCTTTATGCCGCCACCCCAAAAAAAAAAAAAACAACAAAAAGAAACCTCCAAAAATAAAATAAAAAACCCAAACAAGAGTTTTTCTTTTCTTTCTTCAAGATTGAACTATCCTGATAAGGTATTTGGGGGGGGGGGGGTGTTGATTTTTTTGAAGTTTTTTTGAGACAGAAGTCTCAAATACCTCATTCAAGTATCCAGGTAAGTGATATTTGTACATGTTATGTATGTTATAGCTAAAAATCAAAGAGTCTGGGAAATGCAGGCATCCAGGCATCTCCTTAATGATGGTGATTGTATAGCTGTTTCAAGTAATACAAGCAGCTCTCCAAAATACCTTGCTGGGGTTTTAATGAGCAGCAGGCTTTCTCAGTTCTCTTATATGTATTTATTTTTGTGTTATCTAAAGCAAAAGAAACAAAACAGTACAGGAACCCCTTATGATGTATGAATTGATGACTTTGCTAAGGGAGAAGGGTAGATTAATATCTGAATGTGATATTTTAGAAGCCTTTTCCCTCCAGAAGACAGTGCTTAACAATTAGGCCACTAGTACACCAGCTGTGGCTATGATAAACACCTACCGTGGCTGTGTACCACAGCCACAGAAGAAATGCTGTATGATTTTTAAGGGTTTGGGACTTTGCTTAGGTGAGCAGAGGCATTGTCAGGTCCCTTTAACTACTGCAGTTGTGTGTCCTGGGTGTTTTCATACAGCTCCCTTGGAACCTGTGCTGTTTTATGGTCTGCGATTGTGGTCAGATGGAGCACTTGGCGTCTGGCAGAGTTGCAGCCCTCTTCTTGAGAAGTAAAGGGAGCACTTTATTTTCCAAAAGTATACTTGTTTTTAACAAGTCTTTGTCCTAATGAAGCTTCTGCTTCTATCCACACTGCTTCCCACCCCTCCACCCCTAATCAAGCCTTCATGCCGTTCCTCTGGAACGTTGCAGACTGCCTCTACAAGAGCCTCCTTGTTCATACAGGATCATTACCTCTGGCCAGCCTTCCCGGCAGTCTTTGAGAGGTGGTGCAAGCACACGAGGGGGTGAGCCTAGAATCTTTAAAAACTAATCTGTACTTAGGAACGTTCTCTCTCTGAAGCTTTCACACAGTCAGTACTATTGTAGTAGCACTATTCTAGTACAACTTAAACAACAAATTATAAGCTGCCCGAAACATCATTTTTGGGGAAAGGTTATAGTTTCATTAGAAGCAAGTTCTGCTGGCCATTCCATTCAGCTTTCTAATTGTTTCTGTTATGATTAGAATGTCTTTTGTCAGCTTAGGTGTGTTAATGTTTCTGTGGGTTATTTTTATTTACCAGCAAATAGAATATTTTATTCCATTTATGTACCAAAAGGTAAAGCTTAAGAAAATACAAAAGACTCTACCAAGTGTATCTTTACTTAAGAGAGTCAATCATACCCTATTCTTGATGCAAACTAGAGAGAATTAGTATTCTGGGGGCTAGTGTAAATAACTGAAACAAATGGAAAATATACTCATGTACTAAAGCAGCTTACCTGACTGTGAAAAGATTTGTCCTGTCCAAGTTCTCTTCCCAGCTGATTCTTAACTGCTGTTAAACTTTCGCAGGCCATAAAATGGAAATTACCATCCTATTTGCTGTTTTGATAATTTGCTGTAAATGAACGTGTTCATTTTTTCCATTCCTGATCTGCATTTAGACATGCAGAACAAACAACTCTACTTGGTAGGGCAGGTTTCTTCTTCAGGAAGATTGAACAGCATTAAGAGGTCAGGGGGAAGATGGCAAGAAAACCAACCAGCTACATTCCAGAAACGCAAAACTGGATCGCTGAGGCCAGAGGCAGCAGAGGGAGGGATTATCTCCAGGGTTAAAAAGATGATGTTAGGAAAGGAGGAAGGCTCCTTTGCCGAATCCTGTGACTCCCTTCACACCCAGGTGCATCAGAACAATAGCAGATTCCCCTGGATCACAGCAGGCATTGTGTGGCACTGAGGTTGAAACCAAAGGGGAAAGGGGAAAATAAGTTCATTTTCTAATATTCCTGCAACTCAATGCTATGGCTGCAAAGCCAGCCTCCTTTTCTTGCCACTCTGAACTGTTCTGACAATAGAGGTACCTTCATTAAGAAAATGAGCTTCCATTCCAATCTTCCCCACTGATGAGCCACATGGAATTTCCTCCTTCTCTCCACTTGATTCTTTATGGATTTAGCGAAAGTGTAAGCCTAGTTCTTTAAAATTATTTTGTTTCCAGAAAGCATATTTTCTAACCTCATGTCTTCTCACTCCTTTCTTTGACTTTTCCTTCCAAAAAGGAATTCATCGTTGCTCAGTAAAAGTCTCCTTGCAAGAAAAGCAAATGTATTGGCCCAGAAGCACTTGTCCACCTAATATCTACTTGAGACTAATCAAATGTCCCATCAGGTTTTTAGGGGACAGTGTTCTTAAACAGGGGAATAGAAACAATGTCAACAGACAAGTAAATAATTCATTTGATTGAAATTCTGCTTTGTGGTGTGCAAGATCTGCGGAAATGGCAATCCATGGGATAGTAGTTATCTAACTAAAAGGCTTGCACTCTTGTCATGCGTGTAAATATTTGACAAGTGAGACCTGGCGCTCCCTTTAGGAAGATGTACACCACCTGCAGAGCATAGCCAAAGGTTATGCCTCTCGTGCACTCACTTGCCAGTATTTTCTAATGAACAAGCAGACAGCTATGTCTTCTTCAGCTACTACAGTGATGTAGTATGTATGTAGCTATGTAGGAATTTATGCTTTGCAGTAAGATGATGTGGCTCTGGTCCTGCATCAGCAGATGTGTTCATCCACAAAAAAGCATATTCTGGACTGTGTCTTTTAGTGTTTTCCAACTGTCTTGGCATTTCAAGTGCTTCTTAAATAGGGATGTTCGGAATAAATTTGCTGCCCTGGGTGCATGAAAGTCAGATGCCATAACGCTTGGATATATGAAGAAAATACTGAGGTTGAGCCGACCTCCTAAGGCTCTGTGACAAGCAATAGCAGCTGTAACATGTCTGCAGAATTTCCTTGTTAGTCCTGTTACGTTGAGGAACCCATAAATATCTTGTAGAGAGTATCTTGGTCCATCACTGCTGGCATGTGGAGGAAGAATTGAGCTTTATAAATAAAACATGCATATAAAATAAATACATCAGTACATGCAAGGCTAACCAAATCACCTAGATTGACAACTTGAGAAAAGCTCAGAGGGCCTTATGGATGACTTGCTTAGTCTATCAATGTAGATCAGCATCCAGAAGCTTCTTATGTATTACTTATGAAGTTGATACGTGCAGTAAGGCCAGAACAGTCTGAGTTGACCTCTGGGCCCCTGGATTAAACTAGAAGATTAAAGGGAGAGAGAATGTGAAACATCTGATTCTTCTAACTGCTAACCCCACTGTGAGTGCTTGTTTGGCCAGGCATTTTTTGGATTTGCCAGAGCTAGACTGATTAATACCAAGTAAACGGTTGTGGAGTGCCATGCTACAGATAGAGGGGCCATGTACTTTTGTGTTTGTGCGGAGGAGTATCCCCATGATTATGCAGAATTCCTCGGTGAATGATGAAGCTGAGGGAAGCATATAGTCATTGCTGTTCATAAAACTCCTTAAATTAAATGAGAGACCATCTCCTTTCTTTTTTTCTTTTTTCCCTCTGTACAAGTATTCTGCTTGCTAGAGAGGAATGGCTGTTAAAAGATAATAAGGCATATGTCCACTTTCCAGCCTTTTGAATCTTGTGGGTTGCATGATCTCCTTGATTTGAATTCCAGTATGAGGCCCACAGAAAGCCCGATGTAAAGCTGACAAAGTGACCAGTTAAAAAAGAAAACACACACAAAATAGTGTGGCTTTTTTCTTTATATTTAATATTGCATTGCTGGATTTTCCAGCGTTTTAAATGAAAAATATATGTAGTTAGTTCCATGTTGACAATGTCCTTGAGGATTTGACAGTGAGATTTTCCAGCAGTTGCTCTTCGTTAGAATCCTGGTGGTGTTTAATAAGGCAGCCAAACTGCTGGCACCTTCGGTTCTTGTTTGTTCTCCGAGGGCTCGGGGCTGCTGCAGTAAGCACATCGACCAGGGCTGATCATTACAAGGGCGTACGCCACCATGAATAAAAATGTCACACGTTTTCCCATCTCACAGCGGTACAAAATGTCAGTCCTGTCAAACAGACATTGCAGGTAGCAGTGAGCAGTCAGTACAAATTGGGAAGCCAAATATTCCCCCAGCTTTCTGATATTCTTCATCTGAAGCAGAAGAAAAACAGTTGTTAACCTATTAGCTGTGATTTTAAACTCTGCTGAGATAGTAGATGGATAGACTTTAACACATGGGGATAAATATATTCCTGGGGTCTGGGATTTTTTGCAACGTGTCTTTCCATGCATTTATGTTGAGAAATAGAAAGAATGAAAACAAGCCACTGCAAAATATACCTGCTTTTGGTAGGAGTCCTTTGGAAATTAGAACGTAATCTCAATGAGATTCTCTCTGAAAGCCTCCTCTGAAAAAAGCCAAACTAAAACTTCCTTGCTGTTTTGCTAGTAATCTAGAAAGGGCATGGTTCAATGAGTTAAGGGACTTTTCTTTCATGGTCCTTTCATCATGTGGTAACGTAACAGACAAGCACGATTTTATTCTCTTTCTGTACAAATGAAAGGTATGCTTTCAGGCTACAGTGTATTATGCAGTGTAGAGTCCATAGGATATGTTGTTTTCTGGGTGTTAGACATGCCTTAGTACCATGAACCTGTGTGTTTACTGAGTTACCCATCTAGGATTGAGGCATGGATATTGTGAATGCAGGATTCTGCTGTTACTGCAGGGTCCACAAAAAATCCAGTGCAAAAGGTTAGGTGCAAAAGAGGTGACAAAATGTCAAAGAAAAAACAAAAAATGGTACTAAGTTACCAGTGGTTGCTCTAAGGACAAGGAGGGCAGGTTAGATGGGCTGCAGTGGTTTATGTAAAAGTGAGTATCTCAAATTTACTTGAAGTCCATTCTGTAAGTGAAAATTTCTTTGGTTTTTCTCTGATACTTTCTCAGACCAAAAACAATGGTGCATGCATTTAGGCTAGTGAATCATTGCAAATTGCCCTCTTACCCAAACGGCATTGATTGCTGAAGCCAATTGCAAAAGGAAGGCTCAGCGAGGAGCACTCATGTGAAAGCACTCCAGACAGAGCGGAGCAGTTAAAGCAGCACTGAGGCAGTGCCAGCCTGCTCCTGGCTGACGTGGCTGCCTGGCTGCGGTGGGCTTCTGAGTCATCCAAGGCCTCACTACATATAAACAAAACAGGAAACAAAACGTGTGAGGCACTTCTGAACCAGAACTGCTCTAGATTGAATTAAATATTTTGTGTTCTGTAGGCCTCTGTTTCCTGCGGGAAGAGATAACTACTACACAGAGCTTAACGTACAGGGGTTTTCAAACTGTGGTCTGCAGGCACCTGGGATCCGTGCCAGGGAAATGAGAGGCTGTAGACAGTCATCTCCTTTGGAAAATGTCAAGAGTCTTCAAACTGCAAAGTATTCTATAATATCAGTTTAATAGTTAGGGAAGGTGGTGTTTTTTTACAGTGTCTTAGAAGAACTGAATGCACATATAGATGAAGGAGGTCAGGGTTTATTTTAAACTGCACAGCAGATAAGAAGTGAGATAGAAGAACTAAGTGGTTACAATCTCCAATAGTATTGGTATAGTCTTTTGTGGGTTTTGTACTGCTTGTTTGCATAGTATATGAATTTTCCTGTCACTGGAGCTAGGAAGTAATCAGAATTCTTGACAGGTCTTTAAACCGTAGATACCATTACAAGCTACCCACTACTACATAATATCCTCCCATCAACATCATGTAAGAACACATGCTGCTATGGGGCTTGGCCGGAGTATGTGTGTCTGCTCAACACTTGCTGCACACATAGAAAAATATATCCATCTAATTCTCAATATTCTTCCTTTTTTCTGTCATTACAGAC
Source organism: Falco punctatus (assembly GCF_963210335.1). Taxonomy (NCBI): domain Eukaryota; kingdom Metazoa; phylum Chordata; class Aves; order Falconiformes; family Falconidae; genus Falco; species Falco punctatus. The sequence continues at coordinate 43,450,247 of NC_137589.1, forward strand.
AAAAGAAACAAATTATCATTAAATTCTACAGCCAAGGGGTTTATTATTTAAGTTATGTGTTTTTAGAATAGTATCGTTTATAAAGAATAATAAGCCATAGTAGTGCAACCTATGGTTTTAGGATTTTCTGTCCCTGGCACCTTTCCATATCAAGCAAGTGATAAGACACACCAAGAGGCCTATTTGCTTCATCCTGGTGGAACCTTTTAACTTGGCAAGATATACATGATCCTGATACCATGCTCTTGATTTACTTCTTGGTTTTAGGAGAGATCTACATCTGGTTAGTACTGTGTAAGTCCTAGATGTAAAGCAAACTGTGGTATGTTGTACATTATAATATGTAATATTTGTAAAAGTTAGCTATTCTGGGATTGTGGGCACAGTAGGAGATTAATAAACAGACATGACCAGTGCTGCCAAATGAGGATGAGTTATCAGTGCCCTGGGTCTAGATGCACTATAAAATTTTTTTTACCCTTGATTAGGAAGGACACAGTTTGTCTCAGCCAGGAGAGAGAGGAAGCAAGGGCAGACTTTCAAAAAAACCCTTTCTTCCCCTGTAGTAAAAAGTGCGTTTCCTCTCAGTGGCTTTGGGATAGAACTGTGCATCTTTGGCAGTATCCCATGACACCAGATATGACTCAGATGCTTGCAATAAAGATCCTTATTTGGTATTAGGGAAAACAGGACCTTGTAGGCACCTACCTTTCATTTTCTCCTCTTACTGTCTACCTCTCTGTTGTGTAATGGAAGATTCCTGGTAAGAAAGGTAAGAAGATAGTCCTTGTTTTTTCCATTAAACTAATCAGAGTGTTTAATTGTGGCATTCTCTGCCCCTTTTGTAAATTCTTGGCAGAGCTATAGCCCTTGCTACGTTTTTGCCAGATTCATTCTACCTTCCCAATCTACAAATATGGCTTGAAGAATGAGGCGTCCCTTAAAACTTGAAAATTATTTTTATCACAGGACCCAGCAGATTTCTGTTGAAATATTTCAGAGTGTAAATTAAAAATATATGCTGTAAAGCATACACTGTTCTTGTCATCCCAGTTTGTGAGCTGTACATATGGGAGTATGTAAAAAGTAGTGTGTGTGCTGTGCAGGGATCTGGATGGATAATAAAACAGCTGCCTCATAGATTCCGTCTGCTTTCTGTACTGAATCTTTTTAGGTACCATACATTTTCCAGTGTTGTTATTTTCTCCCCAGGTTTTTTGGGTTTGTTTTGCTTTGGTTGTTGTTTAGTTTGTTTTTGGGTTTTTTTTATTATTGGGTGTTCAGTTGAGGTCCAGCATATTCTTCCAAAGTCAGCAGTTCAGATCTTTTGCAGCATCATGTGTTTGAGCATGGGTACATTCAGGACAGTGCATCTCTCTCCTTTGTCTAATTGTCTTTAAGACACACTAGCAGTTTTTAAACCAGTCCTCAATTTCTGAAGGAAGTAAGATATTCATGTGGAAAGCTTTGTTTTGGAAATGTATTAGAAACACGTCTCACTACTTTTTGAGCAAGAGAAACACTTCTTTCTGTAAGTACTGGCAAACCAGTTTCCACCTACTTGTGTTTCCTTTCTGCATTTTTCTAGTTGCACTTGTTGCTGCACATGAAGCAGTGCCTCTAATTTATTCATAAAGGCTTTGTTTTGAATGCCACTTTCAAAAAAATCTCAACAAATGTCCACAATTAATTTGAGAAAATGTGCTTTTTGTAATGTTTTCTGTAGTATAAAAAACCCAAATAACTGTATTGTGCAATTTCCTTGGATACATAATAGCTACTTTGAGATGTGGGATATATAATTTTTAAATAGTATTTCTACAGTGTAAAAGTGAATGTAAGATGTTTTTTTCTTTCTCCAGCATCTCATAGCTTAAAATCACTTGCCTGATAATTAGTAAAACAGTGCCAGATCTGCAGTCATAAAATTGGCTTTCTGCAAATTTTCTGTCTTGTTGCTTAGAAATATTTAGAACAAGACAATTAAAATATCTAGAGTAAAAAGGTATGGTGATAAACAGCTACTGGTAAGAAAGTGCTAATTTAGACATTTCTTCCCTTCATAGAAAAAACTATGGCATATACATTTAGGAACACACCTAGAATAGCAATTTAGCAGCTTTTAGCAATGTAGCCATGTGCTGGTTTGTACCCGTTCATCCTTACAGCACAGGAAATTAAGTTGATATTCCAACACAGCTTCCCCTACTGACCTTTTAGAAACAATGTGTTTTGCTGCATTAACAAATTAACTTCAAATCAAGAGCTTTACCAGCAAATACGGTCTTCATATAGTTTGAATATACTGGCTTATCCCATTCTGGTGACAGATACTAACATCAACATTAAAAATGAAGCTGTGGTAAAGGGCAAATAACTGCTATCTCCTGGTGGGCTTCCACATCAGTTACTTCTCGCTGCCCTTTGCCTGTTCTTTTCTGTGCTTCACATCACTGATTTAAGCCATACTATTTCCCTATCCATATTTAATGGAGAGAACATGCTGCTGTGAATATGTAGTTTTGTCTTATTGTTCTATTCGGATCTCTTTAGGGTTCAGGAATGTAGTATGTGGTGCAATACATACAAGACCTCAACCTTCTTTCTGGTAACACTTCAGTGGATAAGATAAATTTGAATCTGAGTGTTGGATTTGATTGTGTTGCAAGTACTGAAGTCACAATCTGAGAGTGAAGTTAACACAATACCTATTTAAAAGTCCAAGAGACACAAAAGTTTCTACACTTTTAATCTTTTCCCAAAGCAGCATTTGTATGTGTCTTTATTGTGGAAACAGATAGAATTATTTTTTGATCAGAGATGAAAGCTTAATCATATGTGATATTTAAATCTCAGCTGGAAAAAAAATAATCCAGTGACAGGATAAGGATATGAAAATATTAGCTCCTGCAAAGGGATAGTTTATTGTTACTGCATAGATCTGCTTGTAACCATCACCCAAAGAAAACTGCCTCTGTTTGATCACTGGCATCAGGAATTGTCTGATAGAGAGGCCCTTTGTGTACAAATGCCACCTGTGTGTCCTGCTTTACCAGACCCCTTTCTTCACTCCAGTTTTTGTAGTTACCTCCGCCACAGTGTGTGGTTTAGTATTAACCTCGTCCCCCTTAGGTCTGGGCTGTGGGACCAGTTGGTTTCCTTCAGCTTGGTGCATGGCTATGAAGAACCTGTCTTAGTCCAGCTCTTAGGAGGATTCTGTGACTTCTGCCACTGCCTGCACTACTCTGGGAGCAGATGTAGTTTATGCATGCACTGCTCCTAGATCTAAGCATCCTTGAAAATGAAACTTCAGCATTTGTCTTCCTGCTGGTTCAGAAAGCACTGTTGGGATCTCATTTTAGGAGGGTATTTGGCTGGGTTATAACTCCTCTTCCTCATTAGACCTGCCCCCACCTCCCCACTCCCTGGTCTGTCATAGTATTCCATGCACTACTCTGTGTGCTGACCTGCATATAAACAGAACCCTAATGTACCTCTGGTATGTACACCAAATAACTGCTTCTAGATTTTGCATCAGGCGCATGTCATATATCTGTGAAACTTCTTTTTTCAGATTGTTTTTATGTGGTAGTTTGCTTATTTGCCTGGAAGTCCCATGTTCTTCTCATCCGAGTTTGCATATCAGCTTGAAACTCCTGGCTTATACATAAATATTATAGGGTCTTTTTTTATTTTCACTTACATGGATCTAAGATGATACTTGCACAAAATGTGCCCTAGCATGTGCTTGTTCTGTCCTTGGACAAACTAAAGCATTTGTCTGAAATCTTTCTGTGATTTAGGGAAAGGAAAAAAAACTTCTTCCTTTTCCTGCCTGCCTGCCTTCCTTTTCCAGCTAACTAAAATCTGCATTGCAGAACCTTGACCAAAAATGAGCTGATTGAAACTTGCTGGAGTGTATCAATGCTGCTTCTTGTATAGACTCACCTTGTGTATTACATGTCTTGTCCAGTACCTTGTCATGTGCAGAGAAAAGTGCCAGCTGCTCTGGAGGAGAAACAAGAAACTTCTCAGTAGATAGATGCAGAATTTTAACTGCTGTCTGAAGAAAGCTTCTCAAGACGCTGATGCAACAGATGACAGTGAAAAAGCAGCTATCCATCCTTGCTTTCACTGACATACCTTGTAGTAAGGTCATGATATGAATGATAGTTTGTTTGTTTGTTTTTTAAGGTAGGTACATATATGGACTTAACAGTAAATTGTGGCTGGACCGAATTCCACGTGGAATTCAAGATGTCAATCTATGTGGCATTCATTTGTCATGTAATAACTTCAGTGAGAGAAGAGCAAAGTTCAGTAAATGAAAAGGTAGATTTAGAAGAGCAGCAAGATGGATCAATGCTGATACCAATACAAAGCTTAGTAAAAAGGAGGAAAATGCTGGGAAGAAATGAGTGCAGGTATGACATAACACTTGAGCTTATGGTCTTAGATTGTGTTTTAAAAAATCTATCTGAATCACAAATAATTAAGTAAATAAATGTTTTTAAAAAAATCTGTGCCACATCACCATGCTCAAATAAAATGGAAGCTGAGGTAACTTCAGTAAGTGTAGATAACTCACGCATATATAACATTAACCTTGAGAAATTCTGTCGTAGTGTATTCCTTGGTCTTGAAGTTGAGTAATTCAATGAGAATCACAGCTTATATTAAAGAAGAGAGTTTTTGACCCTCTTAAAATGGGAGAAAAATTGAAAGCAGCACAGGCTTATGCTTATCACTCAGAGACCAGAAAGGAAAAAAAAAAAAAGAAAAAAAAATAGTTTTGAGTTCTAGACAAGATCATGATATTTTAAGGTCTGACTTGTAATTGTTGGTCAATTAGGACTAACAGGAGTAAAAGATCAGTGCTGCTTGTGGTTTGGCCACAGGCAAGGAGTATGCAATGACATAGTAGTTGTCCTCCACATTGTACCAGAACATCTAATGCTTTTGCTCTTTTCTGTACTCTGACTTGTGTATGGATATTTTTCAGTTCACATTAGTAAGTCAGCTGAAAAGGGTACCAATACTGGTGACTTCTAACACAAAGCGTAGATTTCAGTTACCCCCAAATATTTAAAACTCGATTTTATTGTCATGGTCTAGTCAGTGATGTGGCAGATAATTAACAAATCCTGTCACACATTTTCTGAGAAAATATTTTTTCTCTATGGAGTACTTGGGTGGGCAAGTACAGTTCAGTTTTACATGTCCTTGCAGTGACTATAATCAATGTATTGACCATCTCACTGGGAGGTAATCCTCAGCCACTGTGTTGTCTGTCTGTCTTGCTCTCTGAGGGGCGTGCCTTTGTCACACATTTTGCAGAAGCTTTAGTAATCCTGCCACTGGTTCATCAGCTAATACTGCTGATGCTACGGTTGTGCAGCGTTTCCTCAAAAATCATCCTGGCTTTTGCTATAGAAAGGAAAAAGTGATTCGCAAAATCCAGGACAACACTGCTAGCCATGGCTTTAGGAAAATACTTAAATTTCCCACCTAATTAACCTACTTGAGAATTTTCTAACGTAGGAATGTTCACAATTTCTAGGTAAGTAAAAGAGGAAAAATAACAAAGGGAAATATATATGAAGAAGGCATAAAAAAATTTGAAAAAAGAAATGAGTAATAATTGTGTCTTGTTTTTCTGCTTCATCAAATACTTTGCCTAAGTTGCTAGGTAGTGATTGAATGTCTTTTAAGTAACTGGAAAAGTATAAAGTTTGGATTTTTCGGTTGTTCCATTATGCTTCTGAAACATAATGGAAAATAAGTATGCTATGTTACATGACAGAAGTTAAATATATTGTAAGATTGTGCTCTGAGCCTGAGCAGGGAAGATGGGAAGATACATGGCAGCATAACTCAGCTTCCCGGACTGAAGTGATAATGTAAGGTACAGAGGAGAAACAGGACAGTGGGGCTAACAGCAGCCACCTCAGCTCACCACTCTGTCATTTCTCTTTGTTCTCTTTGTTTTCATACTCGCTTTCTTGGAAAATACAGAGGGAAGCTATCAGATGGAATAATTCTGGCCTCAGCTCTCCATCCCAAGTGTTCTGGTTTGGTTTTTTTTCCTCACCCACCCCAAAAAGTTGAGCCAAGTACATATGTGCGGTCTGGCGCTCCTTTATTGACAACTCAAGGAAGGAGAAATGAACCCATGGATGCAAATGGGAAATTTGAAAAAAAAGTCTGAAGAGGTACAAGAGGAGAACGAATATAGTGTGAAGAAGGGGCGGCTGGACTTGTACTATTGCACAGTGTGAGGGTAGCTGAGGGGGAATGTCTGTCATTCTAGAATAAAGGCTACACTAATAAGTTAAGAACAGCTGAGACACAAATCTGGAATCTTTTCTGGAGAGAAATACAGTAATCTGCATAAGCCTTCTTTTTCTGTCTGAAGAAGCTGACTCCCACTGCCAGTTCCTGTGCCTTCTCGCTGTGGCTGGCAGGTGTTTGTGGAAGGCACCGTGGGCAGTGATGCAGTCGTTGCCTGGTCGAGCAGGCGTTCAAAGTCATTCACATGTGCTCCTCACGGAGGGCTCTGCTCGTCTCTTGAGGTGCTAATACGTGTACACAAGCTGCCACAGAAAGGGCATTAACTGTGATCTTGTTCTCAGCACCGAAGTTGTACTTTAGGATGGTTTTACTTGCAACCTCATTCATTTCAGTGGATTCCTTGTCTAGCAGACTGTACCTTAAGATGCCGTCTGTGTGAGGAGAGTCGTGCTGCTGGCTCAGCCAAAAGCAACTGGGGTGGAATAGCTCCAGTGCTGTTACAAAGCAATGAGTTGGCCCGCTGCTAATTTAAAAAAATGAGACACCAAAATAAGCATCTTAATGCACTGTTCCATCTTCAGCATGTTGGTCACGGAGCTTTTAGTTTTCTTTACAATGACACTTTGCTCTAGGCATTTAAACCTTGGTCCAGTACAGTATCTAAACATGTGCTCACCTTTAAGTGTATGAAGAGTTTTTTCCCATGCTCTTAAATGTCTTTGGTTTAAGGCCTTTACTGTAAGTTTTCACAAGCACTAAAATCACTCTTGAGATTTTAGTGAAAGCTTTTTTGAATGTCCTGCTTTGCGGGATTCCTTCAGTTTGCATAAATCTTGTCCAGATCACTTAGACCTAGAGGTCCAAGAATTTGTCTTGAGCATCTTTGTTTTCCCAATAAGTTTTGGGTGATCTGGTCTGGAGGGCTGATCCTGCTACCTTTTGCTTTAACATAAGCAATGTTAAGCCTACAGCAGCAGGCACATACTGGTTTCTTTCCTGTTGTGGCACTTTGTAGATCATGAGATTTGTCGCTGTTTTGGGGGGGTGGAAAGCATTTTGTGAGGTGAGTATGAAGTTAAGGTAAATCACATGTTATCATCCACTCATACTGCTTTTGCCACAAAATCAGAAGTGTTTTCATGTAGGTGACTTTAATTTAGTTTCCACTTTGATACAGCAGCAAAGACTCCGTCCGCCCCGGCCACCACCTCCAAAGATACAGCGTTCATCTAGGCCTGTGAGTAGTTGGTAGTTTTGTTTCACTGCCACAGCTTAACACTGCCTGAATTACGCTCTTGGTAGCATTACTAAACCTTGGTAGTTTGGATTGTCAAACTTTGCAAAAAAGCAATGTGTGAATTATGCTCCTAAACACCCTTCTTCTCTGCTGCGGCACAGCCCTGGGACCTGCATTTATCCTGCTTTTCTTTGACGAGTTCTCAGCTTTCAGTCAGTTCTGCAGGTAACTGATGCTGCTGTTGCAACGTTTGTTTTCACTTTTGCAGTGATTAATTCTTAAACAGAAAGTCTTGCTAGGCTGGCATAAGTTTTTAGCCAGTGAGCTTTTGAAGACTTGCACTAAACTCAAATATGAAAGGAAGCAGAAGTCTGAAAAGGAAGTATTTATTCTCTGCAAGTTATGCTTTAAATTAATTTGAGACACTTAATTTTTCTCCATGGAATAGATGAGTTTATACACATGAAGGCGGCAAAGTCTGTATTTGGGCAGTAGAACATTAGTACAACATTATGGATGGTATACATATATATTTTAATTTAAAATGCAAGCTGGGACTCTACGTAATTACATAGTATAAAAAATGTGGGCACAGCAGGCTGGCCAGGGGCAGTGACTCTTCCACAGAAGAACAGCACAGAAATCATTCTCGGGCAATACCTGTAACTGTATTAGGCAGTGATACCTTATCTTGGCAGTTTTTCAGTCAAAACATGAACTGTAGGAAATTGTTACATATTAAATATGACAGATGGCTTTAAAATTGGAGACTGTGCAGGATCTGCACCAGTGATAATTTTTTTTTAATTTATTTAATTTTTTAGTAGTAGCTGTTTAGAAGGGGTGTTGTTTTTCTCGACAGCATTGGAAGGTACTTATTTATTCAGGACTTTTGCTTTATGAATATAATTTCCCCCAAAAGGTAAATACATCTTCCTCCTTGCTTCCTTATACATGTACATGCATAAGAAAGAGAGAAATGCAAGTTTTCAAATCTAATCTTGCTAAAACTTGTTAAAAATACGTTTCAGATGAGCAGGCAGCTGGTTAACAAGTGCACTTGGGTGTGTGTTAACTTTTGATCTTTGGTGCATGTTCCTATGTTATGTTTCAATAGCATGTCTCTTTTCCTCCCTCTTCCTAACTCTGGGTGTTTAGCTTAACAGTCATTTTTACGGATTCTTGCTTTGGAGATTTGTGTTTTCTGCGTTTAAAAGGTAGCATTGAGTATGCTTGTGTGTGTTCTCTTAAATGTAATGCATATGGGAGACCCTCCCAGACATGTTACACTAGGCACAGACGTTCGTGGTGCTGTGGGGTTCCCGTCGTGCTTCACAGCCCTCTTGGGCTGTGTGCGGCAGGTGTATGAGGGCACCTGGCGATTCCTCTGAACAAAAGTTGCTGTACAGTATTGCTCAGATTGAGCAATGTATTACATCAAAGTCTTGCTAAGAGTGTTTAATCTCTCAGCTGTGGTGCATTAACAGTCCTCACTATAATGTGTTTGTGTCAACTGTCTTTGCTCCCAATGTGATTGATAAGAGGTTGGAACTGTAAGAGTAAAAGCTCCTGTTGCATTCATCTAGCTGTGTCAATAAGTGGAACAGAAATGCTTCATTCATCAAGAGGAAATTCAAGATAAATGTAAATGATTGTAATCACTCCCAAAAATATGCTTGTACCAAATATACATAAATTTGTTGTTGTTCAGAACTGTTATTTGGCTTTTAATAGTTGAAACACATTTTTGTGTGTGTAAATAATACTTTATGCAGGCTGCTTTTTCCCTCTCTCAGTCTTGGCATATATACAGAGGTAGGTATCAGCAAGTAATTTATCCCAGTCTTTTACAGCAAGCACTGAAAGAGGAGACCAGGTCCCTCTGCTCTTCCGACCAAATCTACATAATACCAGAATTCCTGAGAAATACTTACTGTTTCCAGGATAAATCTGTTACGAAGAGGAATCCATGGGTGCTAGTCCTTGCAGCGAGTCATTGCTAATAATAAAAAGAAAAACACAGACCAAATAAAGGTTAAGGAAGCAGAAAAGATATATTCTTTACATTCTGCTGTTTTGGAAATGAGTTGTGGTGGTATTATGAAAGAGAGAGGGTTGTTGCTAATAATTAATAGAGATCTGTTTGGATTAATAGTGGCTGTTTGGAAACTTCCTGCAATTAGAAAAAGTTAAAATATAATAATTACGCATAAAGTTGATGGGGACAGTAATAAGCACATTTAACCCTTCTGTACTGGATGTTTACCTTTTTTCTTTCGGCTGTGTGCTCATCTAATTGGATTTCTTTCATACTTTTGCATTTGATAAGCATTTAACCTTGCCTATTTGGCTACATAAGGCTCAAAATCCAGCAAGGAATTGGCTTGATTCCTGGCTTTTCCCTTCAGTCCCCCATGAACAATGCTCTGAATCCTACTTAGCATGTCACCCTGCACTTTACTGGTCTGGTGGCCCCCTGGAGCCATCCAAAACTCTCATCTCTCTCCCTCATCACCATCAGTCCCCCAGGGTACCACCCAAAAGGTGAAAGTGTTCCCAGCATGATGACAAGCCAGCTTTACACATCATCTTCCAGCTCAGATTTAATTAAACAGGTTTCTTTCTTCCTCTCTTTTTCTCTTTCTCATTCTCGCTCTCTTCTCCCCCCCAGTTCCTCTTGCTTCTCTCCCCCCTCTCTTGCATGCACTTGCTCTCTCTTGGTCTCTCTCTCTCTCTGTTTTATCAACCCTAATGAAGCAGTATTCTTCATCGATCCTGCTGATTGCCAGCCCATTCCTTTTGTTTGTTGGCACCGAGCCATTCAGCCGCACTCTGACAGCTCAGCTCGTCTAATTAGCTCTGTTGTTCTTTTCCCCATGTTTCACCACGTTGCAAGTTCAGTTGAAGTTGCCACAAACTTAATCCTTACATTCCTGCCATAAATTCACATTCTTAAGCCGTCTTTATTGTAGAGAGGAGAAGCCTTGTATGGGGACTGATCTTCAAGACCTTAACATCTGACCTTTTTATAAGCTGTTTTTCCTAAGAAATAGTGGCAATACAGCTCCAGATTTCTTTATCATATCTGCTGTATATCATTTCCTTTGAAATGAAAATACAATACAATAATCCCACCACTGTCTTCTGCATACTGTTGTGTAGTGCAGAAACACTACATGCAAATTTTCCTGGCAAGAAAATTTGATGTTTATATGGCTGGGGTGGGGGAAGCCAGGAAGCGCCCCCCTCCCCAAATAATAAACAAATCCAAAATACCCAACAAAAACCTGCAGAGGTGGGGGAAAATCTGCACCTATTCTAGCATTGTGAACAAATTCATTAGCCATCCAAAGAGTGCTCAGATTGTAGGCTGCTGACAGCTTCCTTCGTATTGTGACTAGCACCAGAGCCCAAGCGCAGGGAGGTCAGAAGTTGAGCTGTGTTCCAAACTTTGAGAGCCGTGGGGATTTCTGTTGAAACTAGCACTCAGCTAAGCCAACAAACCAGAGTGTTTCAGGTAAGGTAGTACCTTCCTGACAAAAAATGGAAGCTTGTTTCTACAGCCTGACCCTGATGCTGCGAATGCTCATTCCCACAATTAACTCCAAGGGCTAAGTTCATCAGCAGGATTACGTGCTGCTATAGGTAGGCACATGCATAAACTTTGCCTATATAGTGATCACAAGTGCTTATTCCTTTCCTGGAAGTAAAGCTTGTTTGCTTGTGGAGTTAAGTAAATTAAGCTTGATTTCTGAAAGTGATAGATAGGTTATTTAAGATTGGATTGGCAGCAACATCATCAAAAAGCTTTGAATTTTATTACAGACAACAAAAGATAAACTAATGTAACACTAGAGGTGATGATGATAATCTATCTGGCAAGGGTTTCTGTTCAACTGCTGAAAGGAAGCAAACCTTTAATGAAAAATGAACTATGTTTTTCATGTTCTAACATTTATTCTAAGTACAAATGTTTCAGTGCTCCCTTACACAGAAGTCTTCACTTGAGAAGTTGGGTTCCTATGAAAAAGTGGACAAAAGGATCATGATTTCAGGGCTGAACTCCACTTTCCAATATAATGTACAGCACCACACAGGATTTTCCAGTTTTACTCTATCAAGTGAACTGTATAAGGGGAAGCTCACATTTAGGGAATCTTTTGTCAGATACTTAGCCTGTAGCAAAAAGAACAGTGGATCAAAGTTTTGTTGCTTTGCTAATAGCTAACAGTGACAAGCATATGTTACATTTGCTATTCAAAAAATAGGGGTTGGGGGGGTTATGGGGGTTGTCCTTAAATAATTTGTGGGTCCCTGTAGTTTATATTCATCTTTTCTATTCATTTGTATATCTATATTCATTTGTAGCATTGTTGTGGCACAAATAAAGACGTTGAAAGGCAATTCTGAACAGAAGATACCTTTAAGATTGCAGTAGTTATGCCTATTTTTGTATTTATGTCTGTAGTTTGATCAACTTGAAGTATTTGATGAAATGTTTTCTCTGTGTGTATGTAATAGGTTCGCCCACCAAGACCTCACATTGTTAAGAGACCCAAGAGCAATATTGCTGTGGAAGGACGAAGGACTTCAGTTTCTAGTCCAGAACAGTAAGTGCATTGCTGCTCTGCTTCTCTCTAGTTGCATCAACAAACAGTGCATCCAGAGCTGGAACTGGGCAAAGGAGAAATAAAAATACTAGAGATCAAAGTAATTTTTAACTGACAAAAAATTCATTTTTTAATTATTGGAACATTTTAGAGGAAGTGTGAAAAAGCAAGAAACCAAAGTTTACTTATTTGGAAAATTCTGGTTTGCCAAGTTAGGCATAATCTGATCGGCCTGTTTAGTGAAAGTTTTCACATTTCGGAGGTTTGTTGATTTCTTTGGGGTTTTTTTGTTTTGAACTATGCTTTAAATGAAATTGTTAGCCACATCCCTGCAAATCCACTGTTCTTGCTAGGCTTTACCTGGAAGATAGGGAATTGTTTGTTTTATAGTGGTGGCAGTAAGGCTTGTGTCTCATGCTTGAGAGTCCTATTAACAGAAGGTCTGTAATGAGCTCTATAGCGAAGGCTTGTAGAGCTTAACTGTCTTGCACAGTACTAGCAAATTTATCATCTCTTTGGATTTGACTGTGAAGTAAACAAGGGTGATGCTCCAGGTAAGTTGTACTGTTGTAGCCTACTGCTTGTGCATAAAATATGTTGGTTTCCAACATCTGTCAGGTTCATGTGAACAGAATAGTCTGTTTCAGGTAGTTCCATGGATGTCGCATATTAAAGTATTTTTTAGAAAGAAAGACAATACTGTGTATTGTTGCAGATATTCTTAACATGTTGCCATAGTTGACTTAACAATAGGTCATCAAGTGAAAACCTAAGAAGAGAATAGATATATTGAACCTTACCAACATAGCCCAAAAGACACTGTTGTGTATGACAAATATACGTGTAGGCTGCATCCGCATGTATTTTGGATTTAACATTATGCGGATTCTTCTCTGTTGAAGTGTAGCTACTTCAGCTGTTCAGGAGTACAGAAGATTCAACAGCACTAAGTTCTGGTTGGGTGCAGAGGGTGGTATTAGCTATACTGGTCAAGGGTCTGAATAAGCAAGGTTCATCCTCTCAGTTTGGAATTTGGGAAGCTTAAGAACTGTGTGTTCGGAGCAGTTGATCTTGGAAGAAGGTGGTGTGAAACATGTGGCTAGAGAAGAGGCAGACCTGCTTGTTACTCCCGAGGAAACTTCTGAGCAGTGAGTAAGAACAGCAGGCAGCAGAGCCAGTGTACGTCTTCTGAGTCATGTGGCAAGATTAAACTGGTGCTCTCCAGATGTGAAGCATCTTTGATTCTGTCCTTCAACAGTGAGTAGAGTGGCATTTTCCAAATGTCCAGTCTCATGGCAGTGCAGCCTTAGCATGGGCAGGCACACTGGAACAGCTCCCAGACTACAAGCAAAAGATTCAGTGGCTGCAAGATGGTTGCACTGATCTAATCTGTCACAGATTTCCTTGTAACTCATCCCTACTTGCAGCACGAAGTAATTGCTTATATCGTAGCCACTTTGTGTTATTTGTTTATGTACCAGCCTGTGGTGGCTTTACTGTCAGTAAAGCAAAGCGCTTTGGCTGGTGGCCAAGATTACAGGGTATTTGTTGTATCTGAAGATACTAAAATCCCATTAAAAGAAAAATTGGTTGCCTTCCTTAAGCAAATCTTTTTTCCGTCACCACCGTTTATGAAGGAAAAAGAGGTGGAGGTTGAGCTGCCTCACCCCGTCCCCCCAAAGTTAAGTGTGTGGCTAGCTTTTTCCCAGCCGCTCTAGGATGGGGAGATATTCTGCCTTTTAGCTAAAATGAATGGTCACTTTTAAATTCGACAGCTTTATCTATTCTGTAGTGGAATTTGGTTGCCCTCTTGTGGAGCAGATTGTGAATCCTGCAAAGGGGCTTGTGCTGGTACAGGGTGGTAGCTGTCCCTGCACAATTACAGGAATTTTTAAAATAAAAGTTTTCTCTTAATATTTAATATGATGACTCACTGCATGTAGGTGAAGGATAACTGAGTCAATTTAACCGTTGTGTGTGTTGCATATGAAGGATTTTGCATGTTTGGATTCAAAAGCTGCTTGACATTCCGATGTGGCTTATTGCTAACATGTATTTTCAATTCCTGCCAGTATCAGACCAGAAATAAACATAAACATGAATGATAAAAATTACAAATATTATTTTACTTGGGTTTAACTTACTGCTGTTAATTTTAGCAAGCCTGTACAGTTTAGCTGCTTTCACAGACTAAGAGAGGTTTTTTTGTGAAAAATATTTACAATAATCTACAAAAGATAATGAGGATGCTTTGTAGTTATAAACTGACTTATTTTTCTTCATGAGAGTTTTACTGGTGGATTTTTCCATCTTTAAATGTGGAAGAAAACCAGGTAATATTGCTAATACCACTGACACTTGCTTTATGGTACCAGTTGTGGTCTCTCCCTGATGTTTCACAGCTTCAGTATTTTATCCAGTTCAAATGCAGTGTTGCAGCAGGATCGGATGTATTTTCATTCTTTCTTGTCTTCAGCTTCAGGTGGCAAAAAAAACTTAGACATAACTACTTCCAGATGGTTAATTGCAGAATATTGCACTCAACTAGATCTCCTGTAAGGTGTCTAGTTAGAGTGTTTTAATAAAAAGTTGGGGCGGTAGGGGAGTCAGGGCACACGACGTGCAACGATGATGAGACTGACACAACAGTTGTGATTTCAGAAGTACAAGTGGAGGAGATATCTAACCTTTACTTAAAGCTCAAAGAAATTACCTCAGAAATAACTTCAGGTGAATGCCTTTGAAACAGGTAATGACTCTGTAATCCTGACCTTTTTCCATGCTGTTTATCTCAAAATGACATTTTGAGTAAAGGGAAAATATTTTTAAAAATATTAATTAAAGGTAGGATTTTTGTGACATTTTTCACAAACTTTCTTTTTTCTGTCCCAGTAGAAATCATCTTCCCATATTGTTCTAAAATGAAAACATAAAACCAGGTGTTCTCTCTGTAAAAAAATCACATTGTTTTCTCTTTCTTGAATAATACTAAAATGAATGAGAGCACCACAATGTGTATTTTCACTGGTGTTACTTGGTAGCATTGGAGTACACTTATTGCAGCTCAGAGGAGGTTCCATGAAAATAGCAGCAGTGTGGAGAGGGTGCTTCTCTTAAACTAAACTTCACCTAATTAGCTTAATTGCACTGGTTCCAAAACTAATTATTAGTCAGTTACTTTTTTCAGGTACTCGTGTGTGGGATAGGTTTGTGAGGAGCAGCTTTGGTTCAATGAGAAGTTTCTTTTTATATTTAAAACTAACACTAACTTTTTGGCCTTGAAGTGACTACATGAAGGCTTCAGAGGTGTTTCCCAGCATCTCTGACTTCTTAGTTCAGACTGTGACTTTTGCATCCTCCTTCCATCTGGTGGAGGCAGGATGCTGAGGGCAGGGTGCCACCACCCGCTCCGCAAGCCGGACACCATGAACTCATTTCTCAGGGGAGCCTCTTGCATTTCTAATGTTGCGTGTCGTCTCTGAAAAGTAAACCACTATCTAGGCACCCTCTCAGTTGTTACATTTATTAATGTATTTCTTATGTTAATAGGAAATTTGCATGTTGAGTTACATGAGTTAATTTGTTTAATATATATAAAAGAAAAGCATTGTTTTGGGGGTATATGTGCTCATTTTCTAATCAGTCTTCAATTAGAACACAGGAGGCTGGGAGCAGTGACTTCAGAGAACACTGACAATATTGCTAATGTCTGTTGTTAAACCATTATATTTAGAAGAGCTGGTGAAAGAACTATTGTTTTCCCCTCTCAACATTTTCAATGATTTTTTTTCTATTTCAATAGAAAGGGGGTTTTGTTTTTACAATTTTTTTGATAATTCAAAGTTTGTGATGTTTATGATTCTTAAAAAATTTTCACTAAATCCAAAATGTGTAATTTTAAAAAAAAAAATAGCTGTAAAGTAACAAGAAGAATTTGTAGGTGAGAGCTCAGAAAATGCTGGATTACCACCTGGGGCAATCCTGACACATGGGACGTGCCTTCTTAAACACAAATTAGTTGTTCACAGCAATAAGATGTTGCATTTTTAACAGATAGGCAGGTTTTTTGAGAGCTCTCTTTTACACCACAGCAAGATTTCCTATTAAATATAGAATAGGCTTCCAGAGTGCTCTAGGATCTGTCTTCTGTAAGTACCGACTAGCTGGCTTCCAGGGCATGCAGAGTGGGAGGAAATTAAAATAGGAAATCAGAGGGTCAGGCTCACAATTAACAGCATGTCAAAAGGCTCTTGGGCTGGCTAAACCCATGTCAGTGCTGCAGCGGTTCATTATGGCTTTCCAGAAGTCGTGTAGGACTTAGCAGAGAAGCTAATGGCTTTCCCGTATACTCTATGAATGAAAATAGACTGCAGCGCAGTAGTGGGTTATTACACTGAATTTGGTGTGAAGTCAGCGTGATGGCTGTGTTGAATGATACAGGCTCATAAAGCACATTAAATTCCAGTTGTTGTAACCAGGCTCTCCGAGCTCTGCCCACAGCAGTTGTGTACGGTAAAGGTTTTCCGTGGCATCACTGCAAGCCAGGATCTCCTTCGGAAGAAAGCTGAGCCAGCAAGTACCGGTGCGGACAGGGCTGGCTGAACCAGGGCGAACATGGCAGGAGCTGGCTGGAGCAGGCGATGCTGCTGTGCGGTGGCTCCCCTGCCCCGGGGAGGCTGCAGCAGGGGAGGGTAGGCAGGACGAAGGTGGCACCGAGGAGGCAGGTGCCCAGCAAGGGGGACAGCAGATGGGTACCAAAGGTGCAGAGCCGTTGGGTTTTGCTGCAGGCCATGCCAAGCGAGGCGCGTAGCACGAGGCAGGCAGGGCTGCTCTTCGGGAGCTCCGTCCTTCCTGGCTTGCCCGCCTCACCGGTGTGATGGTTTAAAAGAAACTTTAATTTTTGGGGCCTATTTCTGCTGTCTGCTTTGGAGTGAACCTGTCGAACGCATGCAGCTTGCCTTTGTAAAGGGATGTGATAGCTGCAGGGGAAATCGGCGAATAGATCCTTAGGACTGAGTAATAGGACAAAAATGTGAAATGACTTCTCGGAATCCTGCATCTAGAACTGTCGGAGAAGGCAGAGGTGTCATCCAGCTTGTTCCCACTTTGAACTCTTTGTTAATATTTCTGACTCCCTGGAAAATCTGTAAAAAGTTCATAAAAACTATAGTACAATTAATTACCTGCCTTTACTGGGTGTAGTGATCACAAGCTGTTGTTTCTGTTATCTGGTTGGATGACTTCAGATATGATTTTTTTTCTTGTTTTAATTTAAAATATCCTTTATGCTAATGTTTTTGTTTTTCTGGAAATATTCTGCTCCTGTGAACATTCACAGTATACTAAAGTGAAACTTTAAAAATCAAACAGATATTTTAATATTTTTGTTAGCTCAGGCTTGGGTGTACTGAGTATTCAGAACGCACAGGAAGGAATTCCAGTGATAGGTCTGTGCTTTGTTCGGATGCAGTAGTTACCAGGTAATCCCCACAGTCCCAAGGATCCGATTTCATACTGCCAAGAAAAAGCCCAGGAGTCCAAATCCCTCATTCTCTTTATTTTACTGTCTAAGAGGGACAAATTCCTTATTCCCTAAGGCTGCTGTATAGCTATTCTTTAAAAAAAAAATAATTTTTTTTTAAAAGAAAGAAAGAAAGAAAATTGGAAAGTCCCTTTTAGGAGAATAATGGCAAGTCCCTACAACCCCTTTGTACCATAATCTCTGTAATCTGGAAAAAGTAACACAGTTCACAAAATACACAAATTTAATTTTCCCCTAACCAAAATATCTTTTAAAATTATTACAGAATTCTCCTTATTAATTCCCATATCCTGCAGTCACATTTTCTGTATATATTTTTTCTATCTCAAGTACATTTAGGTGTCAATTAAATTTGAAATATCTACATTTGTCAGCATTTCATTTTTGGCCAGTGTGATGTGCTGCTGATTTGTCCATGCATCCTGACACATGAAAAAAGCTCCTGAGATGCAGATCTTCCTCATTAAAAAAGAAACCCACACTATCATAATGGTACGCAGAGCCATGGAGCGCATCCCCAGCTTTATTGCACTGTGTTTCTGACATGATATTTAAAAAGGAACAGCCACGGCTGTCAGTACTGTCATATGCTAGTGCTAACCGAAGACATGTTAAACTAAACATTAGAAAGAGATCAGCAAGTCATCTGCATGGTAACTCAGCTAAGAGATTAGGTAGGCAGGAGCTGGTGCAGTCATGTGGAGATGATGAGGGTTGTAGCTGTGACGGACACATCCTTTTTTCCCTCTAAGACTGCAGCAGTGCCTGCCTTGTAGCCGGGCTTGCTGTGACCTGCCTTTTCAGAGACAGCTCTTTGTGTATGAAATCCTAGCAAGTGGTGGGTGGCAGACTGCAGGAGAGTTGCCGAATTGGGTTAATGAGGGAATAGGCACTTTTTTTGGATTCCACTGCCTCAAGCTAATAAAAAATTTAAACTTGGACAATTTTAGATTGTTCATCCCTTACCTTGGACCAGCACAGCTTGCAGAGCACACCAGCAGTGAAACTCGAGCGGTTTCTTTTTTCTAATTATGAAATCCCGCTTTCATTTAAGGACTCTTGCAACAGCAACAAAACCGGTGCATATTAACTTGCTATATATTTAATCTTATTTGCACCGAGCTGCACTAAAGTGCAATTGATGATCTAACCAACAAGATCCTATCTTATTTCTTCATAATTTGTTCCCGGTTTCCTTAATATGTGCACACAGACACAACACGTTTGAATTTAGCATAGTCTGAAGGCAAACAAAAGGTATCGGAGGCAGTGCCGTAAGGGCAACTGTACCAGTACATCTGTTATGTGCAGTTACCAAACATTCAGTGTATCGGCAAGATATGTGGAAATTCAATATCACTTTTTATTTCTGGAAATAATTTTAGATGTTCTGGACTCATGTTAAAAGGTAATTTACTCTCCTTAAAAGAAAAAGACGTGTGTGTAAGTTCAAAACAAATATATTTAAACTGTTTATGATTTCTGATTTATTTTAGGTGGAGCCTTTTGTTAATGTAAATTGAAATTTCGGGGTAACAATCACTTTAAAAAAAAAAAAAGAAAAAAAAATTATAGCAAATTTTTCCTAATGCAGTGGCACCACCTCACTTTCCCTGGATGCCTATTATAGCAGAAGAGAGGAAAAGAACAGCTATGCAACAGCTTTAATTGGAGCACCACAGACTATGATTTAATGTTATCAGATGCATCCACTGCCACCACTATTTTAGACTTCTTATTAATGAGCTCTGACCTAATTGTGAATAAACATTTATTCACTGTGGCAGCTTGGGCCCTCTTGAGCTGTTGGTTGCAGTGTCCAACTTCTGGTTTTCCGACCTAATCTTTTAGACCAATTTTCATAAACTTTATTATATAGTTACTTAGTGAATGAAGCAAAAGAAATAAGGGAGTGAAGGCTGATTATGAATTCAAGTGCCACTAAAGGCAGTTTATTAGTACATCTGTACTATAAAGGCAACAAGCCAAATTCTTTCTTATTCTACCCATGTTTTTGGTCCTGTTGTGATTTCAGCATATCCTCATTTTATCTATAACACACATAGCGGTGTGACACACTTGCATTGCTCTACAATGTTGACAGGATTGGGACCTATCCTTTGTTCCACATGATGAGGCTAATTCTGCTTACACCAAAATGAATTTTATTCTGGACCTCAGTAGCAGCAAAATTAGGCTTCCATCTCAGTGGTGTATTGCTTTGTGTCCTTCACAATGTGCATTTTGATTCGCTACAATAACGAGGATATTATCAGGGATATGTGGTTGGTAAAATGAAGATGTTTGGGAAAAGATCTCATCCAGATGGCTAGAAACAATATTTGCTTTTATGATCCTGGTGATCTCTTTCCCATTATTCTAGTGATGTTGGGAAGAAGAGAAGGGACCTGTAAATGATGCTGGCTAGCAACATCCACCATGTTCATCAGCCTGTTGTTTGGTCCAGGAGACATATAAAGGTGGTTTATAGTGCTGTTGAAAAGAGGTTTTCTTGGGGTGTTTTTTCATTTCCATTCATGCACACTTGGATATGCCAGGATGCAACTGAAATGGGGAGAATAAATAAGAGATGATACATAACACATAAAATTTCATTATAAGTGCATATACTTTTGGTGGCTCTACACAATGTTGTCCTTGAGGTTTAGTAGATTGAAAAGCACTGGGCTGTGGTGTAGAGGCCTCTGATTAGTAGTGGTAAACATTGATGTGCTTTTACTGCTCTCAGTTACTTGTGAAGCATTTATCTTAACATTTTTGTGAGAATATATTTTCTGTAAGCTGTTTTGCCATCCAGAGCTTTAGTGTTTCAGAAAGAAATTAATAGTGGCCCCTGCTTCATACTTGACTAAATATTAGGATGTCTTAGCATTGCAAATTAGGCAGTATTTGAGGCACAATAAATTTCTTTGTACTCTTCAACCTGTTAGTTCCAGTGTATTTCTGCTTAAACACCCTGCCTCTGTACTCTTTCCTCTCCTACTAAAGCTGATAGTGCATTTAATTGTTTAAAGCAGTGATAGCTGCTTCTGAATTTGCTCCAGTGGAAACAGTGACTCTTAGAAGCGTACTCATTATACAGCCAAGAGTCGTTTACTGAGGTTTTGGTCAAAGTGGAATGAAACAACTGATAGCTACTATAAATAATAGGAGAAAAAAAATACCATGAATTCAGCAAGCTTTAAATATTTTTTTTTATCTGCCAACCAGCGTATGTTTACCTGGACCTGTATAGGCATGCACAGTTAGTTTTACATTCCTAAAAATTTAGGCATTGTCTTCATTAGGTACAAGAGCAAATCCTGGAGACCTGACCTCTGTGTGTGAAGCAAAGGTGACCAATATGTTCTTGTCAAAAATCTGGTGAAATGTTTTTGGTGGTGATTGGGGAGGTTTTTTGTTGTTGTTTTTTGGTTTTGTTTTTGGGTTTTTTTAATTACAGCTAAAGTGTGCTTCCAGAGGCACTTCTGATTTTCAGTAGTTTTCATCTGAAAGGATTTTTGTTCCAGGCTGCTGCTAATGAATTCGTAGTGTGATAGTTACTGTCCTGTATGTAGTAGAAACTAGCTTGAGTGCCTTTTTGCCAGACTTTGCAAGTAGTTAACCACTGAGTAAAGAAACATACACACCTTACTTGATGAACTGTATTTCTTATAAAGCCTTGGACAGTTTTATTTTTGTTCTAGTGTGAAGCAATTACAGATATCAATAACAGATACAAGTCGGAATTGTCAGCCTCAAGTCAGCTTCTCTCATATACCAGACTAATGTCAGTCTAAATATCTGTGAAGCAGAGGTAGAGCTACTATTTGTTAGCCTGTAGTTGGAGCTCAGAGAATCTGAGGGGCAAAGATGTAGTTCTAAAGAACAAAAAGACGCCCAGCTCTCTGGGAAATGTAGTGGGGAGAAGGTGGGTTTCTGCGTTGGCTTCTTTTGCAGTGTGGGTGTGATGGCAGGTCTCTGTGCACTGCCCGACTAGACGGCACCCTAGGCGTTTTTAGACGAGTTGTGTTTTCTGCCTGAAAAACAGAGTTCAGCGTTTACCTGCAGAGCTGTTTGCGGCAGCCATCAGTCACGGTCAGGAGGGGTTTAGAGCCTACAAATCGCTCTGTTTCTCTCCCCCTGGAGCTTTGATTGTGACAATCTGGTAATTTCCTTTTCTCTTCCTGTTTCCCCCAGCCTGGTAAAGCCTATGCGACACTATACAGTCTTCCTCTCTGAGGACTCCTCTGATGATGAATTTCAGCAGGAAGAGGATCCTGTCTCTGGCTTCTCTGAAAACTTTTTCTTCTCTGCTCCTTTTGAATGGTCTATGCTTTATTCTTTCGATGTATTAAGTCAGTCTTTGAACAGTGGTTTTGGCATTGGTCAGGGTGCTTGCTGCTGTACTTGGGATTTTGGAAATGCTCCTGCACTCTGTGTGGCGCCTGATGAATGTTCAGCGTTTCTCCTGCTTGTTTGTTTTGGTATTCAGCGGCATGCAAAAGCCTACTCCTGCATGAAACACTACGCAGCGGTGCACTGCTTATGGTTTTATACCAGTTCGAGCTCTGTGGGATGTGACCCTTCCACTTGCCCTTTGTTCCAGTGTGCTGCCTGTGTTCCTCTCCAAACCTCCCGCCACCCTTCCCTGTGCAGCGCTGGGTGTTCCTCCTGGCATTGTCCTGTGAGCCTTATTCCGGTGCGGTTACCAGCTTTTTGTAGTTTCACTTGCTTGATCCCAGTCTCTGTTCTGTCAGGTACCACATCCTCAGTGACCATGGGGAGCTGCCATGCGGATGTCCCGAAGGGTTCCGACTACAATCTGACCTAAAATTATGCAGGGAAGAGGGAGGAGTTTGTTGGGTTTACTCACTGTGCTACTTGTATCCAACTTTTTCATTTGTAGTGGGTTGTAAATTCCCAAACCTCTGTAAGTCAGTCTTGCCCGGTTTTGGAACAGGGTGCTGAGCAGCTTGGCCACGCTGCCCACAGGGCTCCGCGAGAGCTGCGTGTTCAAGCCTGGCTGCAGCACTCTGGCACCTGCCCGCGGTGCCCGTGTTCGGGAGCGAGCGCAGCCTGTCCGCGCCTGTCCCGTGGCTTTGGGATGAGGGTGACGCTGTGGCGTGGAGCACAGGGCACGCGGTCCCGCTGTGCTGAACCTCTTACCGCGTGTTTGAACATACCGACCCCAGAGGGCAGGTGTGGCTGAGGCCTCATGGAATGTCATCCCACGGGTTTGTTCGTTCCTAGCCTCACCTGCTCGGGGATTTCTAGGAGGAGAAAGGGAGATAAACTAGAATTACAGATAAAACTAGAATTACACTCATTCTTTAATAAATGCAGTTACTGGCTTGACCAGAACCGGTAGGAAGAGGTGCCAGGGTAGTACTGTGAGCCACTGATCAGGAATCTGCCTGCTGCCCGATCCGGGCAGTTTGGGGTGCTGATGCCTGGCTACATCTGAGCAGCTGGAGCCTGATGGGTACAGATGGGTTGGACTAGGCTGGAGAAAGAGGCTGCCAGTTTGAGAGTGGAGGCTCCCCCAGTGCTAAAATCCATTGCGTGATGCAGAAGGCAGGTTCCGAGACCAACAGGGACGTGGCCGCTGGCACTCGGGCGGGGGGAGGCAGAGGTACAGGTGCAGTGGCAAAGAGCCAGAAAAAGGCTCCCACACTTCTGGTTTTGGGATGGAGGAGGCCAGGCCACTGAAATGGTTTGTTTGCAGAATATTTCTGGGGCGGGGGGGGAGGGGGGAGTTGCAGTATGATCTTCTGCTTAGCAAATGAGCACATATTGTGTGAGAGACTGAAGATGTGACCAAGACTTGCAAGATCACCCTCCTCCTAAGGACATGTACCATCAGCTGTCTGCCTTGTCCTTGCATTATTATCTTGTGTTGCTAGCTGAATGCCTGCTATTTATGTGTTGATGAATGAAGTAAGAAAGATGAGTCCTTTATAAATTTGCATGATATAGATGTATTATAATAAAATAAGGAAAGAGGAGGAGGATTCTTCCATCGTGTATGTTTTTGCAGGTCTCAAAAATATTTTCTTTTAATTGAAACCTTGTTTAAATGCCACAGTAAAACTGGCTGCCAGTCAAATGCCAATCACCACAGATATGTGTGGCACCTCTTGTTATTAATTGGATGCGCATTATGCTGCTGTGCTCTGTACACAGAACCAATATGCAAATCTGCTGGTGTTCATTTTTTTGCTGAGGTATGTGCAAGAAAAGCATCCTGCTAACTTGGCCTTGGCTGTAAATGTAAAATAGGTGTCTCCATAATGGATTGTGTTGTTTCTTGATAAGATGACACCAATGTAATCATTGGAACTCTGCACAGTGTTCCCAATTATTGCAGGAAAACACTGAATTATGTTCTGTGCTGAGTTAGCTTGAAGGAAGAGAATGTGAGTGCCTGCAAAACACAGGGTGCTTTGCAGCGTGCTTTGCTGGGGGGGAGGGAGAGCTGGCATCCAGTCATTCCTGCTGCAAGAGGTCCCTTGTCAGCCTGTCTGTTACTGCATGATCGCAGCTTTCCTCTGAGTACTTCCCACTGACGTCTTTTTCCTTTCTGAAAACTCTCGAGTGCCCAGTCATCTTTGTATGTCCTTCTGCCCTTGGTCACATTGCTCACACGCCTGCTGTTCACAAGGCACTGTAAGCTGTATTTCGCCACCCAACAGCTTTTTATAAAGCCATCTAGCTCCTTAGTAAATACTTGCTTAAAAAAAAAATTCCAAAGACAGTCATTTGCAACATGATTTTTGTTTCTCTCCCAGGCCTCAGCCATACCGGGCCCTGAAAGAATCCGATAGCGCTGATGGGGAAGAGGCAGGCAGTCCCGAAAAAACAAAAGAGCTTCTGCCCGCCAGCCCTGTCCTCTCAAGCAAGGCCACAGAAATAAACCTCCTTGAAGACATTTTCCCTAACTTAGAAGTAGAAACACAGCCTCAGCCTCTCAGCCAAGCTAAGAGCCTAGAAGACCTGCGGACTCCCAAGGAGGAGGGAGATCAGCGATGCACGTTCGATTACCAGGTTTGGACTGGGTTTCACGCGTGCTAGGGAGGTTGGCCCAGAACTAGGGCTGGCTGTCTTACGTCCTTCTTTGAAGAACATTTTGATATTATTGGGTAGGTGCATCCATTTTCCAAGCATTTGTTAATGTGTTTCAAAATTAATTTCTGAATTAAGAAATGACTGGAATGGGACTCAGTTGTAAGACAGTAACTTTTTCCACTAAAGCTACAGCTTTTACTTCTAAAGGAGGAAAGATTTGCCCTGTTCCTCAGAATCTGTTATGTCCATTGGCTGTCACACGCAGTTATCTTTGAAGCTGATGCTCAGCAGGAGAATGAATACCTGGGAATTTCCAGGTCCCTTCCAAACTGCGTTATTTTTAAATGATTTTCTTTTAATCTGGCCGTTTGGGTCTAGGCATCATTTGAACATTCATCTGCATTGTAGAAGAGAGATTCTTTATGAAGAACTTCACTGAATATATGCAGCTTATAAAATGCCAAACTAAAGCAGACTCTGAGATCTTCATGTGACATGAAAGAAAAGAATGTAATTTCTACCTTATAATAATATTTAATTTGGTGTTATAGCCAGATATTTCATTTGACAGCTTTTTCCATACAGCAGTTAAGGCTTTTCACTTTCTGCACCTTAGATACAGGTACGTGCTCCTTACTTGGCTCACAATAGATGCCACAGTGTCACAGCTGAACAACTCATTAGAGGCAGAGCTGGAATTAAAACTGCAGAGTCCTGCTTCTGATTGCCTGCCTGCCAGCCGAGGCTGTGTGCTGCTGTCCCTCTCCAGTGTGCGCAGCCTGGACGGATCCCCTTCCACCTGCAGCTCAGCAGCCTGCCTTCACTTTAAGCTCTATGTTGTGAAGAGATGAGTAAAAGTTAAATTCTGATTTTTTTTATGCTTTCTTGCAGAGAATGGATCTCGGTGTGTCTGAGAGGAACAGGATTGTGCCAACCATGAAGCTGTCTCACCCTTACAACAAGCTGTGGAGTATGGGTCATGACGACATGGCTATTCCTACCAAGTATTCCCAAAGCTCGCCAGAAAGGCCCTTGACTGTCCTTGGTAACATGCCGCCAATCACAAGGAGACCCCGGAGCAGAGACAGCATCCTGGCTCCTGCAGAAAAGGATGAATCAAACCCTGCCATTCAAGGGAACATCACCATTCCTAGGCCACAGGGAAGAAAGACTCCTGAACTGGGGATAGTGCCACCACCGCCAGCACCCAGGGCTTCCAAGCATCAGACTCCAGCGGGACAAGCAGAAATTCTCACCACCCACGCTACAGGACGTAGCCATTTGGTTTCAGATCTGATCCCAGAGCCCTTTGGAGTTGGTAGTGTGTCCTTAGACCCCGAAATCCAGCAGGCTGTAAATTATTCCTCTCATCCATCTCAGCTTTTGTCCAGTGCTACCAGCACTGCTGAGATGCTCCAGCCTGTCAAGGTGAAGACAGAAAGTACAGGTAATGAAAGCGACTACCTTCTTAATCTCCTGGATCCATTAAAAACGGCCAGCTGGCAAAGCAGTGGTCCACAGCAAGGTCCCCGCAGCCTGCAAAGCTCAGCTGCTCCACCTGCTGCAGCTGGCTTTGTCTCGGTGGCAAGTGACTTTGTGCCTCCTGCAGCTGCACCATTTGTCCAGCCACTGGGTTACCCTTCCCCAGCACCACCACCTTTTTTACAGCCATCTCCTAATCCATTTACACAGACAGTGCCAGGAGCCCTTTCAGTGTCTTTAGTTAGACCCCCAAGGGGCTCTTTCACCCCCTCCTTAGGTCACGTGTATAGCTCTAGCTTCATAACACCTAATTCGAGCTTCTACCCACCACAAAGACCTCAACCACACATCTCAACACTATCCATGCCAAACTTGTTCAGCCAGGCTCCCGCTGTGCCACCAGCTCGCTCCTTACTGCTGCCGAGCCACAGCCCTTCCCCAGCAGGCTCTCTGCAGCCAGCGTGTTTAAGTGGTCCTTCCAAAACCAGAACGTTACAGCTGGGCCAGTCCAGCTCAAAGGTAGATCCCAAGCAAGCACTAGCTCTCCTGTCTAATGAACCCCCTTTGATCCCTGCCAGGCCAGCTAAGGGCTTAGAGTCAGTGTTACTGTCCTCAAAATCTGAGGAGACAAAAGATCCATTTGAAGATTTGTTAAAAAAGACAAAGCAAGACGTGTCATCCACACCAGGTAAGGTTGAACAGCTCAGAAAGCGATGGGAAACCTTTGAGTAGCACTCCTGATGGCCTTTTGATGTCCCTTCGGAATTGACAGAGGGGTTTTTTTGTTTTTTTGAGCCAGCATAAAACCGAGCATTTCTTTAATGGAAGGCTGAGCCAGGGATAGCTGCAGGACCATCACTGAGCTGCAACTCGCACAGGAATTTTTGCCCAGAGTTCAGAGTCCCCCCATTGTCCTGGTCCCTGCAACTGCTTCCTCACTCTGCACCACTGAAAACCCCCAGGATTCTTGCACTGACCAAAGCGGGACGGTAGTTGGGTTTGGGTTTGATTTGGTTTTTCACGCATAGCTTTTCAGACAGTACTACTGATGCAGAAGTTACTCAATCCCTTGTATTTTCAGTCCTTGGTGCAGCCAGGAGTGTGACACAGCGCATTGCACTGGTTTTTTCTTCCTGCCTTTGTTGGGTTTTCCTTGTGTTACACACAGCTGCTGTGGTTTGTTTTCATAGGTGAAGTGCAGCAAACAAACCCTGACTTGTGGGCTGCACTGAATTAATCCATTAGGCTCTTTATTATTTTTTTTTTCTTCCCTGTCTTGAAATGCAGACGTGCATTTAGCTTACACTCTTGGGTGAGCTTTGGTTGCAGATGTTTGATTTCCCTCCCCCTGTACACTGACATGGAAAGGTAACAGGGACCTCTCTGCTGCGGAATGGTCGTAATTCCTTGTTGTAACAAAACCACAGCACAGGGCAGTTGCTCAGGGTTTGGTCCTGCATCTCTGTTGGGAAACTGGAAACACCAGCAATTGTTTTCTTTTTTTTTTTCCTTTTTTTTTATTTGTTTGGTTTTGTTAAATACATCAGAAAATAGAGGGCATAAAGAGTATCCTAGTTCTTATATATGTGTATGTTAATATTATATATAAATATTATAAATGGCAGTATATGAACGGAATGTAACCATTTCTTACTTATTACAAACAAACAAAGAAGAGAAAAAACGTGGGGTATCGAAGTTCCCAGCTCATGAGTTGAAGTTAAGCGCCAGCGCACTGGCAAGGTGGCTGGGGTGCAGCGGGATCCCAGCTGCGGTGCTGGGCCAGCCGGGCAGAAGCGTGGAGCTGAGCTGAGGGGGTGCTGCAGTGCTGGGAGGGCAGCGCACCAGCTGCCTGTCACTGCCTGACTTCAGAAGCGCTAATTGCTACCTTGAAGCAACTGGGATTTCACTCTGGTCCGCAAGGCGCTCCGCGCCCTCAGCCTCTGTCCCACTGTGCTGCGAACCTTGCTGGCGTGACAAGGCAGTAACTGGACCATGAAATGGACTGTGAGGTCACGAAGAACAAAAATGCAATGAAAAGGTCAAAGGGTACGTTCATTCAGATTTTCTAAGACACTTGTCTGTGGCAATAGTATTCTCAAGAAATTTCATCTTAATCTTAGCATCCTTCATAAAACCTGCTGTCTTTGCAGTGATTATTTTTGTTTTACTTAAGTGGTGCTTTTTTGTTTTGTTTTGTATTTGGGCACAATCTGATGTAGAACGTTGCTCTAGAAGAGGTAATCACATCACCACTGAGCCTTTGATAAAGGAAATCGTTTTGGACACATGGGGAGATTCTTGTAAAGCTTTATCTGATTTCCAATGTATCTATTTTATTCATATAATCTTGGAAGTTTTCTTACTCTGGTGTATGGAAATGGCTGTCTATGCTTTTGAGTCTGTGCAGTACAAAAGAAAAATACTCTTAATAGCTGAAATGCCAAGTTTGGGAAAGACCTTAGTATTACATTAATATTATATTTCTGTAAAGTACTATTACTCTGACAAGCCAATCAGTTGGATTTGTATTTTCTTTTTGTGTTGGAAGACAGATGGTTTTAGTATTGCATAGTAAAATATTTAAAGTCTAAGATAATAGTTCCATTTTATTTTATACAGTTCAGAATATGAATGTTATATATGAATTCAGTCTGGAATTTCAGATCTTTGCTGTGAGCTAGGTGATGAAGCTTTCTCAGTGATGGTGGAGATGTACAGGCACCAGAAAGCTCTGCATACGACATGCCTTCTGAATTTCACATAATCTTTTTTAAAATTTTTAATGTCACACACTGATTATATACTGAGTAGGCCTGTTATGCATGCTTAACTAAATAGAAAAATGCTCAGGTAATTCTGTATCACTGCAAATCATTTTCCATCACTGGTTATTTTACTCTGCCCATGTTATAGAATATTTTATGCAGTTGGATTTTTAGACAAACAAGCACTCTTGGATTATTTTTTTAAGTCAGTTTTGAGGCACTGAAAAGTATTAATGCTTAACATAAATGGCATTAATCACCCTTCACTTCATTTTGAAGGGGCAAGGGGGGAGTTTGGACACACCTCTGAGGTCCAGGAGTGCCAGGCAGCACGATCCTGGACTTTGTGACCTTCCTCACTTCTTGAATAGAATTTGCAAGCAGGAGACTGGTTTACATGCTTCTCGTAATAAACTGCCCTGTCCCTAGGGCAGTATCTAGGCTTTTTGTCTTATTTAATCTCAGGAATTCCTTGTGTGATTCATTCCTAATACTACCAGATGTAAACAAAGTGTGCTTGTCTGGGAGAGCAAGCTTGGATGTAAACCGTTTCTTTTTCTGATGTAGAAGTATTTTTGATGTTTTTACTAACCAAGTATAAGTGTTTCTGCCATTATTGATCAATGACTTTATATTCAGCTTTGTACATTTTCCTCTACACGCCATACTTGTTTGCTTGTGTGGTACTGCTTTGCTTATTTACAGATGCTTTCTTCCATTAGAAACGACTTTTATTTAAAAGAAAAAACAACAAAGTTTCTGATGCATCCGATGCTGTACAGATGGTAAAACCATTTTTGTGTCTTGCTCACTCATTAGGTTAGAAACACTCTAGACACTGGAATTGGAACCTGTCGAGAGACACAAGAATCTTGTTGCTGAAGACCTTTCTCTCGTTACCTTACATGCACGTGTTAATTATGAGGCTTGAGATTTCTCTGCACATACTAGGGATTTTTTTTCTAACCTTCAATGAACGGTCTGTGCTGCTTAGATATCCCCCCTGCCCCTTTTTTATGTGTATAGGAAAAAAATCAAGCAGATAGACATCTGCTCAGTTTTCTTTCCAGTTAGGAGGCTAGAGTGACTGCATATTTCAGGGGAAATTAATGTCCCATTACCAGCCATAGGAAACCACCGATTCTATGACACCCTGAAGAAAGGAGTGTGCGCAGGAGCATTCCTTTTGTCAGCTGGGAATGTTTCACACTCTGTCTTCCAAAGAGATTTATTGTGGTCTGCCTGCGGTACTATTTGTGTGTGTGTGTTTTGCTTCTTGCACACTTACCATCCAGGCTTTATGATCAAAGTGATTTTTCCAGCATCAGCAGATCAGATTGGTCAGTAGTGAAAAAGAAGCCTGTTAGTTGCTGCTGCTTAAAACATCCAAGTTTGGGGAAATCTTTTTCTTTTTTTCCTTTTTTTTTTCCTTTGCTACCAATTGTTGGAAGTTAACAGCTTTAGGTAATTAAAAAGTGAACAGTGAGGAGAAGAGCTGCTGCAGTCCCACCCTGTCCTTGGGAACGGTAAAAGCTGGCGGTGGCAACATGAGACAGACTCTGGCCCATGGGAACCACTGTGGCTGCGCACCGCTCTGTGACAGCCCTGCACCGTATTTTCGAGTGGCTCAGCGGAAGGGCATCACAAAACAGAAGTGAGCTTGTGGTTCTTTTGTAGCACGGTAAAATTAATTCCCCGACGAGAGTTACAAGCTGTTGCAGAGCAGGGGCTCTCTGTAACCTCGCCATTCTGTTACTCAAAGTATAAAGATGGAGCAAGGGTGCTGACATAGGCAGAGCTCACCTTGTGCTCCGAGTGATGTATACGTTCCCTGCGGCAAGTTTGCTTAGGTTATTGCTGGGAACGTTGTTTGTTTTCCCAGAAGGTTTGGGAATTGCATTCCCAGGGACACCACCTGATTGTCTTGCTTTTTTGGGTTTTTTTTTGTAAACTGAATCTGTTGTTAGTCTTGGCCCCGACGCTCCAGCGCGCACTTTGCTTACCCATCCCTGTTTCAGGCTTACTGGGTTGTTTCCAGCGCAGCCGTTACTGCCGCAGCCCAGTGACCGTTACACCCGGTGATGTGGGCCCCCGGCCCTGCGTGGCAGCGGAGGGGATGTGCGGGGACGTGGAGCTGGCCATACTTCTGGGAGGCGCGCTTGTCTCTGCGTGTAGGCTTTGATTTCACTGTATGTGGACATCCAGTTCCCAGCAATTAGAATTCCTTTAGTTCAAGTCATTGATTCCCACATTCTAATCTCCTTTCTGTCTGCTGCTCTGACTGGGGCTGCTGGCACTGCGCTGGGTCCATGGGACAGTGTTCCCACCAGGAAGGGGCTTCCAGCTTGTCCTGCAGCTCAGCTCCCTCCCTTCTGCTGGAGGCTGCTCCTCTTCCGCCAGAAGAGTATTTCTGCTGCTGCTCAAACCCGTCCTGACTTATGCCACAGTGTCCACCGGCTGTGGGATCGTTCATGGCTCTGACCACAGTCTGATTTGTGCTCATAAAATGAGGGATGAATGGTAAAGTGTAGCAGCACAGGTCAACAGAGAACGCAGCAGGTTCCAGCTGCCCCTTCTGTGTTTCTACAACGGATTGTTACTGGCTGCTGTGCAGGGCTGCCGTGTTCAGGCCTGTGCTTAGAGCTCTGGTGTGTGACAAACAAAAATAATCAGAAAATTAATGAGTTTTTAACTGTGAAAGAGTCATTGAGGTTTGCCACTGTGCAAACTGTGTGTTACAGACCAAACCCAGCCATCTAGACATCGAGTTACTCTTTGGAAAAAAAAAAGTCACAAGTCAAGGTAACTAGGTCTATTTTTAACCAAATTTTATTGTAAATTTCATTTGAAGGAAATTTAATTTTTTACAAATTACAAAATTTACAATTACAAAAGAAATCAGGATCAGGATCATTACCTACAGCAAATCCAGTTTTGTGAAAAAATATATTCAAAAATTAAATATCAAAAGAAAGTTAAGTTCATTATTGAAAAAAAAACAAACCAACCTTTCATAAATTATCTTGCAGAAATGCTCAAGACACTGACAAAGTATTTTAACACTTTTTCTAGTACTGGCTTTGGGTGCTTGAAATAAAAACATCTGCTCTGCTAATTCTGTAAAGCGACGGAGCAGGAGCTTTTGCGCTGACTGCAGGGAGTAGCAGGGGATGCAGACAAGCGCTCTGCGTGCGCTTTGCTGGTTTGTAGATGTCCGCACTGTTGTGGGTTTTGTAGCTTCTTGTTGCCTTTCAGGATATTTCAGTAGCTCAGTAACAGCTCTTATGACACAAGTCTGGTTTTCTTCTCAAAATAATACAGGCTGGAGTAATATTTGTTCATTTAGATCCTGTTGCTGCCTTCATTTTTCTACAATTTAAACACAAAAAGTGGAGTGGAACTAGAAGTTCACGTACACGCCCCTCCTGGCAGGGACCTGGTGGTTAATCAGGTCCGTGTTTTGTGAAACGCCAGAAAGCTGTAGGACTATTACGGGTCTCTGTGGGGTGAAGAACACCCCTACCTTTGCCTTTAGGTCAAGGCCACGCAGGGGCTGCAGCAGGACACGAGGGGCTCTGCCCCGGGTGTCTGGCCCAGCCCGCTGCTGCTACCTGGGGTCTGCGCCCTTTCTCTCCAAGAGCCAGCCCGTCCCTTAAGGCGGAGGAGAATCAGACCAAGGGTGAAGGTTTGTTCCTCCGTAACCGCTCAGCACTTGCAGCCTGCCCTGCCAGCCCTGCTGTCCCGACACGCGCTGCCTGCACCATTTGTTCTCCTGTCGCACCTCCACCGCCGAGCAGAATGGCGCTCCCCGTTCTCCTGCGGGGTGCAGCTTCACTGTTCCACTGCAGCAAGGTGGCTGGCAGCGGGCCTGGCTCTGGCCTGGCACTGTATTAGACCTCCCTAAAGAGCATCTGGGAAGTACCCAAAGCAAATAATTCATATGGAAAGTAACAGCAGTGTTATTTCTAATAAATAAATAAAAGCGACTGCACGCTCACCGAAGTTAGGTCATTTCTTTACTTCATCAGTACTGTCTCCAACAAACTACAGCCAGCGTGGGATCGCCACTGTCAACTTCTCCTCAATATTAGAGGGGAAATGATCTTATGCACAAAATATTCATTTTCTTGTCTCCCAATGGTTTGGTCTTTTTCTATTTTCCAAAATTGTCATTCTTCCTTTTAGCATGCAGAACACCTGTTCTTATGCGGACAGACCTGATCAGTAGCTTTGTACTCTTCCCTTTGCTTAGAACTACTGAAACATTTACAGCTGCAGTAAAAAAAAAAAAATACCCAAAAGTAAAACCAAACAGCGTTTTTTTTCCAGTGGTGATTGGCTGTGGTGGGGGGATTCACACTCTGCTTATTAGTAGTACTTTGGCGATTACAAAGTAGACAGTGTTTTCTAAAATATTTCTCGGTGATAGTTGCAGTAATTATTCTGAAATGCTAATGATCTTAGACTATTTGGCCTGCTCTGCTGCATTTCTGTCCACAGGCTCTGCCACATTATGCTAAAGAAGCAGCAGCATACTCGGCAGCTAAAACAGTAGCAAAGGAGAAGTAAAGCCACACAACACATGTCCTGTTTAGGGCAATGCGGAAAGTGAACGCTGTGTCTCACTACAACACAAACCCGGGTTTTGTGGTAAAGGTCACTGTATTCACTAAATTCCGCTCTTTTTTCTTGACAAGCCCAAACCTGTCTGTCCCGAGAGGTACGGGTAGTGAAACACCCCCCTCTCCCCTCCTCGCACAAACAAGTACTACTTGATGTTCAAACACTGTCTCTTACTCAGGCCTGCTCTGTGGTCCTGCTGCTTCGTGCCAACTCCTGACCTTGAGGCACCTGCTTTGTGTGGGTGGCAGATACTACAGCTGTGAACAGATGGGGGAAACATCCAGCCCAACCTCAACCTGGCTGCAAAGTCCAATCAAAGCAAAGCAATCAGTTCTTCTAATACAAACATCCTCCCTTCAAGAAGGTGAATACTGTAACTGGCAACTCAGCCTGAGAAAGGCACTTAAAATATTGTTATGGTTTAGTCTAGTCTTAGGAAAAGACTAAGTAGACGTGTCTACTGTAGCACGGTAGTACTTGTTTTCTGGTATGTGATGCTGACTCTGGCCTAGTTTTGGACAGGCAGCAGCAGCTCCAGGAGATACCGCCCATCAGTGACCCATCAGCTTTGCAGAGGAGGCACAGGCACGTATTTTTTTGAAACCTTCACATTATTTCTCAATACAGTGGTTTAATTTCTATTAATTAGACCTGCCTCGCTTATTTGCAGTGACTGCATGGCAGTGAGTTACAAGGGCTGCGAGCCCCCGCGTGACAGAGAGGGAGGCAGAAGCGGCGAGGCTGGGCAGCGCGCAGGTGGCCGCACCCTGTTGGCTGGTGACACACAGCCCCATGTTCTGCCAGTGGTTCTGGGTACCCCACCGCTCCTGCCACTGCTTGCTGCCCCTCCTCCACTGCCCCCCCCAGAACTTCTGGTTTTCCCTCCCAGACTTTACTGCCCCCCCCAGCAGACCGGTTTTACACAAATCGTTTATGGGATAAGCTGCAATAACCGAGCTCGTTCAAGCAGCTGAATCTTCCTGCCCAGTAACAGCAGGCACTGCCCGTGGCCTAGGAAGTAGCTGAAAGCAGCACAGACCTGTCCTACAGAAACACAACTTGACACCTAAGACGGAGACACCGCAGCAGCTCCGTGACTGTTAACGGATGACACAGCACCTGTTGTGTGACCCCAGGTCTTAGATCAGCCGCTCCGTTGGTGGCATCTTGATTACATTCCACATTTCCACTCGAGCCCCATCTTTTTCTTGACGGCTTGGGCTGTATGTTCCCTGAGTTGCTCTCCTCCTCTTCATGACAATCACCGTGGCTGCAACAACTGCAAGGAGTAGGGCAGCCCCTGCAGCCCCGACTGCTCCCACAACGGAGGAGTTGCTAAGATGCGCCCACACTGGCTGCTGTGGTAGAACAGGGTGTTACTCAGAGCTTCTGCGCAGACAGTGCTGCATTTCACATCCCTCATCCCGCCTCCCCGAAGCTGCACTGAGCCAACGGCAGCACTGGACAGGAGCTTCCCCCCTTTCACCGTCATCCCCCCACCCCCCACCCCATGTCACAAAAGAGCCCAGGGAAGGCAGGAGCAGCCCGGTGGCCTCTCCTGCCCCACGTAAGCTTCAAGTGCAGCATCTGGCAACAGGCACTGCTGCCAGCTCCAGCACTGGCCCCCACCCCCGCAAAGTTCCAACTGCACCTCTGCTGCGCGGTACCCGTGGGAATGTCTAACAGAGATCACTTCATAAAACATGGATCGGTACAATGATTTCAGTAATTCCTGACAATCCCCCATAACGCCCTGGCTGGCACAGGGCAGGAGTTCACAGCTGCTGTTGCTGTTGAGGACTGCTTGTGAAAACCTCACACCTGAGCTGCAAACGCTTTGAATGGTTTGCAATTATTGACAAAAACAGAACAGTATATACAAACCAATCATAAATACCCTCTGTACAATGCTCCTTAAAGGTATATATAGGTCTCAATCTGTAAATTAGTGCCTCATTTAGCCCTGCCTTTTTAACGCAGATTTTGCTATGCCATTGCTGCCTGAAAGGTGGAACGGAGCAAGGGCAACTTCCAAGCAGGCGCACCCCAGCAGCTCCTGCAGAGGGGAGGGCACGGGGGGTCTGTGGGGCAGGAGAGAGGGGAGTAAGGAGGCTCACTTTGAGCCAGCGCTGTGCAATTGACTCAATTAACTGAAACCAGCTGGAACAGCTATTGCATACACAGTCTGCCTTGTACTTCTAGGTCCATGTCTTCATTACCATGCCTTAAGGAAACTGAGATAGGGTGGATCTGTGGCTGCAAGTGCTGGAAAAAGATCAAGGTCAAAGCAGACCTTGCAGGTGCATCTCCTTGTCATGGCAGCACCTATATTAACCGCTCTTCAGGTGGCACCTTTAGGACACTGTCCATCTCCAGCCGAGCTCCTGCCACTTCTTGCTGACTCGGACTGTAGGTTCCCTCTGATTGGCGCCTCTTCCTTGCAGTGAGAATCATGAATATGAGCCCAATACTGAGCAGCAGTAAAGAACCACAGGCTACAGGGACAGCTACTTCAATTAGTGGGGAGGGGAAGAGAGCACCTGGAGTCCCTTTCTGTAAAAGAAATTAATGAAGAAACAATGAAACTCCAGTGGTTACAATAACTTAATCTGAAGAACCCAAATGGTCAGAGATTAGAGGGAAAAAGTTTTTTAGAAAAGCCAAAAAAAAAAAAAAAAATGAACAGGCAGAAGATCTGCACCTGAATGGAAAAGGACAACAAGTACAGGGCTTGAGGGCACCTGCACAGAGAATGCTCATGTTCTCTCTTTAATCTCTCCGCAAAACACATTCAAATTTATTTTATAAAATGGACTGGGTTTAATACAAAGAACAGACAGTAACACATTCTGAATTATTTTTTTCCAATTCAAAACAAGTGACACTCAATGACACTCTTTAACTGGCAGCTTTGGTGAAGCTGATCTCAAGAGGGCAGAGTTATAAACAGAGATTTACCGATGGAACAGTTAATGCCATTACAATAATTCACGCATGGACAGAATTACCACAAGGAAGAAAACAAAGGATTTACTGAGCTGGGCAGCTAACCGGCGTGGAGACGGCAAAACTGAGTGCAGACAATTTACGGGACCAGTCCCAGAGCTACAAACTTGCTACAAGGAAAGCTGTCCCTTGCTAGTGAAGACAATGCACAGCTGTTTGTTACAGTTAGAACAGCAGTAAGTAAGAGCCTGAGCAACACTGCAGGTATTAGGTGAGGAAAAACTGTCCAAATAATACCACACACTCCGTATTCTCCCCTCTGCTTACGGTTTTTCACACCAGGATAGCCCCTGAAGATTTAAATGCCAGTGTATTCAGCATCCACAGTGGAAATCTTTTAAGGGGCCTCCTTACCAATATCAGACCAAAACACGTAGGTGTCGCTAGGAAAGATCTAACCCATGTTGAAAAAAAAAAAACAACCCACCTATAAATTTAATGGAGTAATACGAATTTTCAGTAACACCAGAAAATTTCCTTGAGCAGGGAAATGATACTAAAAAAAAGTTCAACAATGCCTCTGATGGCAAGGTAGAGAATTTATTTAGCTATTAAACTATCCATCACAACAAGATTATATGCAGCCTTGGGATTCAACACTTCCTTGAAGATTCTGGGACAGGGAGATGTAGCAAGTTTCAGGTTTAACAGTTAACCAGTCTAGGAAAGACTAGGATACAAACCCAGGACTGACACACCTTGCAGGAACATTAGGAAATCCTAGGGCAAATGATTTAAAATAATTTAAATAGTGAATGGCAAAAGCTAGATCCATTGAATTTGTAGCTCAAAACTTTTAAATTACAAAGGCACATACTTTAGTGTCCACATTGTATAAAAATGCTCTGAAACAGACTTGAAGACAACTTGCAGCAGGAAGGGGGAGGATGTTAGAAAGGTCAGTATGTGGATGGGAGATGGAGATGGAGATGATAAAAG
Source organism: Falco punctatus (assembly GCF_963210335.1). Taxonomy (NCBI): domain Eukaryota; kingdom Metazoa; phylum Chordata; class Aves; order Falconiformes; family Falconidae; genus Falco; species Falco punctatus. Next base: position 43,487,813 of record NC_137589.1, read on the forward strand.
GCCCAAGTACTGAGAAGACAGAAATGTAGCCGAATGAGTATTCTTTAGATTCTGGTGGAATTAAGGATGGTACAGAACACAACAACAAAGAACTAAAAAAACTGTAGAATTTTTTTCATTTAAAGAAAGCTTTGAAATTACAGTAAGCCTAAAAATAAGAAATATTTCTTATGGCTAAAAATAGTATCTGCCACCTTACAGATAAAATAAAAGAATTCAAGCTTGATTATTTACAACTTTTGGATGCTGCACAGTCTGTGCTAATGTCACAAAGCATTAGAGCGCAGGAGGAATATTCCCAGAGTACCTGGAAGTCCTTCTGCCATTGACTGAAGTTTAAGTTGACTCTCTAAGCCTGCCAAGACTCAAGCGATGTGCTGGGGTTAGTTCTGATTTTGCACAGCATGCAGATTAGTCACACGGTACCAAGGCTACAGGAGTTTTTTTGCAGTCCACCCTCCGGCCTGCTCTTTAGTTGCTGCTGCTGGTGGGAGGGAGAAAGAGAGTGCAGCTACCATCCCTCCGCTTCCACAGCTATTGTTAACAGCTAGCGGAGCCAACAGCCATCCCCTGTCCTCCTCCCTGCCCCACATCACAGGCCCTGGCCTTTGAAGAGGGAAAAGACAGATGGTTCTGCAGAAAGTAACAGGGATGATGACAGTGCATACAAGGAATCTACACGAAGTGTCCTGGGACAGAGGAGACAGAGATGCCTGAAGGAGTCTATGCATGCAAACGGGAATTGTCAGGGGTGACCTCATGGCACATGCATGACAGAACCTTTAGTAACAGCAACAGCAGCAAACCCCACCTTGGCACACAGCCGTTTCCATGCAGTGTGGGTTAGTACATTCCCAGGTTACCAGACAAGCTACCTGTCCGTGCAACAGCTTTACAGAGAAAAAGCAAGTGTATGATGTAACGACTTCCACACAGGCAGGATTCCAGCCTCAAACAGCAGTGCTTGCCTTATGCAGAAAAGGAAAAGCATCGCTGAGACTGCCCACCTGCCAGGCCCAGCAGGGCAGAAGCAGACTCAGCAGGTAAAGGATGCTGCTACTCTACTTGTACCTGAATCACTTTTAGCCAGACTTCATGTGACTGCCCTCCTCCAAACCCATCCATTTCTACCCAGACGATCTTTGGAGAGATCTTTGGTGCTTTGCAATGCTAATCCAAGATAAAATGCCAGCTGAAATTCCGTTCTCTGGGAAATTGGGTGGGGAGATATAAGTAGTATCTCCTTTTAACAGGTCCAGCTGCAGTAGTTTGATTTTACTGTCCAAGGAGTCATAAATCTATGGAAAGTTAGACAGCCCTGGAAACCATATGGCAGCCCATGCAGATACTGAGAAGTATTTGCTGCCATTGCTCATACGCTGGAGACTGGCGTGCAACAGCACCACACAGAAAAATACAATTTCCCGCTACAGGTTTCTTTAGTACCCACCGATTTCCTAACTGTGCTTAGCAGCGTGCTTTCGCCAGGACATGCAGGGGACTGTGCAACACGCAGGCAGCCTCACCAACACCCACGGAACCCAAGGACTGCGCTAAGCCCACTTTTGCTGCTCCTCACAGCTCAAGTTTGGCAGAATAGACAGGAGCTTCCACGAGCAAAGGGAAGTGCTTACGTTAACGTCGCAGCGCTCTCCCGTGTAGCTGGCACTGCACACACACTCGTATTTGTTCTCAGAGTCTTGACATGTACCTCCATTCTGGCAAGGGTTCGGATCACACTCATTTATATTAATTTGACAACTGGAGAGGAAAAGTGTATTAGAATTAAATGAAATTTCCCACATCTGTTTTTGTGCCATAGAATGTAAAATCATACAGTCTACGAAACCCTCATTTATTTGAGAAGTTCCTGTCACATCTTTTTCAAGTGCTTTCCAGGGTCCAACAACATGAAATTTTTACCCATCCATACCAATCCTCCTTTTGCCATTTCTGTGTGACCGAAGCCAGTGCGGGTCTCTAGCACAGTTAATGAACATTCATGAGGCACAAGGAACTCGGAAGCTGTTCACACTGCAGAAATTGGTATTGTCAGCAGGATCACATCAAGCCTGCCTCTTCTACAAGTAACAGCTAGGTTACAGTTTTGGAGCAGTTGTTTCAGTGGCAAAAGGACATATAAGAGGATGAAGCATTTCAACCTGCTCAGCTACCCCGCTGATGCAAGAACAAGCGCACTAGCTCCTTTGCAAGCACCAGAAAAACAGCACTTACTTCCTTCCAGTGAAGCCTGGCTTGCAAGTGCAGTTGGCTCCCCAGCTCTCGCTGATGCACTTGCCACCGTTCAGACAGGTGAAGTTCTTGCCACATTGCTCAGGTGGGAATGGCCATCTGTGAAAAGCAAGAGACAACAGCCCTTAAAACAGTGGTGTTGAGCTGGCAAGGTCATAAGCACAGTCATTGGTATTTCTAGGAAGGGGTTTGGCACAGGTGGAGAAGGGAATAGTCTCAGAAATCATCCATAATGTGATGGTATTACTTTGGGCATGCCCTGAGAACATGCAGGAGCCGTATATCAGTACTAGGACTATACTCACACAGGTGCCTAGCCTTGCTGATAAAAATATAAACAGAGACAGGACACGTCTGGAATACCAAACTGCAGCACAGCCAGGCCACCAGAAGGGTAACACAAGTACTAGGTAACTCTACACCAGAATGACAAAAGAACAACAGAAACTTCGGCCTGGGTAGATTAGAAAACTGAAGCTCAGCCATGTAAGTATTTATCTCGGTGTTCAATATTTTAACAGGTACAAGTAGATGCAAGGTTAAATAACAAGCCGATTCCTACTTCCTTTACCAATATAAGACATACCTTTGTGACTAAAACATACTGGATTTTTTCCAGACTAATACAAACGCTATAGAAGTAGACCTTATCAAAAAACACCCAGCCCTCCTCCTGACTCCATATCAATTTCTCACCAAATTTTAAGTGGGCTCCATGGAAGGATCATGAAGTGTGCACTGCTAAGCAGCACAGGCAGTATGGTGACGGGTAAAGAAACTTTCCTCCCCCAGTATGTATTTGATAAGGAGCAGAATACTCAAAGGGACATTGTTTTAACCGATACGCAGAAACAATGCCCTTAGACTTAGGACCAATGCCACAAAATACAACCAAGCCCTTGCTGAAGGAGTGTTCTTAATTAATCTAGGAGTGCACATGTATTTTTATCTAATATTGTAGGAAAGCATTTGGCAGGGTAAGGCTTTTTTTGCAGAGGTAGTAGCAATGGGCACCTTCATTAGCACTGGTAGCTCTCTGCTTACAGGCAGGCTGAGTAGTGCTTGAAAGTTGGCCGTGTATCACTAGTAGCAAAAATAAGCACAGTTAGGAACTCCTGCTACAGGATTACAAATCTCAATAAACCCAGTGTCGAAAGTTTTATCCAAAACAGCATTCTCAGCAGAGATTAGATTGTCCCTCTTCTGCGCTCTGCACAGGACCCGTCCTCACTGGGACCATATCCATCACTCCAGGACATTCAGTGCACCTGAAACTTCAGAATAAGCTGGCTCCATCCTCTGGGGGCTTGGAGGCTCCTTGCATTTCATAAGCAGGCCCGCAGGGTATTATTGGTTTGATCTGGTTTTGTTTTGTTTAATTCAATACAGGAGAACGCCAGAGGGGAGTCAAATCCTGGAAAAGGTGGATTTCTTGGGGAATGCAAGAAGGAAGTGACAAGCAGCTACAGCACTTGCATTTTAAATGGCTCTGAGATGTAGCATAGGGATAACCCACACAAAAAGAAAGGATCCTTATCTGCATGAGGTTGAGCACCTTTCAGTGAGGATTTGGATCCAGACAGCACCTTCCAGTTCACAGCAGAATTTAGGTGTTTTACCTACCAGATACTTGCAATGAAAAAGCGTCCTGAAGTATCCCAAAGTAAAAGTTCGGTTCATGTGGGGGCTCCTCTGACCCCTGCATCAAACCAACCAAGACACTTACTCGCAGCGAGGTCCAGAATACTGAGGCGGGCACTTGCAGGAGTAGCCATAAACGCCATCAATGCAGGTAGCTCCATTCAGGCACTGGTGCCGCACACAGTCATCAACATTGATGTCACACTTCTTCCCAATGTACCCCCGGAAGCATTCACACTGAAAATCTGCTACTGCATCAACACAGTCCCCATGAACACACGGGTTTGACTGGCAGTCATCAACGTTAGACTCACACAGCAGCCCTGCCCAGCCAGCACTGCAGGCACAGCTGAAGGAATTGAACAAGTCCTGGCAGGTGCCAGCATTGAGGCAAGGGCTAGAAGCGCAAACATCAGCCCCAGTGCAGCCCAGCTGGATGGTCCTTCTGCTGGACTGCTGGAACTGTTCCGGCTGGGGGTACGCGAGATGGGCAGCGAACGGCAGGTAGATCCCCCCTATCTTCACTTGTCCCAGGCAGCCAGTGAAATTTTCAGCTAGAACAATTACTGCATTGTTCTTCAGGAAGTCCAGGTTCCCAGCACTTCCCTGCAGAGTTGTATTAACAGACCCATCCAAACGAACCAGCCACCTGGAAGAAAGTGCAGATGGCTCTTCCATAGACACAGAGATGGTATGCCAGGCACCATCCGTGACGGACTTCTGGCTCAGAAAGCTGACACCTTCGATGCTGTTCCCACTCCTGATGTCCACGAGCAGGGAGGAGTTCTTGATAGCTATCTGGAGGGAATCCACTTCTTCCACAGCCCGCAGCAAAATAGCATCTTCATCCCTGGTTCTGAAATCCACACGGAGGCTGCTCAGAGTTCGAGTCACTGACGTATTGGTGGTAAATTCAATAGCAGCATAACTATTAAATGTTGCATTAGCCAGACCTATAAATAAAGGGGTAGAACATAAGGGATTTGAAAGACAGTTGGTGTCATGTTTGAGACAGGCAGACTCCTGGCACGTTCCCTCCCTTAAGAATCATGTAAGCTTAGTGTGAGTAGGATTACAAGCCTACCTGCTGGCATCCTTAAAGCTCTTCCTGTTTACAACTGCACCTCTAATAATAATATCAAGCTCCTGCGTAGCAATTTCTACTCATTAGTCGCACAGCACTGCACAAAAATACAACTATTCCCCTTTTACTGCTAGAAAAACTAGAACATAATACATCAGGAAATAAAACAGGAAAGTAATACATCCAAAGCTGCTGAGGTGGCCAGTGACAGAGCCGGGAACACCCCAACATCCTGAGTTCCAGGACACTTTCTACCCATGAGACAACACTCGCTCCGCATCAGGGCATCATTAACTAACTAGTTTCCTTCATTCTCCATGGTTCTGTCTTAGGAGAAAACCGAGACACATCTGCAATACTTAATTGGGTCCTACTTGGTGAAATAACCCGACACTCTAGAAATGGCTGAACACCGAGAGAGCAGCATAGGCCTTGTGCTGCAATGATAAGGTAGGCAACCACTCCACAGAAGTAGATAGTTCTGCCCTGATCCCCTTATCAAGTCAAAGCAACTATCTGTGAAGAAAACACCTTTGAGTACCATCTTTGCTCTGTCACAACCTGGTGGTAAACCCCTAAAGTACACGCTGCCCTCAAAAGTGTGTGCCTGGGCATCATTCCATTTCCTTTCTGCGGCATGTTTGCATTTATCGCAACAGTACAAACTGGGAATACTGATCATAGACAGTGAACAGCAGGGATTTTACCAACATGAGAGAACAATATTTTACCAACAATTGTGAGAACAATACTTACACACATATCCTGCCAGGACATCTATACAGGTGGTAGCTTCAGGACATGGGTCACTTGCACACCAGACTCTCTCTTCACAAAATTTCCCAGTGAAATTTGCTGGACAGCTGCAATGGAAATCATTCCAAGTGACAATGCATCTGCCACCATTCTGACATGGTTCAGACTGAAAAATAGAACGGCGGAATTTAGGAGCAGTGTAATTCAACTTTGAATCTAAGAGAATGTGGTAGAAGGAAATGCAACAACAAAGATTAGTACCAGCAGCGCCTGAATCAAGCAAGAAGGTTAATTAAAACAGTGACTCAATAGCAGCAAAAGAAGCACAAAGGTCTCTGCCGGATAAATTCCTGACACCCTGCCTATCCTGTGTGATCAACCCTGCTGATGAATAGAAACTCCCCAGGCAGAGCCCCACCAATCTGGAAAAGAACACAGCACAAAAGCAAAAGCAAGAAACAGATGAAACAAGCTGCAATGCTCCTGAAAACCTCACCAAGTTCTGTCGCTAGAAGGACACACCTAATACCAGAGACAATACCTTACAGCACCATGAGCAAGAAGGGCAAAATTAGGGAATATGGCCTCTCCATCTCCACAGGTGGCATAAAGGAGAGAAAACTTCTGATCTAAGGGCACCATGGAGACAGTTCCTTGAACTGCTGTTGCTGAAGCCACAAATGCCTGGGGGAAGAGGTTGCTGTGCAACTAAAACAGGAGGAAGGGAGGAGGTGGAAAGGTTACTGGTGAGAGGCTGGAGCCTGGAACATCCATGTGGGCTCAGCAAATGGAGGTGGGCAGCACAAGAGCCGGACTGCCCAAGTTCAAACAACTACAAAAAATACCAGGCAGCTAAAGAAAACTTGGTGCTTAAATTGTATCTAGTACACCAAGTGACACAGAAGCATACGGGACCACACGTCCTTCAATACTTGAGAAAAACAACCACAAACCAAACACTTCTCGTCTTCCTGATATCAGCAACAGTCAAATTTTTCTGTAATCACAGAACTATAATAAACAACTACACGTATGTATAGACAAACGAGAGACATCATACCTTGCAGGTGTTATCAGAGATGCAACCATTCACAAGATTACCACTTTGAGAACTATTGAGTTCCTGTGGCAGACTGTAGTTCTCAACCTGAAAAAACTCTATTTGGTGGCTGTTCAGTTGGATGTCTTGCAAACAGCCTTTAAAATAGCCTCCCCACGCATCACTGCTGTCTGGGTTAGGGTGTCCACCAATATACACTTCATAACCAGCTAGAAGAGGTCTTGCTACGAGCTGTCCTAGCTCCACATATGCATCTGATTGGTGAGCACCAACAATTCCTCCTTGGAAAGACAGAGCTACCAAATGTCTTCTCCCATCAACTAAATTTTCTGGGAATGTCACAGTATCTGTCGATAACATCTCTATCTTCAGCTTGCCGTTCTTCAAGTATATAGTGAGGCAGGGGTCAGTTTTGTTGCTGATTTGCAATAGCAAACCGTTAGGTTTCCGACTACGAATGAAAAAGGAGATGTTGAAGTTTGCACCAAGGCTATCAGAAAGGGTGAAAGAGGCAAAGCTGGTGGAATTCTCTAGGCCAAATGTTGCTGCTGGGCGCTCTGGAAGAGAAAAGAAGTGCACATCAGCTCAATGACAAGGGGAACGCAGCTGGCACAGGGATATTCGAAGCTGCAGCTCCTTATGAATGGGGCAAGATCGTTCTTCCCAACATCTTCAACATGCATCACGGTAATTATGCTCTCTCCCCACACAGGTCTGTGAAGTTAAGAAGTAGGTGAATGTGCCCTTGCTTTCTCTGGAGGATGTGAATTCAAGCACCCAAGTAGCAGAAGAGGGAAATACAGGCCTAGCAGATTTACTCAAGGACTTTTAAGCTACAAAGTTGCTTTTAAAATTCATAAATTTGGTAACAGCAGAATAACTTTGTACTTGCCATGTTTAGGGCTCAGGAGTGAAACAAAAACCTGGAACAATATTAATATAAGCCTTGCAGGAACAAAAAAAAATGCAAATATATATGATTTTAACTCAAAATTGTCAAAGAGCTTCCCCTTAATACTTCGTGTTTTATCTATAAAGCAATACATTCCTATTCATCCCCAACTCAGAAGTTCAAGATCAACTTTTCACAGTAGAACAACTTCCCTGCCCTCCTGCATTCACATAGATCTGATACAAAGGTGAAGTCAGAGCCTCTGGCTCAACAAGGAATAACCACAAACCTGACAATCATTCCTGCAGGCGCAAGTGACAGAAAAGGGATCAATGAGAATTTTATTCACAAAGGGTTTTGCTTTAGTTTTCTCACTGGTCTAGTAGAAAGTACTGCTTCCAGAGCTAGCATCAATGCTTATGCAGTATCTTTGAAGCACTGATCGACAGAGGAACTGCCAGATGTAAATCATGTGGCACTTACCATATGAGCAAGCTGGGCCTCCATAAGGCCTAGAACAGTCACACCTGAAGGTTGCCCAGAGGTCCACACACAGCCCTCCGTGCAAGCAGGGCTGGGAGAGGCACCACTCTGTCCGGTCACAGCCCTGCTTCACTGGGGAGGACTCGCCCACAGGCAGATCCACCGGGAGCACAGCTTCAGCATCTACCTGCAAGTCTTCCACGCAGCCGACAAAGCCTTGCTGGCTCTGCGTGTTGTTGGCCATTGGATCCTCAGCACCTCCAACATACATGTTCAGGAAGGCATGCGGGACCAGAGCAGCGCCATCTGGGACAGGGGAGCTCTGCAGGCAGACACCTGCACCGCAAGAGTCATGCCAGAGCTTTAGCTGCAGCGTGCTGTGCAGAACAACTTCAACTTTATGCCACCGGCCATCATCAACTCTCAGCCCCTCCAGGAGCAGTGGGTACCCCACATCCTCCCTCTTCAGTCCCGCATGCAGAATGCCGTCAAAGAGCTCCAGGAACAAGTATTCAGCTTCATGGCCTCGGTAAAAAAGGATAGCGCTGGGCAAGGTAGTTCGGAACCGGAGGGACACGTTGGCAAGCTGATCTCCTGCTACGTCCCTCCTGCTCTGATTGTTCATGGGCAGCTCAATGAGGAGATACCCTCTGGAAGCAAAGGAAAACGTTGTTGGTGTTGAGCATGTGGCATCATAGAAACCAGGCTGGCACTGGCACAGGTGGCCGTGGCTCTCAGCTTGGTAGGTTGGGATGCACAAGGCCTCATTTTGGCAGTCGTGCGTCTGGCACCCAGTGAGCTTGACAGAGCAGTTCTTCCCTCCCCATACAATGCCATCCTGGCTAGGGGCACAGTGGCAGGTATAGTCAGCAATGCCATCCTCACAGACAGCTCCATTCTTGCAGGGACCCTCCTCACACTCATTGATGTTAACCGCACATTCCACACCTGCGAAAGAGATTTAGAAATGGGATCTCACTGCAGGGGACTGTCACTCCCTTCCCCAGAGAAAGGCTGCCAGGCACAGACCGCCCGCTCCCCAGCACTGCCACTCGCTAAGCCATTCTCTTCAGGAAACCACCAAAAGACCAAGACCTGCTAGCATGAAGTCCCACGCTCGCTAGAGTGGCCCACCACTGGTATAAGGGCAAGAAAAACATCCTTCTGTGCTGTCCTCCCAGATGCTGCAAAGGTGGTGCTCTACAAAGAGCCTCAGCCAGTCTGCCTACATCACCCAACAGACCACTCTCTCTTCCAGACCACCTCAAGCACCACAGGTCATCAACATGCAGAGGATATTAAAGGGACAAACCAGCACAGACAAGGATTTTATGCTTTTTTAATAACAGATTTACTACACCGAAACTCAAATTAAGTCTATAGATCTGACGGGAGCATGTTCCAGGCACCATCGTTGCAGACAGCATTAAAATGGGAAGTTACTAGAAAGCCTCAGTTAAGAAAATCCAAATTCCCAGATGGCCCTCCAGTTGTAAAACACTCACAAAACTCAATTCATTATCAAACCAAAACATGCTCCACAGGCATTTTGCCATACTTGCACTAAGTTGATTTCAGTTCTGTCCAGTCCCGCAGAAGTGAACTGGGTAAAAAGTACTGCATGGCCGTTCAGCTGTCTCCTCGAGGCACACGCACCCCAACCGCGCTCAAGTAAATTACAAGACATTACACTCAAATCTGGTTAATGAAAATCTGCTGTCATTTTCCTGAGCATCTCCAGACTGACAGAAGAGCCCTTCTGAACCAGTTCACTTTATCTAGCCCATAACACTGGTTTCCACTAATCTTCAGAGACAGTCACACAGATAAACCAAGCATGGATTATCCCAATCTAATAGCATTACACGCCGAATCTAGCTAGCAAGCACAACGAGGACAGCAGAAAGAAAAAGAAGGAATTTGCACACAAAGGAGGGGAATCAAAACACAAAAGACATTTATAAAAAAAAGCCATGAGACAGAATGTGCATGTCAAAGAGATTAGAGAGTTGCCTGAGGGAAAGAGATGAGGGGAGATGGGGCATTAGGAGCACTGGAGCTGGACTTGACGTGTGATTTAAAGAAAGAAAAAAAAACACCACACCACCGCCACCCCCCAAACTTAGCAAAGATACAGGCTTCTTGAGCATATGTATTGCTGGTTTGTCCCTCCTCCCGCCCCAGCAATGCCTCACAGGCAGCCCTGCACAAATGTCTAGTACCCTGCTGCCTAACCAAGTCGCCTTACTTCTTTCAGACCCAGTTTTTAGCTGCTGTTACCAGTGCTATCTCTGCAGATAGGCGGGGATTCAGCACCAGCTTCCAGCTCCAAAATGTCGGTTTGTGTCAGTGTAGGGACATAACACGTATGGAGCTCTGAGAAGCACTGGAAGAGAAATGGAAGGCTCTGGTAACTGCAATTGCCAGCTATGCTAGAGCTGTCCTGTAGGCAACATTACCTCTGATTCCTCTAGGACATAGCTCTCTATGGACATAAACTAGAACTCCTCTCTGTAGTGCCTGTGGAAAAGCACTGAATTTGGCCAATAACCTCTGCCTTGAAGAGTCAGAGCTGCTAATACTACCTCAGCACAGCCTTTTTTTTCCAGCTGTTAATGTCTGGCTCGCTTAGAACAGAGAACTTGGGGTGTGATCTTACCTGTAAAAAGGAAGCAGCAAGAATGCCAGGATAAAATTAATATTTCAGCACAAATTTATGGCCACACTTGAAGGAAATGTGTTGGAATAAATAAAGTGTAATGGACATCTCTCGGTCTGAGAAGCCCAGCCTGGGAGAAGATGGGAATACTTCAGCTGGAATTAAGAAAAATCAGTAGAGCAGTAGAACTACGTGGAACAGCTTTTCCAAGTTATCAGTGGATTGGAGGGCTCCCAAAACTGTAGGGGGAAGTTTGCAGTCAGATTTAAGAGGAGAAGCTGTTGAATGGTGTCAGAAAGATAGGTTTGGTATAGTCCCAAAGCCTCTAGTTTCAGATCGGAGCTGTTGGTATTTACCGGGGCGATAAGGAGAAGATAACACCGGTTTGGATAACAAAAGCAGAGAGCTGTGAATTTTTGCACTTCTGAGAAGGCTGGGAGGCAGGGTCGAAAGCCCCGTTTTCCCCCCCCCCCATCACATTCCTAGCCTGACCACATCTCCTCCGGCCAGTGCACTCTCTCCATGGAGCAGCAGGAACACCTGCCTAGGCTGCTTCCCAGCCTCCCAGCCGACACCTGTGGGGTGAATGCTTCACACCAGGTGGCAAATTAGTCCCTACGGTGAGTGCACAACCCCAGGCTGGTGGCTAATTAAACACCAAGCTTTCCCGTGGGATGCAGCTGGTTTGATTTTTTTACATTTGTTTGAAAAGGGTGAAAAGAATAAGCTGACACTTCAGGTCTTTACACACTGCTGTCCAACCTCACAGCTTACAAACAGGCAAAGGAAATGTTCAGCAGCAGAAAGGAGAGCAGCTCTTCCCAGAGGAACCTAACGCACAAGCATCATCTTTATTGCTGTCATTGTTTCTGCCAGCAAACAGCCAGCCTTCACAGGGCTCGAGCAGGAGGAAAGGTCCTCTAAACCAACACCTAATGTATTCTTGCTTGCCTAAAAGCCAGTGCAGGGCCAGATTTGAATGTAGCAGTTTTTAAAACAAACTGGTCACAGAGGAGACTGTGCAAGAGTTCTAAAAATCTGGCTAACATTTTTTCCTGGAAGCCAATGTCACCCCCTGCTGAACAGTAGTTACCTCCTTACATGACTTACAGTGACCATACCCTTCATCAGCCAGCTGTCTTGCCCTCTCTCCTCCATTATCACCAATGATTTTTGTCAGCTGTGAACATCTCCAGGTTGTCAAACTCTTTAGTCACACCAAAACAAGGGAAAAGAAGGTATCTGTTGCATATTGCTTCCTAGATGCTAATTTCAGCACAGCAGAGGGGTCTGTAATTTTAGGGTTTGGCTGCAGATGATAGACTGTAAATTAAGAAGGCGATGCCAGCAAAATAAAGGAACTTCTCCCTACTTCAGAAAAAATAAATTGTTGCTGTAGGCCATTACAATATCCAGAAGTACAGGTCATTTCCTGGATGTCCATTATCCAATCTTTCCCAAGACGTGGACAGTTATGTCTTTACAAAACCACAGGAAAGTCAATATTAAGAAGTAGTTCAAAAGTAGTATGTTTCTTTAAGAGAGGCTTCGGCACTCCCTTTCAGGTATATTAAAAAAAATAATAATAAAAGGGAGGAACAACTCCATTTGATAAAAACAAGTTACTCTTAAGTAGTCTACTCTGTTCCCTCTAACTTTCTTAGCTCAAATGTTTACTATTATTAAACCAATAGTAAAAGCAATGTTGGCAACCTAACTCTTTACATCATTAGGAGACTTCAAAATGTTTAATGAGTTTCTTATCTAGTTAAAGACTAACAAAAGCAAACCAGTGGAACTTGTTATCTGAAAATCGGAGAAGTGTTATTTAAAAGGCTGCTGTCCAGAGACAAGTAACATTCCAGTTAACTCAGCAGTGTTCAAGCAGCCCCAAGCTAACAGCCCACAGGGCTCAGGTCAGGAAAAAACACTCAGAAGATGCTGGGCTTTAACAGCCTGCAGTATTTTCAAATACAAATCTGTTCAATAGATTCTAAAACATTACTGATGAGGTGAGAACAGTCTTGTTTGATAGGTACAACTCTTTTTAAAATCCATATAGCTCGCCATTCCCTGAATGAGGTAATCATTTACTGACTACTATTAATAAACAAAGATTCACTGTCTACAGTGTAAGAATTATATACTTGAGCAGACACGTAATATGTTAAAATAATAAGAACGTATAAAGAGAGATATTCTAATTTAGCTGTCATACAAAAAAAAAACTTGGAAGGACGAGGTTTATTCATGGGCCCAATTTTGAAACTTGCAAGTTCAGTGAGACTTCCCAGCCCAAAGCGGCTTGCCCTCTGTAAAACAGCTGAATTCCTAGCAACCTTTCCCGGTGCATCCTAATTAGGGTTTGTATTATTATTATCAAAAGAAAAAAGGAGGGGGGGGGGGGGGGGGGGGAGAGAGAGAGGGGGGAAGAAAGAATTAGCCGCAACGAACAGACCCGACACAATTATATTTGCACAATTACTGCCATTCCCATGGCAACACGCTGCTGTGACCTCTCTCCCACCGTGCACTACTACTCGAGGAGGCGGTGGGGGAGGAGAAGTGCACAGCCCAGCAAAGGGCTTGTCCTCCGAGTTAAAACAAAACCTACTTCTCAATAAAGGAGTTTTAAACCATTAAAGGGAAAAGGAAAATTACAAAAAACATCTGTAAAAAGCAAAACTACCGTTTCACCGAAGTAACAGGGGGAGAGCCGCATGTTTATACAGTTCCCCCACCCAGGAGCCAAGACCCATGCCCTGGAACACCCCGGGTTGACGGCGGAGCCAAGCCAGGAGGCACTGGGAGCCCGCCGACAGCTCCGCGCTCAGTTTGTGGCAACAAGGACATTCCTTGCACTGACGTTTCCAGAACAAAACTTTAGGTCTCTTCAAAATAAAAACATTCTTCCTTTCTAGTCGATTCTTGTTCCTTCTCATGCCTCCAGCTCCCACTAATCGCACAACCAGCTCCCTGCCCCGGGCAGGCACGCAAACATTCAGGACACACTGCAGTTACTGTATAGATCTCGTTACCTGCGAGCAGAAAAATTCCCTCCAGGATCAGGCGCATCAGCACAGATTTCATGGCCGACTCCTTGTGGACATTTGTGACAGTAAAGGGGGAGAAAAATGGGGGGACTGGGGGGGGAGGAATGATAAAAAAGGCTGGACTGAAACGGCAGAATGTGTGTAAGCGCTCCCTGATGCCAGTCAGACAAAAAGGGATTGGAGATGAAACTAGCCAATATAGAAGAGACCTGCGCTGTAGTAAGATCTAATCCAGCCCTGCTCTAAACCTCTCCAGCTGGCCTCTGTCAGTGCTGACATGAAGAATGCATACTCACAGTGTATTCTCGCTCGGTGCATTACAGTAATACCCTGCAGTATCCACAGCATTAGCTCCAACAGTAAAAAGTCAAAAGACAATCTCTTGCCCTCGCCGCCTCCCAGGTGAGTCTGCCAAATTCCATGAACAAGGCCAAACAGACTTTTTTCTTTTTACAGGCCAAGCCAAAAAAGCTGCATTTCCACCACTGTGTAATATCCAAATCATACAAATAAGGAGAGTTCCAAAGGCAGAGTGCAACCTGTGCCCTGCTGTACATTCAATACTGACCTGACCAGGGACCAGCACTCCGTGTAGCTCCCGCCCTCCACGTGCCCTGGTCTGTACATCTGTAAGCACAAGCGTTTCCGCTCTGCAATAGCCACGAAGGAAAGTCTCAAGTTTTAACCACCATGATCTGTTTCTCTGAAGTCAAACTGAATGGTAGGAAATGCCCTGCTTTATGCTGACTGTAATGGTTCAAACATGGGACTGCAGAATCAGAACTCTCTCCTCATTAGCAACCTTATAAAATTAGCTGCTGCAATCTCTTTTTTTTCCTCTGTGGTTCTGGGTTTTTTGTTGGTTTTTGTTTTGTTTTGTTTTTAAATGTGGTTACTTTCATATCATAATGTTCCTGGAGGCAGAATTAAACTTTCATGTTGTAAGGAACACAGAGAAGGTTCTTATTTCTGTGAAAAAATGTTATCTGGGAGCTTTTTCCCGGACTTGCAAGTCTCTGTTAGTATCAATGTCAGGTCCAAGCAAACAAAAACTCCCACATGTCAGTCTGGAATCTGCATTAGCAGTATCACTTTAAGATATTAAAAGAAAGCATTCCAACAACTCTTGCAGCTATTTTACTTCCTTCGTTTCACTCAATCCAAACATGCCAGTCAATTTTACAGATATTTTAAGTAGGAAAGATATGGCGACTGTTTGTTTGGAGTCAAAACTTATCAGACACTCATATTTGCGTCCTATGCACACACATGTCTATCCCAGTACAGATTTTCAATGCTATCTATATTAGCCAGTATGACCTTTCCGTTATTGTTCAAGAGAAAACAAATGTGTAGCCTGTGCCCATTCAATCACCTACTGCAACAATAAAGTGTAACCGTGAAGACTGGAGAACCTTAAATCCCTTTAAAAATATCCATATTTTGATTTATACACACATACATGTATATGTTTACATACACACATATCTATAGTGTTGATAAGAAATATATTGTACCAAACCCACGTAGCATAAGTCAGCGCAGATTTTCATCCTCTACTAGTCACTACATCTTTTCAATTTCATTACATGAAATATTGCTAATTAGAAACTGTGATTGCTTCTTTTCCCAGGATCAGTTTAAGGACTTGGGTTCTCTTAGTGAGACTGATGAGGATGGAGAAATACACACATGATAATTCTAAATAGTACATATTAATATATACTTAAATAAGACCTCCTATAAGCCAAAATGGTGGATCACTGAACATCTGTTTCAAACTACACACAACTGAGGAGTAACTGCTTAGGTTCTTTGAAATTGGAAGATTTAAAGAAATTAAAAGGATCAGATGATTCATTTTTTAGAGGGTTTAATTCCCCATTCTCACACACTGGCAATCATGCAAGTTACAAGATTCAGTCATGGGGTTTAAATTCAGAGAATTATTTTGTTCCTAATTATTTGTAAAACTTCTTGGAGAAGGTCAAAATAAAGAACATTAACTACGTCAGAGGGTTCTTAGCAGAAAAATGACACAAAATGGAGAGTGAACTTTGGATAGAATATCCAAATTTCACACGTTCTTTAGATAGAGATTAGCAACTTCCTCGCTGTGTTGGTAAATGAGACCCAGAAATTTAGGAATTTATTTCCAGGCTTCAGAAACACCCATCCTAGTCTCAAGAGCTAGCCTTCCCTTAAGGAAAGCAAAGCAAACTTTGGTCTTCCTGAATGCACATGGCAGTTTACATACTGCAAGCAGTGACCTCGTGGCAAGCAAATCCATTATCGCTGAAAATAATAAACATTGCTAATAAGTATTTTCAACAGACTGAATCTAGTCTAATATCTGACATCTTTGAAGCCATCTCTCCTGATGGACACAATTAGAAGACAGCCATCTCACCACACCTATGCATAAGAGAATTCTGTCTCTCTGGGATGCTGCTCTGCCAGAGTACTTGCCTGGCCTGATTCTAAAGATGACATTAAGCTGGGCTTCACCCATTTTGGTTAGTAAAGAAGTGAGATTTAATTCATTAGAGTTGCTCCACCACTAATAATCCTTGCAAAAGTATTTAACCATGGTGAGCTGGCATACCTCAGGCTGTCTGTAGTCAGAAAATCTATACAAAGGTCTAGTTCAAAACAGATTGTGCAGTCACAAGCATCAGAATCTCAGAGGACACTTTTGATCAAAACTCACCTGACACCTAGACAGAAGCAGGATCTAAACTGAAGCGTATGCTCTTGCAGCATTCTGATCAGATGACGGGAAAGTCAAAAGGTTTGATTAACCATGGAGCTATGATGCAGAAGGGAGATGCAATGTGGAAGGGAAGAGGTGTGTGTATGTGTGTGCCTCCTGAAGTGTTTCCTAGCTTGCTTCAGCTGTATTTACTGAAAGGGATTCTGTTGAAGGGGTAACAGTCCTCTAATCTCTTTACTAGCTTAACCTTTTAGCTTCCCCTTTTGTAGAAGCTACATCTCTAAAACAAATCTGACATCAAGAAATACCTGCACAAAAAAATTAAATCTATCCAAAAGTGGTTAGAAGGAAGAAGCATCTCCCATTTATTTCATGACCCACGACCCAGGAATTCAAGCCTATTTGATCTGGGCTAGCACTCTGTAAGAGTAACCATTTATAGCTAGCAACACAGAAAGTATCCTTCTTTAAGGACAACTGACAAAGACATTATGGCTGAACAAAGCAAAATGGTCAATAAGTTCTCCAATTATATTGAGACACATTCACAATCTCTCCCAAATTTACTACCACATCGCCTTCTGATTACTCATGAAAGTAGAAGCATTTCTCAGCCATGTGCAAAAAAGCTCAGAATTTTACCATGATCACAAGGTGCCACCGCCAAGGGATGACTGCAGTTGAAATGATGCTGCTCTTCCCCTCTCATTCAGGCTGACCAATGCCATAACACTGTGTTTTAGGACACTGCCTTTCTAAAGACAATTTAGCAGGAGTGGAAATAAGAGCATGAGTGTTTAGGCCATTTTTTAAAGAATGAATGAACCAAATTCCACTTGGGCAATTACATTCTTTCAGATTAAAAATCAGCTCCCATTCCAAGTGGAGGTACCCATCGTCTTCATGTCACGGCCTGAATTATTGCCTGGTACATGCATGATGAACTGAAACCATATGAATAAAGAATTCAGTTTGGTTGGGTTTGTTTTTTTCCTAAAAGACAGACTTTTCTTAATATGCTTTTTCTCTTGACCACAACTGACATAATTTCCAAGACCATGCAAGATTCATTCTCCTTCTCACTTCATTTAGTGCCCATGCAATCTTTTGATTCATATTTCTTACATCCTCTAAGGGTACATCCTCTACTAAAGCACAAACTGATGCACTGAACAGACTCTTCAGGACCTATTACATTGTTTTCTCAGGAATGAGACACTGCTTTTGCAACAACTACATTTCAGAGAGCGCTGGCTTATCTCCCTGCGCTGCTGTAGCCTGAGACAGCACTGAGGCAGTTAATTTTCAAAGAAAGAATTTCTCCTGACTCGAATTGTTATCCCAACACTCCCCAAATTCCTCAGACTGAAGGAAAAAAAATAGAGAAAGAACCCCCTGCCGCCCCAAGAATGCGTTCTTCATCAGAGTAGCAAGTTCACTTTAATCAGCGGAGGCAGCTTAAACCCAAGTTCATGGCAGATCTAAGCTGCCACAGAAATGTGTTTTGAACAGAAACATTATGGGAAGCTTCACAAAGTTGTTCTGTGATCCTAATATGAAGTAATAAGCTGTTTACCCAGCATGACTGTACTGGGATTAATTGACAAAGGAGGGGAGATTAATTGCTATTATTTCCCTGTCAGCTTCACTCCTCCACACGCACTCACTGATCTCACAGACTGCTCCCAGCCTTTCACTGTGTTAATGTGTCAGAACTACCTCAGCTGAGACAAAGTCCTTGACCAAAAGCAATATCCAGAAGAGCAACCTGCTTCTAATCCCCTTCAAGTACTAATGAACCCAAATTTGATGCAACAGAATGAACTCTAGCACTTCTTTGCCCATCATCCTGTGTTTCTGTCAGCTTTTCTGCCCATGAGCACGCTAAGAATTGGAAAGGATTAAAGAGATCTGCAGTTTGGCAAAGCACAATGAAATTCTGAACTCTCTGAGGGTGCTGGGGCACTAAAGGAGGAAAAGGGAACAGGGCACAGAAGTGAGTGGGAATTCTGACAAGCAGAATAAACTGTAAACCATCTCTCTGGATAAGATCTCAGTTCATGAGTACAGCATTGTAACTACCCAAGAAAATACCAACAAAGAGCTTAGATAAAAGTCTGTTTTCAAAGCCCTCACCTACAAAAGCAAATTTTTCTTGGCCTAGCCTATATTAGGAATCCAAAAAGAATGAGATAGGCCAGAAAACCCCCGCAAAGAATTCAGCCCAGTTACAGGTGTTAACTAGGAGTCAATTTGAGATTCTGGGAATGAAAGGACCTGTGTAATGGGTCTTCCCAGGGAAGAGCTGGACAGAGTTGCACCAGCATAGCTCAACCACTATGGCCACAGAACGAAAACAGAAAACTTTCCCATGCAAGAAAGGTCTAAGACAGTCTCTGGAATGCTGGTACCTGCTGCTGCAAGAAGAAAGGGACAAGGTTTTCTTCTGGCTTCAAGTTTTCCCTTTTCCCACGAGATGGCAGCCTAGTAACACTGCGGAAAGGTTACATCCACCTCAAAAATACATAAATACAAGATCGTGCTGGGGACCACCTTCCTTAAAAACTACTTCTTGGTGTTAAATTGCTCAAAACAGTGAGTACACATGGAATGTAATAGTGCAGAAGACTGAGAACAAGTATTTTAAACTAAGATGAGGTTTAGTATCAGTTAGCAGTGTCCCTTCCCAGCAGAGCTGATATGCAATATTCGCTATCCCCTAATTTCTCAGCTAGAAAATCGAGACCCATTAGGGTCAGGCAGGGCATTTGTGTAAGAATCCAGACTCCTCATTCCCTTGTAAACAGAGAAGGCTTCACTTGCTCACATCACAAAGACCTTTTGACCTCCCAACACAGCAGATTACTGCCTTCAGCCAAAAATCGCTGGCTCTTATCATCCAGGGGAGTTAGGGAATGGAGATGGTTTACAGATGTTCTATGTGCTGGTGATCCAATCTGCTATAGCCAGTAGCTTGTAGCAACTAGAATGCTAAGCATCCCTTTTTTTATTTGAAGGCTGGTTTTGTTCACCTTCATAGTACATCTATAAAAAAAAAAAAACAACTCAGTTCTCCCAGTGAACTTTCACTTCAGGGTACAGAATCCCTACATACTCTCTGCTTAGACTCTTCTACATAGTTGATCTTATGTCTCAAAATCTAGTTCATAGCCTATCAACTTACTTGATCAAAATCACCTAGCTTTCCCACGGCATTTGTGCCCAAAACTGTAGATGTCCCACCGCAACACTACTGCACTCCCCACATCTCAGTCCTGCTCAGCAGCCTGGGCTACCCAGCACTGGAACCCAGTCATGCAGCCAGCCTCAGCATTAATTAACCAGAAGGGCCTGATTCCAGCCACCCCCCTTCACCAGCATTACCTGAATAGCCTGGTAGGCAATGGCAAAGGAAGTCGTTAATAAGGTCCACGCAGAGCCCTCCATTCTGACACGGCTGGGACTCGCACTCATTGATGTTAATAAAGCAGGTCTCCCCTTTATAGTGAAAACACAAACAGGCATCTTAAGCGCACACGCGCACCAGCGAAGGAAAGAATCTGAACACAACTGCATTCATAATTTTTTGCACTTCTTCTCTGTCATCTAAAAATGCAAAATAATTTCTTGAACTACAGCATGTCTTTCCAGACGGTCTGGCAAACAGATACTACCACCGAAACAGTTAGGGAAATGGAGTACAGAAAGGTCAAGTGATTTTCCAGTGTCATGAAAAGGAACAGTGGCAGAATCTGAACTTCTGACCACTCCCATCTGTGCAATAGTGGGCCAAAGTCTCATTTTTCTCTCAAAAGAAAATAAAGTATTATTGTTTAGCCCCTCCTGCCAGGGAATTTTCCCCACTGTTAAATCCAGCTTTTTATACATACCTATAAACCAGGGAAAGGATGAAATTTCAGTTGAACATCCACAGAGCTTCTAGCTCCAAGAGCCAGATTATCAAGAACCCCCTCTTCTCCTACACACCCTGATTATACAGTCACTGTCACAAGAGTAGTCTCATCAAGGAAAACACCTACAATAGTTATCTGGGACTCTAGGGAATTCGTTTCCTTTGATGAGGAGTTTCACAGATACCCTGTAGCGACGAATTCTGCCATATGCATGAGAGAGACACTGACAAAGAGAAACCACCTTGGCATCTGCATAGCCAGAGGGCACTCATCAAAGCACTTGGAAAGTGCATAGGCTGTTGCCTCAGCCTTGCTAGACCAAGAATGACATTCAGACAGCTGTCTGCAATATATTCATACACTATGTGAACAGAAGCACTTTTCTGATGCATCAGGCTGCCACCTCCCCTGAAGTACCAGTCGTTTTAAGTGACTTCTGTTGCACAGTTAACATTGCTCCATTCCTATCTACTCAAACCATGCAGTATCTATCAGGTGCTGACAGGATGAACATTTACAGCACAGCTCACCTGCAAAGCCTGGCTGGCACCAACAGAGGAAACCAGCTGCTTGGCTATAGCTGAAATTACTGGGAAAATCAGGTTGTGTTCCATAATAGGCTTGGTTGGATCGCTCAAAGCATACACCTCCGTTGTGACAAGGATCTGTCGCACACTCATCCACATCCTCTTCACAGTGCTGCCCCGTGTAACCTGCCAGGAGACATCAGTGTCAACAGCAAGGACAACTTCACTGGAACTAATCTCCCAAAAACTGTGGCTGCACTGAAGGTGAGAATAAGACCCAGAAGACACTGCACTCATCTAGCAGGGAGTCCCAGGGCCCTCCACTTTCCCCACTATGTCAAATGCAGGAGCCAAATAATCAATTTGCAGGAAAGCATTACTTCATAGGAAAAGACATGATAGAAAATGGCAGAAAAGAGAAAGAAAATTTTATAGTTGAGAAACAGGGTGCACTTCCCAGCAATGAGGTCAAGTGGATTTTGGGATGGTCTGTAAGAGGGTAGCAGTGGCAGCCTCGCTGTTTCAGACAGCAATCAGAAAAAAACCCACTGGACCACGCAGTATGATCATTAATTCTTTACATAGCCATTTAGCATGTGCTCTCTCTATTGCAGTGTGCCTATATGCCAGCATAGTAAAGTTATTTCTAACCTACCTGGCCAGCAGGCACAGCTGTAGTTTTTGATTCCCTCCACGCATGTGGCACCGTTCAGACAGGGTTCAGAGGCACACTCCAGAATATCCAACTCACAGTGGTCCCCCTCGAAGCCTGTGTCACTGCAGTCACAACGGTAGCTGTGGGGCAGCAAAAGAGAGCGACGTGTAAGCCCCACATGAGGAAAGAGCAAATGGAGCTAAGGTCCTCGTACCCACTTGTGAGGGAAAGGACAGTTCCCACTACACAAACAGGCCACACTACTGACAGAGCAGACAACCCTCAGCAGCCTCTGAGTTCACACCTTACCTGTGAAAAGGTAAGTTCAGATACAAAGGCATGTTGCCAGCAGTTGCCTTTGCTGTTCACACTCTGCAAATCACTTCCCTTTGTATCTGATACATCAGCTGAAAACGGTAACAGTAATCTCTTCCTGCCTGCCTTTAAGCACCCAGGAGTTCTGCTGCTGGGAGGGGTCTTCTCACTTACTTCCATAAATCAGTTACCGCCACTGTGACCACAGGGATGTACAAAAAGCTAAATCCAACCCCATGCCACAGACGCACAGAGTTTTTTGACTCTAATTCTCACAGGTTACACCATGTAGACTTTTAGATCAGTCCTGGTTATCTAACTGCTCAAACAACACTCATTTCCCACCTGTTAGTGAGGTCATGACATGTCCCATTGTGCTGACATGGCTGGCTCTGGCATTCATCGATGTCAACCTCACACTGGATTCCTTCATAACCTGGCGCACAGGTACAGGTGTAGAACCCAACATGATCATTGCACAGGCCCCCATTCTGGCAAGGGTCTGCATCACATTCATCTATTTCAGCATCACAATTCGTACCTTTGTTACAAAACAGAGAAATATCTGTGTTACAAATCTAGAAAAGTGTATCTGTGCTGCCTAGACTTCTAAGCTGGAAACCCAAACTGGCTAGCATAGTGATCTGTTCTAATTTTGCTGTAAGAATATTGGGAGCTCGCAAACAGTATGTGACACTTAAAAATTCAGGACCTTTAATTTCTACTTTTTTTTGTCTAGACTTTTGGATTTTAGTCTTCTATCAAAACTAAAAAGAGTTTCCAGTACTTGCAAAGCTTTAGTCTCTTTCATTCAGGTTTGGTAAAGTAGCTGATCAGTCAGCACTTCACAAATAGCATCCATCTTCCAAGAGAGCTGTAAAATCTTGATCTTATGTGCATCTCTTAAAAATCTAACAATAGCTGGCTTGGTTTGGGATCCTTTGAGAGCAGGGAGGACAGGGACAGGAAGAGAAGAATCACACTGCTAGTCAGTGTTACTGAACTGTTATATACAATATAGCTCTTACAGTTTTAGTTAGACATGGTACTCTTCACTTGTGTAGCGTTGCTATTAATCAGATCCAGTGTTCTACATCAGATGCAGTTGCATTTTGGATAGGGGAAAAGTGATCTCTACCTGCTTCTCCAAAACATTGTTCCATTTGTTTAAATAATATTTGTAACTTGCTTTGAGATACCTAGGAAAAAAGCATTAAAGCAGTGCAAAATGCTAGTTACAGTGATACAAGATATTAGTAATTTTATTATGAAATGCTATTAAAAATTAGGTGTTAGCTCCAATACTACTGCTCAAGAATAACAGCACTTTTGGTCCAAAGTCTCAGCTTTCCCTGACAGAGTAAGACCTCCTGTGCAACTACTGTGTAACTACCCTACCCTACCACAATTCCGCCTCTTTGAGTTGTCTGTGGCCTGGCATCGCCTCCAAACCTTAGTCATTACAGGGGCACCTGCCAATCCACCTAATCTCCCCTTCTTGGCAAAGGCTCACCACATAGTGGACATGGCCATCTTAATCCTGGCGGAATGTGGGCCCCCTAATCTGCTGGTTCAAACCCGTCAATACCCACACAAAACATCCTTCACCCAAATTCCAGCTGCAAGCACCCGGAAACAACCTGGCTTTGCTAGCCAGTGGTGCTAGAACCTCTGGGTGAAGCACTAGATCATAAGACAAAGCTTCCTATTTGACATCAGAATAATTTGGAGTACAACAAACTCCTCCAGCTGCCTGGGTCATTTCAGCATCCCACAATTCTGAATTGAGGATTCAGCATAAAGATAAAAAGAAACTGATCTGCAAAGACAGAATTCTGCTTGATACTCAAAATCAGAAGTAATCTTAAGGCCTACGCACAAATTCTGCTTTTTTCTCTCCTTCATCTCTGTTCTTTTTTTATCAGAGTGAGTCAGCATCACTGACTGCATTCCTGATACTGTAACTTCTCCTCATTCCACCGGTAATCAGCGGCATTCCTGCACACCAACCTAACTCTTTACACACTTCAGTCTGTGACAACGAGGAAGGCTGAGAAAGTTCATGTGCTAGGTGGTACCAGGCAGAGGTGTGCGCCGTACAATTGCATTCCACTCTGATAAGCAGGGCGGGAGAAAGGAGAACCCCCAACTGCCTCCCTCACAGATAACTCACAGGTGTAGATTACTCTGAGTCACCATTAGCACAGATGCACCAAAAGAAAAATAAAAAATACTTGTGTCACATGCAGAAAAACATTTGCTGGGCATGAAACAATAAGAAAAGAAATCTCCAGCTAAAAGCTACTTTATTCCAAAAAGACTGCTTCCCTCGGAGAAATCCTGCAGGACTGGACAAAGAACTGCAGGCCAGATAGTGTTTCCAGGCATAACTTACCTCTGCCTAAGTACACATTTTCTGACAATAAACCTCTTTTCTTGAATACCTCCCTTAATTCCTGACAATAAATTTATTTTCTTGTATACCTCCCTTAATTTCATACTCAGAGCTAATCACATCTACTTGTATCTAATACTTGAGTTTCAGACAGTCCACCTACTTCCACTCTTGGATCCATGTCTGAACATGCACACTATCCATGGAAATCAAAGCCTTAGCTATTGTCTGGAAGCTGCAACAAGCAGCCCTACACCGTTATTCACACACAGTACCAAACACTCCAGAAAAACGAGTTGTGCAACAGAGATTTCATCTCATAGCCTTAAAACAGCAGCTCTCAGGACAGCTACTAACACTGTAAGACGCAGCAGCAGCAGGCAAATGGTGGAAACTACATGAACAGTCAGATGTAACCCAACCACCCGGCTAATACATGAGTATGAAAGGTACCTGTGTAGCCGGGGATGCACTTGCACAAATAGTGATCCATCTCATTCAGGCAGGTGCCATTGTTTTTACAGGGCCGGGACGCACACTCGTTGATGTCTATTTCACAGTTGTATCCTTGGAACCCAGGCACACAGAAACAGCTATACTCATTCACCCTGTCTCGGCAGATGGCTCCATTCTGGCAGGGGTTGGAGGCGCACTCATCAATGTTGTCACTGCAGTTGGCCCCGCTGAAGCCAGGCTGGCAGATGCAGGTATAGTCCCCAGGACCCTCGACACATGTCCCGTTATTTAGGCAGGGGTGGCTAGAGCACACAGAACTTTCTGTTTGGCAGCCTTCTCCATTCAGTCCTGTTTGGCATTTACAGGTGTATCCATTTACACTATCTACACATTCAAAACGAGGATCTTTACAAGGGTTGCTCTCACACTCATTAATATTAATGTTACAATCAGTACCTGTGAAGTCAGGCATACAGATGCATTCATATTCCAGCAGTCCTGGAGTCCTGTTGCAAATCCTATGGGCAGGACACCCATGTTTAATGCATGCGTCATAGAGGAGTTCACAGTTCACACCCATGTAGGCTACAGGCTCCACAGGGCAGGTGCATTGGTAACCCATTTCCAAATCCTTACAGCTCCCACCATTTTTACATGGGGAGGAGGAACAGCTGCTATCATTTTCAGAATATGAAGTTCCTGCTGAGAAAAGAGACTTTCTGTTAGTCGGCATTCAAAGCACTACAGAAGAAAGTTCTTCTGCTGATCATCACATACAATCTGAGATTGCCCACCGAAGTTCCACACTGCAAGGGGTTGTTCTAGCCATTAGCTGAGAAGGATCCTGGAGAATCAAACATGCACTCTAAAGAAGACAACACAACATGCCTCCATATGATGGCAATCAGGAACTTCTTGCTAAGTCTGGTGACTAAATGCCTGGGGTTTAGGAGGCACTCAGAAACCAACTATTTCAATTGTGCTTATCCATCCATGAATCACACTGAAGGCAGTGGAACATATCAACTTAAATCCATTCACAAGATGAACTTTGTGTAAAATTCAATGACCCCTTTCACTGGTAGGGCACATGGCTTGTGCTTGGAGATTCAGAGAGGCAGACAGGATCTTTTAAGATATTGGCTGCAGCTCTTAATGTCCCAGCTGCTCCTTCTGAGGATACAATTTTTTCTCAGCTAATCCACCAGTGATTTCAAGATGCTGCCATAAACAATCCAGCCCAAACTCCAAACTGGCACCTTTCACATGATTACATCGAGCAGCTCAAAGTTTGATAACCACTGGCTGGGCGCTCTTCCCCCACAGGTTAGACAAGTAAATTTACGCAGCAGTTAATTTTTAGGTGTTATGAGAACAGCAAAGAAGAGCAGAGATTGATGAGATTCACTGTACAGATGGCATTTCAGAGCCAAACTCAATATCTGCAGAGCCAAAACACGAGTCTAATATCCAGATAGCAGCAACTAATGTTGCAAATAGATTCCCCTCAATCTGGGAGTGTTTGGATATGATCAATTTATTCACACCCAGCCACAACGCCTTGCTGTCCCCCAAAATGGCAGTGTTTAGAAGGCTTTTCCTGATCAAGCAATTCCACCATCCAGAAATATGATGGGACATGCCCAGGTAACTGCAAATTTAATTCATGTAAATGAGATTATACAGGATACATGATATAACAAAAAAAAAAAAAAAAAAAGGGATTCAATTTAAATATTTTTCAATGGAGCAGAATGGAAGAATAGAAGAATCCCCATTTCTTTTCCAAAAGAAATTTCAAGTTCAGTTTGTTTGTGAAACAATCTGGTCAAAAGGCAGAACAGCCCAGAAGACAGCAGAAAGTTGCCTCGATATTGGAATTATGTTACACGCCCTGGACTCAATGACACAATTATACACTTTCCAAAGAAAAAAACAAAACAAAACAAAAATAGTATAACAGGACAAAGGCAATGCAAACAGAGGACTTCTCCCTTCACATAGGCAGCAGTCATTAGCCCCTCATCCCACTGCAGCTTTCTGATATCAAGAGTTTTTTGGTTTTCTCCATTCCAGAATACACAAGAGAAAAGCTGCAGGTAGTACCCCAGAGTGATTCCTGCATAAGTGTTATGAAAAATCCAAACTTGGAAGTAACTCTGCAAACAACTACATAGCAGATGTTTTGAAAATGTCTATGAAAAGCGGCCACAAAGCAGAGGTAATGTTCACAAAATAGCAAATAGTACCTGAGAAATAGCTACTGCTTCTGGTGACACAATCCTGCCTGCCCACCACTGGAAGTCAAGTAACCACTAGCATTTAATTTTGTTTTTACATGCCACTGTGTAAGCACCTCTTTGCCCTTTTTGCTGCCTTCTGTATGTAACTGTGGGCCAGCCAGTGAATCAGTTTCTGGGAAACCCTATGAAACTGTAGGTGGACAGTTACTTGGACATTACCCACAGCTCACCACCTTTGGCTCCCACGGCATTACTGCTAGTTGAGAAATGTTAACGTGCTGTGCTCCATGCTAAGGATTTGCCAAGATAACACACAACACAGCATCACTTCTCAGCTGACCTTACACATTCTCTCACTCATGCCATCGTGATCCCAGCCCATTTTTGGTCATGTTTGCCTTGCTCTGGTGCACCTTCTACACACCCCGTAGTTAATCTGTGTCAGTGCTTTTCTATCAACTCACTGTCCCATCAGCTCCTCAGCCCCTTTACACCTGAAGGTGGAGGCATCCCACTCCAGGGCCTGAAAAGAATTTATAGGAGACTTTGGTTTACAAAAGCCTGCCCCTGCCCTGACCTCCCCCAAATTCCTCCCACCAAAAGACTGTAGTGTTTCTAAGTCTTTTTTTAAGTGGCAGTGTTGATGGGGGAGGGAGGGTTCTCAGGGATTTAGGCAGCCCTTTCTCTTCCTAGCATCATCTCTATGGCCCACCCCTCCCTTCCTCTCTCATGTGATGCTGGGGAGAGTTGCTGAGCATTGCACTGTCCAGCAATCTCATTATTCTGCCATCAACCCTTTTATTCTCAGATTCCCAGTGAGGCAGAAAACAAGGATGACGGAATCTGCCTGGAATCTCTGTAGCAATTAGAGTGGGAACCCAGGAAACTATTCGCAAAAGAGCTTTACTAGGCAGGAGATACGAGCCTTTGTACGCTTAATGAGTAACCAGCCCCAGCCTGCACTTTCCACAGGCCAGAAGCACAGTCTGTGATTGAAAAAAAAAAAAAAAAAAAAAAAAAGAGAGAGAGCAAAAAAGAGACCAAGTCCATTGCATGTTCAGAACTTCTCCAATTTGCAGCAGTCTCCATAGGCAAAGAAATTCACTTTTCAACAGAATCACCATGCACTGCTAGTGTAGACAGGCTGAAGTCGTTTCAAAGGCTATGCGCATAGTTTTCTGCTTCCATTAGAAGCAGATAGTCTAAATGCTTCTTGTAAATAAAGATAAACATCAAAACCCTTTGCTATTTCCTGTCATTTCCCAAGTTCTCTCATAACAGACATACCTTTTTGTACCTTCTCTGTTTCGGTTCATCATATGACCATAATGCTCAATAAGCTCTATTATTCATTAATGCCTGTTCATTACAAAAAGATTTGGTGACAAATACATGGCCCCATAGTCACACACAAACTTGCAGACACAACAGGCCAGATAGCAAGTCAAGCAAACACAAAGCTTCACTAAAAAGTCAAAAGGCCCTCTTGGCTTACCAAACCCAGCAGTACAGTAACAGGGAGAACTCCCATCTCCTCTAAACTCGCTGGGAGCACGGACTATAGCGGTGGTTCGCTCGTGTGTACTCATCAGCCCTGCTGAGTAACTAGTCAGGTACAGGACTGCACAGAAAAAAGCTGAATTCCTGCCTTGTTATTGTATCAGTTTTAGCTGCTTTCTATGACCGAATGTTACCTCAGTGCTGTCTAAAAGGGATGACTTCAGGGGCCTCATTTTGGAGGAAAATACTCCGTTTTTGGAACAAACATCATGAAGTAACACAGCATCGCTTTTAAGGCGTGCATGGTGCAGGCTGAGAAGACTGCAGTGTAAGTCACAAGAAACAAAACATCATCTAAATAACTTCAACTTGTTTATGAACTGCAGCTTGCAGAAAATCACCCTACTCAGTAGAGGTTGCAGGCGTATTAACAATACTAACTCCAGGATTATATCATATACTCCCCTGTATATAGGAAGCCTATATTAATAGTGTAATATTTCCCAAGGACAAAACCTATGTATGCCTAACCCTAATATTCATTCAGTGGCAGTACTAAACTTCTGGCTAAGTTCCACAAATGAGACAC
Source organism: Falco punctatus (assembly GCF_963210335.1). Classification (NCBI taxonomy): domain Eukaryota; kingdom Metazoa; phylum Chordata; class Aves; order Falconiformes; family Falconidae; genus Falco; species Falco punctatus. Next base: position 43,517,001 of record NC_137589.1, read on the forward strand.
TGTTATGGAGTGACGTCAGAAAGGGGGATTTCAGCAGTGAGAAGTGAGTACAACACTTGTGACATCACCAGGAAGTTAAGCACAAAGTCTGCAAGAATTCAGTGTACTATATGGGTATCAAAGACTTAGACTACCACCTAGCTTGAGAAAGAACACAACACATACGACGTTTCCAGCTCTGGTTTTGTTACTTTCATCCATCAGTCCTAGGACATACAATAATTCCTCTCACTTTTGGAACAGATTATTATGTGAATAGCATATCTATACCCACCAAATGGTAATATGCATAATGAATAAATTAGCCAAGCATAATGAATAAATTAGCTTTTCCTTCTGCACAATATACCAACCATGAAAACATGTTATTTAGACTATTTCATTTCATGAAAATGGTGAAAATTGGGGCAAAGAAATAACTGAATGATGAGAGTTTATAGTTTTCCACAAAAGTAGTTGTTGCTGGATTAAACAATGACATTCAGGATTTTTCCTTTACCTTTCACAAGAACATGAATCAGTGATGTTTAAAAGAACATAAATATATTTATCATACCGTCCTGCAACCTTACTCTGAAATGAAACTGGAGAAGACTACAGTTTCTTTGAAGAATACGTTCCAGGCACTTAAGGGTGGATTAGGAGGAACTTCAAAGGCTAGCAGAGTCACATATAAAACATTCATCGAGCTCTGTCAGGACAGGTCTGGTTTTACACTTTAAAAGGTAGCTGACAAACATTTTCCCTAAAAGATGAGGTTTGTGACCTTTTGTATCACTCTAAGGCAAACAAGCTGCATTACCAGGCTTTGTTTTAATAATTGGCTTCAATAATTTTATACTTTATACCTTTACTAATTGATCTTGTCAAAGGACACTTGCAACAGCGAGTTTTCCAACCACAAAAAGAGAAATGAGAAATTAATGAGATGCTGGGCAATCCGAGATGCCCTTGTTAGCAGTTCACTGTCTCTCTCCCAGAAAGTCCTGAGGAATTCAGTAAACTGGGACAAGATGCTGCCACACTGCACTGGCAGAGGAGGTTGTGGGAACTGATAAGAGATGGTGCGGGAGGAGGAAGGTCTCAAAGAGCTGTAGCAAGGTTTTCCGTCCTTTTCTTTAAAATCAAACCAACCCCCTCAACTTTGTTCTCCATAATCTCACACATTGTGAAATCCAGTGCTAATGTCCCTCACAACATGAGTTGGATTGAATTTCTTTCACGGCCTCCCCTCTCCACCCTGACATTAAGTTAGTACTGCTGGCAGGTTTTATTAGACACCAATTATAAGTTGCTAAGACACACACAGGACAAGGAGCTTCAGTCATTGTATTACTTCACTGCTCGAGAGATGCTGCTTTAGCACTACTTACTCACTGGCTTCTATTTTTTGGTTTTGCTTTCCATAAGTTTGTTTTTCAAAGTCTTGGGAAAGTATGATAAAGAATGGATGCCCTCAAGCTGCGGATACACCTGACCTCAAGGAAGAGCTCAGTGCTTCACTGATAACTACCTTAAAGGTACTCTTAAGGGTCATTAAAATTCCAACAGGGAAGCAGCATCATTGGAGTTATCAGGCCAGAGATTACCTTGTTTCCTTCATACAAAGGACAATTTGGACAATTTTTTTAAAATTGTATTTAATGTGATATTCAAATGGAATGATGTAATCTCTACAAACACAAAAAAAATTAAAGCAGAGTTTAACAGTACTTACTGAAAATATCCACCTCTGAGTACCTGCTCATGTATGTGCACTGCACTCAGAGTACATTTTCATCTTTTCACTGTCTCCTATGTACAATCTCTCAACAAAATGCTCATAATCACAGACACAACTGCCAGAAGAGTCAAGATGCCATGATATTATTTCCTGACCTAGCAAAACCTTAATGTGAGCTTGGCCAAGCCAGTTCCACTTCATGTATCATTTTGCCCAACTTAAACAATAGTTACACATGGTTCACAAATGTCCTGTAAAATGAAATTAATATAAAGTATTAAAGGCTTTGAATAGAAGTATTACTGAACTAAATAGTTGGATCCTTCCAGTCTCTACAACACGGAGGTGCTTTATTTCAGCACGTAACATAAATACTGCAACTGCCTAGCAAAGGGAAAGACAAATAAAAGAGTGTATTTTGCTTATGGATTCCCACTGATAATATGAAATATATTTCCCCAAGTTCTAGATTCTGAAAACTTGCCCAATTTCACACATTCCAGCTGTGGCTTTGATCATTCCTAGATGCCTGAATAATCTTAGGAAGCAAGAGAATACCTAGCAGGACAAGGTAGGCTCTGAAGTGGTATATGATATTAGATTGGGCATTTTACCTAGACTAATTTTGGCAAAATTAATGATAAAATAAATTGCATCTTTCTTGTCTTGGGGTCAGTCAGAAGTGGGGCTTCCTGAGAAAAGGATGAAAATAAGTCTGTACGTGTCTAACTTTTCTCATCCCTTCAGCTTCTCTCCCTGAAAATCAACACAATTCACATTACCCACAGTCCAGTTTGAAAAAAAAGACAGAAAACCAGAGGATGTAAAATACTGGACTGAAGCTGCAACGCTTTTAAGGGGCACTCAGGCTACACATATGCCCAACAGTGTTTCCCCATGACATGAACCAAGCAGAGTAAAGGGATGTGCACTCTTCTCCTGAAGAACATATTACTGTGAAGGATTCCCAAACAGAGGAGTAAAGAGTTTACACACTGCATCCCCTAGAGTAGCACTTTTGTTTTCTGTTAAACAAGTTGCAATGGACAGGACTCTAGCATATCTTCCTCTTGTTTTAGTGAGATACTTTGGGGAAAAGACTGCTTCATGTTTGTGAGTATTTATTTATTTTTCCAAAACTATGACTCAGACATGATATATCAAGTACCTTTTGTGCACAGATTTGTTATTGAGTTCCTCGACTTCCATGCTATTTCAAATCTTGCTCTCTATGCTTATCATCTTTTACAAAAAGGCACTGCAGGCTTGTGGAGAAAGAGGCTTCCTTCAGGTGTATTTCACCTGCCCTACACACTCAACTGGGAAAAAAAAAAAAAAAGACAATTCACAACCAAGAAGTGAGAACAGCAGGCTTCCCAGCAGCAGCCTCCAACTGCACTCAATAATAATTGAGCTAGAGCAATCTTCAAGTGCCTAAACCGTGAATGCTCAGTACCCCAGCCTGATGCAATGTTTAGCAGGCAGGCTGGGCTCCTGCTGATCACCCCAGCACATTTCCCACTAGAGAAAGATACCAAGGCCAAGAGTGGAAAGGGAACCCCTCCACCTCAAGTATCAAAGTAACACAACTACTAAATAAACTCTGAATAAAGGAATGGAAAGAGTTATGTCTCCATGACAACAGGAAGGCATGTGCTTATATTAGTAAATCCCTGCTGACCTCTGCTGATCTTCCCCTGTCCTGGTCAGTGTAAAGGATTAGTGGAAGGGTACACACCATGGCCTGTTCCCGGGATCCGTGCACCAGGAATGAAGACTGGACAGGCCTGAAAAGGGGCTTTTATGCTGTTCACCTCTCTCCTCCCCACCCTTGCTAACTTTGGAAGGATAGCGTATCTGCTGTGGGAGGTAATGGCAGAATAAAACCAAATCCTTCTCTAGGAAGTACCTTCAGTGTACTCATTCAGGGAGCATACAAGGCCTTTTTAGGTGGCTTTACAAGCCCCATTTCCTTTTTAACACAAAGAGATTAAACCCTTTCTTCCCAGACCTGAGGGAAGCACCTGCTCCTAGTAATACCAGAATCAGATAATAAAGTAATAAGATCAGAAAAAAAAGGCCCTGAAATTCTCTGAGACTACTGACAAGCTCATGATATGCTAATAATTGGCACTGATTTTTCACCTAGCCTAAGATGCTCCATGACCTGTACTTGTTCCGTTTAACATGGTAACGGGCAACTTCTGACAGTGGCTTTAACAGTGGGCTTTTCTATTCAACATCAGAAAATTTCAAATCAGAAAACGCATGCACAGGAAACCTTCCAAAATACCACTGTTTGATCACAACTGCTAAGCCCCCAAGCTGCAGCAGCTTACTTACCACCCTCACCAGCCATCAGGAAAAGCTCTGTTCAAGGTAACTTGCTCCTCCCACCTACCAGCTGCTCCCTTTCCTCCCAACCACTTCCCATCAGCTTTTGTTTGAACTTCCTGGTCTCATGCTCAGGTGATGTCACCATTAGGATCAGGTATATTCAATTCCCCTCAAGATCCTGCTGCTCAGAGTCAAGTTGTTCTTCTCCATTCTTTATAAAAGGGAGAAATGATACTTCAGTGAAAATGCAGGCTGAATCTACACATCATCATCACCACCTCAGGTTATCAGCCTATCAGATCTGACAATCTCTGTGAAGCAAGACAAAGCATTATGACAAAAATAGATCCTCAAAATAAAGATTAGATAGTCAAAAAGCAATGTTGGCAATCAGCAGACAGCACTTCTAAGACAATACTGAATAAATGGCCCAGAAAGATGGCAGGGATCCTGGCAATGCCTATAGCATCTTTAAGAAGAGACATTTTAAAAAGAGCTTTACTATTCACAGCTTTGACATATCTTGCAGAGTTTTGGTAGATTAAACACACAAGCCCAACATCTTAGCCAACTACCAGTTTGGATACTAATTTAAAAACCTCTAGTGAAGTCCCTGCACACAGTTGAGATTGTAGTTTTTCCTATCCAACATTTTAGACAGATACTGTGCATTCATCTCTTCCCAGCCTATTTCTGACATTGTTTGCCATTATTACTGGAGACCAGCAAGTTCCAGACCACAACATTTGCATGCTAGGTTTTTGGTGTGACAGAGCTTTTCCATGCTAGAGATATGTACACAGCCCACTAGTGTAAAATATTTATAAAGGGCGAGATCACTAGACTTTCACTAAGCCAGGCATAAGATGAGGCTCAGTTTCCCCTTGTGAAATATGCAGAATATTTACCCCCTCAAAGAGGCAAAATGCAGATTCCTGGCTTTCTCCCATCCAGCTTGCCCAGTGAATTGCTGAAAGGTGCCAAATGGTGGGCAACAATCCATAGGGCTGAGCAGTGCCAATATTATGGCCAGAAGTGTTAACAGCGTTAATCAGAAACACCACTTCAGGGAATTAAACTTAACACAGAACAAGTAGCCAGCTAGCTTGTTTTCATTATTTGTTCACTGTTTTAATGCAGATTTGAAGATGTAACTCCTATTACCATGCTTCTAGAACTTGGAGAGACAGGAGCTATAAATTTGTGATATACAGATTTTATGATAGTACTGCATATATTGCCACAGTAACTCTTTGATCTTCTGTGCTTATGACACCCCAGTATTTTCCCTGAGCTGACCTTCATGGTTTACACATTCTCTGATCTCTCAGCCATTTCCACAGATCAAACACTGAGGCAGGGGTTTCCTGTGTATTCAGTTAACTAGATTGAGTCACAAGATTTAGTTTCCAATTCTTATTTAAATATACTGACAATCAACAAAACAGCTGAAAAGATTGTATTTCTTTGTTTCCAGCTTTGAAGCAAGTGAGATTTAAATTGTCTGTATGTCCAAGCTAATCTCAAGAGCATACATCAGAGCAGATAGCAAACTGCCAGAAAAAAGGTTTGTCTGCACATGTTCTCTCTCAATAGGTGTCCAAAGCATTTTCCAGGCCAAAGGTATGTGAATTACTGCGCTCATGGTTGGCCAGAGTTGTGGGAACAGAAATAAGTAGACACTCATTCCGTCCTCCAGAACCTCCTTTAGAACACAACAAACTAAGCTGAGAGCTAGTCTGCCCATTACACAGACAGCAGCAGTAAAACTGGAATCACATGCAGAGTCTGTATGACTGCCCCTCTGGAGCTTATTTTAAGAAATCGGAGATAGTGTGGATCTGGCTGCAGAATGGTCTTGTCACAGCTTGCAACAGGCCATCCTGATAATCAGAATTTTCTCAAAAGTTCTGAACAAATACCTTAGCCACTCTGTGCTTCAATGACAGTTAGACTCAGTCAATTATAAATAAATTAAGAAAAAACTGTTATATGCATCACAAGGGCAAGAAAAGGTGTTTCCTTATGGCTTTAAAATTCTGCAAGTGCTATATAAATACCACTGTTCACTGCAGTTAAAATCTGGCAGAATTTCCTTTGCAAAATAGGAGCAGGTGGAAAGACTATGGAAATCACTGCTTCCCTTGAGCTTTGCTGGCTATATCAAGAGGTGTAATCCACCTGCACTCCAAAAGAAAACAACGTTCTCAGTAAAACACTGTTCCAGAAAAGAGCTTTACCCAAGAGTGAAAAGCTATCAGTCCCATGGTCAAACAGCACAAATCCTCAGAAACATGCCAGCCCTCTGCCAGCCACATACTGAGCAATACTGTATATGCAATGGGCCTTCCTTCTGCACAACACAAAGCCACCATAATTGCTTCACACTCCAAACCAGTAGCCATGGTTACTAGATACAAAAGACAGTCCTGCTGCTTCCCTGTGGCCAGAGGAATTCCAGGCACTTGGAGCGAATGCACTAGACAAAGAAGCTGGTACAAGGAAGAGAAAAAACCAACAACCAAATCAGACAAAAATCAAAACATATTTTGGCTTTTGTATTCATTGTCCTAGATGCCCAGAGCAAAGAAAATTTAAGGAGGCTTCAGAGGGGAAAAAATACTGTTGGGGAATCAAAAGAAGGGCTGAAAACTTTCTCCAACTCTCAGAAAGTACATAAACATCATCCACTAATGTGAGAAAATGCCAAACACAGTGTACAGCAAATATTAGCAGAGAAAAGGCACTTTGTATTTTCTGCATGTTCTCCGTGTTTTACCTCCACTTCTTCAATGTCATTGATCATTCCTGTCCTAGCTCAGTGGAAACCAAACAGGACTTTTATATACAGATACTGGCCTGGCAGTGCCAAGGAGAGGATATGGAGGCTGGTTCAATCCCAATCATACTTTCCAGTAAAAGGTTGGACATGTTCCTGCCATGATCTTATAATCCCTAGATGACTAAAACAGACGTTTAGGCTCAGCGGACATCCATTCCAGATAAAACAGAGAAATAAGTTTTTCAGGGAGCATAGGAAATTGTATACAAGGGTGACTTTTGGAGGCCAAAGACATGTTCATGTGAAGTTGAAGTATCCAGTATACTCAAGTATATTCTTTGGCTATAAAATAAGTTTTCAATGTGGAAAAAACAAAACACAACCAAAACAAAATTAAAAACCCCATCAGTGTGATACACTCTTTTGTTATCTCATCACTTCTTGCACTTTCAATATGGATCTGCTTTCTTCAAAATTTCTAAGTGAGAATCTCACGTGCTGCCTTCTTCCTCCACATTTTGTACCAGAGGTATCTGGCACTTCAATGTATTAGTATACACCCCCTAGGTACACTCCTCTTCTGCCTAGATGTATTTGTAAAGCGTATAGAATGGAAATAAAGTTTGGTGTTTCTTCTATGGGCACAATCATAACAATTCAGAACTTTTCAATGGAGAAAATGGTTACTGTAATAGCTGAATACTTAATTACATGAAAGTGCACACACTTTTAGCTCTTGTGAATAAATGCCTACATGCACGTGCACAGGGAGAAAAACAGAAGGAGACAAGAAATAAGTAGAAAGAAAACCGTATCTAGAATGAAATGCCTGTTTACCTTTCAGACAAGAAGTGTTCAGGCTTCAAATCTAACTGTGAGGGTGACATTTTGTTCAGTTACCTTTGCAATACAAGGGCAGGTCACAGAACTGATCCAAAGTTACTGCATAGTAGCTGGGTAAGAATCAGGCACAGAAGACAAAAACTTACCCCAAAATAAGAGGAAAAGTGGCAGCAGGAGAGCAGCATTGTACGCCCTGGAGGTAGTTTTCTTTAATTCCATGACAAGTCTAAGAGTGGCTGTTCTAAAAACCTCTGGGGAGAAACAGTAGTTGGAAACTAGCAAATACCAGCTCTCCCCACATCACGGACTTTGGAGAATTCTCTCTACTACAGGCACCCGCTCCATGCTCTGCCGAATTGGGGACTAGCACTGACACGGTGGACAGAGTCCCCGTCCACTCCCGAATGCTGCACTCATGTTCCCGGAGCAAAGGGAAAACTCTGCCTGGATCGCACGGACTGAACCGCGGCGAGCAGGGCAGGGCAGGGCAGGGCAGGGCACGGCACGGCACGGCACAGCACGGCAGCGGGAGGCTCACAGGTCCGCCCCGAAAAACCCGGGGCTGTCAAAGGCAGCAAACCATCGAGGAACTGGGAGATTCACAGCACAAGGCAAAAAGGCAGAGAGGGCCAAGGGGGGGGGGGGTGTGTGCTTTCTGGTTTTTTAACTCCCCCCATAAGATGAAGAAAACAAACCTGGTGTCTCCTCCATACCTGTGGCAGGAGCTCAGAACTGGCTTGGGGACTGAGGAGGCTGGGGGGCATTTCTAGCACCAAGGCTTCTGTACCAGCTCATATTTACAAATTCCAGGCAAGGATCAATCACTATTTTCTGATAGAGGCTGCTTTGTTCAAGATAAAATAAGACAGGAGACAAAACCACACTGTTAATCCCAAAGAGCAGAGTTAGTCCACATTAGTCTTCAGTGCTCCCTCATACATCATGAGATATGTGAGCCGAAAAGACATATGAACCCACAAAATGTATGTGAACTCCTCTTCCAAAGAACAGTTAGAGATCAGCAGGAGAAGTATCTGCATAACACAAGAACCAAATCATATCACCACCTTTAGATGCACCTGTTTAGTTTTAGAAGTGGAAAAAATTACCAGTGTCCATTGTTTTATGACAGTAACTGGAAAAAGACAGAGCCCACACACAGTTGTGACCTACTAAGTACCTCTAAATCCACATCACAATTGGATTAAATTAACTGTAATGAGAATTACGTACATTGGCTCACCCTTCCACTGACAACTAAAAATAGAAGGCAGGTAAGGTACCATACACATTCCTAGTTTGAACAAATATGCAAGATACAAGGAATAGGTGCAGACAGACCTAGGCTGCACATGATGAAAACATCAGCAATCCTACAATGAGTAATTTATATTATCTCAGTGTCATTGCAGAGCACACAGAGGCTGATGGGCCATGTGCAGGGAAATGGGATATTTACTGCATTGTTTTTACCTTCAGTACAGAAAGCAAAACAGTCACCGCATGAGTGTTTTCACCACCAAAGCACTGTAATTCAGGAACAAATGGTTCATCTCACTATCCTGCCTTGGAATGCTCCAAAGATGATATATCATGTGTTATCAACCTTATCTGGACCACCCTGCCCCCACTTTCATCTCTGGTGTCTTCAGTCTGTTTTCTCAAGATCAGCCTCAGTATTAGTTTCTTGCCAGCTACCACGACCATCTGGAACTCATTTCTCTCTAGACTCTCATTTTGCTGCCAGGGGATGTAACCAAATGCTAACATGCAGAATCTTTCTGCTCAGATTTTTTTTGCCTCACCTGCATGAATTACCCTCCTAACAACTCACCTTTTCCAAATGAAAGCAAATATGTATTAATCCATTGCACAATTAACACTGCAAGAATTTGCCATTCTTCCCCGTCTGAATACAACCACTTCTGTAAGTCAACTAGTGTGATACTTCACAACACTTGGGAAATAAAACTATCCATAGTAATTTATGGCTCATACATCTACCTGAAGGACATGCTCAGCTTTCATAAAACAGATTTAGTGTAACAAATCCCCACATACAAAACCGTGGAGATCCTCCCACAGAGGCTTAGGTCTGGTGCAGTTCTGCTGCTACTGCTGTGCTGCATGGCCTGTGGCATCCCATACCCCTGACAGAGCCATTAACTATGTAAAACTTGTTACACACTAGCTAGACTTAGACAAGAGCAAAACAGCTGAGGTTGAACAATTAAAAAGCTCCAGAGAGGAACACAGGAACATTCTTGGTGTCTCTGAGTACATTTGAGACAATGTCTCAGGAAGTAGCTTCTTGTGCTAGTGATGGAGTTGTACTCTGGAGTCTTCATTTGGTCTTTCTGTCAAGTTAATGTTGACAGGTTCAAACTCAACTGCTAATGTGGGCAATAACATCAATAATACTACATATGCAGGAATGCTAAGAAGGGTACCTTTAAAACGGTACCATTTCATGCATTTGTCATAACAGAGTTTGGACTTGAGGAACTGGGAAATGGCAGCAGAATATGGTTCTCAGTGAAAACCTACCACAAACAGAGGTGAGATTCTCATGCCTGCACTGCTGCCAGGACACAGTGAGTTCTAGGGTTGGAGCAGGTTACAAGGGATGATCCTCTTGAAAAAAAGTGTTCGTATGTTCTCTATGACTACTGTTAACTGCAAGCCTATCCATGTGGTCTGCTAGGACTTAAGGCTCATTTAGTGTCACTCTAAACCCAAGCTAACAAAGCCTGCATAGGTCAAGACATCCGACTTCCTTATAATAACCAAAATACCTTAATCCAGTGTCTACCTGTGAGGATATTAGAATTTATTTTTTTCCAACATTCATGCTTGCAATGTTAATGAGATTTTGCCAGCATAAATGGCAGACCTTTTCTGTGCTGGACCCTTGGGCACACAAAAGCCAATGTGGGTATTAACCAGCTTAGTCCAATTAAAGGACCCTAATGTAACTCTGTTAAGGCCCTGATTTGTTAGGCTTGACTACATTTACAAAGAAGGAGCACAACTGGATGGATTTGTTATCTAAAGCATAAGCTCCAAGTCCTTAGTCATCCTTACTAAAGCCTTCCCCAAACTGGTCATGGTTTGTGCTACCTCCACATCACTGCTGTCCAACGTCAGTATAATCTGCTCTTTAACATAGTATTAAAACTAGAGCCAAAGGACACAGCTGCTTTCGTCTCTGTAACACTCATTACAAGAGACTTAAGGACAGCAGAACAGCAAGGCTTCTATTCTCAGCCAATAGGCAGGAAACTTTGCAAGCCGGAAATGCATGCCATGAAAATGGGGCAGCAGTAGGCAAGCTGGATTAAGAGAAAAGGGAGAGAGTAGATCTGGAGTACTCAGCAGAACCTTTCTGTCTTCTTGTTCTACATTCTTTTGTATACTTTTCACAAAACAATCTTATAATTTTTCTACAAACAGTTCAGAAAGAATTGCGCAAAGTACCTAAGCAAAACAGCCTGCACTTTCCAGTCAAAGAACAATGTACGCTTGCATGAGTTTTGCAATCTTTCTTCACACAGGGCTTAAAATAATCTAATACTACAGATTGGATACCAGAGCTCAGACATATGATATAACAGCCAGTATCACAGACAGAAACTGGTAAGAATAAAGGCATTCCTATCTCCTGTCATATAGGCATGATGAGGCTCTCCTCCGAGGCAGCCACACCTTCCCTCCTTACAGTTGTGGAACCTCACCACTGAACACAAATCTACTTTTCTGAATTGAACAATACAAGTTAATAGCATCAAAATCTTCTGATTTTTTCCCCAGCTTCATCCTCTGAAGGTTATTAGGCACAACGATAAACGAAGGAGCCCACAGTAACAGTGGCTGCAGACAAGTCAAGCTAGTAAAGAAACAAACTTCCAGTTCCACTGAAAATCAGCTTACAAAAAAATGACTGCTTCAGTATGCTCTTCTGCTCCCAATCACTGCTGAAAAGTGCCAGGTATATTTTTTTAAAGTTCAGGTTTTGGAATTTCAAGCCCACAGACTCACAGGCCAATTCTGTAAACTGAAAAGTTCAAACACAGTTTGGCGATGTAATGCTCGAGGGTTCCCCAGGGTCCAATCTCTAACTTCAAATTGGCTCTTGCCTGTAATAACTAAAGTTATTGCCCTTAACATTCATCATTAGCACTTTTCTATCTGGCCACTAGATGCTTCCACCTGGCCACTAGATGTCCCTTCTGCACCATACAAATTGAGCAAAGGCCACTGATGAAAGCAGGAGCGTTAAAAAATTCATGTATTGTCAGTGCTGCCAAACCAATGCAACTAGACACACCCTGAGATGCTGTAGGACCATGTCACGCAGCACACTGAACACTGTGACATACTGCAACAGCCACACGTCAGGAGAGCCAAGGAAGAGTTTTGTCTGCACATTCAAAAATTTAAAGTTGCTATTAAAACCCGGCAAAAACCACACAAAAAATTCCAGTCTCAAGACATCTTAATTGCACTTTTTAGACACAATACATTTAGTTTCCTATCGTTGCTAATCAGAACTGTTGGCAAGTAAATCATGCTGCCTGATAAACTATGGAGTATTGAGCATATGACACTGGTCAGTCCTAGGTAGTGGCAATTAAACAATTGGCTTGATGAGAAATGGAAGCAAGCCTGCTATTTCTTGCTATGTAATAACTCGAAAAGGCAATGTAATGGATGGTCAGAGTTTGACCCAGTCTCTCTTCCCTGGAGCACAACAATCAATTTCAGATACAACTATAGCGTTGTGAAAGAGGCTTGGCAGTCCAGTAGGACAAAAGCAGAATGAACACTTACTTATGAGAATTTCACAGGAAATATCTGTGTGGATTAAGAGTGACTGTGGAACACGGATCTCATACACGCAGGTTTTGGGTTTAACTTGCCACACGTGCACCCTGCAAGCCTGGCCAGCCGGCGCCATCCTGTGGCAACAGACTCGCACTCCTGGGACCACCGGCACCCGGGCGCACATGCCCGACTTGTGTCAACCACAGCTACAAAAAGCGACCAAAACCTCGGTGAAAGCCTGCCCTAACTGAGAGCTGGGACACCACCGAGTCTTCTTAAAAGAATAGCACCTCTACAGAGAAATGACATCTTAAGCAGAACTTTTTCTTATCTGTGTCATCAGCCTTTTCATGGGAGACCCCCGTATTTGTCTGCAGACTGCGGGAGGTCTAGGGTCAGAATGTGAGGGGACAAAACGAGGACAGCCTTGTCTGAAGTCTGAAATCACCTACTGTGCCTTGAAATGTTGGCTGCTTGCGCAGAGATCTTCATTACATGCCTCATCCCAAAAAAAAGAGCAAGCTCTAAGAACCATGACAACGATATCCAATACATGCATAGTAGCCATAGCTTCCTCTCCAGCATACATAAGCCCATTCACAACATACGTAGACTAGGCTGTAGTAAAGATAGGGCCATACTTCTGCCAACTTATCTCTAAAGGGAGTTACAGAAGTCAGGCTCTAACCACGTACGTACCCTTTGATCTAAACGAGACCCCGCTAGAGTGCTGCAGGTCAACTTTAAGCCCCTTTGATCCTCTTCCACCGCTTACAGCTGCCTCGGTGGAGGTGAATCCTTTCCAAGGGGCCTCTTCTGGCAGAAGGGAAGATGAGAATGTTGATCAGCCAACAAAAAGCTGCTAACAGCGTAGAAAAGGTCTCAGGCAAGATTTTCTGCAGTAAAATGTTACAGCAGGAAGAAACGTCTCCAATACATTGCCTGGGTCTAACAGTGTTTTGGAGTTGTGTTGACTGTTGAGAGGCCTTTTTGCTGCTGGTTTTGTCAAAATGATCCAACCTGCTTGTAACTACCGCTCACTCTTCACTGCGGCTACTCCTGCTCCCAGGCAGCCCCTCACGCCGCCGGAGGGCAGTGCTGGGCAGTTTGCTGATCTACCAGCCTGAAAAAAAAAAAAAAGTTTTGAAAGGCAACCGTCTGAATTAGCATATGTTTGTTGCAAATGTCTGCATTGCTGGCAACCCTGGAGTAATGCTGGTGCCTAGGGCGCTTAGCAGGCTTCAGGGGAAAAGCTAAATGCTCAGCCAGAACCAAAGGAACCCACAGTCAGAGCCAAAGGAAGGGAGCTATGCCCTGCAGCTGAGCCCGGGTGAAAGGAACCTTGTAATGCAAAAGTTTGCACTCTGAAGGCCAAAGGCGGGGGTGTGGGAAAGGGGAATTCTGGAAAAGCCCCCAGCTGGACCTGAAAAGCAAACACATCTAGCTGCACCGTTTAAGCTGTGTGTTCTGAAGCAGAGTCTAGCCTCAAAATCCTGTATATGACATCTATCTCTGCCATGAAAATGACAGTTTTGAATACTGCATAAAATCAGCAGGCTCTGCCTCATTTTCCTTCCAGATGCAATCTCTTTAATCTCTCACAGACTTCACGCAGTCTGCTCTGTAATGAGGCCTCTGGGAAAAACTGGACATTCTTACCACAGTAGGTGGCAGGACATAAAATGGATGCAGACCACGGATGTGCCAAACGTTGAGGAAGGAGTAATTTTCTCCAAGAAGCCAAAGATGTGGGGCTCACTTTTGTGCATTAGCACCTTAATGAACACTCCATTCAAGAAATACTCATATTACCTCCAAACAAAATCCAGGAAACTAAACAGACACATTTGTCAGCAGGAAGGCAAAGGACAACTGTACAGAAACAGCCATATGTTCAATTTCCGTACTCACAAACTGGGGATGTTACCATCCAGCTACTTTCAGTATCTCAGGCTGGCAGGTTCCCGACTTTCTGGGCCATGTTTCACACCGGTATTAGCATAACCACTGACTGTGACACAGAGCAGCAAACATACCCAAAGTTAACTTTGGTTCTAAGAGTATCTCACAGACTGAAGCTGCCACACGAGTCAATTGTTTCTTCTTCACAGATGCCCCAGAATAATGGCCTTACCTACACTGGGTGTGCAAAAGTTGCTGCATCTGGTATCGCTTGGATAAGAGGGTCTGGCAGCCTTGCAGGGATTACTGCAGCACACACCACCATGCGGGGAGACATTTCATTTTGCTGAGATGCTAAATCCTGGTGTTTCCATAGCCATCCATTTGTCAGATTGCTTTATGCAATTACATATGCTTTACATAATTGTTAACAGCATTCAATCTTGTTCTCATGGTCTTCAAATGGTGGTTCATCCCAATGTCAATAACACTGAATTTGTTTCATAATTAGGACTTGAATAATGAAATTGTCACCACACTGGCAACAATTCTTCCAGCCCTGTTCTGTATGCATAGGCCTCTCTTTAAGAAAAGAAAATATCATCAGTCAGCAAATTTAACTTAATAAGCATATATACTTATACTCCTGGCTGTTTCCTTCTGGCATAGAAAGGTTTTGATGATGGTCAGCTACATTACTACTTCTGCAGCATTAATGTCAGATCAAAACAATCTAAGCTGAGAGACAATCCCAGATTTAGTTAATGCTCTCATTCTCTTATTAGTACTGCTGCATTACTATAAACTAAAATCAAGGACTAGGGACCTATACAACTGCATGTTACGGCAATACGCCTTCCGTGCCAACTGGACAGCTCAACATCAGTTATGATAAATACAACAGGTGAATCGTACCAATATGCTAAACATTTTCCCAACTTCAGAACAGCAAAGGTTTATGAGTGATCTATTACAGGTCTTAAGGTATCAGCAATCTCAAATGAAAATTTATTTCAAAGACATCTTAATTCTATGATCCTTGCAGGCTTAAATTAGGCATAATCCCTCATGTTTGCATCTGAAAAATATCCTCACCTGCTTTTAATTGCATAACTGTACCAGAAACAAGGGTAGGCAGAGGTTTTTAGGGCTTCAGCATTTCTCTCTGCCCTGAGGGAAGCTCTAGGTTGTTCCACTTCTCTTACGGAGCATGGTTTATGCATGTTTTCTACTTCATGTTTTGCAGCAGGCAAACTAAGCTCCTGCTGAGCTTCTGCAGAAGGCAGAGTATTGATCTGCAACACAAGTGTCTGAATCTTTAGCTCTGCTAACTGGTGTGCTGAATGTGCACGGGAGTTCATCAATATATCTGAAACAAAATCTACTTGATGGTGTCTGGAAAAAGAAAATTAAGCTTTTATAGTATGCTGAATTAAAACACACTCTATAATCTTAATTTATAACCAAGAAGTCCAACTATGATATGTTCAACTTTCATATACACAATACATTGCATTGTGCAAGGTCAACCTGGCTTTCTTGCTACAATGGCCAAAAGAAGATGTGATACCCAAGTCTGGCTGTGCATTACTGAAAGCGGGAATGGCATAGCTCTAGGTGTTTGGAACTTTATTATATGGAGCATTTTCAAGCTGAAGGGCTCTGCTGTTCATGCTGGAATTCAAGAGCAATCAGTCCTGTGTGCCAAAGGCCTCAGGTGCGGGAAGGGCAAGCAGCAGCAGCAAAGTCTGAAGCAGAAGAGTCCATATTCACATAAGCACTCAAAAGCTTGCAGTAGAAAGTGACCTTAGCAGATTGAAGCAAACATATGAGGAACCATTTTAAACTTTTCAAACCTACTTCCAAACACCACCATAGAAGTACAGCACTGTTAGCTCTCAGTAAAAGCACAATGGTAGCTTCATCTGTTTACAATTGTTTCCATAAAAGCAGCGCAATAAGCACCAAAGCACCTCTCTCTGATGAAAGACATATAAGATTTCTTATGAGGTTGTATACAAAACATTCAAGTGGATGGGTCCAGAAAGTTCCCAAGAACTATGCGAAGAAACACGGAAAGAATTTTAATACTTTAAATCAGATGACTAATGCCAATCCAGCCTTGCCATTCACCAATTATACATGTAATTTCTGGAAAGTAACATGATAATGGACAGCTTATTTGAACATTATCCATTTTGTCCCTGAGAAACTCCATTGCAACTAAGTCAACCCTAGATATACCCCCATAAGAAGCAGCATCTTGTATCTTTAAAGAAGTTTTCCATGCCAAGGCCAATCTGTCAGCATCATTTATTACACCTGAATGCTTTATGAGACAGAAGTCACAAACCTGGCAATTTAATTCCAATTTGCTTTGGGAATGACTGCATATGCCAATCTAGCTATACTATCTGGGCACACGATGAATCTTTCTGCTTCCAACTCAGCTTTAGGTCCTCCTCTTTTTATTACAGGACATGACTTCAGAAAAATTTCTTCTTCTGTATCTGTGACCAGAAGGCAAGCTGAAGTGAGCTCCCCACAGTAGTAGAACAGTTGCAGAAATTACTCAATGGTGTATGAATTGCTTTCTGGATCTTTAGCTTTGCTAACCTGTTCAGTGAGTCACAGATACTTCATGAGGGCCTATCACTGCTTTAAAAAAAAATAAAAAAATCTCTGGCTGAAAATTTAAATTTCATTTGATCCTAAATCCTTTTTAATGCATGGCTCTGAACCAAGGGACTTAGCATATTTCTGCTAGTCTGACTTCCCAGAAGGTCAGCAGGGCAACCACTCTGGAGAAAATGGAATCCAAGAAGCAAGGTGAAAATCTCTTTAGATCTGTGTGCTCTGAAAAAATGACAAACCACTGTCACTTGTACTATATGAGACTAAATGAAAATTTCTTCAATTCCAATTCTACCTCCCTGTAAAGCTTGTTAAAACACAGGTTCCCTTTGCTTCTGCATTTCCTTTGATTCAAGCCAGACAATGCAACATGGAGATTAATCACTACACAGCACCCAGTATTTCTGAGATTTCACAACTTCATTTCACTTAGAAAGGTAAAACATCAACTTGCAATACTGTCAACTGTATGGGGATTTATGTTATAGCATTTCCCCTTATAACTTGGGGAATCATACAGCCATTTCCCCTTGAGTGAGCTAATGATTACTTTGAATTTTTCTTTGTTCGTCAGAGTTAACCCTAAGTAGCCTTCAAGAGCACACACTACATGCAACTGATCCAGCACTTCTTATTACAGCAACCAGCTTTCAGGAGTACATGGCTGAGAAAACAAAAGCAACCAAAATGCATGGGAGAACATCAACACGTTGGTTTTCTACCTTGAAACAGTTTCTTCCCATTCAGTAAGAGGTTATGTCCTTCAGACATGATTTTAAAACAGTGAATCCACTCCTGGCTATTAACTTCAACACTGATATATACCTAAGTCCAATTTCCTTGTTTATCTCCTCTCAGTAACTTAACCCTATGGGCAATTTCTGTTAAAATCATAAAGCTGACACTTTGTATTCCCACCACCAAATAGCCACTGAAGTTAACACTGAAGTCAAAGCCACAGTTTATCCTCTTTCCATGACTTTAAAGCTCATAATCCTCCATTAAATTAGCCAGTAAGGACATTGATTCGCTGATTCAGCCCAGCAGAGGACCTCACCTCTTGTCTTTTTCTACTGCTTTACAAAAATGGTACTTCAATTGCAAGCACATCCTTGTGGTCTGATGGAATCTCCCTGTTAGGTCAGAACAGGTCCCTACAATTTAGGAACCAAATAACTTATTTGGGCAGTAACATACAGGAATTGCCATGGCAGCAACAGACACAATGCTTCCCAATTCATTTATCCATCTTCAGCTGAAACTGAGCTTCCAGGGGTGAAATAAGGTCAAAACAAAGCAAAGAGCAAAACAGAATCTGTCCGACAATAAGCCAGGTGTCAGGCATCCGATCCACAGAGCCTGACCAAGGACAAAACGGTCATTCTCTGTTAGCTGTGGTGGGATGTTGGGAATTTTGAGCAGATGTTAATAGGATGAATACATACTAGTCGTACAGCCTCAGAATGATAATGCCTCTGAACACCAAAAGCATATCGATCTCCTGAAGTGCATAGTCAGAACATCTAATGGCTCTAGAGAGAAAAGGGAAATACTCAAAAGGCAGGTGGGGGAGAAAAAGAAAAAGATGCATTAGACTGGAGAGTTTTATCAGTTAAAAAAGCCTTGGGGCAGACAGGGAATGTTAAAATGCTACTGCGCAAACAGACACCTACTGAGGGATGCTAAGAATGCACACTGTGCATAGGAATGGAAGAATGAATTTACTGAATTTGTATGATTATAAGAGGTCTTACACCACTTCTTCTAGGTACAATAATAGAACCAAGAAGAACCTAAAGAGGAAAACAAATCCTTATTGCACTGTCCTGGTGGGTCAAAACCGTGGGAAAAGAAAAGCTAATACCAGTGATGCAGAGAATGCAGATGCTGTTCAAAAGAAATTCAAAGGGAAATTCTTCCTATTTTAATGACCTCAGCTGTTATTAGTAATGCAGAGCATTGTTCTAAAAGCAAATTTCATTTCTAACCTGCAGTGTCTTTTTCAAGCATGAGACATTTGAAAGCTTCTTTTTAAACAAGGGCTGTGCAACTGGGAAATTCAATTCATTCTCTTTGCTTTGATATCTGTTTTGTTTAGCACTGTACACACCATCAAAAGCAAAATATTATCTTCCACTTTGCACCAGAGGGCCAGGTGGTCCAACGGCATACGCTCTCCACTCCGTTGTACTGATCCAGTGTTTTCACCAGCTCACAAAGCATGTAGCTCTCTGAAGGAGGATGAGACTCCAGGACAACAGGACTGCGAATTATCAGCTTGTTCACAGGTGTTTTTCTTTTTTATGGCTACAAATCAGACTAAGCTACACTTACAGAAAGACCCTTGTAAAGTTCACTCTCAGCAGTGCCACCATAGGAGCATACCATAATTCTATGAACTCTGGTCAATAGCATTATATATCCACTGAACCACTAAGGACATTAAGCAAACACATTGAAGAGATGAGAAAAGATTCCAGTTGTCCTGAGCTTCCCACTCTCTGACCACAAAACCGCACTCTCGTATCAAATGGGGAATGAAACTCCAGGGACATTTTAATCCTACACCCCTGCTCTAATTAATAATCCTACTTTATCAATATTTGATGGAGCTGTTACTGTGTCTCCTCTGACCATTACACTTTTCATATAATGCTCTGAATTATGCTCCTCTATAGCAACGTAATAGCAATGTACTACTTTCAAGGTAACACATACAGAAAATATG
This sequence comes from Falco punctatus, assembly GCF_963210335.1. Lineage (NCBI taxonomy): Eukaryota > Metazoa > Chordata > Aves > Falconiformes > Falconidae > Falco > Falco punctatus. The sequence goes on from NC_137589.1 coordinate 43,536,774, forward strand.
GCACCTCCTTTCCTAATGCTGTGCCTTTTCGCAAGACCCTGCGTCAGGACTGGCCTACCAGATCAGCAGCTATGGCACATGCAGCTGAGTAACAACTTATGCAAAACTTACATTGACTCAGCCCTAAATATTTATTGGCTTTTCCTCTTTGTGGCCCAATATACCACCATCATATGGAAAAGAAAATATATTCATATCCTGAAAAACAACCCAAAACACAGATAATGTTGAGCAAAACAGAGAACAGTCATTGTGTATACTGGCATAGAGGGACCACAGTTAATAAGGCACAAAATCAATTATGACAAGAAAAACAATTTTTTGCAAACTGAAGTGTTGAGGATGATGATGTAGCATACTCTGTGCTAAAAATAACAGAAATGCCTGTCCCTCACCACAAAACCTTCATTCACATCACACAAACTCACTTGGAAGAGCACGTGATTAGGCATGCTGTTGTGGTTGCATTTCCACAGGGTTAAGAGGTTACTGCTGCTACCCAATTACTCACCAGCACAGTTCCACAAGAGAGTACTCCCCCTCTGCTTCGCATGCATAACTGCAAATGCAATAACTCCCAAAGCAGATGTTGTTAACGTGATCAAGAATATTAACTTAGCAATTGCAAGTGCTTAAACTAATGTGAATTGCTTAGGTAAAAAAGCAGCTCAAGAACAATAACATGCAGCTACATGAAAAGGAAACATTCTACAATCCGCATCACTCTTTAAAGATCCTCTTTGGAAAACAGAGTACTTACTCAAAATTCTCCACCAGTGCACAACCGTTAAGATTAGTCCCTGCTGCTGAAGAACTGAGACACAGGGAAAGGTGGTACAAATTCATGGACATAGAAAAGGCGTTATCTATACATTCTATACAGTCTCCCAGTTTCTGAATACTGTACCTCCCATGTGCAAGGGCTCCTCTTTAAAACAAACATAAAACATAGAAGTAAAACAAACATTTAAGAGAAAAATAACCTGCTGACAGAAAAGAAGCAGTCAGCCTGTGCATTTTCTCAGTGCTAGCCAGCTTGTTTCTCTACAGGACAACTGTTCCCAAAGCAGCCGTAGAAACTGAAATACAGCAACACATTGGGAGGCTTACACTTTCTTGTCACATCACACATTTTACCAGTTCCAGGCTTTTACTGCATTAGACAACACTGGTGTCAAAACCTGCAAGTATCCGTTCATAGAGAAATACAATGAAGGAGCAGAGAAGCAGATTAATTCATCCCAGTTCAAAGGCTGGGACATAGTGGCTTCCCTGCCTGAAAGGCAATACCACGACAATTACTATTTACAGGGAGGGGACAAAAAAAAAAAGGGGGTGGGGGGTGGGGGGTGGGGGTAGAAGTACTTAAAAGTCATCCCAACCTTCAGTCACTACAGATTAATCATAGAAGCATGGCACTCTTCTTCCTTAGCTCCCTAATGGTGTCTCACTAGTAAGGGGGAAAAAGGAAAGAAAGAAGTGGGGATGAAGGAAAACCAAACCAGTCAAAAGCAGGTTTGGGACTCCATGTAGTTAGATGTGTAAATTATCTATTTGTGTGTGTCTGCAAGGAGGCCATGCCAGTTCTTCCATTCAGAGTATACAAACCTGTAATTTCAGCACCTAGAAGTGAGGCTCCAAAGTTTCAAGCCCAGACATGATTTCTTGTGCTTCTGTTCTGCACGGAGCCCAGTGGAGACAAAATTTCTGTTGAGAGCAATGGGAAGGTTTGGAGCACACAGAAATCATGCCCAAGGGGGTTTTGCAGCTTTAGCTTGTGGAACATAAAGCAGAGATATTAACATGGCAAGATTAAAAGGAGAGTAACAAAGAAGTTTTGAGGTATTCATGGGACAACAGGTAGCAGTCAAAGTGCCAAAAAAAGCCAGACAGATTGCTAGTTACTATGCCTTCTACACCTACCATCTGACTCAAAGCCCAGCAAAGTAATTAAAGATAGCTAGCAATTACAGTAGGCTGCAGTTTAGGCATACTGAGAGCATGCTGCTATGAAGCTCAGTCCTTCCATATTTCCACAGATTGTGACAACTGTGAGTTTGCCGAAGGTCAGAAAAACTATGGAGGGAAGGTGGAAGTCCTGAGTAACATCTGTCCAATGAGTTAGAAACACTAGATGATGCAAGCTTTGAGGGAACTTTTATGTCATCTATTCTGTCTTTAGAGAGAAGAAAACATGTGGTTGCTTTTTATTTTTTCACAGCAACGATACAAGCACAGAACAGCAAACAGATGGAGGTGTCATAAGCAAAGTGTGAAAAAGAAAAAAAAGACTAAAGTGAGAGTCCCTGTGCTAGAGATGATCACGCTGTGAAATCCTGTTTGTAATGACCTGTCAGAAAAATGCCTCAATTACTACAGGTTGGGATAAGCATAGGTACTTAACCTTGGAGACAGAAGGTCCCCAAGGATGGACTGGTTATCCACACCATAAAGCAAAGCAGGTCATAGACCTGGGCACGCCCAGGACTGCATGCAGTACAACAGCAAACTGATGGCTTGCTGTTGTAATCAACCCTGGCATGACAGTGTTTACAGGAGTATTCATGCAAATTCTGAGTAGTGGAGCTCCTGAGAGGTGTCCAGTGACAAAGTAATGCTTTTGGTTGGTTGGCTCTACCCACAAGTAGAGAGAAAGGAAAAAAAAAATGTGGAAAGTACAGAAGAGAAAACATCCCGCAAGTGGAAGGAACTAAATATTATGAACATATAATGGAAAAAGCTTAACATGGACTATTAAAGACTACGTAACTCCATCAAAAACCATGGCAGCAAGGTTTAACTGAGCAGTGTGGATTTTGAGGAACACACTGTTTTACCCATAAATAGAAGGTTTGGAGATGTTAGAATTTACAGTCTTTTTGCCAGAAGGTCCTTTATTAAAATTGCTGTATATGATACCTTGTTCAACTAAAGAAGAGGCTCTTTCTGAAAGGATGTTAGTTTTCAATTCTGTTCTTGAAGGATGCTGCAGATATTGATTTGTACCTCATGCTCAACGTAAGTTCTGTTTTCTTCACAGTTCTGGTGCTCAGAGCAGAGAGAGGCAGCATATTCCTGAATACTTTTCTGGGTCTCTAAACAGATCTTTTTTTAACACAATTTTCTCTGAACAGAGCTTCCCAGTACTTCTTCATCCCATAACCCAGCAGCCATAACAAACCAAAGTATTTGGCAATATTGAATTGCTCAAAGAAATCTGAGACTTCTGCTCATAGGTCTCCCTCAGGGCCCTGAGTGGGTTGCAAGAGCAGACAGTTGCTCTAAATAGCTCATATCCAAACACTATGCTTGATGATGATTAAATATACAAAATGTTACACATCCAGTGTTTGAAACAAAAAAGCCCAGGGCACCTAAGAAATGCTTTCCACACAGAGCACAATATAGCACTGGAAGTACTGGAAATCCTATCATGTGGTCCAGTCACAAACTATTGCTCTAAAGAAAAGAAAATCAGAACAGCAAGGAACAGTGAGAAAGTTCAAGATGTAAGACTGATTTTTTTCCATTTTATTCCATGTGTAAGCCAGTCTTTGTTGCAGACTGGTACAAGAAAACAGATGTAACACACACCCATTTGCTACACAGCTACACTTCCTAGGAAGTGCAGTAGTCTAGGCAATTCAAGGCAGAGAGTTTTTTATTCTTACTGTGAGATCTGTATGCTTCAAAAGGAAATCAATTTAGGGCTCTTTCCCTTGAAAAGGCTATACTTTACAAAGATGTTGCTAACAGAAGAAGTAAATATCTGCAGAACATGCTGATATTCTCTAATATCAACTGCAAATTAATTCAACTTTGCCATATAGTTATACTATTTTTGTAATACAATGCCAATCCTGACAATCGGTATTGATTAGCAGTTTGGTAGTAGTTCTCCATGGCTGCTGACTGATCAGGCTGTGGTCCCCACTGTTCCAACAAACCACACAAAAAGTCAAAGCAAAAGCACAGACAAGTCAAACACCAACTCTGGCTCACTGAGTAATTTAAACATATGAAAGTAAGCATGGCTTTATGGTCTTTCAATTATGTAATTGCACCTGAATTATGTATGGAACAGAGGGCGTACAGGAATTCTGGTGGAAAGAAGCTGCACTGTGCAGTAGTATTTCCTCACCCAGGATAAGGCATGAATGCGCCCTACAACAGGTTTGCTCCCGTTTAATGGAATCCTATAATTCCCAGAGAATCCACACACCCATTTTCACTGCAAGAAGCTGTCTCACGTGCCTAAGAAATTCCCTGTAGTCCCTTCAGAAGAATACATTTACATTGCTCGTGAGCAAAATCTTTCTCCTATATCCTGCTGTACCCTTATTTAGCTCAAATACTGTTCAAGAATAACATAATACCTAGACACTTCAAACCTCTAAGCCTGTAAGACCTAACTGATTTAATGTGAAATGTTTAAATACAGAATATACATCATGCCTTTCATGTTAGTCAGTGCTTTTGTAATGTATGGCAAGTCCCAGAACTGTTCTGATTATTCTGGGATTTTATCTAGTCAGCAATTTTACTGTTCTGTTGAAAAGTATGACTGTCTGTGCTACTCTAATTCAGTATTTACACCTCCACCATTTTTGTGAGGGACAGAAACGAATCAAGTCTTATAATGTCATATAATCTAGGTTACTTGGAAACAAAAGTCAACTTTGTTGTTGTTTTTTTGTGTGTTGTCACGCCAGGACTACACACATAGTGGTGACAATGCCTACATTAATTACGGCATCAAGTTCTGCCATAGCAACCTATAGTGGATCTATAATGAATACAAATGATCTATTAGTATAACCACTCCTGTGTTCTGTCCTTAATTCCACCCTCTTCTTTTCATTTGCTTTTGTATTCTGTTCAGTGTTCTTCATTTTAAACACACAGTTGTGTATTATGCATAAATAAACAGACACTTTTTAGAGAAGTGGTAGGAGATAAGTGATTAATCCTCCCAGATGGTTTTTCAGGTTGGCCTGTCCTTCTCCATTTCAATACTCGGATATCAACAAGAAACATTCTTGTACCTCCACCCTGCCACCTCCTTAGACTGGGTCTGTACCTCGCACTGAGCAAAATACTGAACACTGCTCCCCGAAGCTCAGCTTCAAGCAGAAAACAGGAGCTGTCAACTGCAGATACAGTCACACTTGCAGGCTAACATTTGGTTTGTGCTGGGAAAACTTCTGAAACTGTAGGTCTAATTTTGCATAAAGAATATTTGTGCTTTTGTCTTTCCCTTAGGCACAATGACCTTCCCTTGAAAGAGTGACAATGCTGGCCTGCTGATTAGCAGTGCCGCTTTGCAGCCAGACCTCCTCCAGCCGGGGCCAGCGATAGGCGGTGAAACCCAACTGCCGCGTGGTGGCAGAGGTCAGGTACCACCATCACATCTCCGGTTCCCGAGAATGCAGCGTGCATGCTTATTCTCCGCCCAAGGTGACTCTCAAGATTATTTCTTGCCTCCTCATTAATTACTATACTTACCTATAGACAAATTAAAGATTAAAACTTCAACTTCTATTCCATTAATCACTTTGAGTTCTAGTAGAATAAACAGTATCACATCAATTCATTAGCTTGAGGGTTCATAATAATTTAACACAGTCATTTTCAGGTTTCTCTCTGTGGTATCACGGCTCACACCAGAGTTAAAACATCAAACACCAGTGGCTACCTTTGTAACAGAAAGAACGTACAAAGTTCTGAACCACCATAAAATTTGCTGCAACTCACAATGAACAGAAAATGGATTTGCTGCAATAATCAAATTAGGCTTGTTTCTACACTGCTCTTCCAAAGACATCTTGTCTTATCTTTAAGTCTTTAACTGATAATTGAATTACTAGCTTATCGACAGCAACTACAAACACAGAATATGTTACTTACAATGACTTGGTTCACAGCATAAATAAACAATATTCTACAGATGCTTCTGAATGCCTGCTTCATGAGACCTTGCTTATCACTCCACTTTTGAGGCAGCTACATATTTTATCCCTTAAAGATGCTGCAGCAGCTCTGATTCTCTGGCCAGAACCTTCCATCCCATGAAAGGGGCAGCCCCATGACTTCAGCAGCTTTCCCAACATAGGAGCAAGCTGCAAGGTCTACTCACAAGAAAAATGTTTTAAGTCAAGCCAAGGGGACCTACACAGATTTACATAATGTTCCCCTTTCTGCAGCTACGCTCTCCCCTTTTTGTTTCACAGTCTTTTTAAAACCTTCATGACACTGAACATAAATACATAGAGCAATAACTATTCATTTGATCTATAAATAAAGGGAACTGATAATTTCACATTTGCAGGACTTCTACAGAAGGATTGAGCTGAACACTGCAAGCTAAGTTTATGCCTAAACTTGGGCATATGGACTCTTTCTCCTCCCTGCAAATTCGTTACTCAGGCTCTACTCCCCTCTACCTAAGCCTTCAACTCCATAATGCCATTCAGCACAAGTTACACAGAAAGTCACAGAACATCCCTGCTGACACACTCCAAGCCAGAATGCTTCCAATTATACAAGATAAGTAAAGCAGGATTAGGGAAAAGGCTCTTTAAGGACAAGTAACCATTTTTTCTGACAGGAAACTTTGGACAGGCTATGCAAGTTGAAGTTCAGGACAGAGTTTATAAACCACAGGCATTTAACCTCAGAAATAAATATCACAGACCCTCCAAATAATGATAATTTCACCTAGTAATAACTGTTTGTTTTGTCCACAGAAGAAAACTCTGATCTAGAAACACTGACATATTTAAAGACCATCTTAGTATAAAACATTTCATAAAACTTCAATTAACTGCAACTCATCTAGCCAATTTACCAGGTTACCCAAGCTGGCTCTGTACACCAGCTGCACTTCATCAAATAGGAGTGCTCTATTTACAAAGAATGCATTTATCCAAATATTGTGGACCTTTTCTGACACACTAAATGAACAGAGAGAGTAAGCATAAATACACCAAGAGGCTTCTGCAGCAGTAGGTTTCAGGATATAGAATAATTATTACTGCTACTGGAGATTCATTACCTTTCCATGATGAAACAAACACGGGTTAAAATCAGAGCAGGCAGTAACTGTGTAGGAGAGAAACCAACTATTTAACCTAATTTACAAATTTTCAACAGGAACAGTTACTGCAGAGACTGAATATGCTATCTACCAAACTTCCATTAATTCAGAAGTATGTAACTTTGAATACTATTTTTTCATTCATTACATTAATAGTTTCCAAACCTAAGTCACAGCTGTTAAGTCACAGCTGTTAGAGATGCAAAATCTTAATTTGACTCTTATTTCAGCATAGGTAAGGAGCTGCCATATCACTCTGTTATACCTAGACCTACTTATATTTGAGTTTCCCATTCCATATGCGTACTCCTCTACTTCCTAAAATATGTTTAGTTCTAGAATTGTATAATGCATATTTGGTGCCTCAAGTGCTGCACAAATTAGTTGGAAAGTGCACCTTTCACTTCATTATTGGGCATGAAGCCTGGAAAAATACAAATGTACATATTTAATATGATAAACTGTGATTTGCCAGATTCCTACAAATCCCTCTTTCTGAAAAGTTCTGGTAAGAACAAAAATTTGCATACAGGATTTCATAGGAAGCAAATGTTATATAAAAATGTTATAAAACTCTTTTTATGGCCCTTAACATCAGGGTACCCAGGCTCTTAAGTAATGACAGCAACAGCACTGACCTCTGCATCCATCCAAAGGTCCAGAAAAACTGGCCATCTGTCAATCTTTCTTTACGAGTTGCTCCAGCTTCTTCCTATAACATCTAAATCTTCAAAAAATTTTGGGAAGATCCCCATGGTTTTAGATCACGCAAGTCTCACCAGCTCAACCAAACCCCTTTTGCAGTCTCTGCCACACCACTCATGAATCCCCTCATAACGCAGCACAGCTTAATTCTGCCCTCAGTATTCCAGTCTTGCATTCAAGCAGTTTGGACCTTTCCTTTATTCAAACCCTGTAGACTCTTCTGCTTTTCAAGTATTTAAGCACTTAAGCTTTGCTAATGCACCTTTTTATTTGCCGTTCTCACATGTTTTTGCTAGACTAGACACATGCAGCACACTACCCAGCTTTAAAAAAAAAAAAAAAAAAAAAAGCATGTAAATATCCTTAGAATGGCTCAACTGGAATAGTGTAACAGACAGCATGTGGCCCTGGAACAGAGGCCATGCTCATTGTAATGCTACCTGCTGAGCACAGCCACCAGCATTCAGGGCATTATAAAAAGGGCATTACTGTAACAATGGCAAAGACAGTGAGCGCTACTTGCATGCTGTTTAATGAGCAACACAGACCGTGGCATTTGGAGACTGACAGTTCAGGTTTGTTAATTGTTGGGGTTTTTTAAACCCCAAATTTCCACCACCTATCAAATAACGAAGAGCCTGAATTAATCAAAGAGTCAGTTCTGAGAAAGCAGCATACATGATTTCAAGCCCTTCTGCAAGACACACATGGATGTCTTTCAAGGCCAGCATGACAAGTCTTCTGCAAAGAAAGAAATTTCAGAAAATCACAATATACTTGCTTAGAAATCATTCTGCCTTCACAGGATCTGAACTATAATTAGAATGCTGATGCTCTGTTGCAACAGAGACAGAAGTAGAATTACAAAGAGAGAACACAACAATTTTCAGCATAGGGTATAACCCACAAACTGAAGGAACAGGTTACAACGGACAAACTTCTGGTATCAGCTCTTCCCAAGTTTCAGACTTCTGCAGAAGCAAAACAGAAGATCTGACAAAAATATTTATGAGCTCAAAAAAAAACACATTTAAAAAATCCCATGAAAGGTATTTCTACTCTTCCCCTTTAAATTTTCCACAGAACACTGTTTTTGTAGCTGCTAGTTCTGTGACCTTGCTGGAAGTGACCAAGCCAGAGATCAATTAGTGCATAAGGAACAGAGAAGCAGCGTTGACTGCATTCTGCCTGTCCCTTGGGAAGAGCAGCTGTGCTTCAGGGTACAAGCAGCACAAGCCTGGAAGATTGTTATCCAGTGGGAGTGCTGACACGCAGGTTGGTTACTAACTGCAAGATGCGCAATACAGCAGACCTGAAAGGAAACAGGAAAATCTCATGTTTCCTTTGACTTCCACATTTAAAATTTTCCAATCATTTAAAAACACTTAAATTTTGCACATAAGGAAACCTTATTGCACTAAAGTATATCTACAATAAATATACCCTGCTGGCTTCAAACATAAATTATGAATGTCTGTTAGTACTCTTCCTAGTCACATGCCCCATAGGAAACTACCACGTAAAAATATAGCATGCTCTTCACATATCCCATTTAATCACTTATCAAAATTGGGAAAAGTTTGCCTGTAAAGATTATTTGGGAATATGCAAAATAAAACAAGCATTTTCTGAATCTCAGTGGTTTCCTGGCTTTTATTAGCAAAGGACAGGAAACACCATCAGTGACATTTAAGCATGATCAAGACACCTATCAACATACCTTAGAAAAGCATGTTGCTTTTCCTTGAAAGGGAAATGCAGTACAGAGGGCGGAATTGCTTATAGGGAAGAGAAAAAAAAAAAAAAAATAGAAAGTAGAGTAGTTCACACCAGCAGTACTGAAGTCCTGAACCTAGATAGATCATTATTCTTCTCTATGATACAGACTGGTTTGGAATGTGTTACCCAAAGAGGTACAGCAAGCATTTTTAAGCAAGCTCCATAAACCCTCAGTATATCACCAGTATCCCCATTTCATAGACAGGATGAACAGAACGCAGAAGAATTTGAAGATTTTTCTTGTGTTACACACCAAACTACAGCAACAGAACAGGATAATAGCCCCAGTACTGTAACTTCCAGTTGTGTCCCCAGTACTGTAACTTCCAGTTGTGCACCTGAACTACCACACAAGTAACCAGAGAGGATAGTGTCCTTCTTTCCTGAGACCTCCAGCAAAGCTGCAATACCCTCTGCTGTCACCAATGACGCACAGCTCTTACCAAATCCACTTCAGACAGTTCTTGAACATGCTGCAATTTCTATTTTCTCTTCCACACAGAAGACCAACATAGAGAATTTGGAATTAGTCGAGTGCCATCTCCACATTGACCAAAAACTACTGCTACCTAATTCGTCTGGCTTGTGCTCCTACACCAAAGTAAAAGGCAACAAAACACATGAAAGAAAAGAGACTTTTACAACTATCAGCAGGTAAGGAAAACGGTTGTTGGTATCTCAGGAGACTACTGAAATCGTTTATCCCACGCAATGAGATCTTAGCTCCCCTGGGTCTTGACTAAATTATTAGTTACTGGTCTCCGTCTCACACCCTGCAGTACAGACTACAGGGACCACAGAGCAGTGACTTGAATAATAAAACTATCAAACTTCTATGTTCTAACTTAGCTTGTCTATTAGACCAAGTGATGCAAACAGAACTCCAGAAGAAAGTCTCTCCCCCCAAAAGACATCTGGAGCATTTATTTGTGTATTTCAGTCCCTATTTTCCAGTGACCATCGTAGTGTTCAGAAACACGTCAAATTAGCCACTTGTCTCTGGCCAAGGGAAGAGGAGCTATCTGTAATTCAGCCTCAGCAAAACTGCTTCACAGTACCTTAACAAGGGACTTGATGGGGGTCATGTAGCACTATCTGCAAAAGCTGCCTGATGACATAAAACACAAAACACTTTGGGGCACGGAGCAGGAAAATTCAAAGATCAGCCCTACAGAACCCTATATATTAGGGTTTTTAATTGCAAATATAAGCATTATAAATGCTATCCTGGAAAAGTTATCAGAAAACATAATGCATGATGATGACCACATTCTCAATGCTAGAATGCTTCTGTATGTACTAAATTTCATAATTGTCTTGTTACTTTTCTTTGTCCTGTGACTACACTACCGCTCCAGCAATGGAAAGCCAAGGACAGTGACTCAGACCTCTGTGGTTCCTAACGGCTGAACACCTTTACAACATAATTGTGGGGCTTTCCACTAAGAATATTCAACTGCTGACTGTATTCCCGGTAGTAGCTGTATTCTCAGTACTGCCTGAACTCCAGCTCTTCAGTATTTAAATCAGTACATAAATATTTCACATAGAACTTAGCCTAAAATAAGCCACCTGCCTGGTTACTACAATGTTACAAGTCTGTCTGCTTGCCTTAATTTGCACACAACTATAATGCTATTTGTGTGATATACTTTAAGGCCTCCCAGAAGAAACCTGAGAGATCAATAGTCCTTAAATAAGTAATTAGATGAGCTGAAATCATTTAGGTCATCAAATAGCAAGTGGGATAAATAAAAAGTCACAGCTCCACAAACACCTGCATTTAATAGAATTTTTACATTTATTTGTTGAGTTAAATGATAGAAAGAATGTACACCAAAGCGTAAGAGGCAGAACTGCTGAATGGTATCTATAATAGGAAAGCAAAACAGGGTAACACTATATACCTGCATTAAAATTATTTGGCAAGTTAATTAAAAAAAAAAGAAAAAAAGAAAAGAAACAAGATACATCAACAGTCTTCAACTTCCCACGCCCAATGCAAGTGAACTTAAATAAAAAGTTTGAAGGAAACTTTCAAATCTAAGGCATGAAGCAACGACAACATTCTGTGTAATGAGGAATTTCTACACTCATAGATGTGCTACACTAAACATGGGGAAAATGTATGTAAAACATACTCTCCCATGAATATAGGCACATTTCTGTTCAAATGCCTCGGGTTTAATCTAAGTTGCCACAGCTCTGTCAACCCAGAGCAGGCACCTGGCCCCTGCCTTACCCCTTCATAAAGACCACTGACTTGTTGCCTTCCTTCAAAATCCTTTACTATCTTCCCTCAAGGAGGCCTCCAACCTGAAACTCTTTCAGTCCTGGCAGGGAGATCAGTCTTTTACATTTTCAAACATCTCATTCATTCATTCCTAGACTTGTACTGATCCCTACATACTACAGAACAGCCTCATGCTCCACATCCGTATAGGCTCCTGCTTCCTCAAAGTGAATTATGGGAATAAAGTTTGCTGCCTTCCTCACCGTATGTGGTTGAAAGACTCACCAAATTATAGCTGATTACAATCTTCTGAAACCACTGACTTAACCTGACCATTTCAGACTTGCTCTTGGGCAAGTAAACTCTGGGAAATTTCTGGTGTACGATCATCACAAGGATCTCTCTTCCACCAGCCACATGGTAGAACGACCAATGGGTTGTTCACATGACTTGTCTTTACAGAGTGGGCTCAGTTTTCCCTTAAAAGGGGAAATCTGAGACACTTCCAAATTGATATTCAGCATTGCAGTCAACGCACCTCATATGACACAGATGTTCAAACCTTTCACAGTGTTTCAGCAGCACACATAACTCATTCGCTAGTCATAGCTTACTGAAATCTCTAGCTACCAAACATCCTACATGTCAATAATGTCTTGGCTTATCATAGTCCACGAAATTTTGAGGTACCTGCCTAATGTCTGGAATACAACCTGTACCTGTTGCAGATCTGTTTCCCATTTATCACTTTATAGGACAAAACTAGTTAGTTAAGCAGCAGCATGCTGGGTACATGGGGTAAAGAGTCTCAAATATGAAGGGTTACTTCTAGTTTATGCAACGCAAGGTACACCACACGTGTTTTGTCTCCTCTGTGATAACATTTCAAAGATTAAGCCTTCAACTGGATTGTGGTTAGAGGGATGTGCCAACACCCATTTGTCACATCTAGATTTTAGTCTACTGGACCATACCCGTTTGCTCCAGAACTTCGACTACTTCAAGACAAACAGAGGTCAGAATTACAAACTGTTCTGACCTCATGCTGCAGTACTGGGTTTGGGTACCGATACGTCCAGGAAACACTCACACCAGCTTCAGCAAGGTCAGTATTCTATCCCAAGGGGACAGCTTGTGAACATTTTCTGAATACCACTGAATTGTGGCTGTAGTGTCACAAAATTTTTAATGAAGTTATAAAACTACTTCATTATAACCAAAATTATCTTTATAGCAAGATTTTTAGATGAGATTTCTGACCACAGTTCAAAGGGGTTTATTTCTATCTAACAATTACTATTATTCCTAAGAGTTCTCCACTTCCTGTTGTTGAAAATGAATCTTGGTAAAGCTTTTTAAAAATTATTATTATGACTGTACTGCCAGCTGCACTCAAGACAAACTGTGATTCAAGTTCTAGGCTTCGGGGTCATTGATAGACATTCAGCTATTAGTACCATCAAAAAAACCCCAGATTGCATAGACAAAAACAGATACAGGAAGGAGAAAACATGCAGTTAAAAAACCAAAGAGAAAGAAAACCACAAACACCAAAAACAAAAACTTTTTGTACCAGAAGCAGATTGAGAACAGAAAGAAAATTAGCATTTAGGAATGAAAAAGCCTATTCACTGTTGATGTAAAATACAACACCCGCAGAGATGGAAGCTGGGTTTATTTTTGATAGCAGCATAAACATTAAAGATAAGCCAAAAGCATTTAGAAAATATGGGTGCAGTACAAAGGCTCATGTGATGAGAGATATTTTGCTTTTAATCTTGACCTGGAAAACCTCTTGTATGACAGAGCCTCTTTTCAGTGGAGTCACAGTCCTTCCTCATTACTCTGCCTATTAGTGATAAAAAGGCCACCCAGGTTGTTTCTGCTTTGGAATGATGGTAGGTTTTCAATCCTAAACTTCAGAAGGAAAAGAAAAAACCACCCAAAACTAATATATCTGTCTAAGGACCCGCATTAAACTCCTGTTTTCCCTTATCTGGTCCAATCGCACTCTCTCCTAAAACAATAACCCTCACAACTGTACCACTATTTTTCCAGAAAGGACATACATATTCCCCCACATATTAGCCTACTTGCCACTAATACATATGAAAATACTTATCGTATATTGATATGAGATAAACATGCATCATATCCTACCCACACAACTTTAAAAACAGCTGATTTCCAGATTGGTTCATCCCATCTACAATACCAGTACTATATAAGTGCTAACCACATCAATCACAACCATTGTGAGCGTTAAGCAATCAATCACAGGATCAAATCTCACGTGTGTTATAAAGTATTAAGACTGAAAATGGTGGTGGACGCCTCTCTGAAGTTCAGTCCTACTTTGGATGCCTGTTCATACAGTCCAGGCTTCTCTAGGGAGGAGAGCCACAGACCAATAGTCGGTCTCTGGAACTTTATGCCATTAAATTGCAGTGAGAAGCCTGCTGTACGGGACACTGCCAACCGCACCCGCCCAGCTACAAGATGCCTGTAGAATCTTCTTTCCGCCACCGTTCCTTGCACAGACCACACAGCAGAGGTGCCCTGCAGCCAGCTGCAGTCCCTCGTTCTCACGTGCACAACAGGCAAAAGCACTTCCATTCACAAGAAAAGAAAAATGTTGAAGACGATACATCAACACCTCATTTCCCAAAGGAGAAACATTAATGATCAGGAGACCTCAGATGATCATTTAGGACCCCACCCATATTAGAACTGTTAATTAAATGATCACTGAAGATTGGCAGTGTTGTTTTCAGGCCTTCCTGTTGCACAAGGGATGCTCTGTTGGGTCAGGTCAATGCTCCTGTGTACCCTGGTATTGTGTCTCTCGAAGCAGCAACAAGAGACACCGCTTTGAGAAAGCCTGTGAGCCTGGCCATTTCCCGTGGTATGTTCCCTCTGTTTTTCCCCAAGGTCCACAATTGTCTTAGCGATGTTAGCAGGTATGAGGTCGGTAACTACTGCTTTGTCTCACTTCCCTTTCTGTAGGGCCTGACATTGCACCATCAAAAAGGGTTTTCTAGATTCCACCAACTGCAGAAACACTTTGAGACACGAATTAAAATTCAGGTTTTTTCCATCCACACTGACAGGAGTGACCATGTTCCCTCTCCTATGTCAATGATGAGCAAGATGGCAGCAGCCCTTCGAAAGAGTTCATTTTTTTTTTCCCATTCGGGCAATGCAAGCCCGATTTTGAAAAAAATCATTGTATTAACCACAGAGTTTTAATTTCTCAGGAAACACTCCTGGGACACATGCAACAATGAAATAATCTCAGCAGAAAACACATCTGCACATGCACACTCACATTTTAAAGAAGCCTGGTTACTTCTACAAGTTTTGTCATGGCCACTAGTGCAAAAGTTTTAACTATACATTCAGTAGTTGCCAGACGGGGGTGAGAGTACAACCAGTGGGCTTAAGACAACAGTACAGTCTACAAAACACTTGAGATGTTAGGATGGCTGAGGCTAGCTATGCTGCACCCTGTCTTAAACAGCACCTATAAAAATAAGATTAAAGCACTTCTGTTTACAAATAGTTCAGGAAGCTGCTGATTTCACTACAGACAACTTCACTTGAGCTGGTTCTAGCCAAACAAAGTAAGGAAGGGATGCTGTGACCGGGTCATACCAAAGGGACTGTAATGCTGACTGTTGGTAGCGTAGAGCAATTCACTTGCTAGTTTAAGGAACACTCTGTACCATGTCAGTCAGCACAGCTAAGACACATCAAACAAAAATGTGAAATCAGAAGATTAACAAGTAGAGCAGCACATACTGAGACATGCACCTTTTTTTTTTTTAACCTAGACCTTTGTTGTTTTTAATAATTGATATAAAGTAGCAAATGACTCACTAATTGCACTTTTAAATTGTAACCCAACCTGGAATCAATCACACATGGCATAATTTCTGTTCTTATTTGAAGCTAAATTCACCACAGTGCCTGCAGTAGCCTCTCTAATAATTGCATTAGTCATAACCTGAAAGTATTTCCCACTTACTTGGTTCCAGTTTTGCTTGCTTTTCAAGCTGATCCTCATCCCTATCACTAAAAAGATCTCTGAAATGTTACCCCACAGAGCCTGCTCTGGGACTTGAAGAGCACTGTGGTACATTTCATGATGCGATTCCTCCTCTTTTAGTGTCCAATTTTCCTGCAGCACCATTTTATCTCCTTTGCTCCAGTCCAAAGTCAAACAACTATCATTCAGGATTATTAGCAAGTACTCTGTAAACACTTAGTAATGAGTTAGGTACACAAAGAACTGCCAGATTTATTTATGTCATCATTTGTTTTGCAGCACAGATTCTAGATTTTTAAGTACTCTCTACCCTGGATAGTCATCTGCTTGATTCTCTTCCTTTTATGCCCATGAAAGACTTTTTTTTTTTTTTTTTTTTTTTTATGAATACAGAGCTTGTAAGCATTTTTCAGAGTGAAATTATTTGCTACATAATGCCACAGATTGTCTAGTAGCTGTGGGCCAAAAAAAAAAAAAAAATGAAGGCAGAATGAAATGAAACAGAACAATAAAAGTCGGGATCGAGTATACACAAAACAAGGTAAATTCTGACACCTAGGAACAGCGTGGGAGGCTCAAGGAACAGCAAGATGGTATTTGAGAACTACCAAACATGACCTCAGTTAATCAACTTCTGCGGGATCCTCACTAGGAAACAGACATGTTAGAGCCCATGTTAAAGTAAAACTCAACAGTACTCACACTCCTAGCCACATGGTAAGAACCTGGGCTTAGGCGACACCAGTCCCAGTACAAGCAGGGTGTAAGTAGAGTCGCTTGGTTAGGATTTGGATGTGCTTTCATAAGCCGGGCACCCACACACAGTTACACCTACCACAAGCAATGCTCCTCTACCCTGGCACAGACCATGCCAGTACTGATACCCTCTCAGGTTTCTTTCCCCCCACTGTGAATCTTCTGCCCACATCCTGCGGAGAAACAGATCCAGTTAAAATCTGCCAAGTTTCCACTGTCGATTTCCCCCCCTGCACCCCCAGACCCCTCCTAGCAACTGACCACTCAGATATTCAGGCTTTCATTTTAATGCAGATTTGCAGAAATACTCTTATTGACTCTGGGTTTTAATACTTGCACAATTGCCCTGTAAAGACCAGTGATTTTTAAAAAAAATGTTTACCCTTTCTGAATGCAGTTTTAATCCGCTCAACATCTATTTTAATGCTGATTATAATATAACCCTTTAACTTTCACTTTCTGCTCTCTGTGTTGTTGGGATTTTTTTTTGGTAGAAGCCAGATGACATGACTTTCGACTTGGTTTTCTGTATCCTTTGGCATTCTACCTGCCCTCTTTTCTCCTGATTTATCCCCACACAAGCAAATACAGCAATGCATAGAAGTGGCTTTGGACACTGTATGTTGTATGGAATTGTTTCCAACTTCATTCTTGTCATTAAAGATGAGTTGCTTTTACGAACTTCAAGATTTTCTTCAAAACACTTTGTACTTGCAAGTCATCTTCTTAGCTTATCACCTTTCTAAATCCAAGCCTCCTGTGTGGAAAGTATTCAAACACTGCCAAACTTAAAAGCATGCAAACAGCCACATTAAATGTTTGATCAGTCCCACTGAAATTAAACACATACAATAATTTGTTTTTATAGATTAAAAAGATGTAAAGTCAAACAAGTTCCTTTTCTAATTCTCCAATTTCTTGTTATTTTTAATTCTTGTGAAGCTTATGAGACTAATTTCACATGTAAAGGCAGCTTTTTTCTGTGAAGATTTTTAAAATACACGCCTCATACAGAGTTATTTTTTTCCAATTCAAAGTCTGTCCTCAGGTATCTTGCACAAATCCCATTAACTTTAGTACATCTCTAAAGGCAGAATTTGAAACCTGTAAAGAACTGGGTCACTGGACAATGGCAAGTCTCAGAGACTTCTTTTCCGAGTTATAACAAGAGAAAAATACCTCTTCCCTCAGGCACTATGCGAACATTCCCATTTGTCTGTAAACAATACCAAACACTTGAAATTTGATAGGTTACATTTCATCCTCGCTCACTTAGGATTTTTCCCTTTTACTATAGCTAATAGCCATTTAGTCCTTAATGTAGTATTTGTAGCTGATGCTAGATCATCCAAGTACACAATCCCATGGGGCTGCCTCACTGCAGATTTCAGTGCCTGGTTCACTCCAAGCTTAAAACTGGTAGCTATCAACAACTGCTTGTAAAGGGTCCCTCCGTTTTCCTGGGGGTTTTTTTTGGTCCCCAGGAAAACTGCTTTCATATGCTGGTCATATTGACTAGCTCCTGCCTTACCTCTATTTTTTAACACCAGTAATAAAATCTATCACATTCATAGAATACAGGATAATCAGGTATGAGATCTACAAGCAGGAAAATCAGTCCAGGAACAGAGTGTTTTTTTCACAAACTAATCTACATTTATTGTGTCAGTAAACATGACTGAAGTAATAGTCTTAGAAGACTTCCATCACCATGATCATTCTCTGCAATGAACATCTAAGATCTATATACTGTTCTCATACAACTGGTTTTATTCCATTACATACGCTTGTTCTAGCACAAAACTTAATGTCGCACTTAAAATGAGACCATCCTAACCTAACCCGGCCAGTCAGGAGACACAAAGAGACAGGACAAGTCACTATGCACTATTCAGAAGTTAACTATGAGTTCCCTTTCCATACTCATTTTTCTTAGAAAGTTCAGATTTGCCAGTATCATTCAGATAGCAAAACTCTAAAAAAAAAATAAAATGTCCAAGTTACATGCTAATGACATATAGTTTGTGTTTTCAAAAAGAGTATCACCCTTTAGATTTGCTTCTGCTCCAGACTGTAAGGACAGCCTACTGGAATGAATGAGGACAAGGCTTGGAATTCTAATCCAGACTATACTAGCTGTGTGTGCGACCTCCAGCAAAGTCTTTCACCTACCTTACATGTCTGCACCTCTACAGACTTTGTGATTCCCTCAGTTGTCTAGGGGATGCTGGTAACATTCAAGAATACATGAAAATATCTTAAATATTTCCACACAAAGATCTGCTGGCAACACACATTATTTCCATCATAGTCATATATGGGTGGGGGGAAAAAAAAAAAAAAAAAAGGAATCTTTCTATGCCAGTATTTTGTCCCAAGAAAAATAATTATTAATTTTAATTACTTTAACTTTCATCAAGGTAACTCTAATTCCAGGTTGGTTTTGGCACAATTCAGGTCACCATCTCTTATTTGGTATAGAGATATAAATTCAATTTTCTTGCTTTTTATTCCTCGAAGCCTAAACACAGATGTTAACTTTTTTTCCAAACTCACGTGTTCTTTTCCTTGTTAAATTTCTGTCTTTGTACTGCAGCGCCAAAGCTCTTCCGATCCACTGTATTGTAGATTAATCCATCAATCCCCCTTCCTCTGTGTTTTTGCCCTTGGCAAATCATTAGCCCAAGGGAGAACTCAACAGAAAAATCCAAGATTTCACTCCAACCACAGCTGAAAATATCTTTCTTCTGCCTCTACAAAAGCTTCACTATCTCAGATACCATATCTTGCAGATTTTCCTCTCCTTACTACATTTCCAGCTTTACTGCACAGCCACTAATTTCCACAGTTGTCCCTTTCCATTCCACTATCTTCCCTCCAGCAGCCGCCTTCTGGGCTATATTTGTACTGTGTCTCTACTTGCCGTAATCAATTTCAAATAAAAACGTTCTCACGTTAAGTCCTTGGACCAGACCCTGATTTTCTAGCCATTATCTTCCCCCCCACTTCTCAAGTCATATGATTTAGCTGAACACATTCATTGCTTTGAAACCTCTCAATTCTAAACTTGAAAGTAGTAATTGAGATTCCTCAGATTTGTTTCTCTTTTCAGTCCTTGAACATCATGAGATAAAAGTTCATTACAAAAGCAGAGCTACTCCTGACTGTTCAAAGAAGATACAAAACATAAGATTAATTTGAAAAGGCTGGACCTTTCACTACAGGTAAAATTATTAATGCATAGGTGTTTTCTACTTCCACTCTAATGCTGCAAATCACTCTTTTGAATGGAAGGTACTGTTTCACTTCAGCCCTGAAAATCTCCTGATCCTACTGCCTTTTGCCAAAGTTCTCTCCTAGGCTGCTTCAGCACAGCATGTTGTGTACTGATTATTTTGGCACAGAGCTCCCCAGTCAACCGTCTTTCATCTTTACAACCTATATAAAATTAGTTCTGAAAAGTGTAAAAGGTGGTATTAAATATGATTGCCGTGGATTTATGCACCAAAAGCTGAGTTTAAAAAGGCACTTAACCTAGAAACTCCAAAATTTCAAAATTCCAAAAAAAAATCTGAAACACTCATGTGAAGGTATTGGCCCTTTGAATAATGAAGCAAAGCTGTAAAGGTTCTATGGAGCACGCACCCCAAGGAGGAAAAACCGACCAGACTGAACCCTCCCCGCTGTACCTAGAGGTTGTGGTGTGCTGCAGGTTTCTATGGAGCCTGGTAGTGACAGCACGGGGAGCTCCTCAACCCCACCGCAGCGCCCACCTGCTCTGGAACGCTCAGATGTCGGGGATCAGGAAGGATTACGCCAGGGCAACTGGAAGCTAACTGGAACCCATTTATCTGGGTTTCTAGAAGAGGAAGATGGAGATCACTGACCCCGGTGTTCCTCGCGCAGCCAACCTGCCTGACCATGGCACCGAGCTGCCTCGGCTCCCACGTCCTCAGGGAACCGCTGAGGATTCTGTGGTAACTACTCACACGGAAACGCTACTTCTCAGCGCAGTTTAGGAAACCGCTCCCTCTCTGCGCTGCTGCGGGTGTCACAGTGGGATATAACCCCCGAGGCCGGGCCCTGCCTGGGTATGGGGTGCCGGGGCCCTCGCACCTCACCGCGGCCTTCGCCCCCTCCATCGCTCCCTGCGGCCTGGCGCCGCGCCACGGCCCCCTCAGGCGGCGGGGCCGGGGCTGCATGAGGCGGGTATCGACACTCACGGCCCGGGGCCGGGCGACAGGGAAACCGCCCGCCGAGATGCCCGGCGCGGGGAGGGGGCGGCTGCTCCCGTCCTGAGGGGGACCGGGCCGGTGCTCCGCGCACACCTGCCTCCCGCCGCGCCGCCAGGCCCGGCCGCCCCTCCGCCGGGGACGGCGATGAGTAGGACCCGACCGCGCCGCTTACGCACTCTGCGCCCGACACGCTAGCACCTACGGCATTTGCGCAGCGCCAGCCCTCTCAGGTGCAGCGCCCGTTGACGACATTACGGAGAATTCGTAGCGAACACTGACCTCTTTGAGGGGCTTTACGTAAGTGACGTTCCTAGGTGCAGGCTTGGCCGCTCCTAACCCGCGTAGCTGCGGGAGCCCTCCGAACGGCAGGGACCCCTCTCCCCAGACGGCGGGTGGGACTACGCAGTTTGCGCAAGGAGTAGCGGCCCCAGGTAGAAAACCGGCCGGGCCAGGCCGAGCAGCTTTACGCCAATTCCGTAAGGCTGCGCCGGCCTGCCGCGGGGAGAGAGGAAACGGCCGGTTCCGCGCCGCTACGCAATCGTCGCGACGGCCCGGCATCCCGCTACGCAGTTGGCGTAAGGCTCTCTCTCAGGTGCAGGGAGGGGGCGGGCCCACGTTGCCCGGCAGCCCCAGCCTATGGGGGCGCTGGGCGCTGTCACGTGCCGGAGCCCCGCTCGCCGCTGCGGAGCCGGAGGAGCCGGACGGGGCCACGGAGCCGGGACGGGGCCGGGGGGCTGCGCCGGGGCCGGCGGCGCGCGGGGTGAGGCGGGCGAGCGGCGGGGCCGGTGGCGGGCAGGGCGCGGGGCGGCGGGCAGCCCTCCCTGCGCGCCCCTGAGGGGAGGCGGGCGCCGGGCGCCGCTCCTCCCACTGCACCGGGCACTGCGGGCAGGAGGCAAGGGCAGGGCACGGCGCGGGGGGCGGCGCGGGGGGGATGGGAGGCGGCGCGGGGCGGGGGGGGCGCTGCTGCGCGCGCGGCGGGGTCGCTCGGCGCCCTGAGGGGCGGCCCGCGGGCGGTGCGGGGGCGGCGGTGCGGGGCTGGGCGCTGCGCGCGGGCGGGCGGCCTCGCGGCGGTACCTGCCCGCGGGCGCGCAGGTGCGTGCGGGCTGCGCGCGGGGCGGGGCGGGGCCGGGCGGGGCGGAGGCGCCCGGCGGGCGGAGCGGGGGTCCCGTCCCCGCCAGGTGCCCGGGGGGGCGGCGGGCCGGGGCTCCCGCAGAACTTCGCTCGGGCCGGGCCCGGGGCGGGGGCACCCGCGTCCCCCGCGCTGCGCCGCCTCCCCGGGACGCGCTCCGGTGCTGGGGCTCCCTGCGGACCGGTTCCCCCTCCTCGTCCTGCGGCTGCCCCGCGCTGCGGTTTTGTTAACGATTAACCCGCTCGCTCTGCTGCAGGGGGGGCTTGGAGGGGCAGCTGGGGTCCTGTGCAGGCTGCTGAGCCACCGAACCCTGAGTTCTGAATCGGAGCAGGAGCGCGCATTGCCTACCTCCGTGCCTTATTATTTATTTACCTGGTCCTGAAAATGGTGCCGTGTGATTTACAGAAAGTACGGAGAGCGTGTCCCGCTCCAGAGAGCGTGCATTCCCGACAGCCCGGCCACAGGGCACGGCAGTACCAAAAATTGATGAACCAGGGGGTCCTGGATGTGCTCGTATTATTTTTTTTTCTCCGGCTGCGCACTATGGTTCCATTAACATTTTTTAAAAGTTTTGCAGACTTTGTCCTCAAAACTCAGGAATTCAAAGTGTGGCTGAAGTAAAGAAAGGCTGAAGCGGAGGGCATTGTTGTCAGAACAGAAGGTATTTCTTATTGCCAAGATCCAGAAAATATTTGCGCAACTGTAACTTCATTTAAAATAGCTTAAATTAAAATAGCTGTGTGTTCTAGTGAGCATTTGAAACTTGGCCTTCTAGGGTAATGACAGAAAATTAAAATAATTTCCTTCATTCATGCAGAATAGTTTAACAGCCTTGGAAGGAATGGAGAAGGAAGGACTGCTTGAAAAACTTGGTCTCATTTTATTTTTGAAGACATGGTAGTAACCATTTTTGAGAGACCCAAAGGAAGCGACTGTGGAGGCGGAGGGGTCTGGTGCTTGCGGGGAGGAAGGAAGGAAGGAGGATGGAGCAGTGCTGTCTGTGCTTGGAGGGAGGCCTTACAAACAAAACTTTTGGAACAGGAGGGGAGGAAGGCCTGACGGTGTCTCTGTAGAGGTTATGTTGCTGTGTTCCTTTATTTGCACAAGGTTGTTGCTCATAGTCTCTGAAAAGCAAAAGCGTTTTCCAAGAATTTAAAGAGTCCGCCTCTTAGACAGGCCATCAGAAATTTGTAAAAGCTGGGTTGAAGTTATTTCCTCCCAGTGTGGAGAGGGAGAAGTAATCCATGTCAGCAGGCTGCAGCTGGCTGTAGCTTCTGCTAAATTCCTGGTCATTTTTAGGAAGTTGGACTTGCCTCTGGAAATTTTCCTCTGCTTTGTGTTGGTGTGGGATGAAGGGAGAGATGGCAAAAAGAGTGGGTAGGGATTGCCAACAGTAAGGTTTCAATATTTTCGGTTTTCTGTTTCTCGGGATGTTGTCATTGACGATGCAAGTCTAGTGCTGATTTGGCATTTCTAGTAGAATCTTTAGTCCTTGCTGTTTTTCTTATTCCTGTTTCTATAAAGGGGTTTTATTTGCGTGGGCTATTCATCCAAACTAATCATAATTATTGAACTATTGACAATGTCGTCATCTCTCCACAAAGACAACACTGATGAAGTGCCAGTTCTTGCTCCGAGTGGTTGATGAGCTAAATGCAAGGTAGAAATCTAGGACTTAATTTCTTGGGGAACTGGAGAAATATTCAATCTAGAAGTACTTGTGTGTTGGGTGATAACTGGTATGAGTGCTGCTGAAGAAGTGACTGAATCAGCCTCATGGTTTGTCTTAGAAGGAGGACTTGGACAGAATTGATTTCATACCAAAGATTCAGAAGCGAATGAGAAGAAAGTGTAAATGAATGGCAGATGGCAAAAGGCACACCATGCCTAAACATTAGAGAAGTAGTTTAAACTTGGGTGGATATGCAGGTATTGGTGACCCTTGTTTCTGACGTGTAAGCAGTTTTTTCCATGCGTGTTCATTGAGTAACATGATGCTTAAGGTGGCAGAGCTCTTTCCTTTTGAAGCCCCTCAGTTAATGTTCCTCAAAGGCCTGCAGGTGGACTGAGATACTACCTTTTTTGAACTGCGAAATCCTGTTTGGAAATAAGAAAAAAAAATAGTCTGAGAAGCTGCTTCATGTTGTGAAAAACCTCACTGTAGAATCATGAAAGCTGCACTTTTTCCACGTTGCTTTGGAAGCAGCTGAACTTTGTAACTTGGCGTGTAAATAGAGCTCTTTGAAGAGCACATCCAGGGCTGGAAGGAGGGGAGAGGGAAATGCCCTGGCTTGGTTAACGAACTTCTGAGTGTGTAAAGAAAGCCACTGTGAGCATGCTTGTTGAAGTGTCTGTTAAAACATAGAAGTTTGCAGAGTCTTGTCCTTGGTTGTGGTGGTGTACATACACCTAGAAGTGGCCAGCGTAAGCGTAAATATGAAACAAGTAGGAAAGTGGTGGGTTGTGTATTTCTGTAGACTGGGCTGGGGGAGGGAGAGTACTTGGGCGATGGAGGGGAAGGTGCCAGGGGATGTGCTGGACACCCAAGGGCGAGTGAGGATGCAGAGGTTCAGTCCACACCTCGCTAGGGTAACTTGCAGCTCTTGGTGAGTTAGGATTTATGGTGAGCCTAGCCGTGCCAACAGACCACTGCAGCACAGCAGTTTGATTTCTGTAACTTACTTTGTATCGAGGCGGGAGGAGGGAGGGGTTTTCCGTGCTAACAACATGCACATGAGGAGCACTTGGCTGATGTGGTGTCCTGGATTTGCAATAAACTGAGCAATATTGGCAAGTAAAGATTGCTTTACTGCTGTATATGCTGTAGTGATGAGATCAAAAGGAAAATTCCTGTTTAAAGCAACATGAAAAACAGTTACAGATTTAAATAGCAGAAAAATGCAAGTCTTAAACTTTTCTGTAGAAATCATAGTTTAAGTACATTTGTTGTAGTTGCAGTGTGATTTGACAAATAAAACTTTCTTTTTTGTTTTCATATTTAAAGAAACAGAAGCCTAAGCTGCCCTCCCTGAAAATATTTGCTTATATTTTTTATCAAAAGCACTAATTGATACAACCTACAAGACCAAAGACAATATTTTTTCAGTTGTATTTTTGCGTTTCTTGGCACTTGTGCAGTTTTTCCTTCTTATGTGCATGTCTCGCTGAGCAATGATGACAGAAAACATAGATTGTGGCACATACACTGTGTCAACTCACAGAGACAGTGTTTCTGTTTAACTTTTTTGAAAACCTTAATTCAGGTCCCTTTAAGAAAACGCATTCATAGGATTTCTTATGAAGGATATGAGAGAGTTAACGTAAACTTCTTGCACTTTGGATTTTTGGACTTTATTTTGTAACTAAATTACCTTATGTTTCTGGTCCTTTCACTCTCTGCATCAGGGAATGGAAGAGGACTGAGAAAATTCTTGGACCCTATTCCGCGTTGGTCTGTGCCTTGTATTCATACTTCTGCTTTGTAACGCATATACTGACCTTTCTGTTGATTTCCTATGCAGTATCGGAATGTGAACAAGGTGCTGGTTGTAGGAGAAGCGTAAGAAAAAATTCAGGGTATGTCATTTGTTCTGCTGTTACTGAAGGCATGTATGTAAAGCATGGGACTGGGGCTGTTCTGTCCCTTCTCTCCGCTAAAACCAAGACCTCTGAGAGTAATCCAGTGTGTGGATTTTCCATGTGGCTGAGCGGGGGTGCTGTATTACTGGCCACCTGCACATTTGCCAGTTGGCTTATGGAGTAGTAAAGACTATGGATTATTAAAACCCAGGCCCTTGTTGTTTTACTTAATTGATTTTTCTATAATTATGCAAAACTTCATAACTCTTTCGTAGTAAAGTATCTTCATAACGTGCTGGCAAATTAGAGGTGTAGATGGATGTTGAAGAAGAACAATCTTAGGAAATCCAATTGCTAACTGATTTTAGGGGATCTCTTGGATTGTGGAAACTTAAGTAATCCTGCTGCATGGGTTGATTTAAATTAGTTCTCTTACATTGTGGTTTGGCATACTGTTTAAGAGCCTCAAGACGCTACTTGTGATTGACATAACAATGTAAATTATATGCTGTTTTACTAGGCTCTGATTTATCTGTTGTAAGGTTTGTGTACCAATAGTATTAAGCTCTTCTTGCAGTAATGTTTCTCTTGCATGCACTGTCTGCATAGGGGAATTAAATTATCCTTAATTGTATGCTTAAAAATAAAACAAAATTGGGGTGTGTCTAGCTATCACAGTAAAATAAATTTTGCTGCTTCTTGTTCTTTTTGTGCATTTACTTTAAATTGACTTTATTGAAAAATTGAATGTTTGAATATCTGGACTCTTACTGGTGGCTAACCATGAGATGTCATGGAACTTGAAGAAATATTAGAAAGCAGAACCAATTAAGGTTTTAGACCTTAAACTGTGATGTAGTTAGTGCCGAAGAAGTAAAATGATTGAAGCAGAACTTGGCATTTGGCTTGGCAGTAAATGAACTCAATGGTGAGAGACTGGTGTTGCCTCTTAGAAATTGCCCAGGAGCAGGAAAGGGCAAGCTGGTTTTAGAGGCCTTTACTTCTCTATTTCCTCCATTTATTGGGAGGGGAGACACTTTAACTAAATGAATTTCTTGTTTGACTTGTAATGCAGCAAATCTGAGTGTTAGCATAGTGTTTGAAGTACTGGTCCCTAAAGTGTCTTTAGTTATTTTCTGAGACACAGGTGTGATGTTCCGAACACGTGGAAGTGTTTCTCCCAGGCTATTGGATTGAGTTGATTATGACACTAAACAAGACCTTCCCCTAATCCTCGCTGTCGGCTGGCAGTACCTGCTTTCCTGGAAGAGCATAAACAGAGTACAGGCGTGTGGGAAGCGCAGGAGCTCTTTGAAGCTGTTTTGGGAACAAGTGGTGTGTGTTTCTAGAAATGAGCTTTGGCAAAACAGTCACTGTGGAGGCTGAGACTTGAGGCTGGAGAGCAGGGTGTCCTTGGGCAAGCAATGCTGCTGACTTCCTCCAGTGAGATTTTCCCACAAAATGGTTTATCCTAGTGCCAATGACACTGAAACTGATATATTGTTTTTATTCTATATGTTAAAGGAGGTGGGTCAGGTCCTGTAAAAGTGAATTGTGATAAGCCATGGTTAATCTTGGAGGAGGCATCAAAAATTTCATTACTTGTTGCAGAGCATTGAGTGGCTTTGTTTTTTTGTTATGGTGCAGCAGCCAAAGCATTGTTACTGAGAGCCTGTTTAACCCTTTCCATAAATGTGGTATCTCTCTTGAATGTCCTTGTAGCTGCTCTTTTAAAAGTGTACGCAATTCAGCAAGGAAACAAGCCAACATGCTGCATCCCACTGAAGTTAGTTGCCATTGTTGAAATAGGTGGTGTCTTAAAGTTGCTAGCTGGTATATGTAGGAATAAAGAAGGTGTTTAACTTAAATGGTCTTTTTACAGCCTGCTTAGCAAGACATTGAGTGGCTGTACTAAACATATCACCTGGAGACTTGTGAAAGCCTACAGTTAAGACAGTACAAATCAGTCCATTAAAAAAACAAATTACAGCTTGTATTGAAAAGAAAAAAAAAAAAAGGCATTTGAGTTCTCTGCCCTATGGGAGTCAGCTGTCAAGAGTGAAGCTGGTGCTGTGTTTCTGGTGTGATATGTAGCATGATCATAAAGGATCCGACCCTGTCACCTTTCGTAGATAGGATGAATGGGGTCGGGTTGGGGATCTTTTTGTTAGTCATAGAAACAAATAACATGTTATCTGAAAGTGCTGACTAATGTGTGTTAACGTTTAATCAATTGTGGAGTTCAATTCAAATAACAGCTATTTATGTGGTGGTAATTATCTGATCCTGAGCGTGGCTGTAGTGCTGAGCTCTGGGCTGGTGGGGCGCGGTGCAGGCAGCGCAGCCTGGTTTTCCAGCCGTGCTGTGGGGAAGCTGTGAGAGGTGTGTGATTGATGCTGGATCTGGATGAAGGCTTCCGTTTTCGAGTATGAAGACAAGAAGAAATATTAGTAATTTGTTCTTATTTTTTGATACTTCTGTGCTGAAGGGGCAGCTCTTCGCACATTGGGAACTTGCTCTTTTTCTTTGGGGTGCTGTAGTTTGCTCTCTGACCCTCTGTGTGCTTAGTACTTTTTTACTTACCTACTTTGCTTGATTTCCATATAAATAATATGACACTTTTTAAGTATTTGCTGCAGTGGAGAGGGCTCTGGAATAGAAGGGGAGCTGTAGGTGTACAGCATGTGTCTTCAGGGAGTGAGGTACCGCAGAACGCATGCCGCAGCTGGAAAGCTGGGGGCTGTGGTACGATGGGACAGGTAGGGAACATGGAGCTCCAGGTAAGATAGTTGGAGGGAAGGGGTTGCAAGGAATCCATAAAGGACAGTATGGAGGACTGTGAAGTGCTCGTAGAGAAAACTGAGGATTGGAAGGTACCCGTAGAAATCTGGGGAGTGTTTAGCCCCAGAATAACATATTGTGGTAGTTGTGCACCTCGGAGCCAAGCCTGGACTAATTTTAGAGTAATTAGTAAGAGAGATTTCAGGTTCAATTGTCTTTGGAGGTGGATTCTAGCAACCTGACTGGCTGATCTTTTTTCTTTTTTTCTTTCTATATAGGGACATGAAAGGTGTGCCTAGGTAGGTCTTCTGTTAATTAGCAATACTGATGTTATTATGATGAATGTTAGGTATGTAACTCCTCACCCTGAATCAAAGAGGAAGAAAAATTTGTATGGCCTCAGCTCTTGGCTTTTGCAGTTACTTTCCTGAATAGTAAGTGCAGCAAGAACAGGAGGGTTTTTTCTTCTTTTTTTTTTTTCTTTTTTTTTCTTTCCCCTTAAGGAAACTAGACTGAAATCCTACCTGAGAACCTACTGGAGCTGGCAGCTGGACTCTAATGAAAGTGAAAGAGCTTGGGCTCATCTTATTTGCCTCACGAAAACTTTTGACATTGCTAGACTGAGAAATGAGATCTCAGATGTAATCTCAGATGTCTGCTGGAATTATTTTGTAAATGCATGTGGTACAGAGACTTAGAATATTTGGATTTCTACTCCTCTTCCAGTCCTAATCTCTTTGCCTTTACTCTGATAGCTGGTTTAGCTCAACAGAAGAGGAAAGGAAAACATAAATGCCCAAGAACTGATTTCTCCCCACCTCTGCTTTGAAGAATGCCTCTTCCATGTCATAGATTCTTAGTGACTGTCACCTTTTCAGAGAGCTAAAAGTGTTTGGTAAGCAGCTATTCAATGTCCCAATGCTTCATGATTTCTTGATTTGATGTCTAGATAATTGGACTTAACAAATAGATCAGGGCTTCTTTGGTTACCTGGTCATGCTGTGCAAGCCTTTAATAATATAGAGACTTAATTTGTTTCTTTAAAGTAATCAGCTGTGCCATTTGGATGACCTTAAAGAGTGTATCACTGGGCTTGAAATGTAGCGCTGCATCTGTGTGGTAACCGGGGATGTTACGTTCTGTGCATCACAGTCAAGACTTGAATAATGTGAGCATTCCTTCTAAAACTGGAAATGGGTAAAAAGCCCAGTGAATAATCTCTTCAACACCAGGTGCAGAGCAGCACTGTGATCCAGTGGAGAAGGTCTGGTGTTTAAACTGAAAGTATTGGTTACGGGAGCATTTAGCCCTTTTTCAGGTTCTGCTGCTGATTTACCGCACAACTTCATTTCTTTGTGTCTGAAGATCCCCTATAAAGACCTGACATGTTTCCCTCTGTTACAAAAGCTGTTATTTTAAAACCAGCAATAAACGTACTCTGGTAAATATGGTGACAAGTATTCTAGAAAAGCCAGGAAGAAAAGCAAATACTGGGAAGGTGGGGGGAGACAAAGCTGATAACTTCTTTGCTTCTGGTGGGTGAGGGTGAAATTGGTGACTGCCAAAAATACGAGCTCAGAGAAGTATCTTGTTCTGCTCTGAGCCCACATCTGTACACACCTCCTCATCTCTACAGATGGCCAGGAGGCTGAAGAGAGAACACAGTTGTCTAAATTTGTGTAAGAGAAAAGAATCATGACTCCCACCTTGAAGGCGAACAGGAACCTCCTGTAACTGGGTTATTTTCAACAATTTAAAGAATTTGGTTGATTTTTCAGTTTTAGCAAATTATGTGAAACCTGACACTGTTTTTAGTTGCTAAATAAATGATTTTTTTAAAACTACTTTGTATAAAAAGGTGGTTGGCTGGAACTGTACTCTTTACTTTTTCAAAACTAGCCTGCTAAGGAATACATTTGATCTAGAAGTCATCTTTTCATGCTTATGTTTTAACAACTTACAAGATACTTCTCCACTTCAGTGTTCATAGTACTTTGTATTTTAGAAAAAACAATGGTCGCTGTTTAAATAGTGATGGTACTATTTAAATCAATCATGATAAAAGGCACAAAAATAAAATATTTTCTTCTTTGTGTTTCTCTTCTACCGACATTAGTGTGGGAATAAGATCGTTGTTTGTAGGTTGATTATTTTTATAAAGTCTGCTTTATTTTGGGGGGGAATTGAGTCATTTTCCTTATGTTAGCCCACGAGATAAAGGATGCTGTTTAAAGCAGGGAGCTGGGAGTCAGCATTATATAAGTCGTGGCCTCTTGACCAAAAATGTTTTTGTGGATGTGGCCTCATGTAATAAACCAACAATAAGAGTGGTTTACAAAGTACATCTTTGACAGTTCTCCAATTAACCCCCGTTCTTTGCAGACAGGAGTTGAATACTGAATGTTCCTGAATTGTGACTGTATATACTGTTCCCCTCCACCCCAAACACTGAAGAACCTGAAACTGGAGACTTCCTGACCCTTTTAAAAACAAACGAGCAATGTTGTTTAACTTCTTGCTATGGGTCAGGAACCTGAGCTTCATGCCAAGTTTCAGCATGAAACTGAAAACTGAAACTCTGAAACTTTCAGAGTTAAGAAAAAAATCTCTTGCAAAGAACACTTATGTGAAATTACTGATAAAGCTGTGACTGTTGAGGCGCTGTGACTTACTAAAGCAGATTCTTAAAAGGGGAATGATATGTGGCCTGCCCTAAACATTCTTCAGTAAATTAGAGTTCTTATTTGAAAAATGTAACCCAGTGCATAGGTGTGATATTTTGTGTTCCTTAATATTGATTCTGCATTGGTGGTAAAATAACTGTGTGTTACAAATAGATCTTTTTCTGTGTAGTTGGGTAGTAACACACCTCTGTTTTGGTTCCCGTTGAGATGCTTCCAAGTGTGCTTTTAGCAGTGCAACATAAGCATCGTGTCATTGTCATAACAGCATTCCATTCTCAGTGAGAAGTTGCAGCAGCACCATAGCAGCAAAGATGCCCTTGGCCTCTCCCTTACAGCATGGTGTTGGTCATCCTTCCATCACCATGTCTGCAGAACTTTCTCTGATGGCTGTGTTGAGTTCCGTGAAATTTTGTAGGGGAACCAGCATACTGAAAGAATATTAAGGATTCAGAAGAGTTTCCAGAGAAACAGTCGAATAGAGTTGAATTAAGCTGATTGAGATGAATGAATTGCCCAATGAGGTGAAGAGAGTCCAGGTAAAACTGTCAAATGTTCCTTCAGCATTTGGAGTATCCATTTACTGATGCTTCTGCAGTTACTGCAGCGTTTGAGTATCATTGTACCAGTGCTTCTGCAGTTGCTGTAGAAACTGTTGGCTCAGGCTCTCTCCTTGCAGTTCTCCTTCAGGGGAAGAATGGCACAAGGAGAGCTTGTATGGGCATGGGACTCGGGGGTACGTTTATTGCTTTCTTTCACACTGCGATCTGTAATCTTTATTTTTAATATAAATCCCTTGGCTAGCTTCTTTCCTTTTGCTTGTAAATGTTTGATGTGTATGTGGTGCTCGCAGTAAAGGAGTTCTCTTGTGCCAGAAGAACAAAGACTAGCTTTCTGTTTGCAATGGGCACTGCTGATTTGCAGCAGTCGACTGGTTTTACTGCCAGTTTTAGCAGGTGCACCTTGTCTCAATGGGTGCTCTTTACCCTCATCACCCAGTACAGTAGCGAGCCTCATGCTCAGTACATAGAAGACTGAATTTTGTCTGAGAGCTGAGTACAGGGGTCTGCTATACTTATCTCTTTCCTTTTCCCTGCTTCGTTTCCATTATTCGTGCTCTCTTGTCTTGCAGTTGGACTAGATGATCATTATAGGTCCCTTCCAACTGAAAATATTCTAACAAAGTTTGGAATATCTCCTCAGAAGACTTCTCATGTGCATATATAGCAAGCAGTTCAATAATATGCATGTACAAAATACAGTCAGAACTTTTCTTCATATTTCAGAATGTTGGAGCAGATTAGAAAACTTGACAGCCTATATGCTGTAAAAAGACTCTAGTGTTCAGTCATGAAAGTGTGCAGAGAGAAGGTTGTTAGTGTAGAAAAGACTGAAAAATGTGTTTTGGCTGCTCTTGTTGAGAAAGAAAAATATCTTCTAAGTTTGTCATGGGGTTACAAAAACTTGCTGTTCTCTTCCTGATAGGTAGAGAACGGGGAGGCTGGAGGGAAGGGGGGAGAGCGGGGTTGGTTGGTGGCCTTTGATGCTGTCCTTCCATTGCAGTGCTTCGTCTGCAGCAGCACAGAACGGGCTTTCCTCTTGCCAGACTGGCGGTAGCAGCCAAGCACTGCAGCACAGGAACAGCTTGCATTGCCCCAGCACAGAAACCATTACACAGGGTAGCTGTTGGGACTAGTAGGGGGGGAAGGAGAAGAGCTGCTACCTTTTAGACCTCTCTGGGTTTGCTGTACAAGAGACAAAATCGCTTGTCTGGAGATCCAAATATCCAGAATGCATGAATCCCAAGGGAAGCGGTACATATTTGTGACGTCTGTGCGTTCACTTTGCTTCTGTTTGTTTGTTAAGAGCCTAAGAGAAGATGGGATTAGAAGGAGGAAAAAGTAGCATCAATAGGGATGAAAAGTGGCCTTTGGGCAGAGTTGGGTTTGTGGTAGGGGTCATCATATTGAAGTACACACTCTGTATTCTCCTTACCAACAGATCTAGGATCAAAGTTGTTGTCCTGAATGAACTCACAGAAATTATAAACTGCTATTAGATGGCTGGAGCTGAGCATGGGGAAGGTTGAAGACACTTACCCTGTTTGAGGTGTGTGATTCGGGTACTGGCAGGGGAAGTGATGACACATGCACTACTGGTCATCCGGGAGTTGCCAATTTCTTTTCTGATTTTTGAGAGAGATGCTGTGAGACCCTCCATCCTTTTTGTTTGAGTGGTTTAGATGGCTACCTAGTATCTAGTGTGACAGCAGGGGGGGTTGATTGGTTGATTTTTTTGTTTGTTTTTTAAGAGAGAGAGAGAGAGAAGAATGAACTCCATTATCCCCTATAGCCTGCTCCTATGCCATGTAGAGCTTTAGAAGTGGCAAAGACAACTACTTTTGGCTTTTTTTCTTCAAAGCCAAACATTATGCTAGAATTCTGTGTCTGGAATGAGATGCTCAATGCTGAGGAGCAGGCTG
This sequence comes from Falco punctatus, assembly GCF_963210335.1. Classification (NCBI taxonomy): domain Eukaryota; kingdom Metazoa; phylum Chordata; class Aves; order Falconiformes; family Falconidae; genus Falco; species Falco punctatus. The sequence goes on from NC_137589.1 coordinate 43,570,278, forward strand.
CTTTATAGAGTGGGGCTGCAAAGCTTCCTCTTTATCTTGCAGAATGGCTCGGGTCCCTTGCTAGTGTCCTGAAATGGTCTTATTTTTCTGGCTCCTGTTCTTTCTGAGAACAGACTGTGTGTGTCCTGCTGCCTAATAAATGAGGGACTCCATTGTCCTCTTTTGAAAGACACATAAGGTGCCTGAGTCCATGTCAGTTCAAGAGTGGAGTGCTCAAAAAATTTGATGCCTGAAAATAGGACACATTCTGAATTAGACTCCTGAGTTTAATCTCACCATATTCAGATATTGAATTGCTAATTTGAGTCTCATGAATCTACAGGTAATTGTCAAACATTTAGTATGACAGTTTGCCAGGCTGACCTGTGAAGGGTGGCTGTCGTCCTATGAGGGAGAGACTGAATGGCAAAAGCAGCCAGCAATGCAGTGTCTGTTCAAATAAATCTAAAGAAGCCGAAGTAAAGGGTGGAAAGCTAGAAAGCAGGGGGAGAGAGAGCATGCTCCATGCTCGGTGTGTATAGTAAATGAAAAACTAACTACTTTTCCAAGTCCTGCCTGTTTACTGTGGCATTGGGCAAGTCACTTAAGTCATTGGGCAATGGGGTCTCTGTGCAACAGCATAACACTTACACCTCTTCCAGCAATTGGAGAATTAGTATTTATGAAGTGTTGTGAAATTATGTGCGTGTGGCTAAGGTCTGATACTTTTTGCTAATAAAAGCATGTTGAAGCTTGATACTGCAGTCAGAATGGAGAAGACTGAGTGATGTTTTTAGTCTCTGCTGTAAAGTCCAGCCTGAAGATTGCGGTCTCCCGCAGGTTAGCAAGGTGACATTGGGTAGTACTGTCTTGTTTACCGGTAGATGGAGAAGTAGTTTCCCAGACTTTCTTGGTTTGTAACCTCTGAGTCCTTTCATTCAATTTATTGTTCATGGTGTTGCAAAAAGCCTTAATCTCTTGGGTGGCTGCAGAGACAACGCTAGGGAACTTGCAGAGGTTGCCAGTTGCTTCTACAAAACAGCTTGGCAACACCTGCATACTTTGGTGAGTATCAAGGTGCAGTATTTAAGAATGAGATCAGAGAGCCTAGGAAAGCAATATATTCTCCCCATGGAAAACTGAAAAAAATTATCACAATCACTTTGAATTAATACAGTTATGTAAGCAGCGTTACTCAGCAAACTATGCTTATTCTCCAGTGGAGATAAGTTCGATTCCTCTGTTAGCTTTTAATTTTCATGGCGATATTCCAAGAGGAAAAAATACTACTTAAGCTTTGTTTTTAGCACAGAGGTAGATGGAACATCTCTGTCACTTGTCTGAAGCCATGTGTTAAAAGGCATGATTTTTTTTTCCTAACAGTTTTGCAGAGTAATAGGGCAGAGTATGATTTGGATTACGGAAGACACATGCTGGGTCAGTTTCAAGTCTGCCAAGTTCTAATTTGCAATTTCTAGAAAACTTAGAACAGAAACATCTGAGTGCCTGCAGAAATCATCATTCTAAATTTAACTTGTGGATTTTGTCTCGGTAAGGCATGAAACTGTCTGGTAGTATTCGTCCACTGAGTTTCAGGGTCAGCCTTTTCTTGTGTTGTGAGTTCTGTGCTGGTGATTCTGGCATTGCTTTTCCTGGTCCTGCGGGGTGGGAGTTTTAAATGCTTTAGAGCAAAATGCTAAGTGAAAAAGTGTTAGCTAGGTTTAATTACTTTCTTTTTGTTTCTCTCAAAGCAAGCAAAAAGCCTTTGGAAAAAGTTTCTTTCACCTTGTTATTGTTTTCTTTAATTTCTGCAGCTAATTAATGGTGGACTGACTTTTAAAAATGGTTCTTATTGGCCTCTAAACACTCCGTAGGAGTTTCCAAATGGCACTGAGAAGGCCCGATACAGGGGCTTTTGTTTCCCCAATAGAGGAGCCGTGCAAAGTGAGTAGAAGAACTCATAAACCAGCAGCAGCAAGTGCTCTTTCAGTGCACAAAGCAACACATCCATGTAATTTTTTAAAAAGGATTTTTCTCATTAACGCAAAAGTTTCAGGTTTTAGAGTTGAATTTTATTTGAACTGTGGAATGAGCTAGATTGACTGCATTATTTTACAACTAAAAGTATAGTTTTAGACTGTGAAAGCCAAGCAGGCTTTTTGTTCTGACAAGAGCAGAGTTCAATGTTCATGTCCCTTTGGTTCTTGTTCTCCTTGTTGTGGTACCTGTAATAATGGTGGTGCTGTGACATGGGTGCAGATTTAGGTGTCTAGGTAGGCAATAAAAATGTTAAGACTCTAATCTAGCTTCCCCATACCATGTCACTGAAGGATGAAGGGGTTTATATCCTATTGCTCAGTTTAGGAGAATACCATTCATTTAAACTTAAACTATAGCTGTTCCTTAATTCTGGTTTTGATCCTGCCTCCGCATCTTGAACTGTGCGCTCTCCTACCCTGAGAAGTTTTGGCTTTCCAAGTGCACCTTCTTTTGAAAATAAAATAAAACCCATCAATGTTGGTTTTAGGAACAGCAGGTTCCCTGTTATCGGGGGAAACTGAAGTGGCTAGACACAAAATGCAGTTAATGGCCCAAAATAAACTAAGTTAGATTGTTTTTCTCTAGTCTTTCCCCTGACAGTAATTTCAAGTGTTACTTTTAGCAGCTATAGTGTATGAAGGGAGCTTTGGGGAGAAAGTGAGAGTTTTGTTGTTGTAAATCGATCTCTCTGCAAAGCTGAGAGCATTCTGAATGCTGCTATTGATTGCGCCGTCTGTTTGCTTCCCTCAGAGAAAAACGGGTACGCACCCTCTTCTGCACTGGAGTTCAGCAGCTTGCTATCACGCGCTTTGTTTCCTAACCTGGATGTCATGTCATTAACCTCCACAAACTCCCTAAAAAGCAGGTTCCTGTGGTTTGTGGCAAGCATGTTTCCTCCAAGACACTTGATGCTGATCATAGCCTTGTATTTTGCTGTTCAGAAATGTGTTGCTTAACGTTGACAGGGAGAACAATGTGTGGTGTTGATCACTTGATCTAAGGAAAGCAGTAGTGAATGGCAAAGACTGAGGAAGCTTCCTATTAACGAATGAGGAACTGTCTTTCATGCTGTTGGCAGTAAAGTGGCACACTAGAGATGACTGCATTATCTATAAAGAGATACTAAACTAATTGATAGCTCCATATGAAATACAAAGAAAAGAGACCAAACTGGCGAAGTTGTGTCTATGTTCTTAAAAATTATATCCTGGTAGGCTTGGCAGATTTATACTGATAGCTGCTTCTTTCCACCAATTTTATTTGAAATTCAGAAGATTTAAAAAAGATTGAATGTGACTTCTTGAGTTCAAGATCAGTTGCTTGCACAGTTGTGTTCTCCAAAGGCATTGGAGAGCAAGTGCTAGAGACACCTAAACATAATTTTGCTAACTTTTTTGTTTCAGTATGATGCTAAAAATAAGCAAACAAAAAAAGCCGTGGAATTCACTACTCATTTCAGGAAGTTCCTAAGGATAAGACTGACAGATATAACTTATGCAGAGAAATTAATTCTACAACCTAGCTTGTGGTCTTCAAACTGAGCATTGGCACCGCTGATGGTCCCTGCTAAAGTTATCTTTTTTTCTTTTTTTTTCCCCTTTTACATAGCTGTACTGTGCTGTGCTAGCTGGAGAGAAGAATAATAGATGAGTTTTGCAACTGAACTTGGCAGATCTGACAGCACATGCATGCAGCATAGATCTGCTGCAGCAAGAAGATGCTGGATTAAGCCAATAAAAGTTATTTTTAGACACATACAGTTTTACAGGGAAATAGGATTTTTTTTCTGTTGGTTTTGTAAATCTCTAAATATGATTATGGCTCTTTTTCTTCCTTTTAGCCAAGCTAGGACTTCCTACTACAAAATCTTGTTCAAGACATAAATAGTGGATTTAGAACTGTCATTCTGACATTAGTGACTTTTCCATCTGATGCGTTGGTGCAGCATTTTTTACTTTCGGTATGGATATCGTTCCTAGTTTTCATGCCTAAATAAACTGCTTCAAATCTTTTGGTAGGTTTATCGAGCATTTGAAGTAAATAACTGTGTTCCAAGGCTGAAAATTGATGGCAGCCAGGGTACTCTTCCCTAGAGAGATATCCCCATTGCTTTCTGTTGGAGGGATTCTTGCACAATATTCTGATTCAAATTTGGTAGTTTCTGCCTTGCAGACAGTATCTCTACCATTCTTCTCTCTCCAAATGCTTCCATTACTGACCCTGATTCATTGGCATTGAATACTGTTTCTTTGGAACATGTGCTTTTTAGAAAAAAAATCTACTAAAAATCCCCCTTTCCCCTCATTTGTGTGTGACTGACTTACAAAATCAATTTCTAGTCAGTCATGTGGAAGAAATTCATTAATTATACTGCAAGTTCCGTTTTGTTGTAGCTGAGGACCACAGTGAGCCCTTGCAGGTGGGACTGACAGCAGCCATGGGGCAGGACTTCTGGGCTGGTGAGGCTGTACGGGTTGTATCTGCAGCGTTGTGGAGGAAGAGTGTTTTAAAGGAGGAGGCTTTTGTTTTGGAAACAACCTAAGATCATAGTTAGATTTTGTTTCAGGTGCTGCTTTGGCAGTATGTGTTGTGACATTGAACTTCAGACTTCCCTGGAAATAATAATCTAAGGCACAGGGGAACAAGAGGGAAACAAACTGAAATAACAGGGTTGGATGGATGAGGTGGCTGGAAAAAAAACTTAAAGAAGCTTTTAGTAACCTAGAACCTTTGAAAAGATGTTTTTTGACAAAATAGCCAATTAGACAAGAAGTGAAAAATTAACCTGAACTTGTTCAGTAGTGATATGATAGCGGTACTAAACCATGGTAAAAGTCTGATGGAGGGTGTGTAATGGCTGAAAGCACAAGAGGCCCTTGCATGATACTTGCTGGGTCTAGTTGTCTTCTGTTCCAAATCCTTTTAAATCTTCTCTCTTTAATTAAAAAAAAAAAGGTCACTGAAGCAGCAAGACTGACATACTAGAAAATGCATTTAAGTGGAGTCATGAATGTTTAAACTGGCTGAAAGGCAGATGTGCCCAGTAGCCAGTGTGGATCTGCAGTATTGAAAATGCTGGCTTCTTTACATATTGACATCAAGAAGGAATTCTAGGGGAGAAATTGTTGCTTAAATTTTGCCATTAAGGGTAGCTGAAATTCTAGTCAGAAGGAGAGCATAAAAACTTCTTAATACTTTGAAATTGAAACTACATAAACATTAGAAAATTGTGTTGCACATAGTATTTACATTGTATTACTTGTAAGAGAGTTAATAAATTTGTTTTATTTACAACACAGAGGTTTAGAATCCATGTTGCTTTTCTCTTTCATCTTGCCAGTTACCAAGATAGGTATTAGCTTGAGATGCGGAGCAGAGAACAGCTAGCAGAGCAAGCTTGGTTTGCTCTTGCCTCATGGGATTGATGAACAGTGCAGACCACCAGTACAAACAGATCTAGTTTTACCGTAGGACAGTTTGTTCTCCAGTCTTTCTCTTTTAAATTTTATTTATGACCAACATAGGGAGGGAATACTGTGATTTCCAGTCTTTCATGTGTACGCCTTTGGCCTCACAGTTCTGTAGAAGAAAGACACGTTCTCTTTGGTGGAAGAGTGACATCTCGCTGGCCTTTCCTCTGTCCCGGTTGTGTGTGTCAAATGGAGACAGTGGTGGGCTGCAGCCGGGGTCAGTGTGCAGCCTATGGAATGTGAATCATAGCAGGAAAGAAACTGGGGCACTGCAGCTATTTCAGTTGAGCTGAAGGGTGCTAGGGAAGAAATGTCCCAGTTCTTAATCTCTTAAACATTGTGGCTGCTTCCCACAGTGGTTCTGGAGCAAAGAAAGCCTTGCAGCTAAGGGAGTGGACACGAATGATACAGACATGGAAAGTACCTAGGAATCGGAAGGTCTGCAAAGCTTTGGTGTTGAGATACAAGTGCAGAGCAGGGCTTCGGTGGTGAGAAGCCCAGCATGGCACTAAACGGCGCTGTGTGGTTGAGGAGGTAGAGCTGTGATTCTCTTTTGGAGAATGTGATGTAATGTCAGGCATAGATCCAGAATTTTGCTTAAACCAGCTCTGTCTCTGGAAAAATGACATTGCAGATGGTGAGTGTAATTTTAGTGTAACATCATCCTTTTCATTAATTTAGTTAATTCTTCAAGTGTAAATGAATGTAGTTACAAATTTCAGATGATTCTGCATGTGGATGTCAAATTGCAACTGCTTCACAGACGGGTGCGTACTGCAAAGTAGCATCAGGTTCCCACTGTCCAGTTTAGCCAGAAGAGCAGGAATGCTTAGCATGTTAGAAGTCAGAAATCAGTGTAACATTTCACGGTTGTTGAGAATCCAGTGGTGGTTTCTACTTTGTCTCAAATTAATACTTTGCTATTAATTACTTAGGTACTATCTAATCTGTGATTTTTTAAAATTTTATTTTATTTTTTTAAGATACCTGCCAAGAAGTGCTGCCTTTGAGATGTTTTGTTTTCTGTACTACTTAGCTCTACAGGTAATTCAGTTTTGGATGCTTCTGACTGGTTGAGCAGGAAATACATTAAACTGTTAATGTTCATGTGTCAATTTGTTATTTAAGTGTCAACAGCCAGTTTTTAATTATTTTTTTGCATGTGGTCTGTCTCTACTCAGTCTTGCATGTTGACACCCATGCCAAGAGATGAAGGCATTTTCAAAATTAATTCATTAGAGACCCTTTTAGCGCTAGCTGTGACTGGGGTGCTGGGCATTGTGTGTTGGGGAACATGAGGCCATACAAAAATCTGGAGGGCGATAGATGTAAAAAAGTACTTTGAGGGCTGCAACTGGTGTGCTGCTCTGAAGACCACGTAGTGAGTTTGGTGGTGTATCTTCCTGCCCTCAGTAGTGAATAGTAGCTTAAATACTGAAGGAAAGGATTTATATTGCTTCCAAACCTATTTTTTTGTTACACGTTATAATTTGATACCTGCAGTTATTTCTAATGTATATTTCTTTCTGAGATTGGATGGTATGGTTCTATATAAAGTACAGCATTTTATTTTTCAGGTGATTGTATATATGATCGCACTGTGCCTCTGCGTTCCTTTTTTAACCTTCCTGTTAGATGAGTGATGATTTCCCCTTAGACCGTCTTTTCTTCACCCTCTTTCCAAGAGCTAAAAATATAAGCTATGCTTTGCACATCCCTGTTTCCTTTTACCTTAGTATATCAATCTAGATTAACCGATTGTTTGGCTTGAATTCTTCAGCTGCTTTAATTACTTTACCAGTGGGGTCTATTTTGGCTGTTTTTTCATTCCTTGCTTTACAATCTGGAGGGGAATCCATGTGTTCTCCCACTGTCAGTTGCAAAGACTTTGTTGCATCTTTGAACCCAGGTCCCAAGTTCCCTGCCCACGCCTGTCCCCCTCGGCACAGCTGGACCCTCGGGGAGCTCTCTCAGTAGACGGGTGGGCAGCTGCTTGCCTTGCACTGTGAGCATCATCAGAGCTCTGGACCCTGGAAGATGACTTCCATTCCTCAATTCTGGTGATCACAGGTGCCATGAATCCAGGTCTGTTTATCAAGTGTGTGCCTGCCCTGTCTCTGGCACGTGTTAAAGCCAGGTGTTGGGGCTACCTGGCAGAGGCTAATCCTACAGGATTTCTGAGTCCAGGAGCCTTCTCTCGAAGAGACCTGTGAGAACAGGAGTACTAGACTCAAATGTCTGTTGTGTGAAGTGTAAGAATTTGCCAGAGGAAGTACCTTTCCCGCTTTGAACTCTAGTGTTGCTTTGTAATTATTCATTTGGCTGGAAAATTCCAGCCTTCTAAAGGCTAACCCAGATGCAACTTTGCCAGGAATTGCATTACTTGGAAAATAGTAAGACTACTATGAATATACAGTCTCCAGGTGAAATTGAATGCTGAGCATATTGTTGGAAGCAGTCTGAGCCTTATTAAATATGTATCCCAGTGTTAGAATTGCACTTCTTTACAAAATGCTTATATGACTGTGAGTGGCAAGAATTTCTTTTCATACGGTGGTGAAGAATGAAGAAACCAGTTCTGTACAGCGTACAGGGAGTTCGGATTTAAAGTAGTAAATATCTGCACAAGCAGAAGGTCAGTCATACTTTGCAGATTTCTTTGCCTCATACTCCTCACTGAATCCTCATGAATTGTATTTCTTATCTGTTCCCCTCAGTTTGTTGATACTTTTAACATGAGGGAAAACTATTTTGATATTTCTCTGTCAGTTACTTTGACATTAATCAACATTGCAGATCTTGTTTTGTTTGGTGTCTGGGTACATCATAAAAAGAGTTGCTGAAAGAGTTCAATTACAATATCAGCATCTCTGCCAAATGTATTGAGCTGTTCTGAAAAGCGGCTTGTCTTTTCTGACCCAGATACACAGTTTCCAACTGTGGGAGATGCTGCCAGAAAGACTCTTGGCAGAAGGCCAGCAATAAAATTATACTGCAGAAAAACACAACATATTTTCAGCAGTACTGTATAGGGTGTGACGAAAAATTACCTGTCTGCTGAATGCAAAGCAGAAATAAAAATAAACTTCCAATTTAAAATTGCAAGCCTCGTATTCTGACTATTGCTGACTTTTAAAGGTAACAAAAAAGGATATAAATTCCTTTCTATTACCGTGTCTGATACACCTCAGGCTGCATTAGATACTCACTGATTTGTTATTAGCAACCTTATTTGGCTTTGCTGCTCTGTTAACGTATACTCAGAGTGAGCTTAGGGTGATGTGCACTGTAACTGCAGTTCTCGTGGACAGACGCTGGTGTAAGGGTAGGTTAGGAGGGTGGAGGCCGTTTTTAGTGCTTCAGCTGAATATTGTTGGCATGTGCCTTCTTGGTGTAGCATTTAAAACCAATTTTCATGGCATCCTTCTTGGCCTGGCCAGGTGCCTGAAGAGCAGCTCGCTGAGGTGAGGGTTTGGAGGAGTAGAGTCCAGCGACCCTGGTTTACTCTTCTCTGTTGCACCATAACACTCCCCTGCGAGGTACCACGCTGTGCTGTGAGGGGGCATCAGAATGCCGAGCACAGTTTATATCTCCTTTCTGGAAGCTCGTAGCTCCCTGATTCTGCTGTTATCTTTCAGTCCCCGTGGAGCACAAGTACCTGTTTCTCCTGCTTTTTCACTTTTGTGTTCACTGGCGCTCAGAGGTAGCTAAGCACATTCATTACTTCTGGCTGTTTAAATGTCCGTCTCTTGGGAACACAACTGCCAGATGCAGGGATATATCCTACTACAAAGGCCTCATCTGAAATTCTTTTCGTTGTTTGTCTTGTGCCAAAGCATAAACATCCTCTGTGAAGGATGGAATGTTTAATGGAAACATTGCTAGACTGTCATGGTGTTTTAATAACATTTCTAATGTGTCAAATCCCCAGTGACTTTAAACCACACTGCAGACTCCACTCCGCTCCTCTGTGACCTGGTTTGGAGACAGCAAGTATTTACTCTTGTTTTACACTTTAGGGCCACATGATGCAGAGGTAAAGTGACTTTCCCAAGGTCACCTAGGTCTTGGTAGTGCTGGTAGCTTTTCCTAGAAATTTTTGTGCAAGTGTGGGTGGCAGCCCCTGGGTAAGACAAGCGTGCGTTTTAGTATTGTGCTTTTTATTCTGGGCATCAGCTGTTAGTTCCCTGAGGATGCAGGGACAAATATCCTGCCTGCTGTAGCCTGGTAGTAAAATAAGACTGTTGGATTTATGGAATAGCTGCTCACTTCACGTAATGCTTTCTGATGTGTTTTGTGCTGAGCTATGTTCTGCTGCCTTAGTCCATATGGTTGGAGCAGATTTGATTTTAGTTTTGCTTAATTTAATTCTGCATGCTGTCAAATGTACATTGTTCTGTATATTGTGTCTGCACTTTTATAGTAAACTCCCTCCTGTTTAGTGCTTTTGTTGAAAATTTTCTCTCAAAGTCTGAACTATATTAGGATTTCACTCCTGTGTTTATTTGTGTGAAATATTCTCGGGATGTTAATGAAAGAAGTTGTCTATCAGCTTCAACTCGACTTTCAGGATTTTTTTTCCCCAGCTTTCTGGATTTTATAGTAAAGGTCTCTTCACGATTCAGCTGTATATGCCCAGACCTTGGCCATTCACTGCTGAGAAAAAGGGCAGGTAGAATTGAACTGGTAAATACTCTCTTGCCACTGAAATTTGAAGCTGCCTTGGAAACAATATGTTTACTACAGCTTAAGGCAGAGTACTGAGAGGTGTCGGTGGTTTTGCTTCTCTGCCCAGTAGAAGATTAACGCCCATAGTAGCTGTGAAACATTTATTTTCAGTCTGTTTCAGGTTTTCAAAGAACACTGAAAAGCACTCAGCACATCCAGGATTGCACTCTGAGGTATGTCTGTTTCCAGAGCTTGTGATGTAGTTTGCAGACTTGCCCTCTAGACAACAGTCTGCTCAGCAGTTTAGTGGAGCACCAGAATTTGCTCAGCCAGCTTTCTCTGTCCATCTGCTTCCAATACCCTGTACAGGCTGATAAGCAACAGCTTGCAGTAGTCTTCGGAGGGAGGCCAGGCTGGAGTGTTGCTCGGAGTCTAGAGACACTGTACTGGGCATATGCTGCAGTCAGCAGCACATTCCAGTGTCCTCCTCTCTGCCTCGAATTGCCAAGTTACTGTTACCAGAGAAGATAGCAAACTGAAAATGTGAAGTGTAGGAGTCACAGGGAAGGAGAGTATGTGAAGATAGCTGGAATTCAGTTTGAAGAGAGAACTAACTTGAAATAGATAGATGGTCTAGAAACATGTCCCATAAAAGTCTCTCTAGCTTGCCATCTGCTGACTCAAAAGCATATTATTATTATTATTATTATTATTATTATTATATAAAAGCAAAACAAAAAGACCTCCTAAAGGGTGTGGTTGCTTCTGAAGGTGGAAAAGTTTGTGACTAACTCGTAGAATAAATAGTTCAAAAGCAGTAATTGTGTATTTTCCTTCTCAGCTGCCCCTGCTTGGCTTTCAGGATCTCTTAGGAGAAGAATCTGGTCTTACGAAAGAACATCCTCTTCCTTGATCGCTTCTGGGAAGCAATGTGGTAGAGTTCTAGTGTACCTCAGTTGGGTATTTAGCCTTTGTGGTAGGAAGTGAGGCCCTTCAGTGTTTTCGTTAGCTTGCTTTTCCCAAGTATTTTTAGTATAACTGCATTTAACTCTCTTGGGGTTTCTTCCTTGGCAATCTTTAGCTGCTGGAGCAGACAGGCCCCTGCACAGTGTTCTTGTCTGGCTGTTCTTTGTTTTACTCAATCCTACATCCTAAATTTGGTGGTGTGCGATACAACCAACTAACTATTAGGCACTTGCTGCCAAAGCTATTCGTCCTGTAAACCTGCTACATTTTTCCTTTACTAGGAAAGTAGTGAAGCAGGATTTGTTGCTGCCTTTCCCCTGGCATGTTGAGATCTCTATGGGATGCAACATTTTAATTATTCCCTGTCACACCCCTGAGGTTCAGGCATCTACTCTGCTTTCAAGTCATCTTGCCTATCCCTCTGCTGTTGCCAAACACGCTTTTAACCTCTAACAATGTCAGGATTCTCCGACAGACAATATGCAACATACTGCTGGAGAAGAAGGGATTGACTTGCAGGAGAAAAAGAAAACAAATTTGAGTGCGTGTGTCAGTCTGCAGAAATTTACTGACTGGGTTTCCAGTTGCTTCAAAATGTTGCTGAAAAGCTGACGCAACAATATGTGCAGTGAAAGGAAAACGGGACTTTTCTGCAAGGACTAGTGTCTTGCTATGCAATGAGCTTATGCTTTCCTCTCACATTACCTGCTCTGTTATTCTGCTCTTCTATTGTCTTACAGAGTGTTTGTTCGCAGTTCCTTATGCTGCCAGGCTAGTGTTTGTTTCTTAGTGTAGTACAAAAGGGTTGCTTTTGCAGGATCTTTTAAATGTTGTATGCTGTGAAAAGTGGTGAAAGACAGAAAAGGCCGTGTGGATTATTTCAGCTGAACGCTCTCACGAGTCTTAAGTCTTCGGTTTGTTACAATGTGCTTGTCTCTCTTTAAATAACGACTTGCAGTTATTGCCACCTGAAGTCTTAGTTCTTGTTGCACAGCATCTGACACATCCAGGATTGAGGGCTGCACTGGGGAGTTCAACAGATAATTACATTTTGATAATTAAATACAGGGGGTTTGATTCCTAATGTGCATGCGATGTAAAAATAGACACTTCTTGAGCTGGTTTCATATAGAGCATATTTGAGATGATGGATTTCTCATCTTCCTCATATGAGAAACTTAGGTTGCCAGGTGGCTGACAAGCCACACCGAGAGAAGCTCTGACTGGCATGGGTAAGTAGTTACATACGTGTGGGCACATTACAAAAAGTTGCTTTCCACAGTGACATCTGCTTGTTCAGGAATAAACGGATCAGTGACTGCCTCCCCATCTTGAAGCCTGCTTGCTTTAATCAGTGGTTTGACTCGATGTGCATCGAGCACTTATTGGAATTAACATGCCGTTTCTTCTGGTTTCAAGTTTTCTCTCTCTTTTTGCAGGTGAATTACAGAAAGTGACTACCAGAGCATCTTGGCTGTATGAACTCTTGAGCTGTCAAGGGACTAAGAGGCTTATGAAGAGGTTCTGTCAGGCAAAACAGTGCTTAGCAAAGACACCAAGGAGGAGGGAAAAGGAGAAAGGGAGGGAGAGAGAGCTGAAACACTAACAAACCATGGTAGGTATTTGTCATCTTTCATAGGGTTGCATTAAAAATATTCTCTGCTGACAGCCTTGCATGGGGCCTGATAAAAGGGGGGATTTTCTGACCTTGCACTAAATCAGAGATGGTGCTGCATGCTTGGAGCAAAGCAAATGAGGTCTGATATATTGTCAGCCTCTTAAAACCAGAGAGTTGTCTTGTGAGCCTGCATTACATGAATTATTAAATATGAACGAAGGGGATGCTCATAAGGTTTTCTAATAAAACTGGCATTAGCAAGCTGTAGCAAACAGCATGAGTGACCTTGAACTTGCAGATTGCATAACGAAATGCTGATATTCCCCTTCCACCTCTTTCTCACAAAACCAAGTGTTGATTATTCGTATTTGTGTGCGTGTGATTGAATGTGGTTCTGTGCCTGCATTGTTAATAGCGTGGATGATGTTGCTGTATATGGTTTAAATGAGGAGTTGTTTCTGATCTGCCTGGTACTGGTTGTGAATTGGGAGTGCCTGAGATGTTGAATTTGTAATGATGTGCAGGTATGAAGTATTGTGATGGTAAGATTCTGAAAAGGTGTTCACTAAAAGCCAATAAACCTTCCCAGTTCCTGAAAAATACTTGTGGAGAGCAGTTTAAGCATTTTTTTTTTAAGTCCTCTAAAGTTATTACTGAGATAATGGAAATGAGAATAAATGCAATAAATTTTAAATACAGTTCTCTAACATTTGTGTAGCTGATTGCTGCTATGAGGCTGTGTGTTTATATATATATCTCTAAAAAAAAGACCTAAGGTGAGACACTTCTTACAGAGCACAGAGGGAGGAAGAACACTTGACAAAGCAGAGTTGTCAATATATTTTATTTTAAAGTGTCCCATTTTTTGCTGCTATTTTTTACCTAAATTGTAATGAAGAATTGATCTTATTAGTCCGTCTTCATTAGAAAACAGTTGTCTTCTGATATAGGAGTTCGTAATTTGTTCCTGTTTTACTGTTTTTCCTAATTGATATTTCATGAGATAAGAGATGGTGGGGGTGAGTTAATAAATCCAGCTTATCAGTTTTCACTGCTGAACTGCAGCTTCTCTCTATATCCATGTGGCAGAGAAGCCACAAGAGGGACCTCCGGGAAGCATTTTGCAACCTGTGAAAGTGCTGGGGATGATACCAGACCCCGGCTGATGAGTTTCTTTTACTACCCAAATTGTCCATCTGGGTAGGAGCCCAGAAGTTAGGAAAGGGATGGTGTCACAATGATCTTCAGTGGAAGGGACCTAGTGAACACAATAAGCTGGGAAATCATGACCAGTTCCTTAACAAGGATTCAACCCAGAGGCCTTTGAGCATCTTCAAAGGCTCTGTGGCTGTTAGGAGTGCGTACTGTTACAAACCCATGAAGCAGGGAGAAAATGAAACCTAATTAAATTATTTAATGTGTAGGAGGAACAGAGGTTTTTGGTTGATGATTCCAAGTTCTGGGAGGCTTTCAGCAATGATTGATGTTTGTGTCTATAGAGAACAAGATATAGAGCTGCTCTTACCAGAGGTCTGTGCTGTGATCGCAGCAGGTCTGGGGCACTGTTTAGATCAAAAAAGTCTCATCTGGAATAGCGTGTGGCAGAAACCATAAGCTTCCTAGCACAGGTTACCCAACCGCTTAAGTTTACCTTCCTCAACAATATCACTAGGGACTCAGTTTCACTGCTGACTCTTTTAATTAGCACTCTAATAACTTCCTATTCTTTAAACTTATTTTTTTTTAAAGAAATTACTTAGTCTTTTCTTATTAGTTTGTCTCCGTCCTCATCTTCATTCATGCCTTTGTAAATCCCTGAGCAGTTTGCTAAGCCCCTTGCAGCAGTGTGTGTTGCCGATGACTTCATCTGCAGCCGCCATGGAACCCTAGCAGGGTGGCCGTCTGATGGCCGCCTGCTGAGGTGTGTGCCAATGTCTCTAGTGCAAGTGGAGGAGAGGTGGCTGCGCTCAGCACTTCCAGAACGTGCAAAGCTGCGTTCGGAGAGTATTGGTGCCTCTTACAAAACAGGAACCTTTTCTGTCTCCTTGTCTGCCCTCCTTTCCGCGTGCTTTACCCAGTCTGCTCTCACCCTGCAACACTTAGGTTTTAAATTTCCCTGCCTTGAAATGAGGTTACCTTTTGGAATAAGGAACCCTGGCTTTTCTCTTTGCTTTGAGCTATCCAGCTGCTGAAGGTTGACACAAGCCAACAAACATCGCTAAAATTCAGGAACTCCTTAATTCTTGCAAGTATTCCAGGGTAGGGAAGCCCCTCTTTCCTTCGTACTAATGCTCACAGCTTGTAGGTCCTTCAAGCAAGATCAAGGTCTGACTGATTTCTCACTGACTTTGAAAGCTTAATCTAAATAAACAAGCTAGTCAAAGGATGAGGGAGGTCTGTCTCTGACACTTAATGAAACTGGGAATGAAACTCAGAGGGTTTTTTGGTCCCCTGTTTTAGCACTCCAACCTTATGCTTAGCCAGCCAGACCATGTCCTCTCCTCAAAGAGAAGCATGGCAGGGGAGGGCAGGGAGAAGTGAGATAATGAAAATGAGAAAAAGGTGGGGAGGGGAAAGTCATGAAAGGACAAGACATAGAAACTCCACTTCTAGCCGTTGCAGACAAATGCATGCTACAGGTCTTGACCGTATTTTGTATCTACCACAACTGTAGATGGGTGCATGGAGTTCTCCCTTTTTCTGATTTGTGACCCGTGCACACTTCCACTTATGAGGCATGTACCAAACAAAAGATGAAATCCATCTTGCTTAATTTTTGGATATCTGTAACAGCTAGTCTGATGTAACAGTCTAGATTTCTGTAGTCACATGTGGGTGGGTGAGGAAATGTACCTCTGAAGCACAATTTATCTCATCCCAAAGTAGACATAAACTGCTTCAGATGTGCCTGGTAGACATAAACATGAACTGTGCTCCACATGTGCATGTTCCTCTTAGTAGCCAATAAAAGGATTCCAGAAGAGTTAAATTAAGGCATCAAATATTAGGTGCCGTATAACCCACCCAAGGCCTTATATGTTTTGCCAGCTTAATGCTGATTTTTGCACTGGTGTTTGCTTGGGTTTTTTTTTCTTTTTAAAATTTATATTTAAATAAAGATAAGAAATCACTCCTGTGTGATTTATAAGCAGTGGTCGTCATAAACCACTTTCCTACATCTGTCAGGGAGGATTCCCGTTCAGGCAATGTCCTTCTATCGATAATCCAATAACTTTGTTCTTTTTTCCCCCCCTGTTTCCCACTTCATAACAGAGATCTATCCGATCTTTTGCTAATGATGACCGCCATGTAATGGTGAAACATTCAACCATTTATCCATCTCCAGAGGAACTTGAAGCTGTCCAGAACATGGTATCAACAGTAGAATGTGCCCTTAAACATGTCTCTGACTGGATGGATGAAAAGAACAAGTCTACAAAATGTGAGGGTGATGTGGAAGCAAAGGAGGAAGCTGCAGAAAGCAATGCCAAGTGAGTGAGCTGAGCCTCATAATGTGTTACTGTACTGCTCTGAATTGGGTTCCTTTCCCTCTAAATAAGAGTCTTAGTGTTACTTGGTTCTGTTGCATATGAATGTTCACAGAAGGAAGTGGATATATTTGGACTTTTTGAGGTGGGAGCACATAGGGTTGAGGGCAAGGAATAGTAATAAGCCCAGTGTGGGCAGCAGTTGGTCTCTATTTCATTATTTATTTTACTGTAATGTTGTGAAGTTGCATTTGGCAGACAAACCTTTCAGTAGTTATAAGCGAATACACGTCCCTGTAACACACCAATGCAAATCCACAGCCATGTATTTTAGGGGCTCCTTCAGCTTAATGCACAAAAAAAGATTTTTATAAACTTTGTTTATTCAGCAAACTAACTTTTCTAAGGATCCATTGCCTTCCATTACTGTCATGGGTCAACCGTCCCTGTGTTACCAGCACAAATCCAAAACGTTAGCCCATGCACACTACTGGGAAGAAATTGAACTCAATCCCAGCCAAACCCAGTACAATTATGTAGTTCTCTACAGTGAAACATCTGTTTGCTCTCTGTCCCCGTCTGCTTCCTGACATAGTGCCAAGTTTTGTTCTAGCAGAACGCTGGTAGCCAAGGAAGAAGCAGTAACAATTAGTGGGGGGTTTTGGTGAGTTTGGGGGTTTGGAGGTTTTTTTCCTTCATTTTCTCTGTGTAAAACTTTTTAACTTGGACACTTCTGGCTCTTCAGTGCTTTCTGGGTAATCTGGTTGACATGCTCGCCAGCTCAGGTAAGTGTCTGTCCAGGTTATGATGAATTGGCTGCTGGTCTCCTGGTGCTTCACTTCCTAATCCATGACTTGAAAAACAGATTTCCAGTTCTCTGCACTTCCTGTGATCCAATACTTCTCCACTGAACTTCTTGGGACAGTCTGGTTACATCTGCAGCATAACCTGCACTAGAGATGCAGTCAGAGAACTCTTCCCACTTCCTTTCTGATGCTGCATGGAATATTAGTCCGCTGCTACATGGGCTTTGCCTAGTACAGTCTGATCTTAAAACTGATAAAGGAGGTTTATTCTTTTTCATATATTTGTTACATTTTCTGGCACCTTTTATGGCAGTGGAAGGTTTATTGTGAGACCTCTCTTGATTTTTGGTGTTGTGGTAAATAAGTGAAGTTGTTTACATTTTGGGATGGTGGAAGTGTAGCCTGCTCTAGCAGTAGTAGATGGAAATACAGACCCTGTATATTTTATACTTCTGGAGTAAGATACAGTTCAGTGCAAGTCATGGAAAAATACCTAACTCTGAATCAGGAAGACTGCATTAGGTTTTTAAACTGAAAAAATAGTTTACTGGCTTAATATGAAAGAGATGGTGATTACTGTTGTATTTATCAGTTATTCCTAAATGCATAAGGATGTCTGTCTGAAAATTCACAAGTTAAATACTGTTTCCTGTTTTATTGTAGTAACGTCGTTCTTGGTTATTTCCAAGTCTTCATAAATCTTTAGAGTAGCATTTAGGAAAGAAGGTGCAAAGCCCTGCTGTGCCTCACTATCTGGATGTACTTCAGTTTAGACACAAGAGATGCGCTGTACTAACTGGGGAAGTTTGTATGGCTGGGAGGGGCAGAAAGCATTCATGACTCGATCTGGTTTCTTGGCAGTGTTATGGATTCTGCAGAAAATTCTTCATGTGTTAGTAGTGGTTTTCCCCAGGTTTCTTTCTTAACGTTTAAGGTTGTCTTTGGTTATCTCTAGGATAAGGTTGTGGGCATGGGAGCTATTGAAATAAACTGCTTGCTCTGCGTGAAGTTTAAATGCAGCACCACCTACTCGGAATATACTGATCCACATAGGAAATGTTCAGCAGCATGAAGGCTGTTGCCTGATAGCCTTGGAAAAGTAAATATACAAATGGTCCCTCATTTGATGCCTGTGGTTTTCTGTTCCCTAATAAATATTTAACAAGTCTGATCACTGGCATTTTTGTGTAAGGCTGAGCTGTGATAATGTCACTTTTCTTTGGTGTGAAACGTATTCAAATAGAAATAGCAAAACACTTAAAATCATGAATATTTTTACATAAATTAACGTATAAATTGGTGTAAGACAGTGTGATTGTATTGACACAAGAGAATAATTGTAGTGGATTGGTAGGCTGCTTCTTTACAGATGGACAATTAAGTTTCGTCATCTTCTTGAGGAAGGTATTTAAGGTCAGTGTTTTGCTGAAGAACAGTCAGTCTTTCTTGATATGCAGGTGCTGTGTGTGGTGGTGCTGCCTTCCTAGCATTACTGATGATGGTTTTAGGTGTCTTCTGATGTTGGTAAAATGAGCACGGAATGGATTCTAAAAACCAAACAAATAAAAAAATGCCCCAAAAAACAAAAAAAAACAAAACCAAAATTAAAATCCAAGCTTGCAGTAAATGCTTTTGAGACCATTGGACAGCCTTGCTTTCACACATGTGTGTGGGATTTTTCATGCTTGTGTTCTGTTTGGAGTACAGATTTTATAAATGTCATTGTACTATTTATACATATAAAATAATTTCTGTGTCTGTGCATTTGTTTGGGATAAATTATTTTAGTATTCACTTTGTAAAGCCCTTTTAGCTTGTATTGTCCAAAAATATGTAACTGACAGTGTCTTAATGCTAATTACAAACCATATGTCAAGGAGTTCTGTGTTTTCTCATGTTTGCATCCAGATACGGTTGAAGTAGCATAGTTCCAGGGTGGAAGCTGAGATGATGTTTACTTTCTAACAGTTTTTGTTTGTTTGCTTCTGGCTATATCAAGGATGGTAGCTGGTTTGGGATTGCCACTTCATTTCCTGTGTCATTCCTTCTTTTCATCTGTCTACTGCTTAAGCACCTGTTCCTCCTCTGCCATTTAAAGCACATTAAGACAAAGACAGTACAATTATTAGATGAAGATACTTCTGAGTGAAGCTTGGGATCTGTGTGTTAACCCTTGATCACAGCATGACTGGTTTGGGTTTGTTGTTTATTGGGTTTGGGTTTTTTTTGTTTTATATCCAGCCTATCTCTCTGGATGGCAGGAATGATGTGAACAGGAATGCTCTGTTCCTGGCTGAGGTGGTTATGCTTTCTGTGGGTTTTGCAGTGGCGATGTGCCACAGGGCGTGGGATGCATCATGTGGCAACAGCTGGTGTTGAACTGTCAAAGATGCATTTCTTGCATTTTTCTTGATGTTTTTAAGCAATTCTAGCCTACTAAGCTGGTTTTTGTTGGTCTTGTTGTCTGTACTTTGGTTTGTACAAAACCAAAGTGTTCTTATGTTGCTTCCAAGGTTGCTTACTGTGGCTCATAAGTGCTCTGTGGAACCGTAGCTGGAAACTCGTAGTCCGACCTCTATTTCTATAGGTTTTAGTGGTAAGATTTGTTGAAGAAATTGTGCCTGAAAGGCTTTTGGAAATTAGAAGCTTTCCTGAAATGTCAGTTTGTAGTATGAGCTAAAACTTCAGAATTCGGTTGTATAATTTTAAAGATAAAGGTTTGAATGTATGGATCAACTAAAAGAAACATTGAAAAAGTGCATGGCCATGTTTAAAGTTGGAGTGTCACTAAAAGACAACTCAGATCACTTTTGAAAACGGTTTCTGTCAGAGAGCTCCTCTAGATTAATTATTTTACTCTTTTTGGTGGATCTGCAGATAGTGAACTTGGGTGCACTTGGTGACTTGAGCTAGGCTACATTTATTTTTTCACAGGAGCTACTTGCATAAAAGGAGTCTATGCCTTTCATTTTCTGATCAGTATTACACCATTTCAGCACCGTCATCAGTCCCATCTGTTTATCTCCTCACTGTGATAGGATAATACAATTATTTTGAATGTGTGAAAATACCATTTTAATTACTCCAAACTGTTTCATTTTCAGGGATCAAGGTGGTCGGACATTGTGTGGTGTTATGAGAATTGGCTTGGTTGCAAAGGGCTTGCTGATAAAAGATGATATGGATCTGGAGCTGGTTCTCATGTGCAAAGAAAAACCCACAAAGACCTTGTTATGTATAGTTAAAGACAATCTCCCAGCTCAAATTCAGGTGAGTTAATGTAGGGTAGTCCTCTAACAATGGCCAGTAGCACTGCAGGGTGTACTTGGGTAAAGGCTGGAACTTGTTCCAGGAAAAAAGACAAGTGGCACGGATTAAAGAAATAGAGTTTGAATCTAGGATGATATCTAAGGTGTGCGACACATTTTATGTAGTGACATAAAGTAGTTATTCACAAAATCTAACATCTTATTCCTGTTGTTGCCCACGCCCCATTTGTGATGTGGGTTTCCCATGATGGCAGTTAACCGTTCTGTTTGGTAACTAACCCAGCTGATTTTTGCTCTCTGGTCTGACCACTAACGTGAGCTACACTGCAGCCCCAGAAGTCTTCCCCATCAGGCATGTGAATCAGTCTGTATTGTTGTCCCCTGCCCGAACCTTAAGTTCTACACTGCAGCTGCTTTGCTTCACTTGGGCTGTTCCAAGGTAAACACCTCTGTACTCCTGAGTGAGAGCAAGCCACTTTAGGTGGTCACTCATTTTAGCTCATGTTAGTCATGAGCTCATAATTCTTTTTATTTATGGCTATTTAATTCTGATGTTGGCATCTAGTAGGCAGCACTTACAGCTGACATCGGTCTCTTTAAAGCAGCTAGGGATAATACCTTTTTCACAGAGTCAGTTTGAATAATCAGTCCAGCTTCCAGACTGACATATGCTGTTGCCGAGAAACTGCCCTAAAGTATTTCACTGCAAGTGTCTCTCTCCAAACCATGTCCAAACTTGATCTGCTTTTCTCCCGATCCGCTTTTCTGGCTTTGTTGACTTCCACATAGACAGTATGTGTTTTACCATTCTTGACAGCTGTTTGTTTTCACTGTTCACATAAAGGGCTTGTTTTAATGAGATAATGTTGTGCCTGCAGATGTGGCCCTATCCATAGCTGAAAATGCCAAGTATCTATTGAGTAGTAGAGAGTAAATTTTACTTGTTTGAAAATGATAGGGATGTGTCAAGTAGTAAAGAGTACATTTTTTTTTTTTTGTTTGTAGCGAGGCATGAGATGAGAAGGGTTGAAAGTGATAAGAAAAGTTAGCGTATGCTTCAGGAAAGTGACAACAGCAGAACAGATGTAATGAAAAGATGTGAAGACTGCAGTAAATTCAAGGGACAAGTAGTTAAGATCCTATGGGGAAGAATTGTGAGGAAAGGGATTACAGAAAAGATGAGTATTCTGACTCATGAAACAAGCTACAACCACTGTGGGCATGAAAGACAATGAGGGGTTCTGCAGATGCATCCGATGCAGGAGGAGGAAGGTAGGTGCCAGCCCACTGGTGGACAAAAAGAGCAAATGAGGTACAGGGATGTTAACAGTTCTGCTTTGCTGCTTTGTCGGCTCGGCTCGTAGTGAGCAGATGCTTACAGATTTTCATCCCAACAATAAAGGAGCTGAAGGAGTACAGATTGCAACGAGGAAAGAAGTTAGAGTATATGTTAGATACGCTCTAACTGTGTGGTCTTGCTGCAGCAAACTCACAAACAGAAGGGGCAGCTTTAGGACTCTGACCCACCTGTGGTTATCTTTGCACTTCTGGAGGTTGAGGGAGGTCCCAAAGGACTACTGAAAGACCTGCAGACACAGATCACTTGAGAT
Organism: Falco punctatus; assembly: GCF_963210335.1. Taxonomy (NCBI): domain Eukaryota; kingdom Metazoa; phylum Chordata; class Aves; order Falconiformes; family Falconidae; genus Falco; species Falco punctatus. Next base: position 43,592,192 of record NC_137589.1, read on the forward strand.
AACTCTGATACAATCCACAATGGAACAAATTATAAGGTGGTTGGAGTATTATCTACAAAAGAAATCTAAGCAAGAACTTAAAAGTTTCTTGAAAACAGTTTAAAGCCCACTCAGTTTATTGGTGTGCTGTCAAGAGAGGGAGGTCATGTTTTCCAGGCATTGTTAGGGATCTCTCCTGGCACTGGTATTAATGAGTGAAGTGGGTGACAGTGTTGTCTTGCATCCAGTTTCAAGCACTGTGTGGAAAGGGAGTGAGAGGGATGGGTGGACAAATTGGAGAAAATCAGACAAGTGAGAATGAGCACCTAAGAAACCCACATAATTAAAACTTACCTGGTTAGGAAAAAGTCAAGACATAATGCAGGTGTAGGTTTTAAAAGACATTAATGGTTATTTATAAAGGGACAGTGATTCAGTGTTTCACATGACTGCCAAAGGTAGGGTGAGAAGTAATTGGAACTGCAGCAAGGAGCGTTTTCTGTTGCAAAATAGGTCATCTAAATTATATCTGCAGCTAAGGATCAGAATAGACTATTTGGAGAGGTGGCAAAATCTCTGTTGCTAGGGCATCTGAAGATATCTTAGGGTTGGTAGGAGATGGCCGAGGTACGTTTGGTTCTACTTCATGGCAGGTACGTGGACTAGGTGAGCTGGTGCAACTCTGGCCCTGGAATCTGTCATCCGTTTGCACTGACAGTTACGGTTGTGTTGGTCATGCCACATATGAGAGCTTTTACATTTAGAGGTAGCAGTACCTGAGAAGTGTGTACTAACTAAGAACAAAGGTTGCTGGCGGTATTTGGCATGCTAGCAGCTATGAAAAAGTTAAAAAAGAGTGATAGCCTAGTGGAACTACTCGGTGTTCTTACTAAACTTGAAGATCTTTATTTTTTTTGTAAGCATGTTACTGGGGTTTTTCTGTTTGTTTTTAATGAGGGAGGCAAGGTCTTACTTGTTATTGCAATGTCTGGTAGGCTTCTCATTAGTTAAGAGGCATATGCACATACAGAGATTTTGCAGTTTTTCAGTTGATTGGGAGATTCTTGAAATCTTTCTTGGTGACTTTCAGAAACTTACAGAAGAGAAGTATCTCGTGGAGGAGCATGTAAATGAGGCAGCTATTATTATTCGTAACACAAAGGAGCCCAAGCTAACTTTGAAGGTGATACTTACATCCCCTCTCATTCGAGATGAAGCAGAGAAGAAGGAAGGAGGTACACAGAGCGTTTTAACTTGTTTTTAAGACTGTTCTATCTAAATGCCCTGACTGTGCAGCACAGGGTTAATTGGGAAGTAGGTTTTTAATTGTGCATCATGGAGTAACTAGATTGGCTATTGCCACCATAGGTTACCTTATCTGTGCCTTAAAAAGACAACAGTCACTTAATTTTCATGTAAAATATGCATAGCTTTCATTTGCAAGCAATATGCCTACATTGATAACCTGGATGTACAAGTAGATCTTAGTTCTCCTTTTTTTCAGACTTGCTAGTTAATTCTTGAGCACCCCAGCGCTGCACAGTCTTGTTTTCGAATTAAGTCAGTCAAGTGGGATTGGTTGGTAGTATCTTGAAAACCTCATAAAATTATTTCTCCTTTTACATAAAAACACTCTCCTGCAAAGCTCGCAAGTATGTCATCCTGGCCCTCAATTTTTATTAATTGATGATACGTATGTGTATGTTTCTAGCTTTTAAGAGTTTCCTAACTGGGATACAACTGAAGTTGCAGTGCTGTAACACAGCACTTTTGCTTCCGAATTGAATGTTGTACCTCATGTCCTTAGAGCAAAATAGATATAGCAAATGGTAACTTAGTTTCTTTCTGTTCCTTCTCCCTAACTGCTTGATGTCCAATGTAGTTCCATGCCCCTTGTTCAAGGAATGTTGACTGGTAGTATCAACCAGGTTGGAAACAAACACAGAGAACTAGAGAAGAGCAAATGTAGCCACACTTTGTTTCATTTTTAGACTCTTGTCAGTAATTTCTGCTTCCGCTTCCCAAACCTGTCCCTAGAAACTTTGCCACTGGATGATGTCAGACCTTTGACCAACTGGCCACTCTCTGTCATGACAACTGAGGCAGCTGGGCCCATGTGGGCTAGGGAACTCCCTGTTGCTCTCTTCCCATTTCTAGACTTGCCACAAGTCCTTTGCTTCCTCCCTTCTCCCACATGAAATACCGACACAATGAGAAATGTTGGTCAGTTTCTCCTGGTTTTTGTTTGAGGCCATGGCAGGAAGGATCCCTTTTCAAATGAAATGTTACACTTCAGCAGCAGTTGGATGCAGAAAAATCTTACAAAACAGATGAATGGCAAAGATTCCCTAATTGCAATGTCTGCTTATTCTCAAATTAGTAACCATGCTCTTTTGCAAGACCATTTAAAAATAAATTGCATGTTACTTCAGTTATTCTTCAGCTTCCCATAAGATGCTGAGATCAGCCCTGTAGTTCTTGCAGCTGATCCATATTTGTGAGAAAGAGCACAAAGTGCGGAACAAATTTTAATGGTAAAGGATTAATAAGATTCTCACAAGGGGATGCAGTTTTGCACAAAGGTTTCTGTCCAAGTATTTTCTTGCAAAAAACGATGCCTTTGTGGCAGTAAACTCTGGGGACTCCTGAACTCATCACAAACTGAGTGAGGATTTGGATTTTTATGCTTTCCTACATTTAAAATGTGGGCGTTTTGTTTTGTTTTCAGTATCTTAAAATATTCTTCAAGACTCTGTACTAATTTCTTTTAAACTTAAAATGGTTTTACTACCTCCCTTAAGAGTGCTGTTACGCTGTCATTTCTGTACAGCTGACAAGACAGTTAACAAGGTAATTGATCTTGTTTTAAAGCCCAGGTTCTTTGACATTGATTCAACACAAGTGAACAGAATCATTTATCATATTCCTTTTCTAAGGTATGTGAAAAGTTATGCAGATGTCACTAAGTAAATTTAAGAGGGGCATTTTTTTTTTGTATTTCCAACCATATTTAGGTCACTTTCACTTAGATTCAGACCAAAAAGGTTTCATGTCTAATATCAAGGGAAGATGACTCAAGAGAAAACTGTCTGCTGAAAATACCTTGATCACCTCTCCAAAGAAAGTACTGCCATATTTTTTCAATACTCCTGAATAATGCCAACCAAATGTAAATATACTTTCTACGCAGTTTTAAAAACTGTTTTGAGTTTATTCCCTACATCCTTTTGAATGAAGGAGCTCAAAATGCTTCTCAACTTGCCTTTCATCTCACTGTAAGATAGGCGGTGGGGTTGCAGGCGCTGTGGCTGGCTGCCCGCCCGCTGGCACCCAGGGAGCGGCGTGGCACGAAACTGACCAAGGTTTCAGGTTCGGTGTGATTAGCACTAATCTGTCCTCTAACCAAACCGGCGAGGTTAGGCGTAACGGACCTCGTTATCAGTGCTCCCATTTGTTCTGTAGGAATGCTGTGTGTGCCTTCATGCCCTGATGTCAGAATGTATTCGAAAAACATGCCTGGATTTCTCTTCAGTCCCCACCTCTTTGGAAAAGTGTTCATGTTTAAGATGTGGTGTTCATCCTATTTGTTTTTGCTGCTTGTTAGCAAAAATAAATAGTGGACCAGTGTGTGTGTGCATTTCAGTGTTTCTCACAAACGGCTATCCATAAAGCTCTGCTGTCTCATGTGGACTTGAGAAGTCAAGCACCTAAAATTCCTGCATCTTGCATCTGTTTAAAATTCAAACTTCTTAAGAAACTGAATTTTTAGTCATAGCATCAAATATAAACCAGGCTTCCCAGACCAGAACATTGTAGCTTGTAAATCAGTCATTGTTACTGAGCGTACAGTAACAACAAGCTTATGCAATAATGAACAAGTTCATTTACCAAAGTGGGGCTGAAATCAACCTTGCTCCTTGCGCAGCTGCTGCATAAACAGTCCTGCCTCTGCTGCTGCCTTTGCCGGGCAGACGCAGCCAGCGATGCTCCAAAGGTGCCAAGTGCCTTTGAAGGGGCAACGAGTGACAGGTTTACCTTGCCTCTGTGGAGAAGACAACGCTCCTCGTATGGCTGGCTGCAAATGAATGAAGTTGGCAGCTACTGTGTGAAGAGAACACATGCAGCAAGCAGGGAGAGAATTACTGAAGGATTGGTTCTGGGCTGCATAGTGTGAGCTAATGTCAGGGCTTTATTATTAACTGTTCATTAAACTCCTTCTATCGTTGCCCTTGTTAAAACCATGAGAAAAAAAGTAAAGCTGTGCAATCACATTTGAAAATTTTGATTGGGTCTCACTTTCCTGACTGGCAGAGCATGAAGAAACATGCCATTCTCCTGAGGGTATCGAAAGGGAGCCTGCTGCAAGCCGCTCGCCCTCTTCACTGCCTGTTCTCTTCATCTTTCTGTTTAATAGAATCTTGCACCCAAAAGTTGGCTGACTGCAACATCTGCGAAAGGTGCTCAGGACCCTAAGTACTGAAATTCCAATGGGCAAAATCCTCCAAGATACCTGTAATTTAGACCTTTGGCAACAGCCTTACTCCTGTAGGAAAAAGCGTGATTCTAACTTGTTGAAACAAATTAAATCTTACAAGGTTTTTCATTCACCTGAGTGGCAGATGACACACATTCTGTTTATGTTTTGTAGTTTAAAGGAAAAATGAATTTGCTTTGTCAATGGCTGCAACAAACTTTAGCAGAGCCTTGTACAATACTAAGTAAGTCTCTAGGTGTTTAAAGATTCGGTTCACTGCAAACAATGATTTTGCAATCAGTCACCTTTGCCATTTCTAACGTTTTAAAATAAGATTCTGATCATTCATTGACAGTAGTTGTTTTGTACATGAGCTTTAAGCAGATGTTTATATTGTCCACAATAAAGTTTTCTTACAGAACTAGAGATGTACATTCAGTAATTGTGTGCCACAAAATGTTACTCCTGAAAATGATGAAACTGCAAAGGAAATCTAGAAGCAAATCTTGTGTTTCAAAGTGACCTTTTGTGCTTGTAGAAATCCAATGCTTTGAGACTTTGCAGCTTTTATTTGGAAAACTGGCAAGAGGTGTGATTAATCCCAGTATTGTCATACTGTTGATGAGGGCAATAAGAAACAATGCAAATATCTGCTGCGAAGTTCATTGGGGTTAGAAAATAAGCTTATAGCACTTGAGTCTTCTGCCGACAGCAGAGCCAGCAGGTGCAAACCGCAACTATGAACTGTCACGACAAGATACCTGGTTCTGTTCAGTTTTACACTGTGGTTTAATTTTTTCTTGTTTTGGGGTGGGGTTTTTTTTTGTTTTGGTTGTTTTGGGGTTTTTTTTTAGCTTTGGGCTCTTTTATCCATCATAACATAATGTGCTTTTACCAGAGTAACCTTCCCCTGGAATGGCATAGGAGGTGAAGCAACTTTAACGTTAAAGATGCAGTTGCACATGTAACCAGTACTATCCAAAGCAACCTGCAATAATGTACTTTGAGGTGTTACTAATAAACTGTACTACATACAGACTGATGGTACTTGCTGGATTTTGCTTATCTAGCATAGTCTTTAATTTGTAATGGATATTGTTTTTCATTCAGATCTGCATAGCGGTCTTGAAGACCTGGAGAGCTGACTGCTGTGAATAATGAAAAGACTGTATTTCCAAATTATTTATTTTGAAATAAAGACTAATAGTGTACTCATGGGAAATTAAACATATTCAAAGTTTTAGTTGAGCCATGGATTTATTTAGTTCTTCTAAAATGTTCTCATGTTAGCTAAAAACTAAAATATTTTTAACCAGATTTCATAGATATGCAAGGTCTGTCATTTGTTCAGAGTTTCCAGAGAATCTGGATGCTGATAGATACTTAAGATTAAAAAAAACCATAAATCTAGGGAAGAAAGGACTGACACGTGATGTCCCTCAATATAAAACTGGATGTGACTGCTAAAAGCAGTTTGTTGCATGCTGGATAAAGAAAAGAGAAAGGGGAAAAAACCAAAAGTGTGTAAACCTGGACAGAAGATATCAGTGTCTTGTCTCTCAAAGACGACTTTGAATTTCCTCTGTTAATTTCAGTTGCTGTTGGGAAGAGTTTTACAAGAGGCGGCCACCTCTCTAGTACACTAATAATCTGGAAGTTACCAAATTTACTCACTTCTTTCATATGTTCTTGTTATATGAAAGACTAATCTGACTGTAAAATATCTTACTAGCATTTCTGGTATATTTCTTTCATTGAATTATATTGGCTAGTACTGTTCATGCAATAATATTTCAAATATATTCAGTGTTTTTCTTTGGAATTCTCAACAGTTGCATGGACATAACTTCACTTTCTACTGATTACAGGGGGGTTTTTTATACCCTTACAAGAATATCTTCCTTTTGTCAAAAGAAGCTTGTCTCTTTGAAATTCTCTGCCACCTTTGTGCCATGAAAGTCACAAAGGGAAAGAAGAGGGGAAAAAAGTGCCCAATATAACCCAACAACAAAAAAAAAGAACCAAAAAAGAGGAAAGTGCTATATAGCTATTTTCTGCCCTGAAATGTGTTCTACATTTTTAATAAGATCCCAGATTGTCTGTAGCAGTGGCCATCTTTATTATTACTATTATTTTACAAGGAGTGAATGCCTTTGCTTCTGTTGCACACGTGCACATTTACTACCTTTAATGGCTTGTTTAAATTAAATAACACAGTGCACTTAAATTCTGGGAGTCTTATTATCTCATTGAGATGCTGCCACTCTTTTTGTATTGTGACAGAAACCCCTTGGTCAAATTGTATCTGTCTCTTTTTATCCCATTTTTACCAGTAGATAATGTTGCGATGAAAGATCCTCCGGACTTATTGGACAGGCAGAAATGCCTGGAGGCCTTGGCGTCTCTGCGGCACGCCAAATGGTTTCAGGTTGGCTATTTGTTCTTACCTTGTTGTTATTGTAGCCTTACGAGGTTTAATTTGAGACAGTTTTAATTTTAATGCCTCTTTAATGTCTGACTAGCCCCTAATAGAGCAAAGGTCTAGAATTCTGAATTCAGTGCTGTACTGTGCAAGGGCAAACGTGACAGGTAGACAGCCAGCTGGTCTAGAGTTGTCATGAGGCTACAAAAGCAATCTTGACATTTTGCTTTCTTTTTTATGTCTCTCTAAATTGAAGTATTTTACTTTTATGTAACTCTTTTTATTTTGCATGAAGCTGATTAAGTAGTAATAATAATAATTAAAAAAATCTATCCCAGGACTCTGTGCATTTAAAAAGAAAAGCAAAATTGAAGGCCAGGTTTTTGCAGGTGTATTGGAATCATTTTGTTTGTTTTAGGCCAGGGCAAATGGACTAAAATCATGTGTAATTGTCCTTCGTATTCTGCGGGATTTGTGCAACAGAGTCCCCACGTGGGCACCACTGAAAGGATGGGTAAGTACAGAAAGAGTTGAAGGCCACAAGGTCGGGTCTCAGGTCTCCTGAGAACTGTAGCAGTGTCTGGATTGGAGAAGACAGTGCATTGTATGAAACACCTTAAACCCCCCTTCCTTTTACTCCTCACTAACTGTGACCCATGTAGGGAAGTACTTGTAGGAAGGAAAGAGAACACAAGTACTTGTTCAGTCCTTAGGGTGTACAGATGCCATGGAAAGAGACATAATGCTGTGGGCCTTGCACATCCTCAAGGATTTGCAATAGAGTCTCACTTGGTGCTTCTAAATTTAACTTTTCAGAAATATCCCCAAGAATATTTCTGAGAATACCGTGAGAGTGCTGCTCCTACCAGAGGTTACTATGTCATGTTGGCAGGTTTGGGGAGGCCTAAATGCTCTGCGTATCCAGCGAGGAACACTGTAGCTCAGTGGAGCCAGTGTTTTTTCTCACATAGAACTGACAAACCTTGAGAGGAGGAGAATATTCATGTGACTTGGCTTTAGAAGGCTCCTCCATTTAGACTTCCTGGGCACTTAATGGAGAGCAGTTGGTTTCCTCAAAAGATGACTCAGGGCAGGGAGCAAATACACATGCCATGAACTGTCCTCTGGGATGTCTGTCTCTGTCAGTTAGAGCCGTAGTGGATTAAAAATGAAGCGAGCTGATGTGAATATTCTTCCCCTCTACCCCTCCATATTTAACTGCAGTTACAGTTACCCTTGTGTCCATACTAATCATAATTTAATGTCTTCTAGCCACTCGAGCTTATATGTGAAAAATCTATAGGTACTTGTAATAGACCTTTGGGCGCTGGGGAAGCGCTGCGACGAGTAATGGAGTGTTTGGCATCTGGAATCCTGCTTCCTGGTAAGGGGACAGATTAACTTCAGGAATATCAAAGGTTGATCAGACAGCCTTAATGTTTTGCTGTGGCTGTGTGATTAGATGAAAAACGCCTCCCTTGAACTCCTAACCTGCAGTGGAGCTAAATGAATAATTTGTTGTTTGAAATTAAGAGGAAATAAAAAGAAAAAAAGAAGCTGCATGATTGTAACTGTTTGATTGAGTACTTCTAAAGCGGAAGTAGTTAGTGGGGAATGTTAGGTTTGTTTATAAATTAACCCTAGTAGACTTAATGACCATCTGTTTTCTGTAGATTCATTAAAATCTACATATCTATCCAAATTATATGTTTTTTTTAAACTTACTGCTTTTAGTTCATGCTATTACGTATGTGTGTTGTTAACCCTGGTAAGTTCTGTGGCCATTGCTGCAAGGGAGTAAAATCTCGGGGTTAGCTTGCTTTGTATGATGTTTGAATCCTTTACTAGAAAAGGCGCACTTCCTGCTCAGCTGAAGACTGAGATTAGCTGTTACAATGTCCCATCAGTCCCCATTTTCATATTGCTTCTCATTTACTACTCTCAATAATCTGCTTTGCCTCTTTTCCTCCTAGGAGGCCCTGGTCTGCATGACCCCTGTGAACGGGAGCCAACAGATGCTTTGTCTAATATGACAGTCCAGCAAAAAGAAGCCATTACACACAGTGCTCAGGTAGAAAACATACATCTGAGGAGCTAGATACTGTAGCAGTGAAGATTTTAGCTTGTTAATACAATTTATTCTCTGCCAGGATAGCTTATTTTAATGGCAGTCCTGACAGTTTTTCTGGCGCACTGCCCTGGAAGGATTAAAGGATAGTTGATGAGTGCAAGAGTTAAAGGTATATGAAATCTAATCCTCACAAAAGCAGTCAAATGGCTGCGCACCGCTTGTGTCCCACCTCAAGTGCTTATGGCACAGAGCCCTTGAGTATGCTCCCTGTCAATGTGGCCTGCACTTTGTATTACAGAAATTGAGTTTAAAATTTTTAGACATTAGCATTACTTATAGCTATCATAGAAGATAGCTGTAGAAGCTGTCTTCTCATAGAAGTGTCTTTGTGTCTACAAAGATATTTAGAAACTTAGATAACTGAGGTAAAGTAGTGCTGTGATGTAACTTACGTTTCTACTGTCACCTTATAGCATGCCCTCAGATTATCAGCCTTTGGTCAGATCTATAAAGTTTTGGAAATGGATCCCCTCCCATCAAATAAATCATTTCAGAAATATTCCTGGTCAGTAACTGACAAAGAAGGTAGGTATTGTTTGCTCCAAAAGTCACTAATTGGGCAGTAAACTAGGGATTAATTTAGAATGGGTGAAATTCCTGAGTTACATGCTGTGAATGCAAGGTAAAGACTTTTCTTTGTGTTAAATGTGTTTGGGTTTTTGTTTTTTTTTTTTTTTAATATTTCAGTGTTAGGGAGAAAATCTGGAAGTTCTGTTCTCTAGAAGTACCAGCAGAGGAGCAGCAGTACAGCTAGAATATACCTGATTAATTTTCTTCAAGCACAAAGCCCTTTGGGGTCTGAATAGTAGAAGCAGTGTTTATGATTCTTGTGCTGGGGAAGGAGAGAGTGTAGACTTGTCAAAAAGCATATAACTAGTGTCTATAATACGAATTTCTCAATAATTTTTCCTAGAAAACTATATACTTCTAATAAAAATAAATTTCTATGTATATTTTTGTAAAAACAGTATTATTAGAGTTTTTGCCTTAGAGTAACTGTAAAAAGCAACACAGCAGAATAACACTACTTATATCACACATGATATTGGAAACAGACACCTTGCATGGCACGGTACAGTGAGTAATAAGCTAATATTGGCTTACGTGTAGCCATAAGAAAGCTTTGACTGATGGTTGAGTTCTTTTCATTATAAACATGCAAGGAACAGTATGGGACTAATCAGACTCCTGCTGTGGAATTTTGTTTTTCTAATAGCATATCCATATTACAAGGAAATTTATACCCTAGGTACAGGCTCATCTGCTCTTAAGAGACCATTTGAAGATAGTGTTGGGGATGATAAAGATCCAAATAAAAAGATGAAGCGTAATCTGAGGAAAAGTAAGTGCAACACTTTTCTGTTCTGTTTTCAAAGATCTATTGTGCAGTGGGAGTTGGCTTAAAAGCTTCTCTGTGTTGGTGTGGAATAGCATGTGCAAAAGTCTTTGGAACAAAAAATGTTGTCTCTTATCACCCCACATTTAGAATGTCAAACATCTCTTATTGTGCATCTGAATTTCCCCTGACATGTTTTACTAACTGAATGATTTGCATTTTTAAATGGGATTCCCCATCAAGTTACAGTAAAACTTTCAGTTGCCCAAGCAGCTGAGGTATTTTATTGATCATGTCCCTGTACTGTGGGATTTTTTCAAAATACTGCAGTGGCTTTGCTGTGTGAAGATTTGCTTTTTTGCATTCTTCCCCTTCTTGAGCTAGTTGTTGGTCTCCTAAGACCTGCAAGAAAAATAAAATGCTTAATCTACAAAACACTGACGTTGCACATATGCACAGACTAGAAGTCTCTCAGCATTGCTGGGATCCAGTCCATTCTGGATCTGGTTCCTCACTACCTATAAAACGTGTTACTCCTTTTATAGCAGCCAGGAAGAATAGAGCTAGCTGCAAAAAATTGTGTTAACAATATAACAAAAATGGGTAATTACAGTTGTTACCCCGACGTAGAATGGCTTATTAAAGACTTAACAGTGTTATGGCTACCCTCAACCTCTGAGAGGCTGAGGGGTTGTTTTGCTCCTTTATACAGACAGAAGGCACTGAAATGCAAACTGTTTCATTTTTCTGTTCATCTTGTTTTGTTCATTTTCTTTTTTTTTTTCTTTTTTTTTTTTTGTTCCCACCCTCCTCCTCCCCCACCCCCTTTCTACTATCTTGTACTAGTACTAGATAGTAAAGCAATAGATCTCATGAATGCTCTGATGAGGCTGAACCAAATCAGGCCAGGGCTTCAGTATAAGCTGCTGTCACAGTCTGGTCCAGTCCATGCCCCAGTCTTCACAATGTCTGTAGATGTTGATGGTACGACATATGAAGCATCAGGACCTTCTAAGAAAACAGCCAAGCTCCATGTGGCAGTGAAGGTAAGGCAGCCTGAAGTAATCTGCTAACCCCAAATCTTGGAACAGAGAGTGTAAAATATGGTTAGAACTAGTAATATGCAACCTCAAAATTAAAAAAAATCTGGATGAAACTGAGCTACTGCCTATGTACTCTCTGGCCGTGCACACACACATGTGTGTACACACAGCTGACCGTGGTTCAAAGAGCATCACTGGTTTTATACTAGTGGAGGGGAGGGAGAAATTCCCAGGGCTGTGCAGGTCAGCTCATGTGACAATGGATCAAATGTGCTGTGTAAGTTCTGGACTGGAGGGGTTCAGTTTTGTTCTGTTCTACTCCTTCCTCCTGTTGGTTTGAAAATGGCATGTTGGTGGCTCCCTCTTTCTCCCCTTCCTTCTCTGTGTCCATTCCTGGGTTGTGAGCTCCTGGAAACATGCAGTTGTTTCGTATCTTCAGTGTCTGAAGAGTACCTTTGCGTGCTGGGATAAACAATGTACGTAAATGATTGGTCTCCACTCAATTTTTAGTATCATTCAGGTACTAGTCAACCTACTATTGCTTCTTGTAGGTGCTCCGCATGACAGAACTTAGGTCTGTAAAGCAGTGATAGACTGGAACATCCAACATGAACATCTTCGTTGTACTGCATGAGGACAGTTCAGACTGCTAAAGCAGACTGAGCCTGAGGCGTTTCTGGGAAGAAACAAAAGTTTCTTACAGACAGCTCTGGGTACTGAGGGAGCCAGCAGACATGCTCACCAAGCCACTCTCCATCATTTATCAGCAGTCCTGGCTAACCAGGGAGGTCCCGGTTGACTGGAAGTTGATGTCTATCTACAAGAAGGGCCAGAAGGAGGATGTGGGGAACTAGAATGACCTTTGTGCCAGGGAAGGCCATGGAGCAGATCTTCCTGAGTGCCATCATGCAGCATGTGCAAGACAACCAGGTGGTCAGGCCCAGCCAGCGTGGGGTTATGAGAGGCAGGTTCTTTGTGACTAACCTGATGTCCTTCTACAGCAAGGTGACCAGCTTAGTGGATGAGGGAAAGGCTGTGGATGTTGTCTACCTAGACTTCAGTAAAGCCTTTGACACAGTTTCCCACAGCATTCTCATGGAGAAGCTGGCTGCCCCTGGCTTGGAGGGGTATGCTTTGCTGGGTGAAACACTGGCTGGATGGCCAGGCCCAAAGAGTGGTGGTGACCAGACTTAAATCCAGCCGGTGGCTGGTCACAAGTGGTGCTCCCCAGGGCTCAGTACTGGGGCTGGCCCTGTTTAATATCTTTATCAATGATCTGGATGAGTGGATCGAGTGCACCCTCTGTGTGTTTGCAGATGACACCAGATTGGGTGGGAGCATTGATCTGCTGGAGGGCAGGAAGCGCTGCAGAGGGATGGGTACAGGCTGGGCCAACGAGCTGAGGCAACTGTATGAGGTTCAACAAGGCAGAGGGGAGACCTTATTGCTCCCTACAGCCTGAAAGGAGGCTGTGGCAAGGTGGGGTCAGTCTCTTCTCCCAAGTAACAAGCGGCAGGACAAGAGGAAATGGCCTCAAGTTGCACGAGGGGAGACTTCGATTGGGTATTATGAAAAAATTCTTCACCAAACAGCCTGTCAAGCACTGGAACAGGCTGCCCAGGGAGGTGGTGGAGTCGCCATCCCTGGAGGGATTTAAAAGATGCATAGATGTGGTGCTTAGGGACATGGTCTAGTGGTGGGCTTGACAGTCCTGAGTTAATGGTTGGACTTGATGATCTCAAAGGTCTTTTCCAACCCAAATGGTCCTGTGAGTCTATGAAAGAGAACCTCTTTTAATAGAACTGCACTTATGATAGGAACAAGCCCATCTGCCATTCTGTCCTTCATTTTGTTTTGAGCAAGAATATCCTTTTTAGAAGCTTCATCTGGCAACTTTCTATTTTCCTTTGATTTCAGTTTTGAAAATCCCATTGTCCCATGTGCTTTCAAGTTCAAAGTGTCCAGAAGTATCTGAAGGAATGTGGTGTTCCTCCAGGAAAAGTAGCTCTCTGCATGTGTGTCCTTCCAGACCTTCTGCCTCATTCTTTTATTTTGCCTCCCTCCCTGCAGTTAGTTTTTGTTTGGTTTTTTTTTAAATACAAAATTTCCCTGAAAAAGCTGTGACTTCTCTGCCCTTGAACCTCTCTGCGTCAGCCAGATCTGTGCTGGTGCCTACCCAGCTCTGTTTTCTCTAAATTTACACATATACAAATCCTTGGCTACACTTCAAAACATCCATGATTCGAGCCAAGAGGAAATGGGTGGTGTGGTAGAGTAGCTTTTTTTCTTTTTTTCTTTCCTTTTTATTCCTAGCAGATCCAGGCCCTGCTTTCCCAGACTTGCAAGAGGGAATAATGCGACCATTTCAGTTTCTAGATCTCAACCGTTTTAAAATTTAGAAGCCCTGAAAATGCAGCAAAATAGGATTGTATGGGAGCTGAGCCTGGATTTACCCATGCAGCTCTCAGTTCAGTGTTGGAACATAGCGGCTTCTGAAAACTTTGTTCTTGGGACTAAATTTTCAGTGGAGCTTCAGGTTCATTCCAGATTCTTTTGGGCCCGTGTCTGGTACCACTGTATGACTAGGTTAGGTAGCTGGTTCGAGGAGGGGCTGACCTTGCTAGTGGAAGATGTTTTTGAAGGAACTGATGAATAGTACCTTTATCGGTAAAATTTCATTTGCTGTATACAGCTCCTGGTTGTTGGAGGTTGTGACATGGTTCACTAAGAGGCAGGCTTACTGCAGACAGTTTGTTACTCTGCTAGGTGGGCATTCATTCGCCTCACATCTGAGTTTAGGAGTTTGCTCCCTGTACACCTGCTTTGAAAGCATCTGGTGTTCCTGAAAGATGCAAGCAAGGGAGGCGCGACACCAGTCCTCTAGCTTCAGGGACACACTTTGTATACCACTTGGGTACCTGCTGGCTGTTGCCTGCGGTTTCCTAGGAAACTCCAGTAGTGCCATCTGGTAGAAGTACAATGCTTTAATTCTCCTAAGACTGTGTGTCTTGTTTGCCCTACAGTCAATCTCTTGATCTGTCCATAGACACAGAGAGAAGGGGAAAATGGTGTGCAAAACAATCTCCCTACCATAGTGTTAAGCAGTGTCAGCAGTGGATGCACTTCTGAATTTTAATCTCTTATTTTACAAGGAGTTACTGAGATGATGAATGATGCTCATGAGTAATTGCTATCTTTTAAAATTCTGTTTGTGTTGATTCCATTCTTGGAAAACTGGAAGGATTTTCCCCATTGCTATTGTGGTGTTCTCCGTTTCAATGCAAGAGAAAACTTATTTCTAAGCAATCCACCTTTATTAAGTGTCACGGTGAACATTCTTCTGTATTGTGATCAGCTTTGTATTTGCTTCTGTACTGCGACCTATTGTACAGTTCATTTCATGTGGCTGTGTTGTAGGTTTTACAAGCAATGGGGTATCCAACTGGTTTTGATGCTGATGTGGAGTGTATGAGTTCTGATGAAAAATCAGATACTGAAGGTAAAAATGAAACAATGTCTTCAGTCTCAAGCAATAATACTGGAAATTCCACAGCTGACACCTCTGCTACCCTAGAGGTGAGTAGTGCATTAAAAAGTACAAGTGATGGAAAAGTATAGGTTTGGGGGGTTGATTTTGTTGGTGGGGATGGGTTTTTTCCCCCTTTCAGAAGAGGGTGGCATCTTAGGGTGGTGGTTAAGGAATTAAGAGAGAGTTTCTAGTATCAAATCTGCCATAGGATTTGTGTCACTGCAGCACAAAGATCAGTTATTTGTCCTCTTTCCTCAAGTTTAAGGTGGGGTAGCCATCTCATTCTTATAAGACCATAAACTCTGAAACCGGTGTTGTCTCCTCTAGTGAGCTCGTTCGGTGCTGTTGGGCTCTAGTAATGCAAATTTCACAATTTCTGTTTTGTAATAGTGAGTTTGTCAAAAAGGTATACTTAGACAGTATTTTACATTGATACACACGAAGATAAATGAAAATATCAAAATTCATTAGATGTTAAGAAATGTAAAACCTAATACCTCTGTACATACTGAATAGACTAGAAACTGCATTGAAAATGCTCCAGTTTCAATATGATATACTTTTAACTTTGGTACTTGTAGCACCTGGCTTCAGCTACCAGGAGCATGCTGTGCTTGTCTTCTCACTGAAGTTCTGGGAAACAGGGTATTGCTTAAAGGACAAAATTCCCATAACCTCAGTAACTTTGGCTAAATGTCCCCAGAAATCAAGCTGCGATGGGTCTGTAGTACTTTAATTGGATATTTTCTTAAAAGTATTTCTGGTTGTTTCTTCTCACCATTGAGAAACCAGGAGATTTTAAACTCATGTTTAGATGTCATCCCTTTCACCCTTCTCTTTGCAGTTTCCTCAACCAGTGTTTGTATCACTAGACACTTCAGAGAAGCATCCTGTGTAAAGACTGATGAACACCTTTAATTTGTATATTTCTTCATCTGCCTACTAACTCTGCGGCAAGCTCTCTGGGGGCTGTACTGATAAACCACTGTCGATCCCTGCTTTCTTTTTCATTGTAATGCTTTTTTCTAGGGCTACAAGGAGCTGTGTGTTATGCTGTAAATATAAGTAATTGTTCTGTTCTTCAGATACTTCTTGAGATGTTAAAACACAAAATTCTTCAGTTGGAAGCCACTTAACTTCCAGCAGTGCGTAATCACGGACAGCTCAATTCACATATCTATTTAGTCCACTGAGACAGTTCCAGAGAAAGGAGATGGGGGTATTTTATACTCAACAAACTGACGTGTTAATTTTCCCTTTGTGATAAAATAGAATAAATTTTGAAGTGGGTAATGTTTTAAGATGACCAAGATACGTCGCAAACTATGTGACTTTGGGTTTCCATGTTTATACTTTTGAGACACTACTTCCAAAAGGCAGGTCCTGGTACTACGACTCCTGATCTTTATCCAGAATAAGAAGTTGCTTTGGAAAGTACTGGTTTGATCCCTTAATCACCTTTTTCTTCATTAGTAAGTAGACATTTGTACCTGCAGCTGAGTGCGCTCTAATGCTGGCTGATACGCTGAGATCTCAGCGTTACCTTCCTTGCTTTCCAAAGAGTTACAGATTATTTCTGCTGAAACATGTGACCTGGGATATGAGACTTCTTCAGTCAGAGCTCAGTAGTGCCAGGACGTAATTAGATCGAGCAGCAGAGTTGTGAGCAAGGTTGGGAAGACTAATATCTTCTTTCAGTGATAAAGCTTTTGATTTCAAGGAACTTGACACCATGGCCTCATCTTCAGCTTTGGATACTCTTGGGGTTGAAATTCCAAGTGCAGCTGATGCTGAGTTCAGCTTGTGTAGACACCAAGCCACAAGGACAGTAGCTCTCACCAACAGAAATAAAGGGGGTGGGACTTCTTTTACAGTATTGTTTGTCCTGCTGCCGTTCTTTAGAGAAGAGACTTTCCATGAGCATGTGAGACTGAGGCCAAGGCAGTGTTACCTTTGATACAGGTCTGTTCCTGGGAAGCCTGCTGAGGCCTACGTGTTGGGAAGAACAAGCTACTGCAGGGCCTGACACAGTGGTAACACTGGCCAAGTGGCTGGCCGTTGGCACTGTAAGCCACAATGCTGTAGATGGCTGTCTGCCTTTTGAGGAGATAAAGGCTCTAAAGCAACACCATAAATGTCTCTCTAGGTAAGAACTCAGGGTCCTATACTCACAGCAAGTGGCAAAAACCCAGTGATGGAGCTCAATGAAAAAAGAAGAGGTCTGAAGTATGAGCTCATCTCTGAGACAGGTGGAAGCCATGACAAACGCTTTGTGATGGAGGTGAGTGAAGCAGTTGCAAAGCTGGTAGGTGGTTTTGTTAACAGTGCTTCAGTCTTTGGAGTTGCTTGCTGCTCCAGTTCAGGTTTTTTTATATTTTGCTTTTGCAGTGCATATCTCTAGTGGTGACATTTTCACATTTTTGTATCTCTTACTGCCGCTGTGATGATTAGACATGGGGAGAGGAGTATCTTTTATGCTTTAGGAAAATATAATGAGAATTAAAACTGGATTCTGACAGCCCTGAACTACGTCATGTCTTGATGTGAGGAGAAGGGAAATAGAAGATCCAGAGCTTGGCAAACATACCTGATTTGCAAGTTTTGCAAACATACTTGGTAATGCCATGTCAGTGACCTGGTGCAAATCTCCTATTGCCAACTTGCTTGGGGTATTTGGAATGACTGTAGCAAAGGGTAAACTCATTTGATTTCTTCATCCACTTGTGCCATCTCTGCAGTAGCACTGGGCTCTGAAGTAATATGAGGTAGCACCCCAGTTAAACAGTGTTATGTATAGTGCAGACAAAGAAAGTGGTATATAAGGTATTGATAATGATGAGGGGAGCCTGAAATGATTCCTAACCCCCCTGTTTCCTAGCCATATCATTATCATTCATGTCTTGTGAAGCTCAAATATATTGGCCAAATTCCATATCAAATAGATACACTGGTCCTTTTTGAATTGCACTTGTAGTTTCTAGATTCCTCATATCTGCAATATAGGGGTTCACAGGATCACTTGGGTTTTCTTTATCAGCTTCATAATAGAAGTAATGGAAATTTGTCACATAAAACACCAAGGATTTTTATTTGTATTTTTTACTACTGAAGTTCTTTACGGATGGCACATCATGACAACTGGGTGCAGCATGGTATTCCCAAGGATAAATACTAGGCATAAACTCCTATCTCAAATTTCAGGTAGAAGTAGATGGGCAGAAGTTCAGAGGTGCGGGCCCAAATAAGAAAGTAGCGAAAGCAAGTGCTGCGTTAGCAGCACTTGAAAAACTGTTTTCTGGGCCTAATGCAGCGAACAACAAGAAAAAGAAGATTCTTCCTCAGGTAAGAATTGTTACTTGCTTTTTGGACCACTCTGTTGTCATAGCTCTAGGTTGTTTTATGATACAGGAAGCAAGTGATTTCAGTATTATTTTATGCACACATGTAAGGTTTCTATTTTAATACTTCTATAATAATTACTGTAGTATAACAATATAATCTGAGAGTTGGGACTATATTATGGGCAATACAGTAGAAAAGGAGGTACAAAAAAGGAGAGGGCTAGTTAGGTGGAGATGCAGTAAGGTCAGTGGTTCAATCTATGATGATGGGGAAATCTTTTGTGCTTTAGGCCAGTTCCATAGTGTGCTCCATCATGAAAGACGTGTAGACTTGGGGGATAAATAATTTATAGACAGGTACACTCTGGATTCTGGTGAGATTTTTGCAACTTTTCAACTTTTCAGATGAGCAATTTTGTTTGGTGAGGACCATTTGTATAATGAAGTGCTCAATCTTGTCCATTAGGTTTACCAGCCACAATAACTTCTCAAATCTATTAAGATTAAGGTTGAGCAGAGCAGAAACTAATTAAGTGTTCTTCCTCCAGAGGGCTACAGTCTGAACTAAGTCCTGAGAATTAAAATTTGTGTCTCTTTTGTGCAAATACATTAGGATTTTCTTAACATTTCATGCTGGAGAAGAATGTATCATAAAATACCCTTACAAAATACAACAATCACATCTTATTTTTGGTTTTGTTCTTTAACCAAGTCCTCTTAATTTCACCAGTATCTTTGGTTAGAAGTATTTCAGTTTCCATTACTATGTTGGAAGTCTAGTAAATGAGAAAAACATGTCCTCACAGGATAATGTTCCACATGCAGTTAAAATATACAAATGACCTCTGATTCAGGCACTTCCTACATTCTGACTTTTATTTTTTCAGTAGCTCAGTGATGGCAGTAAACTGCCAAACATGTCTTTGAAATACCTGGATTTGCATGATTTTATTGTTTTCAGGGAGCAGTCAGGGCATCTAGTACAGCAAAGCTGTGCTCTGATGCACTGAGCAACACCAGCTTCTCTAACTCCTTGCTGTTCTTTTGCCTGTGGGTAGTAACGATGGGAAAAGAAAGTGGCACTCTAGTACAATTAGGTTAAAACAGTCCAGTGTTGTCATCAGGTGGTTACTGGTCTTTGGGGTGGAATCCTGGCTCTGCTGCAGTTATGTGGGTTCAGAATGGTAGGAGAGAAGCAAAGACAATATTGTAGATAGAGGAGAGGAAGCTTTTGAAGGAGGTGGGAAAGGCAGCAGCAAGACACAGCATAGAAGGGGTCAGAAGCCATGAGTATTCATTCATGCCCACGACTAAAACCAAGGTATATAACACACAGTCCGACCGTGCAGACTGTTGGGTCAGAGTGAAGTGAATGCGCTGGACTCAGCGTTCTGCACTGCTGGCAGTGACCTGGCAAAGGACTCATTTGGTTTCTGTCCATCACATTCTTTAGGACAGTACTGCTACAGTTATTCTGCCTTTATCAAGACTGATGCATCAACCATATTTAAAAATCTCTTTAAAAAGTGGTGATTTAATGCAGATGGCCTTTTATTTCCAGCAATGATTTCACATTCTGAATTGCTGTTTTTTATTACTCTGGGCAGACTAAAGGGGTTGTCAATACAGCTGTTTCTGCAGCAGTCCAGGCTGTTCGAGGCAGAGGACGAGGTGCTTTAACACGAGGGGCATTTGTTGGGGCAGCTGCTGCTACTGGATACATAACACCAGGTATGGCATGACACTAATAGCTTATGGTTTAATTTTGGCTGCTGGGGGTGTTCTTTTCCATGTGTGTCAGTCACCTATTCAAGTGATTTCTTCAGCTTCAATCATCTGAGATGAAGCAAAAGGGAGAATTCGTGGGGCTTTAAATAAATCAAAGAGCTGAAAAACTGGCAGTACCTGTCCTTTATGAGTGTACAACTTGAAGCTTGGCAGACACAGAGCGCACAGTTATGAGTATAATGGCTTTCCTGGCTTTGTTATTATATGTTGTCTTCATAGTTCACTGCCATGGCACAATTCCCAAAACTCTCTTCCTAGCTAAGAACCTCCTGGATCATGTGCTCTTCAGCATTAGGAGTGGCTTTCCCAAGAAACCCTTGTGGAGATCAGGTTGGCAGGCTCTGGAGTCACTGTATTCCCAGAAACTTTAGACATGAATTGTGCATGTGAGCACAGCATCTATTAGTAGCTTCTGTGGTGGCCAAAAACCAAAAAGCAAAGAATTTCCATTCATACACTGGCTGATGTTAATTCATGATCCGTGCTGCATTGTTCTTATTAGCAGAAGCATGTTTTGAAATCCAAGAGCCTTCTGGTCCACTTTACCCATGGTGCTCACCAGGCAGAGCAGGTGACTGGCTGGTCAGGATATCTCGCTGCCGATTCCTTAGGGCAGACTTGCAGCCATCAGAAGCAAACCCATTCCAGCTTGAAGAACTGAAGTGGGCAGCCACTACTGACTGGTACAAAACAGTGTAGGGGGATTTGTTGTGTTGTTTTGAAAATGACAGGCACACAAAGTGTAAGGTGTTAAAATGTAAACACAAGAAAATTTTAACTAAATGTTTACTTTCTCATTCCCCTTTTCGAAGTGCGTTGTTTGTGACTCTCTGCAACATGTCTGAGGC
Organism: Falco punctatus; assembly: GCF_963210335.1. Taxonomy (NCBI): domain Eukaryota; kingdom Metazoa; phylum Chordata; class Aves; order Falconiformes; family Falconidae; genus Falco; species Falco punctatus. The sequence goes on from NC_137589.1 coordinate 43,613,083, forward strand.
TTGCAGGTGACGTGTGAAAAGAATCTCAATATTGTTTTTACTTAAAATAAGAACCACAAATTTGTAAGAATGAGATGCTGGAGATTCCTTAGTCAAAGTAAATCCAGTAGCTTCCAAAAAATAAAACTTCTATTCCTTGTGCTCAGGTTTTCAGATTACGGCATGAGCTCTAATTACACCCTTCAGCTGTTCACACATGCTAATAGCAGAGCAGTGTTGTTTGGTAGACTTGCTTCCTAGCACAGTTGACAGCATGTCGTCTTCATTGTTCCTGTATGTTCATGTAATTATAAATATTAAAAACCAGTAATTCATTTTTAATGGCTGTTAACATTGTTTTTGGAACTGTCTTTCTGGATGAGGAGTCATTTATGAGACACTTTACCCTGCCAGGGGCATGCTTCTTGCCAGCATGGAATTACTCCAGAAATAAGTTTAATTTCCCAGTTGCTGTAGTTGTTAAGCTTTTACTGGCCTTGGCCTTCACTGATTATTTCTCTTCATCCCCTGTTCTTCTCAGAAATCTCTTGCTTTCTGTGATGGACACAAGTGATCCCACCAGGAAAAAAAACACTGTAAAGTCTTCATGAACTACTGAGATGTAGTAACCAAGACTGGTGTTACCGCTGTTGCTTTTTGTCTCACTCCAGAGTCATGTTTAGCTCTTTGGGGAAAAAAAGATAGTTCTCTGCATGCCTCTAGATATTCAGATGTCCTGTGTAGAACTTCCTTTTGTCTGTTAGCAATGGCAGAGAAGGCAGAATTCACTTTACTGATGGTGATGTGGTATCTGCCTCAGGCATCCAGCATTCTCCTCTACAATGGAAGTTTAAGAAAATGACTGTTCTCTGCCTTAGGTTGTGTGTGTGTGTGTATTTTAGGAAGAACACAGGCAAATACAGGATGTGTGGATCATGCCAACTCCATGCTCAGACTTGAGGGCTTCAGCCAGAAGAAAATGCTAAGGAAATCAAATATGGAATTTAAATCTTTGATGCTGAGGCTTAAAGTCATTAGGTAGCTTGTTCTTCACGAAGGATTTTAAGTGTTTTAAGCAATGTTTAATATATATTAGTGTGTTTGGGTTTTCTGTGGTCCTGTTCCATGTACCAGAAAGGGTCCCTCCCTGTGTGGTGGTATGCAAACACCGGTTGTCTTCAGATACTGTAGGAACTGAAAACCATCCCTTTTATCTGTTCATATTGCAGGCTATGGAGCACCATATGGGTATAGTACAGCTGCGCCAGCTTACGGTATGTATAGCCCAATAATTAACAAACTAGAAATGATACAGAAACTGTTGTGGCAGTCCAAATGTGGCAGTCCAAGGAGAAATTCAAAGAGATTAAAGCTCTTAAACCATGACAACAACAATACTTCTATGCCATAACCTTGTGGTTCTTTTTTGGTTGGAGTAGCTTTTTTGCCTATGCTTTGCCTGATTTGTGGAAGGACTGCTTGTTCTAATTGCCTGTTCCCTTTCATACTGAAACTGAATCGAAGTAGTTTTCTTACTTTTTACAGCCAATCTGTGCTCCATTCAAAGACTACCGAAGGGCCTATTTCAGCATTTCTGACCCTTATTTATCTAAATGGCATTACAGTAACATTGGTGAAATGTTTGTCCCCAAGTGTAAGTGGCTTGTGGACAAAACTCCCTTAATGCTGTCAACTCTAGGAAGTCTGTGTTCACGTACACCCCCTGCTGCCCCACAGGCTACAACACTGCTGCCTGGGACAAGTAGAATGGTTTCTGTGTAGCCTACACCATTAGCAATCAGACTTCGAGGAAGCTAGGACGTGGTAATTTGCCACAATGCTTTTTGTTAAGAAACACAGTGATACTAGGCTGGCAAAGCATGGGTTTCATGAAGATTGTAAACTAATAATCAAAGAGCTGTGACGGAAGGGTTTTTCTTAACTCAGCTTCTCCCTACCCACTGGCTTTTTTTTATGCTAGACTAACAATGCATACCTCTAACCGGCCCTTTTGGTTACTTTGAATGAGGTTTATGTGGCAATGGGAGCAAAGCAGTTTGGAGTCGGTGATATGTCCTGGCACGCAAAAAGCGAGCCCACCTGAGCCAGTCCCACTGTCCTCTCCTGTCACTGGGACGGGGGGAAAGCCTGCTACTGAGTACACTTCAAGGCCTGTGGTTTTTCATATGGGAAAATAAGCCTGCCGTTTGCTATTAATTTTCTAGCTTTTGTAGCATTTGCAATGCTTGTTCATTTCAAATTTGTATAGCTTGGGCAATACCAACTCCCCTGATAGCATTACAAAGTGAAAAGTATTGTAAAATGTTGATTTCATTACTTTATTTTAGAGGTATGAGCTATAAACAATGGGAGAGTGCTGCCGCTGCTTTATTGAAAGCGTTCACTTTGCTTGACTAAGACCAGCTGGTCCTTCTCTGTACTCCTGCAGTGCAACGGGGAAGGAGAATGGGCCTTACGGGTTCCACTCACAGTGTGGAATTCTCCCTTCAAAATTGATGCCGACCTCTCTAGTTTTAGAACTCCTGCCCTGTTGAGTGGCCAAGTGCTCTGACAGCGTGGCAGCCAACAGCAGTGCTGTCCCATGGGGTGTGGTGTCTGCTGGGTTGCATTACATAAGGAACAGCTACAGGTTTTTCAAGGAAAAACAAAAGGGAATTGAGTTGAGGGCTTACTTCATGGTATGGATTTTTTAAAAATCCCTTTGGTTCTTTCCAAGCAGCAGTCACAGACTAACTAAGATGACTAGTACCTGCATGTATGTATTTTTACAAGCAGTGACACACAGTGACATAGGAAGAATCCCTTCCCTGCTGAAGAAAAGAATACAGTTGTTACCAACTTCCCTCGCAGCTTTTCTTGCTTTTTTCATTCATTCCTTCCGCTTTCTGTTTTTTTCTCATGATGCCTATTTTGGGAGCTGGATTTTAATCACTTAGCTGTGTATATGTGACATATCACTGACTTCAAAGCATTGTGGAATTGAATGCTCCCATTTTTCACATAAAGAGTTTCTGTTTTTAATGTCTTATGATTGTGATGCAAAGTACTGGGATAATGCTTTTTTGGCTGTAAGGTAAACATGTCTTTCTGCCTTTGTAAGCTGTTGCATGTTGGGAAACTTCACTTTGATCATCTGGTGCTCTGGAATACCTGCTGTTGCTGCTTTGTGATTTCTAAATGGATACATAGGTTAAATACTAGAATTTAAATAGGCAAGATTAAAAAAAACAAACAAAAGTTTAATTGTGCAGAAGTTTGCGAGGCCACAAGAACTCTTTAATAATCACAAAATCAGGCAGATATTAATCTTTCCAGATTTGCCACTTCAATACAGGAGAGGGCATGCAGAATAATGAAGCAGATACAGAATTTACTGTAGGTGCTTGATATTTGGTTGACCTACCTGGATGCTTATCAAAACTGCTGAACAGTTTCCCTGTGAGTTCTCTTTCAGGCACAGCAGTGCCTGTCTAGAATATATGCAATTGTAACTGGTCTTTGAAATTAACTCAGAACATAGAACGAGATAATAGAGATAATTATCATAAAGTTCATGAAGTAGAGCTTCAAGTCCAAATACACATTCTGCTTTTCAGAATATTGCTTACTTTAATTTTACCAAACACCAGGACAGAAATAAAAGCAAACTTTAAGCTAACCATCTGGAGTGCAAAGTGTTGAAGTGTTACTGTTTATGGGACTCTGCACCCTAAAATCACATTGACTGACTGATCTGGAAAAGGTTAATGAGAACACTACTGTAAGCTCTTATCTGACTTTCTTGGATCACTGAACTCATTTGGAGTCCTCTCCCTTTCTTCTCTCTGTAGGTTTACCCAAGAGAATGGTTCTGTTACCAGTTATGAAATTCCCAACTTATCCTGTTCCCCACTACTCATTCTTTTAGCAAATGGCAGAAGCTAATTCCTATTGATTGAACAACACAGTACAGAATGTTAGAAGAAAAAAAGCCTTTTTATCCTGTTTTCTTTGAACACATACTTGAGCAAAGTCATTTGTAAAGAAACATCTTTTTCCTACTTTTTGATTTTAACAAAATGCAAATTTAGTTCTCTAAAACTTGAAAAAAATGTTCTGTGAAATGTTACCTCATTTTCAAATAACTTATACCAGCCTTCTGTTATAGGGAAGAACTAGAAGCTTAAATCTTACGTTTTAAATGAAGTATTCGATTATGTAAAATTAAATTTGTGAAGGATGTATAGAATATAAAACACTGATCACAAATAAACTGTTTTGTTGTAACACAAGAGTACTGCCTGTTTCCTAATGCAGTCACACAGATTCAGTTAACATCCTGTACTTGTTGTAGGGTTATTAAATGCAGGGCATAGTTCTTTAAAAAATAAAAATAAAAAATAAAAAACCCCCAAACCCACACAATAGAAACTTTACAGTTAACATTTAACTTTGTAAATATTATGTTGTGTAATAAACTTAGTAAAGTATCGGTTAAAATATTGTTTTATCTTATTTTTTTATAGTTAAGCATCAGTACCTGAGTTTCCTTACAATCTTTAAGATCAGCATACTGTAACTGTGATTTTGGACACAGTCTTAGTTATCCAAGAAGGCTTTTCACTCGTACACAAAATACTGAAAAACAAATGAAACAAAGGGAATTAAATCTTAGACTGTCTCTCTGTATTAGGTTGCATTCTGTGAAATAAGTATTAAACAAAGGAAGTTCCCACTGAAGGACTCTTGTTATGTAATTACAGGGATACACAGTTCAGTCTGTATTGCCCAGAGAAAGGACGACAATAATGTTACAATCAGGTTCTTTAGAGCTCAAAAGCTGCTGGTTTTCCTTTCATTTCTTTTTCTACAAAAAAAAAAAAAAATTAAAAAAATTGTACTTGTTCTTGTGGCCTTCTTCACTTTTAAGATTGTCTGCCCACCCTTGATTTTCCATCCACCATTTCTACAGAAAGCATTTTAGTTGTCAATCTTATATTAAAACAAAGGGTTCTCCTTTTCCCCCTTACATTTATAAGAATCTAAAGCAGCAACAAGGTCCCCATGAAAACTTGCTATTTAATTGTCCCAGTTCTTGTTGAGTGCTGCTGTGAAAAGTGACACACTTCAGCCATAGGCCAGTACTTTTCTAAGAGTTGGTGCTCAAACCGAAAGAATCCTCTTTCCGACAAGGAGTGTGTGCACCTGTCTGAAATTCCAGGACAGGCCCCAGCTCTGTGCTGTCTCCATGTACTGTAGACTTCTGCATAACAACGGCTGTGGGCTCTAACGAGGGATTCGAGTAGTCTTTATTAAGGTATCACCCCACAAAATAAGCAGCGTTGTTGGTTGCACTTCTCTACTCAGACCTCACCCGTTGCTTTTCAGTAGGTTTGCTTTTGTTCATGCTCTTTTAAGATTGCCTTTATCCACTCTGTTCTCTAACAGACTCTGCTGCTGAGGCAGGGGGAGCTTTATATATGAAGAGGGTGTAAGAACAGTGCTTAAAGCAATGTAAAGTTCCTCCTCCCCTATGCCCCCCCATTGGAGGGAAAGAAATATTAGAAAAGCTTATTAAGGGGTGGCTTATGTAACAAGCTGCTTTTCTTGGAATTAACTGCAGCTGTTATTCTTAAGCTAAGTATTTGTGCTTAGGAATGTGTTTGTATCTTAAATGGTTTTTTCTTCTGCCGTAGCTCTTGCTTTGGTTTGGTGTTGGTGGTACTTTAATAAAAAACGTAGATCTATTGACAAGTAGTGGTGAGCCTGCTGTTGTCATCCATGCGTTAGTGTCAAAATAAAGAGCAGGGTCTCGGGGATGTAGTCAAATTGAGTGGTGCTCATAAATCACTGATATATTTTGCTGGCCTATGGATGAAAGGAAGCCATCACGGAGCAGAAAAAGCATGGCTGATAAGAGCCCATTTTTGTTAATCAAATATACGTTAAAGGAATCTTTCCTCTGCACATGTTTTTTCCCCACCCCTCTTTTGGAGTTCTCCTGATTGGCAACTGTTTGTAGTCTCTTTTTTTTTCTTCTTTTTTTTTTTAATCCCTAGCTTGTAAAAATTCAATCAAAATATATTCTGAACCAATTCTATACAACGAACATTCATAAGCCAAATAATTCTTATTTCAAAAACAAGGAGGGCGCTATGCTCTTTTCCAACATGATGGCAGTCATTTCAGATGATTTATAGAAGTCATTTTTTTATTTTTTTGTCATTTGTTGGGAGTTACTAACCACATTGTAAACTTGCCCCCTTGCTGCATATTTTACATTTCTCTGCTTTACTGAAAATATGAATGAGCTGTCAGTTCTTTGTTTAGAAAGTGGTAACCTTGGAAGTGTTAGATGTTTCAATACCTTCAAAGAATTAAAAGTGCCCATTTTACAATGAAAATTCCACTTGCAGCTAAAAGAGCAGAGAAATTTAAATGGAGCTTTAGCTTCAGCCAGTCTCTGAAATTAACGTGAAGTTTTTGCTTCTCTGCTCTTTTCCCACTGTAGGTGGTTTTTTCATTGACAGTCCCTATTGCCAGCCTCTCAGCATCGCACCTTTTATTATTCACTTGGGCCCTCAAGATTTCTTCTCTGACTTCTAGAACCATCAGGTTGTGTGGCTCGAAATGGCATTTTGTACATGTCTTAAAAGCAAGAACAAACGTGGCTCGTTTTGAGGTTTCTCAACTTCAGACATGGAATCTGAGCTTTTTTCCTTTTTCCTTTTTTTTAAAGTGTTTTTCTCACTTCTTGAACTTTGTTCCGTTTAATGAAAAGCAATACTTACTCCAAGCCACAGTCCTTTCTTTGGGTACATAGCAATAGATGTGTATATACTTCTGGTTATTTCTTCACACTAGAAGGGAAAGACTGGTGTGTTGGGGGGTGGGGAGGGGGAACCAAACAACCAAACACCAAAACAAGAAACAAAACCTAGCAGAGTGCCTGCTTTAAGCAGTGAATCCTGCATTTACTTTCACTACTTTAAGTACTTCTGAATTTTAATACTATGACTGTATTTGCGTGTTTCCTATAAAACTTGCTACAAAGACTTGCAATGGTCGCTCTGGAGCTGTAGTGCTTTGTACCATTGTGCATGTCAGCAGACATGAAATGTAGCAAAAAGGCAGAAGAAAAAAAATATATTTTTTTTTCCAAAATCTAACTAAATGATATATTGTCTCTTTCTCTCTCTCTCTCTTCCCCACATCATTAATATGAGGCACAAAAAGGGTAGGCCTGAACTTGACTTTCAAATGGATTGCTTTTGTGTCTCTTAAAATCATCATCAAATGATAGGAAAACATATTTGGTAAACAGCTAGTTCAAAAAACTTTGCTGCTCTAAATTTACTGAGTTTTTTTCCTCTTAAATATTTGTATGTTGATATTTTGAGATTGTGAATGACCAATCAGCAATAACTGAAAGGTGAATGTTTTTTTTTAATGGTATTGGAACATCTATATGTTGCAGCTTAAGACTTTTAAGCAGTTTTCAGCAGGTTAATACCACTTTATTCTCATTCTCTCCGGACCTTCATAGCCATATGCACTTGTATAAAATAAGCAGAAATGTAGTGACTGTAAGCTGAGATCGTGATATAAAAGGTAAGAGATTTTATTTTCAGCTTAAAGAATATTTTTATTGCTTTTTTTCTAAAAATCTCATATACCTGTGACAATCTTGTATATGGCGTTTTTATTATGTCTTGTTGAACTAAATGTTTAAACAGGTAATACATAGGTCTGAATTCCAACTTTGTATTTTTCAAGGCCACTTCAAATACTCCCGTTTCAGTTAAAAAAGAAAATATTACTTAACACTTTTAAGAAATTGTTTGGTTTTATCAACAGACTGTTCTCCTTCAAATATTTTTCTCTTGTGTAGCATAAAAAGCTGTATTGATACTGCTGTGTGTCAGGCACTGCATTCCTTGCATACCTGTGGAAAACATTTGGGTAGGTACCAAAGCCACGGCCATGGCCTGCACTGAAAGCCATCCCATGGTTGTAGGTACGTGGGATAAAAATGAGAAGTGAAATGTGTGATACTATCTAATTAATAAGGAGAAAAATTATTTCCCCAAACTATTAAAGCTAAACCGAATGAAGAATGAAAGACTTTGATGATGTTACAGTTAAAATCTGCAGAGATCAAATTACATTAGGCCAAATTAATTCATGAAGCAGCCAGGTTTGCTTTCCTCTTGTGGGTGCAGTGGGAGGGGAGGAAGGCAGGCAGGCAGTGATTTAACTCTGCATGAATAATTTGCTTAGCTGTGGTTTTCTAAAGCTAGAGATTAGGATACAGCCATCCATAAATAATTACTTTCATTTCTGTAGTAAATGTTTTAACAATATTTTACTTGGATTAAAATGGTTTTGGATTATGACCTATATAGTGCACATGATATGTGTAGTTTTAAAATACTAGGTTTTTTTAATTTGCCTTTATATAACCTTGCATTATGCAAAGTTGCATAGAACAGTACTGCACAACTGCAGTACTTGCAGTACTTGAAGTTGCTGGAAACAACTCTTTTTATATAAAAACAGTTTAAAAAAAAAAAGCAAAAGGGAGGGAGTTGATGGTGGTGTTATTAGCATTTTAGGGTCTCAATTCAGAGATGAAAGCATAAAAATCCCCGACTGGTCACAGTTTGTGCCGATTTAAAACAGGAAAACACTTGGTACAGAATATGCAGTAGTGTATCAGGCCAAAAGCTTGTTGTTTTGCATCAAAATGTAACAGCAAAAGTAAACTGTATTCCATTTCAATATTGAAACATCAGATCACTTAAATAACTGCATGTGTAGGCTATCCATAACTCGGGACCTGTCTGGATAGAATTCATAGGCTGATGTAGAAAAATAGCTGTTAAATATCGTTAGCTTTGCTACTGTGGGCAGAAACCTGACCCTGCAAGTGGCCTATATATTTGCACCTGGGGAAATGAACTTGAGGAACTGTACGGGTGACTTGCCCAGGAAAGCACATAACCATTTGATTACATTTGCAGGTGCAATTGATGAGCCATCAGAATGTCCTTCCCATTCGGTGGTGCAGATTTTCATCTGCTGTTATCTTCAAGGTGCAAACCTGGGGCTTGGTTTGAAGCTCACTTAAAATTCAATTCATTCTTTCAGCGTGTCAGGCTAAGCAGTCCTGACAGTGGAGCAGCAGGCTGCTCAGTTTCCTTCGGAAGACAGTATTTTATATGCGTCAAGGCAATGTTAAGGTGCATTATAATGAACTTCTCTTGAGTATTCCTTTCCTAGGCTTAACTGATGTCAGTCTGACAAGCACTGTCCAGTTCAAGGACTGATTAATAAAATGTCTTGCTGACTCTTATCTGATCTGTTTCTTTGTGGCCTGTACTTGGCAGCTTAATCCATTTGTATTGGTTTCCATCAGAACTGCTTTAACTGTCAATTTCCATATTTTTCTGTCATTACCCTTTAGCTCTTACAATCCTAAGCATTCCACTCTTCTGCTTTTTTTAAATTCTCACTTTGTTGGATCTTCTGTTTTTCACTGAAAGGATACTAAATTTCTCTAACACATTTTTGTCCGTAATGCAAGTACTTCTGTCCGAAATTTGTCCCCTTGCCTTTGCTGCACTCCTCCGTAGGAGACAACATTTCCAACTTAAGACTCCTAAATCCTGGGCTTTGCAGCCACTTGGAATCAGTGATAAGATCCTAAGGTCAAAGACTGCCTAGGAACCTGTCTCCTTGACAGTGGATCTTGGAGCAAAACATTCCTGTGTATTGAAGGGTCACGGATGTAGACTCTTGAAGTGCCTAATATATTGGCATTTGAGAGAGCAGTTGAATTCTAACAGTAGGTTTTAACCTAACTGAAATACCAGGCTATCATCTGATGAGTAATTTGGGTAACATCTGCTTGATCAATGTTGCAGCCATCACTGTTTTGCTAAGGCAGAACTAGAAACTCCTTTGTTTTGCATAATACTTGCAGGCTTTCTTTTTTAAAAGCTGCCTCAGAGCATGGTCTAAAGTGCCTTCTCTGTCCGATTAGAGTTCTGGTTTATGGCTACTGAGCTTTCTATTTCTGGATATACCCAACAGCCAAACGTGTAAACACAGTTCCGTATGCTTTGTGCAGCTGCTAGTACCCTCGTCTACAATGTTAATTTTGAATTTTAGTTCATCAAAAAGAATTCTGAAAAAGTTCCTTTCAATTAGTACATACATAAATAGCCCACTATGGGAAATCTCTGCCTGTACACTACCCACCTTAGTTTTAACTAACCAGATGATAAGAGTGTATTTTGGGAGATGGTGTCTGGCACTGAGAAGATTAAAAGAAGCCAGAGACTTTATACAATAAAGAATTGACCTGTTTAACATGCTGTCTGTATTGGAGGTGAACAGCATTACCATTGACTTTGGAAGAACAACTGAGCTTTGGTGGCCTACTCAGTTAACACTGAACCAAGTGAGGCTATTTACAGAATGGGGAGATTAAAATCCAGACTGTTCCACTTTTACAACAGCAGTTGTTTGCCGCTAGCTGCGCCTGCATACAAACCCATTATCAGGCAGGTATGTGCTTCCCCTTTCTACTAGTGTGGGTTTCATGGGAGCATATGAGGAAGAAACATGTGTGTAACAGCCTGGTGCATTGCTGACGGATGTCTGAAGTGCCCTGTGCAGGACAGCGGTTCTCTCTGGCCCATCTCCCCTTCAAAGAATTTAATCCCAGTTGACTTCTTACACAGCTGTAGCACTGGTATAAGAGCAGCACTGGTATGACCTTGCTGTGAGGTCATGCAGTATTTTTTTGTTTTGAAATAGGTGAAAGCTAGACAGAAGTATTGTTTAGAAATTTGTCAGCAAGTGACTTTGGGAGACATGTGGTGTTGTTATACTTATGATACATTTCAGCAGGTAGCTCCACTCCAAAACTGCATAGCTCTGCAAGGAGCTGGCACCTCCACTTCACCAGCTGCAGTGGTCAAAGAACTTAAGTTTTAAACAGCAGTCTTTACAGATGGAAACTCTTAATTAAGGTGCACCGCTAACCATGCCTCATGATGGGCGAGTGGCAGCGGGAATGCTTGTCATTTTCCAAGATGTGCAACTGTGAATTTTGAAGATGTAAGGTATTTAATAAAAGTAGAAATTCAATCCTACTTTGCCAGCCATATGAGATTTTTCCAGGCATGTTCTATCTAGAGAAGCTTTTAGGCAACCAGATTGGTTTAGAGGGCTTGGCTAGCTGAAGACGTGGTACGTGATGCTTCCTGCCATCATGTCCTCTCTCTGCCAGTGCTTGCTGTCTCCCTCAAGCACACATTCAGGAGCTGGAATATGGTGACCTTATTCCTGGGCATTGTGCCAGTGGGATGGAGGGAGGCCAGCCTATACTCATGAAGGGAATGTGGAACACGCGGCCTGTGTTGCCCAAGCAATTTCTGTTGAACACAGTGCACAATCCAGCCCTCACAAAGACAATTTAGTGCCTGGGTAGGTGGTTCCTAATCTATCCAATTTGCTGTCATGTAGCCAATGTGAGCTAATTAGATGATGCAGCAATTGTCATGGCTCCCACTTAACGTGCAGTAAACCCTGCTGCTGTGGTTTTCACTGCAGTTAAATACCTTTGCTTCTGTGAATTCTGTCCTACTTCCCTGCCTTTTCTGATCGCCTTCTAGCATCCCAGTAAATAACTGATTCTCTCTAATTATGGAATTGTTACATAAAAGTGTCTAGATTCTTAAAAACTTTTAATCAGCCTATGAAGAACTTCAGAGAAGCAGGCTTTTCTACAAATATTCAACTTACTCATGTGCCAAGGGACTATTTCTATTCATTTACAAAGATCTGTGAAAACTACTCTGGTATCTGCGATCTCTGGAGACTAGGATCCCTTCATTTGAGAACACTTGGAAGGAAAAAAAAGATTTAAAGTGTGTCTTAATAAAAGTCAGTGGCTAGAGGGCACAGAAGGAACTTAATTGGGGGAAAATGCACAAATTAAAACTATTTCAGGCTTTTTGCTTTCATTGAACTATCAAGAAGAATTTCCCTGACCGCAAGTTCCTCGTGTTATTAGGAAGCAGAAAATGAAGGAAGAGTGGCATGAAGATTTCTCAAGTGGTCTAGGAAAAAAAATCTCATATTTGTCGGCTATTCAGCTGTAGGACATCAGTCTCCTGGCGCTTCTTCCAGAACTCCAAGATAGCAATAAACATGAGTAGCTTTAACCTACCATGCCATATCCAGTCCTGGGAATGTCCTTGGAGAGTGAGCCTGGCAATCCCTGTCTTTTCAGTCCATTTTTTTCAATCCCCTGAAAGAAAGTGTCACTTTGCTTCCTTTGTAATTCTGCATCTGTACTTCTGAGAGCCTGTAGATTATCAGAGTCTAGAGGTGGGTTTCCTGAACACGTCCCCAGAACTGAGTAAGTGAAAAGCAAGTAGACAATATAGTTATTTCAGTCTTTACTCAGACCAAATTGCCGGTTTGCCTCTTTTGCTTGGTAGGTTAAGCTACGATCATTCGGTATAAGAACTTCTTGCCTTCAGCTAAATTCTCGGTAACAGTTGCCTGTTACTTAATAAAGGGAAAAATATGTCCCAGCTTCAGCTGAGTTCCAAGTCACGGTAAACGGCTTACAAAAACAGCTACTATTTCCGGTGGCTCTGGGAAACCACACAAGAACTCCGCTGCAGTGGATTCTTTTGGACACATGATGAGATATGTAAATATGAAGTTCAGAGTGTTGCTCTCAGTTGTGAGGCTGACTAAGACCTCTCCTCTCTGGCATGAAAAGAATGAAAATGAGTTCTCTGCTGGACTCATTGAGGAGTTCTGTTAAGAATGGTTGCACTGTCTTAACAGTAACTCAGCTTGAATGTTCAGGACACAGACCCTCTCAGGCTTCCTGCTGAATAAATCAATTGAAAAATGAGATGCTTTATTGACTTGTTTAAGCAAAGTGAAGGGATATTGTAGTTGCAGCTGCTATCTATAGTACATGAGACAGCTTGTCTAACAGCTCATTTGGTTTCATTCTTCTGTTTTAGCACATCTAGTTTGCTGTGAAACTGATCCTTACTGTAAAGTGGAAATTCTATTATAGTCATTTTAGAACAATCTGCCAGAGAAACTTGGCACTGAGGTCCTATGCCTGTGGATTGTGGCAGCAGTTTTCACCTGTACTTTCTTTTGAACGTTAACCATTTAAGCTAGTAATTAATTGTTTGGCATTAAGACAGTTGTCATCACAAAGCTGTTTTATTACTTAACCCCAGAAGTTCTGTCTCTTTAGCTTTATTTGTGTCATCTAAATCCATACTTATTTATGTCTAGGTTTTCTAGTGCTCCTGAAACATTTTCCTTTTTCCCCATTCTGCTCATGGAAATGGGACTGATTCAGTTGTTCATTTGTAACTGATGTCCAAGATAATACAAAAGCATGAGTAGGACGCATATGCCTGTTCCTCTAGTCTGGGGTCTTCCAGGAGAAAGGGTGCTTTTTCTGCTAGGACTGTCCAACACTGTGTAGGCAATGCAATGCCTTACTAAAAGTAGCTGTGTGAGTGATGTTAAGAGAAAAACTCATCATGCTGTAAGATTTAAATTCAGTAAAGTGTTGTATTTTGGTCTTTTTCTCCAATTCGTGTGGCCATGTGAAGCATTCAGACCACATGTTTACCTTCATGTTTAAGAGGAGATGAATGTCCAGAAGTGGTATGTGGAGATGTGCAGTTCTAAAGCAAATTTCTTATTTTGGATGTTATTTTATCTTGTATTTGGTGCCTTAACTCTGTACAATCTAAGGTCATATATACTGTACCACAGGTAGTTTAATAGTTAAGTGTACTTTAAAAGAACCCAACAAGCCTAGTCTACTTGCAAAGACTGAGGCCTTCTCAGTGGGAGAGTTCTCTTCCATGTTTAATTAATAATCCATTGATAAATAAGAGTTGCAAGAATTTAAAGAGCACATAAAAATTTTAAACACAGATTGAGACTGAATTTCCATCTTCAAAGGTTTGTGGCAATAAGGTAATTAAACATACAGTCTCTTCTATGCTGTGTAAATAAACAACATCAAAATGTTTTATAGCTAGCCAGAAGTGCATGTTTGTGAAAACCTCTGGACTGTTATCTCTAGTAGAACAAATTACACTAATTCTAAAAGGCATTAATTGAATGTAATTGGCTAGCCATTCACTGGTACAGGGGAGGGGAGCTGGAATGAGTGAGACTTGCAATTAATTTTTAATTCTGAAATAGCATGTGGACTTAAGTCTCATTCCTGCCTCTTACCTGCATCTAGAAGCTCTGGGTGCCTTATGCTGCTTTGCAGTTCACGGGGTGTAATGCAGCTTCTACTTGAGCACATGCTTGCTGAATGCATCTGGTCCTGGTAGAATGGACTGAGGCAAGAGAGAGAGAGAAAAGAAAACAATGAAGCTAGAATGCCCTTCTCTTGTCTTAAAGGTTGAGCATCATACATGGGAAGTTGGAGGGAAAGTTCCACTGCCTTTTCCAAGTCCATTAATAGAATCTGTGGTAAAATCAGGCAGTTTATATCTACTATGGCAAACCAGGAGCCTTCATATACTAAGAGCAGGGGACATGATACTGTTTTTTCAGTAATTCATAAGAAATTGATGGTTTAAGCTATCTATATAGCAGGCTAAAAGCTGCTAGTAATTTTTTTTTTCTGTTCAGTAAATAAGTCCAGGGTGGAAGGTTTTCCAGAGGAGTAAGAACATGAGAATCCAATGAACAAATTCTATTCCCGATGCAGCCCTATCCAAAACAGGGAGACTGCTCCAAGCAGTGTATATAGCACTCAACTGAATTTTGGGAAGGAAAGGAATAATAGTAATTTCCCCTAAATAAGTACTAGTAACTTATTTCTGCAATGCCCACAGTATTCTAGACAACTTGCTTTTACACAGAACAGCATAGCAACAAGGGGAAGCAGATACTGCTTCCACAACTACATGCAGTAATGTACATATTTCAGGTCACCAATATTGGTGTAACTAGTTACGACAAAGTAGGTTCACCTTACCAGAAAAGCATGTTTTCACATTCTATCCATTTCCTTTTTTTCTTTTTTTTTTTTTTTTTAAAGCTAGAGGGGAGTTAATTATAGTACTCATCTGTTTCAAAGGGAGTAGAGCAGAAGGTAAGTTTAAACTTCATACTTCCAAGCTGCTATAAGTTGATTAACAGTGTTCCATGGAAACAACCTGATGTACTACTTTATTTTCTTTGTGCTCATTTCTATGTTCTTAGAAAAGCACAAGCTTGTGTAAGCGTAATCAACACAAAGTTACTCAGGGTACTGTGTCATCTCAGCAGCGGACACTAACTGCATCTTAAGTCAATAGGCACATATAAATCAAGCTTAATTAAGAGAAACAGAACATGGCAGGTTTTGCTTCACTACTGGCACTGTTGCAGTTTAATGATCTATGCATACGGACATGTGCGTATTGCTGCACTCTCAACAGAACCTGTAGTCCTGTAAGCATCCTGTAAACTAACAAAGTAAAACATAGTCAGGAGAGAGAGAAGTCTTCTTTCATTATTTTCACAAAGAAGTTTATAAACAGATGGAAAACAAGAATAATGGTGGTCTGAAGACCAGCATTTACAGCAGTACAGCTTTTGGAAATTTAGTGATTATATGAATTTAATTATGAAAACTCTAATTTGCTGTACAAACTAGTATCACTGCTTCCCTGCTCAACAGGATAAAGACAAGTGTAGTTTTCTAATAACATCTATTGCATGGAAATACACATATACTGGAAGAAAACGGAGGCTGTACTGCAGAGAGCATATTCAACTACAGAGCCATTCTCTGGGCAATGCTGCATAATATAAGAGTGGGTAAATATGCCTTCAGGGACAACACAACACAGAACAGATGTTAAAAAAAAAAAAAACCACACACAGAAAAAAGCCTTGAAGCTTTGTCCAGTCATATATTTACTCCTCCCTGAAAAAAGAATAGCTACATTCATATACATTTACTGAGTTATATACATCAGACATCACAAAGGTCCTTAAGGATAAATGTTTTAAAGCCAGTCTCCTTTTGGACAGAAAAGGGAGGAAGTTGACTCTGTCTTCCAGTTCCAAAGTGCAGTGTCTTATTTCTGATCCTAACCCTAAGTCAATATTTATTGATCAAACTGACTAAGCTTTTTAGGTCAACAAGCTCTCTACGAAGCAATTCTGTTCTCTCAAGCCTCTGCAGGGGCCAGCAACTGGTGCTTAACTACTACTTCCACTCCAGAATGTCACCGTTCTCCGTCTGTCCCAGAGCCATTCTGGGACACTTGCACTTGTAAGAGAGCAACACGGCTGGGTGTGGGGTGTGAGGTGTGCTGTCCAAAGTACTAAAATACTACAGCAGAGCAAGTCCCAGTGGGCTGTATGCTTTTTCAAGTCCTGTCCAGTTCTCAGTGACAAAGTTGAGCATGAAACCTGTACTGCCAAACGTACCAGCCCCTTAATGAGAAGGACATCTATGGGAAGCAGTCTCAGAAGTGGCAGTTTTGAGGAAAGGCTGGTGTTTTCCAAGTCCAACTCATAAGCTTTTTTTTTTTTAAGTGGTTCAGTTTCCACCCACCAAAAATCACCACAGTCAATCAATTAAAACAATTGCTGCTAATTTGGGCTAAAACATTCCCTTTGTATAACCCAAACTACCACCACCCATCCATCTAAAGAATTCTTTCTTAAGCAAAGAATCCTCAGGAGGCAGAGCCCTACTAAGAGTCTGCACACTAGAAGACAGAGAGGAAATCTGTCAGTGCAGTATAATGTGACTTTTCTGATGACAATTACTTCTACAAGACAAGGAAAAGACAGAGGCAGTGCTTTGGGGCAGTGTTTCATGCTCAGCAAGTTTGTAGAGGGAAGGAATGCAATTCTATAAATCACTTGTACTGTACTTGTTTCTAGACTTGAATGAATTTCACTTTCCCTTTGTGGGTCAGCATAGTAAACATTAAAAGAAAAGGTCTATTTTTCTAAATCTCTTTCACCAATAGAGGTCTGACCTGCAGCCAACAGATGGATTTATTTATCCACAGAGGACAGAGTGTTTATTTTTACACTAAGATTGGATATGGCAATGAGAAGTATGACCTTTGAACTATCTAAACCTTAAATACTATGAACAAATTTTACAAATGAGTAATATGGTCGACAATTCCATCTTTCTTCCCAGTAAATCCCTCTCTCAATAGAAGGTACCCAGAATTAAACTTCCAAATGAAGTACAAGAGATCCTTGTGGTCTAATTACAGACTACTTTCAAAATATTTACCATTTCTCCCAATTTGTAATCTGTACAGAACAAAGATGATTAAACTATTCCTGACTATACCGTAAATAAAGCAACTTCAAACAAAGCAATTTGGCAACAACCTTAGTATTTATAGCATTAAAAATGAATCTGAACGTTCAAATTGTCTTAATTTGGTAGCAATTGAGTGGGAAGAAAAATAACTGCACACTGAATTTTAAATTGACCTGTTATCTACTCACTAGCCAAAAAAGCCTGCAAATGTAAAGTAAATGGAATGCTCTTTGTACATTAAGCTGCTTCCTCACGTGATGCTGTACCCTGTACACTTGGCTTCATTTGGCTTCTGTGTTGTGGTTTGTACGCCAGCCACTGTTATTAACTGTACACAACACTTAGATCTGCACTGTAATCTTGGTTCATTTGCCACTGATTGTAACCCAATGCTACAGACTTCTCTGTATATAAAACCGTTAACCATGTCCCATTTGCTTCCAATAGCATACAATAAAGGCTTATCTCTGTAAACAGGAATTATGGCCTTATGATTGGTTTGGGTTTTTTTGTTTACAGTGAGGAAACTGGCTTTAAGGTTTTTTGAAGCCTGGGAAGCCAAACCAGAGAAGTCCATTCTGCTTTAGTCAGGTACATGGGCACAGCAGAAAGGGGAGACAGGCTTCCTAAGGCTGCAGTTTTATCAGAAATTATTACTAGCAAAGTTGTGACTTTGAGATGCAAACATAATGCGCATTTATGCTGTAACAAGCAGAATTCAGTCCTTCACAAAGGTGGCACTGAACAGAGTATACAAGAATGAAATTGTGCACAAATCCTTCTGGGTGTTAGCCAATGGAAGCAGCAACAGGAAAACCCAGAGAAGGCTGTGATGAGACTAGCCAGGAAGGCAAGTTTTACTTCAGAATAAAAAGTGGGCATTTCCTAGTGATTAACTGATTAGAAAAACTGGATGTCTATTTTCTTAAATTACATATGTAAAGAACGAGTAAGATTCTCTCTTACATTTTTCCTTCTCCTGCCCCTCTCATTTCACTGTATTTCCTAAACATTAAATTCCTGTGGACCCAGTTTGTCCTCTGCGGTCTGAAGCAAATCCAAGCAATTTCCTTGTCCAGACAGACAATACCATGAGAATTGTGTGGCTGCTGTTGTTTGCTTGAGGCTGCAACTCATGGGAAGATTTACTGGAATATATATACAAGTATTTCCAGTTGCCTAGAGTAACATAACACAGTTTTACTCTAGAAGGAAAGATAGAGAAATCATTTTATCATATGCTTTTACCTTTCCTTAGCAGTGTTTTTTCTGGTCTTTAATTCAGCATTTCAAGTCTAAGTGCAGAGGTCATTAATCAAATTCAGAAGAGATCAGCCCTGAGGAAGGATTAAAAACTGTTGTGAGCTGACTGAAGTTCAGATTGCTCTTAATAAAATCAGATGTATGGAACCCCACAGCTTAGCATATATGATAACTAGAATACGACTTGGTATGAAACCTTTGCATTCAACAAGAGTGTGCAGCCAGCTGAGTCTGCTGTTGTGTGGCAAACAAGTCAGTTATGCACATAAGAGCTATTGAACGACCACTGTACCAAAACCAACTAAACCATGCATCACTTAAAATTCAGAGCTCCATCAAATATTCAGCAAGTAAGATCCATAAAGAACTGAAGACAGTTAAGAAAAACATCATTAACACTTGGCTGAAACTGAGGTCAGTTTTACCCTACGTATCAGCATAATACCGTACCTATGTACATGATTAATGTTACCTAGCTTATTAAGAGGTCATTCAGAAAGCTACCTCAGGATTATCATCTTCGAGGTGCTGAGAAGGCTGACAGCTCTTCGGCAGTAGCCTGGCAATTGCTGGTCAGTGACAGCTAATGAAAAGAGCTGGGCCCACTCCAGGAGCTGGCTGACATTCTGTGGCCTCACAGGAATGAAACAAGGGGTAGATAAGGGAGTGGCGCATGGGAGCAGTAATGCAACACTCAGTCTAGATGGATAAAGGAGGTTGGCATGGCCTTCTTTCTTCACTGTGAAACTGCCCGAAATCTCCTACTTAGTTTTATTCCTGTCCTGCTGTAACTAACCTCAGCCTGTCCAGGCAGTTACACACTCTTGCTTGGCAGAACAGGGAAGCTGTGGTTTCTGGCCCCTTGTACTCGTTACTGTTCCCACCTCTCCCTGCAGCCCCCTCCAAACCAACAAGCAATACTCAAGTCTTCTACTTTTTCTCAGCATCCTGCAGTGTCTCTCACTATCAACCTGCAGATGAATGCATACAGTGAAATCTGCAACAGAAAGCTCCTTCATCATTTTCAGTACCTCTCCAATGTTGCTTGACCACTCTGGCCCCATCCTTGCTGGCACAGCACTGAAGGGATCCATGCAGAAAGAACCATCTGCTTAAGCAGGACGCCCAGTTTACCTTGCTGCAGTCATCATCACCTTGAAAAAGTGTATTTGATTACAGAGGAAGCAGGAAAAAAATGATTTATTGACCTATGTCCATGCAACTAACAAGCCAGCCTGTCACTTCCGTATGCAATGAACTGCTGCATCTATAAACCTGCCCCAAAAAATCAAGAGAATTAGCTCTAGTCTCACTTTACAATAAGCACACAATACCAAACAATGGAAATACCATGTCCTACTTTTCTCAATTTCAGCAGCCTGATTTATCTGGATGTCAGTTCCCTTTTCTCATGAATAAACAACAGATCCCAAATGCAAGGTTTTGTAACAAGCATTTGGGACACTGAGAGCTGACAAAAGCACCTATTTACTCAAAAGCACACTTACAGCCTGTGTACAGCAAACACTAAACCATCCCTCATGGTGGTCTACATTGATGCTGGTCTGTTTTAAAAGACTTGCAAAATTTTAAGGAAAAGTAGTTAATGGAGAGTGAAAGTAGGTGTGTACTTTCAAAAGAGAAGTGGGATACTCCACAGTATCTCAAACAAGGACATCTGTGTTCCCCAGGCTCACAGACACCTGTTTTGTTTAGCAGCCTTGTGGATGTTGATGATTACAGGTTTCCCTGGCAAAAAAATCAGAAGACACTCATTTCAGCATTTAGGTTTCTGAAAACACAGGCATCATAGTCTGAGCAACACCCTACTCACCACAGGACCGCTAACTTGGGTGAGAACTGTTAGTTGTCACTCAGAGCAAAGACTTAAGCATGGGATCTATTTCTATTGTTCCACAAAAAGCATTTAAGAAGCCAGATCATGAAACTGTCCACTGGTTGCCAGCAGTAGCAACATAAATTTCATCATCAGACCCAAGTCCCACAGAACTACTGCACTCCCCTTCAGTCCCTCCATCAAGCACCTGATCTCCCCAGCACCAGAGGAATCTGTCTCAGCTGCAGAACTCCCTACCGGCACTTTACATTTAACTTGACCGTTACCTATCCTTACAGGGAAACACTTCAATAAAAAAGAAGGGTAATTTCTTCACCAGAACCATCCCCTCTGCTAAGCTAACACAAATTCTTCATGAACAGCACCCCTCTTTCTGCAAGAACAGATGTGTCCCCTCACTTAATTGCTCGCAGCATAACGCTGACTGGTTGTTTGCTGCAGGATTGAGTTCCAGCAAGTCAGCTAGAAAGTGTTCTTCTCTTTCCCATTTGCTAAGCTGTAAATTATCCTTCCTTTTTGTGACCCCGATCCTTGGTACATTCAACTGAAAGGAACTGGAGCTGCTAACACTTTCAGGGCCTTGAATTCATCTTCACTTTGGGGCTATACCTTCCAGCACATTTATTTGTCTGTGTGTACTCTTGTTACAGTAATACAAAAAGGACCTTTCTTGCTCCAGGCACGAACACAGGGCGAAAACTTTGGATCTCAGAAAAGGGTCACATAACCTAGCACAAATAACACTTCCCTCTTACCCTCTGCATAGGTGCTGATGCTTGCCAAAGGTGGGATTTCCTGCCTGCAGTAAAGGCAGACTCAGCCCTCTGCTGGTTAGGATTTATTCAAAGGGTTGTGGTTTTTTTTGTTTGTTTGTTTGTTTTTTTTTAAATCTGGCTAACACTCGATTACAGTAGAAGAGGGGAGGCTGAAACAGGGCAAGATGACAAACTACAGCTCAGTAAATCAAATTAGGTTGCCCTGCAAAAGCAGTTCCACCCAAACTCCTATATCACTGACACTGCAGGTCTTGAGGTAGCAACAGGAGTTTTGCACCCATCACAAAGCTAGCATGTGGACAAGGATTTGCCAGCTCAGTTATCCTGGTTTCAGTGAACAATGTGGTTTGGTGCTACATGTTGAAGACACATATACCTTCTGTCTGCAGTCCGGTGACTGCAAAGTTCTGCTGGTGCCTCAGTTTAGGCTGTGAATAAACAAACTTGAAAGATGCAAGGTGAGACCAAATCCCAGGGACTCAGGAAGGGTGAGGAAAGCTTTCTCCATCTTCTATTAATACAGTTATTCCAAAAATCTTCCTTATGCTGGTTCAGCTTCAAGGCTTACACCCCCAGAAAATTAAGCCATATTGCAAGAAACTGCTCCAAACTGACTTTGAGGGCTCCATTTCTGTGTGGTCTGAGAAGAAAGGTGCTCTTGCAGAGAAAGCCAAGAGCCAGTTTCCAAGCCTCAACCTCAGCTGGCAGACCTCCTTCCAGTCAGTTTCATTTCATCTTGGCCATAGGAGGGCAGAGCCCTGTCTGCACCCTGCCTGCCTGAAGGGTGGGATTGTTCCTACCCAACAGCTTTATACTGGGAGATAGAAGGCACAAAAATGAATAAACCATTCCAATGATGCCACAGTTAGAAAAAAGGATCTGTCCTTCACAGCTATGGCTGACCTACACAGGAAGAGCAGTATCCTAGACTCTTTGTCATTATTGCAATCCTTTGTTCTGCAAATTCTGTTCTGGAAATTGTGGAGGGTAAAAAACACAGAGACACAGAGCTCCTTCTTCAAGGAGGCATCTGTTCACACCATTTGACAAAAGCCCAACAGAACTAGTCTGCCAAGACCAGGCTGCATGTCTGAGCAGCTATCTCAAGTTGGTTTATGCTCTATTTAATCTCCCACCTTGCTTGCTATGTACAAAGGGCACATGGACTCATCAGGGTTGTCTAGGATAAATGAACTGGTTTCTTTTGATACTGGAACAAATTACACAGCTGAAGCAAAAGGCAACACCCTCCCTTGCAAAAATAACAAAATTTACAAAACCTAAAGACACCACTAAGGCCAGACTAGCACATACCCAGATCAGAAAAATGCAGCAGTGTTCAGGTGGAAGATGAAGAATAAACTAATTCAAGTACATTAAATTATTCTCACTGATAACAAATGAATGAAGACTTGGGACAGAATTCAGAACTTCCGAGTTACACTACTTGTCACTGGCCTCCTCACTCTGCCCTAACCTCGGAATGAGCAGCACGTGTAACTTCTAATGACATTAAGAGATCAGAGCAGGCTGTTGAGCTGCTAGTGGATTCTAAAATCAGTCTATTATTGTAATGCTGAGCACCCAGGAGCTCCACAGTTTGCTGTTCGTGTCTGTGCTAGCAGCAGACATCTCATCCATAATTCATACAAGTCTGGCACAGGCTTCCATAGCCCCTCTGGCATGCTGGGTTTTTCACCATTACCATGCAAAAAACACTTTGGGGAGATGCACAGTCGTCATCTTGTAGAAACACTATCCTTTCCCCTCCATGCTAGATGAGATCTTGTTCCACAAGTAATTCTAAGTGGGATTATGTGGCAGTCCTACCATGCACCAGGTAGGTGGAGAGCTCAGATATACACTACTTGGTAAGCAACAAGCCTCCATCCTCCACCTCTTTCCCATCCATTCACTCTGGTGTACCACTATTAAATTACCATAAAACCACTTCTTTGAACTAGTATAAGCCTTCAGGACACAGAAGACATTAAGTCTTTTCTTGTCAGCCAAGAACTGCCAAAGCCACAATGGTTTTCTGTGGTATTTCTAAAAGAACTGATAAAACCCTTTGCTCACATCACGAAAGCTGATACGAAAGTGGCACAGCGCTCAGTCTCATCTCAGAAAGTACTTTACTACCTTTCCTTGGGCACAGAAATTGTATGAAATCTGCATAGCAGTCGTCTTTTCCCATGTGGGATATATTAGTCAGATAAGAAAACTGCATCAGGAGTCATTCCAGTGTCACCTCCCAAAATTAATTTATGAGTGTGGCTCTGATCCTACCCTTTACTTGGATCACACAAGACAACTCTATGCATTAACAGATGCTCACAGCAGGGAGTTTAAACACACGGCTTTGATGTGTTCATGGTATACACTAACCGCACACTCTGCATGATAAGGGCTTCTGCTCATATCTGGCAGCCTGCAAATCGCATCACTTCTGCACCTTCCAGAGTCTCAAAGTCCAGAGTGGCTGTGATTCCATCTGAAGCACTGCAGAACCTTACTAAAAATTACTTCTGTCATACAAGCTGTTGATTAAAGTGAACCTCTGCAACATTGTAACTAAAACAGCATGCTCACTTTTACAAAACAACCTGTACTCTGAATAGTTATCTCCCCCAGAGAGTCATGTATAGAGTTAAGCTGTACACCAAAGGCCCATAAGGTGAGATGGTGATATAGCAAGCAAACAACTGTCACATCACCTCCAACTGTAACTCAAGTCACTAAAGCTGATGAAAAAATCCTTTTGCCCTAACATTTTAATTAACATAAATTTAAAGTCTTCCATATTCTGAAAAACTTTTCATTATTATGTGATAAACTTTTGCCATGAAGTTTGCTGCACCTCATATCTCAACTGGTATTAGTAAAGCAACACAGTTAACAGAAAGAGTTATACCCTAAGACAAGCCAAGACTTACACTCTAAGACAAGTTCAAGATTTATTAGAAACACATCTCATAGTTTTAGTTTCAACGCACTTCAATTTCACTACACTTCCTCCTAGCAGGTCATTTCTGTACAAGGACATAACACAACTTTCAGAACAGGCTCACAAGAGAATAATATGGAATGTTCTAGTCTTGTAACCACTCCAGATATCGCTCAGATTGTAGATTTTGTGTTTGCTAAAAGGAAATGAGGGTTCACACAGAGGCTTTTGTTCATGCTGGGCACCTAGTATGATTAGATTCCTTGGAAAACTCCAGGCTTAATGATTTGAACGTTTCTCAACAATTCATTCAAACAAGCAAGAGTCTATGAAGTTTAGTGACAATGGTCAGCATGCTGAAAGCAGAAGGTTTTCATGAATGCGTCCCCAGATCCATCTGTGCCAAAGCAACAGGTCCCTGCCCCTGGCAGTTTTGTCACTGTCATCCTCCCAGATACTATCACAGCTAAGACTTGCTAGCTGTCTTGTTTGTGAAAGTGCTCCCAGCCTGCGGCAACCAAAATCGGCTGGGTCACTTCAAGCAGTTTTGTTGCTGGTCTGAACTAATCACTGCTCATTTTGTAAGAAGAAAATTACAGAACACTACCAACTGGTCTGCTGGCAAATTGATGTGAGTCATTATTCCAACAGCCCACAACAACTGGCATCCGAGGGCAAACACCTCTGACGTCAGCACTGCACCTGGAAGACAATATCTATCCAGAATGCTAGAACATGCTGCCTTCTTCCATCCTAAAGCAAGGGAAAATCAGAAACAGAAAGCTGCAAAGCATACCTGGAACACACATTTCATTCAGAGCAGTGCATTATGTGTCATGTGTCATCTACATCTAGTTCAGAGTACCTTTTAGGACAGAGCCTACGCTACATCAAGCTCCTGGTTATCACAAAAACTTTTCACTACAAGAAGCGAAAAGCAGCATTAAAACAAGTTACCTAGAGCAAAAAGTCATAAGACTAGTGCTACAGGATGACTTTACTGCAAAACTGTTCAAAGATACTCGAGTTAATCCTACTGGACTGAGTAGAGCCTAAGCATACATTAAAACTGCAACAGTAGAGACAGAGCAGTGAAAACTAAGGAGCTGACTCCATGGCAAATGACCATGAAGCTGGCTGTAGACCTGTCCTGTCTCTTGCAGCAGCACTGGTAAGGCTGGGTGAGTGTTCTCACCAGGAATCCAGTAGGAATGTTCAGCTGGGAGAGGAGGACATGTCCTTTTAGTGCCCTCTGACCACTGCACCAGTTCTACCTCACTGTAGATCTGCACCTAGTAAGATGGAACATATTCATCCAAGAGTGTGCATTTCAGCAAAACTGAAGGTTTAGGTCTTGTAGAGTTCATCATTAGACAAGCAGAAACTCAGCACACATCTGAGTGTCCTGAGGCAAAAAAAAATAAAATCATTAAAAGTACAGCATGAGAAATGCACCTGCAAGTGTTTTCTTTCTTCACCTCTTCTCTGACATATGTAGAATTAATATGACATGCCAAGCAGACTCAATAATATGTGTAATAAGGCTAGGACAGTACAAAGAGAAATATTATCTTGAAATCTGCATTTCTGGCTGGATGCTGTTTGGCATCCTGACAGATTCTATCTTTATTAGTTCACTGCTTGGATTACCTAATTGCTGAATTTTATTAGAATAGATTTTAGCTCCCTAAAATTACAGACAGCATTTAATTTAACATTAAAAGATCGTTCAACAAAGATGATTTCCGTTAAGAACCTTGCTATTTAACATTGCTCTTTAGAAGTCTTGCAGGGTCCAGGACTTTACAGTGCCATCTGCAGCAATTCTATCTACCAATTTGGGCCAAATCCCGTAATATAATTACTCAATTAAAAATATAAGACATTTCACAAAATTGGTTAGCAAACTGCTTCTGCAGTCCTCAGGGGGAGATCAGATAAATCACATTCTCCTCACATTACTTCAGGAACAGAAATCAGAACAATTCTATTCACAATAGTTTTTACCTTATATAAATACATTTGCGTGCATTACAGGCGTAAACACATAAGCTATTTTTTTTCTACACACATCAGCTAGTACACAGAAATATCTTCCTTTTACATATCTATACAAACATTACCTTAGTGATTCTAAGATTTACACAAGTTTTTACCAAAGTTTATGTAATCTTTTTTTCATTATTCAAGCTTTCTGTACTTCCAGCATCAGAACACAACCAACACTCAGCAGAGCTTGTAACAGGGAGGAGGAAACCATGAACTACCTTAACCTGCTCAGCAGTTAGTGATTTGATAGGCTTCTTACTGTGCAGGGTCTCCATGGGGAGAACAGTACAAGGTGACCACTCATCACATTATAGATCAAACGGTTCAGGCGCACAGTGCTTTATTAGTTCTCACATCCTATTTCAAAGCTTTCCACTTCAGGAGGCCTCAATTCACCTCTCAGCAAAGCTGGTGCAAGAAAAGAACAAACCTGTCTATAGCTGTGACAAGCTGGCATGAAAATTACCCCCACAGAATAGCAGGTGCTGATGCTACACAGGAAGAGAACTTACCACCCTCCTCAACCTGAAGGGCCTACAGCGTTGTCTGCAAAGCACAAAAAACACCCCATCAAACAGGCTGAAGCGATTTAAATACTACACAAATTAGGAGAAAATTTTACATCTTCTCCACAAGACCATTAACACACCACCAGGTTCAGCACAGCTTTCCTCCAAAGTACTGCCAATCTCTAGCAATTAACATTTCCTTCTAAACTCTATGCCGTCCCCCCTGCCCTAGCACTCCCCACACAGCAGGACATGGCAGACACCAGGGAGGACTCAAGGAGAGCAACCGGCTGAGGGGATGCCCTCTGAGACAGGACAGGCTCCATACTGGGAATGAGGGAACCGCCATGCTGAGAGGCCTCTCCTCCCCTCCAGGCCGCATGACATGGGGTGGCTCAGCAGCTCTGGGCAGGCTGCTCGGGCTCCATGCGCTGTGCTCGCACTCGGCTCCTCCTTCCCGCTCGCCAGCGCCCTACAACAGGGCCCCTTTCCCTCGGCACAGCACCCACCACCAAGGCGCGGTGCCTCACCTACCACGAAGCTTCCAGCAAACAAGATGGCGCCGCGGAGAAGCACTGTGAGTAACATCCAACACCAGCCCCACGAGCCGCCGTCTCTCAAGGGCTGCTCCTGCTGCCAATCACTGTGCCAGCCTATCAGAGCGCACCCTGGGACAGGCAGGCTCTGCCCCCACGCCTCAGGAAGGAGGGGGCGCCATGAGCACCACTGAGGCGTGTGGCTGCACACGCGGGGCTTTCTCCTTCGCAGCCGTACAAGGAGGGGGCCGAAGGGTTTGGGGTGCTCCGCATTGCCCCTCCTCACTGACATCAATCCCAGGCAATCATCCGCATGTTAAACTTCAAAGTCAGCTCAGTTCTGCTCAGCTCGTTTTGGCAAGAAATTACAATGCTGTGAGGAAACACTTGACTTTCAATGTTACACCCACGTCAGGCAACAAATACGGTTTCTTAACCGGGGCAATCATGCTTTTCTCACAGTTCATGTTTTCCTGCCATTCCTGTAACTGGGCTGCAGCTGTGTGACCAGATTATCCTAAGAAAAAGCCTTCAGTACAGGATTACACTTTGTCCTATTTCATTAGCATGCAGAAAACGCATCAAAATCAAATCCTCATTCCTCAAAGTCGTCATGGCCATGCAGCAGTAAATTACAGCAAAACGTTGAAGGCTTTTGTATGCGGAGTCCTTGATTGTCTTTGGTAATACAGAAGAAATAATACAATAAAAAAAGGGTGGGGAGGAAAAAAAAAAAGGAAAATTTTAAATAGAAAGCAATCCTCACTGCGTACATGGATGCCACATTTTCATTATTTTTTATGTAAGATGGACCTCCAGTTTAGTTGGTGGGCTCGCACTGGCTTCCTTGCGCAGTAAGGGCAGTGGGCAGGTGGCTGGGGTGGCCACTGCAGCACTGTCCCCTCTGCTGCGAGGGCCAGAAAACCTCCCTGGATTAAGCTCTTACATGAGGCACCTCTGAAGTGTCTAAAGTTAGGCTGGATGAACGCGAGCCAAGCTGCTGAACAGATGGAGTGAAATCCTCCTCTTGATAACAGGAACTTTATATCACTGCCACAGATAAGAAGGGCAGCTAAAAAAAGTCAGGGAGGTAGTTATATAAATTTCAAGAAGGCTTACCAGTAATGTTTAAAGGCAAAACTTTCCGATAGATCTTAAATATCCACTTCCAGCTGCAGACCCTAAGCAGACAAGTTGTTCTGCAACAAAAATGAGATCTTAACACTACAGCTACCACAGTATGAGACCACAGGAACTTAATGATGCAGCACAAACATGCAGAGCATTAGAAAGTCAGACCCTGGAGCACACAAGACTTAAAATCCAGCATCAGCAGAGTGGCACTTATCTTGAGTTCAGTGCACAAAACCAGCTGAGAGGCATATGTGAACAGAAAGGTGACTGACTACCAGCAAATAACTAACCATCTCATTAATGTAAAATACTCTTGCTTATAGCAGCTCTGACTCAACACCTTTTTTTTTTTTTTTTTCTTTTAACCTTGCTTATTCATAGTCTTGAACATCTCATCTTCCTTATCTTAAAAATGACCTGCTTCCTCATGTTTCACATGTAATTGTGCACAAGATGTGCATCTCAGCATGAGATCCATTTTTCTTATTTAGCTGTGGATATTTTAAGTGGAGTCAGATGTGAAATACATCGTATTTTCAAGCATCAAAATCCTTCAGGTAGATATCTAAAAATATCCATAATGACTGGAAACTGGCTGTAAAATGTTTTGTATAAAATGCTGTGAAACAGTTTCTCATTACATATATTCCATGTCCATGCTAAAATGGGGAGTTTATGCTGCACAGAGTTTTTAGGTAGTATTTAGTTAGAGTGTGGAAAAGATCTGAACAATAAAGCAACTTTTCCCCTCCCTTTAAGTACCTCATTTTTTGGAGGAAAGAGGAAAGTACACTATTAATACTATTTCCCAGTCCCTTTGGGAAGACAAGTGGATGAAGTGCTTTGGGCTTGGGTTGTTTCTTCCTCTCCTCTATTTACTTTTGAATTTTCTCCAAAAGTTACTGAGAAATTGCAGAGCTGGAGTTACCAAGGGAAGGACATCTGTGAAAGACAAAGCACCAAAGACTAACGCACAACCTTATAATGCCTTTCTCTTTAAGTATGGTTAGAAAAGTGACAGCATGATAACGGTCTCCTAGAGCAGGGCTGCTTTCAGAGTCACCTTTAGTCATTTTCGTGACAAAAATACATTTTTACTCCTTGTTATCTGTGCAGAACACACATAGCTACAGGACCCTATGCTGCACTGTGACCCAATTAGTGCAGTCATCCAGTTGCACAGCTAAACCCTATGTTCAGCTATGACTGGAAAATCCTAGTGAAGATGACGTGAACGACACTTGACCTCATAGAATTTGTTACTGATGATGATAGGCAGAGCTAGCCTACATTTATTTTGCAGATCCAAGCAGAATTTGGAGGGCCATGGAAAAAAACAAATGTTCTAAATTGGACACGTTTGAGAATAGTGAGTCACAAGCCTCAAGCTGCACAAGGTCATTTTTGCAGTTTCTTTTTTTTCAAAGCAAACCCTAGATTTTGTTATATAAAGCAGCGTTGGCAACACTCAGAATATGCAGTCTTTTTTAGCAAAGCCCTTTGCAGCATGACCATAGTTTTGGTCTCAGGGAAGCTTGCAGATGCTACTGCTTCTACTTTAACAAGAGAATTAGTTTTATATTGTAAAATATTTAATTAATTTCCTGTTAAAATGAAATGAAACAACAAAATAGTTATACAATTTTACTAGTTTATATTTCAATTCATAAAGTATACACACTGCAACTATGCTACCACAATGTCCACGCATCTAATATTGATGGAGTTACAGTATTTTTTTTTTGGTATTAGACAATAGAGATAATGTATGCAGTTAAGGAAAAAAGCTTGGACATAGCATGTTCTATTCCGTAGTTACAGAGTACATTAGCTAGCATTAGTACAGTAAACAAGAAAAAGGTAGAAATACAAAATAAACCAAATATCTTTATATACAAACCAGTGCCTCTTATTGTTACCAGCTTATACTCACACTGCACACAAAATTTATCCACTGATTCAATAGATACTTCAGCATAACACAAACCATTATAAATTAAAAAAATTACAAGGTGCAAAACTCCATTCTACAGCTTTCTGGTGAGAACTCAAGACAATCCAATTAATAAGAAATCCAAGCACGTTTAGCACCTATTAGTGCAACTGCATTGAGTGTGAAAAATGACCTACACAACCTCTGAACGTGTTACCAGGGAAGCCAGTTGGATAGCTGTAGATGCTCACAGCTACTTCACGCAGTGATTCTTGCCTCATATATATCTCAGTTTATTGTTTCTTTGTCCCATTCATACCTATGTGCAAAACTAAATCCTGGAAGCTTTCTCAGAGCTTCACAGAAGGCCTGCTACAGCCGGGTAAAAACAAACAAACAAAAACAAAACAAAAAAACTGACAAAAAACAAACAGAAAGACTCAATTACATGTCAGACCATCCACATAATTAGTACTTATTAGCAGTCCTGGTGTTGGGGATTTTAACGCTGTTGATATGTGGATCAAACAATATGACACAGAAGTGAAACGGAAATTTGCCAAGAATTCTGATTATTCTTGTCTAGCACTCAGACAAGTCTCCCAGCCTCAGGTTGTGAATTTGTTTGGCAGCCCATGCCAAAAAAGCCCAGAGTTGCATAGAATTGATTAGTAACAGAAAGAAATGGCAAACACAGAGAGATGGATGCTGCATCTACTAAAACAAAGTGGGGTTGCTCGACAGGAATGCTGAAATCATCCCCATTCATAAAGCAAAACATGTCACCTCCTACTCTCCATATCCTGCCTCTGGGGACTGCTTTCTGGCACTGATGTAGTTCTTGCTAAAGTTGTCTTTTTTTTGTTGTTCCTTTTTCTTTTTTTCCTTTTTTTTTCTTTTTTTTTTTCTTTTTTTACTTTGTTAGTGACACTTTTCCTTTCAAATAAAATATTAAAAAAGGTTATAACTGTAAAAAAACCTATCATATGTAAACTTAACAATTAGGGTTTGGTAAGTTCTCGTACCTAGTCTGTGAAAAGCCTCCAGCCAGACCGCAGAATGGAGTGTTTCTCTGAAGAGCTTCAATCTAGCTACATCGCCTGTTAAATATCAGTAGTATGAAGATCCCATGTCTAGCAATAAAACCTTTCTTGTGTTTCCATCCTCTTTATCACTGACATATTGAAATCCTGACATGCTGTGTTTCTATGCTATTTACATTCTGGTCCTCTCATGTCACAGAATTAAACATCTGGCCAAGGAAGGCAACAAAAGGTGTTGTGTTAAGAAGGTGTGTTTGACAGAACTGTTTTTCAACAAGTCTCTTTTCCTTGGACTCCAGTCACTGTTTTTATAGAGCTTATTGTTCTGTTGAACCATGTTTTCTTTGCAGCTTGTACTTCATTCAATGCCAGACCCAAATGGTGCTCCAAATCCTGCAGACAGAAGAGTAATTTCATTAATTTGTTATGTATTCACAGCACAAAGTTATATGAGTTAAACTTAGAAGGCTCTAGGACATCTACAATCTCTTGGCTACTTTAGAAGTTAAACCAGTCTTACACAAATTAAAAATAGCGCAACAAGCTGATGGAAAAAAATAAAAAGCTCTGAAAAGCAAAACAAGCCTTGTGTCATTGCCCTTAGTGAAACATTCAGCTTTCTTCAGTACATCCAAACACTTTAATTCTTTCCATCTGAGAAGGAGCTATTCCCACAGGAACTGGACTTCCAACAAACTAATTTTTACCTTTCTGTGAACAAGAAGCACTGATACACCAGATTGAAAAGAACAATGTTGCCATATTTTACACAAACATCTCAAATACCTGGAGTGCTTTCCAATCTTGTTTTAAGAAACATGTCTAACATTTGTCACACGTTACATCTTCATTTAACATTGATTGTGAGATAAAGAAAGGCATGATTCAGTACTTTGTCAGAGCTTGGATTTCTTCCAAGAAGTTGCAGATCAGCCAGTAAGTACTGCACTGCAGCCAGGCAGATGTCTGGAAGTTGTAGTAGCTAGTAAATACCGTTCACGCAATTTCAATTATTTTGTCTGCATACACTAAGTTTCAGACCCAATGTTTCGTTAACATGTTGATATATAACCCATGCAGGAAATAGCAGGTTACAGTTTCAACCAACAGGATCTGTTCCAGTCCTTCTACAACGCACACATTTTTCTATGAATACAGACATAGACTACAAAACGAACCTCCAAAGCATTACCTGTATTTTACATTCTGCCTCCACAAGCTGCAACTTGGTCTGCGCCAGCTCAAGCTCCATTTCTCTCAGCTGGTTTTTCAGCATTTCCTTCTCCTCGTCTGTGTCCTCATCTGAACCGTCCTTGGCAGAACTAGCAACCTTCACACGGCCTTCTTTATTGAAGAACTCCCGGCAATGCTCACAGTCATCCACTTTTTGCTAAAGTAAACACCTGATTGTGAATGCTTGCATTGAAGTGCTGGGATATGATCAAAGCCTTTTCCAGCCTCTGCTCTGGAAGAGCAGCACAACACGGGAGGGACTGCTAACAACTTGCAAACTCGGGAACTTTTGGAGAAGCACAGCCGAGGAGGAACTCCTGCCACCCCCAGATTTATGGGTAGGGGAAAAACTACTGAATTTATGGTAACACTGTATAGCTGCAATAATGGGCTCCGTACTGCCCACATGTTACTGTATGGTAAAAGACAAGAGGAATCTCCTCCAGAAAAAAAGACTCAAAAAAATTAACAGTTACTATTAACCACCATCAACATTAGTATGTAACCAATTTAGCATGGGAGAAAGCTGGCAGTTATTCATCTCTTCTCCAAGATCCCCTGCCCCTTATAATCTCCCTTCCAAAAACTCTTCCAAAAAAGTCACTAGGAAACTTTCTTTCAGCCAACATTTTAGTAATTAAATAAATTTTGTATTTGCTGTTATGATTTTTCTAAGAGATTTAAACATTGCAGACTGTGGATCTATCTGGTCTCTTACCCGTATCTTCTCAATTTCAGCTTTATTTGCTGTTTGTTGCTTTTCCAGTCGCTCGCTCAGCTGGGAACAAATCTGACAAGCAAAATCATGTGACCAGACCATTTATAAATGTAAATTTCATCCCAAATGAATGCTAAAGCACAACTAAATGCTACAGGAATATTAACATGGGTAGTCTGAGGGCTCTTAGAAAGTCAGGAAAATTGAGATGCTGCATTAAGTTGCCTCATCGTACATATCCTCGTGTTCTCTACATATTATTCTATGCCCACAGGAAAAGCTGCAGTTTCAACATAAGTTATTAGCAGTTTGGCCTTGCTAAAGGAGCCAGAAAAGGTTAGGCATAACATGGCTCTTTTTTTCGCCTTTGGGATAAAAGAACCAGGCAAGAGAGCCAGAGCAGCAAAAAACCCAGTTCATTCCTCCAGGCCCATGTGATGCAGACTTAATGGTTTGAAGGTCTTGGGCCCGCTAAAAAGATACATGAATTTGCAGGGAAGCTGGGAGAGAACTTTTTTTTTTTGGAATGAGGTGAATCTCTGATACACAAGAGCCCATTTGGACATTAGGCTGTAACAGAGGCTGTGGTGACTGATGACCTACAAATACCTACATCAGAGGCAAACAGAACTGTCCACCAAGCATCAGGATCTCAGAAAAAGAAAATGCAAAACCAGCCACAAGCTACCCATTTAAAACAGCTAAAATATCTCCTCAAATGCACAGCACAGATTACACTTATTTCCAGAAATCTACAATACCTGAGAAAGTCTTGCAATTTGATAGCAAACCACACATCATTACATTGTACTTACCTGTTTGTAGTCACCAATAATAGAGCTGTTCTTTTTGATCTCTGACTCTGCCTTATCTAGCTCCCTACGACACATTTCCTTCAGCTGCAGAGAGGGGGGAAAAAAAGAAAAAAAGGTTTTATATATTTTTAGTCAGGGTAGAAGGGGGGTAGGCGGGGAAGGGTAGTATTTCCTCCTTCTAAACCTCACTGCTACACTCCACACCAGACACCAGGGAACAACAGTCTAGCTTAGCTCCATGCAGGCAAGGAAAAGCTAGACTTTTGTGACCATTGTTAGAAAAATTGACTCGCTAAGACAAGAAAGTATGAAAAAAAAGTGCTGACAGCTGAAGCCCTAGACTGCCTCTCTGTGCAGCAATCTCTGGCACAGTCTGTGCCTTCGTGTTTTCAAGTTAAAAATTCACCACTCTATGAAGCACCTGGCAGGAAAGCAAAGAATTCTGCTTTGCTGACATCCTTTACACTAGAGAAGAGGGACAAACATGACTTAGAACATGAAGCCCTTCCCACACTTGTCACTTTTTCTTTTTTTTTTTTTTTTTTATGAATTTCTGTACTGCACAGAAATGTGAAAATGACAGAAATGCCCCTAACCTGAGCTGATTCTTCTTCTAGGCGCCTCTTTTCTTCTTCTGCATCAATCAACTTCTGCTTGGTCATTAGCAGTTCCTTATTCAGAGCATCTGCCTTTTCTTCCGCCTGGAACACAGAGAGTGGAGCACAGCAGTGAAGAGAGGCTTTCTGACTGCTGATGCTGCTGGGCAGCCATGGGCACAGGCTCCAGCAGGACACAGCCAAGACTACCGTCTTTTCATTCTCATTAATAAGGGTCTGTTCGTTGCTCTATTAATAACAATAAAACTTCATAATGAAAATTATTTTCCTAAAAATTACCATCTGCAATGGCAAAGCTGCAACAAATAAAAATTAACGAGGTATACCACTACGTTCCATCAGTCCAAAACTCCTCCTTGAATTCAGTGATTATTTTAGCAAAACTGGAGTAGGGGTTGTTCCAAAGAAATCCAGTAACAGAAATAAGTTTTCTTTTCTCCTCCAGACTGGAATTTGACCAATACATTTTAAAGACAACAAAAGGCACAGAACAGCTCACAATGTACAAGATAGGTAAAAACTATAATTTAGCTTAGACCTAAGTTTAATTTGCAAACATTCAACTTTGCAATGAAAACAGAATTCATGATTAATGGAAAATGCCTCTGGAATTCAAGAAACCCCAGAGCTCTACGACACCTACCAAAGGACGTGACACCATCTTTATTGTGTCACCAGAAAATACTGCATGAAAAAAAATCAACTGCTAAAGCAAATATAAGTCAGACCCCTCTCTCTTTCGTTCTTGAAGAAAAGAGATGTTGCACCAGAAACCACACAATCCTTTTTTTACTGCAGTTTTTTAAATATAAAGATGTGTTGTTGAAAAATCTTGGACTCTATAAGCCACTAAAAACTCTCTCTGCAAAGACAAGACACGTACTCCTGTGTCTTATACACAGCAATGCACTATTTCCCAATAGGTGCGTGAATTCTACACAAAAATAGATCAATTATTCAATTGATATAAAAAAATCCTCAGAAAGTAGCTGTACTGATTCCCTTCAAAGGAAGAAAATAAAAAAGTGAAGTTTAGTCCCTTAAAGTCCTGCTGATCCTTTAAAACAGACGGCAAAGGCAAAGAGAACATCTTTTCATTATACATGGTTTTAAAACTGTTTTAAAATTAAAGAAAACTGGGATGTGGGAGTCTAACAACAGTAGAAAAATGAAGCCTATTTTCTGGACTAGTGCAAAGGATATTAAGGAAATTCATTTCCAAATGCGTTGCTTTGATCTTTTAGGTTGCAAGATTTCAGATATGCCATGAAGGTATTACAAAAGGTGTGTTAAACAATGTCCTTTGGTACTTTTCTTTCAGGACATCTGGCTAGTAGAATGAAACTTACCATTTCAGGATCCAATTAGAGGAATTAACCAGGGTCCTAAAGTAGGATCAAACCTACCTACCTCCTCCCAGGGAATAACCCAAATGCTGCCAACGTCATTTACCATCTTTGAAGGCATGGCTATTATATATCCAAAGAGTTATCTCAAAGATTTTGATTAATTTTGTTCCACTCCCAGCTTTCCATTTAAATGAATCAATGTAAAAGCGTATCTGTGTCTCATACAGGCTCAAGCAGCCACAAACAACACTTAATAGCGGACACAAAAAGCTTTTTCAGTAGATTTTTTGCTGGAGGTGACCCCCTGAGTGCAGCTGCTAAGCAGTCTGCACAGCCTTCTATGAGCTCTCTTCCATGAAGTGAAAAAGCACAGGTCACAGGAAGCAAACGCACCAAAGCGTTGTGAAAACCCTGCTTCTAGAACATACCTCTCCAATTCACAGATTTGAATACGAAAGAGCAGTAGATGTAATAAACCTGAAAGTCATAAACTAAACCTCATTAAAAGCAACATTCACCCATTAGCATCAACATTTACTAAGAATATTTTTCCAACAACAACTTTCCAGGAGACCGTGGGAAACCTTAGATTCTCTGAAGCAGATAAGCTGAAACATTTTAAAGCCTGTCAACTCCTGCACTGTATGATTTTCAAAAGTCATTTTCCTTTGAGATTTCAGAAATGCACTTATCTTGGTACAGAACAAGAATGGCAAAACATAAGCACTTGAACTCTTCCCCTCATCTCCCCAAGCAGACAGACTAAATGCATTCTAGCCACCACATGCAGTACAAATGCCGGTATCTTTCTGTCTCTGCATGTCCTGTAAAAAAAAAACCTATTTCCTAATAAAATCTCCCAAACATGAATATGTAAAGCAGCGAGCAGGACAGCAAGCTCAAAGAAGAAAATCTTACTATACAAAGCGAACCTGAAGTTTCCTCCCGGGAGCTCTACTGATAATGGGAAACAACCCAGGATGATGAGTTCACAGGGGCAGATTTCAACAAGCCAAATGGAAACCACAGTAACATTTTCAGAGTTGCCTAAGGTACCTGAGAACCTGATTCCACTCAGAGCCAGACAGACTCAGAGTTTCAAGTTTATTAGGCACTTTGCAAAAGCCTGTCTGCTGTGAAATCTTATTCATAAGAATACCAGTAGAAAGAAAACAGAGTACTTATCTCTGTGACAATTCAAAGACTTGACTTAGCTCCCGCTAGACTTTCTTTTAGTATACTTAGAGAAGAAAGCAACTACTCAAGTACCAGCTCCAAACCTCTCCTCTCCCTCAAATCACTGCTTTTCAGGGTAATTAGTATCACAGTCATCGGTCCCGCCTCCCACGGACCTCTGACACAGGCCTATATATCATCAGTCTGCAATAAAGACATGGAGCAAAGAATCCTATCCCACCCAAATAAAAAATACTCTATGTATCTCCTCTCCAATGAGAGGAGTAGTGAGGAATTAGCCCTAGCACCTTGTCTCCACCAGACAGAATAAGGACATCTCTTACATTGTCTAAGTCTTTTCGCAGAGCGATCTTGCTAGTCACCAGTTCGTGTGCAAGGTCATCATTTTCTTGCTCAAGCCTCATGTTTGCTTCTTGTAGGCGCCGGTTCTCACG
Source organism: Falco punctatus (assembly GCF_963210335.1). Lineage (NCBI taxonomy): Eukaryota > Metazoa > Chordata > Aves > Falconiformes > Falconidae > Falco > Falco punctatus. The sequence continues at coordinate 43,650,844 of NC_137589.1, forward strand.
CTGTGGGAAACAAAGTAACAGAAATAAAGACAAAGGCCTTCCCAGGTGGTTGTCTATAAAACACAATGCTTACTGCGCCTAAGCACAAATGCCAACCTTTAGATCTTAAGTACGCAAAGACAACTTTAGCTGCATGAAATTCGGTGAGGACCAAACTAGCTAGCCATATTGTAAATATAAAATAAAGGAAATAAAATAGCCTTGAGAAGAGACCACGTATTAATAACTCTGCTCAGCTATTACTTGTTAAGCTACAGAAATGTTTTTGAAGACTGCAGTAGTAGGGTTATCATCCTGCCATCAATACCTTGCCAGGAGGTACCTACAAGTACTGATTTTCTTGGCTGAAAACAGAATTTGCATGCTGGAAACTGGTTTTCCCAGGATCCTCCTCTCTCACCTCTCTATTTTCTCCCTCCTGTTACAACTCTTGGTACACAGACAGATACTAAAGGAAGTTTACAAGTTTACATAGAACTCTTCAGATTAAAATATATAAGTTTATGTCTGTGTGTCTGTTATTTTTTTATGCATATGCATACCTAATTATACACATAAAGTTTAGTCCTATATTTTATAAACATTTATTTATTAAATAATTTATATACTTACTGTAACATACATAATTTGAAATCAGGGGGCAAAATGAAGGCAGGATTATAATCAATGGAAAGCAGAGTTCTAATCAGATAGGCATTTTCTTTCTGCTCATGGCTTTTGGTGCAATCAGCATGTTACACAAGTGCTAGAAACAGTCCCTAGTGAAACAGTTGTATAAGCCCAAATATAAATTCATACTGTTCCCTTTTTCATTGTGAAGTTGGGCTCACAACGACCCATCCTGATTAACTTTGCCAATATACAGAGATTCATTTCATGTTCACGCAGCCAATTCCCCTGTTGTATCCAAATTGGTCACAAACAAAAGCAGCTCAAAGAAAAAGGAGTCAAAGTTGGAACTTCATGCAGGTACCACGTGTTCAATCAGGCTGGAATAGGTAAGCGTTACCTCAAATCTTTCTATAGGATCCTCCTGTTGAGCTTGCTGCTCTCTCATGGTATGATATTCCTTTTCATATTTCTTCAGCTTCTTCTGGCTAATCTAAATTAAAGCAGCCTATTAGTTCCTGCCCAGAACATCAATAAAAGAACACAATTCACAAAGGGTTATGGTACAAGCTTTAGGCAGCTCCTGCCTTCTACAAAACACAGCTAGTATCTTCACTCAATTTTGAGTATCAAACCCTTAGAGACTGTCAAACCCTTAGAGACTGTCAAAACTTCTGTGACAGAAGCATCCTTTCCTCTTACCCTTTTTTGGGATTTAGGAAAGGTTTTGGAAGGTGCCCACAGGAGCATCCTACCTGAGTCTGCCTTGGTGCTGTGCAGCTATTTGATGCTCCAAATACTACGCTGGCTTAGCATTAAGATTGCCTTGAAACCCACAAGATGTGTTTGATTTTTGAACTAGCATTCTGCTGAGGCTTCTTCAGATACTTTTTAAGCTGTAACATTTATCGTCGTGCAGAACTATTTGGTTTACTTTACATGAGACTGCAAATGCCGAAAGGGCAAGTAGAGACTCAGCTGACATTTCTGCTAGTGTCACTCAAGCTCAGTAGAAAACAGTCCAGTCCCAGAGTTGCCTAGGTGTCTCAGCAAGCAGCAACAACTCAGAAGCACATATGCACTGTCCCCTGCTGCTCCAGGATCCAGAAGGCTAGAGTGACAGACACACGGCACTAGGAGAGTGACTCTCTCAGGGTCCCCATTTCCCCTTCTGTGAGAAGGGAGAGAAAGGTGGTGTTGGATTCAGTATTTTGTGCACAGTGTTCAAGTCCTACAGGGACAGAAAACACACCAGAGAACCTGTAACAGATCCTGACCAACATCTTCCCTGGTGTCACCTGTCAGCTCCGCCACATGCTGCAATGGTTTAGCAACACAGACCATGCCAAGACCACCGTCAGCGTTTCGCATGCAAGTCAGTATGCATCTAAATTAAACCTCTAGTATTGAAAGCTGGTGCTGAACCTTTATTATTTCACTAAACCAAATAATTTTAAAAGATATGGCTATGTTTTCCTCTTTTAAAAAGCCCTGTCTCAAAAACATGTTAAACAAATTTTGCATGCGTAAATGACAGGCAGAATGAAAAACATGTTTAGTTTCTCCTATCTGTGGTTTTATCATTAACAACCTTACTTGAACTGACTGTCAAAACCTGGTAGCCAGGCTCCCTCTAGTGAGGGCTGTACAGAAACATTCCACCATGCTCAAGCTGACATTTTCTGGAGATGCCAGCCCATTCATCTGGAGTCAGTCCAGCCACATCACAACTCCAGAAGTTATTCTTACCGAGCACTCCAGACAAACACCCAGAGTATTAACCCTTTGCTGACAACTTAAGTAGATTACTTCACTGCTCTGTCCCTGCTCAAACACTGCCCAAACTACTGGATTTCATACACCAAATCTCAAGCTACGTAGAGGTTAGATCTTGAGAAGTGGAGCAGCCTGCCATGTGAGTAGAAAGGCAGCCAGGCACAACATCCTGCTTTCACCTTCTACCTTCCCAAGTGCATTACACCAGTTTTGCCTTGAGATACCAATAATGAGGTGATCCTGAGAAGATGTGCCACTGCCACTGATCCTGGACACTGGAGCCCTAGAGGGAGCTGTGCCCTGGTGAAGGCGGCAAGGCCCCTGGGTTTGCATGGTGGTAGAAAGCAGACATTAACACTGAGGCCTCACCACAGTTTTTCAGGGGCATGGGAAGCAGCAGCAACTCTGTTAACATTTGACAGCAACATTGACCAGTGACTAAGAATCTAGTGTTGTCTCAAACTGATTATTTACTGACCTCCTTTCCAGCAAGAATGCAGTTGTAATCACAATGCCTCCATCAGGCTACTTCTCCTTCCTTTAAATGATTTATTTTGACATCAGGCCCTTTTCTGCTCAAAACCACTTCCAGATACAGAGCCAGAGATTTCTACTGACAGCAAAGGACTTGTATTTTAGGTCAAAGAGAACAATTACGTGCCGCACTTCCATCAGGTGCAACACACACGGATGCGACACAGAAGGGTTCAGCATCTGTGCAGAGCCCAGCAGTACAGTCTGTACTTTCTCCATAACCTCCCACTTAATCCCCCAAAAAACACACAGCACTCAAGGAAGCAGCGGACAACCTTGCTGTGTACCGCTCATAGAAGGCTGTTTGCTTTTAACTACTTCACACAGTACCGGGAATGCAGGGAATTTTGGCAGAGTGGGAAGAGGAACAAGTTATTATTTGGAAACATGAAAGGCAAATGCACTCATTACACGTGATCTTAACCAGATGCACGTGCAATATCTAATCTGTGGCTAATGTTAAACAATTGGAGAGCTAAAGTAACTTTATTCTTGATTATTCCATAATTGCTACACTAGTTTCATATATGATATGCTCAAACTCTGTGCAGAATACTGTTACATGTACTGCTGCTACACCAGGAGTACAAGATGCCTTGAACGTTAACGTACAGGGACATTGTGTACTTATGCACTGATGCTACAAAGAATTCCTCTAGTGAATTTTAAGGAAAAAGGATACTTTGAACCGATCCAGTGTATTTGACTAAAAATTAATCTACATGAAACTGTAAAGAATCATTGCTTCCTTAAAACACACAAAATACCTTATCTTTAGAACTCAATTGTTACATCAATAACTTCCTCACTCTAACTTTTTGTTGGAAATTTCACTTGTTACAATATTTACTGATTAGAAAAGCAGTTGACTTTCGGCTGTGAGGTAATGCAATATTTGCTATAGGTAACTGAAGTCTTAATGTCAAAGGGTAGAACTTTTATTTCATACAGTTGTGTTTAAGAAATAGGGCTCAGTGGGCATCAGAAATCTAAAAAAAACCCACCACAATTAAGCAAAATAAAACCCCTCCACTATTGACCTCAGTAGTTCAGACACACGGGAGAGCTCACAGAGCACTCTGAATAAGTTCTGTTAAGAAAACAGGAATTACTGAGATTAATTCTTTTATGAGACAGCATCTCTCCAGCCTATAGTACACAGCAAACCCTAGTTTCTGTTTCTATTCTGTTCAAAGAAGCTCCTATAAGGACTAGAGATGACATTTTACTGTGATACACATTTTCCTTTATGTGTCAGAAGTCTAATTATCATCAGTATTTCCTAAACATTGACTGTATGAATAGTTAATCAATTATTTTTGGGAGAAGTCAAACAGCTGTGGTGACCATGTTAAAAGACAATCCAGATTAGCTCGCTAGCCTCAAAGCACCGTCGCAGAAAGCAGTAGGTACTTAAAAAAGATTCACGTTCAGAAACATCTGCACACCAAACACCTTACGGTATGTCAGAGCCCTACTTCCAACCACAGAGTCTTAGCACTTGTTCCCAGCACCCCAATGAAATGCCAGGAGGGAAGCCAATACTGTGAACCTCCCACATGGGCTGCTCATGAAAAAACAATGCTCTTTCACACTATTAAAAAACCTCAGCTAACTGTGGCAGCTCTAAACAACATACAACTCGGCCAGCACTTTGTCTGATTTCATATAAAGTAGACCCTCTTTAGACCACAAAGATCATAACAGATTAACCTATTATTGTCAGCTACCTGGAGTACAGGTGAAACAGTCTTGAGCAGGAAATGAACTTAAAACGCGTTTTATAAGTGGCAACAGCCCTCACCATAAAACTATGACAAATCAAAACCTCACACAGGGAACACATAAACCTCAAGGTCGTTTCCCTAGTTTGACTTCTAAGAAATTTTAAATGCCATATCATATTCCTTCATGTCCCTAGGAGATCTATAAATCTATCAATGCATTTTTAATGAGCTCCCTATTGCAGTACATAAACATTACATGCACCCACAATTAAAAATAGCCATTTACTCTCTGAAAGATTATATTCTATCTCTGTATTACTTACTCTGTCTTAAATGAACCCCCCCCACACTGCCACTCAATGATACCACCCTGTTTGCAGCTACTATTGGAGAAAGGTTTCATCAAAGAACTGCAGAGATGTCTGTAATTATTTTATATTAGCGCCATTAGTCATTTCAGGGTTTTTTTGAAGTAGTCTGATTTTTAGTAACACTGAATACTGCTTTCTGAAAGCCACTGTTTCTGAGTTCCCCAAGCAGGCCCATATCACTCAGAGAATCTTGGGGCTTCACTGTATTTCACAGTAAAGCATCTGCAACGTGTTTGCAGTTAGACAAGCAAGTTGCAAAGTTACATATGGAGCCAGAAATTGCACCCATTTAAAGATACGCTTGCAGTTGCTATCACCACATCTTTACCTTCATATTACATGCCAATTCCATCAGCTTTTTTGCATTTTCTTCTGAACGGTATCTCTTGGGCAGCTGTACCCGGAAGAATTTTAAAGCCCCTTCAAAGTCAGTCAGTAACAAATCATCCTTGGTAGTCTAGAAACAAGGAAAAAAACCAAAACCCAAATCCAGTAGCTGCAAAGCAGATTTTGTACAATTACTGAATTCCCAGAGACAGTAAAGCAACAACGGTTTTGTAAAGCTCCAAGAATATAACTACTTTTTAACCTTCTGCAAATTGTGTTTGTTTCTATTTCTGTAACCTTCTACTTTCCCGCCACTCCACCCCCAAAAGCACTGTGCTGCCCAAGGGCATGCCAGACAACAGCACATGGCACGCAGGAAGTTGTTAGCTTTTCAAAAAAAGCACATTATTTTTGCAATGGGCATCTTAATTATTTATATGGTGCATGATGATGCATAAAGCACAACGTGACACTGCATACTCACTTTTAATAATCCCAGTGCAACGTTAAAGATAACACTTATTCCCTGGAGAGAAAAATAACGACAAAATGAATTAATTTCTCAGTATTTACGAGCCTGGGTATTAATGTATTTAGTGGGGTTTTGTGGTTTGTCTAGTTTCTGTGAAAAGGAGAACCACGATACAAGTGGAACCAAGTAATGTTACCAAAAGTAATGTAACTTTTGTTGTATGTATATAACCAAAGTAAAGTAACCAAAAAAATGTAACAAGGTGATATATTAAATCAAAGGCCCAGAGAACTACTTTGCAAACAGCTAGGAAGTATCTTTACTGAATAGCCTTATAAACGGCAAACTAATATTTCAACACAGGTTTTACTGCCTACTCAGTAGTTTGAAACTCTAAAATGACAATAGCACTGTTGTGTACTTTATTTTTTTAATGACTAGTTGGTCAGCTCAAGATAATTTAATTTACACACAGCAACTCCTGAAAACACTGGATTCAAATGCAGCAATATATACATCAGTATATTAAGTTCTGGTATTAGAAAACTGCGATAATTTGTGTAATGAAAAAGCAAGTGACTCACTTTAGGACAGAGTCCCACATCATCTGTTTGATGCATAACTAAGAAATGTTTTATTTATATTGTCCAATTAAATATAAACACTATCTACAGTCAGCAGTAGCATACGCCTTCTTAAGGGGTATCTTTGATAACTGACGTGTTGTTCATCTTATTTCAAGATTCTGTCTTTCTTTTTTCCTCTAAATTATTCTTTCACTATTACTTTAAAATGATTTAAAAACCCTTAAAACTTCACTATGAACACATTTACTATTTATGAATTGAAAATCTGTTTCTAAACAAACAGAACCGATTTTCTCAAGACCATCTGTTGCTTTCTATTACATTGGCACATGGACAAAGCAAGCAGCAGAGAGATACACAGAAGGGGTAAAAACATTGACCAGGAGAGGTTTGTGAATGCTGAAACTCTTCAGTAAAGGAAATGCAGACAAGCTGCCACTTCCCAGTAACAACTGCAGACCCAATGAAGAATGGACACGTAACGTGAACCAGTGAGTAAAAAAGCAAATCATTAACTCAAGGATGCTTCAATATAAAATGTCATTTGTTCACTTATGTTAATAAGCTCTGACTCAAATACGCTACTCACCAGCATATCACCACATATACTGTTCCGAACATGATTACATACAAAATCTCAACGTAAATAATTTTGCTCTCTAAATATATGCTGTGAAGTACAAAAAGACTTCAAGGTTCCAGCAGGAAGAGCTCCAAGCTTGTCAGATTACCAGCATGAGAGTTAGCTGGGCAATTTTATATGCTATGGCCTCCATGCAATAATATAGAAAAAAAAATAGTTAGCATTGTGTATAATACAATTTAACAAGAGAGGAATCCACATATTTGTAAATTAACTCTCATCCCAAGAGCACTGTACAGAATCTCACATAGATTCAACAGTGTTATAAGAAATAGATTATAATCTTTTACATAGCTATTGACTACTAATTAGGATCTTTATAATGCTGAGAACTCTCATCACAGAAACATAACACATATATAAAAATAATTATCACATGCTTAGCTCTGAAAGAACAGATAGTAACAAGGACATGAATCAAGATAGTGAGAAACTGTCTAAAGTTGATAGCAGTACAAGTCTCCAATTGTAACACATACCTCACACAGGAGTAAGTCAATAATATGGAAGACCATGTAGAGAGGGAATTTTGCAGTGAACAGGGTAAGGAACCACTGGGAAGCATACATGTGCGCTTCAAGGCTAATGTCCAGAAAGTGGTTATACAGATCAGGAATGTATTCCTAATAATAAAAAAACCCACATAAATACTGAAAGTTAATTTATACTATTTTAGAACTGTAGCTGAAATCCCAAAGTGACAGAAGTAGGGCAGAGTGACAATCCATGCAGCAAGGCAGGCTTCTGTATCCGCCCATGCCTGACGAGAGCTGCCTGACACACTGCAGAACCTTCCAAGGATGCCGATGGCTGGCCCTGGTGCGGATGCTCCGAAGGACACTGTATTGCATGCACAGTAAGTCCAATCTCCGAGCCCTCAGCTTAGCAGGAAATCCAGCCAGTGGATGTGCTGGCAGTGCAAAGCTGCTGTGCAGCATGCCTGTCGCAAGTGCAGTGCCCAGAGCCACCACCACCACCCAGACCCCCCTGCCGTCACACCTACTGCACACTGCCAGTGGCACCAGGCTGCTCCAGGCAACACCCTCTATGCTTAAAAACCCTCCAGCATGGATAGTCCTCACTCTTACTAAGACCCTTACTACGAGGTCACAAACACTATTTACATGTAAGATAAATCACTGGTTTCGAATCGCGGGCTCTGACCCATTCAGTTCACACAAGTGTGAACACCCACCTGCATGAGGTGCTCCAGCTGATAGAACTTGCAGTGCAAATCTTCAAAGTTTTGTTTGAAAAGTTCCCTGAGTCCATAATCAAACATGATTTTGACCAGAACACTGAAAGCTTGCTCCTCAGGCATCTGGGAGAGAGGGAAATGTATTTATCATGGAGCATTTAAATCTTTCATATTGGTTCCATTTGCCCTTACCCCTCTTCTCCTCCCTCTTACAAAAAGGCTAAACTGTCACTACTTTTTAATCTGGCCCCATCCAGTTTAAAAGTGAACAAGAATATTAACACACAAAAAGATGTCTAGTGTTGCCAACGGCATTTCCTTCTTATTCTGTGGAATACACCACCTCTCACTCACTCAACTAAAATACATCTTTCAGACATCAAGACCAAAGCAGTTTCTTGGTGCCTTTGTTCCAAATCACCACATCAGAATCAGAACCTTTCAGATGTTGAACAGCCTAACCCTTTGTAACCTACGTAACGACGACAGAAACAGTATTACTAAAGGATGTTAAACAGGATTTCCCCCTTATTCTTAATGATATATTTATCTTTTTAAATGACTATTACAACTGAGGTTTGTTTATTAGATGGCATGAATAAGAGACCAGTAACTGCTAAAAAAAGTTCTAAGTATCACAGCTCAGCATTGGTTTGGGAAGGTTCAATATCCCTTTCCTGCCAACAACTGAAGAAACACTCCTCTAAGCTCATCAGTGTTTTGACAATTTTCCCTGACATCAAACTCAGTTTTCTTATTTCCATAGTAAAGTCTGACTTCAGGTCCACCGCTTGTTCCTGTAAAGGACAGAACACCCAACCCGAAGTGTACCATCATCAGTCAGCAGATGGAGTTTGTTAAAACTGAAAACTTTGCTGAGACATTCCAAACGGGTAGTGAAGGGCTCACAGAAACTTACATTTCCTTTCCTACAACACTTCTTTCTAATATTTATTTTCCCTAGCAGCCACACTCCACAGGCTGACTTCAAAGAGATTCAAATAAAAAGAAACTTCTTTGAATTTCAGCCTTTTAAAATGCATACATTATTCCCAGAAGCAACAGTTATTGTTAAAGAAAAAACTCTACAATAACACATGGTTCATTCTTGACAGTGAGTCTCTCTAATGCAATGGAGATTTTAAAAAAGAACATATGACAATGAAAAAAGCTTAAAAAAAAAGCATGTATGTTTCAGTAAAAGTGTTCAGTTCTCCTAGCAGAAAAATTCACCCTTTTTTATTTGATTTAGTGTAGTATTAAAGAATTAATTGCTCATCAAGTAAATATTTCGAATTACATTTACAAAGAACTAAAAGGTTTTATTACTAATAATGTGGCTTTTGTCTCAAAAGAATGGAGTTTACAATCTCTTCTATATCCTCCACTGGCTTTACAACACTGGAAAATCTTCCACCGAAGACCAGACTTCCTCTGCCACTGAGAACTGTGGAGAAGCCTTCACGCTTGGCTTCCCGCTAGCAACAATCACTAAAAAGCAGCTGGGGAAAAGGAATATCAAACCGCTATCGGGCTCAGGAACTCTGCTCCATTTCAACTACCCATGCTTGCAATAGAAACACAGATAAAAAGCAGACATTACTTTTAAAAAAGAACGGTCTATAAGTAATTTGTACAGATTTCTAATCCTCTCATATTTCCCAAGTGTGAGTGAATCTAAAACTTTTCCTTCTGATACACAGTGACCATAAATATCTCTAGCTTCTGAACATGCAAGCAATTAAAGGATATTACTTTGACAACATCACTTCTACCAACAACAATTAAGTTTAAAAAAGCATAATTCAGTATCTTTAAAAAAATATACCACACTAAGTTTTAAACAATGTACTCTGCCTAAAAATCCCATTATTACTGACAAACGTGTAAGCGGATACGTTGCCTGTAACCCCACCAGCTGAGCAGTTACCAGCCTGTGGGAGCACCATTTATTCTTAAGCTTAAAACAAACGAGGGGCAAAGCCCACCACTTACATGCAGCAGCAGCACAGCAGCCAGAAACGACTGGCCTTGGCAGTAACCAATCTCTTCATCATAGACAGAGTAGGCCTGAAAAAAGAATCAAGACTTTACAGCGTATCTGTCTCAAGCTGCAAACACCAAGAACAAGAGACACTGCACGGAACAGCTCCATAACATTTTCATGGGGTGCATCAGCCGCCATTCTAACGCAGGGATAACCTGTATGAAAATCAACCTGTAACATGCAGTGGCGGTTACGGTGATGCACCAAGGCTGCTGCAGCCTGTTGAACCATTTACCCAAGTGCATTTCTCTCTGAACAGGTACTACAGGGACATTAGGAAGAGGGAGAAACAGTAGGAACACAGAAGAAAGTGCTGGAGATTTAAAACGTTCCAGCTGAGATAACCAAATACGACCACACTGTCCATTTTTGCTAATTTCTTCCCTTTAATAAGCAACTTCAGTGCATGCCTATGGTTTTACAACATTTATGGGAGGTACATTGTCATCTCCCATTTTAAAGACAACTATATATGACAACAACAGCTTATGGCATACGTTACACATAAAGGGCACACCCCAACACCAGAACATTTATTTTTCAAGAAGCAACATCAGCATGATTTCCTGCACGTATCTCTCACTCTGCCGGCACAACTTAGCCGATACTGACAACCAGGGAGCACGCTGCAGCCAAAGGTGAGCTGCTTTTGATCAGTACGGAATTATTAGCCCTCATCTCCATCACAGCACATCATCTGTCCAGCTTGATCCAGGCTGACATGTCTGGAATCACACGGTCTCTGCACCACACCTTTGCGTTCAGGAATCCAGAAGGGCTTGTTACTTTAGGTCTCCTTTCTGAAGGGCACCATAACCAGCTAAACACCTATGATGAAGAACCAGACCTAGTCTAGTGCCAGAGTCTGTCTCCATGATACAGTTAGGGTAAGACATACACATTCTTCACAGGTAACAGTTACATCTGTTAATGATGTGAAATACAAGTTACCAAAACCAGTCAAGAAGAATTTAAAGAATACCTTGCATATTTTGTACAGGGAGTCCTGGCCATCTCCCCCAGTATCTTTAAAATAATCGTGAGCAGGGAATGTTCGATTGATATCTCGGGTGATAGCACTGTCTTGTGGAGACTCCTATTAGGGAAAAAAATAAAAATGTAAATTAAAACACATCAAAAGATTATAAATTACAATATGCTAGGACTGAGTTAGGAGATTGGTGTTGTGCTTTGTGCACTGTTCTAAATTTAACAAGACAGAGTCTATTCAACCCGAACAGGCTGCCTTCGGGCTGGCAGCTCCAGATCACAATCTTCATAGATTTGGTTACCTAAGCACATCTGGGAATAGTCAGTGAGCAGCAGAAAAAGCACACACAAAGAAGCGTTCCAGGACATTGCAATGCAGATAGCAGCCTTCCCTCGGAGACTCTGAACGCCAATACTGCCCAGGCACATTTCTTTTATCTCACAACTGCAGTGAGTAACAGTCAACTACAAGTAGCCACATGCTGCTGTCCACAACTCTGGCCCTTCGGTTCAGCTAGAGACACCACTCTTCATCCCCTCCACAGAATCAGACAATAGAAAAGAAGAAAACTGAGTAAGAGCCCAAGAAAGACACTACTGTACAGTAAAAAAGGTATATAGTGCAGGGACAGTCGCTTGTATGAGCTGGGCATTTCAGCATGAGGGCAGTGGAACTTTGTTCTCTGCTCTCACACAATTGGGTTCCAGCTGCCTCACACATCTGGAAAGCTGAACAACAAAGAGCAGACAATTAAGAAAAGCAGTAAATATGATCAATGGACTGAAAAGACCGATTGGAAGAAACACTGAGAAAATCTGCATTGAGGGCAAGTCCTACATAAAAGGCAGTGAAAACTCCAGGTAGAGATGAAAGGAATTGATAAAGCATAACAATTAAATATAGTAAAAAATAAAAGGGAATCTTCAGACCTTTTCTTCCAAACTTTTAACTGAGGGATTTAAACACCAAACGATGCCCGTGAAATTAATTGGCAATACTGATCTCAAACAGCCCACCCTACCAGGAACTGTGAGCATTGCTGAGGATGGCTTAGAAGAAATCCTAGTCCAACCTTGGAGAAGTATCCAGGAAAAAAGTTTCCAGAATACACAAGGAAGAGGTTTGTGTCAGGCACGCCACAAGAAACCATAAGCATTTATGAACAATGTCCAGCTTAACCTAATTTGCCCTCTACAACAGTCACATTCCAAATGGGAAAACAAGCAAGTTCCATTCCCACACTGAGCTCTTCTCAGGTCTCTGACAATATTAGACATGGCACCGAATGAGACATAATCACAAAATTGTTTAGGTTGGATGTTCTGATCCAGCTCATTCAGTTCAGTTTGAAACTATTTCTAGTGTAGCAATTTAAACCAGAGCTCAGTGCATTGCAAGGAAAAGTATCCTTTGAAAATAGAAAAAACTACACCACCACCACCATTAACAAATGAAGTAAATTGCTTATTTAGGAAGCCAACGGAAACAGCTCATACACATCATACATCCTTCTTCAATAACAGAAAACAGTAAGAAATATGTATTTTAAAAACACACACCAGATACTGACACAAATGAAAAAATTACTAACGAGGCACACAGAAAATAGCTGCTTAAAGATTTGACACAGTCCCCAAAAACTTAACTTTACAAGGAGCATTTATGCAAATTGGAAGATTAAGCAGCTTATTCTGTGTGGATGGAAATGGGATGCTGAAGGGGGCTGTAAAGCCGCCATCATCCATCGCAGGTGCTCAGCACTCAACCCAATGTGGGCAATCAGATCTGGTAAGACCTGCTCTGAGCAAAGGGCTGGACTAGATGGCCTCCAGAAGCCCTTCCCAACCCACGCTGTTCTATGATTAGCATACAACAGAAACTGCTCATTCAAGTTGTCTTTAAAACACTTAATTTACCCAGCACGTGATAGGCAATTTTAGTATGTCTTGAATCTGAAATTGTGCTTATCACATTGAATTAAAAAAAAAGATCTGAACTGACCTCTCAATTTCAGAACTATTTCTACAATTTTATGCCATAGTTTTTGATTTCTGATTAATCAGATTTCAGATTTTGTCTGAATGTTTCATCATCATGTCTTGTACCTTTTGAGGCAGACATGACCCAGCTGTTATCTAGCTGATTACTGTAACCATTGCTACTACCCAAATTGCTAAAATAAAACAGAAACAAAAGCTCTCTGTGTGTAGATATTTCTTCTTGCCTATGACAGGCCCCTCTTGCCACTATTTAAAAGAAGACTTTCCTGGGCAGCTAATGAGAGCAAGAGCTCCTTGGTAAGTGGGAATCATCTGAAAAGATGCCACAATAATCATTAAGCAACCATTGCTAGTGAAAGGGTCAAAGGTTCCCTCCTTAGGTGGCTTCCCTGGCAATGACTGAGCACACAAACAAAAAAGCCAGTCTTCTTCACAGGTGAGATTACCATGTAACAGTGGCCAGGTTAACACTGCAAACATACAAGATGCTCTGTGGAAGCAAAACAGAAGAGATTTTTTTATTTTTTTAAAAAAGTTTTACTATATCCAAGTAACCCATGTTTCTGTTAGACAAACGGAAAAAAGGGTTAGAAGTAAACCAGAAGTAAACAGAAGTAAAAAAGTACATGATGTGATCAGTGTGATCATTAAATACAGCTTTCAGTTGATCTTTTTCTTCACAAAACAATTTTGCAAACAAGAACAAAATCACCACAGCGTGCTTGATTTTCTCTTTGGGTTTTAATCCAAGGTTAATGCTCCTCTCTGTGGCTCAATGCAGACATTTCATTAGGAAAGCATTACACTGCTATTAGAATCAAGTTACTGGATTGCTTTGGAAATTATAACAAAAGTACTGTTCAGCATTTCAATTTGACAATAATTAACATGCCAGAGAGGTCTGTCTCATTATAAGGAAATCAGAAACAAACAAAAATCCAACGTTAAATAAATTTCAGATAAATATAAGCCTTTTAAGTCAACAAAAACAGGTAACAATAGCAGCTGGCTGTTAGCTTCAGCTAGTTTGGCAAGTAGAGATAGACAATGCTCAGAAACAATTCTGAAAACTTTAAAGCATGTGAATACAGTCTTAGTGATAACTTTTCATTTTCTTAAAAGTTTGCAAGACTGAATTACAGTGAAGCACTCTGCAGGAGCACAGGTACTGCTGACCGTAACAGCAATCTGTGGTACCAAACAAGCGGGTTCCCCGAGCATCACCTGTGTTCTGCTGCAATGGCAAAATAATCTTAAATCCACTTGCCTTTTAATCCACTTATTTAATAGAGAACAAAGCACCTGGCTGGAAACTCTTAAGATAGGCTTCTCAAACAAATCATTCATTATGGCTAAGGAGAACTAATTAGTGGTCTCTCTCTGGCTTTGCGTGACTTGTTCAGCACTTGACTCCTATGTTTCAGTACAATTCTTCAAGTGATCTCTAATGCTAGTTCCTGCAGCTGAAACATAGCTTGGGGAGAGAAAAATTAACGGAAATGATAAGGTTTAAAAAATGTTTTTCAAACCATGGCTTTGAAATCTCCCCATTAGTACAAACTGCTGCAATCCAAGCATTGTGTAACCTTTTCTTTACTCCTATTTTTATACCTTGCTGTGAGAATTGGCTCAATGGGCAATTTCTCATGCTTTCAGGGGACTGGGAACTGAAGGAAACCCTTCTGAACCCACACCCTTCACAAACTGGGATTGAAAAATAGAAAGCTAAGAATCACAGGAAGAAAAAGAAAGTAATAAAGAAAACAGAATGGAAAACAGGCATGAGAACTGAGGCAAGTGTAGCAAAGATTAAAATTCTCACAACAGTTCTCTGCTCCAAAAGAAAGTGGGAAAATGTAGATGCTCAGACTAAGAACATACCCTTTTTCTCCCCCTCTTTTAAGCACTTTAAAAATATTAGGGGAGTTATACTGAAACCTTCCTCTCCATCGATTTAAAAAGAAACTACATGAGTAATTATGGAAACCAGAATGCAGTCCAGCAGATCAAAGCTCACCCACTGTATCAGCCTGTCTACAGAAGCACAGTGGTTCCAACCTCCTAAGCTGGACACACTTAAGCCATTTTGTATTTTCGTGATCTTCCAGGGACGAACCCAGTATCTGCAAACCATACCATGCAGTTACAACTTCGATCACTGTCTTCACACTGAGACTGTGTTACTTTAGAAGCTTTAACTGTAGCTTAAGCCACAATTAAAAGACATAGATGAGCTGGAGTTCCTAGTGCTTCTCCATGAGCTGATCTACTTGCAGTTTTCAGCAGTTCAGGTTTATTCCTCCCAGTCCCCTGCATAACCCCAAATGGATGAAGCAGCAGCAGCAAAGAATTGCTGAAGGGACAAGATGTGTGATGGGAAAAAAACCCTAGAAATAAGACATGTCCAGAGAAGCCAAGGAAGTTGCCTGCTGGAAATGGCTTGCCACCCAAAGATTATCTCCTGTCACATCCCACTGATGGAGAAACCCAACAGGGGCATGAAGCACAAAGCCTTTGCCTAGACACAGGTTGACTTGAAAAGCAACATAAAAAGGGAAAAAAGGTAAGGTTCAAATGTTAGATTTCCCCCCGCCCCCACCCCCTGAATGATTAAAAACATCTAAGTCTGCTCACGAGGGTGAGCTGTCTGTCACCCACCGCCAATCCAAACCCTGCTGGATTCTCACTCTCGTCACAGTGGGATCAATTTTCATGTTGCTATTATTTCTTAGGGAAGTCCCACTGACTTTGTAAGGGTTTTATCACTTGATCAGAGATGACTGTGCGAAGGGTCTAAAGACTCAATCCATTGGTGGAACTTCACCCGCCTCACGCAGGTCAGACCAGCACGTGGCCACGCTCCTGTCGGGCACAGACAAGCCATTCGAGAGCACCGAGCCAGCTGACAGCAGTTGTGACACGCAGAAAAAGTCAAACCTCTCTGCAGCTTTCATGGGCAGCAAGAAAAGTGGCATCACACGATGGGGATAAGTTATTTTGAGTATACCTGTACATTTTAAGTACATCCACAAATATTAATATTTTCAGTGTTAGTAGGATACCATGTCACCAGGTCTAATTTGCAGGTTGATGGCATTCCCAAGGTTACTTTTAACAAGCCGTACTGACTGTGGTGTTTACGCAGAGTGCATTTCCTGCATTTGTCTGCAACCAAACCGCTGCGAGAAAGTTTGGATGAGAATTACACCTGTTACTGAGACTTCAAGGATATATCACAAAACCCACTTTAAGGCAAATGTAGTGGCAAACTTCTCACAAGAAGTGCTGCCCACCGAATGTGACGTGTTACCTGGAGTTGGCACTTACCAGGAACGTTCACAAATAAACGTATTTGTGGAAAAATCCTGAATAATTTAGACAAATTTGGAACGGTTAGACAGCTGCAATGTGATACAATAGTGCATTGATACAGCACACTTGCAGTCCAAATATGGCAATATAATGCAATTCTAAAAATAAAAGTGAATCCCTTGTGATATCCAGCCCTTTCGCTGTGTTCGTTTCCTTTTAGGGCTCAAGTTTCCCACAGGAAAATTATAGAGAGGACTTTGCCTACAGTGCCCTACATCATGTATGGATAAAGTATAAACACACAACGCATGCTGGAAGGTTTTCCTGCTCTTGGCAATTACGTACAAACCAGACTATTTAGAGCAAAGAAGATAAGAGGCTAAAAAACCCCACCCAGCCCCTAACGAACACACCTTTATCGCCACAGTTACATAAAAGTCATCTGAGACAAGACGTGAAAACATGTGACGTATCATTTATTTCTTAAATGTATTTATGATCCATTCAGACCTTTCAAATAAAGTGTACAAGTGCATTTCAGAATAAAAAACTACACTCTTCACACAGCTCTGTAGAACACTACATTTCATCAAGAAACTTGAAGCAAAAACTTCCTATTAAACCACCCATGCATCCTTTGGCTACAATAATATCACTGATCAACAAGTACTGCTATTCAATTCTGAGTTTCCCTTTAAAGAGAAGGAGCATCTTAAAATACGCTACCCCTTCCAGAGACCTCTCTTTAAAGAGAGAATATTAAATAAATTAGCTAGGCTTTTAGGCAAAACAGTAAGGCTACTTAGTACTGTTGATGCATGATCCATATATTTGGAGAACAGGCAAACCTAGGCTATGTGAAATGCGTCAACAGCCCTTGAAATTTTAGTAGTATCAAGATTACATCAATCCAGAACAAATGGCAGACAAAAATGTAACCAGTGGAACAATCACTGAAAAATGTGCAATTTCTCTTAGGATGGCAAGTGCTGATAACAGATTCAGAAAAGTGTTTATAAAACTTGCTAAGAACCACATTGACATTCTTAAAATTACATACCGTACAAAGCCCTAAAGCTCTGTAACTGTACAATTACTGCCCTATGAAACTGCTTGTTTTAAAATCCATATATACACACACATAGCCACATACATATGTAAAATACATATATGTATTTCAAAACAAGCACTTTAACATGGCAGTAACTGTACAGTCACATAGTACACATATATATGTATGTACACCTACAGCAAAAAGGAAACAAGCCAAGAGATGTGTGACACAGCTTGGGGTACAGATCAAAGGGAATAATACATTTCTTTGAGTCTTAATAACTCATAGCAAAAATTACCTCTTGGAAATAATTATGCAAAGATTTAGAATCAGATATTTACATGCTTCCGATTTATCTAGTTCCATTTAATATTTAAAAATATGCAAGTATTATTTTAACTCAGTAACATTTGTCATTTTTGGCTCAACCGTAGTTTTTCTTATTATTAGTCTTAGCTGAAAAATCAGCTACAGAAGTATCTATTAAAACAATGGGGTAGAAGTACTCCTCTGCCCTGTATTTTAACAGCAATTCTGAGTTGGCACAAAGTACATAGTTCTGGAGCCACAACAATAACTCTCCCTCAGCTGCCCTGCACATCACAAACACCCCCCTGCACCATCGCCCCCTCCCCTTGCAGAACAAAACAGAGCAAACCCAGGCAGAGACAAGGGACGGCGAGGAGCACAGGCTGGCACCCCGATACTCCCCGTTGTGTCAGAATTACACACAGCATTAGACCCCAAAGGATCGGATTGCCTCTGATTCACCTGTTTGCTTTTCTAATCTGCTTTGGTGGATTTTTTTTCTGTAGTTCTTCACAGCAGGGGTTTCACACTCGCACGTATTTCTCATCTTTTAATATGAAAAAATGTCCAGCATTAAAAGGTGCACAAAGTTCTTACAAACACACGCACACACATTCTTACCTGTGATTTTGTCTATTCTTGGTCTTTACACTGACACTCAGGGAAAAAACTACCAGTTGTAATACTACTTGTGTAAGGAGCTGGACTGTCTCCCAAACGAAACTCCTCATAACGACCCTTTGACAAATGTCAAATCACCACAGAACACACTGAAACCATCTCACCAGTGGCTTCTGCTGTCCTAGTTACCATGAGGGCACAGGGAGACAAGTGGGACACAAGGGAAAGCGAGCATCCTTTAAAGTAAGGTTGCTCCACTGTTACTTCATTCAGCAAAGCAACCTAAAAGCCACATGCACGCAGAGCCTCCCATGCTTGCAGTTTAATTGTAAACAGCATGTGAAAAAACAACAATTAAAAAAAGGTACTAATACAATTTTGAAATCCCTGAAGAAAAAGACATACCCACGAGTATTAAGAACAGTAAAAAAGCTCATCATTAGCAACTGCAAACTCGTTTCCATCCTGTTGCATTCATTAGAGGAATACAAAACTGAATCTAGTGTTTACATGCTAGAGTTACAATAGAAACTAGTTTCAAAGATTACACACGGAGAGAAATTTATCAGTATAGGAACTCGCAAAACACTGTGCTCTACAGCATTTCTAAAGACGTTAAGTCTGTGAAGACAATATACGTGATTGCAAATCCTTTCAGACAGTTCAAAAGCATGTCTGGAGGTAATGCTGCTTCCTGTGATCTGAAAGGATTAACTGCACCATTATTTTTAGTAGGTTTTAATGACAATTTAACCTCAAGAAATACCTAACCCCTCAAAAACCGAGGTGATCAGAAACATACAGGTACCTTACAGCCCTCAGGGTTTTATTTCTTTGTACACTAAACATCAATTTCTTTGACAGCATCTACAGAAAACATTTTAAAAAAATGTTTTTATGAAATACTTTCAATACTCAGTAATGCTAATATTTAAAAATACTTCACAGTGTGGTACTAATGTAACTTCATAAAACAAGCAACTTGAGTTAGCTAAAGCTCAAAGCCTTACTTAATATAATTATTAAAATAGTCCAAAGATTTCACACACACAAAATCACTAGCACTATAAATATACCTAAGCCACTTTAGTGCAAAGTCTGTTTTTGCTTCCCCTGACAAATCCCTCTATATTCCTGCCAGCATATTAAAATGTCATCCTTTACTAATCTAATTATTGATTTTCAAGGACTCATTTACAGTTGAAATCCCAAAAGAACTTTTTTCAATTTACCGTAAAGTAATGACTTGGTTTATTAAGCATTTGATTGCTTGTATCACGTGACCTTCGTAGCACTCACGAATGATTCACATATGCACAGCAAGATTTGAGTTCATCTTTACAAGGAGCTACTTGAATTTATTGAACTTTGTAATTAAAGGATCTCCAGTAACGACCAGCAGAGAGAAGCCAAAGCTTTGAATTACAAAATTGCTATCCTCATCTCACAAATTCATAAAAAGAAAGAAGTCGGAACAGAAAGTTGGGACGCCCTTCCCTCCTCCCAGCATGCGAAGGAGCTGCCCCGGCACAGCATCCCTCTGCAACGCGGCGACTGCCAACTTCAGCACACGTTTTGCTGTCAAAACTCAGATTCCAAATACAACCTAAGACAACGTGCACCCATCCAGCATTTCTAAAAACTCCTCAGCAAATGAAGCTACCAGTTACCAGCCAGCGCACAGGTAACAGCCCCGCAGTGACCTGGCCGCTGGTCTCCCCCCGGCGCAGAGCCTGCCCCTCTATCAACCCTGCAATCCAACGTCCCCGCAACAGCGTCGGGGCACAACAGAGATGACTTCAACAACTTCTGTCCCTCGGTTTCCATATTCTCTAGCTAAAGAATTGGTTCTGACTGGGCAGATGGCTAAAGTACATCAGAGGCTGTAACCAAACACCCTGGATCAGGATACAGGAACGCAACTTACATTTCTGTTTTCATTAACTGCGAAAGCTCAAGAGATGCAAATATGCTATGGGCGAGCTCCGCAAACACTCCTGTTTGCCACCACCACTAAATGTATTTGCAACAGACACAGACCATGGCTTGTTTTAACTCTGCAATGGGAATAAGACCTGCCAAGTGGCAGCAGCCAGCGCAGAGTGGAGCCACCAGCTGCCTGCCCAGGCAGAACACCTCACCTGTCCAGAAAACACCGTCTCATGGGAAAAAATAATCTGAAAAGATGACTACAGCAACCATATCACATCAGATTGTTTCCCTGTTGCTAGAACACCTCAGATGGTCAACCATGACGCAGACTGGTATCATCCCATTTTACCTGAACTGAAATGGAGGGGCTGGATTGCTGCTCCGGGTCTGAAGGGAATCCAATTGCTGCAGGTGTGGGAGCCCGAGGCGCAGCCCAACTGCCTTCAGAGTGCAGCAAAGCAAAAGCTAGAAGGTTAAACTCCATCGCTTAAAAAAAAATGTAAAGACTATGACCCAAATTAAATACTCCATTGTTTTGACAGAACTGCAATTTCCATCCGACCACCAATGCAGGCACAGCTGTCCAGCCGGTTTCCTTTGTTTGTTTCCACTGGCCACAACTTTCAGTTTCTTTCTCTAAATACAACTGTATCTGGTTTTACACATACTCAATTTTAATGTTGAAGAGCTATCCTCTTCCATAAAAATTTTACATACATAATTTTAGCATCGAATTTTCTGCCTGTGCTTATCTGCAGAAAATGTCTTTCAAAGCAGTACCTCTGCAATGCACAGGCAATAAGGGATTTACAACCGAGAAGCTTTAAGACATCAGCCTCCAGAAGTCAGGAGAACACTCCAAGTGCAAAATAGGGTTTTTTCATGATGGGGGATTCTCCCGTCATCCTAAAGGAGGGGCTGTTTACTTTCATGGAGACAGTCTATAAAACCTAAACGGCCCAACAGCCTGACCACCTGCAGCTCATACCAAGGTCCAACCCAACCTCAGCCAAATGTACTTCAAGCTCACATGATTCCGAAGTCTTAGGGGTCCCAAAGTGACTAACACATCTAATATACTGACCTGAGACCACAGCCACATACAAACAACAGTGTTCATAGTATAAAGACTATGAAAGATAAAAACAGCCCTATGTTAACCATGCTCACAAGAGCTCTGAATTCAGCAATAGGAAGAGCAAGAGAAGAGCAGAGCAAAGACTGAAAGGACCAGGTGGGCTGAGACAGGAGGAAAGAAGCACAGCTTCAGGGGGAGAACAAACTGGCTTGGCTTGGGCATTTCTCCACCGTCGTTATGTCCCAGCCTCTCCCCTCCTGGAAGCCTCAACAGAACAAGCCCAGCATTTGCAAAGTGTCCATTCCTTCAATTGCATAAAGGAAGACATCTACTCTTCCTCCACTTAAGTATAAAAACTACAGAGTCTTTTACACCTCTCAGATCTCAGCAGAGTATCAGTTACAAACATGTGCTTTGCCAACTTCAGACATGTTGGTAGTGAGGTAAAATCCAAGTTTATCTTGAATGACACCACAAAAGAACGAATCATCATATTCTGCAAAGTCATAGAAGGGAAGGAAAAGGTTTCTAAACTAAACGAAATAAGGGCCAGGTCAGGCAAATGTTTTAGCAGGTGCTTCAAGTACCCAGAGCCAAAAATGTGTTAAAACAAGAGCAAAAGCCCTCCAAAACTTCCACCTCCTCTTAGTAAATTAAAATTACCTGCAACAGATGAATCAAGTAATAGGAAAAATTTTAACCAGGCCTTTTGTTTGTAATGTCTAGAAGGTAGACCTCTAAAGGTAGGCTCCTATGCTCAGGTATTAGTTCCTAAGAAATACGTTTTTTAAAGCACTGACCCGAATGAGAAGTTCTGTCACCTTCAAACCCTGACATGGAGTCAGATCAGACTGAAACGTTTCAGACTTCCCGACTCATGAAGGTTCAGTGCATCCATTATCATCACAGCAGTTGGCAACACCACAATAAATATCAAAAAATCTGCCTATTGAAGTTGTATACTGAACGCGTCCATCTCACATCACATACAGGCCTTGGAAGTGTCTTTATCAGAAGCAACAAACTACTGAAATTTAGGACTTCTTACAGGTAAAACCTTTACATGAGCAGGAAAGGAACCACGCCATAGAGATGCCATGCAAAACTCAAATTTGGCAATTCTCATTCGAGTTGGCTGTAAGAAAGACTCTTGGCACAACCTCGTGCTACCTTGCGATGCTCTGTGTCTCGGTACTTTGTACCACTTCCTTCTTGTCAAAGATTTGTGACAAATATTCAAGACCGCCCCCTGGCACTCTGACACTGAGCCAGGTCAGAATTCCAACTAGCAGAATCAAATTTCTGAGTTCTTAAAAAACAAGTACAAAACCCCTAAGAGCAAACAAAGACTGTAGAAACTAGTAACATTTAATTAAAAAAAACTAATAGTAGGTAACAGCAACACTTTTGTTTCACACAAAAGATATCTGTTGAGTTAAAAAATACTGTCACTTGATTAAAGATTATAAAAAAATATTATTTCACAGGTTTTCTCCAAGTCTTTGGAAAATTACAATATAATCATAACCTAAACTTCCAGTAAACTTAAAAAATAATAATAAAGAGCTCTAAATGAAGTAAATTATCACCTTCTGAGAAGTTGTGCGTATAGAAATCCTTTCCATGGTACTAAAAAAAAAAAAAAGCCACTGAATTGCATCCTGCAAACTGAACCTTCTAGCAGCTTAATTTGAAAGTGAGGCAGATAATCCCAATTTAAAAAAAAATAATTAAAAACAAGTATAGCGTGACATGGAACTTCAAAATTAGTTCATTTAATCATATCACAACACACAATTTTTATGAAGATGCAATTTGATTTCTGTACTCTCCTCAGTGTGGCATTTATCTGTGCTCTTGATACCGATTTCTAAAGCACTAGGCACACTTGGGTACAAATATAGCCAAAAAAGGAGTAGTTTCGTATGTACAATAATGAAAGTGATCCAACTGGGAAGTTTTCTGCCTAACAATTCATAGCACAGATTGTCATGAAGAGGACTCCTGTGCCTCATGTGAACTACATGACAGAGGATGCTAAACGATCTGCTGAGCAAACAAGGTAATACCTCTCAAAATCACTTCTTCCGCAGCTGGCACCATGAACAAGATGCACCCCCGTGCCATTTCACTGAAGACAACAGACTCAAACTTATGAATATTTAAAACATCTAATCAAATACAAACCTAGATCAACATTAAATTAACTTAGAGGAAAAAAGAGTAATTTACTTCTTTTAAAAAAATAATAAATTAACACAGACAAAAAGAGAAATATTTGACACAAACTACATTACTGAGGCAACACTTAAAAGTGTCTGTATAAACACTGGATGAAACCTGAATGCACCAACTGGCTGCAGCTCCTCTCTGCCTTCATCTTTTGGAGGCTCCCAGATTCTGATATTCACCTCTCACAGAAATCATCTGAGCTGATAAAGACTTTGAGATGAGTAAGGCAACTGAACAAAAGCCTGGCTGTTCGGAATGTTATCACTGAATCTTAGCTGCAAAGCAACAACAGCATGCATCTGCATCTGTAATGACTACTACACTTCAAGTACAATTCTAGACTTACAGCTGAAGTAGCAACTGCTTCACTTCGAGTTAAATCTCTATGCCATGATTCAGACCCCTTACCACTTTTTAAAATTCTCCATATTCTCAAAAACTAGCATACAATGCTCCTAGTTAAACCCTCTATTCATGCTATGAAAAGAAGAAAAAAAGCAACAATCTTTGCTCTCCAGCTTCCACTTAAACCTGAAACTGCCATTTTTAGGGGTTTAGGCCCTAGCAGATTCTTTTCTTCTATTAAATTTAATCAAATACTATTTCAATGATAGATTGCATCACTTCAAAGACTTGGAAATGTTAGATAAGGTGAAGAGTCAGAGAAAAGCTATTGGGAGTTTACCTGAGAGGCTGTTCCAAAAATCCCATACACACACACTTTGATATTAGTGACTAAAGCCCTTAAATTGTTCCCCAAAGCCCACCTTTGCCGTAATACCTACAAAACCCTTGAGAACAATTAGCCAGCTGATGTGCTAAGAGCTTATTATACTTATAAATGACTCACGACGCTCTTACACCCGTTCCCCCCAGAGCTGGCTGTGCCTCAGACGTCAGGCGCAGCAGCTTTGCAGGGTAAACCACCTCCGCCGCCCATGCCTGCTCCAGCCACCGTCTTACTACAAAAGACAACAAGAAACATCGTTGTGAAGGCATCGGGGTTCAGACAACCTTTGTTCCTAGAATTTCAGATGAACTAAGGAGGAAGTTTGCCTTGAGAGGTTTGGACTATGGATAGAAGACGTTGAAAGCAAACCAAAACATGCCTTCAATGCGCTTTGCAACAGGTTTAAAACAAAAATGGGGCCGCAGCAGTGGGGGTCCGCCCCATCCTCCCCAGGGCCAGGCACATCCATACCCATCAGAGGAACTCATGTCTGTCGGCAATGAGTGCGGGCAAGGGCCAGTCATGCCAGGAGCGCTGCATCCTGCTGCTCTCGCTTTTCTTCTCTCTCCTCCACGGCAGCCCCACAAGGCTGTACTGGCATAAATGCGGGTGGGCAGCGAGCAGGACAGGCTGCAGCAATCGCCTCATGTGACAGCACAGAGACACAAACCGTCACCCTCGGTGGCAAAGCCTGGCAGACAAGAGGCTGGGGCTCCCGGCAGGAGGGTATGTGTGTGCTTGGGGGAGGGACAGTGTGCAATAATAAAAAAAATAATAACAATAATAATAAAAAAGATGATCTTGATCTATAACAACAGTAGGCGTGAAACCATTTAATGAAAATATACTCTCCCCTTCGGCAAAGAGAATTACCCCAACTCTAAAACAAAAACAAAAATAAATCAAACTACTTTTCCCGAATATTTTTTCATTCCCACTATGCCACACACCAACTGTAACACATGAGCTCACAGAATTCCCCAGGCTCCCAGCAGCCTGGAAGCACAACGAAGGAAGCCAACTGTGGACAGCCACGGTGTATACCCCACTCCCCGAGCGGCTGTGGTGGGGACACAGCCCTCACCAGGAGCAGGGGGAGATAAACTGATACAGACTGTAATCTGTTATTACAGGAATACCTGGTTCACTTTCATTTCCCAATATGGCATCAGTCAAAAGGAAAGGATATCCTTCAGGAAAAACTAATCAATTTGAGGGCCACACTGCCTTCTTAACAGCATTACAGTACTCAAAAACATTTAATCTAAGCGAGCTTGAAAAAGCTGTGGTCAATGAGATTTTGTTTCTCACATACTGACTTTGTTTGACCAGTTAGATATGCGTTTGCCAACAGGATTTAGCTCCTGCTATATTCGAACTATCTTTAATCCCACAAAGGCTAAAGAAAAGTTTCTCTGATTTAGCTCTGTGCACTTATGAATAACTCAAATACTACAGTTAAATTTACAGCATAGTTCCCTTAGCTGTTTAGAAGACAATTGTTTTCTTTCCTTTCCCCTTAAGTTCTAGTATGTAAAATATCAGAAGAATTTAGATTAAAAAAAAAAAAAAAAAAAAAAAAGGGACATGTTATTTTTAAAGTTGTTCTTGAGAAAATTTCCACATAGAAAACTGTGGCATTTCTCCACTGGTTTGCGAATAATTTTCACATGTTGGCATCATCCTCAAGTGGCTGCCACAACTCTGGTATCACAAAGCAACATGTCTTTTCTCTTAGCTTACTAAAACACATTTTATTTAAACTGCTAAATTTGATCTGATCCAAGTTTTTCTTCTTACTTCACAACAAACAGGAATATGAAGATGCCGTACTCTGATCGCACACACGCATCCCACCAGAGCAACGGGGCACAGAAGCCAGACCAGTCCTCGTAAGTCTACAACCGTTCCGAGTCACATCGCTGCACTCATGGCTCAATAAGACTCTAAGTTCACACTAAGACGTTCACATCGTTCACTACAGTTCTAGAAGTCCTGTCTAGGTAGCACTGAAAAACAAATTGTTTGGCCCCTTCTGTTACGATGCTGGAACACTGTGTCAATATACTTTGGCATGTATTAAAAAAATCCCTGTAATATACCATATACTGTGACATTTCCACTTCAGATCTATCATTTACATGTGAAGCACGAATCTCGAAAGAACCTAGTAAAGCTGTAAGAAAGACTACATTTTGCCGAAGCTCTCAGACACCCACTCCATTCAGTCACACCAGCTGGAGAGGTAAGTGTCAAGATACAGCTTTATTCTTAAAAATGAATATGGAGGTGAAACTCCACAGCCTCCTCCACAGCAATAATTTTTCAAAGCGCAACCACAATGATATGTGCTCCTGATTCTTCTATGTCAGCAGCATTTCTCAGAAACCTTTTTGCAAATCTGGACATCTTAAAATCATATTTAACTTATTTTGTAATTCACGGAATTGTCCCTGCACTTCCCAGTCCAGCTGATAGGCGTCTTTAAACATGACATCCGTTGGAAGATCTTTTGCTCCTAGAGGTAGAGGAGTCCTTAGCTACCCTCTGCCTAGCGCAAGAGGCGCAGATAGCCCCCGAGAGACGCTTAAGCCCCTTCTGAAAGACACTGTTGGAGAGACTGTAAATGACACAGTTGCAGAAACTGTTGCTAATGGCAAGCCAAGTGGTCAAGAAGGATGCAATGCGGTTACTATAGACATTGGAGCTCTCCAGCAGGAAATAGATAATGTAGGGCAACCAGAGGATATAGAAGACACTGGTGATGCGGAAAAGAACCATGGCGTAGCGCTTGTCCGGGCAGGGCTGTGCCTCCCCAGCCTCCCCATCCTGAGAGCTGAAGCGCACTCGCCTCTCGTTGATCTCCTTGGTGTGCTGCTGGCAGATGCGGAAGATGTTGAAGTAAGTGAAGCAGACGATGAACGCAGCTGGGGCGTAGAGCATCACCACAATGAAGAGGGTAAAGTAGGGATCGGTGTTCCAGGAATTGGCACACCACTGAAACACATCCCCGTGGTATCCAGGCTTTCCCCAGCGGAAGGAGGGTAAGAAGACCAGGCAGGAGTAGAGCCAGATGATCAGTATGCAGATCCGAAGCCTCCACGGGGTAACCAGCGTGTTGTAGGTCAGTGGCTTTGTGATGGCAATGTACCTGTCAATACTGATGCACGCCAAAGAGGCCATGGAGACGCTCTTCAGCACCGATACCACATACCCAAAGATTTGGCAAACCAAGGACTCACTTAAAACAATAGGATAGTGCAGCAGAGACAAAGAAGGCACCAGACAGCTCACGCCCACCAGGAGGTCAGCATACGCCATAGTCTGGATGAAGTAGCTGGTGGTGTGGTGGTTCAGCAGAGGTGCACAGTGAAAGACAAAGATCACGATAATGTTGCCAGAAATAATCAGCACCATGAGGAACACAATAATGACCACTTCCAGGAGGCAGAAATTGATGGTCTCCAGATAGCTGACGGCCAGGAGGCAGAACGGCCGGCCACTCTGGTTGCCAACCAGAGAGGAGTTCATCTTGAGCACTGCAGCGGTCTCTTCACTTCATGCTCCCGCCCGCTGCCCGCAGCCACCCCAGGCGGCTGCTGTCATTGCGGCTGCTGCGGGCGCGCAGCGGTGGCGGCGGCGGCGCGCGGGTCCCCGGGGCTGCTCCCGCCGCGCATTGTCTGCGGCACCGCTGGGCGCCCCGGCACGGGGGGGGGTCCCGGCCTCACCGGCCCGCCCGGCGGGGCTGGGGGGCTGCGCGGGGGGGAGGGGCACCTCCGCCGAGCCAGGACGCGCGTCCTCCCCGCGGCTGGCAGAAGAGAAGGGGAAAGCGCTTTACAGACCCGCCGGCCCCGCCACCCCCTCCCTCCCTCCCCGCCGCCCCCCGGGGCCGCGCAGCGCCCCCCCCCGGGCCCGGGCCCCGGCCAGCCAGGCGGCGGGGATGCGCGGCGGGGTCCAGCCCTTCTCGCCTGGCTCCATTTTGCACGACGCTTTTGTTCGCTGCCGCTCCCGGCCCGCCCGCCGCCCCAGCCCCCGCCACCGCCCCCCGCCCGGCCCGGCCCGGCCCGCTGCCCCCCGCCGCCCCGGCCCTACCTGCCGCAGGGGAACAAAAGCCCGGCGGCATCCCCGGGGCGCCGGCAGCGCGTGCTCCGGCCGCGGCGATGCGGAGCCGGGGGGAGGGGACGGCGGGAGGAAGGGGAGGGAGGCGGGCAGCGGCGGAGGGCGCGGCGCCGGCGGGGACCCGCGGGGAGCGAGGCCGCAGCCCCCCGGGCCGCCCCCGAGCAGGAGCCCGGGCTCCCGCGGCGGAGGCGCAGCGGCCGCGCCCGGCCGGTGGGCGCCGCACCCGGCGCGGCCCCGCAGCCCCCGGGGAAGCGGCGGATCCCGACGGGCGCCCCCCCCCCCCCCCCCCCGGCGGCGGACGGCCCCCACCTCACGGCCCGGCTGGGCAGCGACGCGCAGACCCCGCGCTGCGCCGCAATGTAACGCGGTGCCGCCCCAGCCCGTCCGGGGAGCATCCGCCCCGAACAGGGGCGCCTTCCCCGGCCGCCGGGCTGCTGTCGGGAGGCACCTGAAACCCGGAGCAAAGCTGAGAGCTCCGCACAGGGCAGCACCCCCGCACCGGTGCGCACACATGGCAAAATCACGGCTCCCCCCAGCCCCCCAGCTGCTGGCAGGGCAGCAAGCCCCGCACATGGCAAAGGCACGGCTCCCCCCGCAGCCCCCCGGGCAGGGTAGCACCCCCCCGCACCGGTGCGCACACACACGGCAAAGGCACGGCTCCCCCCACCAGCCGCCACCGAGACACACCGGAAACCCTGTAACACCCCGAGACGCACAAGAGTCACAAGGCAGCCCTTGAACCCCCCGAACCCGTACCCACGCCACACACACCCCATCGTACAGATTTAACCCGTAACGCCACGTCCATGTGTACACGGAGAAGATGCTGTAACAGGATACTGATACCTCGTTCTTGGTCAGGAATGTTTTACCCACTCGACATTCTGGAAAATACGTTCCTGTGGTACATGGAAGCTCATTCTCCCACCTGGATAGCAGGCTGCTCCACGGCCACTGCTTTGGACCAGCCCATCACCACTGGACCTGGGCTTTGAACTGATCGCACCAGCAAAAGACTTCAGCAATTCAAGCCCTTTTGTCAAAAATGACAGCGTGCAGCTGGCACCCTCACCAGCGTTCAGGCCACTGAGTTCAACCAACACCAGCAAAGCCAAGGCTCTGGTTAACCTGAGCTAAACGTTTGTCATTCCATGGAATACCTAATGGAAAATTAATTGCAGCCAAAGGGACAGACCTCAAAGTAATCATGCCACAACGCTCAGGATTTTAGCTGACCTGTAAGTAGGAAAAAACATTTCACAAGACACTTGTGTTGGTCAAAAATCTGTGCTGGACAACAGCATGACTTGGCAGATTTTTAGTCAGTCTTGTGCAAAAGCCTGAAAACAAAGACTTGTTCCTTCTGCCCTAACTTTACCCCAGAAAAGATCCCTTTACTATTACCCTTCATTTTTGTTACAGTTTGATGGAGTTTCTACTCATGGCAACTGAAGTACTAGAACTGTAGCTAGGAAACATAAACTTTGAATTAAATTTAGGCAAGGGTATTGTGGTTATACAAAAAACAAGCTATGATTGAATTACTGCTGGAGAAATGATCTCCTATCTTTCCAAAGCAGAGAATTATTTACATACCAATTGATTCAAATAGTATTTCTGGATCCTTAGGCATGAATAGATACATTATAACATCCTTAAGAAAACAACATACATGGAACTTTAAATATATCTCAGATATATAAAAACAAGGTAGCGCTGGAAATCCTGAGACTGACCAAAACAACATCTGGTCACTGAAATTTCACAACAGAAGATGCATCACCAAATCAAAAACTCCTCAATGTTTAGATTTCTATTAGAAGTACAAGCTTAAACTCCCATAGCTGACAGATATTTCTGTAGAACAGAGATGGTTTTTATCTTTAACTGACATCCTATTGTTTCTCCAAAGCTGAGTGATAACTCTGTTCAAAGTTCAGGCAAACTTACTCCCGCTTGCTTAAAACACCCAAGCCCTAACCAGCAATATTGCAAAGTTAATTCTCTCAAGCACCCCTGCACCAAGTTGAAGCGGCCAACAAAAGGTGTAAATTGCAACTGGAAGGTACCAGGGCCAAGATACACCTGCCAGCCACCCCAGCTGGCTGGTTATAGCACAGCCAGCCTGCCCAGGAGAACCACCTCTAAGAAACAGGAGAACGTGTGCACATGTGTGCTTCGGGTAGCCCAGGTCTGCGAGAGAAGGAAAATATTTCTGTGTCGCAGAGACGTCTCCTACTCTACACAGTGATACAATACAACCTCACTCATGACTGTTAAAAGGTATTCAAGAAGTCATTCAAAGTTACAACAAGAACTCTTGGGAAAATGCTTGTAAAAGATAATTAAACTTGTATCATCACGTGATCAAAACTAATCAAACCAGGGATCTAGATGTTCGGGCACACTGATAGCAAGGCTATGTCATACTTTTTATACAGTGATTCACAGATGTATGTCAGGTTTAATTTCAGTTCATTACACACAATCATGGCCCTTTCTACTCCCAAAAATTAAATATTCTTCTTAATTTATATGAACATATGGAAATGTGATACAAGTGGAAAGTAAGTTAACCACCCACAGCTAAAGCACTGTTACATTTTATGCCACTGAAGAAGCAACACATTCAGTCAAATAATGGTAGTGACATTTTCATCTATTTCTTCATTAAAAACTATTATCATTTGCACCAAGACAGGTGAGTATATTTGGTAGAACTTCTATGTACTGTAATCCTCTGCTCATGGAGACAAAAAAGCAGGAAGATGAGAAAGTGGGTAGCAAGAGTCCTGCTGTAAGAAAAACTGGAACAACTTAATCTCTTATCAGGCCTTAGAATTTTACCAGAAATGGTGACCCCAGGGTAACATTCCAGGATACTCCTCCTGCCACTGGTTTTTTTTAAACTTTATTTGTGCCACAAGATGTCCCTCTCACGTTGTAATTTTCTTAATATAGCGTATTTATCTGGCACAACAGTTCATGGGTTTTTTCCTTTCAACATTATTTCCTCCCACACAGACCTATATCCAAAAGCTTTTCTTTTCTCCTAAATATTGTAAATGTCAGGTTCTTAAAATTTTGGTATTACTGAGTACTTCTCCACCGAGAGATCACCACTGATCTAAGAGATTCAGTAGTTGTATTAATCCTTTTTAAAAACCTTGCCTGAAAAGTGGCTACTGTCTATTTTGCTTTGTATGAGGTTTTTGATTTTTTTGGGGGGGTGGGGTGTTTGGTTTTTTAACCTATGTGGCTCACTTAACAATACTTTCCATCCACCTACAACTGTCAAAAATGTGAAGCAGATTTCCTGCAGTGTCCATTAACACCCAGAGTGAGTGCCCATGTCTCTCTTCCTACCTTTCAGTGGCTGCAAGCCCAAAGATTAACAGCCGTAGCCGTGATTGCCAAAGTCCTACCAGGAACAGATGCCTCTCAAAAGGATTGTCCAGATAGTTTTACCTACAGTTTGCTTTCTGTCCCCAGTAGGGACATGACCTTAATTCACTGGGCTGGCTTTCAGCCACACTCCCCACCACAAGGCACGGCAATCTGGAGTCGCTAAAAGCTTTATTACTGCACACAGATGGTGCGCAAATTCTCAAAAGTAATTTGTGGAAGCATCACAATAGTGAAAGTTAGGCACTACCGCAATAACAAAAGCACAGAGTACAAAAATCCAGCTAGTGTTTATCGAAGAAATAAGGTGCAAATAATTAATAAATACTGTCACAATTACTGGGATGCAACAAGCACACCTCAAGGTGCAGTTTCAACGCCATGTACAAGTCCGATTCAAGAAGAGACCTAGACCCAGCCTTCACTGGTAGAACACAACAGAAGACATTTCCTTTTCACTCATTCAGTAGCCACATATCAACAGTAAACAAAAAACTATCCTTGTACCACTTAACTCGCAAAAGAAAGCAAAACCCCACAGATTCACTAAGCATCAGGAGCCAGAACCTCACAGGAAAGCAAACACTAGACAAACTACCGGGGCGCTTGCATCCAGCACCCTGTGCACAAGGGGAGGGGGGGGAATCCCTGGAAGAGGCCAGAAGCTTTTGAAGCAGCTGTCAACACAGATCCTTATTAATTTGGGACTGTGCTGCTGCATGGGGTCATGCAAAACTTGACAGAAATCAGACGCAGCTACAGGAATAGAGGTCAGCATGAAGAGAGAAGGGGCACTGGATTAGGAGTACTCAAACAGGCTTATCGCATCTCCCACTCGCACTGAAAAGCAAAGGTTTTACATCAACACCTTGCGCTTCTGCACCATGCCACAGCAGTTATTCTCAGATAAACTATTGCAATGTGTGGTAACGTAAATAAGTAAATAAGTGCATGCTTGCCACAGAAGTGACTTGCAAAATGTGGTGAAGCATTACAAGGATGGCAAAGAAACATATTATGAAGGACCCCTACCTTCACAGAATTAACCCCTTTTTCCCCCACACATGTTCACTCCTGCACTACAGCATACTGACTGTAACTGAGCTGCTATTTTAAGAGCAGTACGAATTTGTCACATTAGAACTCTGAAATTATCAAATAATCTAAAAACAGATCGAATAATATGAAAATAAAAAATTAAGGTCTGAGTGCAGTCCAGCATTATTACACTGTTAGCATATCCTATATACAATGGATCTGCAAACATTATCTTCCTGGATCTTGAATTCATGTTCCCATCAGCCTCCCAAACAATCTTTGCATTCTTTGCCTATTTTCATCTTTGGTACTTCCACACAGCCACTGATAACCTTTTCTGAAACCTTACACTTCTTCCATTGCCTGCAGATTGAAGAAATCACAGTTCCACCATGAACCACTTTTGCCCTCAATACACCAGCCTTTGCCCACGGTGCAGGAACAGTCACAGCCATTTTCATACTCCAGTCACAATAAGGCAAACAGCCTTATTAGACCACTGCTAACGGTCTAATAAGGCACTTCCACATTAAAGGAGACCTCACTTTCATTTGCTTGAGCTGGTTATTGTAGCATGCTGGTAGTATACTACAGATCTTATATGACTACAGTGGAGCCTGAAAATGGACATGGAGTAGTCATTTTCTTTCATTGTTTAATTTCTTAATTGATTTCCAGGCTGAGTGACCGCTGCAGGTATAGCCAGTCCCCTTGCTGCAGAATGCAGTGTGGGATCAGCCTACTCTGCCTTTCACTTGAACTCCAGAGATGCTTCCAACACATTAGATCCAGGTTACTTCCTTTGTCTCTGCCAAATGTAAATGAGCGGAAGTTTCACAGATTTAAGTGAAATGTTACACTATTCCTTTCTAGCTTACGAAGACAGCAGCAGTAAGTGCCACCAACTGTGCCACAAAGAGATCATCTTTTCCATTCTGATACCAAAACACTGAAACAGAGAAACAACTGATGCTGTCAACTACTCACAAAGTAATTAAAATAACACAACAGAATAACTGTGATACTCTCCTTGCCAGAGCACTCAACCTCCACATTATTTGTATGATTTATTCACCATAAAATCCAAGTTATAGCTCTACAATGCATGTACTAATATTAAGGAACTCAGATCAAGTTTCTTCTATATTCAATAAGTATGTGAAAGTACTTATGGCAGAACATTTTTAGCTAATCTAATGTGATTCATTCAGATCACATAGGATCCTTCCTGCATGATTTCAGGAGAAACCAAGCTTAACTTCAGGGGCTCTCCTGCCCTCAGAATAAGGTCTTTAATTGCTCCTTGCTAATCCATGCCATCAGAACATAGATATACAAAGGCTGATTCAGTTTTGCTTTAAACTGGTGAATAATTAATTTGTTATATTTGTACTTAAGTTGCATCATTGATTTCTATTAGTGATCTTCTACACTTGCAAGTTTGATTAAAGCCGTAAAATACGACATATCTGTACAGATAGTGGTAAAATCCAAATTAACACATCGGTTTTCTAGATAAGGAAGCGACATTTCATTTTGTGACCCATTTGTTACTCTAGAACTTAAGAGAAATACTGAGTGATGTCTATATAGAGAATTTTTGTTTTCTTTTCCTACGTTACTGAGGTCAGCATTCAAGATGAGAAATTAAAAAACTGCTGTCTAGCGCAAGAATGTCCAAAATGGGTTTTTTCTATGAAAAAAAGGCTGCAATTTCAGCTAATGTTGGATTTTTCACATAAATATTAAGACATTGGCTTTCCTGAATGAAAGCTGAATTTTGCTCTAAACAAGCAAAGGAAATCAGCTCCCTAAATCTCTGTCAATTATGAAAGCAATTAATAGAATACCCGCTTTTGACAAACTAACTCAGAACTCATCCCAGTGAAACAGAAGTAGGACTGTTAAAAAGAAAGCACTCCAAGCAGATAATGCCACAAATAGCTCTGCTGAGAGCGTTCTTTGTCGGGGGGAGGACTGAACTACTCTCGCCAGCTGATACACTACATTCACTCATGAACCTTTAACATGAGGATGCACACTCAGAAGTCTCTGTATATCCATTCTTTAAGATAGGGGGGGGGGGGGGGGGGGGGGGGGGAAGATGACAAAAAGCATTCTACCTTGGTGATGAGAATTCGGTACTTCTCCACCAGGTGATCGTTGTTGTGACACCCTGCCAGCAACTGCCACACTTCGCCTCTGAGGGCCTCGGGGACACCACTCCTCACCAACGCTGACAATGTCTTCGGCCTCACGCTCAAATTCAAATGCCTGGGTGCAGGGGAAGGCATTGTTACTGTTATCCAAATACAAATAAAGAAGTACATGAGCAACTATGTGTAACATCAAACATGACAAATGGCAAGAATTCCAAGACAGTCCATATGTTGCCAGCATTAACTAAAATTCAAGTTATGGAAAAAAAAAACCAAAACCAGCCAGATTTGGAGAAGTATTTTCCAATCTATTTCCTTAATTCCCATTCCATTTAAACATAATATAAATACATAAAACACTCAACAAACCAAAACGCTCCAGCAGAAACTATAACTGGAGGACAGATACCACACTGAGTAAGATTCCGAGCTCAAACTGCACCAAAACAAGAATTAATCTGCAGAGGCATATACTGCTCTCTAGACTTCCTACACCCAAGCGGGCAGGTAACCTTCTAGGTGAGAGAGGGAGAGAAGACAGGCAAACAGAACTATTAAAAAAAAATTAAAATAAAACTGCACATGGTTATCTAACTATGTCCAAGCAGGTTCCACTGTACAAGCTAGTCCCATCCAAACAGTTTTTTCAAGTGAGACTGGTGATAGCACATAAATTACAGCACTAAGTTGTAAAAACTAAACATACATATAATTTATGCAGTTACAGAAAGTTAAGCTGAACAGTTGATTCGTTGCTTATACATGAAATCCCCAAAAGACAGAGGCCTTAAAGAAAATTCAAATTCTCTGCAGTTATGAAAAAAATACCTTCTAGGTAAAATTATTACAAGGACTGATAGACAAAGCCAGGCAAAAAACTGAACTTGTATCAACTACATTATCTTCTTAACAATAAGCTGGTACTTAATAAGGTTTGTTAACAGTCATAATAGATATATGGATGGTAATTTTATACAGACTATGACCCCTTGTTGCCTTTCTCCAGTCTACTGTGTTCCAACACAGCAATCTGGAGACTAACGATGCAGATATTTAAATCACTGTATATCGCACAGAACCTGGTACCATAATGTCCTCCTCCACTTTGTTTTCTCTAAACAGAATCAACTATAATATTTATATAATAATTACATTTATACCAATGTACCTTCATATCTATAGACTTAAAGATCATATATTTAGAGAGCATTTATTGTATTTTTATAATATATAATTAATTTTTAAAATTATATAAAATACTTGTTATATCCCAAATACCCAAATTCCTTGTAAAGGCCTACGAAACTGCTTCTGACCTCAGATCAGAACAAGTACAACAGTAATTCCAATGAATAGTCTACATGAACTGTAAAGCTGCAGACTATAAGCCCCACACTAGTAGGTTCTTCCAAACTCTTTCGAAATAAGAAAATTGTGTGACTCAGCAATTACAAAATATGAGCCAAATATTATTTCGAAATCACAACATACCAATGCATTTTTAATTACTATACAAATCTAATGACAGAATTTTAAAAACTAGCATGAAAATACCTGAACTCTGATTTTTTTTATGATTTTCAATCCTCTTATGTTAAAAGCTCAAGGATCATTACTTCCAAATACTCATTTTTAGTTAAGAAGCAAAGCCCTTTAACACATATTAAAGTTGTTGCCAGCATTAGCACAGAAGCACTTCACATCCTCTTAGAGCTGCCAAAACATTTTCAATGGGAGTCAGGTGGCTTAATTATCTTTGAGCCCTTGGAAGAATTACACAAAAAAATTCAAGTTGAAAGGAACTTTCTCACAGCAGCAGATGCATAGAGCTCATCTGTTAAAGATGTTTCTGTAAGTCTAAGAGAGGGAGGGAAAAGGGATCATATATCATTTCACCACAGCCTTCCCCTTCTTACTACCAAATTAGCGCCATATATTAGTTCAAAACCAAACTGGAAGTAAAAGTACTTATTCAAACAAGTACCAAGTAACTGCAGAAAATAAGAAATGCTAAATTGTTGTAATCTTAAAAAGAATCCTGGCTAAGTGGTCACATCAATACTTTTCCTCATCCAAAATGCACGACTTCAGACTAATCTCTGCTGTCCTACTCCTTAGATCCAATATTCTGTTCAGACCTTGGTTTGCTGGACACCACCTGCCCTGCTCCTCAGCAACGTTAAGAAACAGAAGGTAACAACCAAAGCCAGAGTCAAAATGCAGCATATTTGAGCTCAAGCTGATGTGGTGCCTGTCATTCCACTTCACAGAAAAAAACAACCAAAAAACCAACCCCCAAACAAATAAACAACTGAATTTTGCAATAAGCACCATCGCTTTCTTAGAACTGCTCAGGCTACTTCAAGATGAATAAAGGAGCCTTCCTGAAAGGAGGACAGGTGTCGCATTAGCAACTTGACTGTCAAGAAACACTCTTCTTGTAAATTGGCATTTTCTAGGAAAAAAAACAGAAGAGCTCGTATACTTCCTTCTTGGCAGGCTCTGGAACCATCTTCCTTTAGATAGGGGAGGAAAAGCATCTCCACTATCCAAGTACAGATCTCCCATATTCTTAAGCTACAGTTACTAAGATATGACAGCTGCAGGAAAAATTGGCTGCGAACTACATCAGAATTACAAAGAGGAATGGAAGTGATCTATGCAAAATAAAGATAAAGGAAGAGCTATGTTTTCTTTATACTTTGTTAAGTTTTTCTTTAACAAAATCCCAGTGAAACTCACAGAAAAGTAAAATGCTTATTTGAATAGAGAAACACTTAGAGACACAGCACAAGTAAATTTCTATTCAAGCATGCACTCAACAATTAAAATACTCACAATATCCTCTGAAGAAATCTGAAAACACAAAGCCACAGAATAAGGGGGTTTGTGGGGATGAGAGAGGACTAAATCCATACTGATCTCATCTCAACTGGCTTCTGGAAATAGCAACAAAAAGTCCAAGCAGAAGGAGCAAACAGAACACGAGCATTCAGCATGTGATACTGCCACTTACCATTTGGACAGCAGCTCTCCCCACGTCTCGAGAATTTTTTCTGCACACTCTTTGGAAACATCTCCAGAACCACTTAAGAGTGGTTCATCATTGTCTGCCAACAAAACAGAGGAGATCTATGAGACCAACACTCATCACTCCACCTCTGCAGATTTAAATGCTGCTCTCAGCTGTGTCACTGTGTGGCAAGAGCTCACTCCCCCTCGTCTGGGGGTGCAGCACTGTGTGCCTGACACAGACCAGCAGGAGTAGCCCCTTCTCAGGGGCGCACAGAGATGTGACGAGAGGCAGAAGACAAGCAGCAACATGTGAAATTCTGGCTAAAAATCTCACAAAAACAATTTACCATGAGGGTGGCCAAACCAATACAAGGGCCCAGAGAGGTTGTGGAAACCGCATCATTGGATGACAGTCAAAACCCAACAGCACAAGGTCTTGAACAAGCTATCTGAATTGCCTGAATCTATCTGGCTGGATTCACAGCGAGTGGGACGCATGATTAGAGAGACCCCCAGAGGTCCCTTCCCACTGAAGTAATTCTATTCTTCTACCTCCAACTTTTGGAAGACTACAAAAATTCTCAAAGAGCAGAACTTTCTGTATATGAAAAGCTACAATACTCATTGAAGCAAAAAAGACAATAAAATCAATGTGGTGCCACTGAGCAGCCACAGACTTGCCATGCTGTTGCACATCCATGAAAGTCCACAAGGTATTCTACTTTTAATTGTTTTGTACTTTTACTTTGCTAGCATTTTTTGGTAACTCCCCTGGCTTAAATTAAACAGCTTTTTGAATGAAATGCGTTCAAAAATTAGGTGGAGGGGGAGGATTAGCATAATCACAGTTAACTCTTTTTGAAAGCAATACTAACTCATGCACTCCTAGATATTTTTAAACAGAGCAAGTATCATATATAAAAACTATATTTCATTGATCAGTAATCAACATTGGTTCTGCATTATTGAGGAAATACATTCTTTTTCATTAAATCTTTCTCAGCTGACACCTGAACTTGTCAGCAAACTCTTGCAATGCTGCAAGTCATACCAACAGTAAACAAAATATGTGTGTGTTCCTGGTCTAGAAGAGAATACCATGGTGGTTTAGTGTCGTGGTTAGAAATTGCTTATGAATCACACATTGCAAAAGAGTTAATTTTCAAACCACTACCTCCTCCCGCCACCCACCTCCCCCAGAAAAAAAAGAAAAAAAAAGAAAAAAGGAAATTAAAGCACAGAAATGAAACAATTCAGTCAAGGTCACATAGAAGACCAGTAGAAAAAGTTACAAGCAGAAACTCAAGTCATCTGCATTTCAGCTCAGAGCTGTAAGGCCAGATGTTTATATACTCAGAACTAGCCCATATTTTGGCTTCAGAGAATTTTTAGAAAAATGAATACAGATCTTGAAAATGCATGAAGTTTCAAGCTGGGTAAGTCCTGGTACAGTTTTGTGTATTACAGATGTCTATACTCGCCCCTTCACTAAAGCATGATGCACGCTAATATTTCCAAATAATACCAGCTTCT
The DNA here is from genome assembly GCF_963210335.1 of Falco punctatus. NCBI lineage: Eukaryota > Metazoa > Chordata > Aves > Falconiformes > Falconidae > Falco > Falco punctatus. The sequence goes on from NC_137589.1 coordinate 43,690,663, forward strand.
CATCTTCACTCTCAAATCTGTTCACAGCTGCTCGGGGAGGGGCAGAAGCTACATGATAATCCCAAATTTTTAACAGCCTCTTTTCACATTGTTCCAAATATATCAGAGTGGAGGCTTCAGAGGCCTGGGCTGAGAAAAGCACAGACACAGAAGTGTCAGACAAGGGAGAGGCTGATCCAGGAATGCGGGGGTACTGGTTATTGAATACTTACAGCATTAAAAAAAACAAAACAAAACCAAAAAACATCAGCAGGCCAGATTCCGACTGGAAAGGATTCAACTTGTTTCATAACTACATTATTTACCAACCGTCCTTTCCCTTACAGTATGCAAAGCATACAATCCACTCCTTACCTTCCTCTTCATCATCCTCTGGAGGAGAAGGAATCATGGAGCCCTGTGACCCTGACTGGGGCAGGTGAAGCGAGGGGCTTGCTGTAGTTTTTCTTCTCTCCCTCTCCGATTCGCTTTCTAGGCACACAACCTCATACAATGTGTCGGAGTTGTTCTTTCTGTCCTTTTGCTTTATCTAGGAAACAAATTTCATTTTCCTGAGAAAAGCCGTGCAAATGCCCAGATTAGTGCGTGTAAGGCTCTGCCTTCTCTTTCTGGCATATGAGAGCTGAGAAATAATTTTTATCACAACCTCCAGCGAGGAACACTCAACCCTTGCAGCACCCAAGGCATCGCGCACACCTGCAAGCGCCTCTGCCCCTCACACCCTCGAACAAGCCGCACGCTTCCGCGCCAGAGGCGTGAGGAAGATCTGTTCTAGCTGGAGCAGGAGCCTTACTCAGGGCTGCCGTCCATGGGTAGCTCATCTGTTCAACCATAAACGGCCTGGACACACACAAAGATTCCTAAAGCTGTAAAAGCATCTGTCCAACAAACAGCCTCAAGAGAGGAAGGCTCCTCAATGCGAAGCAACTCTGCCTTTCTTTAAACATCAGTGGAAAACTAAAAGCAAAACCTTTAAAATTATGTCTGATTTCTCTCTTTAACTTTCTGGGGATACTGATGGTGGGAAAAGGACAGTTTTACTAAAAAGCTGTTTATTGTCCCACCATGGCAATTGTCTTTAGCAATGCTTCTAAGTCATCTGTCAGTATACACATGGCTGCAGGAACACAAGCTGTTGAGTCCCAAAGTTTATCATGCAGCCCTGTTTTCTCCTTAATTTTCAATGCCTTGATACCTTCCTTTCAGTTCAAGGAAGGTTTTTCTTTGTGAAGTGGTTCTAAAACTTTAATATAGTCTAAGGATTTATATTTTTTTTTCATAAATGAATAAAAATAGAGTACAAGAGGGAAGGTGAAGAAAAGAGGGAAGATTTATAATTATATTCTAAGCTCTCAGTGCTCAATTTTATCCTTTGGAGTATTAAAAATGAAGAGAAATGCATCAAAACTAAAAATGACTAAATCACTAAATGTAATCTGAGCAAATAAAATCCCTCCGCTTTCACCATTTCCGAATAAAGAAACACTGCCAAAGTAAGATAAGCCAATTCTACACAGCTGTATTTTTAATAGGCTAATCATGACTCCATAGAAACAGGTTTCCCTTCCAGGCTTATCAGGCAGTACATTCTATATTTGTTGCTTCCACTATGAATGTTGATAATCTTCCATTAGTAAACACTGGAAGTTGGATAACCTGACAGTGCCTGTGGAAAAAAGAGAATTAGCTAAGATAAGTCACAATGCCTGTGAATTTGGTAAGACAAAAGATACAGAATTAGCTAAGTAAGATAAGCTTCCTTTAAACTGCCAAACAGAAAAAGCAACTTTTAGAGGCTATAGAATATTTATAGCCCAACAACTTTCACTGTTCAACATCTCCATTGTTCACCTCAAAAATATCCTAAACAAAAAGACTGATTTAATCTGTGAAGAATTTTTCTAACTTAAATTTTGAAGGAAATTCTGAAGGAAAGTTTCCAAAATGTTTATTCATGCTTTACATAAAGACTAGGACATACACAAAAAAGAATCCTTAGTGAACCTTTACTCTTTATTACTACCAAGATGCCATTATTTGCTAGCACTGTCAGAGAAGTGCAAAAAGAACTAAGAAAAGCCTCTTATTTCATTCAAAACCTCTCTCAAAAAAAAAAAAAAGAATTTATCAAGAAATCAGGACTCCAACCTCACTTTTTTGGGCTGCGCCCAGAATTATTCAGTCTTGAGAGTGCATGTAACATCCACATTGTTACCTATGTATTTCTATTTCTTTAAAAAGGACTCTCTTTTCAGAACAATAATTTCTAAAGCAGGAGGATGGCAGCTACTTCAAGTATATCTCTTTAGTGACTTGGACCTTCAACTTTCCAGCCTTATTTTGAGAGTAAGTTATTGCTTTGTACTGTTACTTGGAATATCCTGGACAGAAATAATCCTTTCCTTTTCAGTATATAGGATAAAAAAGTAAGTTGGAAAAAACAGTACAGGGTTTTTTTTAAAGTTCTAGGGATTTTCTGTGGTTGCTTGGATTTTTTTTTCCTCAGGGCAAACCTGGGCTGTGTGTGAAATCTCTGCTTCCAACCACGTGCAAAGGGGAAGATAGCTTTCCACCAAAAATCTTTTTTACCTCCTAATTTCATGTGGATGTTTGTTCATGTAAAAAAAAAAAAAGTTGGATTTGTATGATAAAAATCAATGTAGTGACATATCAGATATAATGTCACCAGGATTATATTAAAGCGTTTTTTTCTTTCAACCCTTAATTTTCACATACTTACCCTACTAAACCGTTATTGCAAGCTACTCAGCATCACCCCAGTATGCAGATAAATCCTCTGTTCCTTCTACTTCTGTGGTTTGGCTGGGAAATCCATAAGCCTCTACGTAACTTCACAACCTCATCAAAGCTACCAAAATTTGCTTTGAAATGAGGACACCCAGCTTTTTGTGGGAACTTTAGATAGCCACCACAATTAGCATAATGAAGGACAGCTTTTCTAAAATTAAAAAGCATTTATTGTACTTCTTTGACCCAGAAGCAAAATGTTGAAATATGAACATTAGTAAACATTTTACCAGTCATAGAGAGGAAAAAAACAGAGTGAAATTCTGATCTGCCAATGGGCACTAATAACTACAATTTATCTTTACCACCAATGCACTTGTATTTATTCAGTATTACACCACAAACCTACCTCTCAAGTATCAAAACAATATAACTGACCATACCACAGCTATATTTGAAAAATAAACTTGCCAAATGCCAAAGTAACTGTATATATATTTTTTTTTTAAAGCGTTACCTGTTTCAATTTCAGAAAAAAATTTTCAGTAGAGCTACGTTTGCTGAAGGGCCAGAACAATCTCTCATTAGGTGAACAAACTCTGACTTTAGTCTCCAAAATGAATCGAACAGGTTCCTGAACCTCAGTTATCACCAAATCCACAGCGGTAGTCATGAACAATACTTTATCTAGAGAAAAAAACCAAAGTGATAGAATTAAAGAAATTTCATACAAAATATTCCATAATATTTCTCTTACTAACATGAAAGAACAAAAGAAACTTTTGCAGAATACAATTTCCCCCCTAATTCAACAACTCAAAAACCTAGAATTTTCAAAACAGTAAAATAAGATGACTAAGCACTATACCCTAGAGAGTAAGGAAACTTAAGTCTTCAAGCCAAGAAAATTATCTTGTTAAAAGAGAATAAAATTTTTACTTTTTCAAATCCCAGTGAAATGTATCAAAAATCTTAATTAAACATTATAAAGGGTCTATATACTTAACTCCATGGTGCAGATCTCTTGCCATATAACCTAACTACATTCTAATTGTTTTTTGGTTTTAGAAGTTACTGCGACAACATTTAAGTCCCACCATATTAAAAGTAGCATTTAAGACCATCTCAGCTGTGAGATTCAGAAAGTTGGCTATACAGTATGATGCTCCAAAAGGAGGCAACTGGATTCAGTGACCTATGAGATCTCTTCTGGTCCTAAATGATAAATGGTGTCCTTCAGGCAGGATGGCATTCAATCTAGTAATAGATTGTACCCAGCTGTACTCAGCAGCTGACTCCCATGACTTTTCCCAGTTCCCATTAACTTCGCCAATCTCTGGCATGCAACTGTGACAATAGATTGAAAAGATGATAATTCAGCTGACATCTTAAAAGAAGCAATGACAGATCGGTTTCAGGGCTCAAGAGCAATGCAGCATCAGCTATTTACAGATTAAAACACTCCCAACTGTATTTTCAAAGGTACGGGAATCCTTCTTTTTTAATTAGTATCTTGGGATTCAGAAAAATCTGAACTGACCACAGAAACTAAGCAAAGAAATCTGCAGTAGTTATTCAGTACAATTCTTGATGGGATTCTTACGAAGACATAATGGTGTGCAAAGCATCTGCATCCTGTCCTCACACCTACACAGCCTCCTACTAGGATACAGTTATTGCTACAAGGTATTATTGAACACAGGAGTTTTCTTCCAGCCTTCAGTTTTGCTTAGGTATTCACATTACATCTGGCATCCTACTTTCATACTAGGGGAGATTCTCAGAAAGTCTTTTTGCAGGATTCATCTTAAAGACAGAATTGATCCGATGCCCAGTGTGTGAGTCATTTGCCCTGGCTAGGGATAGCATCTGGCACAGTTCATACCTTTTGGCGTTTCTTCATTTACAAACTGGAAGTGCGGAGATTTTTGATTCCAGCTCCCAGTGATCACATATGATTTCCCATCAGAACTTTTACCCATGGACTCCTGGAAACAAGGTAAGTTTATGTATTTTTATTTAAATGAAAGAAATCTCTATATTATGAAGTCTCAGCCCCAAAAAACAGCTACTGCACTGGCAAGAGAAGGAGAAGTGTCTGAAATCCATGTGACATAGTCCTGTAACAGACATATTTCTGAAGAACAGATTTCCAATGCAATCTTTGGTCTCCTTGCTGATAACACAAAAAGGCCAATTAATAATAATTGTTATATATATGTATATGGTATGAACATGTGTCTAGTGAGACCTGAAGACCAATAGCTCAATTTGGAGGTGCCCATTTGACACAACTTTCAGCTCACAGAGGCGTAGGTAAGATCACAGCCAAGTACTTTGAAGCACAGGACTCCAGGCTACAAAGGCTTTGCTTTTTTGTTGCTGTTTGGGACAAAAAAAAAAAAAAACAAACACAAAAAAAACCCAAACGAAAAAATCAGGGGGAAAAATCCCCACAAACAAGAAAAGAAACACCTTTTCACGCTTCTTTTAAGCTGTTCTGGAAAACCCAAGGCAATCCACTCATTCTGGTCTCACTTTGCATCATTCAGTCTCTGACTGACAGCTGCCTGAGCGGTAAAGCATTTAAACATATAAGGCTTTAATCATGAACTTAGGGATGTAGTTCATTGCCTCTTAATACAAGAAAACAAATTAAATCAGAACACTCTCCTACAAGCTGCTGAACTTGTAAAGTTGGCAGATATTTCACATCAACACACCTTCTACTTCACTATCATACTTTAATACACCAGACATGCTTTAGTTTACCCTAAGCAGCTATTTTCTAAAATAAATTTTATTCTAAAACATCTTGAGATCCAGCTTTATTCAGCATTAAAAACACATGTTATTCAGGTATTCAGAATCAAGTCAATGTTTTATCTTTAGTGTTCAGCATGTCTGTTTTCCCACCAACCTCATTTTCTGGGCAATTCAAAGCCTGGTATAAAGCACAATTATTCACGTAGCATTGTACCTTTTTGGCTACTCACAACTGTAACGAGCATGCACTTCATAAATATCAGCAAGTTTGTTTTCGCAACACACGTGTGGTCAGATGATCTCTATCATCATTTTATAGATGGCAAAGTGAGTCATAAAATAGAGCTCTCTAACTCTCAGTGTTAAATATGAAGCCACGCGGGCCTCAACTTTTATAGTAGTAAGTACACTGTAAAACTTTTTATGTTGAAAGTACGGCTCTTCAATATTCAGCACTTCCAAAAGTAAGGTTCCATGTTTCTTTCTTTAGGCCCCAAACCAAAACCAGCCATAACTGACTGCAAAACCAGGCAACTCCCCTGACCAAGCATCAGGACATACTCTAATTCCGTAGCAGAGGCAGGGGTTCAACGCAGCTGCCCAAAGCCTCACCCTCCACAGCATAAGCTACAGCATCAATCCCCATCAACAAGCGTGCTTAAGCGTCTAAATCTTTTCTGTCTATCCTGAGATCGTGCACAATCATAATAAAAATTATTACTGAATACTGTCAATGAAAGATCCTTACCAAATCCAAAAGGTGCATGTCACCGCTCCGAACATCTTTCCCACGGCTAAGGAGAAGGCCAAAACATCTGCAAACCCAGACAAAAAAATTAAATTGCAAAAGTTAGACTTACTCGTAAACAAACCATTAACATTCCTCATCTAAATATTCGCTGTCATACATGACAACCAGCCCATGAATCCAGTAACACATGTCAACAAACCTTGACTTTTGAAAGCAGCATCAAGCAAAACAATGTCAAGCCAGTATTACAAACATTGAGTAAGGTTTCATAAGCTTATTTACAGTATGATTTTACCCTGCCTACAACAGCCTGGAAAGTTGTTCCATTATCTTTGTTTGCAAGAAACCGACACTGCTAACAAGGGCTCCCTACCCCACAGGACACCTTGGCCTGCATTCTTCTCCCCTTTTGGTTTTTTTTGGTAGACATATTTGCATAGATTTACCCTTTGATACAGACAAGAATTAGATGAAGCACAAAGACCTGTCTTTTTGAGTTCATTTTGCAAAAACTTGCGGCCCACAGTGATGTATTGCACCCCAGCCCCCGGTGTACCACACTGTCCTGCACTACGTTTCCGACAGCAAAGGCTGGGAGAAGCGGCACCTTTTCTCTATAGTACGAGCAGCACCGAACTCTGTCAGTAGTCAAAAACTGCTGTTTATTTTTAAGCAGTGAAAGACTTGAAGTCTGAGCTCTCCCCTTCCCTACACGGATGCTTCATGTTCCAGAATTCCAGACTGTGGCAGGTGCAAAGTGCACTTACAACAATATTGTCAGATGCCACAAGGAAAGCCTCAGCATTTAAGACAAACTGGCCACTGCAAATAAAAGCGGTATGTTTTTTAAGAAAGGTTTTGAAATGGCTATTTAGAGGGGATGTGACCTCTGATTCTGCAACCAGATCTGTGCAAGATTTGCCTGTGCCTGCATTGTGTCCCCTGCCACGCATGTGCTGAACAAACCGATCTGATCTTCTGCGCAATCCCACTCAAGAGAGATGGGCGGCGTTAAATTATACAAATGGAGTGTGCATAAAACAATTAATAATCTGCTGCCTCAGAGGAAAGAACGCAAAACATCAAACAGATAAAGAATTAAAAATAATAATCAGTGAACATACCTCTCAATAGCAAGTTCTTTGTTAGTTGTCTGTTGGACATAAATCACTATCTTCTTATCAGTTCCTTGGCGGAGTTTAAAGCATTGCCTGTCCTTGTCTTTGGGAACCGCACTGTTATTTATCAGGAAAGGAAAAAAAAACTCAGATCGTCATTTATATGTATTCCTTGCATGCATCAAAACCAGCATCAGACACTTGGGTGAAGCCAGCTTCTTACACAAAAGTACTCAAGACCTTCCTTCCTTGCACAATGAAACAAGCAATATGAAAGGAAGTGCAACATAATTAGGTGAAAACCAAGGACAGTTTTCAAAACATACACTGTGACTTTCTACTGCGTGGCATAGTGTTGTGAGACTTCCAGCAGCACTTCAAGAAAGTTTCTAAATACTGATTCCCCATGTAACCTGCCAGTATTATCTGTAAGCAATTACTTACAAGAAACTCCATACTGCTTGCTTTCACAAGGGACGCGTCTGCCATGGTACATGATAAACCACCAAGCCAAGAGAGTGCACCAGCCTTTAGACTACTTCCCTTATTTTTTCTCTACAGAGCCCCTTCTCCTAAATGCTGCAAAGAGACCCCTGAACGCCAATATGCACCCTAAAGTTTTAGCACCAGCATTGTCTGCTGAGCAGCGTAATTGCACTAAACACTGGACAAACTCAGCCTGTTGGGTTTTGACTTTCTAAGTCAACCACATGTTCACTTTTCCCATGGATATATAAATAATCCTTATTTTATTTCAGACTTTCAAACTACGCATTGTCACTCGCAGGAGCTGAAAGCGGACTGTGGAGCACTGCCCATAGTTTAACACCTCCAACGCCATCTGGGTTTGTATTCTGGCAGCAGGTGCTTACCCCGGCCAGGGAATGGCAGTCTGCCTTTAACTGGCAGCAGGAGTTTTGTCTGCATGGCCAGGACATGGATTTCCACATTTACAGCCAGTACGTGCGGTCAGAGCTCATTTTCCTGGCATGGCAGAAGTGCACTAGTAGTGACCCAGGGTGATGAGCGAAGGTAGATGAGCCGAGACAGGTTCTGGTACATTAAGAATTGAGATCAGAGACTGAGTACGTGGAAAGCGTTCTCTCAACTTCCAGGTCTGCACACGAAGGGGCAGTGTCAAACTGGTTCAAGCTTGCTATTTGAACCAAACCCTGTGCTGCACACCCAGCGTGGGTACAATTCTGCTTAGCTGGAGGCAAACATCCGCTTTTCTTCACCTTGTACAGGGTAGGTACATAGCTTTTAAACAAATGCCCTGTTCCAGCCCTAATGCAACTGTGGTTTTGTGGCTGAAAAGGTCCTTAGATACATCCCCACAGCAAAGGCTGTGGTTCAGCCTACCCAGGCTGGTTAGGACTGAAACAGCTCTTCCTTCTGGAAACCATGTAAGCATCAGATCCCAGGCTGGCTTACGCAGGCTGCACCACTGTGGCCATGCTGACATTGGTACCGAGCCAGCAAGACTGAACTTCAGCAGGCGCATCCCTGTGCGCCACAGCCACGCTCCCACCCACCACGGACCCCAGCAGCTGCTGCTGCACCCAAGCCCCAGATCCATCAGCACCTTTCAGCCTCAGAGCCTCAGCCAAATCGTTTTTCAGTTTCAACACTTGAGCAGTCCTCTGGAGTGCTGAATAAATACTGGATTGTTAAATGGGATTTCTTTATTTAATAAATAAAACTTGAGCTGAATGTAAATCCAAGAAGAGAAACATCTCTGAAGCTGTGGCTAGGAGCCAATGCGCTCAACAAGTCAGAGCATTTGGCAGACACACTGTACTGAAATAAAGGCACTTCAGCAATTACAGAACACTATAAATGGTTACATAATACATCTAAGGGCACTATGTATAGGCTAAGCAGACAAAATCTTTTTAGCATAAACTAAAAAAGGTCTTTTTAGAAACCAAGGTTATCCAGCATCAGACTTAACATGAAAACATTAGCTGATACAATGTGAAAATCTGCTCTAATACTCTCACCTTACACCACCACTTGCTAGTAACACCTGGCTCAGGAAAAAAAAATGGAGGAAAAATTAAATTAATTTTTGAGAACTTGGTCAGAAAACAGAACCTGTTAGAAACAGAGGCAAGCTTTGTTCATAAAGCTTTTTTGATACTGATGAAGAAACACTACTTTACAGATCAGAACAGCTGAGTATTTTAATGAAACAATCGTAGCAAACCCAAGGAGAACTAGTATTGATGATCTTTGATAATAAATCGGAATTCTGCCTTCTTTTCTGCTCTTAATAACTAATCCAGAGATCAATCCTAAGACATCACAGGGAAATGGTTACAGATGAAGGATTTATCCTTCATATTCTTAAAATGTATGATGTAACTAGAAGTTCCAATCACAAGGAGGAATACACTATGGGTTTCTACTAGGATAAAAACAACAGCACATCTACATAAGCAATGCCATTCAAGAAATTTGCCTTTCCTGGGCAGCACTGGAAGATTTCAGCTTGAACTATGCAACTGCAATAATACCAAGACACCATCATGTAAAGAGGAAAAAGTCCATCATGGACGGTTTGTTCTGTTACACTTTGCTCTCAAACTTCCCTAGAGAATTCTCTTTGTTCAACATATTTAAGAAAGGCTGAATTGAATTTATCCCATTCACGGAGCAAAAGCAAACCTAATGACCAAAACTAAAATGCAAAGTGATCTTTACATTCCAATATATTAGAACCTTCTGCCTCTACACAAATATCTTTCCTATGACTGTAAGTCAACAACTATTTAAGAAAAGGGTTTAATTAATACTATTTATTATTATTATTGAGTTTTTATATTTTGAATTTTAATATTGAATTATTATAATTGAATTAGAGACACTCTTATCACAAATTCATGATTGTATAGTTATTTTCTGACATCGGGTTGCATACAGACCCAGATGCCTGGAGACAAAAACCACATTATGGACAACTACACCTTTATTTAGTTCTGGAAGAGCAATGTGGGAAGATGTTTGAGATTTCAATCATCAAGCTCTCAGATGATGAAGCAGCACTAGATATTAAAAGTAAATGTGACTTGTGATGAACAGATTTGACTGAATGTTTCTCTGAAAAGTAAATTAAGTTTTTAGGATCAGTAAAATTATCTAAAAATTTGAATTTTTCAGAGTTTCTAGTTTTCTACACCTTCTTTCATGAGACATTATTAAAAACATGTATGCTTACGCCTCCTGCAGTATTCACACAGCCCCAGCACCTTTGAAAATCAGGCCAAAAACAGACACAACGCTGGATCTGAGAGCACAGTCACAATGATGCATTTTCAGCTTCAGCAGCAATTTAGCTGAACACAACTTAAAAAGCATTGCACAGAAAAGGGTTTAAAGACAAAAGAAAAATACAAAATGGAAAAAGCACTCTGCAGGTAGCACCAGGTTCAGTTCAACAACCAAGATGAAATAGTCCACACGGTCACCACTGTTTTACTTCCCAAAAATGTTTTGTCTGGGATTCCTCTAAACTAGAATAAGAAACTTTAAAAAAGGGGATTTAGGGACCACCGCAGGCTCACACTCTCTACTCACTCACTCTCCAACAGAATCAGACACTGTATGCACAGGAATGAAGAAGCTATACCTGAAATAGCCTTTCCCATCATCTTCTTTGATTTCCAGTGACACAGAGAAGGTGAAAATATCACTGTCTGGAGTCTGTGGGGTGGCAATGGCCGAAAGCGGGGTTTGTTTGGCAGAACGACGGAAGGCAGTGGCAAAGCTGTACAGTATTCGGCTCACCTACATTTAGACAGCACCAAAGAAAGATCAGAAAACTACAGACATACAGAATGCAGCAGCTGAAACCGACCTGAATTTTCACTGAAAAATAGAATGAGAAGTAATTATATGAAAATAATTCATTTTCAGCATCTAATTAACTGCTTTTCTACACTTCTTAGAAGGATAAACTATTAAATGTGTGTTCTTATTTCATATCATATATGACTATAATAATAATAATTATAATCATAATAATATGATTATATTCATATTATATAGGTTTCTATAATTAACTTGGGGTAGAAACAAGTCCAAAGTGATGAACTACATTACTTCTGAAGTGCCTGAAATACTTCATTTCAGTAATAACATTTTCATATACATAAGTATCCTCTGACAAAAAGATTCAACTTACAGCCTCTTGGATTTCACATCGGAAGACATGAATCCTGAAGAGTTCTGCATTGTAGTGGCTTTCAGTGAAAGCAAAGCAATCACTTTCAGGGGTTCCATCATGCCCTCGTACACAGAAAAGGATTTTATAGATTGGGTAATTTGCTATTTCTGTGTTTGTCTGAGGATCTAAAAGTCTGTTAAAAGAGAGAGGGAAAAAAACAAAGCTTGCACCTTTATAAGAATTATTTCAGCCAGATAATAACTTGCAAGCTTTAATAATTCAAGCACTACTGGAGAAAGTACATCACAAAGAAACTAGCTCCTGTCATTTACTGCACAGCTTGACCAGAATAATTATATTTAAATTGAACAGCATAAAAAAGTACAATACAACAGTCATTTCCACAAATAATTTCCCCAAAGTTTTAAGGCCACAGGGTTCCAAAAGCTAACTAATATGCAGCAGTGGATAGCCTCCTCCCTGTTAAGCCTTGTCTATCAGCCATTTTCCAGCTCTACAAACTAAGTACTTCCAAGGCTATTTCCAAAGTGTTCATCAATAAGCACTCCCACTACAGCTTTGGAGACACCTTGGATCATCATAATATTTCATACTGATCCTTGGGACAAAAAATGTCTTTGGTAAACAAACTCAAAGCATCACTTTTTCAGATCTCTTTACAACCTGCTTTTTCCCCTAAATGAAATTCGAAGTTGCTCGTGTCTCCTTCCAGGTAAATGGGTAGCTTGTTTCCTTTGCTAAAATGAAGTAAGATTAAAATGCACACAGTCACAGAGTACACCTGAGGGAGCTCCATACCTCACCGTTCCTTCAGAGACATTAGGCACTGACAGAGTCACATCTAAAGAAATCTGGCACTGGCTTCGTAAGATGGACATCATCCTGAGGGCTTCCACTTCACTGCGGGGAGCATTCACAGAGGCACAGCCCAAGTAGGTGAGCTTACTAAACACCACGCTGTCCTCATCTGTCATAGGTGTAAAAGGGCTTAAATCCTCACAGTCTAGGGTGAGACACAAAGTTGAAGGTAAGAAGCAAGACAAGGCATACATAAGGAAATTATCAGATTGAGTCATAACTAGCTAAATGACAAAAGCAACCAAGAAACACATCACAGCAAGTCAGGTCAGGCCAATACACTGCAGGGAAACCCTGCCTGAGAGCCAGTTACTGGTGGCAGAGCACAACACAGCTACCCCAACTATACAACCAGTTCACTCAGAGGCCTTCTTTTACGTATCAGTGCATCAGTTTTCATTACAGCAGTAAGATTGCACAGACGAGCTAAACAGACCAGTATTTTACACAGCCAGGCAAGTAACCATGACATTTCTGCACACACCTCAAGGCTAGTACAAGTGTTTTCAGGAGAGGACAGTTCAGCATATGTTAGCTCTTGTATCACATAACGTGACATTTACCACACTAGGTGATTATAACGGGAAAAACGGGGAAAGGCTGGTGGACACACCCATACCTACATTCTCCTTCCTTTCCCCACAGAAAGCTAGCTCATTCTTGATACCACCAGGCATATCCCCCCCCCCCCCTTTTTTTTTTCCTAACCTCCCTGGGATGGTTTCACTGGCAAACTCATTTCTGGTTTCTGGAGTCCTGCCACCAACACGGGGTTAATGGTAGAGGATGCTGAAGCTTCAAGGACAACAGGTTCTTCCCCATCTCCATCAGTTCTAACTTCTTCTCCATGGTCCCGGTCACTTGACTGATCTTCCATGGGTGGGTCCATCAGCACGTCTTCAAGCTCCCTCTGCAGCTGCTGTTCGCTTCCATTCCCCACAATCTAAGAGCCACAAACAGAGTTGGGACACAAAAAAAGACTGTTCAAATGAAAAGAAACAAACAAACAAACACCAAACCAGAAAAACAACCCCCTCAGGCACAGGGTCATTCATATGGCTTTTTCTGCCAACCAAAGCAGCAGTTAACAAATTTAACGTAGTTGCAACTGTAAACACAAACTGTAACATGCTTTAACAAATCAACAAGCTCAAAGCAGGAATTTTCTAGCACTGGGAAAAGTGAGATTACTTTCAAAGTAGTCTTTAATCACCAGCTACAAAGACTAGCTTATGATGGAAGAAACTTACAGCTGGCCACAGCCCAATGGTCCATAATAATTCTCAGAACAGTACCAGAAAGGGCCAAACATAATTAAATATGCTATATGGTCCATGGGCAAGATAGCAAGGTTTCACAGGACGAGAAGAATCTGGAACAGGATCCTGCCATCACGCTGAGGAGAAGAGGTAGTGTTTTAATTCCTAACACTCATCTACAGCCTGACTTGGCTCACTGAAGTCAATGTGAAAACATGAAGCAACCTAATTGGTGCAAAATTATGTCCTAAGCTAAAAAGGGCACCAAGACATTAATTTCAGGAAACTCTTAGGTACTGTATCTGAGGAAACCCTTTGTCTATTCTTCTGCAATTATTTGGGAAGTGACTGATGCTTTACGTAGTTTAGAAATTACACATGGAAATGAGTTTACAGAAGTGTTTTACCAGATGGAAGTCAGAGAAAGGTACTTTGTTCCAACACTTGAGCTGCTGCTGGTTATTATTGTTGGCACCAAACCTCAACCCTACGAGCAGATATGCATTTCTATATCCTTATGCATCTGTAAGCTTACCGACTTAAGACGCTACACGCAAGCTAATAAAATCCAAATTGTGCAACTAGCCCAAGTTCTTAAAAAGAATGTCAATGAAATCTTACTAAAGAAAATCTGTAAAATAGGATGGTAAAAGAAAGGAAGTAGTTAAAAAAAGGAGGAAGAACACAGAGCAGACTGAAACCTGCCCGTAACACAATCTCAGTATTAAAGCAAATTCCATCTGCCTCAAAACTAGCATCTCACGGTAGAAAATTAAATTAACTCGAAAGTACCTAAAGGAACCACCCAGGTTCTCACATTTTAACTGTAAATAAATCAACCTGAAGTCCAGCTAAGATTGCTGAAGTAACACTGGAACAGATAATAGAACGCCTTCACGTAGGCAGATTAGCCTTACAAATAATTAAATGTACCGAGTAAAACATCAGATGTCACTTAAATATTTGTATGTGCATTTCCACCAGGCATATCTCAGGAATAATTACAGTGAGATTAGAGGTTTCTCAGCCAAGTCAGAATTCTGACATATGGTTACATCCTGCACATCCCCAAAGACAGACAAACTTCTCAGTTTAGAGGGGAAAACGAAGAAACATGAAGCTTACTTACTGTCTTCTCTTTCACACTCAGACTCACAATCTCCAAATAATTATCCGTATCTGCAGCCTCTATCTGCATTGCACTAAAGGTGCAAACTGCATATTACTTTTCTGGTGAAAAATAACTAATGCACAAGAATATTAACAAAGAACAGAAACTTCTGACCTGGAATTACTCCAGAATAGAGCAAAATACAATTACTTTAAGAGAAGGGAAGTTCCAGATCCCTATTCTTCAGAAGAAAGTAGGCATAACATGAAATTCACAGGTCATGAAAAAAAAACCAGCAAGCACACAAGATCCTAGAGGCAGAAGGGACATTAAAAAAGTAATAACCTAGCAACTGGTTTACTACAGAATCTAAACAGCAGCAACAAAAACCTGTGCGATGTTTATGCTCTTGAAACTCATGCTCAAAGTAATTTTTTAGTATGGATTAAAATACATCCACGTACCATCTGGGATCATCTGCCAGGAGCAGGACAGAGTAATTGCCTTACTCATCTGTACATCCATAGAAGCATCAATAACTAGTTATAGGATTCCACAGATTTGCATTTTCCTCCCAATAATTTTAGTATTCATTTGCACAATTCATCATGGAAGCAATGGAAAATCTTGTACAAGCATGTGGTCAAAGGCATAATCCTTTTAACTATCAAGTTGATTACTCAGGTCCTTGCAGGCATTTGTCAGAAAGGTGATGATGATGACAGAAGATGCACCATACTACTTTACTGCACACAGTTTACATGTCTTGCAACAAAATGTAATGAATTAACTATGATGTCCTGCCAGCGCTGTTAAAGCCTATCTATAAAAACCCTAAAGCAACTTCTAGTTTACAGGTCACATTTTCTATGACACTTGAAGTTAAAATTCATTCTGGCAAAAATGCATCTCATATGTTTTTCCGCACAGTGATTAAACAGATGTCAGTCTGGGTTTGGGAAAGAAAGGGGAGGAATTTATATCCAGTGAGAATTAAATGTTGTAACGGTATGAACATAAAATGCACATGAAAAATGTTCTATTCCATTAAGATTACAAGCCAAAAAAGTCTGAACGGTGATCCACTGTATTTGGTAAAGTAAACTGTATCAATTACTTTATCTAGATACTGCCCTATAAAACATGACCTTGAAAATAGAAGCTCCTAAAAACAGTAGTGACAGGTAAAATACGAGTCCAAGTTTTTACGGTGTGACAGGAGATAAATACTTGTTAAAAAAAAATCAGTCTCAAATATTCTAAAACCTTCTCATCAAAATCTTGATTTAAGAAGTTAATTTAAAAGGATCCCTCCAAGAAAGCCTTCCTTCTCAGCCCAGACTACCCTCAGAAAGAGTTCTGAGAGCCACAGTAAATGCACGTTTGGGCTGGAGGAGCTCTGCTGTTCTCAGTCAAGTGCAACAAAGCAGCTGCCCAAGAAACGAGGCCTAAAACACAAACCAAGACTGACTTTCCATCAACCAAAGTCCCTTATGCAACCATATAAATTCACTACATCATGGGAACAGCATATATTAAGACGTAAACGTGCTCAGAACTTTACTGCAACCCAAAAACCCGTAACAGGCAGCAGAACAAAGTGCAGAACTCAGGGCAGAAGGGAGGACACAAGGTGTCCCCAGGCAACACATCACATAGGTTTGCTTGAGATAGAGGAGAGAAACCATTTACCCTAATCATTGTTTTCTCCATTTCTCATAAAACTGAAAACTAATTTTACTGAACCTTTAAATAAGATGTAGCAAACTTCCATTACAGCTACATGGGGGATTTACTAGCAGTGTAGTTTATTCCGTTCTCCTGATGCAAGTGCTGCTGGCCTCGGCTGCGAGAGGTCTCACTGCACCGTGCCGCTCAGCAACTCCAACAGCGTGCTCCAGGAGCCAGGCTTTCGAAAACCCAGCTCAGTCCCACTGGCAGGGGGTGAAAGCAGACAGGGACACAATACCAGAAAGCAGAGACAGCTAGCAAATTGTATTTCTGGAAAACAACCACTGACAACTCCTCTTCAAACTGAACCAAGTACTTCAGCACAGACAAAAAGCAGAAACACACTTATTAATTACGACCAACTGAAAAAAACCACAGTTCCTGATTCTATTAAAAGAAATATTTCTCTGGACTTTAGAAAGGACAAAAATAAAAACATGCATTAATTCAGTTCACAGCACTATTACTTCAAACCATACCATATCAACAAATTTGAAGTGAGAGCCTTAGGTTTGATATACAAATTTCACAGCCTATGGCATTCAGCAAACACAAGCCTAAACTTGTAGCACCATCCTCAGACTGCGCTTAGCAAATGAAAGATCCTCAAACTGCTTTTCTAAACAAATAAAACACCAGAAGAGGACACCTGCTCAAATAGTTTGCTTTTCTTAGTGGGCACATCAAAGCAAATGGGTTTTGACATATACAAACAAACTGACTTCCTTGTAAGTACCAAAGCAATTGCTTCTGGAAAAAACTCATCTGATTTGTTCCTATGAAATATACAACTTCAGTTTTCATGTTGTACTGTTAATATTAATTTTCCATATACTATTTAAACAGCTTTAGATATCACAGTGACAGTACTTTTAACATACCTCTGACAACCTTCACAACTCCACTTACCCACGCACACAACAAACAGTTTAATAACAGGGTACAACTGACTACTGAATCACTATTTGCAAGCTTAAAAAAAAAAAAAAAAAAAAGACACCAAGAACAAAGCCATGTTCTATGGCAATATGTCTCTCTTCTTGTAGAACAATACCAAAAGACAATGCCTGTCCCTAAGAACAGCTAAAAAGTCTTCCTGTTTCCTCTGTTACAAGTTTTCACCTCCTTAAGCAGAAGGAAGGAGGTTAACAGGAAGATCCCTGCGTGGGAGAACTCAGCCTGCGTACCCAAGGTTGTACACTTCCATCCATTGCTCCGACTGCAGCCAACAGCCCAAGAGCACATACTCAAACCACACATACTCTCAAATGCCACGATACTGAAAGGCTCAAGGTGAATCACTTTGTTCAAGGATTGTGCTCAGTCTTGGCACCAAATTCATAAAGCACCTGATCTTTTAAGACCTGCAAAGCTCTGTGACATTCAGTGCCAAATCAGGGAACAGCATAACTTTATTTTACAATCATTGATGATCAGGAGGCAGCAACATTAACGTTCTTCTTTCTTTATCAAGAGAAAGAGCATACCTGTAGCCAGCATTTTATAAACCACTTTGGAAGCAAACACATGAGAAAAATTTAAGAAATAAGCTTCAGGAGTCAGTTTGAAATTGATTAAGGATATTCTTCTCTGAAATATTTACAAGCTTTATGAAGATGACTTTATATACAAGTCTCTTCAATTTCTTTGGTTGTACTAAACAAGATATAGCATGTCCTAGAAACACTGCAGGACAGCCACAAGGCAATCGTTAGACCAGCAATACAAATAGTTCCCCCATGGAGCAAGAAGTGTTGCAGACTACAGCATTTCATGTTTCCAAATTTTCCTTGGGAATAACAGGATGGAATGGAAAATCTGGTTGACTGTGTCTGTTCTCCTGGGGTCTCAAACGATGCATCACAACTTTGGGAGCTATTTACATACACTGCCACGTAAGCATTCCCAAGGTAAGCACCACCATGGAGACTATTCTGAATTCTTAAGTATTTATAGCTGCTGGTATTTGCAGCATCTAGAAAGCCAAGCATGAGGTTACAGTCTTTTTTCACAGATCACCTGTGATTGTTCAAGAAAATTTCAAATTTTTTTAGACTATCCTGTAATGTAAAAGTGGCGATCTTCTGCATTAGCAATAAAACATAAGGGAACATTTTTGCCAGATTAAGTGAAAGTAAGATCTTGAGACTCTTAACTAATAGAATTAGCTTGAAGTCCTATGTAAAAGAAAATAGCCACTGAAATGGCATGTATTGTCCAGGACTCAAAGGAATGCAAGAAAAACAAAGCAGCTGGGAGGTAAAAGCAAGATGAGCAAAAGCATCAAGAAACGTTCAATAAAGTCTCTGTTACAATTGCTGTTAAGGAAAAGAGGAACACTCAGTCCAACACGCAGAACACGCAATTTCTTATCACCTTTAAAGACACTATTTTTAAGACATAGATGTGATTGTCAATATCAGACTCTTGCAATGGTGGAGTATCTTTCCATCTCCCACAAAGACCACACTAATTTGACTCACTCTAGGAAAGATCCAGTTTTCCACACATTAAAATGATGGAATTTGGAGTGTTCACCTTACTTGCGTTGCTTTGCTTAAAGACTGCTGAAATACAATTTGGGATGAAAGATTTTCTTTAAGTAAAGGGGAATAATAAAAAAAGAGTGACAAAGGTCTCTTTTCAGAACAGCACTTTTAAAAGTGAGAAGATGTCAATGCCCTTCCAATTCACACAAGCCTACCACGTAGGCTTGTGTTCTCAGATTCATGCCAAGTTGTTAGTTATAACTCCACTTCTACATTTCTTAAAGAGAACATTTCACATTGGGGAAAACTTTAATATATGTTTGAATTAACAGATATGGTCAAATCAAGTGTATGACAGCATTGCTTATCTGAAAGCTGTGATAAAATCACGGTTCCAAGTTCTTGACAATCAGTCTGTTTCATCCTAAGCACTTCATGACCGATTCTGCCAAGTGGGAAAAACCCCACAGGTAATGATGGAGAGAGATTTTACTCAAAACCTAATTACCACCTCTGACATCAGCAACAGTAACGCAAAAATTACTGGCAAAATCAATTCTTGAATAAGTTCTCCCTTCCGTCAAGTTTTCCACAATAAAGAAGTCCCTCTTTAAGCTCTCTATGGTTAGTTTTAGAAGGATAGGGAAGAAACTCAGGTTATTGATTCTTACCTTCAGTCCTGTTTTTTCATCATCACTACCATTATTTGTAGATGGTGTTTCATCCCCTTGCCTGGAAACCAAGACAAAATCTTCACTGTTAAGAGTGGATACCGAGTCTGAAGAGACACTGATTTTTCCAACAGAAGCCTTGTCATCCATGACTTAAAAAGGAAGTTCGATTCATGAATGAGATTAAATATGTTATAAACTCCTGAAAAACAAAAATCATAAAAATACTTATATAAAACTTCATCCTAAAACGCTCTTTTCAGAAACCTGCCAACTAGTCATAAGAAGTAACACATCTGACAGCATAACCGAGTGGCAGCTCTTCTGTCAGTGTACGCTCACAGTCCTGCTCTGATTTTGCTCAGAAGCATGCCACTATCAGAGCACTGGTTTCCATAGCCCACAAAAGGGAAGTTAATAGACCTTTTTGCAGTATTTCATTATTATGTCAGGCACCACTTTCTACACACACCACCACACAGGCCCCTGGAACACACACTACACCTGCTGCCAAAGGACTCGTGTTAAGGCCAGAGCTATAGAGTCCATTACTTTCCTCAGATAATCTGCCTTCACCTATGGTCATGCAAGAATGAATTTTGTAGCTATCAGAGCTCGCTGTATGCTGCGGTCTCGTTCTTTTGCCCCAAAACAAGATTTAGATGTGGAAGGATGCTCTAAAACCTTGGGACATACAGAATTTTACGAATCCATGCTGAATCTTCTGTACTGTAAAGAACAATAAAAGAAAAGATTTCCAAGAAGCAGGAAGAACAGCGTAGGCTGGATCAGTACTGAGAATCTGAGCCAACAGAGGATTTTAAAAAGCTGGAACTGGCACTGAGAGGCATGTGAAGAAAGGAACAAAAGGTGAAGTTCATCCGTACACCTTGAACTCTACAGCACAGATTCTCAGAATCCATGGCTCAAAACAGACTGCTGTGATAAAAATGGGTGACAAAAATTCCCAGAAACCCAAATATACCCTTATCACAATGGCTCGAGTCTTTACATACTCCCAAGCACGACCAAACCCAAGTGCTTTTTCAGCCGGAGGTTCCGCCCTGCGTTTGGTGGAGCCCTGTCCCAACCTGGCTTCCAGCAGAGCACCAAACAGCGGAGAATCATCGCATTCGTCCCTCAACCAAGAACAATGCACCAAAAATAGCAAAGCCTGCTTTTATTTCTATCAATACCCTTCCCTCCACAGCCACTAATATGACATGAAACTTGCCAGGAGGATAACAATTTTTTTTTCCCCCCTCTGGGTTATTTTTAACCTGATTACTTTACCAATTGACTCACTCTGTGGTCCTGAAATGTGTTTCAGTGGACAACTGAAGCAATGCATAAGAGGAAGCACAGATGTGGGTTGTTCATGAGTAACAATATACCTATGATTATTGGGTTTCATTTTCAAAGGCATTTAAGTTATTTAGATAACCTTTCAAAAAACATTTTAAGATCCACTGACTTGAAATGAGAATTACTGGCTGAGAAATGTAGGTATTTTGAAAAGTTTTACTCACTGTGTGTGTCTAGCTAGTATTACTTGCATGTACCTTAAAGATAGGTCAGAGTTCTCATTTCTAAAGATGCTTTTTTTTTTTTAAAGAATTCATATTAAAACATTTCTAATTCCCTACTGCACCATCTATATATAATACACAGATCACCTGAAAATTACTAAATCAAATATTCTGAAACAGATTAAAAACAAGCTTCAAACACCTAAGATGCCTTTAGCTTTACTGTTTCCATTCAAACAGTGCAAACTTATATGCCACACAAAGACGGCATGAATAGAAGAGCGGACTTTGATAGCAAGCAGCTGTAAAGATCATCTAGGCAAGGATCAGTTTAGTAATTTATTTTGGTATAGTACATCCATCTCCAAGTGTTAATTTCAGCTGTATCCAAAGTCTTTCAATCTGACACCTTTCACCAACATTAACTTCAATTAAAGAAAAAGCATGCCATGCTTTTCCATACTCCTCCTTCTAGCAGCACGGTGTAAACAGACACCACGCTTGATCCTGCGGCACAGCTGGCTTAGCCTAACCCCGACGGTGGTTTCACAATACAGCATTGCAACAGCAAAAGCTCTCAATTAGTCCAACTTTGCCAACATTGAGCAAAACTCTTACTGAAATTACACAAGATAAGAGAGCACAGGAAAGGGGACAATGTTAGTAGACTACTCTAAGGAGCTCTTATTTATTAGCGATGTACCAGCAAGCAAGGCTCAATGGCCCAGCCGTGCTGGAATCAGTCACAGAGGTTCGCTGGATTAACGCTCAAACAGTTGAGGTACAAAAGCAAGGTCTTAAAACACTAAAAATGCTGAAATATTGCCTGAAGTTAATGAAAATTTCCACATCCCCATACTTTGCTTTGCATGCATTTTATTTCCTCTGTTGCTTGTTATCAGTTTGTTCCATGCAGATTACTGCACGGATCATTTTACCTGAATCAGAAAATTCACAATGGCAGAATCAACAACAGGAAGCCCATGAGCTCGTTAAAATGTGGGCCAGCCTAGAAGGGCACACATCAAAGCCCAGCAGAGCAATTAAGTGTGGCAGGCTTATTACTCCTCTGGAATCAAAAAGCAAGAACAAAGAGCAACAGTAACAGTGCTCTGCAGTAATACCTGTAACTCGCCTAAGATGCGAAGTTTTTCCTGTTGCCCCAGTTTAGAGAAGTAGGGGAAAAGACCCCAGATCTCAAGTTTTAATCATTCTCAGAAGAAGCCAATGTCTCATCCCTTACATGGAAAGAGACTTTGGTTTCCACATAAATAAAATATGATCTTTTGAATTCAGCATAGTTTAGTTCCTGACATAAAACTGCACCACAATAACGTAGTATTTGCCGGAAAACACCTTTACACCTCTACGGGAGATGGAGCATCTAGGTAAAATGCACACCAAGAGGCACATTTTTACCAACTTATTTCTGTGCTCACCCACGTAACTAAGTGGGTATCCCTAGCCTCTCCTCACAAAAAAGATCATGAGAAAAAGCTGCAAAATGAGAAAGTCAACACGGCTGGTTCTTGGGTCACTGCTTTCAGTTTTATTTAAAAATCTAATTCTCAGTGCAAATCACCCTCACTGCTGCTGCTATACAGTGCTGCAATACGAGCCCAAGAATCATACTATCTGGTAAAGGACTGTTCTCATTTACCTTTAAAGCAACCAAACAGCAGCAACCTACCTTACTCTATTCAAGATAACATGCAAAGGAACAGCAAAGACACCATCCATCATGCTAAAATCTCAAACTGGAAAACAAACCTATCAAAGTTCAAGATTAGTTACACAGATTTATAAAATATTTATCCTTTACTTTCCTATCCTCTCCGAAGTATCTGGCACCTGACCTGCAACTTGTGATCAAATTTTTCCTTTTAAGTACCGCCAGAATGAATTTAAAAGAGCTTAAAACAAACAGTATATAAGGAAAAACCAGAACCCCTTCCATTTTACATTACTGTAAGAGACTGACGCTCGAATGCCACCTTGAGACGTGCAACAAGTGAAGCAAGGCACTCATAACTGCAGCTGGTCTCGCTCCATTTCCAAGGAGCACCTGTTTTCTGGTGTTCGGAACATCCACAGCCACACTAAAAGCCAGAGGGTAAGCAGAAAAAACCCAGTGTTTCAAGCATGAACTTTTCTGACTGTTTAAAACAGCAGTTACCTTTAAGTCAACTGCAAATGCATTTTAGTAGTGAATTTAGAGGGGAATACAACACAGAATATGCTTAAGTTTCGGGTTTTCAGGGTAGAAAAGAGAAAAAGCTTGAGAACAGGCATGCAAACTAAAAAGGAAAAGAGATTATTTCTTTCCCTGTTCACATCTTTCTCAGCTTTTATACTTCTGCTGCGATTCCTATAGCAGTTCCGCAAAGTAACAGTATATCTGATGAAGAATGTACCAGATACAGAAGAACAATATAACAATAGGAACTAAATTACTGAAGAATAGTATAATTCAAGAAGCTACCTTGAACAACAAAGTCAGAAAGCTCAGCATGCAAAATAAACTTAGATCCTCTATACCCTAAAATACACAACCATTAAGTATAACGTTAAAAAACATGGAAAACAAGGAGGTAGCATGCAGCCAAGACACTGAGCTAACTGATTCAATACAAATTGATTCACTGAAAATAACAAATTTTCTGTTTGTATTCCTCTGGCTTTATGCATAGCTTAACAATAATAGCCAGTACAGTTCAATCTAAGCTTACAAAGTTCTGCTTTCCTAGTTTTCATCATTAGCATCTTGGCGTGGGTGACAAGTGGAATTTGTAGCAGAGCTCAGAAGCTTTCCAACGTACTTTGCAAAGCTGTGTTATGACAAATAAGCCAGCATTCTTTAGAACTCAGCTCTTCACAGTCTTTGACATCTATGGCTTTTTTACCTTCACAATTCACATAGAGTACACTTACTGTTTTACAAATTCACAGCGAATCCTGAAAAAAAAGCCTGGAAAATACTACAGCACAACACTGTCATCACAGGCAGTCGTGCCAGGTGTTTCAGTCTGAGCAGCGTAAGAGCAAAAGCGATGTCACACTGACAGACACATGGGAAAGGAGCTGTAGTTTGACTTTTTTGAGCACATACACACCGCCTGTGTCTTACAGCGGCTTTGGAGAAAAAACCCAAATACACAAGAAAGATCAATCACTTGCAACTCACCTATCATGTCATTAGTTTGCATAATCACATGTTTGATTTTACCCACCTTCCCTGTGCAACACTCACCCTTGAATGCAACAAGTATTTTGCACTCAAGATGAAGCAAAGAAGCCACTGAAATACTGCACGTGAAAATAAAGATTCAGGATGACTAAAGGGAGTGATTAATAAAAAACAGCAACAACAATACTAACTTTTCTGCTCACTTTAAACACACTGACAGCCAGAAATGTTCTTGCTAACCTCAATAGCCAGACAGAAGAGCAGTACATTATTTGGAGATATGCTGCCTCAAATTTCACCCCTCCACCCCCCTCCTAAGAGCAGAGGAGTGAGTGAATCATTAGACACTGTATGCAAAACCAGGCACCAGACAAAACACTTCAGCTAATGCAATCTTTGTTAACAGTCCTTAACAGATCCATAGCTATTGCCAAAATAATTTTGCTTTTAATTTGAACTATCTGCTCAGGGGACAAAAGTCTAATTTTAGGCTCTTGTAATCCCAGAAACACGCGGCAGGTCCTGGGAAACCATGGTATATAAAAGAAATGCTGACACCGCCTTAGCTAACCCATCACAAGAATGTCACTGGAATGAATTAACTCCGAACGGCTGGTTCATCCGCTGGCGCTCCATGGGCATCAGGGGCTGCCTGCACAGGGGAGCTGGGACACACAAGGACACAACACAGGCTGGAGGCTGGGATAAAGGCAGCACAGCCAGCGGCTAAACAAACTCTGAAGCTGATGCTCTGTACACTTCTGGAGCTCCTCTCTCATTAGGATTCAAACAGAAACGGAGTTACGCTCACCAGGCAAACACAGCACTGCAAAGACATGCTGTGAAAGAGCTGAAAAAAGGCGAGTTACGTTGGGCGCAGGCTGGTGAAAGCTGGCTGCACGTGGGCTTGGAAAAGGAAAGGAAACTCCTGTGCCAAGCTCCATTTGCTAATTTGTTTACTGTGTACACAAAAATAAGTTTGCTCAGGTCCTTGACCTTTTAATGGGAAGCAGAGGCCTTTAAAGAAAATGCAGTATTTCTGAAATTTAACTGGCAATAGGTTAGCCCACGCAGGTTTGCATTTTCTGATGAAGTAGCCAAAAATGTCAGGAATCCTATCAAGTTGTGCTTTAACAAAAGGAATAAAACTGGGAATACAGCTCAAGCCATAACTGTACAACAAAACAGGTGCGCAATATGGGTCTCTGACTTGTCTTTAGCAGCCATGACCTGCTGCCTCTCTCCAAACCTCTCCCGAGTGTTTTTCCTCCTCCTCTCTCCCCCAGGATGCCCAGAACACGCAAAACTACACCGACAAAAACCACCAACTCTACTTCCACCGCTCCAACCTTCACTTAATTCTTGCTGATCTGCGTTTTTAAAGCAACTTAGCACAGCCTGTTTACACTCAGTTTTCACCCCGATACAACCAGCCCCAACCCTGCTGCTCTGGGGGCGGTCCCGGTGGGATACACGTCCCGGCCACCGGGAAGGTACAAAACTACCGAGAGAAACACCCGTTACGGCACGTGAAGCCAGGAAAGGGGTCTGGGCGCAGGGAAACGCCACACCGCCGGATCCATATGGAAGCAACAGGCGCCAAGCCGCACGGCCCGGCCGCGGAGCGGGGACCGGGCGCCCGGCCGGTACCTCAGCGCCGCACCCCGCGGCCCGACACAGCACGGCCCCGCCGCGGCGGCCCTGGGGCACCAGTGGGTCCCCCGGCTGGAGGGGCCAGGCCGGCGCCCCCAACCCCCGGGGCTGCCGAGGCCGAGCACAGCCCGGCGCCCTCCGCCCGCCCCGGGACCTGGCGGCGCCCGGCCCCGCTCCCACCGCTCCCACCGCCGGACGGCCCCGCGCCGAGGCCGCGGCCCCTGGAGGGGCGGGAGGGCAGCGCGGCAGGGGCAGACGCGGCCCGGGACGGCGAGGGAGGGGCGCGCCGTTGAGGGGGCGCAGCTGCCGCACGCCCCTCGCCGACCAGGGACGGGGAGCGGTGGCAGAGCCCCGGAGCGGCGGCGGGGCAGTGCCCGCACAGCGGCTCGCAGGCGCCGCGGGAGCGGGCCAGGGCCGCCGGGTGGCGGCGGGAGAGGGGCGGCCCAGAGGGCGGGGGGGGAATGGGGCGGACGATACCCGGCCGGCAGCGCGAGCCCCACCTACCCCGGCCGCCGCTGCCGCCGCCTCCCGGTGCCGGGCCTGGGCCGCCGCTGCCGCCCACCACGTGACCGGCGGAGGGGGCGGGCGCCCCGCCAGGCGCTTCCGGGTGCGGGGCGGAGGGCGCGCGGGCGCTTCCGGCGGCCGAACAATGCGGTTCCGAGTCGCCGTCCTGGGCTGCGGCGGCGGCTGTAGGTCCCGGCGGGCCGGCGGGGCGGGGGCGGCGGCCCCGGAGCGGGGTCCGGAGCGGGCCGCGACTCCCGCTGCCCCCGCCGCCGCCGCCTCTGCCGCGGGCCGGGTTCGGCGGGCGGCCCGGCCCGGCCGGGGGCGCGGCGGGGCGCGGGGCCGCCCGGGGGGCGCGGCTGGCGGCCGGGCCAGGCCCGGCGCGGGGGCGGCGCGACCCCAGGCCCGGGCGGCGGCTCACGGCGGCTCTCCTCCCCTCTCTAGGTCCGTAGCCGGAGGCCGCGGCGTGCGCTGCGGCAAGAGCGGCCGCGGGTGCCAGCGGGGGGACGCGGCCCGGCGCTACAGGTACCTGCCCCTTCCCTTCCCTGCGGCGGGGCCGGGCGCGGGGCGGCGGGAGCGGGAGCAGGCGGCCTCCCGCCGCCTTTGCAGAGAACTTCGCGTTCGGGCGCTGTTTGTAACAGTGGCGCGGGCACTCGGCCGAACTCTCCTGGAGGGAGCATCGCCTTCCCGGTTATCGGGAGTACGGAGCTCTCCTGGAGCATCGCTTTCCCGGCTATTGGGAAGCACGGGGCCGGGAGCCGGTGGCTGTCCGCGGGCAGTAACGGCGGCGACAGCACCTGCTTCTAGCCGGGGGGCTCCCGGCCTGTGGGGTGCGGCCAGCCGGGGGGAGGCTACGTCTGCCCCCCTCCCCAGAAAGAGGGCTTGGGGGTCATTTGAGGGCTTTTTCTTCTTTACTTTTTTTTTTCCCCTTGGGGATCAGTAATAGTGGAAGCTGAACAAGTGCCAAGGCAAGTCTCTTCTCTTTTTGGCTTCTTACGATGTGGCTCTTGCAAACCGCCCGGGAGGGCTGAGTGGCTGGAATAGCTGTGCCAGCTTAACGGCGCAGGGTCATGGCACCTTGGCGAGGGCCCTGTAACTGCATTTGTGTTGTAGTAGCCCAAGGCAGAGAACACAGGCTTACCAGTAGGCTTCCTTTGTCACTTCTAAGAGAAAACAAACTGTTTGGTAATGCCTGAAATTCACTGAAGATACTTCATGGAGATCTGTTGCTGCTGTTCATATCTGCCAAAGGCTACTGCCTCATAAAGTTAAACTTTTTGCCCTAGGAATGGGTATGAGTCAGGCAGTGCTGAAGACGGGATGACTGCAACTGGCAGATCTATTTTCTGTAGATTCAGCAGAACTGGTTGTACTGCGGAATGATGCTACCCCTGTTTCAGAACTTTCTATGGCCCCTTGTTTCTGAAGGCTTCTGAAATCCTTCAGCAATTTTTTCATGCCATACCCTGGAAGATATACTTGATCCAAATGATAACTGATCATCAAATTGAAAGAACCCTGTTTATTAACAGATACTTCTAAAAATGTTCTTTTTTGAACCCTTGTGTATTCACTCATTTACACTGGGCGTGACTCCATTCCCATTATGTACACTGAGCTGGTATTTCATGCCCAAGAGAGCATTATCTGCTTTTATCTATAAACTTCAAAGCTTCCTTTCAAGCTTTATGTGGTGTTTGTAGTAGTTGTGAGGTGTAAGTTTTGCTTTGTTTTGTTATTTTATCTTGCCAAATCTTGCATCATTTAGTCTTCTGTGATTTCTTCACTTCCTGCAATCCCAGTTCTCTGGCAGGGTTGCGCATGAGCAGTGTTTCATCAACAATCAGTGTAGTCTTACAAATTCTTGAAAGAACTGTTGAAAGACAGAAGATTGATACTTGCTTTATGGAAGATGCACTGTTCTTTATTCCACGTACTATCAAACAAGAAGAAATTTCATAGAGGAGTGATTTTCCAAAGAAGAAGACAAGAAACAAGACACCCTACATTCCCTGGTTATTCAGAATGGGGAGCCATGAAGGCATGATTTATATAATGAGGGGCCATACAGAAGATTTTTCTGTGATCATCTTAAAAAACAAAACAGAACAGCACACAGCAAACCAACCCCGGCAAAAAAAAAAAAAAAAAAAAAAAAAAAACAACTTAAAAGGACAATCTAACATGGTGCGTTAAACCCAGTGCTGCAGATATTGCAAAGCTTGCACAGGCCTTCTTGCTAAAATCTGCCATGTCAAAATTGCGGTTACTGCTGATGAGACATGTACATCAATATTCCTGCAAATTGTGGAGTGTCCTAGGGTAACCGTAGCCATTGTTCTTGCAGTGTAAGTCTTAGGAGCACTGTATGGATAGATACAGAAGGTAAAGAGGGATGTTTGTATGTCTGGCCAGTGCCAGCGTTCTGTCTCACTTTGAATTAATTTGTTATGAAACCTATTTAGGCATTAAAGGAAATCAAGAACCAGAAGCTAAAGGAACGTTCCTTAGCTGGTAAAGACAAAATCTCTGAGGAGTTTTAATGTAGAAGCAAAGCTTAATGAGAACAAACACTGCTAAAAATACTTCTATGGTTTCCCTTTAAATTCCAGACAAGTAGTTTGGAAAACATCTTAACTCTTTAGGATACTGCTTCACATCACCTCTATTTTATATTCAAGCTTCATTAAATTAAAAAAAAGGTAAAAGATACTGTAAGGCAAGATGTAAATTTGATTTTTTTTTTGTTTACTTTAACTTGTAATGGACTTTAGTATGTATCTAGAATAAAACATCTGATTAAACACACTTTATATTAATACTTTAGACCCTTCTAACTTGCATTTTAGAAAACAAAAAAGTTCTCACCTGGTTTTTTTTTTCTTGCTGCTTTTCCTTAGGTGTGCCAAAATGTCAGAAAGATCAGATATTCTTCACTTCAAGTTTGACAATTATGGGGATTCGATGTTACAGAAAATGAACAAATTGAGGGAAGAAAACAAATTTTGTGATGTCGTGGTTCATATAGATGACGTTGAAGTTCATGGGCATAAAATTGTGTTTGCTGCTGGCTCTCCCTTTTTAAGAGATCAGTTCTTACTAAATGACTCCAGAGATGTAAAAATCTCTATACTGCAGAGTTCAGAAGTGGGAAGGCAGCTGCTTCTCTCCTGTTACAGTGGCATTCTGGAGTTTCCCGAAATGGAACTGGTAAACTACTTGACTGCCGCAAGCTTTCTGCAGATGAGCCACATTGTTGAGCGATGTACGCAGGCCCTCTGGAAGTTTATAAAACCGAAGCAGCCATTGGAGAGCAAGGAGTGTGAACAGCAAAGTGACTCCTCTGAGCTGAAGGAACATCAAGGAGACGATGACTCTCTGCAGCAAGATTCACCTTGTATTCAGCCTTCAGAAGACAGTATGGACATGGAGGATAGTGATATTCAGATCATCAAGGTGGAGTCCATTGGGGAGGTAACAGAAGTTAGGAATAAGAAGGATCAGAACCAGTTTATTTCTTCGGAACAAACCGCACTGCATTCCTCAGAGCCTCAACACTTTCTTATCAACTCCACCGTTGAAAACAGGACAAGTGAAATAGAGCAAAATCACCTCCACAACTATGCCCTTTCATATGCTGGCAGTGATAACATCATTCTGGCCTCTAAAGATATGTTTGGGCCTAACAACCGAGGTATCGACAAAGGCCTCCAGTGGCACCATCAGTGTCCAAAGTGCACAAGAGTATTTCGGCATCTGGAAAACTATGCTAATCACTTAAAGATGCATAAGCTATTCATGTGTCTACTCTGTGGCAAGACATTCACTCAGAAAGGTAATCTTCACCGGCACATGAGAGTGCACGCAGGCATCAAACCGTTCCAATGTAAGATCTGTGGGAAAACGTTCTCTCAGAAATGTTCCTTACAGGACCATCTCAACCTGCACAGTGGGGACAAGCCCCATAAATGTAACTACTGTGACATGGTTTTTGCGCATAAACCTGTTCTGAGGAAACATCTTAAGCAGCTACATGGTAAAAATAGCTTTGACAATGCTAATGAAAGAAACGTTCAAGACATAACCGTGGACTTCGATTCATTCACATGCAGCGCTGCTACAGACAGTAAGGTCTGTCAGCAAGCTGATGCAAGCCAGGTACTGGATGCAGGGAAGCTGCCTCAGGCTGTGCTGGGTTTAAGAAATGATAGTACCTGCGTCAACTAAGCAATTAAAACCAGCCCTTTATAGGGATCGTGACTGAGAGGAGCAAACAGTTGGTTTGGGCTCTTACCTAAACTAGTGGTATGCCCTGCAAGGCTACAGATGGATGGCTGGCGGGTTGGATTGCAAAACCTGGCAGGTCTTCAGCCATAGTTCTTAGTCTTACTTGATATTTTCTGTGAATAGCGATCTTCCTTCAGGTTTCTGTCTGTGTCTCTACTGTGGATTATGGGGTTAATTGTTTCATTTCTCTCTGATTAGGAGACTCAAGACTAAGACCTTTTGAAAGACTGTCGCTGTGGGCTGCAAGTAAACCATCTGCTGTACAGTTAGAGGCCTCTCTGTGTCTGGGCAGATGGAGGAAAGAGCAAAGAGGACAAGTCTGTGAGATAACCCAATTTTTTTAATTTTTTTTTTTTTTAAAGCACTGGATAACCGAAAGCACTCCATATAGTTAAATTTAAACTTACCTCTTAAAATTATCTTTCTCTGATCTTACCCCTAGACCCCTACAGTTGAAATGAAGTATTTTTGCATTGCTTTTTTGCCCTTATAAACTCTTTCAAGAAACTTCTGCTGCCAATCAATGCTATCATAAAAGCTCTCAGGGTTTTTAACCTCGACATGCATTATGAAAAGACAAAACCCTAAATGATTTGGCAAGGTTAGCTGATCGTTGCATAGAACTGTTCAAAACGAAAATAAACTGCAGCTCTGGAATGTGAGAGGCCAGTGCCTGGAGTGCAAGTATGACCTATTTCTTGTGCTGTCATACTTAGAATTTTTAAAGGCCACTTACCAGTGTACGTACCAAGACAAGCTAAACATTTCAAAACTAAAAATAACCATCCATCTTCCATAAATTTGGTATCACATAAGCCACAACAGTTTTTGGTTCAAGAGCAAAGCTGGAGTGGAGAAATACTGCTTTTTTGACACTGTGAATAGAATCTGTTTCAAAAGCTGCAATGTGTAACAGCTCCATGCTTGCTTTTGGGTTTTATTTTGCTTTTTTTTTTCTTCCCCCAACCTCCTGCCATTTAGTTCTTTTTTACCTCTCCTTGATATCTAATAAGGGCCACATGTCAGTTAACTTAAAAAAAAGGATCAAAAATACCTGCCATGAGAACATTAACAACAAAGGTTTTTGATTTCTTGGATGTTCAGAGAATATTATTATTTTTTTTAAGTGACCTGCATAGTTCATGACCGTTAGTGTTTTACAGAGCCTAGGATGAGGTATAGGTAGCACAATTTCTGTAGGTTAATATATCAGCTATTGACTGTACTCAGCAATACCTCTTGTATACCGCCTTAAACATCAAATGTAGCGGGAATGACGTGTTAATTGGGATTCTGAGATTATACCGTATCGCTTCTCAAAAGTGCCGTGGAATTATCCGCATCCCAATCAGGCTGAAAGAAACTAATTTATCTGAGGAACACCATTCCCAGTAGAACAGCACTCTTATTACATTGAAGTGTAGCATAGACTAATAATCAAATGGCTGATCCTCGGTAGAGAACTGCTGTTTGTATTTGGAATAAGTGTTTCTTCCAGTGCAGCTCTTTTCCACAAGGTTTGCCATGAGGCTGAGATTATGCTTCCTACCTAAAAGTAGTACTGTTTGTGTGTTTGAGTGAGGGGGTGGGGGTGAACGGCTGCTATTGTATGGTTAAAAATGCTAAACAGGTATGACCAAAGGTGTGTTAGAGCAAAAAATGTTTTGTATGTAATTAGCAAAAGTTGGTTTTGATCTTCAGATATGTGTGTGTAGAAGCCAGGATTTCCTTACACAGACATTACACTGATGGACGATAAAAAGCATTAATGTTGCAGAACGCTTTCAGAAATCCACGTACTTTCAAGTAGAAAAGGAAGGTGATTCTGTGAATCGTTTTTTGCAATTGAGTTCTTAAACTACTGTACTTGACTGTTACATGAACTATTACATGGACAGCTGTGATGTAAGCAATGGAAACGGAGTCAGGGCATTACACCTTTCAAGTTGTAGCAAATATATTTAGGCCTAAGATCTAACTATTTGGAACTTTTTAAAGTTACTGTTCAGGTTCATGGGGCAGAAAATAGGTTTGCATGGCAAGAAAAACTTTTTCTTCTTAAAGCCACCTGCTTTCAGAATAGTTTTGAGCTAAAAATGACCGTGACAGTTGCATCTGACACTTGCATTCTGTCTTCAGGCAGAATCTTCCATATCATTCAAACATTTTGGTAATTTATTATTCACTATATGGAAATAAGTTGTAGTGCTAATATCAAAATGAAGATAGACATGGAGAATAAGAGCTTGCAGAGCCAGGTCAATGTGCTGTGAGGGACTAGTGAATAATCTGACCAGATATGAATATGGACATGCTAAAGAAAATGGTTTTCTGCCAGAGAAAGGAATAAAACTCTACAAGTGCTAGAAAAAGTGGCAGTAGAATGGACAGTATTGAAAGCTTTGTCTATCTGGGAAGTTATTTTTTTTCTTGTGGAATTAATGAAGCTGTAATGTTACTGTAAGGAGAATACAGTTTGTTGAAGTAGCTGCAGGTGACCTGAAGCGGATACGAAGAGACAAGGGGTTTCCTAAGAAACAAAAAAAGTGATTTGGTCAAGATATATAGGTTTTCAATCCACCCTGTCCTGTGGTGATGTCAACGTCTGAGAAGGCTGAGACTGCAGGCCGTTCAGTTAAAAGCCTGCTTGTGGTCATTTGGTGAGACCATGGCAGAAATAAGTAGGAAAAAGCAGGAGTGCAGAAGACTGCTTCTTCAATGAAAATGGACGCATCTGTTGGATGAAAAGTGACTTCTTACTAATGTATGTGCTTTTGGCCTGGCAAAAGGGTGCAGACCAAAAGATTTATGCAGGAGACAGCTGTGTGACTCCAGAAGCACTGGAGATCTAAGAGGGCAATGCACTGATGGCACGGTGCATTGTTGGTGCATTCGGTGCGCGTCGGTGGTAGAGTTCATCCAAGATTTGCCCCTATATGGAACAGACAAGTGAAAAGTATAGAAGAGGTATTAGAAAAATCTGGCTAATGCTTCTTCTCTGAATTATAGATTAAAATGGAGTGAGAATTATTATAAATGGAATATACAGAGGCAGCTTGACTATAGAATAAGATGAATTTAATTGTCCATGTATGTAAAATGTTGTCTTCATTGCAATGTCCCGATTAGTGAAAGACTAGATCCATTGGTTGTTGCTACTGATGCTGCATATTCAGACGAGGACTATGGCAGTTATCATAATCTGTGTGTTAATGTGTAGAATACTATTTGCTGGTAAGTGGATAGTCTCACAACTTTATGTGCTGTACAACTTCCTGCATATTCTAAAAATAACTGAAGTCTATTACAAAAATATTTTAATAACTCCTTGAATATATTAGGATTTTTTTTATGTTTGCATTTTATTTATTTATTTTATATAGAAGAAGAAAATCTTAGAACTCTTTAGGTTTACCAGAGGTTTAGGCTCACCACTTTTCTGAGTGGTGGTTGCTTGTGTAGCGTGTGTTCCTGGCAGCATACGGTGCAGCTGCACAGCCTCCTGTCTAGATCAGGGATGAGTCTTTCCTTAATTTATTTTTCTTTTAGAAGACCTGTTTTGCAAGTTAGTAACTGATAAAATTGAAGTGTCAGTCTTTTTTCTCCCCTAGCTTTTTGGCAAAACTTAGATAGCTGCCGCTGAATTTTTGTTGAAATAACTGAATTGTGTGGGGCTGATTTTGGTTCTGGAGTCGTCGGGAGGAGTAAAGGCGAGGAGGGAGAATCCAAATGTGCTGCCAACTGAGGCTGTGGAGAGGATTCTAAAGTCACGTTAAATCTTGGTTCAGGGGGCAGGCAGCCGGCCCTCCCGCGGGGCGAGGGCTGAAGGCAGGACGGACGTTTTTCCTCCGGGACTGTAACCACGGCCCAGCATTAGCTACCTCTTCAGTGATGGGCGAAGGTCTTACACTACGCGTAGTTACCAAAGCAGGCGGGGCAGCGGCTGCGGGCAGCGCCCCTCGTGCCCCGGCCCTCGGCCTGGCCTCGCTGACGGCGCCCGCTCAGGCGGCGGGGCGGAGGAGCCCCCGGGCAGCCGCTCCCCGAGGGGCCTTACGGGGGCGTCCCGGGCCCGTACGTTGCTACCTCTACCGGACGTCGGGCGAGGCGCGCCCCTGCCGGCGCGGCGCGGTGTCCCCCGGCGGCAGCCGCTGTAGCAGTGCCAAGTCTTCTAATAAACGTGCTGCTAACTCTGTCTCCCGCCGCTTCTCATTTCCCGCCGCAGCACCGGCGGCGCGGGGGGGGGGGCGGGGGGAGCGGCGGGGCGGGGTCGGGCCGTGTGGAGCCGCTTCCGGCGGCGCCGCAGGAAGGGGCGGGTGGGGGAACCGCTTCCGGGGCGCTGCGGCACCGGCGACGGAGCACGCACCGGCTGCAGGGACCGGCCGGGCCGCGGCCGGTGAGTGGGGTGGGGGGCGGCCGGGCTGGGGCGGCGAGAGGCTCCGCGGGGCCTGCCAACCGCCCCGGGGTGGGAAGGGGGGAGCGGGGCCGCGGCTGGGCCCTGCCGGCGGGGGCGGCCTGCGCCCGGCGTGACTGTCCCCGGCGGCGCCGGTGCCTCTCACAGGAGCGGCGCCATGGCTGCGGACTCGGAGGTGCTGCACTTCCAGTTCGAGCAGCAAGGGGATGCCGTGCTGCAGAAGATGAACCTCCTGCGGCAGCAGAACCTCTTCTGCGACGTCTCCATTTACATCAACGACACGGAGTTCCAGGGGCACAAGGTGATCTTCGCCGCCTGCTCCACCTTCATGAGGGATCAGTTTCTGCTCAATCAGTCGAGGCAGGTGCGGATCACCATCCTGCAGAGCGCCGAGGTGGGCAGGAAGCTGCTGCTGTCTTGTTACACAGGCGCGCTGGAAGTCAAAAAGAAGGAGCTGCTGAAATACCTCACCGCCGCGAGTTACCTCCAGATGGTTCACATTGTGGAGAAGTGCACGGAAGCTTTGTCAAAATACTTAGAAATCGACGCTTCAATGGAGAACGGTAACCAGGCTGCAGAGAGGTGTCATTCCTCAGATGCAGAACTGGGAAATGGGGATGAGGTTTTAGATAAAGATTGTGAAATAATTGAGATCTCTGAAGACAGCCCAGTGAATGTAGAATACCCTGTGAAGCAGGAGAAGGGGGATGTCTCGCAGCCTGCAGTGCAGAGCTTGGTCTCAGAAAGAAAGGACACGAAAACCCCAGAAATATCAACAGTTGAAATCGGATATAAGGACGATGAAATCTGTATCTTCAGAATGGATTCCATGAGTGTCGCGAATGTAGAAAATGATCATTTTCCTCAGCCTTGCACCTCCTCCAAAACAAATTTATATTTTCCGGAAACCCAGCATTCCTTGATAAATTCTACAGTTGAAAGCAGGAATACAGAAATGTCAGGAAATCACTTTCAGGCTTTTGTCAGTGACAATCCAGAAGGAACTTCTAGTCTGATGAATGGCTTCCAGAGCTTGGATGATTCTGGCAGCTCGTGGCGGCACCAGTGCCCAAAGTGTCCAAGGGGATTTCTGCATCTTGAGAACTACCTTAGACATCTAAAAATGCACAAACTCTTCTTATGTTTGCAGTGTGGCAAAACATTTACGCAAAAGAAGAATCTCAACAGACACATCCGGGGGCACATGGGTATCCGCCCCTTCCAGTGCATGGTGTGCCTGAAGACCTTCACTGCCAAGAGTACGCTTCAGGATCACCTGAATATACACAGTGGTGACAGGCCCTACAAGTGTCATTGTTGTGACATGGACTTTAAACACAAGTCTGCTCTTAAAAAGCATTTAACTTCTGTTCATGGAAGGAGTAGCAGTGACAAACCAAACCTGAACACTATTACAAAAGTTAAAATAGACTATGATTAATAGATGGGTGGTTGCGGAGCCAGGCTCCACAAAAAGCTTCTGCCTAGTGAAATTCTAGATGAAATTATACATACAGATCCCCGGAGAATGGAGAGAAGCACAAATACCTGACTGGTGATCAAAGACAGGCCTTGCAAGCAGCAAACTTTCCTGCTGTGTTAAGGTTGCTATTGCTGTAAGTGTGAAAAAGGTGTTTAGTAGTTCAGAGTAAACTGCAAATTAAGGAAATAATTTCATGCTACTCTTCTATTATTCTGGACACATTCTGATTTCACATCCCACCCCCAACCCCCCAGTTATGTTTTATACTCCCCTGTTTCAAGGGAAGGCACTGCTGGTTCTTAAAACTATTACTGATACTACAATAAGCTGAAGCCTGAGCTGTGATGTTCGTGATCTGTAATGGCTAAGGAAAAGGCATGTTTGTATTCAGCAAGTCAGTCATTCCCACCCAGTTCATGTATCATTTATGGTGAAACTTATCTCCTTACTTGCCCAAACTTTGCTAGATCTTTCAGCAGAAAGGAGGCATGTTTTCATACTCAAATCCGTGATATTTAAGAAAGAGCACACAAATAATCAAGGAAGCTTTCAAACTGCCTCTTTCAAATAGGCAATTCGTAAAAGAGAAAGAAAAAAACAGTATTGCCTTGCAGTTTGTTTTTTAACTGGATAGTCTCATTAGAAAGACTTGCTTTCAGTTTTATGAATGAGTTCTGAATTTTTCTGAACTTCTTTCTTCTGATTTTTTTCTGTCATACCAGTGTTTTGCACCAGAATTTGACTTAATTCCAGTAAAGTTAGTCCTGTTTGTTGAGCTGTAACATTTGTGTTCATTTTTTACAGAGTTTAGATACATACACTAATGTGAAAAATTAAGCTGTGTGCTGCTACATAATAGCAGTTTCTATTTTAATTTTGAAAAGCAATCCTTTGTATCTTTTTAGAAATGGCTTAGACATAGAGGTCCTCTCATGCTCTAATTCTGTGATACAGTAAAACAGTAACAATGTGTGTTTGGATAGGAGTGTTTGTACTTTGTCAAAGGTCATTTCAGGTTCATCACAAGCATCGGAAGCCCTGTAACACAGAATCTTTATTCTGTACCTGTCTTTGACTGGTATGTGTTTCTTCCACTTAATGTGATATGAATAAAGAGTCAATTCAGTTGTTAATATAAGATAATGGTACTTACATTAGATTCTCTCCAGTTAGCAAAAAGCTGTAGTTCTTCATCCTGTCTGTATTACAAGGGTATGCTTTCCTTCAAGTTTCAGAAGTGCTGTTACCAAGTTCTTGCTCTCAGTCCAGAAGTCTGGCCCGTGTGCTTCATAACCTGGCTGGTTTTAAGACAGTAGTTTTTAATGGCAGTTACCAGGTTTCTGTTAGTTTCCTTCCCTGTCTCTGTGAGTGCACCAGCTGTTGTTTGGGGTTTTATATATCAGTTACACGAGGGGTTAGGTGTGTACAATATATACCATGCAGTTTCCTGTTATCTATGATTAGGCATGGTCAGCTGTGCCAGCGTTATTAGTCTTCATCTCTTGGAAATTTCAGTTGAAGACTATGTAAAAACTTGTTTCATGAGGGTTTTTTTAAGCTCTCCATCTGATGTTTTTAACACTTAAAAGTACATATTCATTGGACTGCAAGCAGTATTTGCAGGTCCTCGTTCGTGCTAGGCCTTGTGGTAGGCAGCATATGTTTTCCTCAAAAACCGATTAAGTAGGTTGGCACGTGTTCTGAAGCTGAGCTGGCCACTAGTGTCATATTCCTTAAAAACTTCACAGAAATGTCTGATTTTACGTAGACAGTTGACTTGTGAAGAACTCCATTCTGCTGGATCACTGGAAAGGTGTGTGTGCCAAGTCTGCATACAGAATGGTCCCTACAAATAATGACAGAAATTACACCCCCTGAGTAAGTAGCTACTGTAACTGTGAATTAAAATCACCTTTTTAATACAGTACTTTAAGCATAAGGCCCAACCTTTTACAATCTCTGCTACTATTTCATATTAAAAGTTAAGAATTTGCTTTATTTTGGTGATTTTCAGCTATAGTAATTGTCATGACAGTTCCTGTTAAAAGGTTTGGGAGTCATTTACAGTGTGACTGCCTGACATTTTGCAAAAAAATAGCATTTTATAGCACCATGTTCTGTTTGCATCCATTAGTCTGTTGCTATTTATAGCCTTTTTGACCTTGTGATTAGTTTTGTTTACTTGGTTCTCACAGGCTACCATTAATTTTTGGTTCCCAATTGCATAAAAATTAAGAGTCTGGTTTTCAGAAGCATGCTAATACCTACACTTGCCCTTAAACATAAGGGCATATGTCCTATATGTTTATATGTCATAAAACAAGGAAAAAGTTTACTTCCCTCGCCTCCTCCTTTCTACATTGGGCTGCTATTATTGTAGTTCAGTAAATAAATGTATTGTGCATTTATGGGACAGATTTGGTTCAACTGTGCTTAAATTTGTTCAGTTAATATGCATTTTTGACAGGTGTACGATCATCATTAATAACACTTCAAAAGATCATGCCTAGTTTTTTGTTTGTTCGACTGGGTTTTATAGGTGCATGGGTATTTCCCTGTGCGTCAAAGGGGAAACAAAGGCTGATCTTCTGAAGTGCATCTTCAGTGGGAGCAGGACTGAGAGTTATT
The DNA here is from genome assembly GCF_963210335.1 of Falco punctatus. Classification (NCBI taxonomy): domain Eukaryota; kingdom Metazoa; phylum Chordata; class Aves; order Falconiformes; family Falconidae; genus Falco; species Falco punctatus. The sequence goes on from NC_137589.1 coordinate 43,730,033, forward strand.
TTGGTCTGCTGTTGTATTGCATGTAAACGTGAGAGGGAGTTGTGTCGTGTGATGGGCCAACAGCATGTTCCGTTCAGTGGCTAGAGTGTCTTGGTAAGATTTGTGAACAAAAACTGGTTTTGTGCATATGTTCACATTAAAGGTGTTTCTTCTCCCCGTCCATACATGTAACCGCTCATCCTGTCAGAACACAATAAACTAAATGCAAACAAGACATTGTTTTGGGAATACATATGCTTTCCTCTAGTCACAGTTAAATAATGGTGTGCATAGCTTAGTATTTTGGCTTGCTGTGGTGAGTAAACAAGATTTTGTGAACAAAATAACAGCATGCAAGTGCCAGCCCTTCAGCAACGTGTTAAGAAAACAGGTTTCATCGTTGCGAGTGAGCAGAGAGACGCGGTGGGTGCCTCTGGGCCTCTCCCCGGGGCGGGTGCGGGGCAGCAGAAACCGGGGGCTCCCGGGTGGCCTGGCCGGGCCCCTTCCCCCGCGCCGCCCCGGGAGGCCGTGGGGGGCGGCGGCGGGAAGAGATATGTTCTCTTATGGTTCTCGGTGCTAATAATAAAGTTATTAATAATTAAAATTTGCAAAGGAAAATAAGCAATGGATACTAGCGGTACGGGGCGGATGCTGTGCGTCGAGGAGCCACTGAGACGCAATCCAGGCCCGGGGCGCCGCGGGGGGGCGCTGACGGCGGCGGCCTCCGCTCTGCCGCGCTGTCTCGATGGTTTCCCTATGCCGGCGGGGCAGGTGCGACGGCAACTCTGTGCCGCCGTCTCAATGGTAGCTCCCACAATGCCCCGCGCCGCCCCTCCCCGCTCACCAGCGCGGGGTCACGTGCGGGGCGGCGGCGGGCGCGGCGCGGGCGTTGGGCTCTCGCGCGGCGGCGGGCGGCTCTCGCGAGAGGGGGCGGGGCGGCGCTCCCGGCTGTCAGCGCGATGAGGAGGCGCCGCCGAGGCCCCCGCCGCTGCCTCTGCCGGGCCGCGCCGCGCTGCCCGCCCCATGGCATGTGAGAGGCCGGGGTCGTCGCCTGCTCCCGGCCCCGCCGCCCGCGCCTCGCAGGTAGGAGCGGGGTTGGGCGGGGGCGGCCGCCGCAGGGGGACGCGGTGACCCGGCGGGGCCCCGCCCGGCCCCCCGCCCCCCCCCGCGCTTCCCCCGCCTCCCGGCGCCCCGCGGGGTCCCGGCGCTGCGGAATCCGGGCGGGGAGCGGGGCCGGGCCTCGCCCGCCGAGCGCGGCCTGTCAGCACCCCCGCCCCGCCGGGCACCGGCCGCCGCCGCGGCGCGGGGGAGGGGGCCGCCGGGGTTCCCCCGCCGCCGCTAGGCCACTGGGCCGGCCGGGGCCGCGGGGCAGCCATTTGGTGGCCGCTCCGAAATGACGGCGAGAGCCGTGGCCGGGCACAGGTGCGCGGCCGGTGGCTGCTGACAGCGGCCTGGCGGAGGGGGGCGAGGCCTGGCGAGGCAGCTCCGCGCTCCCTGCGCTGGCACCGGCGAACGGGAGGAGGTGAGGACTCCGGTTACCTGCCCGCAGCCCTGTCGGGAGCCGGGGCGCCGAGCGGCCCGCTGTGCGGGGTCCTGCAGTGCGGGGGTGCCCGCAGTGTGCCCCCTCCTGCGGAGCTGGTTTTGAGTGACGGTGGCGAAGAGTCACGGTGGAAAATAGGCCTTAGCACTGCAGCCATCGTGTCACGTTTAAAGTGTCTTAAACAAAAAAAAAAACCCAAAACAACTGAGCAGGAAAAGCGTGTCTTGGTTCTGCTGATGCTGGAGGTGCACTGGGGATTTGAAGTTAAGTGTAGAAGTCAGCACAAAGCGTAGGAAAGGGCAGCTGGGTGATTGGGGAGCGATGAGTATTCGGTTACAGGCAGGGTTCACTGTGAATGGCATGTGCCTTTAATGCGAAAATAATCACAAAGTTTGGGCTGACAACCAGGGAAATTTCTGATGTTGGTCTCCTTCCCTGTAAGTGCAAACTTAAGATTTTGTTTGGGTTTAATTATAATTCCTGTTCCCGCTCTTGTGATCGTACTTTCATGCCTATTGTAGCTATATCACAGTGTTGAAACGAAAATGAAAAACAGCTCTTCAGATTACAAGGGTGTAAACTTGTAGTTGTGGCAGAAAAGATCTTACTTGAAAGGAGAACCAGCAAGTACAATTGTAAATCTTCTGAACCAAAATACTGTTACTTGCCCTTTGGTCTGTGTTAAACATCTGTGGACATTCCAGAAATTGAAGCTTGTGTTGCTAGTATAAGTATTGTTCCATGAAACACTGAATTTTTAATTTTTGTAATTAATCAGTTTCCCAAAACCTGCATGTCTCTTTAATGAACTTTTTCTTGTTTCTGCAATGTAAGCAGAGCTTTCCACAAGAAAAGATTTCTTACTAACTCACATGCCTGTCTTTTTTGAGGTCATGGCCATTTATCTCCAAAATAATAAATTCCAACAAGTTTAGTGTCGGTACTTGAGATACCTCAAAGTTAAGTCCTAGTCTTGAGTGTTGATCTCTTATTTAAGGCTTTGTTGATGTACAATAGATTTTTTTCAGGATCCAAAGGGTAGTAATCAGCAGCATTTGTTTTGTTAGGTGTGCATCCCATTTTGTTTGGTAAGATTTTGTATGCCTCTTAATGGGATGAATAGAAGTAGTCTCTCCTTACTGACTGGACAATCTTAATGAAAGGGGAAAAAAAATCTCTATCTGTGGGCACATCGAGCTATTCTGTATGAACTTCAAAAAGACTTTCCAACTCCTATGGAACCCTCTGTTTCTCGCCTATGTCTCAGAATGGAATTAGTATTTCATTGAAATTATTTGGAAAATATTAGAATATCGAATTTCTCTTCTGTAAAATGTATACTTTAAGTGTGGAGGTCATGGATTTTTTTTTTAAAAAGCATGGGGAGCTAAGCCATACACAAGACTCCATATTCTCTGAAAATATTAGTGAGGAGTAAGGAATTCTTCAGTGTATATCTTCTTGAAGTAATTATGTCAAAATAGATCTGCTTAGAAATAGATCCCTTTCTTTGCATTCAGCGTAAGTTCAGCTGGTTTTGGTGGCAAAGAAATTTTTTCATTTTTTTGCCCTTCAGTTAGTCCTGAAAAGTCAATACTGTTACAGGAGCTGAATTTGTATCAGGCTTGTGGCAAGGACAAACTCTCCTTTCAGTGACACCTACGAAACACACACACACAAAAAAAAAAACCCCACACAGTGCCATTACATAAGTATATAGGAAACTTTTAAAATGTAGTAACAGGATTTCTGCTAGCAACACTTGAACAGGAAAGAGCAGGTGTGAACTGTTGAGGATACACTGACTAGTGCTGGTTTGAAGGGCGATTTACCTCTGAACTTCAGCAGTCACAGAGCAACCCTGAACTTTATTTTGTATTAGTTAATTGTACCACTGTTAATAGGTAATTACTCTTCAGTGTTTTAAGGAGGCGGAGGGGATCTAGGGTTTTAATTCCGTTAAGAAGATAGCAAGTGAAGCATCCTGTAGGTGTGTTGGCAAGACATAGTCTGGATAGACATATGTATTCATATATATTTAGGACGCAAGGAAATGGAATGAAGCTGTGTCAGGGGAAGCGCGACTGGATGTAGGAAAGGTTCTTCACTGATAAGGTGGTCAGTCCCCGGCCAGGCTCCCCAGGGAAGCGGTCACGGCAGCATGCTGGCAGAGTTCAGGAGCGTCTGGGCAATGCTCCTAGTCATACATAAGGTTTAGGTTTAGGTAGTCGAAGGAGCAGAGAGCTGGACTCAATAATCCTTGCAGGTCCCATCTAACTTGAGAAATACTATGATTCTAGTATGTCACCAAGATTTCTCTTGATAACTTTCCGGAATTTAAATTGGGCTGTAGATACTCCCAGTAGCATTAATGTTCAGTAAAAAAAATTGCATTGGAATACTATCTTTAATGGTCTGCTTTATATGTAGAATTTGCATGTGATATAAAGAGATTTACATGTGACAGGTATTATGGAATATAGAAATAAGCAAGTCTGCTCTGTAAAGAGGATTTATTTTAATTTCAAGCCGTCATAGCTGAATGATGCAAAGCTGTTATGGGGATGGCACTTTTCTAAGCCTTTAATGAAGCTAGTTCTTTAGATCTGTAGATGATGGCAGTCGAAGAGAAATGAAAAAAATATTCTAGCCCTTTCAGAGAATAATTTAATACTGATAATTTGATTGCATGGACACTTAAGTTTTTGACCCAGTCAGGATTCTTTCAGAACTATAGAATTTATGAAGGAAGACTTGAAAAAACTACCTCCTTGTAGTGCAAACAAACAATTAATCTACATAAATGGAGAATTATAATGGAGATAACTCAAAAAAAGGAAAATACCATGATCTCTGCAGTCAACATTAAGAGCAAGTGAGGATCAATGACTCCTCAATTTAGTGATTAAAAATCAATTGAATTCTAAAATTAAGGCTTAAATCCAGAGTGAGATTGTAATTGGACTACCTTAATTTGTGAAATTGCCATATAATTTCACAAGTTTTTCAAGATTTTCTTCATCTGTAGAGAAGACATGCCTTTGTTCAGCACTGACAGAATTATTCAATATCATGTTCTCGTACAAACTCTGCTCATTAGACATTCCTCAGCCGGTGTCCCACAGGGGACCTGATCAAGTAGACCTGAGCAGGGCAGGCCTAACATGGAGCTGCAAGATCACCACTTCTGTTCAGAAACATGGCTGCTGGTGGTACTGCTGGTTTTTTTGGTTTTTTTTTTTTTTTTTTTTCCCTAGGCATTTGCCTAGGCTGGGAAGGAACTGAGTTCAAGCCTTCAACTCTTCCTTTGAAAAGGGATGAAACTTGCTTATCTCACATTTTGGTAAATGCCCTGATTCTGGACAGTGTGCAGCTTTGAAGGGGATTGCTCCCTGCCTCATGTTGAACCTGTTTACCTTTGAAGAGAAGAAAGTTTTCTTAGGTTGAGACCCATGCTCACCATGCTGCCTAGGAACTGGGGCATGCAGCTGGAGAGGAGGCACTGAATTTTTTTGCTCCTTGTTCAAAGAACCATACCTAGCTTTTATCCAATATCTGATCAGTAAAAACACCGAAGTGATCTTTAAAACTGAAGCAAAATCCAAGTTGTCTGCTTGGGCAGCTGAAGGTGAGGATGCAGTTGTCTTTGACTATTCAGTCCTTTTTTGTGTGAGGAACAGCTTCAGGGGGAGGGACTGAAATTGCCCTGTCTCTAAATGTATGTGTTTGGATGCTTTTTTTGTAAGATGAAAACATAGGTTAAAAGTATTTAAAAGTAATTTGTATCTCTTGGTGTAGGTGAGAAATCTAGTCAGTGAATTAAGATGTAAAGGCAGACCATTAACTAAAGAAATCCCTGTGTTTGTGTAAAGTTGTTGAACTCCTGATGTCATTAACTTGTGTGGAGATCTCCTTCTGGTGTTAGGCCTCTAAGCCCTGGATAAAGGTAGATTTTTAAGATAAAGCATTGTCATCAGAATTTCTAATTAGCTAGTCCACGGAACATTTCAGCTCAACATGCTGGCTCAGTATCCTGCCACAGGGTTCTGAAACCTCTCCTTGCCTTGCTTAATGAGTACTGATACTGAACTCAAGAGGCCAAGTGCCAAAGGTCTGACATTGTCTTCATAAATCAAGCCCTCTGTCTTTAAAGGTTTGTTGGAATTCCTGCAGATGTGTCACGTCTCTACCTTCCAAATAGCCCTTTATTGTATCTGAACAAAATGTGATGTTTTTTGGCTGGGTTCTGGTTGGCAGGTGCGTTTATGCTGATAGATCAGAAAAGTAGACAGGCAGATAATTGCTGAGCCTGGTGCTGAAGCCTTTCCTGAGAAGCATGTGAATTTGGAAGTTTTTCCACATACCAGTTTTCATGAAATCGACGTGCATTTCAGACATGATGCATCTCCTACCACATCTGCTCAAAAGTGGTCCAGAGGACCTGAGGTTCATGTGGGAGAGGAACAGACTAATAGAACAGCATGATCACCTAAGCTTGGTTTCTTTAGAAAGTGAGTATTAAATGATACATCATGTACAAAGGTTGTCGGCGAAGTACAATGACTTGGATCAGTTGGGATTAGGAAGCTAAAAGTCAATGTAAAATAAGAACATCTAAATCTTACAGCTTCCAGAATGTGTGAATGGTGCAGCTGTTTGAGGAAGGTTTTGGTGCTTCACCTTTCTCCCCTTCCACCCCACTTCCCAATTTCATCAAATACTCTGCTCTAAAATTATCATGGGAAAATCAGTCATTTATCCTTGTTACTCTACTCCTACTCCATTGCAACCATTACTGCAGTGGGGAGATGTTACTGTATTAGAAACAAATTATTCAGCTGTAATAGTTGCTGTTTATTATGTAATTTCTGAACTTAGGCTTGTGTGGTGTTCAGTTTGTCACCTGAAGTATTGCTTCTAATAGTAATAATATAAAATTTATTGTAACTATACTATGTAAAGATCTTTTCAGTGAAAATAGCTGTGTCTCTTCAAACAGTTTGCTTTGTATGTTTGGCCAGTTTCTGTACCAGCCATTTCCTTGGGATTTTTTTTGCAGGGTTCTTTAGCTTTGACGGGGAAGAGATGCCCTGTGCATGTGTAGAGGTAGATAGTGTATCTGCCAGAATGAACAAGTAGACCAAGGGTAATTGTTCTGACTGAGTATACTGCCTGTTAAAAACAAAACCAAAATGATTTCTAGTTTACCTTCATTATTATGCTCTCCTCCTTGTGTTTCCTCAGTTTAGAGCACTAGAGAAATTTGTTCTTCAAGAGGACATCCCTGAAATACATTGTTTCTGACAAGGAGCGAGAATATTAAATATTTGGCTCACAGTTTTTGTAGAAGTTGACATGATTATTAGGAGATTTGAGATTGTTTTCTTAACGCGCTGGAGTGCAAGAATGGCAGGCTAGCTGGCATGCTTAATAGAGGATGGAGACTTCTCTGTGTATGGCTGCTTGAAGTTTTAGGAGTTGAGTGCTTTCCCCAGCTGTTTGCTGATTTAATTAGATTTTTTCCTGTCAAGAAATCTGAAGGTCAACACATGCTTAGTAGAATCTGTCATTTATGATGATTAAATACCCAGAAATAGATCTTTAAAAATCGGTGGTGCACACTTTTAAGAATCTGTTGTATTCGTTTCTATGCTGGTCAGGAAAACAACCAACTATATTTTAAAAGCTGCTAAATAGAGAGGTGGCTGTTTCTTGCAAGTCTGTGAAGTATCTGTGGAAACTGAATGTGGGTACTGTTTCAGAGCAGAGATTCCTGTGTTGGAGATAATTAATGAGCAGTGTGGAAATAGAGACTGTTTATTAGGAGATCGTTAGTGACAGTAGCAATTGAGCTGTGTGTGTGCTAGCCTTTTCTTAAACTTTTCCCTATGTGAGTCATAATAATAGCACACGTCCCAGAGTGGTCTAATTTGTGCTGTTACCTGTGTCACACAGACAGGTGAAAAAGCACCAATATCTTTCCCAGGTCAGCAGCAGTGTTGGTGTTAGTATCTTGACATTTCTGTTAATGCTGGCAAAAATTTTTAAGTGTTTACTGCAAGGGTCTACGCTGCAATTCTGTGCATCTCATACTGCTGTTTTGGCAGGGAAGCTGAAGGTGGTGTGCTGAAGGAAATGGTGGGATTCTTTAGAGAGGAATTTAAAAAAAATCTTTCTAGGCATGTTGGCTCATTGTTTGGTTTTGCTATTATTTGTTTTGCTTTTGAATTTCCTTGGTTAAAAGACACATGTAGTAATAGCAAATTAAAGAGGACTACTGGTTTTTTTCATCCTTGCAAGAGCTTTGATTGTGCTTTCCTTGAAGTTGGATGAAAATCTGTTTCATCCAATGCATGTGAATATTCTGGCTGGTGTTGAAAGTATTACCTCAGCAGTTTGGTTTCGAAGGGACAGGTTCAGCTTTCAGGTGGTTGTGTTTTACACTTACTATGGGAATTCGTTTGGGGTAAAATTCACTGCATTATATTGAAAAGCTCACTGAAATAAGGACATTTTGTACGAGTATCCTGTTACTTAAAGGGCACTGAATGTTCATAGAACTAAATACAATTTCTAAACAGATGGTCATAATTAACATAAAATACATCCACAGATAGTCTATTTGGTGTTCTAGTAATTATTTCAATGGTCCAATACTTTAACATTAATTAAACTGTAGCACTGTGAACAATGGAATTGCAGTAAAGAGTTACCGAATTCAAATGCGAAGGGGAGATCTCAGCTTCCTCAAAATAATTACCTTTTTTCTGTCATTGGAGAGGGGGAAAAATGTTAAACATGTAATTAAAACATTTGTGTGTTTGTACTTCTAACAAGCAGCTAGGAGAAGCTTGTTCATAGCCTTGAAGTGAACTAACTGGTCTCTAGGTTGCACAGAAAGTCAACATCATTGCACCAAAGGGTGGGGCTGTTCGGTTCTTAGATGAAGCGTGACTTTAAATCTTCATATGAAAGCTTGAATGTAAATGGCTTCAATGAACTTCTTAGGTCTGTTATCTTTTTCAGGAACGTAAGTTCTAGAAGATAGAATGTCTTTCAGAACAATTCCTTTCAGAACAATTCAGTGTTTTCTTTGGACTACATTTATATGTTTATGATTTACATGGTACTCCTGCACAGTGAGATGCTTCAAGAGAAAAGACTCAATAGCAAGCCAGCTGAAGTTATTGCTTGCCTCATAAATTTTGTCTTAAATACCTGAATTTTCAACACATTAGAGATTTTCTCGCTGTGAGTTCAAGGAAGTGGAGTTGCATTGTTGTGTAAGGTACAGCTGTGAAAAGCAAAACTGAATACAGTAACCTGTGCCCTTCAGTGTTCCACTGCGTTCTTGGGAGAAAAGGGGGAAGTAACCCAAGAGAATCATATAACTAAAAACTAATCTCTCATTCTTTTAGTGTTTTCTTATGATTCTTAACTTTTGTTAATTGATTTGTCTTTTACAGAAAGAGAAAATGTGTCTTCTAAAAAAAAGAGCAAAGCTTTGTTTAGTTTGGTGTCCGATTAAGATATGCAGAAGGAAGACATTGTTCTACCTCAAATGGAAATAACATTTTAACTCACCCACCCCCAAAGAGAATAAAAACACAAATATCTGTGTCTTTTCCCCACCCCAGGCCCATTCTACAACCAGGGAGTGCTTTTAGGGTTTTGAAGACTTGAGGTTAGATGGGAGAGTGTGAGAGAAGGTTACCGTGATTCACGCCTGTTTCCTGTGCCAATAAATGTCTTCCTCTTCCTGCGCTAAAGGTGTACTTAATTCTGTGAGAAGAACTTTAATGCCATTTATTGTGAATAGGTTCAACTTCAGCTTACGGTAGTCTGCATGAATTCCGTTCATGAGCCTTTTTTGGAACAATTACTAAACTAACACAAAGTTGGGTTTTTTGAGTACTTCAGCATAAGGATTTGGTTTTATTCTGTAAAACATTGAAATGGTGTTTTGGGTTTTTTTTTTAATTAAGAGTCATTCTAAATTACCAGAAAGCCTGTTTTAAATACTGTGTTATTCACTTACAGCTGCCAAAACATAGTACAGTGAAATAATGGTCTGCTAGCCTGCTAAACAAGTGTCCAGCTTCCACAATGCCTGTGCAGGCAGCTCAGTGGACAGAATTTCTGTCCTGCCCAATCTGCTACAACGAGTTTGATGAGAATGTGCACAAACCCATCAGCTTAGGTTGCTCTCACACTGTCTGTAAGACCTGCCTGAACAAGCTTCATCGCAAGGCATGTCCTTTCGACCAGACTGTCATCAATACAGACATCGATGTGCTTCCTGTAAACTTTGCACTCCTCCAGTTAGTTGGAGCCCAGGTATGATTTAAGCAGCTCTTTGTTATGCCACTTCATGTTATTACCTTTTACATGCCAGTTGCAATACGTGTGCTGATCATTTTCCCTCATTTTAGTCTAAAAAAATAAATGGTAGGACTGTAACTTTGTAATATTTAGAAGTCCATGCATACTCTAAAAGCAACCACACTGTTTTCATGACCATCCTCTTCTCATAAAATGAAAATGTGTTCTAGTTGTAAGATTAATTCTGGTTTAAAAAGGCTCTTGAACTGTGACTGGAGAAAAATACCCATTAGGAAATAGACAATTATCTGTCACAGTTGTCATTAGAAAAGTGGACCTGCAGATTGCACCCGTTCAGTTCATTGTACTCTTGCAAGGAATCTCGTTTCTACATGTCACATGTTCGAAAGTAGCTAGCTGTTTAACCAAGATTCAGAAGTGTGTGTGTGTGTGTGTATATATTTTTTAAAAAAATATGCATGATGGTGGCTTTTCAGTTGCATTTTCAGACACTGCCTAATCAGGCCAGGAATGTTCCCTGTGCTGTCTCATAGCAGTGGCAAAACAGCGATTATATAATCACTACTGTGCTTTATGGAGACTAAATAAAGTCTGTTTACCTTATGCTGATTCATATGCTTTTACATATTACTCTCGTCATAACACCTGGGTGATGCAGTAAGAAGATGCTTTTTACTTTGCTTTTTAATGTCTTACCATGTGCCTTGATACAGCTATTGGTAATAACACTATCTATTTCACTGGTTTTGTTTCTCACAAGTTCCCATGCTCCTTTAATTTTTTTTATTTCTAAGTTTGTGTCAAATCACTGACTTGATCTTAGAACATTCGTTTTCCTTTGTCTCTTGACTTCTTGCAGCATCTTTCAATTTAATGTATTTTGACTAATACTCTCTGTTTTCATTCTGACCTTGTTACTCTATGAGTTTTTTCCACCAAGTTTGCTAGTTCTCCCTTGAAGATTTCAGTATGCCCAAGTTACGCTTAAATTATTTTTTAACTTTGATTTTGCTTTTTCATATTCTTTTCTTGCCAGTTATTTTTGTCTTAAAACTTCGCTTGTGTGTCTGTAGTAAATTGTGCTGATCTCATACACTGATCATCCTCTCAAATCTTCTTCATTCATCTTTTAAGTACCTTCTCATTAAACCTTGGTTACTGTTTTCTATCCTACTTTTGTTCTTAATGTGTTGAGTACTAACAAAAATAGTCTTTCATCACCCTGATCCTAATTTTTAGTCCTTTATTTTTATTCCTTATTACATCCTACATACCTTGGGTTGGTCCTGTCTTTCACTTCTCTAAAAAGCACCGTACATCTGCAGTGTTATGTAATTAATAGTAGTGATGTTGGTACAATCACAGGCATGTCAGATAGGTCAGCTGGGTATATATAATTCTTCTTCCCCCTGCTCCCCTTTTGCATTTTCTTAGGTACCTGATCATCAGACAGTAAAGTTGAGTAATGTAGGAGAGAACAAACATTATGAAGTAGCAAAGAAATGTGTTGAGGATTTGGCACTCTACTTAAAGCCATTAAGTGGAGGAAAAGGTGAGTTTGCTCAACAGCAGAATTTTGATGTAGCTTGCTTTTAACAGCATTGTGTTTTCAGCACTCATTTTAGACATCAGTGAGATGATCCTTTCATTTTTGTAATAAAATTTCCTTTATGTCTTTAAAAGCTTATTTACACCTGTGACACTTGATTATTTTTGTTTTATTTGAAGCTTATAGAAGATATTTTTTTATTTAATAATATTACCTGGGGGCTAACTTTGTAGTAAAGCTGAACTTTCCTCCAAGGATGGGTTTGATGTCAATTTAACACTTAAAATCATTTTTGATAATTACATAGAGCTGCCTAGGAGAAGGGAAGATACCTGTGACTAGTATCCAAGTCCTAGAGAAAAACACATACTATTAGACCTTTTTGTTTCTGTTAACCAGAAGAATTTGGTTAGAAGCAATAGTTTGCCTTTTTTCTCTTTCTTTGAAGGTGTTGCAAGCTTGAATCAGAGTGCACTGAGCCGTCCAATGCAAAGGAAGCTTGTGACACTGGTGAATTGTCAGCTGGTGGAGGAAGAGGGTCGGGTTAGAGCTATGAGGGCAGCTCGATCACTGGGAGAGAGAACTGTTACAGAACTGATCTTGCAGCACCAAAATCCTCAGCAGCTTTCTGCCAATCTCTGGGCTGCTGTCAGGGCACGAGGATGCCAGTTTCTAGGACCAGGTGAGGTTTCTGTAGAATCTGCAACAGCGTCTATGTAGCTGTACCTTTTCTTAACAAAAAATGCTTTGGAAATTTATTCTGTTTGATTGAAGATGTAATTACTTCTGGTTTTCAAATTTTTTGCCAGGAAGAAAGGAGAAGGGGGGAGGGGGAAATCCACCAGACAAGTTGGTAAAAATCTGCAGGTTTAAAGTTTTTGGGTGCTCACTCCTGCTTATTAACTGCTTTTCAAAATTGTGAGGAAGCATTTAAAAAATCTGGGCAAAGAAGAGTAAATAAGCATGCTTTCTGCACAGTTTGTAATGCAGTGTAACAGTAACAAAGGCTGGTTGTACTGCTGCCTGTGATTAGAATTGGATAGGAAACTGCAAATGCTCTCTTGCTCATACTTCAGCTGTAAATACAATCAGCCTAACTTTAATTGCGGCACACTTGAATTTTAAAATTTATAATGATCATGTTTGTTTGATAGAAACAGCAAATTCTTAGTTAAGAATGCGGTGGAAGCAAGCACAGAAATGAGAAGGAAATTCTGTTTAAACTGGAAGTAGGCCTCTCTTGATTACAATAACTGATGATAGCATTCCTGTACTGTTCCCGTATTTATTTTATACAGTTTCATGGTGTAGCATTGATGAGATGTCCAAAATGATAAAAAAGCTACAGGACTGCACAGTGGAGAAGAGTATAAAAACTGCACTTACTGATGTGTTTATTACTGGAAACTAATCTTAGCTCTTCAAGTTTGCTGTGCTTAGAGTGCTTCTGAATACTAGAAGATCTCTTAAAATGTTTCAGAGGGTTTTTTTCTTAGGATTAGTGAAATAAAAAGTAATAAGGAATTATGTTCAAGGTGATTCAGATGCTTCTACTTATCTGTTGTATATGATAGTCTTGCTATTTTTTGGCAATATATTTAACTTACTATCTTTTAAATTTTTTTGTGTTAAAGCTATGCAGGAGGAGGCACTGAAACTTGTATTACTGGCACTGGAAGATGGCTCTGCACTCTCAAGAAAAGTTCTGGTACTTTTTGTTGTGCAAAGGCTAGAACCAAGATTTCCTCAGGCCTCTAAAACAAGCATTGGTCATGTTGTGCAGCTACTGTATAGAGCCTCGTGCTTTAAGGTAAAATACCAATACTTGAAATTTGTTACTGTGAACTAGTGGAGCTCCAGAGAACCTGACCTAGGATTAGTATCTTTCACCTGTAAAATGTTACGTAAATGCAGTTTCTACACATTCAAATAGCGTAGACTATATAAAATTTTATATAGAACTGCCATGAAGTAGCTGTTTGATATTTAAAAGTCCCTGCAAAAGGAATAAATTGTCACGTGTAGAATTAGCTGGAACAGATTCTGAAATTACTGCCCTCATTAGTAACTGCTGCCCATCATCTGCAAATTATCTCCCCGAAAGATGCATGAAACCTGCCTCTGTAAGGCACTCCTAGCCTGCTTCAGGAAAAAGTGCAATGTTTTAATATAGACACTTCTGACTTTATTTAGATTCATAAGAGTTGGTCATGGCAGACATGCCAGACTGACCTGGATGCTGTCAAAGCTTAGAAACCAATTCCAGCATTCTAAAGAAAACCTGGAATACTGTAGTCCTGGGAACTTCCTTAGCCCCAGCACCAGGTGTGGGAGGGGGGGCACCATACACAGAGATTGGTGTCAGCCTGAACTCAAACATTGCGTTCCCACACATTTGTCACTCTTGTCTTTGTCTGTATCTAACTACCTTGCACTGAAGAGGCATTTTATTTTCTAGATGTAGGGATGGGTTGTTTAAACTGAATATTCCCAACTCTTCAAGTCTGGAGAAGAATGAAAAATTGGTTCCATGAGTCTTTTTTTTTTTTTTTTTTTTCTTTTTGGATCACAGATAAAAATATGATCATCACAACATCACTAAACATTAAAATAACAAGACCTGTTGCTCTCCTTTATGACTAATGTCTTCTGTAACTTAAGAGTTTTACTTATTTATAGTGGACTCTCAGTTAAATATTGTTCTTTGAATGTTGATATCTTAAGGTTTTTCTTCCTTTTTGTTATTTGTCACTTCTAGAGACTTTCCTGTTTCTTTAAGTCACTCTCTAATACTGTGTAGCAAAAACTAATAGTAAAACTGCTAAATATATATCTCCTGTGACTTAACTAAATCTTACTACTTTCCTAGTTGGAAGTAATGAGTTGGTATAGTTTTGCACCTGTGATGCTGTAAGAACTTGGAGCTGGCTTTTTTGCCTGTGCACTGCTAATTAAGTGGATGAATACATGGAATAAAACAAAGTATATGCTAAATATACAAAAGCAGTACTTCTGTGGTTTGTCATGTGTAACTGTTTTTTCTGATGGACTTGGAGATTTTTTTTGTTAAAAGAGTAGTATTAAATTGTTACTATTTATTAGGTCACTAAAAGGGATGAAGATTCTTCTCTGATGCAACTTAAAGAAGAGTTTCGGAGTTATGAGGCTTTGCGGAGAGAGCATGATGCCCAAATAGTTCACATCGCCATGGAAGCAGGACTTCGAATATCACCAGAACAATGGTCTTCCCTTCTTTATGGTGACTTGGCACATAAATCACACATGCAATCCATTATTGACAAGGTTTGTCAAAGGAATTGGTTTACTGTCTTTGTAGGATTAGATTTGACTATTAAATGTTATAATAAAAATCCAAGAACTGCTTGAGTTAACTTTTTGTCTTTAGTCATATCAAATATTAATTAAAATGAGAATGAAGAGTTTTCCTCACTGTCGTGTATTCTTCATATGAAGACATTTTTGGTTTTAGTACTTGAAGGCTAATTCCCTTTTTTGTGTCTTATGATGAAGCTTCATAGGGCAGATTCTGAGCTGAGAAATAAAATTTCTCTTCACTGATACTCTCTATATGCCATCTGAAGACACTAAATACTGTGTTTAGAAACCAGTGTAATGAAAATATTTTTAAGATTAGTAGTTCACAGTTGTAAGATGCAGCACACTAATGCTCACTTTGTTTTCAGCTCCAATCACCAGAATCTTTTGCAAAGAGTGTACAAGAATTGACAATTGTCTTGCAGCGCACAGGCGATCCTGCAAACTTAAACAGGCTGAGGCCTCATTTAGAGCTCCTGGCAAACATAGATCCAAATCCAGGTACACAAATGAAGGTTTTTAAATGCTTCTTGATATTTTCCTGTCTAACCTCCGTTCCTGGTTTCAAAATTCCCGTTAATTAATATAGTATATCATAAACTCTTCTTCAGGGCTCTCTGAGTTCTGTTGTAGTACTTGGTGATTTGAAGTACTTGGAAGAGTTGCCTCTTATTTATGATAGTACTGAAATTATTGACAGAATGACAAGCCTGCTTTTAATTATTTTAGATGCAGCATCTCCAACATGGGAGCAGCTGGAAAATGCAATGGTTGCTGTAAAGACTGTGGTACATGGGCTGGTGGATTTCATTCAGAATTATAGTAGAAAAGGCCATGAAACTCCACAGGTAACTGGATTCAATCATTGCATTATATGTCTTAATGTACATTTACTGAAAGATGCAACTTTGTAAACTTACTATTGATTTGAAATATTTATGACCTTTTCTGTGGAATAATTGATGATACTGTTACTGCATTCAGGTTTTGAGAACTTAACTGTTTTGAATATGGAATGCAGCAGAGCTTGCTGTAGTGAGAGCCCTACAGTGGTGTAGTACTTAGCCCATCAACAAGAAATTTTCTTAGTTTTCTGATTAAAGGTGTAAAATGTAAAAACATATTATGGCTGTTCTGTATATTTTAAGCCTGTTCTTATGTAAATGTCTCTTAAATCGTAAAAGCAGTGTCTTGTGTTTTTGCTTTTTTTTAAAGCCACAACCAAATAGCAAATATAAAACAAGTATGTGCCGAGACCTTCGCCAGCAAGGGGGATGTCCAAGAGGAACAAACTGTACATTTGCTCATTCTCAGGAAGAGCTTGAAAAGTGAGTGTGGGAGACTTCCCCCCCCCTTCCAACCCCACCCCACCCCCATCCAACCCCCCAGTTTAAATCTAAGCAATCTCCATAGAATTTTGAAAACAGTCTCTTCTATACATTTATTCATTTGGAAAGATTTGTGAATCTCTTGAAGTGACAACTCTTAATGTGAAACTGAAGGTACAGTAAAGCAATGTCTGCAAATAAATTCCAGTTTTGTTTTTTTATTTTACCCCATATGAAGTAAAATTTCCTTTCCTGGAACTGAGTCTAGGCTGTGTCTGTCAGGGACTGGTTATATCACCTACAAGAGAGTGAATGTTAATTACATTTTAACTGATTAAGGAATAAAGTGAGTTATTTGAACAGTCTGTAACATCTGCATTCTTGAAGGTGTTTTCACACAAATCCATTTTCAAAGAGCTGCAGGAGTGGATATTCTAAGAGGAGAGATGATCTGTGCTTACAAGGAAGACATTGGTGTTCTATTTGCGGATTGTTGAAAATAATGGGGTTTAAGTCTTTTAGTTTTTGGTTATCATGTTCCTTCTCAGTCGTCTTCTAGTTTTACAAATATATTAAACTTTACAACAAGCAGTTTTTAAATTGTCTGTCTTTTGTCTGTGTTTGTACATGTGTTTATAGATATCGCTTGAGGAACAAAAAAATCAGTGCAACAGTGAGAACATTCCCCCTTCTAAATAAAGTTGGCGTAAATAGCACTGTCTCAACCACAACAGGAAATGTAATTTCTGTCATAGGAAGCCCTGAAGCAACAGGGAAAATGGTGCCAAGTACTAACGGAATAGGTAATCTAGAAAGTGGTGTTCCCCAGTTGATCCCTCGCTGCGCAGACACCTCCTTGAGAGCTTTGGAGAACACCAAGAAGGGAGGGAAGACTGGAGCCAATGGCCAGAATGTTTCTGGATCCCCTACAGAATCACTACCTGAAAAGTAGGTAACTTTTTTCATAAATATAACTAAGCACAACATTTTGCTTTTGGATTATCATGGAGTTTGTGAATGGCAAAGAGTAGATACTGGGTTCTGGTCCTGGTTTGCAGTTGTTGCTGGTGCTCACTGGCTGCAGATTTGTGTAAGACAGTGCGGATACCATTATATAGTGGTTTTGGATTCAAGCTCTCGGAGACAGCACTGGTTGTTTTAGCTGTTGAATGCTCCCATGCAATATAGATAAAATGGTAAATGTCTCTCTTTTACCTTTTATTTTGTTGTTCTCAGTCTGGTATCTTTCTTACTGTTGTGTTATTACATACAAATAAAACAAAAAACTTGTACTCAAAATGTGACGTTTCCTGAAACCAAGAAGGGTGCACGTAGTACTCCCTTAATGATCTTGGGAACCTTCTGGTTTTGGAGTTTCCCCTTAAAACTTTAGATACTTCTCCAGGAAGCACTGAGCCCCTAAACAATTTTTCAAAGCCTTTGTTTTTAACAGAATACACTTAAAGTGGTATGTAAGCTTCTGGGTACATGCCAAAACATTTATATCTGCCTGTGAGTTCTCTTACAAGAAAGTCTAAGATATAATAATAGTATCAGTTTGGGGTATGAAAAGCAAAATTCCAGAGGAAATAACATGGCCCAAATTTCCACATTACATGACAATGTACACAAAGAGATGATTAACTGAAATAAGTAAAGATCTGCTTAATGATTTCTTGATAATCTTTTTCAGTAAAATTGGTTCTCCACCCAAGACTCCTGTAAGCCAGGCAGCAGCTACCTCAGCTGGTCCTCCTAATATTGGAACAGAAGTTAATTCTGTGCCTCCAAAATCCAGCCCGTTTGTTCCCAGAGTACCTGTCTACCCTCCACATTCTGATAATGTTCAATATTTCCAAGATCCCAGGACTCAGCTGTCATATGAAGTTCCACAGTACCCGCAGACAGGTGAGAGAGAATAGCACTGAATAAAAATAGCTCTGAACTTTTCTCTAGGTAAGCCTGAATGACGAGAAGTAACTTATCTCAGTTTTGTGAATTATGTTTCTTAAATATCAGTTGAATCTTCACTTGACGGAATACTAATCCAGTCCATTGCTGATTATGGGAGGGACCTGTAGTTTGCTCTCAGTGTTGGTGGTTCTTGTCTTTGTGTGCTGTATGTTATGCAGCTTGTACCTCAGCATCCAGAAGAACTTGAACCTCAAGGTCTTTCATCTACTTTTTCTTACGTTAGCATTTAATTGCATTTATTTAGGCTTGCTCATCTCATGCCCTGTTCGTGAGGGTATTCATAGACAGGATTCAGACCCAGAGGCATAGCATGCTTCTATACATCTTAGTGCCTGATCAAATATTTTTGAAAAGTTTCAGTCATTTTTTTTGGTTGCAGTGCACATGTTTAAATTAAGCAAACAATTAGGTGTTACAGCATCAGGTCATTCACAAGTTCTCAGATCAGAAGGCAGAGGTGTTCAGACAGTTCTCTCCAAAGAAAAAAGAATAAGCCAAGTGTGAAATGGTTATTTATGGACCTTTGGAATGATGGGGTTTTTTAGCAATATAGCTTTTTATATTGGAGGTAACTATTTTAACTTCATAAAGAAGAGCGTAGGATGCTGTCTTTTCAGTTACATAGTTATACCATAGTACAGAAGAGCAATGGCAGAGAAACCCCATTTTCCAAATTGGGTCAAGGTGGTAAAGGGTCAGCACTACATCTGCAAATACGATTGTCATACTTGAAATTATATTCCACAGAAAAATGATAGGGTCAGCAACAGTTTTTTAAATTGTGACTTCATTCTCTGAAGGTACTTATAAACACTATTTACAGTTTTAGAAGGTGTAAAATTCTGGGTCGTTTGTGGTTACATTAAATATGCCTTTTTCCAATTTTTAAGGATATTATCCACCACCTCCAACAGTACCAGCTGGTGTGGCTCCCTGTGTTCCTCGCTTTGTGAGGTCCAATAATGTTCCAGAATCCTCCCTCCCACCTGCTTCCGTGCCATATGCCGATCATTACAGTACATTTCCCCCTCGAGATCGACTGAATTCTCCTTACCAACCTCCTCCTCCGCAGCCGTATGGACCAGTTCCTCCTGTCCCTTCTGGAATGTATGCTCCAGTTTATGACAGCAGGCGCATCTGGCGCCCACAGATGTACCCACGAGATGATATTATTAGGAGCAATTCTTTACCTCCCATGGATGTGATGCACTCATCTGTCTATCAGACATCATTACGTGAGAGATACAACTCTTTAGATGGGTATTACTCTGTGGCTTGTCAGCCTCCAAACGAACAGAGGACTGTGCCTTTACCAAGGGTGAGTGAGAGCCAGAAAGGGAAGGATGTAGTCTTGGTTCTGAAGATCATTGCTGAAAAGTTGGTGAATAATCAGCATAGACCTGTTGTATTTATTTGGGGTTACATGATCAGGACATGTGACCTGGATAGAGTTCTTGTTTTGTTGTTAACCTGAATAAAATGAGCCTGTAAAATAGACCACTCAAATTTGCATTAGGATGAGAGCCTCTCTGCCTCTTTAATTCCCGTACATGTTGCTTGACTTAATTAAATATTTAAGGTTTGAGTTGCCATACATGGACCAAGTTCTCCAAATCCTTGTGAAATTCTTCTAGTGATATCAGTGGAAGTTTATAGACCCAGGGGAATTTGGCAGTCCAGGTGTGTTCCCTGCAAGTATTTGCCTTCTGATTAGAGCATGGTAGGATATACAGTCCTATATTTATTATTGCTAGGAGCCTTGTGGTCATTTGAAGACTGGTTATGATGAGCAATTAAGACGGAAGCCGGAGCAATGGGCACAGTACCACACGCAGAAAACTCCTCTGGTATCGTCAGCCCTTCCTATGGCAACACCATCTCCAACACCACCTTCTCCTCTCTTCAGTGTAGATTTCAGCACAGAGGTGGGAAGCCAGAGAACAACTTTATTTTCCCTCCCTGTTTCTCTGAGATGTCATTTCATATTCCTAGTAAAGATTTTCTACCTGCCATCTATTGTTCATAAAATTAATTTAATCTTCTAGCAAAAGGAAGGTAATACCTAATAATGCATTCAATTTGATATTAAGGTGATGTGGAAAACAGGTCAAGAAGTGAAGTGATTCAATTTACCCTCACTAAAGGAAATCTAATTTTGTTGAGTTTTGTGAAATTCCAGGTTTTTGTGTAGGGAACAGTAATTTTTTTCCATTAAGAAGAACCATCCCTTTTATACTCCAAATGGCATTACGACATGATGAGTAGAGTGAATCAAGCTGCAAATGCTTGTAAAGTCCTAGAGAATATATATCCCTTAAAAGTGGCAAATGCTATTGGTAGAACATTGTGTACTTGGGTGATAAGTTCTGTAAACAAGAATGGAAACTCTTCAAAAGTGAATTATTTTTTTTCTTCAAAAGCACACTAACTTGTGGTATTTATTTTCTATATATGTAAATTAAATGCATCCAAGAAACTAGTTTGAGAACCATTGTGCCAAGTACTCTTTGCTGTGGTTTGACAGTTTCCTTGATGGTATTTAAGGGGTTATTCAGAAAAGACCTGGTAAGGGAGATGTAGCTGAAATCCCTTATGGGTGCATTCAAGGTAGATCAGGATTTCGTCCTTTTCATCCAAATTGGAGGGTTCCAAGTCATACTTCTATCTGTCACTGGCTTGTATCTTAAAGGAAAATACATGGCTTCCTCTCAGTTTAATTACTGTAGGTATTTGCCTGAAGAAACCTGCCACTAACATAGTGACACTGATTTCAATCTGTCATCTTGGCAGACCAGGCAGTTATTTGTAGCGGCAAAGCTTGCCTGCCTTTGACAGCCATCAGCTGCACTGGTTTTAAGTTTGATGGAATAGGTTACGTTGTCCCTAAGTCAAGTCTTGAATGTGACTAGAACTCCTTGATTGACTTTTGAGATAATTAAATAGCAGTAAATGTTTTTTCTTATTTTAAGACTGAATTCCCTGGTTTTATTATTCACTGCTTATTTATTCCCTTTTCCATAGTTCTCAGAGAGTGTCAGTGATTTGAGTGGAACTAAATTTGAGGAAGACCATCTCTCTCACTATTCACCGTGGTCTTGTGGCACTATTGGCTCTTGTATAAATGCTATCGACTCAGAGCCCAAGGATGTGATTGCCAATTCAAATGCCGTGTTAATGGTAGGGGTTTTCTGCATGTTATCTCATTACTGTAATGATACTTACATGCTGAAGTGTCTTCTGTTTAGTTAAACAAGCCTTTTTTTTTTGATAGCTTCTATTCTTAGTATTTTTAAAGTGGTTCTGCCCATTTTAAGTTATTTGGAATATCTTTTCCCAGTTTTGTAAATAAACATGTATTTACTTCAGTGACAGAATGTAGTGCCAATTCTCCGATGTCTGAAACAGCTATTTTAATAACAGATTTCTGTAAATCAAACTTGAAGCCAAAATATTTTGAGTCAATGGTCTGTAAACTGGTAAGAATCATTAGTTTTTAAATGTATTCTCTGATTATTAGAGTGGGATACAAATTTTTGACTTTTTAATTGTTTGTCTCTCTTCAGAGTTCTTTGTATAAAAGTATATGTGTATACATACATCCTTAGAATTTCTGAGGGATCTAAAATAGTCTCAGAATACGTTGCAGTGGCAGACTTGACTGGTTAATGCAGGGTCACCGTGGTCAGTTCAGGACAGGTGTTTCCACTGCAGAAACACATCTGTTGGGCTTATGTGCAGTAGTCCATCTTGTACAGGTGAATCACTGGCCTTTTCAGGATTCTGGGATTTGTTATGTTGCCATTGTTTCAGAAAATCTTTATTTTGAAGTTAATCCCCAGAGCAACATGCACTCACAGAGAAAAGTTGAAACGCTGTGGACCCAGGATAATCTGCAGAAACTTTATCTCAGCTGCTTTGTACCCACAGAGAATCTGTATGTGAACTATTTTCCTAGCCTACCTCTTATTTGGGTGGAAGGCACGTTCTCCCCTAATAAGCAGTTTAATGGCAACAGATCTGTGACCATAAAATACAACTTATTTTTTATCACTGAATTGCCATGAGAGGAAAAAAAAGCTAACTGAAAGACTTTAAGAAACAAAAAATCTGTAGTATGAATCATGGAACACAGCTTACCTCTGGAGGGGTAAGAGCTCATGCTTTTTGGAGACTTTCCGCTATGCAGTGTAGTAGGTTACTTGTATGTTCTATGAATCAAATCTCATCCCAAGCCGCCTTTGACCCCTTCAAGTATGGGAAAGGGTACTGAAGGACCTTAAAGCATACTGGAAACATTTTTTTGCCTGGAAACACAGGCTTGGAAAAGGAAAGTTATTTTTTCTAGTACTGGTAATAGCTTTCTCTTGGTAAGTTTGCTGTTAAAGGTCAATAGTTAAATCATTGAGACCCTTCTTGGCTCTCTAGT
The DNA here is from genome assembly GCF_963210335.1 of Falco punctatus. Lineage (NCBI taxonomy): Eukaryota > Metazoa > Chordata > Aves > Falconiformes > Falconidae > Falco > Falco punctatus. The sequence continues at coordinate 43,752,508 of NC_137589.1, forward strand.
TGGACAGATTTTCAGCAGTTGTTGTATTCAGCAACAATAATCAGAAAATTATTGGTCAACTGAGGAATCTTGAGTAACCTCAAATGAGTCCATGTGTCTTCTATCTCCTAAATACGTAGGATTTGGACAGCGGGGATGTTAAAAGGAGAGTGCATTTATTTGAAACTCAGAGACGGGCAAAGGAAGAAGATCCTATAATCCCGTTTAGCGATGGACCGATCATCTCCAAGTGGGGTGCAATCTCCAGGTCATCCCGCACGGGTTATCACACGACAGATCCTATTCAGGCCACTGCTTCCCAAGGAAGTGCTACTAAACCCATCAGTGTATCAGGTACAAGTACAGGCTTCATATGACAATACAGCATACGTCACGAGCATTTCATCCTATTCGTGCTTACCACAGCAATGAAGATGCAAAGACCTAAAACACCTGCATATCTCATTTTAAGAACAGAGGAGATAATGAAAGGTATCTTAATTTGTTGCAGATTATGTCCCTTATGTCAATGCTGTTGACTCAAGATGGAGTGCCTATGGTTCAGATTCTACTTCATCTGCACGTTACGCAGAACGGTATGGATTTTTTCCCGTGCTCTATTAAAAGAAGTATTTTCTATAGCTTGCTGTTCTTCTAAATCCTTAATGTGGGGGAGAGGGGAAATTTGGAACTATTAGTAGACATTCTTAACTTTAAAGTAAAAGATTTTTTTTTCCTATCCAGCATAAAGCCTTGGAAAAACTAGGTTAAAACTTGTGTAGTCTTTAATACTTCATGCAGTTAATAATACCCAATTACTAGTAACGTATCCCTTGAGAGACCTAATCAAAGAATTGGAGTCAGGTACTGCCATGCTGTAATGTCCAAAATCTATGATCTCTAGTAGGTTCTCTCAAGTCTTCTTGCCTCATCTTACCCATATGTGAAATAAGGATGTTTACGTCCTGTAATGCCTTGGGGTGTTGTGAGCCCCAATGAAGATGAAGAGCACTTTATCTTAGTCACATCATTTCTGTCCAAAAAGCGAATATGGATAGACTAATGAAGTTTATGGGGCCTTTGATTTAGATAACTTGTTTTTAATTCCTAGTTTTACCTTCTTTCTCTTAAAGGGACAGGTTCATAGTTACAGATTTGTCTGGTCACAGAAAGCATTCCAGCACTGGAGATCTGTTGAGTATTGAATTACAGCAGGTAAGATCAGATATTATACCACTTGGGGGGTTTTAATTTAAAAAAAAAGTGATTTATTGAAGTGATTTTAAATACCTTTTCTTAGTGTAGCCTACAGAAAATAGCGCAATTAACGAAATGATCAATAAGGGGTAACTAGGTGCTAGTCCTGCAACACTTAATATGATGCATAAGGCCTGCTAATATATATGAGCTATTCCATTGAGATCAGTAAGACCATTTCTGGGAGAAGGTAGTGGTACTGATACATGTGAGCAAATGTGGAACCAAATAAATGCTATGCATTAAAAGAATGCATAGTTAGCCATCTAGCAAAAGAACTGTTCTTTTTGTAGGCTGATTTATTTTGCCATTTGACAATACATGGTTTAAGTGTGGTTATTGGTAACTGATATGTTTCTTTCTATAGGCCAAAAGTAACTCATTATTACTTCAGAGAGAGGCAAATGCACTAGCCATGCAGCAGAAGTGGAATTCTCTAGATGAAGGCAGTCGTCTTACCTTAAATCTTTTAAGCAAGGAAATTGATTTGAGGAATGGTGAGGTAAAGAAAGGGGTAATTGGGATGGAACAAACTTTTGAGGTTTGTCATGTATCCATAAGTGCATGCATTTTAACCAAGAATTAAAACTCTTTAGTTTTAATATTCCCAAATATTTATAACACATTTGTGCAAGTTAAGTCACTGCTGTTTCACCTAGCTATTTCCCTGAGAAGTAGGTGCACCCGCTATGCTGCTGCTCCAATCATCCATCTACAAAACGGGAAGAACGTGACAATCCATTTTTGTGCTATCGTTACTTTTCATTCTACTTGTACGTGTCATAAACGTAAACATTCTGCCATTGTACTCCACAGAAATTTCTGCTTCAGTATTCATTTTACCCCTCTGTTTCAGTACTTAAATGTGATTAGATTTAGCTTTGTATTGTGTTGTCTATGCACGAAGTTCTATTTGTGTCTAACTAGTTCTTTTGTATTGTAGAAATGTTGCGTCCTAGAAGTGCATCTTCTGTTTCCCCTTTGGTACTTGTGTTGCGTGAAGCAGGTAAAAAGTCAATTTGATATTTACAGAGCATACCAATTCTTTTTTTAGACTGATTATACTGAAGACTGTGCAGACACAAAGCCAGATCGAGACATTGAACTGGAGCTGTCAGCCCTTGATACCGATGAACCTGATGGGCAAGGTGAACAAATAGAAGTAAGTAAAAAAATCTGTGTGTCTGAAGAGGTCATTGGGTCCTTTTATTAGTTATTAAAACACTTCTAAAATTTCTTTGTGAATTAGTAGATTATGTTGATAGCAAAGCCTTTTGGTTTTAGTCTTTGTAGTGATACCAGACGTTTGCCTTATTTTAACACTAGGGGTCTCATACTTCTCATTCAGGTACCTGGAGGTTAGTATTACCAAAGTTAAAAACAGCTCACTGTGTTCTTTGACGTAGCTTTGAGGTTTTTGCTCTTCATGTTTCGATAGCAAGTAATGATGTGGAGTCTGTTCTTTCCCCTTCCTCTCCAGTGTCGAAACTGTAGTTAAGAATGTTTTACACTGAAGTTTACATTTAAATGTGATCATGTAATTTAAACTTTATGCTCACCTGATTCTAATAGTAAAGTCATTTAAATGATTGTTCTTTTCTTTTGCCTATTCCTTCATTGTTTGTTTTGTAATTCTGTGCATCTGCCCCAGTTTATTCTGTTATTTCCTCCTTTGCTGTACAGTCATAAAATATTCTGGTGTTCATTCCAAGCATTAGGATCAATTGTCCTCTTTGTAAAGCATCATACACTTACGAAAAATCAAGTTTCTTATCTGGAACATATTCCATAATACAGTCCAATACTGGCGTACAGTACTGGCTACAGTTTTTGTTTGCTCTGCCCGTGGCATGTGGTGCAGTACTGTAGTATGAATTGTGAATTGCCATTATATGGGTGGAAGGACCTTTATTTTTAGTCTTTCCTCTACCCCTAATTATTGAAACAACTCTCACTGTCTTTGTCTCCTTCATATCTCACCTGATAAATAATTTTTTAGCAACTGACATTTGTGCTGCTGTTGTAATTCACTGCTGTCTCTGAATTAGGGTTTTTTTTCTTTTTCCTATAGTAAAATGTGGTAGACATTGCAACAGCATGAAATAAAAATAACGAGTTTTCTGATGAGACTCCCATTTCCATCAGCTTTATGTAGTGGAAAATTTAAAGTTGGTAGCGACAGTATTGATGGACTTTTCTCCTTTTCTTCTGTAGGAGATTCTGGATATACAGCTAGGTATTAGTTCTCAAGATGATCAGCTGCTCAATGGAACAACTGTAGAGAATGGGCATCTGCTAAAGCAGCACCAGAAAGAATCTATGGAACAGAAGAGACAAAGTTTAGGTGAAGACCTTGTGATTCTGTGAGTGTTAGACAAAACAGCAGTGTCTGCCAGTATTAGACAAACAGCAGCAACAGAATAGTTGAAGCAAGATTATTTAAGGATGAACTGCCTACCTACTCAGACTTGGATTAGACATCTGCATTGTGTGTACATGGTGAAGTGAGAAGAACCTATTAAGAAATAGAATTAGGTCACAAGTATGAAAGTCACAGGATGGTACCATTGTTCGTATGCACTGTTGTAATCATATATACTGAAATGTGTCACAGCTGTTAAAAATACCTTTCACATTCAGTAAGCAAAAAATGCAAAAGTATTTTTATAGTTAACAGAAATTAAGAAAAACTTCAAAAGGTTAAATGTCATACTGTTTGCACAAATCTCAATAGAGAGGTAGTTTTTAAAATACACTATTTTAGGTTTATATGTTCTGTAGTCTTTAATGTATAATGCAGCCTTTAAAAATGAGGCAGACTACATTTAACATCTTGAGCGTACCGTTCCATAGTAAGATGTTTAGCCTGTTGCTAAAAATGAGTTTATATCATTATTTATTTAATGCACACAATTCAGTTGCGGATACTTGTGCATGTCCTTGTTTAATATTTGTGTAACTTATTTTTCTCCTCAGGGAGGAGCAGAAAACAATCCTGCCCGTAACTTCTTGCTTCAGTCAGCCGATCACAACATCTGTTAGCAATGCAAGCTGCCTGCCCATCAGCACATCAGTCAGTGTTGGCAGCCTCATTTTGAAAACTGCTCACATTATGTCTGAGGATAAAAATGACTTTTTAAAGCCTGTTGCAAATGGCAGGATGGTTAACAGCTGAAAGGCATTCATCTTTCCAGCTTGTGACCACACCATGGAAGCATTTACACTAGCTTTTTATATATATAATATATATTATATAATGTATATTTTTTTTAAAAAAAATAATATTGGGGTCATGCATTTCCTGTGGACTCTTTGATACTTCAAGCCCCTCTCGCATTAGCATTCTGAAGAAAAAAAAAAAAACTTACTTTACTAGGGTAAGGCGTTCACTTTCCACAAATGAATGGAATTTGGACATTGTTTTACTTAAGCTTAAAGCAGCTTTTTATGAGTTTGTAGCAATCCGGTGCGGTATCTGAGCCATTCTTGTTTAAAATGGCTTCTGTAGAAAACTAACAACTCAGTTATTTAAACTAGCAGGATCCTACAATGATACATCTAGTGAAAGGAAGACTAACTTATTTGTCTCTATTTTGTTTCATGAGAGAAGAACTTGTGTCTTGTTGCAGCTGCTTTTTCTTTAGTTGTGGAACTTTGCATGGAGTATTGTTTCCTGTTTGAAGACTGAGAGGTGGAGATTTGGACTTAAGACTTTTACAGGGTTAACACACCATTAGCTTTGCACTGCTACGTTATTTGCAGGTCTGTGGTGCAGTGCTCTGCTGCAGCTTTTTGTTTCCATTCCCACCCCACCCCCCCCACCCCCCAATTTCTGCTTTAGTACTGTAGATACACATACACAGGCTACTTGTCCAAGTGAAGTTATCAGAAGTAAACCAAGTGCCTAAGTCCTCCAGCTGATGTACTAGGTATTGATTTCCCCAAGTTATACGTGAAACAATTTTCAACCATTTTGAGAGGTTATGCACTAATGTAACAGCAATTTTGGGTTTTCTTTTTTTTTTTTTTTTTATTAATAGTTCTCAACTTGGAGATTATAGAATCCAGATGACTTGGCAAAAAGTATCAGGTGCTCTTGGCTTTCCTTTGAAAACCCTGTATGTAGTGTTTGCACTGACTAACAAGATGGTGTTGCTGTTTTTTGTACTGTTTTTTTATTTAAACTAAATATTGGGAATTTAAGGCGGTTGTATTACCTTTGTTAAATGTTGTTAATCATAATTTTATATTCAGGTTTAATTTTTGCTTGTTCAGTGGCAACTTATTTTCAAAGACCTTGAAAATACAATAATATAGCATTATCTGACCTTCAGAGTACTGAAAAATGTATGAATTTATGCCCTGTTAAGATGTGACACAGAATCATGTTAGACATGTCAACTGAAAATTGTTTTTCATAACTATACACAAACTAGAGCCCTGGGCATATGTTTTTGAGAAGCTGAAAAATCCACTTTTTTTTTTAAAGAAAACAGGACTCTCTCTCCTGATGATTACTATCTTCTTTGTCCTGTTACTTTTCTTTGTGACAAGTTTTACTTTTTTTTTATGTTTTTATTAACTTCTGTGAAGTTGTTTACTCTGAAAATTGTACTGGAATATTTTAAGCCAAGCTGATCTTTCACCAGGTGTACTGCATGTAAGGGCTTTTCCTGCTAGCAAAATGCTTAAAGAGGATCATGTTACTGGTCGTCTGAGTTGTTATTTTACAAAATCACAGCTATGTGGTCGGGTAAGATTTTGATAATTGTTTTGTGCACGCTTCTGGGGGGTGGGGGTTGGCATTTCCCTGAGGGTTACTGATTAGACTAAGTAAATATTGGTGTTTGATATCTCTCCTAATGAACCTGTCCATGAAATAATTATGTTGTAAATATACCTGAAAATCCAAGGGTTAGTTTTGATATTCTGGTGTCAGTATGGAAGATCTTACACATCTATTTAATACTCAAGTGTAAAGGAATGTATGTAGAAAAACAGTCAAGTAGTCTTTTCTTAGTTTCCTTTGGCTGTTGCTGTACCTTCCTATAGCCAGTGCCACCTCATAGCTAGGGTTAGACTGATGCTTTGTTTCACTCGCAACTTGAAGTGAATGGATACAAGAACCAGACCACCTTTGTCACCTTAACTTATTTCCTATTGATGTTAACTTTAACTTAGAATGTTAGACATAAATATGATTGTTGTATATTTTATACCAAGACCATTCTGTAAATATGAATTTATATTACTTTTGAAATGCTTCTGAGATACTATTATTTGCTGTACAATGTAATTCCAAAACAGATATGCAAACAAGTATGTCTCTTTCATGGATATTTAAACAGTGAGATCTTCCATGTTGAAGGTGATGTAATTTTTTTAAAAGATTTTTAAATTTTAAATTGCTATTTTGTTACAAAAATAGAGAAAATATAAAGGTTTGAGAAGTCCTTATTTGCCCTCAGGGAAAGAGCCCTCTGTGCACCAGAACTCCACAGAACATCTTCAGCATGATCTGAGGGTGAATATATACTACATAAATTGATTGTGTATTTACCTTAACTTTTTAATTTTAAAATTGCAATTTTAAAAACTTGGTTGTGCTCTGCTGGAGGGGGATTGGGATAAGCTGCTTACACACATTTGCCTGTTTGTCCAGTGAAATTACATAAGCCTAACATATTCCTGCCAACCATTTTGGCATATTTAAGAAGAGATGTATCTATATACTCGTCTGCAGCAGAAGGTCCCATGATATAGCAGTTCTCTCGTATGACCATACACTTCATATGGAAAGTTGGTTCTTAACTGAGGCTAGGATTTTTTAGTTGAATTTTTTTTATATATAGAATGACAGGCAAAAGAATTATTTGGGGGTTTTAACAGCATGCCAGCTTTGTCTTACAGTTTTAATACTGTGTGGTTTTTGCCATGAAACTAGGCCCTCCAGTGCCCAGACGAGGAGAAGCTATGGGTGAGAGCCTAGTGCTGGCTGGCTTTGAAGTTTCAGCCCTTGATCCTACACAAACAAGGATGTGTTAATTTGTCTAGTTGCAAATCAGGTGCCTTTGGGCTAGGGAAGGGCTTATTTTCTGGCACTGAGATACAGTGACATCTTTGTGTGTTAATAGCAGTGATTCCCATATAGGTTTTGGCCTAACTTACCTGTGCTGTCAGAAAAAAAGGCCCATAGCAGATTGGGGAAAGAGATTGGCTCTTTTGCTTTGCTTGGACAAGCATTTTGGGTTGTTTTGGTTTGTTTTTTTGTTTTGTGGGGGTTTTTGTTGGGTTATTTTGTTGAAATTTTTTTCCCCCACTAGGGGTACAGCAGGGATTTCACATGCAAGAGATACAGGAATTATTAGTATCTAAGTTAATTGTGTTGCCTCACTACCTGGATTCATTCCTTGGTTTGCCTCATTTCCCACATAGGTCTTAATAGAGACTAATGCTTGTGCTGGGAGAATGCTTGTGTGAGAAAGTAATTATCTGTACATTCTTAACGTATACTTAGAGCAGAGTGATTGCCCTGCTACTGATATTTTGTTCCTGTAAACAGGTGACAAGAAATGATTCTTAGTGTTTATGCAGATTTTGCATTGTAGAATGTATACTAGACCCTTCAAAGGAAAGGTTAGACTCTTTGCAAAGCAAACTGGCATTGGTTCTTGGTAGTCTAGTACAGGGACACTAAAGTTTGGCATTTGATTTAGGAAAGAAGAAAAAAAAAAAGCTCTATGCAGCTAATTATGTTAAATAAGCTCTTAATTGCTCTTTGTGGAAGCCTAATTTGGAAGGTTTTAGTGCTTTGATAACACAATTGAAATTTTAATTTATCCTGTACTCAAGAGCTGAATGCTGTTCGTGTATAATAGTGTACTAGGCTGGATGAGGTACAAAATAATGCACAGTGGTCAGAAACAGCTGAGGAAAGAATATTTAAAATTACTTGATCTAAACTCAGAATAGTTCCAAACATTGTTTTTGTTTTGCTTTTTTAAAGCACAAGTTGTCAAGTTGTACCTGTTGCTGTACATAAACACTGTATGCCAGCAGCTCCTTGATCATATTTGTGAAGACTTTTCATTATTATTAGACTGTTATTAAAGGAAGATGTGGCATTTGAGAGTGTAACAAAATGAGAAATGATCGGATTATCTATAGTATGTAAAAGTACATTCTTTATGTTGTAGTTTAATCCCTTTGTTAGGATATTCCCTCTCATTGAGGGACCTCTTCTGCAAGCAGAACACAATAAATGTGCTTTTTTTAAATGACCCAATTTTCCAGTATAAATGAACAGCTGACTGGCAGTAGTCATCACCATGCATCTCTTTGCTGGCAAGGGAGCACAACAAGGAAAGAAAAAAAAAAAAAAACCAAACAAACCCCAGACTGTCAGTGATGAGATGAAACAAATCTGAATAATCAAATGACCAATAGGTGAACATAATACTACACCCCGTTATTTAAGAAGGATGCTTGTGGAAGCTTTTAATCACTCAAGTTTTTGCTGTAAAAGCGAAAATAAAACGGAGCCTGGCTGCATTTATTACTGCCAAAAGCCAAGGTCATTTGCACATAGCCCATCAATTTATCCAGAGTAGATCTCAGTTAATCCAAGGCATGGAAATGCATGCATTTTCTTAGCTGGGCAAACAAGTACATTATACAGTAGTTGTGATACAACACATGTGGCTTTTATTTGTACTGCACATACCCACTGTACAGCCACTCAGAAGTATTGTGGTTAGCTTGCAGCATCTGCTGTCCGCATTTATACTGTTTACTGCGTATTCTTTTCCCTGGAAGTTTTAAAGAAAATTTTTTTTCTTGTTGCATTGATTACATTTTATAAATTTGCTTAGCTGGAAAGTTTGGGAAAAGAGGCCTGTTTGTCAATTGTACAACCGATTGTGAAGCTCTAGTGTGAATATTTTTACGTCTGTATTAGACATTTTCTTTGCAAATCTATTGTTCGATTGAAATGTAAATGAAATAAAAGATGGTGTACACCCATCATGTATAAAGCAGGCACCATCGCTACGATGGATTTAATGCTCATTTTTATGGCGCATTCTCAGCTTCTATTTAAAACTATAATTTAAAAAAAATAATCTGTAAAATGAAATGGGGATATATGGGGGAGTAAATTCTATTCCGTTTATTTCGGTTTTGAGTTCCCATGGTAACGTCCCTTGGTGTTAGAGGTAGGGGGGCCCCGGCGGCGGGGCGCTGCTGTGTTTGCTGTAGCACTGAAGTGAAGAGGTTGTAGCTTTGGCTGGTCACGGAGTAGAGCATCCTGGTTTTTCAGTGTTTGAGAGACTTGATGGAAGAAGTTTGCAGTATTGACATGTATTTGCATGCACGAATAAAAATTATTTGTCCACCTTAAAGCGCCTCTCTGCCTTTAAACGGGGGGGAGGGGGGGGGCGGGCAGGCGGCCGGCTCCTCCCGGGGCGGGGCCCGCCTCCTTCCCAGCATGCTCCGCGCGGCCGCGCCCCGCAGGTGGCTGCTGAGGCGGCGGGGAGCGGGAGCGGTGAGGAGGCTGCGGCGGGGGGGCGGGGGCCGCCGGGGCCCGCGCTCGGGGCTCCGCCGGGGCTCCGCTCGGGCCAGCTGCCCCCGGTCTCGTCCCGGGGCGGAGCGCGTCGTGCCCTGGGTGGGCCCGAAGGGTGGCGGGCGCGGCCTGAGGCGGCGGCCCCGGGGCCCCGGGCCTGGCTGCGCGCCCACGGGGAGGGGGCAGCGCCTTGCGGGGGTGGGGCGGGCGGTCCCGGGGTGTGCTCGGCCGAGGTGGGGGGCTGGGAACGGACCTGCGGGGAAGTTGGTGCTGTTCTGCTGAAACTCGGCCGCTTTTACCTGCTGCCCGCGCCGGCGCTGTGGAGGCCCGTGTGGCGTCCCGGCGCGGCTGCGGCGGTGCCTGTGGCCCTCTGCCCCGCGGGGCTCCGGGGAGGCACCTTTAATCCTGGGCCCTCTGCCCGCGCCTCGGACATCTGCTTAATCCGGCCTTGACTCTGCAGAACCTGCTCGCGGTTGGCAGAAACGCTGAAAGCCCTGCTCTGTCCCCAAGTGCATTGCTCGGGGTGGCTCTGTCAAATAGGCATTAATAGTGTTGACTGATCTGATTAGAATTGGTGCGGTTTTTTTAAATGAGATTCTGTGGACGTTTAAACGTAGTTCGTGCATCCACAGGTACATATCTGGCCGTAGTGGTGCTCTTTTCTACGCCCTTTGCCCCTCACCCAAGAGAAGAATATTCTCAGGCATTTTACACCTCCCTCCGGCTGAGATCCAGTCAGCAGCTCTTTTAGAAGATGGTGGTGGAAGGAGTCAGTGGCAAGAGAGCCACAGACTCTTGAGGTGCTCTGTGGCTCTTCAGCTTTCCATCACTTAGAAGCATTTGATCTTTCTGTTCTGATGCAAGAGGCTTCCCAAGTCTCTAAATGCTGATGCTGTCAGTAGCTTTAGCGGGCCGATTCTGCTGCTGTTCCATTTAGTAAAAGATGTTTTGGATAAATAAAATATTTAACTCAATAGAAGTGAGAATTTTGAGCATAGCTGCAATCACTTTATCAGTATGTCAGCATCTAACTTTCAATGTTGTCTGTACAAACAAGATGCTGTTGACTTCTGTGATGGCCGATGTAGTCAGTGGGCAGGTGAAAAGATGACAGATGTGAAGGTCTGTCTTTCAATGTATTATTTCTTAGCCTGGAGGTGATGTTCATGAAATTGTAGCACTAACTGCACTATGGACTTGTATGTTCTCAGTGCTTAGAAAGTATGTTTTCTGTGCTTGAGAGTGGCCTTTCTTATTAAACAGCAAACATGGTCACATTTGCTTTAAACTTTTTCCTTGCATGTGTGACATTATGTAAATGTGCCAGATTTCTGCAAAAGTTTTTTTGAGATTGTCATTCATTGACAATTTGAATTAATATAATCTGAAATTTCTTCTTCCAGGTTTTGATAGAAACTTGTCTTTGAAAGACTGGAAAGGAATAAAGGTCAGAACATTTTAATTTTATTATTTACACTGATCATTTTTCAGCTCAAATAAATCATTCTTAAAATAATTTAAATTTCAGTAACTGGGGAATCAGTCTCACGGAGCTGTCTGAATGAGGCTGGTTGGAGTCCCAGGTCATGGTTAGCAAATTCTGTCTCCATGAATGAGAACACATAAAGTTTCTGCACTAGTGAGCCTCAAAGCAGTTCTATTTGTAAAGGTTTAGGTTTTTAACTGAAGTGAGTTTGAAATTGTGAGTAAGAATTAATTCACATGACTGACTGCTCTGTGGTCTGTTTGGTAGTGGGCTGTAAACGGTTCTTACGTGGCTAAAAAACTGCTCTGAGCAGCTAAAGGACTATCATGCATTTAAAATTGTTTCCTACACTGCATATTTGAATAAGAGATACATTCTCTGTTTTCTGAATTTATTCTTTAGAACATAATGACTACTTTGGATGATAAACTGCTTGGTGAGAAGCTCCAGTATTATTACAGCAGTAGTGAGGGTGAGGATGAAGACAGTGATAAAGAAGATAAAGAAGGGGAGAGCACCATTCCTGAGAGCGTTGGGGAGGTAGAGCTTACCAGCGACAGCAGCGCAGTCAACACAGGTATTGTCTTACCAAACTAATTGTTTTGTAAATACTTTGTTTATTGGAAGATTCATGTGTTTTTTCTAAAATGAATTTTTCAAAATAGAAGCCCTGTTTCTGTGCATACTTGGGTCAGAGATTGATCATTTCCTGGCTATAGTCTAACCTTATTTTTAATACCTTGTTCTTTATATTAATGTTTGACTTCTCTGAGACACTTCAGCATTATATCTAAAGCAGTTAGGCTTTGCATGCAAAGCTGATTTGTACAATTGCTTAATAATGCGTACATTTCTTGCCTGTAAGCTGCCCTGTTGTTAACCACTAATAGGTAGGTGCTGAGCAAGTACATGAGGAATAGACAGAATGTGGCCAGGCTTTCTGAAAATATGGTTCTCTACTGCCACTGTCAGAGATACAGTATGACTCTGCATGGATCATTGGTGTGATCCAGAGAGTATTTCTTATGAAAGACTAGTTGTCTGCATTTTACAGTTTCTCTTAAGAATGATGAAAAATCTTCCTGTGTGTGTTCACATCTTTCATCTGTAGCAAGAATGGAAGAATTCTAGTACTAAACTGGCATACTTAGAGAGGACCTGAAAAAGTAACTCCTCTGGGCCCCAGCAGCCAGGTGAAGCAAGGTGAAGTCTGTAAGAATTAACATTATTATACATCACAGAATTTACTTCTGTACAAGAGCACTGGCAAACTTACACACCTTCCCATCATTATTTTTGTTCTTATGAAAAGCTGTGCCAACAGTAGGGGAATTCTTGAGGGCTGGTGGTTCTATTTCAAGCGCACAGATATTAATCTTTGGAATAAACTTTGGGACCATTATGAGAGTAGCCTAGTTAGATAACCTTTAGTCATCTTAGAAAAAAAAATAGAAGCTCAAGGACATGTAAATGGAAAATTCCCATGTCCTTGAAAGCTAAATTCTTTTGTTTCATTTCAACATTTTGCACAGTAAACAAAAAGTTTATGACAGGGCCACTATTTTACTGCTGACTTATAAATTATTACTTGAATTTTAAATGATAGGTGTAATTTTATTACCCTTTTATAGGAAATGCCTATGTATTTAATTTCTAGGTCCCAAAGGAGTCATTAATGACTGGCGAAGATTTAAACAACTGGAAACTGAACAGCGACAGGAGCAGCGCAGAGAAATGGAACGACTCATTAAAAAGTTATCTATGACATGTAGATCTCACTTAGATGAAGAGACTGACAAGCAGAAGCAGAAAGAGCTTCAGGAAAAGATCAATGGAAAGGTAGCATGGCACAAAGGAATTTAAATGTTTAACATTTTCAGTTTCACCATTTGTGTATGCGAAGCAGATAGGAATCCTTGTTCTGTCAGTAGATAGGTATCGTTTCTCCCTAGCAAACAGGAACACATCAGCATTATAAGAGGTGTGTTATAACTGTATTTGCCAGGTGTTGTCAAGTTTGATTATCGTGCATTTTAGTGGTATTCCAGAAGCATTGTGTTTGCCTGTGTTAAGAGATAAGCAGTTTAGCTGCTGTACTGAAGAAGTCCAAATCCTTTTCCCAGACTTCCCTTATCTGTTTATTAAATAAGTCAGCTTCAGGGGATTAGTACAAAGAGTTGTACAGCAAACCTGTGAATACTGAGTCTCAAGCCTAAAACATGAGTTTGGGAGGGAGTCCTTACTGATTTTGTATTAGTAAGTGGATGTTGAGAATTTAGCTTTGACTTTGAGTTCCAGAGACAGAAGGCGTTGGATGTGATGAATGGTTTTAATCAACTGGGCTGTATAACTGGCTCTTACAGTTATAGTCAGAGAAGTTACTAACTAGCAGACAGGCTTTCTTGCGTTCAGATGATGAAAGTTGGCCACACTGTCCTATACCTCGAGTATGGCAAATACGTTTAATAAAGCAAGTGAACAAATAGCAGGATATATAAAATTTGTTAATTTTAATTGTACAGACAAGATAGCGCATTTGTTTGCCACGAAATGTTAACTGAAAAGCTAAATGAAAAGCCAATGAAAAAGAAGCTAGACTTAGGACAAGCACGTTATCCAAATCAGTGCTCATAGCTTAGTGAAAGCACATAGCCACCATTAACCTGAATTAAAGTGGGAGCATGGAGCATCCACTTGTGTTATTAGTGCAGCTCGTGGAAACTAGAATACCCAGGGCTGAAATGCTGTTCCCACTGGACATGGTTTCTAATTAGATCAAAATGGAGTGTAATACAGAGGGTGCTTGAGCCTGCATTGGTTGCACTTTGCTGTTATTAAAGATGAGCGACCCACATTAATCCTCTTAATTTAAATTCTCATTATATGAGTGACCCATATAGTGATGCAGATCCTTTTTTCATGTGTCTTTGTATGTGTTTTTTAGATGACGTTACAAGAATATAACATGATTCACAATGATGAAGACGATGAGGAATTTTTACAGCGATACAGGAAGCAGCGAATGGAGGAGATGAGGCAGCAGTTGTACAGTGGGCAACAGTTTAAACAGGTTTTTGAGATTACCAGTGGAGAAGCATTTTTGGACACAGTTGATAAAGAGCATAAGAGCACACTGATCATGATCCATATTTATGAAGATGATATCCCAGGCACCGAATCCCTGAACGGGTGTATGATCTGTCTGGCTGCTGAGTATCCAACAGTTAAATTTTGCAGAGTGAAGAGTTCGCTCATTGGTGCTAGCACTCGCTTTACTAATAATGCGCTGCCAGCTTTGCTGATCTATAAGGCAGGCGAGCTCATCGGCAATTTTGTGCGAATCACTGACCAGCTTGGAGAAGATTTTTTTGCTGTAGACCTGGAGGCTTTTCTGCAGGAATGTGGTTTGCTCCCAGAAAAAGACCTAGTGCTCCTGACTTCCATACATAATCCATCTGCATGTTACAGTGAGGACAGTGATCTGGAAATAGACTGAACCACTTATGCCAAGGGCCAGTAGGTGTAGTTGTACTGTGGGATGTTCTTGTGCTAGGGACTGCTCTCTTCCGTAGTGTGGGTATGTATTCTTCCCCTTCATGCACTTTGAATTTTGCTTGTTAGAGAGTTGTTAAAAATAGCATAAGGAATTCCTAACATTTTCTTAAATTAATTCAGTAAAGTGCACACTAAAACAATCTTGCTTTATGCAATTCCGATGTATTTTACTGAACATGAAGTTGTAACACAACTCAGTAGGTTTAGGAAATTGTGTATTGTCATCTCTGTTCTCTAAAGCACATCGTTGCTTTTTTTAAAATGTTTTTGTTCTATCAGCTGTCTATGGTCAGCCTTGTTACAGGTTTCCTGGAACATTGTAATGTAAATACTAGTTGGATTGAGATGTGGCCACCTACTCGCTAGGACAAGAATCGAGACTGCAAATGAAGAAGTTTTTAAGCATTCAAGACTTAGTAGCCTGCAGCTGAACTGCTGCCAATTAACAGTGCAAGGTCCCACCTTCCATTCCCTAATTTGCAGTCCCCTTCCTGGAAGCACCTTCTTGTTCTGACACCTGGCATCAAATTTTTGTCCCTTTGTCACTTACAAATAACAACAGCCTCTGACTTCACCCGGAAAATTACTTCTCAGCTGGAGAGAAGAGTTCTTCCTTTAATCTTGCCTGAGACTTAAAGGAGAAAATACTTTTTCAGTTGCAAATTTTAATACATTCTTGTGTTTTAAAATACCCACCCTTAGAGTTCATAGTAGTCACTTCATCAGAAAATGTTCTCAGCTTCTTAAGAGAGAGACTGTCTATCATAAAGAACTGCAACATGTGTGCTGAACAGCCTCAGGAGAATTTTGCTGGCAAAATGCAGAATCAAGAATTGAGTAACGTCAGAATTTCATTTCTAAAATTACTAAATCAGTGCAAAAATTCATTTCTGTCTGCCTTCATATGATCTGCCTCAGCTGGGTCATCAGATGTATTCTGAATATTAATAACCCCTGGACCTGAGAGATGACTGGATGGCTTTGAGGGAAAGCAGCCTTGAGCTAAGAGACTGGGTTACCAATCCAGGTATTCAGAGGCCGGCCCATTTTTTCACTGCTGATTCCCTTCTCTGAAGCTCAGTATTCTGCAGTGTTCAGCAGGATCAAAAACATTGCCGCTGTCCTCTGATGGCAGCTCTGTCAGAGCACCCTTTTTGTACCATGCATCAGTGGAGTTCACTCAGAAAAAAATCTTGTGGGGTGGGGCTGAAACCTGTGTGGAGATCACAGTTTTTCCCTCTGTCCTTCATAAGAAATAACAAAGGCTTCCTCGGAAGCTTCGCCACAGCTGTTCCAGTTGCCCAGTGACACTGATCTTAAAGTTCTCATCTTCTGCGAAAACACAGGGTGACTGCCACTTCGGGCACAGAATGAAAGCCTGTGCTGGCTGAGCCCATTTGTGTCTAGGAACATTATTGCTACCAAATGCAGCAGCTGCATGTTAATCTTCCCTCCTAGAGCACCTTTGTCATTACCATTTGTCATGATTACATTTTCATTAAGGTGTGTTTATTTTGTTTGGGCTCTACTTCCTTCATAAATCAGATCATAATATGGGGAAGTAATTTTCAGGGTTTCTATTACATTGAAGTTCACCCTGCCTCCAGCAAGGCTGGTGCTACGTAGCTGCAAGATAACCTAATGCAAGATAGCATTAGACGCCAGTAGCAGTTTATAGCAAATGCAGGCATGAGAACCTCCGAGGATGCAGAGCGAGGTAAAGGCATTACCGGCCAGATTATGGTGTGGCTGAATTGCTCAAACAACGTACCCAGCACAAACAAGCACACTGAAATGTGTGCGCTCTATCCTTCGTTATTATTGAATAATTGTCTGTGTACTTAATTTGGTATTACGTTTGCTTTCTCATGCTTTACTTATTTTGCTTGTTATTTTTTAATTTTGAGGAAAGTAGACTGTCATTACCTAAATGTGTGACCCAATGTAATGCCTTGTTTAATGATTAAATTTAATTGCAAGTTTTATGTAAGGCACTTTGGAACACCAGGAAGAAATGCAAATGTCTCTGTGTAAATACTAGGTTCTTAATAAGAATGGATCTTAGGCTAGAAAAAGAAGAATTTGTAATTGTATCTGTTTGAACTGTGTTTTAACAAGTAGTATAAGCAGAAAAATAATTTGTAATTAAAAATCACTGAATTGGCAGTAATTGTAGCTGTTTTAAGGAAACTGGCAGGAATCCAGATTTTAAAATGTGGTAAGAGATTATTTCTTTTCATCTCAGAATTGCAGAAAAAAACCACGAAAGTTATAATGAAATTAAATCATTGAGCATGGATATCAGCACATTTAAGAAAAAAAAAAAGTAGCTTTTAATCTATATTCAGGATGAGATTCAGTGAAATCTGTCGTGAGGACAGGGTACATTATTAGCATCATAATAAAACCGGGCTTGGAGAGGGTGTCAGGGGAGAGCTGACTGCTTGAGTTGCTTTGAAGTTTTTTCATGAAGTGCTTTTTTTTCCCCCCTATGGCAGCAAAACTGTAATAGGATCAAAACCTTTCCTGCTGCTCTGTGTTGGATGGCCTGCAGCAAGGTGACTCCTGGCTGTTAATCTCCAGTGCTCAGGTATATGATAGATGGTTTACAGTGCCAGTAGCAAAAAGGAAAAGAAAAAAGGTCTGAATCCAATTAAATATTTATCTGGAAGAATATAATAAGCACAAAGGAGAGAGGGGTAGGGAGAGGATGCGCTATAATGCTGCTTCTCATTCTCAGCACAGGCAGCACAAATGTGAGAAGTAAGGGGAGGCTGACAGTGGCTGCTGAGAATTGTTGCTGGCAGCACTGGGCTGCTTTTATCCATTCTTGAAGCTAAATCCTTCCAAATTGACCAACGGGTGATAGCCCTCAAAAAACCCCAGCATTCTTAATGTGCATTAAGCAATAAAACTAATGTATAACAGGTTAGTTACTAATTTGTAAGTGTGTGCCCCCTATCTGTTCAATACCAATAAAACCCACAACTCACACCAACGCTGTTATCTGTAAATGTTCTGGTGGAAGTGTTAGTCTGCTTTATTTCTCTAATTTTAGATGTCATAATGACCTGCAGGTTAAGAATTAGGGTGTTTTTATATACATGTACAGGGGATCAAAGTGAAAATGAAATTGTATGAACAGCTACATAAAATAAAACTGTTTTCAAACATTCAACTTGGCCATGAGAGTGTCAGGTTTGCAGTTTGATGCCGGTGCCTCTCCTTCCCCCAAAGCCATCGTACTCTGTCGCTGTCTGAACTTCATTTAAATTGATGCATTCCTACTAAATGGTTTGGACTTGAATAAAGGATGCTTTTTAATTTTGTCAAAGATGTTTTGTCTGTCTTTTCTGGCAGCTTCCCTAGCACGTAACATGGTTGTTGGTAGAAAGCTGGTAGGTTGCGATAGTGTGCATGCTGACAGTTCTGTACTGTGCTGGGCTCTGGTGTGGCACGTGGTAGAAATTACTCAGCCCTGATGGCTGAGGAGACTACGCTTGAGTATTTTGTCACTAGACCTTCTCTTGCCTTGGCCAAGCATTCTGCGTGTGGCTAGACACCAGCTGAGGTTAGGAAAGATTTGCCCACCTGTTCTCCCTGGCTGCTGGGCCACCTGTGCACCTCCTGACATTTGCTGGACGGGCAGTGCAGGCAGCAAACAAACAGGGAGGAGCATTCTGAGGCAGCACAGGGCTGAGAACCTGGGCAGGTACCAGCCTCTGAGTTTGTCCCTTGACATCTCCAAGTTGTTTCTTCCCACACGTCACCTCACCAACAATTCTGTTGCTTTTTTTAGTGCACCTGATGAAACTGGTCTGAGATGCAAACGTCGCTTGGGAAAGGCCAAGGGAGCCTGGAGTCCTGGTGCAAAGCAACCGGAGTCACCTTGTCTCATACTGGCAGAGCTGTGCAGGTATTGTTCATGCTTTAATGTTTTTCGGATGCAATTCTGCCAGCATCGAAAAGCCACACATCAAAGCAAACTTTTCAAAATCTGTTAGTTTCAACAGGACAAGAGAGCTCAGAAAGAAAGCAGCTGGTCCTGGAAAATAAGGTTGGTATTTATCACCTTCAAATGTTCTGAGACACTGACACTAGTTCTATGTTTAAACCACGACTGGAAGTTAACACGTGGTTAAGATTGAACAAACAAGACCTTCCTACCAAGATGTTATGTGCTCTGTCTTTGCCGCCTGCCCTATTTCCATTCCATTTTCTACCTGCTCCTTCTCAAGTGCAGGACAGAGGTGCAGGCTGGCCCCGGGGGATTTGGCTCTTCCTGCAGGTAGCGGCTCTCTTCTTGGTTTTGTGCATCACCTCGGCTGCAGCCTGGTCTGCTTTACGTGATACACTCTTCAAATCAAGAAGGTACATGTACTAAGTCCAAGTCATCTCTGTGTCTGATTTTAATCTTCAAGAAGTGCTATAAATAGGAGTTGAAAAAACACTTGTCAGGTAGGTTGTGTTGCCCCTGGGAAGTGTTCTGTTTTGGAAAAAGCAGCCTGCTGCAGAGAGGGCAGCCAGAAACAATGGTGTTTACAGGAGGGTGTAATTCTGCACTGGGAGAGAGGAGTGTAAAATCACCTGGGTTTGTTCACATTTAATGATGTTCCAAGACAAACAGCAGAATTTGGCCACAGAATGCGAATGCTCAAGGAAACGAAGACGGCTGCTTGGTGAGGGCAGGAATGAAATCACAGTTGATGAGCTTAACACAGGCATTTAATCATGGTGCTGACCCGGTTGCCAGGCAATAAGGGACAAGAATTTAGAACAGTTAAGTTTATACTGATATTTTTTGGCCTCCAATCTACCTCTTCTTTCTAAAGTGTTCAAAATAGGCCTTTGTTGAAAATACAGACAAGTGTTCCTGTGCCATGGGTGGCATGACTCACTGCCGAGGGGCCTGCTGGGCTCGGACGGGGGATTGCTTTTCCATTCAGCCTTGGTGCCCTGCTGATTTTTGCCACCATGGGGTTTAGATAACTTTCCATGGTGAATCTTGATCGGGCATGGGGCCAGAGGGGTGCAGGGTGCCCAGGGAGGGAAACGCCAAAGCAGCTGCAACCCAGCTGCAACTTCTGCCCTTCCCTCCAGCCGCAGGGACTGCTTTGTGTGAAGCAGCAGTGCAGGGGATTGGTCTTTCTTGTGCTGTCTGCTCTGGTCAGCAGTAACCTCCTGCTCAGTGAATCATTGTGCTTAAGAGGTCGCACAACCACAGCCAGATGTTTTCATTACTGCTGCTCGCACTGCACGAATGCAGGCAGTGCTGTCGTCCTGTCCATGTCTGTCCCCACACAGGCGAGCTGCGGCTGAGCTCCTCAGAGGCACTTGTTTAAAAAATCAGAGGACATCCTCTGAGTTGTGTTTACCAAGAGCTCAAACAGAGGGTATGTCTGGCAGCGCTGGCCTCTGTGCTGTCACCAGAGCTTGCAGTGGCAGGGGGCACTTGGAGCACTTGCCTTGGCTGGGTGATGCTGGTGGATGCACCAGACTAAACACCACTTTTAGTTAACGCAAACTACCACCTTCTACCTTGGATTTGGCTGTGCGTGGTGATGGACAAGCTGGTGAGGTTGTGAGCAATTTCTACAAACTGCCGTGGCTGAAACACTAGCAAAGAAAACACAAGGGCTTGGTGGCGCTGGGTGGGGGGAAGCTCCATGTGCCGGGCTGTGCATCCCCAGGCGTGTGGAGGAGGAGGCTTCAATGGCATGTTGGATGCTGCACCTGGGGTTGGTACCTGTTGGTCCTACAAAGAAATAACTTCATAGCTTTTCCCGCTGGCAGAAGGGTGAGATGCAGGAGGGAGTTGCTTTGCTGTCCCAAACTGCTGTGCAGGAGCTGGTGGCATGGCTGGAAGAGGTGTCGGGTTTGCCAATGTTGGCTCAGCTGAGCTAGTTCCTGGTGAAACATTCCTTCTTGGTGGCAAAGAGCATCCAGGCAGCTCTCTGTGCGCCTGGTGGGCTCTCCTAAGCATATCAGTTGCTACCAACACAGCGCTGGCAGCCTTCGATAGCTATAAACAAAAGCAGGATGTTTGTGGTCTAACTGAAACAAGCTGAGCTTGTGCCTCTAGCCAGATGGGGAAGGGCGCTGGGGGCTGGAGCAGCTCCGCGCGGGGTGAGGGCAGTCACACGCACACTCTGGCAGTGTGCTCCAGCTGGCTGGAGACCCGGGGTGCAGGGATCCCGGAGTGTGTGTGACATGTTGACAGTCTTTGGATGATCTATCACTCACCGTTTGCTGCCGTTTGCCTTCCTCTTGAGTGTTGTGTTGCTAGCTGAGTGAGGGAAGCGCAGCGAGGGTCACGGTCCTCGAGGAGGGTCACAGCACAGGGTACAGCCAGTGATGGGGCAGACCCTGGGGGAGAGACCCCCACCACTGCCATGTAACAAGCTGCGGCAGGTGTTGGACATTTTGGTACCTGGGCACAGCATCACCTCTGTGTGATGCGGAAGGGGAAGGGAAGGGGAGAGGGAACTGTAGGGTGGGAAAGGACTGTGTCCTTCTCTTGGCTTGCTGCTCAGCACTTCTGCACTACACGGTGCTGCGAGCTGCGTGGGCACAGTGGGACTAGCAGGTAAACCTGCCTACTGTGCCTTCCTGGGCTGGGCCTGCCTCTGCCTCTCTGTGTGCCATTAGGACACTAAAATCCAGATGATATCCAGGTAAAACCATCTCATTTCTGAAGGGTTAAAGAGAGCGAATGAGAAGACTTTTGCCTTGGGCGTCTCCGCTTGCAGATGTTCCCATGCTATGACGTCCTCCTAACATGTCCTTGCCAAGCCACCAGCTCTTTGTATCTCCCTGGTTTGAAATTCCTGTAACACCGCCCTGTAAATGCTTTTATTATTGACTGAAAGTGCCTCTTGTGAGGCATTTGGATCATGACATACTTGGCTGATCAGGGATACAAAAATCAGCTGGTGTGACAAGAAATGACTGAAACTTCCAGGGCAGAAGGTGGGACATCACAGAATTGTCACTCCCTCCCCAAATGCCCAACACCCCCACCCGTCCTCACCCCCCTAGGGAATGGCAGCAGAGAGCATGGCGGGGGCTGTGGATGTATCTACCTGGAGATACCGTCTCTGTTGTCCTCCTTGCCCCTGCCTGCTCCATCCCTCACACGCTGCCTGGCCCCAGGTTTCAGGGCAGTGCTCTGGACCAGGACTCCCTGCCCAGCTTCTCATCTCCCATGGCTCTGTGTGATGGGCAGAGGAGCAGCTGGCACTGCCCAGGGGGGCACGATAGAGAACTCAGTGAGGCGGGTCTGTCCAAGGGCAGCGCAGCCCCCACAGCCTCATGGCATGAAGTCACCATGCCAGGTGGAAGTCCTGCTG
The DNA here is from genome assembly GCF_963210335.1 of Falco punctatus. Classification (NCBI taxonomy): domain Eukaryota; kingdom Metazoa; phylum Chordata; class Aves; order Falconiformes; family Falconidae; genus Falco; species Falco punctatus. Next base: position 43,774,694 of record NC_137589.1, read on the forward strand.
GGATGGAGCAGGAGCCCAGGAGCTCAGCACAGGACGAAACTTCAGCCCTCTGCTCTCTTACAGACTGTGGCTGTCTCATGCCTACAAAATACCTGGCCAGCAAGACTTACGTGTGGATAGATTTTATGTGAGATAGAAATACATAATGTTGGATGTAAGCGCTGATACCGGCATCGGAGCAGTGCAGCACAGGCTGTGGGGTGGTGGCTGGAGGGCTCAAACCTTCATGGGAGACTCAGGCTCAGAGACCCCCACCGAAGGATCTCCAAGGAGAAGCGTTGCTCCATTTATTTCTTCTGATGCAGTTGGCAATGACACAGCACAGTGCCAGTGAGCACATCCCGCTCCGGCTGCATGGCCCAGCCATGTCCCAGCAGGACACCAGCCTTCCAGCAACACTCCAGGACTTCTTGTCTGTCCCAGCTCCTGCTGCCTCCCGAGTGTCCTCTTGCACGGCCTGGCATTAGTGAGACAGAGCTTGGAAACTGGCTGGAGGAAATGAGAAGAGTTTTTAAAAATCGTTTATTATTTTGAATGTCCATTTTCCTGGAGGTCAACCAGGAACTGATGGTCAAGGCCAGCAACAGTGGCTGCCAGCTGCTACGTGGTTATGCTGGTGAGGGCTGACATCTGTGTGCGTTTCTGCAGCAGGACAGAGGCAGGCTCCATGTGCATTGTGGACACTGTTTGCTGAGCTATTACTGCAGGGGAGTGTAACGATCATAGAACAGAGGAGCCTTCATCACTGTGTTTGCGCAGAGGTAGCATCTTGCTCCAAGCAGGCCATCGTGGGCAGCTGGTGGTGCGTGCCGGGGCCCTAGCCAGCAGGTGGAAGACACAGCAGGTCTGAGAGGTGTGATCTGATACTTCCCTGGTCTCCTCCCGCAGAGACGTTGCTTTGGCTCCTTCTTGGCTGTGTCTCAGCTGTGCCCGTGTGCTGGGCAGGCTGGGATGGACAGCAGAGCAGCTGCAGGAGAAGCAGATCAGGGCAGGTTCCTACTGCAAGCGCAGCCTTACCGGGTGCAGCAGAGGAGGAAGGATGGTGAGGGCTCCCTGGGCTCTCTGCTCCTCTGTTCTGAGGGGGGAAGCCCCGCAGAGGGGCTGCTGGTGGCCTGGTGCTGGAAGGCAGTGGAGGGCAGAAGGTGACAAAGCACAGGGAAATCCAGAGCATCCTGGGGAGGTGGACATTCCCTAGGGAACCCCAAAGCTGGCTTGTTGCGATGTATTCGCTAGCAAGAGAATTGGGTCTGCTGAGGACAGCAGTGGCAGCCACGCTCCTGAGGCACTTGAGCTTTTCACAGAGCTGGTACCAGCCTCTCCTGGAGGGCTGCTGGGGAGGATGCCCAGGATGGGACCATCTTCTGTCCTGCTTCTGCTGGGCACAGGGTGGGCAGGTCCCCGTGTCCCCACCACCCCCTGCGGGAAGGAACGGGATATTCAGTGCCAGGCCAGCAGCTCAGCTCAACTGGTGCCTGGGCAAGGATGGTCTCTACCTGGGCAGGCTGTCCTGGTGCTAGAGCTCAGTATATGATCCACCAGCCCGAGGGCTGTCATGTTCCGCAGCATCCGGCACATGAAACGCAACGTACGGGCACTTCTTCACATTGAGGCACACAAGCTTCTTGAGTGATGCTGTCTTAACTATCTCAAAGCCAGTTGCTCCGCCAAATGTACTGGGTTTCCAGTACTCTGGGGAGCAGATGGGGTTTCCAAGAAGCCCCTTCAGGGAAAACGGAGCTCCAATCTCCACCATGCTTTCCCCAAAAATACCATTGGGTTGGGGTTTCTCAATTAGTAAGCCTGGATAGAACTCCAGAGCATCAATGTCTCCATACAGCTCTTCCAGCTCTGCTGCATTCTCTTCCTCTCCTGTGTCAAGTGAACATCAGAGTGCTTTAGCAAGGGAATCACCTCTGGCAAGGACTGGCCTTGCTGTGGGGAACGGGAACATGGCAGCTCCCACAGCCCAGGCAGCAGCGAGCCTGGCTCCCAGGCCAGCACTGCCCTCTGGACCACTCATCCAGCCCCCCGGGAGGAAGGACCCCTGTAGCCAAGGCATCAGCCCTCTGCCCAGTGCGAGGGTCACGACCAGGCAAGGCTTGGATGGGCTGGAGTGGCTTCTCTTCTGGGCAAGCCTAGCGGCAGGGGTACAGCTCATGGTCTCGTACCCCGCCTGCGGGCACAGACAACTGCACTGCCCCAGTGCAGCCCCCCGAGTGCCTGCGGCAGCACTGCAGCCCTACCTGTCAGCTCCTGAAAGGACCTGTAGGGCTTCATGCCAAATCTCTTCCGATACTCGTTGAACGGCCGTAGCCTCAGCTGCCGGGATTCCTTGATGACCCCAATGGCCACTTTCAAGACATTGGCATTGATGGTTTGTCCCCCACCGATCTGGAGGGCAGGAACACAAGGAGGAACACACATAAGGCACAAGGCAGCACCAGCATCTCCTCCAGGGGAGCCACCATACTGAACCATCCATGTCCTGGGCACAGCGTCACAGAGACCAGCACATCATCACAGCAGCAAGAAGAGGGGGAATCACCGGACAGTGCCAAAAAAGAGCTGTAGAGCAGCCTGGGCTAGCCACTCCCGTTCCCAGGGCAAGTCCGGGAATGGTGCAGGAAAAGCCCTGGATGGATGGTGACCTCCTGGCCTGGGAGGAGGGGAGAGATTACAGGGGTTTGGGGTCACAGGGAGAACCCAAACACCTGAAGAGCAGCAGGTCTGCATCTCTGCCTTGCTGCTTTGCACAAGCAAAGGGGGTCAGAAACGTAGATGTAATTGCTTGGAAGAAAACATCCATGTGATGGCAGCAAAGAACAGTGCCAGGCAAGCTGCTCCTGTGCCCAGGCTGCTCCACCGCCCTCTGGGCTAGGAGACCCCAGCCTGCGGCAGCAGGATGCCAGGCTGACCCCATCCACCAGCAGCAGAGTGCCTGCCGAGGCCCAGCCTTGCTACGCTGCTCACGGGGACCACTCATGACGTGCCCGTCAGGTGCTGCTCTGGGTAGAAGATGCTGTGTGTGACATGCGACCCACTGCCAAACGGGGATGTTCATTAACAGGGATGTTCATAACGGCACTGCCTCCACGATACCACCAGCATCCCTCCCAGGGTCCCACCGCCCAGGCTCTGACAGGGAGGGGAGAGCAGGACCTTACCCTTCCTGCAGCCTGCTTGGAAAAGGACTCCACCAGCGCCTCCACGCCATAGTCCATGAGCATGGAGGTATTGTACAGGAACTGGTCGTAGCTGTACTCTTCCCCCTGGATGATGAAGGAGTCGGGCATCAACCCATGCCAGTGATAGAGCTGGTTGAACTCCACTGCGATGCGATTCCGGTACTGGAACTGTGTCCCAAACAGCAGCTCAGGATCAAACTTGAGGCTCAGGTAGTACCCACTGAGGTGCTGGACATAGTCTTCAATGACGATCTTAATGGTCTCCCCTGGGCAGGAGGCAAGAGGAACAGCCATCACCTGGCAGCAGCAGGAGCTACCAGTTCGGTACCCCAAGATGTAACCCACACGCTGCAGCAGTGCGTCCCAGCACCCACCCACCACCACCTGGGCTCCTTCTGACTATGGCCTTTTTTAATTCATTGGGAATTTTTCAGTGAATTATTTTTTCACCAGCAAAGGTCAGTCTGCCAAAACTACGCTGGTTCCTGAGGAAGCTGACCTCGATACTCTTCTTAGAGGTAATGTAGTGACAAGGCTTTTTTCTGAATTTTGGTCAAAAATTACTTTTCATGAATTATAGTAAATTTATAATGACCATTAAAACAAAATAATTCAAAACTATGACAAAATTATTCAAAAGTAATTTCTTTGATGGACCAAAGCCAACTTTTGCTACACGGACCAAAGCCAACAATACACAGACGGCTGCCGGAGAAACTCCTCCAGCCTCTAAAGCCAGCCCGGCCACCACCCCCAGAGACCGACTAGCACCCAAGTCCTTGGGGCTTGCCCAGGGAGGTGCGACACGGGGGTCCACGATGCCTGTGCCCCACAGTGCCACTGGTCCTCACCGATGAGGATGAGGCGAGCTGTCTGGAAGAGCTGCTCGTCGCTCCAGGTGGGATGCTCCTGCTTCAGTATGTCGCAGACGCGGTTGTGCTCGCGCAGCCAGAGCGTGGCATACATGCAGAGCCCTGGCAACAGCCCGAACACCTCCTGCCCCATCGCCAGCTGCTTCTCCTTGGGGATGGCAGACGGGTAGACCATGTGAACGGGAGCATCGGTGACCGTAGGGGGGTACACCTCTCCATCCACCACCTTGGGGAGACAAGAATGAGATGGCAGAAAGGGAGGAGGGGAGAAAACCACCTCAGTGAAAGCCTGCCCAGCTGGGACTTGCCTCCCTGCAGGCACCACGGCTGCTCTCCTACAAGCAGTGAGTGGGACAGAAACAGCTCCTGCATACAGCCCCAGCTGCGGCACGCCTGCTGCCATCAGAACAGCGACACTCCAAAGCTTGTCCCTCTGACACTGGCCAGCAGCTGCACAGGGCATCGTGGCTGGGGTCTCCCGGGAGCTGCCAGAGGGACACGGGCTTCAAACAACCCTGGATCACAGGGCTGAGACATGTTTCATTCATGCTGGGTGATACCTGGAATTTCAGCTTCCCATCTCTGAAGAGTCGCAGCTGGTGCTGCCGCTGCAGGTTGTCCCCGTACAAGTGCCCCAGGTCCACCTGCCAAGAGAGCATGGCTTCAAGGCTGCTCCAAAAGGCCACACATCCCCTGGTCCCCATCCTCGCTCCCCACGTGCCCCCACACCCTGGCTCTGGTAGCCCTCACCCCATGCCCCAGCGCCTTGGTGAAGCCGCGTCCCATCTTCCCGGACGTCTTGAAGAACTGGTGGGTGAAATGCTGGGCGAAGAAAGCAAACATCAGGTTGGTGCCTCGGGGATCAGCTTCAAACTTCTGCCGCAGCAGGAACCTCTCCGCCAGGAGCTGGGGGTCGGGGAGCTGCTGCTTCCCTGCAAAGGATGGAGGTTGAGGGCAGATGCCCCGCGCTGACCCAGCCGGGTACCAGTGCTGGCCATGGGGCTGTTGGGGAGCACTGCGACGTCTGCTGCAGCACCAGACACTGGCTCGCCTGCACAGGCACCTTACAGCCACCTTACACAGGCTACGACATGTCCCCGCTGTGTTCTGGGTGCTGTCAAGCTCCTCCTTGCCCGCAGGCCACCTTGGGCAGGACAGCAGTAGGACATGGCACTGCCAGCGGTGCCTTGTAGATGTGCCCATGGCAGCAAAAGCTTGGGCATGTGGGTGGGTGGCAAACCTTGATGCTGCACCAGGTATGGACCCAGGGTGTTGCTCCGGCAACTCAGCCTCAGGCCTGGGACTGTGCAGTGCTGGTCCCCAGTGCCAGCCACATACCTTTGGTCCCCATGGGCGTCGGGCAGCTGTCCGGCACGGGCGGGAGGACGCGGGTGTAATAGCTGACGTTGGCATAGGCCTCCCAGCTGATGTAGCCGTAGTCAGAGTTGAACGTGGGGGGGCTGGGGATGAGATTGGCACGAACTGAAAGGAGAGGGTGGGTCACCACTGTGGGGCCTGAGACATGGGGCACCATCCCATGGGCTCTGCCCACCGCCTCAGCCCACCTGCTCGGTGCTGCTGGATGCCCTCCTCTGACACCCTGAAATCCAGAAAGGTACCAGCAGCGGAGGCACATGGGTGTTTGGGGCTTTGCCCCCAGCCTTTTAAAGGCTGCAATTCCCTGCAGGAAAGGGGGGCTCGTACTAACACACTAAGTGGATTTCTGGATGATGAATGAGATGACAACCCCATCAGAACGGTAAACCCAACAGCCAGAGCATTCTGAGCATGTCGCTACAGCTCCAAGAGCTGGAACCTAAATATTTATGCAAAGTGATGAATGTGGGGACATATTTCCACATGCTGCTTTCCATGCAGCTGCTCAAGAGCCCTTTGGCCCGGAGAGCACAGCATGCCAAGAGCCCGCTCGTGTGTTCCAGCTGGCTGGCAGCCTGGCGCACGGCTGGGGACACAGGGACACCCCAGCCTGCGCACCCCTGCACCCCACTGCTGCTGGGCTGGGCAGCATCCCCTGGCAGGGTGACGGCACGGCAGAGTGCTGGAATGACAGGGTGACAGCATCCCTGGGTCTCCCAGTGAGGGGACTCAAGCCTGGTGCCCATGGGAGCTGCTCAGCATCACTGCAGCCATCCTGTTCCCACCCACACCTCTGCTGATGCTCGGGGGGTCCCCGAGTCCTGCTGCACCCCGAGACCCGCTCAAACCCCTCACCTGTAAGCACAAGCCTCATGAGCGTGTCCCTGATGAAGGTGCTGTTGATAACGTCCCAAACCCACCTGAAGTGGGTCAGGATGAAGTGGTAGAAGGCAGGACTGGGCTTCAGCACGTTGTAGAGGCGCGTCCAGAGCTCGGCTGGGGAAGACAGACTGGACAAATCACTCACCCCACTACGAAGCCCACTAACAGCCCCAGCCCACCCGCGCTGCCGCCAGTGAGGGGGGTGCTGCAGGTGCAGCGTGCCAGCCCGGGGCCCACGGGTGCTGCTCTGGGCGAGAGGGACTTACGGGAGCTGCAGTTGATGCCGAAGTATCCCGTCCGCGTGCAGTCACACTCGTATCCTCCCAGGCCGACCCTCACGCACACCCCTTGGTGCTGGCAGGGGAAATAGCAACAGGGATTCACTGCGGGGAGAGAGAGGGGACATCACCATCCAGCCACAGTGTCACTGCGTCCCGTGGCTCCCTGCTCCTCACAGGGTAACGCTGCCCACGCACAGCCCAGCCGGGTCCAGCTCAGGGGGCTGCACCTGTGGGGGTCCCCCTTAGACGGGGGTCTTTGATGCCAGCTGCTTCTGTGAGCTCAGCCCCCCAGTCTGGTGAAAACACCACGCTGCAGGCAGCTGGCAGGCAGGTGCTGCAGGTGCTGAGCACTGCCCTGGCCACTGCAGGATCAGGCCTGTGGTAATATTGCTACTCAGCTTCTCTGTCATCCCCCTGGTGAGGCATTTTGGGCAGGAGCATCGTGCTGACACTGCGCCTCCTTCCTTGTGGAAGCCTCATCTGAAACCCCCGGGCCTGCCAAAGGACCCACCTGCACCCCGCAGCCGTGCCCTGACAGGTGCTGCGAGCTCGGGCTGCCATGGCCGTGCCCTGCCCGGTGCCCCACGGCACAGTAGTGCCCTGCATGGCCGGGGCCATAGCCTCACGTATGGGGGACTGCTGAGCCCCCAGAGCCCTGGCACGGGACAATGCCGTGCAAACACAGCGCCGGTGCCAACAATAGCAGCAACCGTCACGGCTGAAGTTTTCTTTGGCAAGTGGCTCCTCCGCCCTCACTGCCCCAACGGGATGAAAAGGGCCAACCGCTGGGCTCCCCCGGCTCCCACCCAGCCCCTTCCTCTGCCACCTTCGCACCCCAGCCTGCAGGCGGGAGATAAGGGCCCCTTCCCTCCCCTGAGACAAAGGGAGACCCCCCCGACATGGAGCAGCCCCTGGTGCTGGGCTGGCACTGGGCACCCATCTGCACCAAGCCCCCCAGGTCCACCCTGAGGCAAGCAGCCCCCCCCATACCACCACTGCAGGCAGCCCCTGTACCCCCACTTATGGCAACCCCTCCAAGAGTAGCAGAACTCAGGGGAGAAAGAGAAGCTGGAGCTGGAGCAGCTGGAGCCGGAGCAGCTGGAGACCCCCCCTGCCTTTCCCCAGCCCAGGGAGCGGGCTGGAATTTTGGATGTCCTCTGCCACAGCTGCCTCCTGAAGCCCCACCAGTGGCAACCCCAGTGTCACCACGCTGGGCTGGTCCCCGCAGGAACCTTTGTGCCAGGAGAATAAAAGTGCGGAGAGACAAGCCCTCCCACAGCACGCCTGGCTGAGGGCTTTGAAGCTGTTGGCAGGATGGCGGTCACAGCCCCACCAGGACACACAGCACTCGGGGACAGTGGTGCCACCGGCACACAATGCACAGCTCCAGTGCCACCAGCCGTGGGGATGGGGATGGGCAGCACGCCCTGAGCACCAGAAGGGGCCGAGAGCTGTTCCCAGTGTGCCCAGTGCCATGGCTGGTGAAGGAAGATCTCCCAGGTCCATTGGCTGCTCTGTGTGGTCCATGGGCTCACCAGGCCCCCGCCAGACCTGGTTCAGATTCTTCTGGAACTTGGGAACAGGTTCCAACGCTGAGGAGGAGGGATGGGCATGCAGAATAGAAACCACATTTTTTCCATAGGAAATTGCAGCTAAAAATTAACATCTTTGAGAAATAAAGCTAATTATGCAAAGTTGCTCAGCCTGCCAGCCAGCCACGTACTCAGGGCAGGGCAGGGGCTGCCCGGGAGCCTGGGGCTTGGCCAGCAGCTCTGGCCCGGCCGCGCTCAGTCCCGTGACCCCAAATCCCTCACGTCATGGGGGCTGGCTTGCAAAGACGTGTTCGGCTCCCAGCCCTTCCATCAGGCTGCCTTTCATCTCTGATCTTCTCATGTATCCAGATGGGAGACAGTAGGCAGGTTATTTATCTCAGACAAATTAAGGTCAGACCACCCGTTCAGTATTTTGCAAGACGGAAACTTTTGCAAAGGGGGCCACGTTGCAGTGCAGCTGGAGCATCCTCCGGGCTATTCCTGTGCCAGTAGCTCTGCACTCTATGCTGCTGCAAACTTTGCAAACACCTAAAAGAGCAGCCCTGTGCCGTGCCCCATGCAGCCCGGGGGGGATGTGGGGCAGCCGCAGGCGCCACAGCCACAGGGCTGGGAGGATGCTGCGTACTGCGAGCTCTGGCATGGCAGGTCGTGTCCTGCCCTGCCTCTCCAGCCGATGTGGGGTGTCAGGAGAAGTTCACTTTGCCGGGGCTCTCCCCGTTGCAGGGCTCGATGGCATGTTGTGGCGGAGCACTCCTCCAAGGCGGGTTTGGCAGCATGCTGGGTTGGCCACGCTGCCTGCTCCTGCGGTTCACAGCCATGTCAGTGCCGTGCGGTCCCAGAGGTGGGGTGGGAGCAGCATGTTCTAGCTAAAAGGGCAGGAGGGGACGTAGCATGTCCTGGCCCATGACAGCAACCCCTTGCATCCTTTCGGAGCCTCCCTCCCAGGGTGGCTTCTTGCCTCTCCCCACCCCAGACAGGAATCCTGCGCCAGCCCTGCCAGGATGGCTCCAGGTGTGGGAAAAGCTGCTGCCAGCCTCTGTGCTGGAGCGCAGCCCCCTCTGTGACAGCAGAGCTGGTGAACATGCTCCATCACTGCTGAAAAATGCCAGATTTTGGGGACAACATCCGCTTTGTGAACCGCAGCCAAAGCAACCTGGGGTGAATCACGGCCCAGCTGGAGCCGGCCATGCTCAATGGGACATGGCTCCATGGCTGCAGGCTTTGAAGATGATGAAAGACTCACGCATTTGTTTTTCTGATTCAGCGAGGTTTCCTCGGGCCCACGAGCTTTTCACAGTACATGCACTGCAGCCAGATTGTCATCTGCAACCACTTCTGGCGGCACCATGAGCAAGAGCAGTGTGCCAGGGCCGCAGCTGCGCACCACATGGGGCTCAGCAGCCCTCCTCTCTGCACCTGAGCCAGGCTGCTGGCCCGAGGGTGGGCTGCGGGCTGCGGACAGAGCGGCTGGAGTGGGCGATGCAGCCCCAAGGCTCTTGGTGTGGCAGCAGGCTCCTCGTTGTAGCCCAGGTTGAAGCTCCATGAGCCCCGCTGCAGAGGGGCTGTGCTGGGGGCAGGTGGTTGACCATGAGCCACAGAAACTGGCATGAATCCGAAGTGGTTCTGCCAGAGGTCCCCTCCTGCCCTCGCTCAGCGGGGTCCGTGCCCAACCTGCCCCGTGGTTGGAGCTCAGGCAGACAGTAATGTCCAGATCCTGCCGCACCTCCCATTTGCCAGTGGGTGGAACGGAATGGCTGTGGAGAGGATATTCAGGTTTATTTTGCAAGAACACCTGTACAAAACTACAGCCCTGAAGGCAAGCCAGCAGCCAAGGACAATATCTGCAGGGGAAAACAGAGGAGCACCATGGGACCAGCTTCGCTCTGCTCACAGCCAGAGGAAAATTCTACAGAGAGCAAACATCACAGCTCGGAGCCAAGCTGCAGCCAGCAAGGAGTCAAGTAGAAGTGCTCTAAGCAGCAAACACCAAATTAGCAGGAGATCCCAGCCTCAGCCCAACATCCTGTTATTTGGCCTTTGAGAGCAGATCCGAGGGCTAGATTAGGGCTGTGGTCCTCCTGGCGCAGCGCTGGGGAGGAACAGGAGCCTGGCTGTGCTGCAGCACCTTGGGGCACGGTGCAGTTCCCCTAATTCCTCAATCAGATATCTCCCTCCCTAATTAAGACTTGGAAGACAGACGTCCTTTCATGTATATCCTGGGTATCTTTTTTCCCCCTCCTCGCGTAGTGAAATCTGCTTTGATCCTGGCATGCAGAAGTCAGCTCCAGGGTGGGTCACAGCTCTGCCATCCCGGTGTGTGTCTGTCCCAGCTGCTTTGAGCACGTGGGTCCCCAGGCCCTGTCCTGTACCCAGCAGGACACACGGATGTTGCTCCCAGCTGTCCTCAGCTCCCAGGAGGAGCTTCTCAGGGAGACGAGACCATGCCGGGAGACAACCAAGGTGGAGGAGGAACAGCACAGGGGCTGTCTCTTGTCTGTCCCCACCACCTGTGGTCCAGCCCAGTGGGTGACAGCCAGTTCCATCCCATGGGATCCCTACTTTTGTGCAGACATGGCTGACGACGTCCACAGCAGGGTGCCTGCCACTTCCCCAGCACCAGCCCTACTCCTCCAGCCTTGCCCCTGCTGCTCCTGCTCTCACTCCTGTTGCTCCTGCTCTGACCCTGCAGCCTGAGGCCGAGGAGCCTAGAGGGCTGCAGGGTGGCTTGGTCACGCTGGCGCACCCAGCCCCGCTGTCACTGGTGGGTGGGCCTGCCACCCCCCACCAGGTCAGACCTCGACTCCCGGAGTCCCTCACATAGCAGGCGTGGCCACCCTCCGCACAGCCACCGCCATGGGGCCTCCAAGTGCTGCAACACCAGGTCGTGTTCCCCTTCTGGACACACTCTGCTGAAATAGGGAAGCCCCCACCTCAGGATCACTGGTTTTGCACAGGACTGGCTGCTCTGGCGAAGAGAAGTCCCTCCTCTCCCAGCAGGATGGTGGCAGGGATGGGGTGTGGGCAGTGGGAAGGGCAACATGCCCCACTCGTCTGTGCCTGCACACCCCAAACCTTCTCGGTTTGAGCCACTTCTCCCATGACCCCGCTTCCCCTCCAAGGTGCCTGCTCAGCTCTGCACACTCAGCCCATGCACATTTTGGGGGCTCTTGGGTTTCGGCACATCACTTCCACAGCGGTGGGTAAATTCAGGCAGGCTGTTGGAGGCAGGGGCACCATCGGCACCATTTGCAACGCAGGTGACCAGAGCCCTGCTGAGGGGATACAGCCCACGTGCCTGGGCTGGTTTTGCTGAGACATCACTTTAGTGAGGAACTGTAAAACCTGGAAAGTGCCACGAGCTTCACGCTGAGATGGCATTTTTCTGCAGGGAGGAAGGTCATTTCACGGAAGAGGGACTGGAGTCACCCCATTAAGGACACAGAGGAAACTGCATTGTAGGGGCTGGGGATGGAGCTGATGGGATTCAAGAAGCAGTTTTATTTTGCAACACGCTCCACGGATGGCTGCCACAAGCAGCATCACTCCTTGACACCCCTGGGCGCACGGGCAGCCCTCAGCCGCTGTGGCTGGGCCAGCACACGTGGCACCGCTGTGGCATGTGGGCACGGGAACAAGACGATGGCTCAGGCCACCAGAGCCATCCCTGCTGCTCCCAGCCCTCCACCCTCCCCACACTGCAGATTCATCTGCTTTGTGTTTGGGGGGAGCATGGAAGGGCCCTGGCTGCCGGCATTCACAGGTATCGCCCCCCTTTCTCCTGAGGTGCCCCGTCCCCGCTGGGAGGCTGCACGTGCTGCCCCTCACCCCGCTGAGGTGGCCACGGCCCCATCCTGCCCCAGGGGCTCACAGGACGCCGGTGGGCTTGGCGGGACCCCTGGCCCTGTCGTGTGGTCGTGCTGGGGCCACCGACGGCTCTGCCAGCGCTGCGTGCGGCCCCCCGCGTTTGGTTTTCAGGGGCGATTCTGCTCTCCAGTCCGGCATGACGGGCCAAAACCTGCAGCTCGGGTGCTGCTGGGGCGGGCCGTGCCCGCGGGGGTCCCGGCCAGTGGCTGCCCGGCTGCCCTGCCCGCACTGCCCGCACTGCCCACCCTGCCCGCACTGCCCGCGCTGCCCGCACTGCCCACCCTGCCCGCACTGCCCACCCTGCCCGCACTGCCCGCGCTGCCCGCACTGCCCACCCTGCCCGCACTGCCCACCCTGCCCGCACTGCCCGCGCTGCCCGCACTGCCCGCGCTGCCCGCACTGCCCGCCCTCCCCCCGGGGCTTCTACCGACGGCCCCGCAGCCGGGTGTGGGCAGCGCCGGGGCAGGGGCGATGGGCGCGATCGCGGCGCCGCGGTCCCCGCAGCGCTGCGCTGGGGCATGAGGCAGCCCCCGGCCGCCCCCGGCCCCTGCGCCTCCGCGCCCCCCGCGCCTCCCGGTGCCGGCTCCCCCTTCGCCCCCCGGGTCCCCCCCGGTGCCGGTTCCCCCCCGGTGCGGGATGTCGCCGCTCCCCCCGGTGCCGGGTCTCCCCCCGGTGCCGGACCCCGCCCCGCGTACCGGAGCCGTCGGTGGCGGCGGTCCCGGCGGCGCAGAGCAGCACGGCGTGGGCGAGGAGCAGCCACAGCCCGGCCTGGCACAGCCCGGCGGCCAGCGGGACCCCGGCCCCGCACCCACCGACCATGGCGAGAGGCCGCTCCGCCGCCTCTCGCCGCCGCTCCCGGCCCGGCCCCACCGCCCCCGCCCCCGCCGCGCCTCCGACCGCCCCCGCCGGGCCGGGGCCGCCTCCGACCGCCCGGCCCCGCACCCTCCCCGTGGGCCCCGCGGCCGCCCCTGCACCCCCAGCCCTGAGCCCTGTGACCCCAGGAGCCCTCTGCCCACCCCCACATCCCCACCTGTCCCTCCCCATCCCCACCTCCCCGAGCACCTCGATTCCCATCTTCTGGTCCCCAGGTCCCATCAGGCTCTCCGTGCGCCCTGCCCTGGTCCCACATCCCCTTGCAGCCCCACGCCCATGCCCTGGTCCCCATGTCCCCACCCTTGTCCCCCTGTCCCCCTGGTCCCCACATCCCCCTGCATCACCACGCTCCCTGCCATGGTCCCCACATTCCCCTGCATCCCCACGCTGTGGTCCCCACTTCCCCCCCTGCATCCCCACACCCATGCCCCTGTCCCCACACTCCTCTGCAACCCCCATCCCCATGCCTGGTCCCCAGGACCCCCATGCCCATCCCCTGAGCCACAAGCCCTCTTCCTGGATCCCCATGCCCTGGGGCACCCTGTCACAGCCAGGGCAGCAGCAGCACCCTGGCAGCGCAGCCGCTGGCTGTGGGCCTGGCTCAGCTCCCTCTGACCTGACCCGCTGTGGGAAGCTGTGCCAGCAGCCATGCCCAGCTGGCGCCAGCAGCTAGACTGCCCACAGCTGCCAACAGCCAGAAAAGCTGAGTTTATCAGTGAAACCATCACTGGGTGTTTCCTGCCTGGCTGCTTTGCCCCCCAGCACCAGCCAGCAGGGACAGGATCAGGCCAGCCCAGCCCAGGCAGGCACCAGCCACCCCACAGGGAAGTGTGTCAGCCGAGAGAGGCTCTGCATGAGGCTGGGGTGGGTGAGAGCATGGTGGGCTGCAGGCCTTGCTGGGACAGCCTCAGGCGATGTCCCTGAGACGGGTGGCACCCAGAGCCCAGGGGCTGTGGCTCCTCGCCCTCTCCTGTGCTGCTCTGCAGCAGTGGCAGAGACCCCGGCACGGGCACGGGTGTATTTCCAGATTATCTCGGGTTTTGCTGTCACCTCCTTGCAGAGTGGCAGGAAGCCCCGGCAGGGCCAGAGGTTCTGCGGTTCCTGCATGGTTCCTGTGCATGTGGTGTGGAAAGCAGCTGGGCAGCAGGAATGGGGCAGGAGCAGGGCGGTAGGAGTAGGGTGGTGGGAGCAGGGTGGTGGGAGCGGGCAGCGGGAGCACTGTGGGGCTTTGTTGTGTCTCATCAGCAGGGAGGGAGCATCCCCGCAGGGCAAGTGGCCTTTGCAGTATCAAAAAATGAACAAGGGCCTCAGATCCAGCTTCAGCAGGCAAATGCACGAATGCAAACATGAGCTCAGCGGGCTCTCAGCACGCTCTTGTAGAATGGGGACAGCAGCTGCCTCCCAGTAACTAATACATGTTGGAAATGAGTGGCATGTGGTGCTGTACATGTGCGGTTGGTGCAGTCAGCGTATGCCGGGGCCAGGGCTGCTCCTGCTCACTGCCAGAGCCTGCCTGCAGCCCTCACACACCCAGCTGCTTGCACCGTCCTCTGGCCTTGGAGGCAAAGGGTCGCTGAGCCACCGGGATGGGCACCAAATAAAAAGCCATGGCAGGCTGGTGGTTTGCACAGAGGGACGGATTTCAGCAGGGTGTTGGGGTGCTTTCAGTGGGAGCAGGGGAGGACAGCATCAAACACTCCCCCAGGCACTGCCCTGTCCCTGTCCCTGTCCCCACCGCCCTGTGCCTGTGCACTCCTGGGCTGCAAGAGTAGGGCAGCGCTGGGTCCCTCCACCCACTGCCACCACCAGCCCCACAGTGTCACAGTCCCACAGAGGCCCCACTTTCCATCCCCGCAGGCAGCCCCAGCTCTGGCCTTTCGCCTCCCGGTCTGCACTCCATGCTCTGTGCTGTTGACCACAGCACACGCGATGTGGCTGAGCGCGAGCCCCCGCACCCCCCTGAGCCAGCCCAGCAGCCCTCAGGGATGTCCCAGCTCCAGGAGCACTCTCATGCTCACTGCTCCGCTCCCTTCCCTCTGTCAGCTTTTAATAACCATTCCCTTGCACAATACGGGAAGCAGTTGCAACAGCCCCGAGGCTGGCTGTCTGGCCAGGGCCAAAGAGGGGCTGCCCTGGAGGGGCCACCCATGAGCTGCTGGGTGAGGGAGGGGGCTGCCGCCGGCAGCTGCAGGGCAGGGGGTGGCCCAGCTGTCCTGCCACCCCCCCTCTACTCCTGGCATCTCACCTGGTACCCAGAGCCCTTGCCCCACCCAGACCCCTCGCTCCAGGTGCTCGGTGCCACGCTGGGCTGCTCAGCACAAACTCGGCAGCTACTGACCCCCCAGTGCTGCCTGGGCTGCCTGGCCTTATGTCCTGGGGGGAGCCAGCCCTGAGACCCCCGACGAGACCCTGTCCCCAGCCAGGGCAAGGGCAGCTGGTGCTGCCTGGGCATGCATCATGGTGGGATGGCAGCCTCGCAGCATCCCTCAGCACAAGCACGATCCCATGGCCAGCTGGGACACGGAGGGCATGGCCAGGAGTCTGCCACGCAGTGTGGGGCTGGATCTGGCCAGCAAACACCCTGGCTGCTCTGTAGCAGCAAGGGGAAGCGCCAGCGTGGTGCTGTCGGGCCCCGTGTGTGCATCACCACCATGGCCCTGAGGGCTGGCAGCAGAAAACCAGGCAAGAATAAAGGTTTCCTTGAGCCTGAGGAACCCCCTCGGAGGGTCTCATGGGGCAGTGGCAGCCACTGTCTCTGTGGTGCACACAGGGAAGGAGGAAGCGGTTGCTGGGCCAGTGCCAGCACCAGAGAGCCCCGAGCCGAGCCCACCGGGTGACAGCCGAGCCCACCGGTTGGCAGCCGCTGACACTACAACAACTGACCCCAGGCAGGAGCATGGGCACCGCAGCACCCTGCACCAAGCACCACACAGGCAACCAGAGACTCCCCCCTTCCTCACCGGCTCTGCCCTCGGTGGTCCTGATGTAGGAGCTGGTGGCGCTGGGGGAGCTAAGTGGTGCAAAGGGTCTCTCCTCCAGCTTCTTGACCCCAGATCATGGCCTCGTGTGTGGCCCTGCTGTCATGGAGCCAGAGATGGAGTGTGCGAGTTCCCAAAGTACACGAACAGCCTGGAGTCTGCACTGGGAAAATAAACTCATGCAAGCAGCTTTGGGAAGAGCAAGAGCCTCCCCGGGGCCAGGTGGATGAGGGGATGGGGGATGGGGATGGGTGGCTGCTGCTCTTCTGAGCGTGGAGCAGCAGCGGGGACATGCCCTTGCCGTGGCTCCTGCCGGCACTCCTTGCCCAGCAGCTGCTAGCAGGGCATCGTGGCAGCATGTGTGGCCGGGTGGCTGAGGTGGCCTGGGGTGGGTGGGCTCTGGGTTTCAGGTTCAGCCCTGGTGTCTGGCTCAGCCAGAGCACCCAACACCTTCTCAGAGGTGGCCGGAGCAGTTCCTGGTGCCCAAAGCTCCTCTCCCTCTCCCTCTCCCTCTCCCTCTCCCTCTCCCTCTCCCTCTCCCTCTCCCTCTCCCTCTCCCTCTCCCTCTCCCTCTCCTCCTGCTCGGTGCAAGGGCCTCACTGTGCCTCATGCCACATGTTCTTGAGCACCTGCTCCCAGCCGGCCCGTGCCAGTCGCACGCTGCTCTTCTGCTTTCTGCATCAGCAGCTGTGGGTGTCAGGGCTGCGGTTTCACCCCTTTTCCTCCAGCAGTTTCCCTCCTCCTTCCGGAGGCATCACTGGAGTTTTGCTTCCTTTTTCTCCCCCTCTCCAGAGCAGGGAAGATGCGACTGTGCCCCCCCCGGCTCTGGCCATCCTCGGTCTCTGCCGAGGCGGCAGCCGGGCAGGATGGGTGTGGGGGCTACCCCAGTGGTCTTGCTGCAGTTTGTAATAGGATGGGAAGGCGGTTTTGGAGACGCGCTGCAGCCCTGCTCGGATGCAGCTGAGCCCCCGCGGCGGAGCAGCGGCTCTGCCCGCACAGTGCAAGGCCGGAGGCAGCGGTCAGAGGTCACTGCCATGGCGTGACCCCACCCCGGGCCCCCCGGAGCCCCGGGCAGGGCACGGGAGGCTGCGGCGCTGGCGGAGCGGGGGCGGCTGCGGGAGCTGGTGCTGCCGGCCGCCGGCTCCGTAGGGAGGCAGCAAAACACCGTCAATGGCAGCGGCGCTGGCCGGGGCCTCCGGTGCACAAAGCGCCGCTGGTCCTGAGCCGCTCTGCCTTGGGCTGTCCCTCCGCTCCTCTCCGCCCCCCCCCGGGACCCCTTCCCTGCGTCTGGGGGGGCACCGCTTCCGTGAGCCACCGTGCCACCAGGGCAGGCCAGTGGGAGCCGAGAGCCCGCGGTGGGCTGGCATTGAACCTCCTTCCCCCCCATCTTCCCACTGTGCTGGAGCCCTGGGGACCCCCCATGCCGAGACCCCACAGCTGTGGGGTGGGGTGAGGTGGCAGCTCAGTGACCCCCCCCGGGCAGGTGAAAGGCCGGGGGTGCAGGTGAGGGGCCCTGCGCCTGGAGCAGAGCCATGGGACAGCCGGGCAGGGGCACCCCGGGGCTCCCCAGCCCAGTGCTCCAGGGGTGGCCGTACCTGGGAGGAGTGTGTCCCCCTGATCCCGGGGGGATCTGCGTGGTCCATGGTCCCTGGCTTCCCTGGGAGGCTGTTTGGGTGGGATGTGGCTTGGCAGGTGGACCCTTGACGGTGGGCTGCAGGGGCTGGGCAGGGAACAGGGAAGCCAAATTCTCTGGTTTTCTGCCATAAGGTTAAGGGCAACTGGTGACAAATGCGCTCCCGCCCACCACCACCACCATGGGGAAGATCCCCAACAGCCACGGGAACTTCAATCCAAGACATCAGCACAGCTGATGCCGGTGGCTGGAGACCCTGCATCACTCTGGTCTGGCCCAGTGCTGGGCTCAGGGGGGCTGTGGGGCGCAGGGCCAAGCGGGGCAGTGGTGGGGCAGCCTAGGGCGCGAAGGTCTCCCTATGGCCGAGCAGGGCTGGTGGCCCCTTCCCCAGCTCCACTGGGCACGGCGGCAGAGGACCCAGCGTTTCCTCCAGCTCGGGGAGCTGACAGACACTGTTTGGGGGGCTACAAATCAGAGCTGCAAAGCCGGGGCTGGACAGGCTGTCTGGG
This sequence comes from Falco punctatus, assembly GCF_963210335.1. Classification (NCBI taxonomy): domain Eukaryota; kingdom Metazoa; phylum Chordata; class Aves; order Falconiformes; family Falconidae; genus Falco; species Falco punctatus. The sequence continues at coordinate 43,792,701 of NC_137589.1, forward strand.
AACCCGTAACCTGAACCCCGGGAAAGGAGGACTCAGGAAAGCGCTTTCAGCAATCATATTCATCATCTTCAGCTCAGGCTCATTAGGCTCACGGAGCCCAGCCCAGCCCCGCCACCGCCTCCCGCACGCAGATAGAGCCGCTGGCTCAGACAAATAAATGCTTCCAGCTTCCCGGTGGATGCGGCAGGTCAGGGAGCATCTGATGCCAATTACCCGTGGTGTAGGGTTCCCCGCCAGCACCGCAGCCCCGCGCTCTGGCCCTCTTGCCCAGGTCTGACCCCCTCCACCGGGGTGTGCAGCCACCTACATGTCCCCTCCAATTTGGGGTGACCCCACAGGTCACTCTCTGCTCCCTGTGCCAGGAGCCACAGAGGCAGCCAAGGGGGGAGAGTTGTACGTCTCCCATTGCAGGGGGAAGAGCAGCCCTGTGCCACCCATGTTTTGAGCATCTCCATCCTGGGGTCAGGGAGCAGCGCAGGGATCACCCACCCAAGCATTTCAGGGGATGCTTGAAAGCCACCTCACTGCATGGCCGTCCCCACCGTGGCTGGCATGTCACTGCTGGGTTTTAACTCCCCCAGGTTGTTTCCTCCCAGGCTGCCCCCATCATATGTGTTCACAGCAAGGTGCAGCGGGACCCCTCCTCCCTGCGCCCCGGGTGCAGCACTAAGGTGCAGCACTGCCCCGGCTGGTGCAGCAGGTTTGGAGCCACCCTGGCCAAGGGTCTGGCAGAGCCTCTGGGTGCGGGGCAGCCATGCCACCATGTGGTGGGAAGCACATTGGGGTTGTGCATCACCGTGTGACACGATGCGGGTGCCTGGCTGTGCCCACCATGTGTGGGTCCCAGCGGTGTCCCTGGGACAGCACATCTCCATCTCAGGGTCCGAGTAGAGGGAAGCTGTGGGAGTCTCCATCGGGTTCAGGTCCAAAATTACAATGGACCATGGAAACCCATGGATGGGGCTAGGAAGGAATTCCAGGGTCCGGGCACCCATCCTGAGCAGTGATGGCAGCCAGCACAGCCTTGCCGAGCACTGCGGTGAAATGGGTGCAGGCTGCTCCGCTCGCCCCATGGCTCTTAGGGGCAGCTGCACATTTCCACTTCTCCAGGTTCAAGCCGGCCTGGATGTCCTTAATTGCCCAAAGGTCGGCATCCCCGAGCCTGGGGCCACGTGTCGGAGGGACCCCGGCCAGGAACCTGACGCAGACGCGAGTCATTCGGGATCAACGCTGGGGGCCAGGAAATTGCAATGGACACGAACCTAAATATGCCGCACGTCCCCCCAGGTAATCAGGGGCTGGGCCAGATTCCGGCTGACAGCTTAAATGCCTTAATTCCTCGGCCGCTGCGGTTCGAGGGGGTCCCATGTGCCGTGGGCTTCTCCTCAACGGTTTCTGAGCTGGAGATTTGTCTGTAATTGGAGGCACGTTGCGTTCCCCTGAAAGTAGCCAGGTCCTGCTGGAGGGGGGCTGTGGGAAGGCAGCAATTTCCCTTATGGAATTATTTACCTGATTAGAGAGTTTATTTTATCAAAATTGCTTCAGAATGGGGCTGCTTGGTGTGTCCAGCGCAGGGAGCACCCCAGTGGGGCTGGCAGCCTGGAGACAGGTAATTTGTGTGCTTAATGGGACTAATCCACCAGGCAATTACACCAATAGATTTCACGGCTGCAAAGTGCTCTGTTCCCATTAATTAAAAATCTGTTAAGAAGATTAGCACATAAAGGTATCAAAAGAAACCCAGGAGTTTCTTTCCCCACTGGCACCCAAAGGCGAGTGTGGGAGTGCTGGATTGCTCACATTAGCACAAAAATTATTCTTTTAAAGGTAAGGGCTTTGCATCCAAAGTAACCACTCACAGTTTTCCCTGACATCCCTACCAAGAGGTCCTTTATGTTTAATTACAGTTTGTTTAAATTAGCCCTGATTGTTCGTGTGGAGTGTTAGCTTAAATATATTTTGCTGGTGCAGTTCCCCCGTGCCCTGCCGGTGCGGTGCGAGGAGAGCAGCCTCCGGCCGAGCCCTGTGCCCTGGCAGGTGCCCCCGCCGTGGGGCTGGTGCTTGGGGCTGCCCAGGGGGAGGCGGGGATCCAGACAGGTGAACTCAGCACCCCCTGTTGAGATGGTGACACCAGAGCAGGAGCTGGGGATGGCCCACCAAACCCAGCTCTGCAGCAGGCACTGGGCTGCGGTGGGCACCTCCTGGGCATGGTGGTCTGCCAAGACCTCACCAGTGCCTTCTCTGCCAGCAGAAGCCCTGTGCCATCACCGCCTGCACCCTGCAGACACCCTGCTCCTGTCCCCACGCTGCTGCTTCTGCCGGCCAGCCTGGCACTGCTCAGCATCTCGCTCCGCGGCCGGTGCCACTCCCGGCCTTTGTCCACAGCCAGACACCCAGCAAAACAAAAGCAAATTCCCCGGCAGCTGAAGGTGCCATTTTTACTGCTCGGCTGAACGAGGAAGTATTTTTTCGATCTCTTAAAAATCCTGAATATTATCTGACAGTTTATCTTGTTTCTCCGCATCCGTGTCTTTGCAGCAACGCCAGCTCATTTACATGTGTATTGCGCCTGCCTCCACGGGTGCTGAGGTCAATTGAAACTCAAGAAAAGAGGAGAAATTTATGCAAAACTGTTGATTGCATTTGTATGTAATGAAATCATCCAATATTCATCTGACTATAGACTCTAATCTGAAAGGAGAAGTGAAGGACATAAGAGTCACTGGAAAGCAATAATGAGCCTCTGTAGTGATTAAAAAAAGCACTTGAAATTTCATGAAAATCCAGCCAGAAATCGTGTCTAATCAACACAGAATATAGGAGGCAGAGATTACATTGATACATTTTGCAAAGCTCACTGTTGAAAATGTATGCAAGCTGTAAACTCCCGACATGCCATCCATGGTCTGTTTTATACAAATCCGGGCGGCACACAATCAGCGCCCGGTCCTCCCTGGCACAAAGCAATCTTGGTGTCTCTGCTCGATGACTCACAAGGAGCGCAATCACATCTATTTGAAGAGCAATGTTGGTTTTTAAATATGTTGAGAGCTTCCTTGGAGTTTTTCCTTCCTTTTGCCTCCACTTCACGTTTCCCCGTGGCCGCAGTGCTCGGGCCGGGCAGCGGCCGCCCCCTCCATGCCGCAGCCCCCTCCGTGCTGCCCCTCGCAGCCAGCCCAGGCGCCCTGGCAGAGCTGAGAGCCCCCGAGAGGGTGAGGGTCTCGGCCCAGCATGCCATGAGTGGGGACATGCACAGGGGTACCGCTCGTGCCGGGAGCACAACCCCCTCAGGGACCACCAACCCACCAGGCCATGGCAGCGCCGGCCAGGTGGAGCCCGATGGTGCCCCAGACCCACATACAGTGGGGAGGGGGCTCCCAGCAAGCGCAGCAGGGTGCCCAGAGCCCAAGGCACAGCTTGAGGGGGTCCGGCCATGGCCCTTCTGCACTGCCCACTGGCATGTGCTGCTGAAGCTAAAGCATTTAGTGGCTGCAGCAGCATCGCTGACATCAGACCCATGTTACACCCAGCCCAGCCATTTTCTGGCCCAGGGTCCCTTCCCCTGCTGGGTTACTGGGTGCAGCTGGAGCTCCTTCCACCCGCCAACAGCATCAGCTGCAGCTTCTTATCAGCTCTGGGTGCAATCCAGGCTGGAGCCCAGTGAAAGGCTCCTGCTGGTGCTGGTAGTTTTTCGAGCAGGCAGGCCTCGTGCTGCGGCTCCTGGCGTGGAGCACCAGAACAGCGCTTGTGCAGCAAGATGGAGAGCGGGCCCTGTCCAGAGCTGCCCTGCGCCAGCCACCTGCACCTGCCGTGAGGGTCCGTCCCCTCCTCTCCCGAGAGGTTTGTGGTGGTGGGTGGGGACCAGCATCCTGCCCTGCACCTGCCTGGGTGGGACTGGGGGGAGCTGTGGCTGTGGCTGGGGCTTTTGTCCACCCATCCTGCAGCGCAGGGTCCCACAGCGAGTGGGATGGGCTGCGGTGGCACGGCTCGTGGGTTCGCACGCTGCCTGCGCTGCTTTGCCGGTGCTGGGGCGAGAGCAGCACCCGTGGGCACCGCGGCTGCTCCTGGCTGTCACAGAGCATGGGGCGCGAGGTGAGGGCGCAGGCAAACGGGCTCCCCAGGCTCTACCCTGCCGTGGGGCTGTCGGCTGTGGCTGCTCAGAACAGATCTCTGCCTTCCTTCGCAGTTACAAGCTGGCTTTGCACGTGGTTTTGCCTCGCCAGCGGGGGCCAGCCCTGGACCCCCTCCCAAGGCATGGGGCACGGCTGCGTGGTGCACAGGCAGCTCCAGCCCCGTGTACTTTTACCACGAGGTTTTAATTCACCTGAGGTGGTGTGAGATGCTATAGGGTAAAGAATAGCAATGTAAACACTTTAGAAATTCCTCCGTGCAATAACCCCCTGCAGCTCCATTGCCCCTCCTCTGCCAACCCAGCCCTCCACCATCCCATCGCCACCGTCTCAAAGACTTGGGGAATGGGAAGCGGCCAGAGAAGCCCCCGTGGGCACCAGCCCCACCTGAGCCTGCGCCAGCGGCAGCTCTTCCACCTGCCCTGGCTGAGAAACACCCAGCTCACAGCTCCCGGGCAGGTACCAGGGAAACCCTTCAAGCCCACACTGCTGCTGGGATGCCGAGGCTGCAACAACAGCAAAAAAAAATCCGTAGTTGATAAATGTCAAAAGAAATACAGTAATCGGCTGAAAGCAATTTACCAAGCCATGCAACTGCCCTGGGCTCGCCATTTTCCTTTATTCATTTATCATAGTAAGTGCCTCGGCCAAAATACACAAAGCAGAGAAATTGTTGACATGTGGGGCCCTAGCAGAGCAAATCCTTCATCCTCCTCCCCCTCCCCACTGCACACCAACGTAACTTTTTTGGAGTTGTTTATTTAAGGACTGTAGAGCACTCAGTGCTCTTTGAACCCAAACGGCTTGGGAGCAGGGCTGCGGGGCTGGCCACCTTCCCTCCCTCGGCCACCGCCCCAGGCTGCGGGGTGGCCGTTCACTGCCCGTACCAAGTACCTGCTGGTAGCGAGGAGCTGAGTTGCGCCACGTGCTCAGGACCCTGCTCCACTTCTACCTCCTCCACCCCCCCAAAATGTGGCACTAGTGGCTTGTGCGGGTGTTCATTAACTGGTCAGGGAGGGCAGGTGCTGCCCGTGGAAAGCTCCTGTGCTGGCTTTTGGTCCTGCTCCTGGCTAAACCAGCCATGCCGACTGCACTGTGTCCGGTTCTCCACCCACAAAGCCTAGGGAGTCGCAAAGCCCATCTCCCCTGCCCACCCTGCCCCAGTCGGTGCTGAGCTCTCTCTTGCCTTCCTGGCAGTGAGGCTGCAGGTAATTCTGCTGGCCATGGCAACAAGCAAATGCTTCTTTTGGGACGCACAAACCCAAAATATCACACCAACCAGGAACTGGCTGTCCCAAGGTCACTCCTCCACATCTCATTTTGACTTTATTTTAAGCAAAAATCAATGCCAAGGTTCACAGCAAGACAGCACAGGTTTCCCTTGCACACCAGCCTGTCTGCATCCCAGCACCTCGCAGCCCGGCAGCAGCAAGGTCAGCAGGGCAGTTGTTCTTCCTCAGCTTCTGTGTGAGAGCCCTTCCAGCAGCCTCCGCTCCTCCATCTCCTGCCATTTTACTTTTAATCTCAGTTCATACAGTCCTGTTGCCACCTGCATGAAGAAAAGTGAGAAGAGTTTCCCCCTCCCTCCAGTACAATCCAAGGTGGGGAACGGGGAGCAGCCAAAGCACAGAGATGCTCTGGAGGTCTGGCAGAGCCACCCCTGCCCATCCCCGAGGCTACTGATTCCAGGCAGGGACAGCCATCAGGTTGCACGGCAGTCTGGTCTTGCTTGAGGGGAGAGCGTGTCCATCGGGATAGTGCTTATCCAAGCAGCTCCTTGGTCTTTGCTGCCAGCAGCTTGTCCATCTCCGCTGCAGCACTGTCTGTCATTTGCTGGATCTGTGGCAACACAGTACAAGTCCAAGTCAAATGCTGGGTGATGCCAAAGTTTAAAGGAAAAGGAGTGATGGGATCATCTCCTGAAGCAAAGCCTGGAGTCCGAATAAAACCCAAAATGGTGCTGGGGCAATAACTGACTCTTCCTGGCGGCTCCCCGCAGCCCTCAGTGATTCTGTGCTGGTGTCGCATCTATACAGCAAGACCAGGGATGGGGCAAAGGCTCTGCAAAGAGACGCACAGTGCAACCTCTTGGCTGAGCTTCACACGTGACTTGGTCAGGTCCTTTATTAACAGAGCGACTTCAGGGGAAGGCAGGGTTAGAGACCTGCTGGTGTCGGCACCAGAGAGGAGAGGGCTTATCTCATCACCTCCTGCAACCTTTCCACTATTAGAATGAACAAGGTAACAGCAGGAGCGCAGCCTCAGCACGCGCTAAGAATTCATACATCAGGTAACAGACCTGTTTATATCTTGCATGAGGAAATAAATGGCGATTGTTACGGCCCTGCCCAGGGAGCGGTCTCCTGATAGCAGGGATGGTCATGGCAAGCATGTGAATGGGACCAAAGGTGCGCACACACCTTGAGCGAGTGCTGACAATGGCTGGAGCACATCAGTGGGTGTGTGTGTTTATGCACTAGTGTTACAGGACTGACTAAGATGCACTGGCTCCTGAGGCCAAGGTATATGACAAGGACCTTTCCCCACGCTGAACAATTTGGGTACAAGCAAAAATCAGACTTGAGACGCCACCCCTACAAATGCAGAAAACCATCTGTCTGCTCTGGGAGAACTGCTTCCCAACAGGATTCAGTTACAATAGCATGGCCATTTTTCCCGCTTGCACAAATGCTCTGTATATCAATGTTTATTTTTGCGAGCACACAGGGAACTGTCCTGAAGCATTTGCAATGTATCTAACTTTAGCTGTTAATAAACAAACAGCTAAAAAGTAATGGCCTGCCTTCAGAGGCATCAATTCAGCAAAACACTAAGGCTTGTGCCTGAGTTTATGCCCAAGTAATTGACTTTAGTGACATCTGCTCTTAGGGAATTAGGCATGTGCTTAAGTATTTTCCTGAATCGGAGCCAAAAACTCCTAACAGAGATAATCTCGCTAGCCTTTTCATTAATAACAAACTGGAGCAATCCTCATTAGCACCAGCTGTTTTGCAGTGGCCAGGCCCTGTGTAAATGTAAATGTAAAGCTATGGATGTCAGTCATTCTGTTCCCCAAGTTCAGCTGGTTTGTGCAACAATCCCTCGTAGTACAAAAGCTTTTGGGGAACATTTTTTTTTTCCTGTGTCAGCTTACAATGATTCATATAATAAATTTGGCTTTGAGATCGAAGCCCCAGATCTCACAAAGAAAAAACAAATACACCAGCAATTGCCACTCCAAGCATTCAGCCCAGGACCACCCATTCCCCAGCCGGGTTCTCAGCGCCGGAGATGTGTCAGCAAGGGCTGGGACAAACGTACCACAGAGTTGTGAAACACCGTGATATGGCAGAAGGGGAAAAAAAATAATTACCTGCTTTTCTAGCAGCCAGATGGTATCCTCAGACACTTTGTTCTTGAACTTCTTTACCTGGTTGATGCTTTTGCTTCGCACCTTTCTCAGGGCATCCTTGGACTTGTTGGTGGATTGCTTGGCAAGCTTGGCCAAGTTCTCCCTGTGCTCTCTTGTTACCCTAGCAGCAAGGGGAGAGAAAAAACACAAAAGGAAAATAAGTGTCATGTGTAGCACAGTAAGATTTATTTTCTGTGATGGAATCTGGGTAAATGCAGCGATCCTCTCCGCTGCAGTACCTCTCTGACTGGCCTAGACAGAGCTGCTGGGCTGTGCAGGGACACCCAAAAGCCACCTGTGTTAAGGTACAGCTCGCTCTGTGTAGAGGTCCTGTGTCACAAGAGCAGAGGGACTTAGCTCAGGGCGTGCTTTTATGCTGCTTTGGTCCACCTGAGCGAATGAGCCACCTCTGCACAGCATCGCCAGGGCAGCACAGCCTAGCGAAGCAAGTCTTGACCCTGGAATGGAAAGTTCCCAGCACAGCCCTAAGCTGAGGGACTTGGAATGAATCTTGTTGTGTAGTTGTCACTGCCGTGCCTGAAAGCCATGCTGAAATGTTCAGACTTTGTTTCTGCTGCCAAAGCATCTGCAGGGAAGAGGGAAAATCCAGCTCTGGACCCAAGAGATGGAGCTGAAAAGTATAATCCTGCAAAGCCAGGAGGAAACCTCCATCCCTTCCTGAAATTTGGTATTGTCCCCCTGCAACTGAAGAGCCTGAATTATGTATCTGGAAGCTACAGAGTTTATGCTTCACTCAACTTCATTCCAGCTCATCATGACCAGGCTTTTCCATGAAGATGACATGAATGCCCAGGTTGGCAAGAGGGTGATGCTACACCTGGCCAGCCACAGGTAACTCGGCTGGGAGAACTTCAGCTGCACCCTCCCCCAGTGCGGGGCCAGTTACTACTGGTGGTGCCACAAGAAAATCCTCAACTTTCCATCCCAAACTAAAAACTGCAGGTGATGAGGGAGCCTGGACATCTGAGTGTCCTGGACACAGGAGTGGCTGATGTGTCACCTCAGCTCCGGTAATGCTCCAGCACCTACAGCTGATCACTGTCAGCATCAACTGCTAGTGCTCAACAGTAATATTTTAATTATTTTCATGGCTATTGAAGTTTCCAGACTGCCTCGAGAATGAAAAACCTCCGTGCGCTCACTGAGACTCACTAGCAGGAGAGCGCCTGTCTGCTCGCAGAAGATATCACAAAACAAACATTTCACAGGAGTATTTAGAAATCGGCTGCAACAGTCTGGGTCACTGAAACACAGAGGCCAGGACTCTTCCTGCAGAGCTCAGGAAACCTGGGGTGAGGGTTCCCAGGGCAGTGCGAGCCCTGCCCCTGCACGGGCGTGCGCCATGGGGGGCTGTGGGGGTGCGATGGGACCCCCAGCCCCTTCCCAGGCTCCTGCTCAGCCTGGCAGGTGACACGCGCTGACTCCTTCCCTCGGCAGCCAGGTCGATGTCTGTCTCACCAGTTATCTTTATATCATGGGGCAAGAGGGAGCAGGCTTTCCAGAACAGATTAGTAATTGCAGGAATTGGGGATTGCCAGAAAAGCTGACAGACCTAGAGAGCTGCACCCCAGCCCCGGCATCCCCGATGCCCCCACAGCCCTCACTGGGGCACCCCCAGCCCAGCCCGCTCCCTGCCCAGGGACAGCTGGAGGGAGGTGGCCAGGGAATTTCACATGTGGCAAGAGACTTCTGGTCATTGCAGGCTCCAGCCTGGACCGCATGCCTGATTCGAAGCGAGCAGCGTTACTTGCGTTTTCCTCTGCATCCCAACATCGCTGCCTTTAGGGCTTCTCATGTTCGAGTTCCCCAGCCAGAGGTCCTGCAGCACATGCAAAGCCCGCTCGAAACCAGAGGTCCGGCCGAGGTCAGGTTCTCAGGCAGCTTTTTTTTTTTTTTCTGGGGGGGGTGGGGTGGGCAGGGAGTCAATCCTGGCTGCTACACTTGGAGGAGGGAGCTGGAAATCTCTCCCATCTCCGGCTGGGTGGTGAGGCAAGCGGGTGCGCAGCAGGGCAGACGGAGCTCGCCTCAGCTCTGCCTCCCGCTCGGCTTTTGTGAATTGTGCCGAGGGTATCACTCGCCTGCTCGGGGCTGCTGAGCCTTTAAGGAAATGTTTTTGTTTATGCAGCGCTGCCAGATTTCCTATGCTTCTTGGCACGGGGTCACAGCTTTCATGCCTCCTTGTCTGTCTTTATTAACACCAATTTCTTTTTATCACTGCGCAGCGCCGTGGAGTTTCTCAGCGGGTTTTATGTTCCAGCCAGACTGTGTGTAAATTCTCAGCAATGCTACCAACAGTGCCAGAAACGGACACTTTTTCAAGCAGATGCTGTTTCTGGTTAAGGAATCCATCAACACGAGCCAGGCCCATGGTTTCTAAGGACAGTTGTTTAATCCTGCCCCCAGATCTGGGACTTTCAAGCTCTTCTTAGGTATGTTTTCTTTTCTGTCTAGTAACCGTTGCCCCTGCTCCCTCTTTAAAGTAAAAAAAAAGTGTGAGGTGAACCCTGGGAAGGGGTGCCAAAAGCAGGGAACAGGACAGTGTCCTCTCCCGTCACCCTGGGGGGAACGCTGCCATCCCCGGCAGCTCCAGGAGCAGCGGGCTCAGATCCTGCCGTTCCCCGGGGACAGTCCTGCCCTGCCAGGGTCAGGGCACAGCTTGGCGAACTGACATGCCAGGGTGTTCAGAAATGCACAGCGCCCCAGGGGTAACATCCTTTTTTCCGCTTCCCCCAGCGACCAGCGGTTTAAGCACTGCAACCCTTGGATGCTCCTCTCCCCGCATCCAGCGGGAGCAGACCCACAGCAAGCACGACGCAGGTCATGTCTCGTCTCCAACGCAAGACATTTATGCGGGTAAGAGTAATTTCTCTATCTCAAATGCTAGGAATTTCCTGTGAACGAGAGGGTTCCGTTAAAGGAAAGCAGGCTTAACTAAATACTCTGCATGCATAATTGCAGATAAACATAGGGTGCAACATATATTGCTCGACAAAAAGCATGTAAGAGACTTCTGCCGATGAGCGATCCGGAGCAGCACAGCTTAGAAACAGCTCTGGGGTTTTTCGAATAAGATTTTTTGAGTCCTTTCTCCCATAGTAGGTATCTTTGCATATTTCTTAAAGGGCAAAGGAAAAAAAAGCTCACAATGAGTCATTAAATGTTCAAATGAGTCATCTGGTTTTCAGTAAAGCATGTGTAAAAATATTACTAATTTACAAACAATATCCAGTGTAACACAATGGGTCCAAAAAAGATGAATCTAAAAATGAGGCAATACCATAAAAGACACAAGGTCAGGTCAAATTCGGCCAAGAGATCAACCAATACAAATGTTCCCATGGATGGCTGGCTTTTTTTTTTTTTCTTTTCTTTTTAAACCCTCAGAGAATACTTTTTATACAAATAAATATTGCCTATGCAGTGCTGGCAACACAAACAGGCGAATGCCTTAGGGAGCAGAGGGGATCCTAGCAGGCAGCAGAAGTAAACATGAACGAAGCGAGTGTATTTTTCCTGTTAGAGCTGCAATGCGAAAACTAAACTAACAGAATAAATACTGAAAAGTAAACTCTGTTTTAAAATGCTCAGTTGAAACACTCTCAAGCACTGAAGCACAGCTGGAGCTTCGTAAGGCAAAACGACGTATGTGTGTCCAGCTGATTAAAGGCTAAAAAGTGCCTTTAATAGCAGGTAAAGACAATTCAGGTTTGATTTTACTTTCACTGTGCCTCCTCTCATGAAAGAACCAATTTCTGCAGAAACAATATTGTCTTTTCATTTTGGCTTCGTTTGCTCATTCTGCACACCTGCCGTACTTTTGGCAGTTTCCCTGCATCTGTCTGTCGTATACTCTCATAAATATCTTTAGAGTTGGGAAAATGAAAAACTTTGAAAATCAAAAAAAGGTAATTCAGGGATCTAATATTAAAGAGAGGCCTCTAGCAGAATTTGATTATTTCCATCCTCATTAGTGTTAGGTTTTAAAAGGTTGAAACTGGCTGCTTGTCTTTGCTAAGCGGATGAAACTCTAAAAGATGCAGCCGTGTCACCGAAGAGCGGGTGAGCAAGCAGAAGCAGGGGCAGCCGCCAGGGCACACCAGCAGGGCACGTCGCCCAGGCCAAAACCTCCTTAACTCGGGGGTCCCCAGGCTGCCACCAGCCGGGGAAAGGGGCCAGGAGCTGCCACCCTTCCCCGCTGGGAACCAGGCAGCGCACTGGGCAGATCCTCCCTGGGGAGAGGAGAGTCGTCGCTCTGCAGCACCACAAAAGCTAGTGACAGACTATATACATTTGTTGAAAAAACAGTATTTTTTTAAAGATGGGGATATGCAGTTTTGGAGTTTCCTCCCCTGCAATTCATATTCAAGGGTGACCCAAGTGCCCATTAACAATCAAACCACTGTGCAGCAACCCGGGAGCCTCAGCAATTATGAAGATAATGGTGCCCTCCTCCTCTCCTGAGGAATGGGGGAAGGGCAGGGAGCACAGGGAAAAGAAAATCAGCAAATAGAATGATAATGTCATTCTCTCTCACCGACAGCAACGGAAAGCTGCAATTAAGACTTCTCTGATCAAAATGCTGGATAAAATTCTATAGAATTTTTAAAGAAGATCTAAAGCACAAGAAATACTTGGTTCATCTTTACTGAGAAGTCACCTACTTGTAAAATGCAACACACGTGCAAGGTGTTTGTGGGCACAGGCAGCGCACAGAGCAGCCTTTACCCTTTGAAGGGAGTTGTTCACAGCACGCCAGGACGTGAGATCACATACATCCATGTCTGCCCAGCGTATTTAGATGGCTCCATCGCTGCAGGTTTCCAGCACCCACAGGACCTTGCGAATTTTACCACCTACACCCGGGCAGAGCAGTGCCACTGCCCTGTGCCTATGCTGGCGAGCTGTGCAGCACAGTACAAGCGGAGCTACTGGGAGCTCTTGCTCCAGGCGAGATGCAGCCTGGTCCCAGGCAGCCGGGGAGTGCTCTGTGTGCTCCCAGAGGGTAACTCTCTAGTTTCATCTGAAAGGAATCCCGTTTGCAGGCAGAGACCCCAGCATGCTGCAGCCCAAAGCACGATAAGCTGGGATCATCAGGATCGCTTCAGAAGTGTTCTCCTGACCCAAACTGCTGCACTCAGGCAGTGGCACCTGCCTTCTCCAAGGGTTGGAACACAGCTGTGATAGGTGAGGGAAGCGATGCTCAATCCTCAGCCAGGAGCAGCCTGCTTTCCTATCAGCCCTGTACCAAAATTTCAACTCAGCTGTCAGTTCACAATGTGTATTCCATGAGAAGAATTTTTTAGTCAAAGCTATCAATTTTCCTCCCTCTTTCTTTCATCGTTTCCTTTTCGTGTTCTCTGCAGCAAGGTGCTATTCACTCCTAATACTACTGGTTCACTACTGCGTTACTGCTGCTCTGCGCTGGTGTAATTCAAGGACTTTACAGCAGGCAGCACAGAATCAGCCCCTGAATTAAAGCAATACAGCTTCAAAAGCCTCTGGCTGTCTCTTGCAAAGAGCTGCAGCCAGCTAGGACTGAGCTTCCCCTCCAGGGGAAAGATAAAGAACAGTAAGACCAACCATCAGCTCATGTGGTGACTTAAGAGCTCAGACACTTGGAAGAGGTTCCACCAGACGCTTTTAGGGGCTCAGATATTTTTTCTGAACCTGAAATACAGCTATTTGGAAAGCAGCTGCATCACGACATCACAGCAGTCGTGCACGCTTACCCCCTGAAGGGCACTCACTGCAACCTATCGTGTTATCCTGCATGATGATGGACTCAGGCAGCCATCAATACTCACTTAGGAATTGGCACCCGAATTATTGTCCCATCCACTTCTGGGTTCAGGTTCATGCCGCAATCCCTTATAGCCTTCGTAGCTGCAGCTGTACTCTGTAAAACAGATCAAAAGGTAAAGGGAATTAGGAAATAATCATTCCCATATGCCAGAACTCTGTCAATAGTTGGCAATCCATCTCCATGGAACATGGAAACATTTACTTCTGTTACCAGTAAGATCAGGAAGTTACATTGGTGCAGAGAGCTTTGATCAAACCGAGTGGGAAACTACGGCTGCGCTCAGTATCGGGGTAGGGGGGCACAGGGGCGGGAACGGGGGACAGAGGAAAGGAAGCAACAACAAAAGAAAACTGTTTTGCTTCTTCGAAACTATTTGAATGGTTTGAGGCAACGCAGAGTGAAACCGCAATAAATTCCCAAGGCATAGCCTGACTGTGGCAAAGGAGATGAAAGATTCTGAGCATTTAAAAATTCCAGTTGAATGTTTCCCACTAGAAATCACACAGTGCCAATTTAGAAATGTTAACTAACTTAACCGCTTCAGCGCTACAACCTAACCACATTACATCAGGGCAGTAGCAGTTGGCTGAGAAATAGCGCCTGTGCCCAGGTCTATGTTTATTTTACAGTTTATTACTTCGGATTAACTTCTCAAAACTCCACTACTGCTGGCTGACGCTCTGCTCTGCTTAAAAGGTGGGGTGCACAGGTTTTCCTGGTAACTGCAAAGGGATTGAAAGGCTTCTTCCCCCCCCCAGGGCGCTGGGGTACCTTTACAGAGTGTCAGGCTTTACGGTTAAATCAGAGTTTTGCTGGCAGCTCCCACGGAGCTCTGCCAAGTTCCTTCGTTCTTGACATTGACAATAACAAGACCGAGCGAGTCTCTATTCTTGCGGTGCTCGCGTGGCATTTCCTACAAGGCGCGTTGCTATTTCTGATACTCCTTCCCATCATTAACTTCAGCTCCAGGCTGCTGCAGCAGACTGTATTTATGAAGTTCAGCTTTTGTCAACTGAGGCACAAACTAAAGCGCTGCATATTTGTTTAGGTCTCCGACGCGTGACATCACTGAGCGAAGTGAATGCTCTGCTAGTGTTTTGTAAGACATAACTGCTGTCCTCTAGAACACAACAAGGGCAGAGGAAAATGTAACCAAGATGATCTCAGCATGTCAGGAATGTAAATGTGTTATTCTATGGACGGTGCTTGCTCTGTAGGAAGGAAATGCTCAGTAAAAGCTGTGTTGTTTAACACACATATTGGAGGAGATGGAGGAAGGGGAAAATATGGCAATATTGCCCCCATCCTCTTGCAGTCCATGAAAGAAATAGCTGTGCTTAAAAACCATAGTCTTGTTTAGCTATATAACTCTTGGGCAAACAGAATTTAGCCCTGCAATTCCTTTTTATGATTATTTTCTTTCCCAGACTCTTCAGGCATTTTTATTTGCTTTTCAGTGCTGTGAAGTACTGACTATATGCTGTAAATAATAACACCAAGTAAATGTGTCTGTAATAGATTTGAAGAGTTCAATCTATCCATGGGAGAGTTAGTGCATAAAACAACTGTGTTGAGAGAAATGGTTCTGGCTTTAGTTGACATGAAAAAAGGTCTTTTGGCTTAGAAGGCAAATGCAGGCAATGCTACGTAGTGTGGTATTTAATTTCTCACATGCCCATTTCTCAGCCTGAGCTCCCACTTGGACAAGGGCTAAGTCACGGAGGGACTCCCCTGGCCCTCTCAGCTCCGGCACCCCGAGGGACCTCGGTGCACTTGCTGATGAGGGGCCTTTATCCTTCAAAGCCGTTAAACACGCTGGATACACTTTAAGATACACTTAGGCATCAAGTGCCTTACACTGACCTCCTCTGAGACTTTGCTGACTTAATTAATTGGGGAAAGCCTTGGCAAAATAAATAGAGATAAGCTTTGGCAAACCTCCAGACCTGGAGCGGGATGAACAGCCAACCTTGCACTGCAGCTGCTCCTGTCACAGCTGCCCGGCGGGAGCCCTGCGGGGCACCCACAGTGCTTGATCCCGAGGTGGGGTTCAGATTCGCCACCTCACTTACAGGCCTGTCTAACTGAGGCTCAAGTCTTGTAACAAAAACGCGTTTAGAAAATTAAGGAAACTGAGCCCTCCCAGAAGACAGGTCAAAGCACCGGCTTTGGGTTCTGACCCGCAGGCTGCCGGGGAGGAGCTGGCTGAGCTCAGCAGTGCCTTGAGCCAGCACTGGGCAGGGGCCCGGCTCAGCCCCACCAGGGGGGCTGCAGGGACTTGCAGGCTCCAGCAGCAGCTCCCTCCATCTGCTCTCAGGGGGTGTCGCTAGCCCTGGCGACAAGCAAGTTTTAGAGGAGTTTGATGATGTCCCCAGGAAAAATACACACTATTCCAACTACAGGTCTGGTTCTGCGCATGGCCACGTCTTCATAAGGAACTGAAATGACATAAATGCAACGGGGCAGAGGCTGCATCGCTTCCACGTGTGTAATTCAGGTGAACCAGAGAGCGTGTGTGTGCTCAAGACTGCTGGGTGCCGTCGAAGCACGGGAAATGGGGAGACCTGGCAGGGTACAGTTAATCCAGGCATCTGGTCTGTGACAAGCGCGGCTTTTCAACCCAGCTCTTGCAGACCCCACTGACGGGAAGCCAGTCTCCAAAGCAACCCCCTCATACCGTAGCGTTTGTCGGATATGACCCTGAGAGCAATCGCAGCCTGACGGGCAGCGCGTAACTCTCATCTGACCCTGTGCACGTGCGATGCTCCATGTGCCAGGCAGGGCTGGAGAGTCACTCAGCCTGTGCAGTCAGCAGCAAAATCGTGCTTCTGGTTTGTGTCAGCCGCGAAGCAACACACAGCCCAGCCAGAGCTCTCAGCCCTGCCAGGTTTAACTCATTTTGTCTAAATGCTCCTTTGCTCAGCATCAACCTGTTTGTTCCTGTGGTAATTATGTCCCCTTGCAATGCCTTCGGTAATGTGTCCTTACCTCTGGAAAACTGGTCATGTTCACTAGAATGAGCTGCGGTGACTTCTGTGAGATCTGCCCCAGCTGGTTCAGTGGAAACTTCCCATCTTTTGTCACCACAATTATGTGATCAAGGGCCCCTCAAAAGAACGAAACACAGGGGAGTTTCAGTATGATACAGCAGTTCACAGTGATGCTGAAGAAAAAAACACACATGGATTGTCCCACTTCCCTTCTGGTATGCAAAATATAGATGTTACAAAAGAAAAAAAGTATGTCTATTCAGACTTCAGGTGCTGTTTGTGTTCACACATCCCCTGCAGTATTTGCAAGCTAAATATTTCAACGCTACTTTAAAGCTCAAAAACATGAAAACATAAGTCTTGTTTGTTTTTGTTACTAGAATAGGAAAACTAAGCAAGATTGTGACGAATTAAAAGGAAATTGTTATTTTTTGGTTCTTAGAACTAAAAATCAAAACGTTGCTACAAAAATTGACTATTGTCTAACTTAGCAGTGTTCTCTTAAACCTCTCATTTCCCCCCCCCCCCCCAAGTCCCAAGAGGAGGTGTTGTACGCTGCCTAATTTAAAGTATTCAGTTTCTCCCTGAGCTACTCTTAATCTGCTCTCTAGTTTCTGCTGCAAAATGTTAACAGGCCAAAAGGCACATGGGACAAGAGGTACTTTATCAGTGCAATTTAAAAAAATACCTATGGTTAAAATAAATAGTTAAGAGACTGAGCTTCGCTTTCCAACTCCATTAAAGACTGAAGTGCCCCTGCCAGAGCTGGGGTGGTGAATGATTCAAATTTGGTCATTGTTTAATGTTAAATTTTATCCCTGAAACTTGATACTACTTACAAATATGTACGTTCAGAGTGTTATAGTAACTGTAGCTTAGTCAAATATATTCACATTTCTTCTTAAAGCACAAAACTCACTAAGTGAATGAGGCTTGTAAAGGTCACCAACCACAAGGATGCACAGCAAAAAAAGTTTGCACATGCCAGACACCAGCCTGATGGCAATTTCCAAAAGGCTAATTTAATGGCAATTGGATTTTTCCTGCCCTACTGCACCATTAGCTGACAACCTGCTTCTTCATCACATCTGCAAACAGTTCAGCTAGACACTTTTGACATCTCCCACTTACAAAAGCTATTTCCAGGAAGCTATTAACAAAAATGGATCCTTCCTGGTCAAGCTCAGGGTGAAGAAAGCCTTTAGCTGGGGACATTGAGGTTGTAGTAATTGGGTGCCCAGTGAATAACTCAATAAAAAGGAAATAAATTTTGAAAAAAAACAGAGCTCTGCATTACTAGGGTTGGTATCCTTATTTAAGGGCAACCGAGCATCATACAACGAAGTTACCAACCTGCTGAGGTTCTAACGCTGATGTTTCTGCTGAAATCTTCTTTCAGAGCTTCTACCACTGCCTGCATCTCTTCATTGGTTTCCTCCAAATTGATAATGTCCTCAACTAGGGCAGCACTAATATTCACTCTGGTTTGACTCTGCCCTTTACCTTTAGCTGCAGATTACACAAAAAATTAGTTTCTGTTTCTGACAGCACTTGGTTGTTGCATTAGAAAGCAGAAAGGAGATATTAAAACCCTGTTAGATTCAGAATTAAGTCTTAAGATAAACCAAAGTAACTGTATTTTTTGATGAGGAAATATCCCAGCACTTGAGCACGTAAGCCAAAATACAGCTGTAGGTCACGCTGCGTGCGGTGACTCCAGCCCGGCCTGTGACGATGGGTACGTGCTGCCCAGGGCAGCGGCTGTGCCATGCAGTGCCTCTCCCACGGGAAGGGCTGAGGTTTCCTGTACACAGCGACGCTGTCAGGCAGCCCCGCTCCTCCAGAGCTGCCCGCGTTACACCAATACAGTACACCCGATAGAAGGGATAAGAAAAGAGATTCTGGCAGCAGGCTGAGGGGTTGCAAACGCTAGAAAAAGGCTGCTGCCTTCACCTTTTTTGGTAGCCAGCTGCCTGGCCAGCAGCGTCAGGTGGACACCGTGCCCGCAGCCTGCGGGTGCCGGCGGCAGGGCCCTTGCCACTGCGAAGGAGGAACGGCAAAGCAGGGAGGGCAGGTGACGGAAGCATCTCAGTGACGTAGCCATTGTTTACAGCTCTTCTCTAGCTCACCTGGAAAAGAGAAAAAGGTGTCTGCCCGGCGTGCTGCTCAGCGGCCTCGATGGGTGCGGGGCGGCCACAGAGCAAGGCAGCTAGGTGGGCCCCTTCGTGGGCAGCCTGGGCACACCTGCCCGGGGGGGCACATGGTGATGCACAGGCCACGTCTGCTAAGCAGGAGCCACTCATATCTGGTGCTTGCGTGACAGCTGAGCAGAATCTTTAATTTCTGCACCATGAGGCGTGTGGCCCTGAAGCCCCCCGGCCCCCCCCCCAGGTCTACTAGGCTGGGCTCAGGGTGGCAGAACCGCAGACCCAGGCCCGGTGCCCCCCAGGCAGGGCACAGGGGTGCGGGAGCCAGGAGCTGCTGCTGAGGGACACCAGCCTCGCCCTGTGCACCCCCAGTCCCGGGACAGCCCCGGGGGTACCGAGCCCCCGTGCTGGGGCAGCACAACTGCCCCCCTGCCTCCCCCTTCCGGAGCCCCTGCCCCCAGAGCCACCCGCTCCGTGAGACCCTGCTCCCTTGAGCAGGCCCCCTGAAACCCCTGCCCCTGAGCTCCCCTGTGCCCCCAGCCCCCGGAGCCCCCCACTCCCTGACCCCTGTCTTCTAAAACCCCAGCTCCCCAAGCCCCCTAACACCCCGCCCCTGCCCCCCCAGGCCCTGCTTCCCGAGTAAGCCCCCCGCACCCCCACCCCCCAGCCCCTGCTTCCCGAGTAAGCCCCCCGAGCCCCCCACTCCCGGAGCCACCCGCCCCCAAGTCGCTGCCCACCGAGGCCGACGGTAGGGACCCCCGTGGTTCCCGGCCCCGCCACACGTGCCCACAGGCCCCGCCCCCGCCCCGCCCCCGCCCTGGCGCTAGGCCCCGCCCCTCTGCTGGCCCCGCCCCCCCGCTTCCCGCTCCGCGGGGGCTAGGTCCCGCCCCGCCCGCGCCCCCCGGGGCCCTGCGGAGGGCCGGGCTGTCCCGCCCGCCGGGCCGGGCCGGGCCGGGGGCGGCGAAGGGGAAGGCGGGCACCCGCCGCCTCGCTCACCGCCGCGCAGCCCGGCGCGCTCCAGACGACGTCATCACGCCGCGCCGCGCCGTCACAAAACGGCGCCGAGGGCGGGGCGAGGCCTGCGCCAGGACGGAGCGGCCGCGGCCTGCGCGGTCCCGCGGTGTCATGGTGAGTGTGGGCCCGGCCCGGCCCGCGCCCCCCACCCGCCCGCCCGCCACCCCGCTGCGCTCGCACCGCTGCCCGCCGCGGAGCCATGGAGCCGGGGCGCCAGGCGCTGCCGCTGGAGAACGCCTCCATCCTCTCCGAGGGCGCGCTGCAGGACGGCCACCGCCTCTGGATCGGCAACCTCGACCCCAAGATCACCGAGTGAGTGGCCCCGCCGCCCTGCCGGTTTCCCCCGCCGGCGGCCCCGCCTCCCCTGGGCCCCGGCCCTCGAGGCCGCCGCCGCCTCCCTCCCGCCGAGCCGCCCCGCCGCCCTCCGCACTGCAACGCCCCTCCCTGCCCCCCCAGGTCCTGCCCGTTCGCCCAGCAGCGCCCCCCGCAGCGCTGGGCAGCCCCGCGCCTGCCCGGCGGCACGGGGCCTGAAGGGTGTATGCGGGGTGCCCCGGGGGCTCGGGGCCCCGAGCCGGCACCTGCAGCCTCCTCCGAGCCGCCGCTCGGCTGGCAGGCCAGGGCTTGGACGCGCCTCTGTTGGCTGAGCTCGGGAGATGTTGGAACGTCGGGTTTAGGACCTCCTGGGTGGTCAGGAGCCCGGTTCTGTGGCTGTGCTGGTGCCGGGAGTGGGGTGGAGGCTGAAGGGGGAGAACGACTCGAGTTAGCGAGTGGTGAGGAGGCGGGGAGGTGGGGCTGCCGCTTGTGGTGCGTAAGTGCAAGAATCAGATGCGTGTGTACGCCCTCCGTGTCCTCTCCAGGCTGCGGATAACTATCCTCTGGGCAAACATGCGATTTGAACAGCTGAGTTGTCAAGGAAGTACAACTTGCTGTCCGATATTTGGATACTGTGCTGAGAAATCAGTAGGTTGTATAAAAAAAACAACCAAAACACCCAAACACTTCGGGGTTTATACACTTCTAAGAAACAAGCATTTTTGATTAACTATTGTATGTGTCCATCATGGAATACTTTTTCTTCCTGCTTCTTTTTGTTTGTGTGCAGGTGCTAGGTTTTTATTCTAAATGTGGTTCATCTTAACAGAGCGGTTTTCTAATAGCCTCTAAATGGAATCATTAATGCATTGTGCTTTCCAGCCATTCAGCTTTGGGTGGTTTCTGCATTAATTACCATTTTTATCCCACAGCTATGTTACTCTGGTTTGTCCACATTCACTGACCACGTAAAATTATATACGGGAGTTCTTGAGCGTGTTGTTTGCTGGGTCCTTAAAGATTCAGGAACCTGGGTTAGTGTGGGGGGAAGAATAGTGGGTGTTAGTAAATGCCTTAGATCCTTCACTTCCCAGGGTGATCATTAGTGGCGTTTTTAAAGACCTTTTCAGGCCAGATTGTTCCTCTGAATCTAGGCCGGACAAGTAATAGCTGTATATGGCAAAATTTACTGTTTTCATAGCTTGGGTGAAATGAGTTCTGTGGGTTTCACTTGGCTTCTTGCGTGGGCAGGCTGTTCTTTTTTGAATAACTTATTGCAGCTGCATGAGTTCAGCCTGGGTGTGGGGCACGGCTGCCCTCGCTGCTGGGGACTGTGTCCAGAGCAGCATCGCAGCTATGGGCAAGGGGCTGGTTAGAGGGCCTTCGTTCTCCAGTGTCAGCAAACCTAGAGCACTTCCATGCTACTAAACGGTTAAAGTTTGCCCAGTGATGAGTGACAGATGCTAGTTGCTTATTTCAGGCTTTATAATTTTGTGCCTTGCTTTTGGTTTTGCTTTTAAAATGGCTATTTTCTCTGGCAAACCATATTGTAATCTCCATTTCCTTGTGAATAAAAGAAGAGGAAGTTCCTTTTAACACATTGTCAGCGTAGTGAGAAAGAGTGCGGTTCTCTGTAAGGTCTGTAAGCTTCTTGACCCTTACTTTCTTATCCTGAGGACTTACATCTCTTCTCATAGTTGCTCATCTGAATTATCCCTGTTGAGATTACTGATCACGTGACTAAAAACATATACCTGAAAATTACATAGCTGTTTCTTCATTTGCTGCTTTTATCTGATTTTTAAAGAGTTGCCTCTGCAATTTCTAGGTTAGATTTGTTTAAGACTGTGTAAAATTGATTGAGTTGTTAGCAGGGTTAATAAGTGGTTGTGACTTTCTCGAGCAGAAATGAGTTCAGAAAGTCTTGAATTAATCCAAGACTTCCATTTAGAGAGCAACCTATAGCTGCAATCAAGCGCTAGGGAGTTAATAGGTAACATACACATTTGAGCACAAGCTGCGGTAATGGGAATTTATAAATGTAGGGCTGCCCACAAATTACAGCCTGCAAGTTGATGGTTTGTAGGAGGTTACTGAACATACCGAGTAACTGTGACTCAAACAGGAGTCTCAGAGGACCTTGAATGCTGATGTACCCTACGTGCAGGGTTATAGTGGGTCCTCTTGTGGGCATTCCTCCTTTGCCAATAACGTTTGTTTGGGTGACTTCTTTTATCCAGCATCCTTAGAGGATTGTTCTGCCTGTGGAAGAAGATAGTATTAGGAGTCTACTGAGTGTTTTCTTAACAGCTGGAAGAAGGTGAGCTGGCACCATAGGACCTTGCAACTGTTCATGGTGTAGGGGACAGTCTCCAGGATCAGTCAGCATGAGAAGTGCCCTGGTGTGGGGCCTGCCATGGCAATGCACAAGGAGAGCAGTAGCTGGTTGATTCTGGGCTTGCTGTCACTGAGCAAGGAAGCTGTGGGGTCCCCTTGCCATCACTGTGAGCGTTGCCTGGTGCAGTGTTTGTCCCCAGCTGCACAGTGGAGTAAGAGATGTGCTGCAGCACAACCCTTTGTTCACATCGCCTCTCAGTGCTCCCGTCCTGTGCTGGAAAAACCCATAGTTAGTTGCATATCCCGTGTGGTAAGTGGAGTAGTACTGCCTCTTCTGCCCATTCCTGTTTGTAAAGTCTCTTGAGATTTTTGAGCATTTTGGACAGGCAAAAACTTCATTTCCAGCTCTACAGTAACACATACTTATTATCTAGTTTCCAGTAGCCTTTGAATGACCGTTCATTTTCCATGGGTATGAAATAGCGGGTGTTCAACTTTCTTGGCTGTTCTGCCGCTTGTCTAGGATCCCATCTTGATGAGTCTCACCTCGAAAACAATGTGTGCATAAGTTGTTGTTACAAACCCCTGCTGACTCCCAGTGGGGCAAAATTCTTCGCAATAATAGGTTTCGCATGTGGCCCGGTACCTTTGCGGTATCCTTGGGACAGCATTGTTCAGAGGAAGCCTTGCCTGTGTTTGAATAGCACTTGGGGTGCCAGGAGGAAGAGTGGAGGAAAAGGAAATGGGGGAGCTGCTGGTTTGTCTCGCATTGACATCAGATGACAGGAAGTGGAAATGGAGGTTGGCTGCGGTGATCTGCACAGCACAGTGGGGCCACATCTGTGTGAATAACGTCCAAGCTCTGGATAACCCAAGTTGTTGCCATAGTAAAGCTTTTTACAAGTTCTCACTTTTTTTTTTTTAAGGCTTTGGGCGTTTCGTAATGGATCTTCCTTCAGTCCTGAAGTTCTCTTGACTTGGAGAACTACTTGTCAAGTTATCGTTAATGCCCTCGCTATGTTAACAGTAACAACTCATAATTGCAGCCTGAGACTTTTAGTTATACAAGACTTCAGTTCCAAGCTGTTCCATGGAGAGAGTAGGTGACCTCCAGTTGTAAAAATTGCATATGCATGGCTGGAAAACAGTGTTTGCGTCATGTACGATCTAAAGATTCTAAATAAAATAGATTTTGTAGGTTGTTACTAGACTCTTAATGAAATTTGTTTCAAAGCAACAACTACCACTTTGCTGCTAAGTATTATTTGAATGCAGAGGTTCTCAGAAAAAAATACACAAAATACTCCTTTTCACTGGGCAGCTGCAGGGTTTTGTTGTCGCTAAACAGCATGCGATGAGAATCGTTGTTCCCCTTCCACTGCCTCTGTAGTTGCCGAAAGGGGAACAGCATTCTAGTGGTAAGGACTTCATTTTCCTACTGCTGAAATTGCAAGTGCTTTTTGTAGCAGTATGTTTACAGAAACAAACCTGAGATGCGTTTACATATTTTGGAGGCTCTGAAAGTTCAGTGTGGGGATTTATATACATCACATGTCTCCAAAGTTAGTGGTTTTACTTGTGCATCTGTGACTCCTTGTTGGTAGCTTGAGATGTGGTGGTGAAACTTTCCCCCCACCCCCCCCCCCCGCTCTTGCTTTTCTGTCTCCTCTGCCTTCTGAGTAGAGACTGAGGGTTCATAGGCCTCTTGGAAGACCATGTGCTTGGTCTATATTCTGAAGGACGTAGGAAGCCTACCATAATCAATTACAGTGTGTTTGTTCCCCTGGGAGATAACTTGGCCCTTCTGTGCTGCTCATCTGTGCACTTGCTGCACCTTTACCTCTTTAAAAATGTATATCCTGAATATCCACCGTGACCCATCCTGTCAGATGACTCACATTCCTGGAACTTTCTTGCCTGGCTCCTGAAGCTTAACAAAGGGCTAAAGCCCTTTTCAAACATCCTATCAGGCTTTATTAGGAAAAAAATGTTGTCTGCCCTTCCTATTTAGACTGTCCCTAGAGTTGCCTGGTGCGTTTGGCTGTCTTGGGCCACTGCTGACCATTCATGCCTGGACATGTTGGGTTTCATCCAGTGCCCGGTGCTCCATGTCCATTTTGAGTTATCCTGGTAGGCTTTCAAGAGCACTGAGTGTTATCTTGCAAGCTGAAGATTGGGCTTAGACTACTAGATGACTTGCTGACAAACGCTGTACAGCTGATCAGGAGAAGATGAGTCCTGGCTAAGACTCCCTTATTAAACCCTTAGACAATTCTTAAAGGCTGGGGATGGGGTCAGACAGTGAAAGAGTAACAAGTGTCATTTTCCTTCTAGGTCAGCTAGTGTTGTTAAACACTTCGGTCCCAGGGAACAACAACAAAAACCTGCAAAGAACTTTTCAGGATTGGATGTGGCCTGTACAACAAATGTGCTGCTTATTTTAAGTTGCTCAGCGTACTAGATACTAAGCAGACAGATTTACTCTGGCTTTCTCCAGTTTTATTGGAAACAGCACACTCCCCACTGGATGGCAGGAAGATAATTGGCTAAATAAGTGTCTGACTTGCATGTGCATGTCGCTGAAGAGCTGTCTGAGCCAGAAGCGCTGGCAGATTTGGCCTGGATGATACTGAGGTCTGTCTGGTGTCTTTTTTTGCCTGGCCTGCTGTCAATTCCTGGCTGCAGTTTGTTCTGCTTATTCTTCTGCCTTCCTGCTTCCCCAGCTCTGCCAGGCGAGTGGGAGAGCGGCTGCGTTTCTGTGTGATCTGGCCATGTCCTTACCAGGGCACTGGTACTGCTTGGCACGGGGAAGAGAGGGAGGGCAGCAAGAATAGCGGGGATCCCGAGTGATGTGGGGTACTGTGGGCTGGGACTGCTTGTGCAGGGGGAGGAATACAGGGCTTGGAGATTCTGACAGTCGCATCAGGGTGAGGGAGGCGGAAATGTGATGTTTGTGCTTGAAAGCAGGTGTGATGTAGAGAGGCGGGAGGCAAAGCCCTCCTAGACCCCTAGGGAGCCATTGCAGAACTGTCCAAAAGCCGGCTGTGAAGAGATGCTCTGCATGCCCTTCAGCTGGCACCACTGGGAGGGAAGCTTTGTGCCTTGGGGGTTTTAGAGCAGTCACTGAAAACGCAGCTTGGAACTATGGATGGTGAAGCGTTGCTGTACAGGGAGTACACCTCTGCTGGTATTTGGGATCACGTATGACACAACTGAACTGCCTGTGTTACAGTGTGAAGTGTGTGTGTGTGTTGTCATTGTCATAAATGTCTTCTTTCCCCTTCAGATACCATCTACTCAAACTCCTTCAGAAGTTTGGCAAAGTAAAGCAATTTGACTTTCTCTTTCACAAGTCTGGTGCTCTGGAGGGGCAGCCGAGAGGTTACTGTTTTGTGAACTTTGAAACCAAACAGGTATGTTGCTTTTATCTAAAACCCTGATTTAAATGACTAGCTTCTTTCCCCCATCTCTTTTTATGTTAATGTAAAGCTGAAACAGGAAGGGATAAATCAAATACCTTGTCTACACAAACCCACAGACTCTTGCAGCTCCACGTTGTGACTGCTCCTGAAAGTAGCAATAGTGATTTCCTTTCTCCTCTGCTGTCTTTTCCTGAATCCTGCTTTCTAATGCTAATCAGAAGGGACCAGTTCTTTGGTAGTGAGCTCATGGAGTTGAACCGGGAGATACTGTGATCCATGCAGAGCCTTGCTTGGATCAGCCTGCCAGACCACCTGAAATCCAGGACCGCTTTGAAGTCCTCCTAGTTTTTATTTTGGCTTCATGAATGCACAAACACCAACTTGTGTGATACTGTCGGATGTACAACATGATGCATCTGCAGCACCCTGGAGCACACTGCCCCTGGCTGTCTGTTTGGGGGTTTAGCTCTTGTTACAAATCAAAATTGCAAGTCATGCTCACCTGCAACATCGGAGTTGTAGTTATTTTGTCGTGATTCTGCTAGAATTGTTCAAAAGTTAGGAAGAACAGTGAATTGTGGTTGTCTGACCTCATCTTTTTGCTGTGCTGTTGCCAGTAAGGGTGGCAGAAGAGCACTGACACAGTGCATTAGCTCTAGAAAATTACTCATAGCAAGGTGGTGGAACAGCATTGCAACATAAGTCTTAACTGCTGTGAATCAAGTTTTATGGGAGTGTCCCAGAACTGAGATTCCACTGCTGAGCCTAGAACAGGACCGAGTGGGTAGTGTTCCCGGTGCACATGAGCAGGGTCTGGAATAAGTGTAGATGGGTGTTAATGAGACAATGTGATCACTGTCATGAGTCACAGTATTTTCTAGAGAAACTCACATAGCATAAACCTTCCTCAGAATGCTGTTCCGGTGGCCTCTCTTTGGTATTTTCAAAACTCCTGATAATTTTCCCCATTTCCTACCCCAAAGCAAGTGAAAGAATAAACTGATAAGGCTCATAAAAGTGTGTGGTTACTCAGATGTTGGAGTCTTCCAAAGATATTCCTGGACTGGGAAACAATAGGATAAACTTTCTTTGCTGTCAGTTAGCTGTACTTGCACAAGACTAACAAAGAAAAAAGGCTTTTTACATCTGAGTCGGTTTTGACTAAAGGCTTGGTTTGTTTATTGAACTGTCTTCCTGTGCAGGAAGCAGAAAAGGCGATCCAATGTCTCAATGGGAAGCTGGCCCTTTCCAAGAAATTGGTGGTGCGCTGGGCACATGCACAAGTCAAGGTAAGCTTTTTGTTGTAAATAAGGATTGCTTTTAATTTGCAAAATTGAAAAATGCTAATGTTAAAGGAACGAATCTTGCCAAGGCCTCCTTAGCCTGGCAAGAGAATTTCAGTCTACTCTAGGAAGTAACCCTCATGGAAGCGGTATTGACGATCTACCACTTCTCTTGTCTACCTAACTGGGCCGGATTAGCTGTGAGTTAAGGACAGGCCATTTAACCTGACGTCACTTGTAAGGGAGTTTCTGATCAGAGCTGTGTGAGCAGATTGCTTCTATAAATGTCCATGTTTTAATTTTTCCCAAACTTAGTGAGTGATTGGCTGAAAGTTTGAATCCTTCCCTCTGTGGTTTTGCTCCCTTTTTGAATAGGAGATGCATGGAAATTCCCAATTACCAAGGACTTTGTTACTTTGTTCCACTTCTGAAAGCACTTATGCGGCAGCAGCTCTAACTACTTCTGACTTTAAAGCAACATATTTCTCATCTAAGCTAAATACTCGTTTTATGCAACAAAACAATCAATAACAAGTTTTTAAAATTAATTTAGGCAGTACCTTCTGGAATGTCCTTCTTTTTTAAAAATTCTTGCCTTGTTTCTCCTGCAGTTATTTACTATCTGGTGTTTGATAAAGCAGTTTATTTTGAATAACTTTCTTGGCAGATAAATGGATTTTGGGGGAGGTGGGGTGGAGCTGCTTGTTGCTATTTTCCTTTTGGGTAGTCTGCCGTTTTAGCACGTGTCAGTTATCCTACAAGCAGCTTTCTACCCTTTCTCTTACCAAGTATAGTAGCGCATCTGTTATGGATGCTAAACCCCCCCCCAAGCCCAAACCAGGTTATCTTTGTTAAAGGAGACCATATTGTTTTAATTATTGGCTTCAAGGGCTCCAGGCTCTTGTCAGCACATCCAAGCTTGTGCAAATCCAGCCTCCATTTTCTTTAGCTCTTATAGCTACTAGAACGCCACGTGCTTCCGGATGCCTGAAGAATTATCGGGGCCATAAAAGGAGTTTGAGCCAGAGGAGTGAGTGTCTGCTCTGCTGGGAGTTCAGCAGGGTGGCTCAGAGCTTGGCTGGCCAGGGTATGGCGAAGAACATGCATAAATAATCAGTTTGCGTGGCATTTTCCAATTGAATGGAAAGATTTAACAATGCAAAACTTTGGCTTATTGTAACAAGTGTTTATTTTGGACAATACCAGCACCATGCTAAGTAACTTTAAGATGAGTGGCCAAGGCTTTCCAGACACTGTTGGTTTGAGCAGCTTTGCTGAAAAACAAACCTGACTTTGTGCCAAGCGAAATAAGGAAGCAGAACACTGCAAATAGTTCAGGAGGCCTGTTGCCCACAAAGATGACAGACTCATAAGCTGCTGTCTACAGAAAGAAGGTGGCTCCTAACTGGTCTTTTTTTTTTTTTTTTTTTTTTTTCTTCCCCAGCACTGCATGATTCCATGCAGCCATGTGCTGGGGTTACAATCTGAGTCTGCACGGTGACTGTAGAAAGGGCACAGCAGCACAGTACAGTAGTTACCTTAAAATTTACCATCTTTGCTTCATACCTTATATAGAGGGGAGCAAGAAGTGGTAAGACAGGATTAGGTTCAAGGATCCATAGTACGATGCACATAAATGTTTGATATTGGAGTCTATGTTCCGTGTTGGTACTAAACAAATATTATGGTTGGGATTTGCTTCAGTGTTTGGCTGCCAAAATCATTCCTACCGAAAGCTTCATAAGATCAGAGGTGACGTTAATCCAACTTTAAAGTGTATCTGTGGGCAAATGCTTCTTTATTCATAATTCTTGCTGACTGCAGTCCTTGGTCTCTTGTTTGCAGAGATATGATCACAATAAAAATGAGAAGATCCTTCCAATCAGTCTGGAGCCATCTTCCAGCACAGAGCCGCCCCAGTCTAACCTGAGGTAGGAGATGGGGTGGGTGAGAGGTGACTAGACTGGCAGTGGCAGGGAACTAACTTGTTTGATTTCAGTAAGGTCTAGAGTTGTTGTCGTTATGTTTGTCCTAAAAATCTAATGTGGCAGAAAAGCTGTTTTCAGAAGGGCAGCATGCTGCAAAGTAACTCATTTGATGTGGGAAACTTGAGATGTGAAGCTATAAGGGCAGTAGGAAGGAAAAGAGGCGAAGAGAGGAATTGGGAATGTCTTCATGTTCCAGCTCCTTTCACCAAAATATGCTTTGTACTTCTTCATATGAATTTCAGTGAGAAGTTTTGTGCTGTACTAATGTGATTAAGCAGAATGCTTATGAGCAAGAATTTCTACCATAGCGGAAAAAGATTAAAACCAAAATTACAGGTAGTACTTCACACAAAACTATTTTTTTTTGCCAGTGTTAGGGATTGTAGGCCTTCTCTGTAGGATGTTGGTTGAATTCTCCAGCCCCTCCATTTACCTAAAGCACATAGCGCTGCTTTGTTAATCCACAGTTTGGTTGAAAGGGTATGTGATTTTCCTCTGTGTTCTGTTAGTGGAACCCTATAAGTAACCAAGACTGGGGATAATAATTAATTTGCCTACAGATAAAATGAGCTTGGAACTCAGAAGTAACACGCTAAGAAGTAACGAGCAGAGAGGCTCAGGTCCTGCAGAGTGTTACCTATGTCAGTGGTGTGAAGGAGTTGTTTCAGTGAAGATTGATGCTGCAAGAAGCCCCAGCAGAGAAGGGAACATTCCTCAGTCCTACCCAATGGAGGACAGTGAATAACAAAAGCCCTAGGAATTTGGGGTGTAACCTAGGATAGCTTCTCCCTTTGGGATAAACCCTGCTAATGCTGAAATAATGTTTCTTCCTGGCCTAATTAGAGGCTGGGGTTTTCCCATCCCAAGCGGTCTTGTAGCTGGGAGGAAGTCTGGCTTTCATTTCTCTGCTGTTTCCAGCAGCCTTGTCTGAGCTGTGCTCTGCTGCACATGCTCAGACCTCTTTAAATGACATCATTTTACATGAAGTAGGAAGCCTTGTTGTGTGCTTGTCTCGCTCTGTGTCCTCGAGAAAGTGCTGAGTAGGTGCAAGGACCGTTTTTTTTGTGGTGCTGCGATACATCTTGGAGGAGCAAATCCATGCTGAGGATTGAAATGAAGCAGCGTGGGCTTAGAGCAGTAGATTCCTGCCTCCCAACTTCACGTAGTTTGTGAATGCAGCAATGGGGGCTGCCTAGCCCCTCCTTGTGTGACTAAGTATTTGCATGTCAGCAAAATCTCTGGGGATTGCTGTTCTAGTCTAGTTCTGTGGTAAGATCAAGCTTAATTTCTCTTTTGCTTTTCCTCTTTCCAGTGTCAGTGCAAAAATAAAGGCCATTGAAGCCAAGCTGAAAATGATGGCAGAAAATCCAGACGCGGAATATCCAGCAGCACCTGTTTATTCTTACTTCAAACCTCCAGATAAGAAAAGGACTACTCCTTATTCTAGAGCTGCCTGGAAATCGAGAAGATGATGCTTATGAATGGATAATGGTAGCAAGAAACACTGCTTTGTATACCTGGAGTCCTCCAATGCTTTTGTACTTTGTAGAGCGAGAAGGATACTGCCACCTGAGCACAGCAATGCTGTACGTGGCGCAGTGTTCTGTAACACCTTAGGTGGTCTGCCGAATGCTCCCTGCTGCCAGTGCAGCTTCACAGCTGAACGCTGTTCAGAAAAGTCTGTTCCCTTCAAAGCCTCTGATGAACACGCAGACAACCTCTCGTTAATGTGCATTCATTAGCAAGATTAGAAACAGTAACCAGTGTGTGGAGTAAAGCACATCCAAAAATACTCCATTTAACTGATTACTTTTTAAAGTATTTTTGAACAAAAAGTATTCCGATTTGTGTTTTTAATGGAGGGGAAGCACTTGGGTTTGATTAACATTCTGTAGTTACCATGGAAGACTTTTTCATCTCAATAAAACTCATTTAAAATAGATTTTGCAACACTTTTAGTAACTGTGCATGCAACATTTTATATGCACCAAAGCAAATTTATTTTGCATTTCAAATTACAAACTTAAGGTATTACTTTATGATGCAATAACCTTAAAATATTGACACACCATGGGTGTTTTCAGTGTCACTTAGGCTGTAGGTGTGTGCCTCCATATAGGATCTGGTGTATTTGCACACCCTAAGCTTCAGAGCGCAGCAGTGGCTTATCTAATGCCTGCGTTCAGTAATCCCTTTCAGTGGCAGCTCTTCATAAACCAGATGTGACAGCGTGAGAATAACACTGCGGCCTCCAAGACATCTGTCAAGCACATGACCTGAGCATTTGCCCATCAACCAGTCGAGCTTCTGATTGATGAAGTGATGAAGGTGGTTGGTTGCCTCTTGGTGTAAAGTGGCACTAGCGTTGGTGGCAAAATGGTTCTGCTGTGTACTGGGGATTACCTGCACTAGGTGCTTAATTTACAAGTCTGATGGATGGCATTTTGCTTAAACAATTTGATCTGCAGCACATTTTTCTCCCTAAATGTTACCTGCAAAATAGAAATCCGAGGGGGAAAAACAAACACCACTTTCTGGCAGAGTTTTCTCCTTAGTACACACAGTGCTGTGACTGCATGTGGAAGGGGGATGTTGGAGAACACGTGCACTCGGGTCCAGGAGATAGTGGTCTGATTTTGCCAATGTCTGCTCTCTCTAGTCCTGTCAGTGTTGAATCTTTGCCTCGTTCATCACTCTCGAGTTGCTTCTCCAAGCTGATTAACAGTGGTCTGAAACAAGAGGAGGAAAATAATTTTTAAAGAGCCCCTGGTTTCTGTATATGCAGATGTTGCTCACTGGCGTAGCAAAGTAAGTTTTGTATTCCTACAGCAGAGCATGCTTCCTGCTTCCAAACCGAGCATCTGGAATGGAGCGGTGCATGTCTGTGATGGATGGATTGTTAAAAGCCTGAATTGTTCAAAAGTAGGTCTTGTGATATTAATGTTTGCTTTCTAGTTTATGGGTACCTGAGTAAAGAGAAAAGTAGTATCACAGGGAGTTTGTACCTCTATAAATGTCAGTAACACCCGTTTACATTCCTTTGTGAACAGCCTGTGTTTTGTTCTTGCGTGGTCTAACGTTTGTAGTCCTCTGGATCTGTACACGTTATTTAGAAGAGCAATCAATTCTCTTTCTATTAGGAATTTAGAAAATACCTAGATTCAAATCGGGTATGTGATGGTGTTCCCGTCAGAAACATACTTTGATATTTATTTGTATTTAAATACTATTTGTTGAAATTCATACAGCTCTAAATAAACATTTAAAATGCATGTTTTCCTCCAGGAAAGTGAGGGCGGCAAGCAGGAAGTGAGGGTGGTAAATGCTTGGCATCGGCCGGAGTCCACTGATACAAATCTGGGTACAATAGCATCAGTCTTTTTTTATTTAATTTTTTTTTTCACTGCCACAGTCACTAACAGAAGTGCCTTGTCTGTCCTTCGGCCAGACTCAGACCTGGGGGAGCTTTATTGCAGGTCGGTGTTTGTGTCGGTCATTCCCGCTGCCGCTGGCCTGGCAGCGCTCCTGCTGCCTGCGCTTCCCAGGAATGCTGTGGCTTCCCGAAGGCCCCGCGCCTCTTCTGCAGCCAGTGGCGATAGCTCAGCAAAACCAGAGACTTTCTAACCCTGGAGCTGGGAGGAGGTAAATGCTCAGTAACGTTTTTTCATGAGTGTCAGCTCTGGGGTTCTGCATATCAGCCGTCATAAAGCAGGTTTGGGAAGTGCCGGGGAGTGTGGCATCGCTCTGTGGAGGATGCGGCTGACTCTGAAGCTGTAAGTACAGAGGCTGGCAGGCTGGTGGGGGGAAGGAGACCTGGCTTGGTGCCTGGCTCCCCTGAGGAGTTGGGGGCTGTTTCTTACCTCCAGCATACAGTCATGTCCTCCCAGGGGTTTGGGGTTTTGGGTGTTGGGTTTTTTTTACCCTTCCTTGTATTTCCAGCAAATCCCTGGGAAACAAGGTGGGGTACCAGGGACAATGTTCACCATGTCCGCAGTGTCAGGTTTTTCTCAGTATTTCAACACTCTTCCTGCCTACGGTGAGACTCCCAGGACAGGTATGAAATCGTGCCTTCACCTGTGCGGGCACGAAACATGCTGAACCCCAAATTTTGGGATCCTGGCTGCTGCGCAGCCTCCTCGTTGCTGCCTCGTACGAGCTGCTGCGCTGCTGGGGGGAGCACGTGGTGGGCAAGGAAGGGGATGCAGTTGGGGCTAATACCCAGCGACTGCTGCTTTGCATTCCCCAGGCACCACCGGGGCCACGTTCCTGGTGCAGGCAGCTGTGTAAGGCGCGTGGGAGATCTGCTGCCCTCGCTGCCTGCTGAGAGCGGGCAGATCTGCTGCCTGCAGGGCTGAGGCTTGATCCCAAGGCTGGGGAGGGCAGAGGCTGGGCTGGAGGCAGCCTGGTCCTGAGCCTGCTCCGACTGTAGGGCCCAAAGCACGGAAGCAGAGATGCCAGCAGCAGTGCATGGGGCTCATGGCCCCGCGTGGCGCTCGCATGCCAACAAAATCCGCATCGCCCGATTCCCAGCGGTGCTGCGCAGAGGAGCAGGAACCTCTCATGGCTGTGGCTGTGAAAACTCCTACGTGTTTCTTCTGGAGCTAATTCTGACCCTGCCGCTGTGGACGAGCAGCTCGAACTGTCCGTTGCCAGCCTCGCTGCTCCGCACTTGTCCCTATCCCCTCGCCAGGCTGCCCCGCTGGGGCTGGGGGGGGTGGGGGGGTGAGTGGGTGAGCGGCCGGCCCTGGGCCGAGTTTCCTGGGGGTTTCTCGGGCTTTCTCGCAACCTCGATGTTTAAACCTAATGTCTTGTATTTATTCTGAAACGGCTTTCATCTGATTTCCCTCTCGGTTAACAATTTAGCTGTCAAAATCAATAAGGGCGAGGATCCATCCCCGGCCGCCATCAGCTCACGTTACGGTCCTGCAATTACCCCGCGGTGGAACCGCTGCCGGGGCTTTGCCGGGGAATTATCAGGTTACTAATGAAGCCGGGGCAGGGGCGGGCGGCCCGGCGCCGCGGCGGGGGGCGCGATCCGCGCTGCCGCACCCCGGCCCGCCCCGCGGGGGGCTCGGGGGCCGCGGCCGGGCCCGACGGTGCTGCCCCGTGCGCCTCGTCGGGGCGGGCAGCGCCGGGCCGGAGCGGGGGGACCCCCCCCACCCCCGCTGCGGGCGGTGCCGGTGCCGCCGCCGCAGGTAGCGGGGCCCGGCGGGGCGGGCGGCCCCCGGGGCGCGGCGGGGGGGCGCCGCTTCCTGCCCGGCCCGCGGCCGCCCCCGGCGGGGGAGCGGGGCCGGCGCGGCTCCCCGCCCTTCCTGCCGCGGCCGCGGGACGCGCCGCCCGCGGGCACGGAGCGCGGCGGCGGGCGGAGCGGGGCGCGCCCGCCCCATGCACCGGAGCCATGAGGGCGGGCAGCCCCGGGGCCCGGGCCGCCGCGCCCCGGCCGGCGCCGAGGCGGGCAAGGTGAGCGCTGCCGCGGCTGCCGTCGGGCCGGGCACCCCGGGAGCGGGGCCGGGCACCCCGGGGCGGGCGCGGGGCCGGGGCCGCCGGCTGTCCCCGCGCCCGAGGGGAGGATTTTCCAGCCCGGCGTTTTCTGGGGCGTTTTGTGCTCGGTGGAGGGAGAGGGGGAAGAATTTCGATTTTTAATTACTACCATTAAAAAAATCAAATTTGCAATTCTTTGGGTGGCCTGATGGATTCCCTGATTGACAGCCGGAATTGACACTCTGGGTACCTCTTATCTCGGGCATTTACGGCAATTTCTAATTGCAGGTAGTTTGTGGGGTTTTTTCAGCGCTTTGGCTCGCATGGGAACCGAGCGATTACTTCAAGAGGCCCGGGTTAAGTGCAGGCAGGGAGAGAATTCAATCCACATTCAAATTGCTTCATTAAAAAGACGCAGCTTTTGTTGCAAAGGATTTAAATGGCCACTAGAAAGTTCTTATTTATTGTTTTGAGGCGGTTTATATAGGGTGCCCGGCGCTCACCCGGCGCATGGAGCCGCAGCCTCCCTCTCCCGCTCTCTCCCGCAAGGTGATGCCGCCGGAGCCGCTGCCCAAGGGGAGCGCCCGCTGCCTCGACCCGCACGCCCGCGCCATGGTAAGCGGGGCCGGGGGCTGCGGGGACCCGCCGGGCCGGGGACGCCGGGGTTCCGTTAGAGCGCTCCGGGCCGGAGGCTGCAGGGACGCTCCGGGCCGGGGACGCCGGTGGCTGCGGGGACCCGCCGAGACATTCCGGGGAGGGGTTTGCGGGACCCGCGGGACCTGCGGGACCGGGGACGCCGGTGGCTGCGGGGACCCGCCGGGACGTTCCGTGCCGGTGGCTGCGGGGACGCTCCGGGCCGGAGACATCGGCGGCCGCGGGGATCCGTCGGGACGCTCCGGGCCGGGGCTGCGGGGGATGGCAGGGCCCCGGCTGACGGCCCCGCGGCGGCTCTACCCGCAGTCGCAGCCCGACGGGGAGCCGCTGCCCGGTGCCCTGGAAAAGGAGGACGCCCGCTCGGCACCCAGCACGCCCTCCACGCCGTCCGTCTGCTCCCCGCCATCCTCCTCCTCCTCCACGCCGTCGGCCGGCAAGAACGTCTGCTCCAGCTGCGGGCTGGAGATCCTCGACCGGTACCTGCTCAAGGTGAGCGGCGGCGGGGGGCTGCGGGGGGTGCCGGGTGGCCCCGGGGGGTCCCGGGTCTCAGCCCCCTTCTCTGCCGCAGGTGAACAACCTCATCTGGCACGTCCGCTGCCTGGAGTGCTCCGTGTGCCGCACCTCGCTGAGGCAGCAGCACAGCTGCTACATCAAGAACAAGGAGATCTTCTGCAAGATGGACTACTTCAGGTAGGGGACACGGGCTTGGGGCAGCTCCGCGCCCAAGCCCCGGCTCCGGGGGGGCTCAGCGTCCTCGCCGGCTGCCGAGGGGTCGGCTCCGCTCCGGCGCTGCAGGGGAAAAGGCTTGAAAAAGCGGCCGGGCTCCCTGGAGCAGCCCGGCGGAGGGGCGTCCCCTCGGGGCGCGGGGAGGAAGGGGAGCCGGGGTGCAGCCGCAGCCTCTCCCGGAGGGGTTCCTGGGCCCCCCCCCCTCGTTGCCGGGGTGCCGGTGCCCCCAGCTGGGGCCGGTGCTGGTCGGGCCGAGCCCCTCGGCATGGCGGGGACTGGCCCCCTCGCCTGGGGAAACGCTGCCCGGGCGACACCGCCGCGGCTCCGGCCCCGAGGGCAGGCGCGCCCCGGGCGGTCTGCGGGGTCGTGGGGCTCCGGGAGTCCCCGCCTGCCCTGCGGTGCCGAAGCGGCCGTGCCGGGCGTGCGGCAAAGAACCGAAACAAATTACCGGCAGCGCGAGCTCCTGCGGCCGGGCCAGGGCTCGCCGGGTGCCGGTGCGTTCGGCCGGGACCCGCATGCCCCGGGGAGCGGGGGGCTGCACTGGCTGCTACGGGGTTTTGGTTATAAACCTTAAACCACGAATTTTCTCCGAATAAGCGTCGGGAGGGGATGGAGAATCCCGAGCTCTTCACCGGGATTTAACTGAACACCAGAGCCCCTCGCTCTGACTTTCCCCATCCCGCTGCGGTGGGCAATATTGTTTGCCCCGGGGGGAAGGGGGGTTCCGGGCAGAAGGTGAGAAGGACCCCGGCGGGGGGCGCGGGGGGCTCGGCAGCATCCCTCCGCCGCGGCGGAGCGGGTAGGGGGGCCTTCGCGGCCAGAGGTGCGGCGGGCAAGGCGTACTCGGGGCAAAACGCCTTCCCCGTTCCTCCGGTGGTTTTTATCGAGAGGGTCTGCAAACGCTCGGGTACCGGCTGTCAGCCCCCGGGCTGCCGGCGGGGGATGCTGAGCCCGAGGGGCCACCGCGCTCCCCGCCCGCACCACCGCTGGGACCGTTGTTATAGGCGTTGTGATTATTTTTTAAACTGCTTTATTTTTTGTGATTTCACCAAAATCGCCTCCGCTCTCAGCAGAAAGGTTTCGGGAGGTCCGCCGTGCCGTTGTGCTGCTTCAGAGTACTATTAGCTTTTTCGTTAACTAATAATCGTTCCGACGCCGTTAATGCTGGTGATTTTGTGTTGGTTTTTTTTTTTTTTTTTTTTTCTGGGTTGTTTTTTTTTTTTTTTTTTTAAGAGCGGCACTTTCTAAAGGCGGTTTTAAAGCAGCGACCGGGTCTCTAAATTGCCTTCGAGCAAACCCAGCGAATAACAGCTGTGAAACCCCAACCTGCTTAGCGCCCCCCCGCAGCCCCGTCCCCGGCTGCCGGTGCGGGGTCTCTGCCCTCGGGCACCGGCGGGGCCGCAGCAAAACCACAACGAAAATCGCTGCGGGCGCCGCAGGACCGTCCCGGCCCCGGGGCGGCCGGTTCGGGGGGCTGGGTGGCTCCCCGGCTGCGCTTCGCACTTACCTTTTGCACAAAGAAATGGGGATTTGGGGGTGAGGGGTTTCTTGGGTTTGGTTTAGTTTGATTGATTGGTTTTTTTGGTTTTGTGGTTGTTTTTTTTTTTTTGTGAAACGCTGTGCGGCGGGAGCGGCAGCGCTCGGTACCGGCGGGTACCGCTCCCCTCGCAGCCCCCAGGTCCGCCGAGCGCGGCCCCGGCGGAGCCCGCCCGGTTGAGCTCGCTCGGTTGAGCAGCCGCCGCCGCCGCCGGGGCCGCTCCGCAGCCGGGAGCCGCCCGCCGGGGCCGGGGCAGACGCCCCCCGGTAAACCCGGCTCGGGGGTTGCTCGCCCGATCCCGGCCTCTGTGAGCATCCCAGCCCGCCGCGAGTCCGGGACTGCCGGGACCCGGCGCTTGGCAAAGGACAAACCTGACTCTTGAAATGGCTTTTGGGGGATTTATTATTTGCTGCGGATGAAGTGTGTGCGGTTTTGTATTTTTTTTTTTTAAGCAAAGCAGGGAACCCATTCTAACCCGTGCGGGTCTTCAGAGCCGAGGCCGGCGGGCAGGGGCGGCGGGATGCGCGCCGCCAACGGCAGCTTTTGTGGCACCAGCGCCGGTTCCCGGGAGCTGGAGCTGGGGGCTGTCGGGGGCCCACCCAGGGGCGCTGCCCGGCGGCTGTCGGGCACTGCTGCCCATGGCGAGCGCGTCCAGGCCTGCCCTGCCCGACCCTTCCCTCCCTGCTGGCACCAGGGGCTGCGCAAGCGCTGGCGCTGCCGCTGCTCCGCGGCCTCGTGTGCGTTTTGAAGCAAATGCTGCTGTTTCCTGTGTCTTGTCAAATAATTGCGTTTGGCGTCCAGGGCTCCAGCACTTCGAGGAGAACCAAATTAAAATTGGAGGTCATTGAGCAGAACATTGTGTTCCCGGGTGATGCGAGGGCTGCTCACAGCCAAGCTCCCATGGCTCTGGTTGTAGGGAGGTCCCGTGTGATTCCCGTGGTGTCCCACGGCTCCCCGCCTCCTCAGTAGCCCTTGGGCATGCAACCGTGGGCTTGTTGGCTCCAGCATGTGTCCCTGGGGGCCAGGACAACAAAAAAGCTGTGCCGCGGGTGGGCCAGCGCCTGCAGCCTGACTGTGGCCCAGGTGGCCTCTGTCGCTCCTCGCTGTCATGCCCCGCTGGGATGATGCTCCTGTGCGAGCACTGCTGTGGTTCGGCATGGAGACAGACTCACTGAGGCAACCCACGGCCGGGCTGCTGTGATTTGGAGTGATGTCTGGAAGCTGCAGCTGCCTCTGGGGGCTGTGTTAGGGGCTTCCTATGGAGTGGGCCCAGGGATATTTGGAGCTGTGGGTGGCCCTGGGTGCTGGGTGGCCCCTGCCCTGTCCCCTGCAGGCAGGGACAGACAGCAGGGCTCGGGGAGCTGCAGCACCCAGCTATGAGGGGTATGTGAGAGCCAGGATGCACCAGGGTGTCCTCTGCCTCTGCTCTTCCCGCACCCCAGATGTTGTGGCCGCCCCTGGGGGAGGCGGGATGAGTCTCTCTGGGTTGAGTCTTTCCTGGTAACGTTGTTGGCAGTTTCCATCTCCCAGCGTTAACCGTTGTGAAGTGCTGGCAGCATCTGCTCACCCGACCACAAACCACGCGCGTGGGGTGTGAGCTGATGGCTCGGGCAGATGTTGGTGGTGCCTCGGCCTGTGCTGTAGTGCTGGGCTTGGTGATGTCTCGTCTCCGTCTTCTGCTGCAGTGCAGCCCCATCCCCATCCCCACCAGGCAGGTGGCAGAAGCCATGCGGAGCCCCTTGCCTGGTGATCCACCACCCCGAGCAGACGGGGATCTTTGGGCTCTCACAGACCTGCAAGCTCAGTGAGCTGAAGTCTGGTTTGGTTTTGAGCTGTTATTTCCAGGAGTGATGGGTCAGGGCAGTGTGCTCGCAGGCATTTCTCTCCCCATTCCCGTGTTGCCAGCAGTGGTGGTCCCTGCAGTGACAGTCTCTGTTGGGTGACAGTGGGTGTCTGTGTCCAGCCCCGGCTCAGCCTGTTTTTTGTAAAACTTGATTGCTGCGGTCGGTGCTGGGGGCAGGTGCTGGCAAGAGCTGCAGGCGCAGCATCGGCAGTCGCTAATGCTGCACCCTGCGCAGCCCCCGTGCCCGCTCTGGCTGCTGAGCCTCGGTCCCTCGCCAGGTGCTGCTCATGCTGTGGCTGCACAGGAGACAGTGATGTCCACCCCTGTCTGCGCTGGCTGCCATGGCCCTGGCAGCCCCTGTGCCTTCTGCAGCCCCTTCCCTGCTCCCTGCCAACCTGGGGGACCCACCTGGCCCCCGGAGATACTAGGGGTGCTGTGGGTCTGGGCCCAACTGGGTGTCTGCCCCAGATCCCAGCTGGTGGTGTGATAGGGATGTGTGACCTTTCCTGTGTGGTGCCTTGTGCCTCAGTTTCCCCTCGGCCCCGGAATGTGCCTGTCCCCGTGCTGTGCTCCCCCCTCCCTGCAGCAGGCTGTGATTCGAGCGGGGAGCAGTGATTACCACGTGCTATTAGCTCGGTAAGCCTGCCCCTTGTTTGATACCGTTCAGTAAGTACGACTGTTTACATAGCACATTGTTCAAAGTAATTCAATTTAAAGGAATGATCTTTACTTCTAAATAAAAAATTAATACAGTTCTTTTGTTTGCGCGTTTATATAAACTAGCTGGCACAAAGTCAGTTTACAACGTTCCCATCTGAAGTAAATTAGTGAAGTCTCTTAGCTAAGTCTCTGTATAATTTCAGCACAGAAATGTCCGTTCTAAACCAGCCTTTTTTTTTTTTTTTTTTTTTTTTTTTTTTGTCAGCTATGGTCAGGCTGAAAAATTTAAACCTTTCTTTTCCTCCCAAATAGTTTTGCAATTAGTAATTCCAGCACAGGACAGTCTCTCTGCATCTCGCTGAACCCATGGGCGGGCTGTGGCGTGGGGTCGGGTGGTGCTGGCAGTGGTGGGCTGACCTGGGCCCCTCCGTGTCCGCTCTGCAGTGGCCAGGGGCTGCTCTGGCTGACCAAAGCCGAGGGGCTGGCAGCACGGTGGCTCTGCCGCTCAGTGTGGCTGTCACTGCTCCGTGTTTTGTGCCTGTGCTGGGAGATGCTGGAGCTGCTTGGGCAAGGGTGGCAGCAGCTCTGCTTGCCGGGCAGTGCGGGGCTGGGGGGGGGGGCCAGGGGGGACCTGTGGAGCCTGAGGCGGTGCTGGTGGCAGCAGTGGCTGCGCTGGGGGTGCGTGGGGAAGTGCATGCAATCAGGGCTGTGTCGGAGTCAGCACCAGCTCTGCAGTGGCAGAGGAGATGCTCGCTTCTCCCCTGCTGCTCTTTCTGCTGCTTGCTCTCATTGCATTTATTTTTAAGCAGCATTAATGTTAAAATGCAGAAGCATAACCAAGGCTGTGCCTGACTCTGCCTGTGCGCAGGCAGCATCTCTTTGCAGCTGTGGCCCAGGGGTGCAGGGCCACAGGGACCACATCTGCGGCTCCCTGTGAATCGCCCACCCTCGCCCGGTAGCATCCTGGCAGAAATGGGCTTTTTCAGAAGTGTGAGCAAATGTCTAGTGCCCAGCATGGGGATCCTGGCCCCCTTGCCGCCTCTCGTTGCGCTGAGCTGCTTTCCAGCGTAACTCACTTAAGCGTGATCATCATCCTCTCGCAGCAAGGAGACCTCCTCGTAGGAGGAAAAAGCAGATGCATGCGCCTGTACGTGTGAGGAGAAAACACATGTTTTGATTTATGGCAATGTGAGACAACCAGCTCTGACACAGTTTCCATCTGAGTCTCACACTGTCTGTTATCAAAATAAAAAGCCCACGGGCTTGGAAGCTGATTCACGGCGCTGCATCACTTCAGCCCCTCGGCCGTGCCTGGCACTGCAGCGAGTCACACCCGCTCCTGCCCACGCTGCTGCCCGCGTGGGGCCATTTGGCTGCGGCTCCTTCCCTGCATGGCTGTTGTGGGGTTTGGGCTGGACGGGGCGAGCAATGGGACCGGCAGCAGTGCCTGCCCCTCGGTGTCGTGCTGGCCCTCGCCCTGCCTGCCCTCACCCTGTCTCTTCTCCTCTGCAGCCGATTTGGTACAAAGTGTGCCCGCTGCGGCAGGCAGATCTACGCCAGCGACTGGGTGCGGCGAGCGCGGGGCAACGCCTACCACCTCGCCTGCTTCGCCTGCTTCTCCTGCAAGCGGCAGCTCTCCACCGGCGAGGAGTTTGGCTTGGTGGAGGAGAAGGTGCTGTGCCGGATTCACTACGACACCATGATAGAGAACCTCAAGCGAGCGGCAGAAAACGGTACGCAGACCCAATGCCATGGTTGTGGCCTCACCCCGGGGACCATGTGGGGCTGTCCCTGTCCCCTGTGCTGACCCCCATCGCAGGGTGCCGGGGTTGGTCCTGTGGCTGCCAAAAGGGTGTAATGGGTGGCCCTGCGGCACTTGAGCACAAGGCGCAGGGGTGGCCGATCTGCCGGCAGCACCGGTGGCTGTGGCAGACATGAGTGCCCCAGGCAATGGCGGGACAAGCCCCCAGTCCTGCCTGCAGAGCCCGGCATGCAGCGTGCGAGGAAGCTGCTGGGATTGTGAGGCTGTGAGTCATGAATCTAGAAGGTGGGAAAGCTGGCCATCCGACAAAACCTTCCCATCATTTTCCACCCACCCTGCCCACCCGGGGACGTGCTGCTCCCAGCTGGACTGCGCCGCGATGCTGTCCCCATGGCGGCACGCTGTGAGCAGCCGGCCGGCTGCTGCTTTCCCCGTCAAGGCGGTGACACCAAGGTCACGCAGCGCCTCAGCTCCCATCCCCTTGAGCCCAGCCCCATCCTGCTGCGTGGCAATGGCCAGAGATGCTCGGAGGAACAAACTGGGGTTAGTCCAACGTGGTGCACAGGGCAGCCAGGCAGCGCCAGGGGCTGTCCTGCATTAGGAAGCACCTGAGATATGTTGATATGGCAGCGACTGTGGTTCAGGGGAGCAGAAGGCCTCCTGGGCTTGATGTCACAGGAGCCTGGCTGTGCCTGGGGCAGGAGGGAGCCCAGCCACGTCCTGCCCATGCGATGAGACCAGGTTCATCTCCCTCCTGTGCTTGTGCCCGTGGGGAGTGATGGCCATGGCGGCTGCAAGGCTGTTTGCTTTTATCACGTGGGCATTATGCCGGGCAAGGTACCTGGGGATGCTGTGCAGCTACAAAGTCACTGAGGGAAGTGTCCAGGGCTGCCTTCTCATAACCTCGCACTCCTGGGACCCTGCTGGGGCTGTGCTGGGGCATTGCCCCCGGCCGGGAGCAGGGCTCCAGCCCTCTGTGCCCCTCGCTAGTGCTTGGTGGGCATGGGGAGGCAAACACCATGTCCTGGCCCATGCAGCATGTGTAAACCATTAACAACCTGACGTGAAAATAATGTGTTTCTGTTTACAGTGTTTGAGTAAGAGGATGAAAACAGAGTGCCCAGTTGGGTTGGGAGGGTCCCAGCTTGGGACATGGTTCGCAGCATGTTGATCCATATGGTCGGCCGCTGCGGAGGTGCGAGCAAGGCGGTGGGGAGTGGAGATGGAGGGGGAGAAGCCGTGTGCCCTGGAGGAACAGGCTGGTGTAAGGCCGGGAGGGTCTGGTGCCAGGGGGGTCCCGCAGAGCCGTTATCCCAGCTGAGGGCTGGGGCGGTGGGTTTGCTGCTGCTTGTAAGGACCTGTTGGTGTGGGCTGAGCCCCATGGTGTCGGGCAGTGCTGGGACATGTGGTGAGTGTCCTGAGCGGGTACCTGTGTTCAAGTGTTCCCTGGTTTTGAGAAGGGGATGGGATCACTTTGGAGAACTGCAGTTGCTGCAGAGTTGGAGGGCCATGCTCCCCCCCTCCAGTAATTACCCAGCAATTTCTTCTGCACATGAGGTTTTACATACAAGAAAAATAAACAGATGTTGCTGAAGTCAGAGTCCCATTCATCATCCGAAAAGAACAAGTCAAACTATATGAGAAAGCCCTTCAACTCAAGCCAAGACAATCACAGCCTGGTCCAGCTTGCAGAGCGAGCGGCGAGTTGTGCAGGCGCATCCTGGGAGTGGGGTGAGCGCCAGCTCCGCTCAGGCATCCTCCCTCGTCCATCCCTTATCCCTGCTTCGTCCGCACTGCCGAGAGCAGCAGGGCCGGGCACAACACGGGCTGCAGCAGGGACCCCAGTGAGGAATGAGGGACCCTGGCTCCGGCTGCCCTCCCGGCAGGCTCCGTAGCTGTGTGAACGGTTAGGCTTGCCCCGATGCTGTGCTTGGCAAGTGGGTGGCCAGTGTCCCCCTGGCACGTACTCCTTAGTGTGGTTGCTGCTCAGAGCATGGGACCCAGGAGGAGGAAGAGGTCGGGGTGCTGGAAGGATTTGAGGCTGGGGAAAGGAGCAAAGAGCCCACTGAAATGCTCTGAGCAAATGAAATGACTGATGGAGGCAGCACTGGCAGGGGAAGATGGGATCATGGGGAGCAGCGTGGGGCAGGAGTGATGGAAGTCCGTGAGTGCAGCAGAGACAGGGTCCCCTTCTGAGCAGCTGCCTGGAGGATGTGGCTGTGAGTCAGGGCCAGCAGGACATCAGTGCTTTCCTTCACGCAGCACCTTGACATCCATCTTCCCGCTGCCGTCCCTCGTTTCCCACAGCTTCCACCAATTTGCTGCATTTTTCTTAATTCAACAGTGAATTCATCAGGGTCAGCAGTGTCTCCTCCCCAGTGTGTGGAGGGGCTCAGCAGCCCAGGGCGGGTCCTGGGTGGTGGCACTGGCTCTGCTCTTTCTGCTGCTGCTGGCAGCAAGGGATGCTGTGGGTGCCCCATGTTGTGATGCCAGGCATGTTGTCCCCGTTGCACGCAGGGGCGGCGGGCAGGGGGTCTGTGACCTGTGGTGCATGGGGCTTCTCTCTCGTAGGCAATGGGATCACGCTGGAGGGGGCTGTGCCCTCGGAGCAGGACAGCCAGCCGAAGCCAGCCAAGAGGGCCCGCACCTCCTTCACCGCCGAGCAGCTGCAGGTAGTGGGGCTGGGCCAGGGGGGCTGGAGGGGCTGCAGTTCCCTGGCCTCATCCTGACCCGCTCTCTCCTCTCCCTGCCAGGTCATGCAGGCACAGTTTGCTCAGGACAACAACCCCGATGCACAAACGCTTCAGAAGCTGGCAGACATGACGGGGCTGAGCCGGAGAGTCATTCAGGTGCGGGCAGGGGTGGGCAGGGTGCAGGCAGGGATGGGCAGGGTGCGAGCACCATTGGCTGAGCAGCCCCAGGCAGGGCAGAGGAAGGGGTAGAGGGGGTGCACCAAAAGGCTGGTACCAAACAGGACTCACATCCCCATAGCCCTTTGCTCCCATA
The DNA here is from genome assembly GCF_963210335.1 of Falco punctatus. Taxonomy (NCBI): domain Eukaryota; kingdom Metazoa; phylum Chordata; class Aves; order Falconiformes; family Falconidae; genus Falco; species Falco punctatus. The sequence goes on from NC_137589.1 coordinate 43,837,229, forward strand.
CGTTGATCCCGGGACTTGCAGCATCCAGCAGCTTTGTGCTGCCTCACAAGTGTGTCAGCTTCACTGGCTCCCATAGCGATGCCTGCACTGTCCTTCCTCTGTCTCGCTTGTGGCTTTTCTATTTGTTTTTTCCTCTTACGATGCAATGAAAAAACCCAACCATTCAGCCCCAGCCTGTCCCAATAAATCACTGAGCGGGAAAGCCACTGTTAGCGCACGGGCCTGACAGCAGGCACGGCAGCAAAAGCGCTTCCCCGGCAGTCGGCAGCCGTCCCCACTGGGGTCAGGCACAGCTGGCTTGCTTCGGGAAGTGCTGGGATCAAGAAGTTTAAAGAAAAAGGGGTTTTTGCAGCCCCAGGGGATGCAATGGCAGGGAAGTCCCCATGCTTGTGCTGTTTGGGAGGGGAGAGAAAGTGGGGCTGTCGGGACTGAGAGAAATGCTCCCACCGCAGCCCCCAGCTCGCCATCCCTGTAGGCAGCCCAGCTCTACCCCTCGGTGACATTTATACTCTTCACTTTAATGTTCTGCTGACATACTTTCTGCATGTAATAAAAACACCAGTGATTAAAATAAATTTGGAGCTTTCATCCAGGATTGTTTTGCCAATGACACATTTAAATTTCATGTGTGAAAATCTGGCTCAAGTCTCAGTTATTGAGATTCTTCATTTAGCTAAAGATCGAGCAGTCTGCACGCTGGGCTATTTTTTATGTGGATATTTTTTAAAGGCACTTTGAACAGGAAACGATTTGTCAAATGCTTATGACTGTTTCCTTCTCCATGGTCCAGCGTGCTCAGCCTCAGAGAGCTGATCTTCGCTGAGCCTTGAGGAAGATTTTACTCCCAGCTATCTCTCAAAAATTAAAGCATAAGAAAGAAACCATCACATTAGCATAAAAAACCCCTTTTCCATGCACGCTTTAACTCAGGATGTAATCCCCTAACTATTCCTTGAATTAAAGCAGTGAGGTATGGTCAGAGGGCTCATACCTGCCACTTATATGGACTAGGGCTGTATCTCACCACAGTACCCTCATTTCTTAGCTTTAATGTTCTGCTGATGTGGTTTTTGAATACAATAAACCACAAGTGATTAAAACAATATTGTTTTCATCATCTCTAAAGTCCCATCTTCTCCTACTCTGAGCTTTTACTTGGTATTGTCTCCCCTTGTCTCTCACCTTGCCAATGCTCATGCATTTCCCAGCTGACCTCAGCCATGCTTTTAGGCCAGGCTAGCTGGGGTGGAAGGTTAAAATCCGAATAAGACCTTGAAAGGTGCTCCCATTGTTTGCAGTAAAAGCCGGGCAGGGACAAAGCTTTGTGTGTGCAGGGATGGATGAACTCAGCCAAAGCTCGGGTACGGGGGTGTCTCTGCCGGGCTGGTATGGTGCTGTTACCCAGGGCTTTCACAGCCCTTCAAGGTCAGGGAGCAGCTTGTCATTAAAACTATTCTAGTGTGGAAGGAAATAGTGTGACCATTAATGTAAATTTCTGCATGACCATTAATGTAAGTTTCTGCATGACCTAGTCAGGGTGTTTCATTCAGTGACTCCTGCAACAAGCTTGGTAGTTTTATTTCCTTTTATAAAGAACAGCGTTGGTTTTGACCAAGACAAATCAATAGCAGAGATGCCACTTCAGGCACCCTGATGAATGTACTGTCTTGAGACCAAACTCTTGCTCTAGTGAGTGCGAAACAAAGCTGTGCAAGCCGATGGAATGCTGGTGAGGTATTTCAGCATGCAGATTTCTAAATTTGATTCCCTTTTTTTAAATACTTGGAAGAAACACCCGTCATAGGGTCTTGATGAAGGACCTCTCATCAATCCAATCATCTCTCCATTGACACAGGGTTTGCTGCTTTTGTTTCAGGTTTGGTTTCAAAACTGCAGAGCCCGCCATAAAAAACACACCCCCCAGCACACAGTGCCACCCTCGGGAGCCCCCCCATCCCGCATCCCTTCCTCGCTCTCTGATGACATTCACTACTCGCCCTTCAGCAGCCCAGAGCGGGCCCGGATGGTGACGCTGCACGGATACATAGAGAGTAAGTGCTGGCTCGCAGGGCTCTGGCGGTGGGGTGCTCGGGGGCGGCAGGGAAGCGGGGTGCTTGGGGACGGTGGGGTGCTCGGGGATGGCAGGGCGCGGGGTGCTCCCCCAGAGCAGGCGGTAGCACAGAGTGCTGTCAATAATGCCCCTGTACTGTGAGCGCATGACTGGTGCACATGTTGCTGCTCCTCTTCCTCCTTGTGGTCTGATGGACGTTGTCTTTGGGATTTTCCGAAGGGCCATTTACAAGGAAGCCCCAGATGAGGGAATGAGGGGGGAGGGGGCTGCTGCAGGCTCTCCCTCCATGCCTCATCCCCAGGGAAGTCAGTCCCCAGGTTTTACCTGACTGGTCCTTGGCCCACCTTGTGTTTTCTTTGTTGTGGAGAAGAGGGGTGAATGTGCCCTGGTAAGCTCGGTGGTCAAGTGGTCTCCTTGCTGCTCAGAAGATCAGAGTTGCTTTCTCTGATGGTTGCAAGTATGGGTGAATCATTTGTGAGTGGTGGGCAGCTTTGGTCATGCCTGGACAGAGGTTTTGGCTCCGTGACTCTTGTGAGGCTTCTCCCCTCCCTCGCCCACACGGGCTGTGGTAAAACGTGGCTCTTGCTGTGCCTCTGCCTGATCCACTGGGCATCTCTTCTTCCTCGCGTGTCCCCAGCTGCTCCCTGGTGGAAGCCTGACCGTGCCGACTGGAGGGCGTGTGTTGTTTGTAGTAACAGAGGCTGAAGCCTCTTCTCATCCACAGGTCAGGTACAGTGTGGACAAGTGCACTGTAGACTTCCCTACACTGCTCCACCAGTGCACCTCAAAGCAGACATGGAAGGACCACTATCTAATAGGGGTGAGAAGGTAATTGTAGTCCCTGTTTCAGGCTTCGGGGCCAAACCTCAACTTTAGCAAAGATTTTTGTGTAACATCATTGCCACTGCTGTCTCTTGTCAGCATCACTGCTCCTCCATGATCTCTGGCAGCTGCCACCCACTCATGTGTCTTTTCTTAATTTTGGTGGCCCTAGATTGACGTAGCAAGTGTTGGTCAAAATGGCATCACTTTGTTCTTCACTAAATACCCCTCGTTGTTGTGATGTGCTGGGATGCTGTGCCTGCATTCGCTGAAGGCTTTTGACATCCTCCTGCCCGAACTCTCTCTGTGGTCTCTCCTCACTGTGTGCAGTGAGCTCCATCCTGCTCCGCTCCCCAGCCACCTGCACGTGTGGTCAGTGTTACAGCCACGGGCTGTTAACAGTGGAGCAGGGGGCACCTCTAGCATGGGCTAACTTCCCAGTTTTCCATGAGTTAGTAAGAAAGATTCATTTCTTGGGGATTCCAGTATTGCTTAAAAAAATAACAAGTGGCTGTTACAGTATCTGAAGTGGGAATGTTATTTCACAATGTCTGGCCAGGAAACAGTGTCGTATGTTGGTGTTTTTCTGTTCAGTGCTTAAAGCATCTGTCTGTTCTAACTCACAGCTTATTTGGGGGCAAGACTTCTGGCTTATAAGATTTAATTTAAGATCCCGATTTAAGTGACTTCATTTTGAGGAAACACTGAGCCTTTGGCAACCTGAACTGCTTTTAGCTTTTGTCTTTACTGTTAGAAGTTCTCAGCATCTCTCTTTTCCAGTCTCACTCTATTCCATGCAGCAATGGTAGCTTATTGAGTTCTGTTTCGATAAGCACAAGCAGGGGCACAGCAAAGTGACTTTTTTAGTCTAAATGCTACCATTTAGCAAGCTGGAGAGTGTTCAGAAAATATTATACAGTCCTGGTGCTGTCATTCAGAGAAACTTCACTGCAGCAAGTAGCTCCTGTGATTTAAATGCAGCTACTTGCCCGCAGCTGTTGCAGAACTGAGTTCTCAGGACACAGCGCTACACCCCCCAACCAGCTCCTTTTTCAAATAGTCACCTGCATGTTGAATTCCTGAAACCTGAAGCAGCTGCTTTTTCAACATCCAAAATTTTTTAAAAGCAGAGATAGCTGAGATCCTGGGAAAACACATGTAAATGCAAAGTCCCTGTTCCGCTCCGCACGTGGGGCACCCCTTGCTCCTTTTGGGGCACCCAGCACAGCGGCTGGGGTGAACAGTGTTGTGACCCGCTCAGCGGCTGCTCCCCCGACCATGGCGAGGACAGATGTTCTGTGTGCAGGGCAGCGAGGTGCAGCGGCTGGAGGGGAGCCTGTGCTGATCAGCGAGTGAGGGGGATAGAGTCAAGACTTGGTAATGACCTTCATCTGTCTTGGTAGCTGCCATGTCACAGAACAAATACATAAAATGCCGGTCTCGGTGCATTGCCCGGTACAATACGGTTTCTCAGCTAACGGTGTGCCTGAGGGACCTCTCCTGGGCTGTGTGCTGCAATGGTCCCGTTACCTCCCGCCCGGGCTCTGTGGCTGTGGCGTGTGCCGTCCCCCGCCGGCTCCGTGCCACGGGCAGGGCTGGTGGCTCCTGGGCAGGCAGTGGCTCTGGAGAGGGATTTCCTGCAGGGAAGCGGCTGCCATAGCGGGGCAGAAAACACATTTCCATTGTGAGGGCTGTCTGTCTCTGAAAGCAGCTAACGCTCGATTCACGTTTTTCCCACTAGGTCATCCTCTTTCAGTACTGACGGCGCGAACTCTTCCTCATCTGCCCATGGCGCTACCAGCACCACTGCCCCTCAGCCGCTGAAACACAGCGTCCAGCCCAAGGCAACTGTTATCACTCATGCAGGAGAAACTCAGATCCAGCATTCTCAGTTATTTCCATTGACCAGCATCTATCATCCACTATTATTTCTCCAGCAACACTCTGTGTATGTGTGTGTTGAGTGCAGAGTTACATTTTTCACTTGTTTCTTGTGGACTTGTAGAATGACCATGAGTATCTCCAAGGCAATGCCAGACACAGTCAAAATTAATGACTCTACTGTGCTTGCAAATCTTGCTCTCAAACCCATGGGAATATGAGCAAACCAGAACATGCTGAGTCTCGGGGGGGGGGTCGATGATCACCTCTGTGAACGTAAAGAAAGGAGGAATTTACGTGGTTTGGCCTGATTCTCTTTTTGCACCAGTGAAGCGCTGTCGGTTCCCGGACATCCCTCCTCCTTATTTCCACTTGCATGTGTGAAATCTGAAATGGGCTTTTTGGCTCAGCAACTTGATATATACACAGACCTTCCTGAGCCAAACTCGCGGGTAGCTGAGACTCCACTAAGTGGAAAACACGATGCCAGCTGGAAATAGGCAGTTTTTCTTCCTCCTCAAAGTGCTTTAGAATCACATGTCGTTTGATCACTCTAAGGTAAGTGAACCTTAGTGTTTTTCCCCCCGTTTTATAGGAGGGGAAACTGAGATGTCCTAAACTGAGAGGAACCGTGGGGGTTGGTGGCAGAGCCAGGTTTAGCACCCTGAAGTTTCTGATTGCTGACTTGTTCTTAGAACACTGCATCTCTCTCCTCTCACAGCCACCTGCCAAATCTTTTTTTTTATTTTTTTACTCATGTTCTTTATTAACAAGCTACTTTTATTTCCTTGAAGTCATATCGCATCACAAATGGGTGATTTCAGAATGTACCTACACAAAACTCTCAGAGACTCCATACTCTGGGACTGGGAAATCCTCAATGGAAGCTGGCTGTAAAGGTATAGAAATGTTCTGCCCTGTTGTGGACCCAAATTCAGTCAGTGGAAACAGTGGGGTAGAAACTGGAGACCACTTAAAAAGGCGAAAACCACAGCAAGGCCAGCAGGAGCAGTGGCTAGCTGAGTGGACAGCAAGGTGATGGCACGTTCCTTTACCTGGCAGCATCGCTCTGATTCCCTCTGCCCTCCTGCTGTTCTCCCTTGCTGGAGTATGGCTGCTGCTCCTGCCAAGTCCTCGGACAAAGGCACAGCCCAGGAGGACTGCTGCCAGTGGGGCAGGCACCACAGGGCTCTTGCAACAGCAAAGGAAGTGCTCAGCAGCCTGGCCCCAAATCAGGAAAAAAACTCTGAAATAATCCTTCATTGACGGTAACAACAAAAAGTAAACAAGTAACCTTTGCCAGCCCTTCTCAGTTTGCACCAAGCCAAGAGCAGGTCTGTAACGAAACCTCTCTCCATGCAAGCACATGGGTTTGTCTTGCTGCTAAGTGTCTGTGAGGCCACGTTTCCAAGAATGTGAAAGCCTACTATGAGCCACAGTTAGTGCGTAGTGTGACTGAACTGTGCCTGAGGAATGGAAGACAGGAATCCATCCATTGCATAACTTGTTTTTAATTCAAACTGTAGATACATGTATTTTTCTTTCTGGGAGATCCTGGATCAATCTCCGACATCGGCCGGGTGGGCAGCCATCCCACGGGTTTGGCCAGTCCGTATCGCACGCGCAGCAAGCCTTCCCCTGCCTGTGCCCCCGAGCTCCGTGTGACACTGCCGGCTGGCCACGCAGCTCCAGCTAACTGCGAGGCTGGAGGCTCGCCGCTCCGACCGCCCGGGGAACGGCCGAAGGAGATGTGCATGTCTGCTGAGGTGGCCACCAAAATCTCTTGCTTTGAGAAGTAACTGAGTACAAGCATGCATTGATATTTGTTGGAACAAATATGTACACACACACATACCTCTGTGTGTGTGTGTGTATATATATACATGAAAAAAAAATATTCAGAGAGAGAGTGTGATGGTAATTCCTTGGACAGTTAGGCCAGTGTTCTGTCTAATGGCAGCCAGCAGCTAGCAGCTCTATCCCCAATTTAAAATAACATTTGAAAGGAGAGAGGAAACTAAGTCTGCAAAGTATTATTGTTGCCTCCTGGCGTGCAAATAACCATTTCCAGTGTGTAGCCAGTGACAAGGCACTGCTGCGTGCCTGACCTGACTGGAACCACCGCTGCAGAGGTGTCCCCTTGGGTTGCACCCCTTGCAGTCACTTTTGTCCTTTCCATAGCAATGAGTGAAGGACGGGCGTTCCCTTTGTTGGCCGTTGGTGGAGTGCTGGTAATCGCAAGGTTGAGGTGGATCGCTGTGTCTGCGTGCGACAGCCTTTAGATGCTGGTGCTGGTCAGCAGGGTCACCGGAGCCTGACTTCTCCGTTTGTGCTCGCGCATCCTAACGATCATTTAGTTGTGGAATTAGTGCCATAAACAAATGGGTAGTTATTTCGTTTAAGACTGAAGGAGAGACTTCAGGCTGTAACTTAACCTGACATCTCACAGTACTTGAGATTTCCACAACTGTTTTGTTGAGGGAGAAAATGGTTTGATGCATTTCTCTTCTGTCTCGGCAGTGCAATGAAAGGGAAACTCTTAAATATGTATCTGCTAAATATCAACTTAGTTACTGATCAAAACCACCCCACTTGTGAAATGTACTGGATATCAAAGTTCTTGTACCTGACACCGCTGGCAGGACCAAGTGCAAAGCAGAGGCCGAGGGAGTGTAGGTGCTTCTCTGCAGTGGACTCACCACTACCTGTGGGGCAAAGTGCCCCGCACAGACCGTGCTCCAGGGCATTCTCCCCCATAAGTAGCCAGGAGCGGCTTTGCTAATTCAGAAATCACGCTCTGTTTATATTAAGCCCAAATTGTTTGCAAAAACTGGAAGCAATTCAGCTTGTGCAGTTTTAGAGCTAATTATGTGTATGGAAAATACTCAACTGTACCAAGAATGTAAGAAATCCTCTAATTTATTCAATACATTGTTTCACAACATATTTCACACTGACTGTTGCCACTGAACCAAACCTTATCTCAGGTCATTTGCATTCATCTCCTGTCTGTAGATTGAAAAAAAATAAAATAAAAATAATTCTGATTTTCTTAGTTTATTCAGTAATTGTCAAATGGGTTCTGGTGCAGCAATGCAGACTCCATGTATTAAACTTTTCCAGTTGCTTTTTACAAAACCTTTTGCAGACAAAACCCAACGAAGATAGTCAGTGAAATGCTTTTCACTCAAGTTTATTAAAGTAACTAAATATGGCTAGGGTCTGAAAGTGGAATGGTTTACAGTTTTATTACCAATTCTTTTTTTTTCTTTTTTTTTGGCTCATGCTGGTGAACCCCAATGTCCGAGCTAAAGGTGCTTACACAACTTACTAGTTGGGACAGGGGAGTGGGAACCAATCCTGCACTACTATCAGTGATATATCTGTAGGATGCCAACTATAGACACATGAGTTTTATTTCATCCACCAATCATTTTGTTGTAGCATGTTGCAATTCTGCATGTCTTGGCTACAATGGTTAAAAAAAATTTCTCTGAATGAGTGGACAGTCAAGACTAATATTTATTTTAAAAAAGTAAAACTAAATTGTAAGCACTTTTTTGTAAAACCAATGTCTGTTTTGTTACATACTTTTAATGTTGTGCTTTGTAAATGTCTTATTTGTGTAATAAATAAAGTTAATGCAAGTAGAAGTGCTGGCACTTACATCCAGAAAATGATGTAATTCCATTTTATTTTATTTTTAAATACTTTCTGGCTTACTAATCAAGCAGCAACCCACCCAGTTTTCCTCTTTTATTATTTTGTTAAACTCTGGCTTCAGGAGAGTTCAACAAATGTTCGTAGTAAATGGATATAATTTCCTAGTTAGCAAACCAGTCATTAAAGAATACCTCTGGTGTACATTATTACAATGATCAATCAATATCAAAGTACTGAGCAAAAAGAGAGGAAAGGAATTCACCAGGACAGCTAACTAAAATCTGGGAAAATAATGTTGATTAAGATGGATTTGAATGACTTCAACACTGAATCTGAGGCACTCTTTTTAACAAATTGTTTTCAGGCTTAATAACATTTATATATACTACACTACACACCTCTCAGGAATATTATTGTGAGTACAGTCAGCTTTTTTTCCACGGCTTTTTCTCAGCATGACTGATTAAATGATTATTTCCATTTTTGTTTGTGCTGACAGAGATGACAAAAAGATTATATTCCTGTAGAGGGAAAGGGTGAGACAAATCCACGAGGACAAATTAGATTTATTGTGAATCAGATTACTTGCTTTGAAATATTATCGTCTAGTAAAAACTTTTCACGCTTTTGGTTTATGTTCAATTGTTTCATCCCAAGCTTTCCAGCAGGTCCGAATGATCCATTCATGCTCATCATCATCTAAAAGGGAGATAAAGAGAACGCCAAATATCGCCAGGTCAGATCTGCTCTTTGCATCACTAGGGTCCAGCTCAAACAAGCAATTTTTCCTTTGAGAAATAAATCCATTTTTAGCCACTGGAATCTCTTAGAACACATTTTTGTTTGTTTCTTTAAAGGATTGTGTGCTGTTGTGTGGGAATTTGTCAGGGCAGGGGTACTGATCTGTGGCAATGACTCTGATTATTTGTCTGTTTGATAAGATTAGCTTGGATGGAATGATGAGATTTACATGTATAGATTTTATTTTTTTTACTTTTTGGCAGGTGGTGTGCAGGAGATATGTTGAAACTATCAGAAATGAAGATACATGTTTTTTAAATACTATGTCTGTGTTGCTTGTCGGTTTATAAAAAGTGAAGGTAAAGAAAAATATATAGTCAAACCCTAGGTTCTTGTCCTCCAGCTTTTCTTTCAATGCTCTTTTTGAAATGCATGTTATGGCAGGTATTGATAAGGTGATATAGTGGCTGACAGACCTATTTTAGACCATCTTCTGTGTCCCTTGTTAGTATTCATGTCTGTCATATTTAGTCTCAGAGCATAATGACAGTGAGGAAAGAAAAAAATCAAAGACAATGTAGGGAAAAACAACTGTCCAGCAAAGTTTGAATATAAATTTTGTGTATGATTACAAAAAAATAACTTGGTAAATGTTAAATTGTGGCTTCTTAATTCTAAGGATTTAAATAGTCTTGTCTCCAAAAACTGTTCTGCAGTTCTTTTGTGTTTGTGTAGGGGAAAAGAGAACTATGTAGTAGACTAGGAAAAACAAACTTCAAAAAGCCTTGAAAAAAATCAAAGCATTACTTAAAACAATACCTGTGTTTATTTTTATATAAATGAAATATATTAGAGCTGCTTCTTGTGTTTATCACTGTCTTAACAAATTCAGATTAGCTGCTTGTGATGTGTGTTTGTAACCTGCCTCCATCTAAATTTTAAGGGGTTTATAGCAGCCTGAAAAGAATACCTGAAAGAATAGGTGATTGTGAGAAGGATGGAGCTGAGGGGGCTGTAATCCCGGTACGGTGACCATTGCTTGGCATAGCACAAAATCCCATTTATTTACACAGCTGCCCTGCACAGCTGAGGGCCCTGCTTCGGTAGGTCAAAAAAGATCGAGAAAGCGTGTTGCATGTAAGGAGTCAAATCTTCACAGAGATCTTTTGACTGTGGAACTATACCTTTAAGTTAAAGCAACATAGTAGCATTTGAAATGCAACGGTAGGAAGGTCCTGGGAATGGAGTTGGGCTAATCTAAGAAGCGAGAGTTCTCTGAAGGGTATGTGACAAACGGGGTCTGCACAAGTCTTCAGGCTTGGGGGCTTAATCTTCTTGATTGCAGTGGGGTTTGAATCAGGTCAGCTTTGTCTTTCTTTTTTTTCTTCCTTTTGTTTTTTCATGCTAGCCTCCCCTTTTTCTCATCCCTGGCCGTGTGAGTTGAGTGCATGCCCTTGCTTCTCGTAAGGTGCTGCTCACACACAGCTCCATTGGCATCCTAGTAAAAGACGGCTTAAGGAAAGCATGTGCCAAGGCATTTATCCCTTGTCTGAACGGCAGCACTCATCTGCCACCCCTGACAGACGGTGATCAGAAAGGCTGGTAGCTCACAGGAGGTTTTAGCTAAGAGCCTGCGCTCCAGTCTGCTTTTTGCGTACGGTCACTGGTTTCCAGACAAAGTGCTTGCTTGTGCCTACTGACCCTCTCCTCATTTCTCACTCGAGGGTGCTGGCTTGCAAAGCTCAGTTCTGGTGGTGAGCACCCAGCTTTGAGCAGCACCCTGGGTCTGTGAATGGGTTGGAGAACACACTTGTGTTGCCATTGTTCCACAGCTCAGCCTGTAGCCTCGCTTTAATGGCTGAAAAATGGTTACCTTTTGGACAGGATAGCTAAGTCCAGCTCTTTCTGTGTTTCACTGACATGATCTCTTTCTTTATTCCCTATGCCTATGAATCCATAGGTCCATAAGGAAATACCCTGTAAACGGCACATATCTGGGTATAAACGAGGAGAAAAAAAATGCTGAAAAATATGTTAAAAGGGAAATTAAAAAGATGAGCTTGCTTAAAGACCACGCAATCTGTACAGAGGCAGAGATTCCACTGAGGGCTGCAGCAGGAATGCAAATGTGGTCCTTAAGCTTTCTTAAAAACAACAGCAAAGCCATAATCAATGTGCTGGCTTTTGTTCTATGCACTAGGTGTTCCAGCATGGTAATGATGTGATCACGTGAGCCTCGGCTATAACAGATACTGTCCAGCCTGGGTAGCTCTGTGATTTTAATTGGAATCGCCTTAACTAAAAATAATAATAATAATAATAATTTATCAGAGCTTGTAGTAATTGCAAGAAAATGAAACTTGGTCTATTTCTGCCGCAGTGAAGGAATAAACAAAACTTACATATGCTATACATCACTACTATTTACCTCTTATTTGTGTACAGTTATAAGTGGCTCACCTGAGTACTAGAAATAATCAGCCTGCCTTCCTAGTGAGAAATCTACAGCACTCACTTAGCTGAGCATCAAGGGTATAAGCACCAAGAAAGGCAGATGCTAACTTGGCTTCACAGAACAGGTTTCCAACATATCCTTGGTTTGTCTAGATTGTTTCCTTCTGCACTCTGGGTTTTCATGGTCTCCTAGGGAAGCATGCAGGGCTGGTTGCCCTGAAGATTTTAGCCTCCCCGGACCCATTCCAAAATGTCTTGGTTCATGCAGTGATCTGATCCCATGCAAATTAAATACGTGTTCATAAGCTCTGCTTAACTTGTATGTAATCCTAATCAGATGTAAAAACTGAATGAGCTATATGAATTTCAACTTTGTATATGAAAAGGAAAAACAGATGTAATGACTAAATGTGTATTCCAAAAAATAACCGAAAGCAAATCCCCAGAACTGCCATCCGACCCAGCATACCATGCTACTGGTCCTTGGTCTAGGTAAGGGGAAATGAAAGAATTGATCCAGCACTGGGAGAAGAACCACAAACCCAGAGATAAGAATGGCTCCAGGGCTAGCTATGTGAGAAGAGGAAATATTAGAATGTAAAGAGTTAAGCTATGGTAAAACATACTTTTGCTACACTAAAGAAGACTGGTTGATAATTACTGTAGTTTTAGGGCTATTTGAATCAGTGCAGCTGCAACCTCTTCAGTAGTAACCCCTGAAACAAGACAAACTGGGTTTATTGTACTGAACAAGTCTTAAAGCTCCTCCCTGATTGTTAGTAATTGGCAGCAATGGACTTAACAGCCTCTTGACTACCCTTTTTACACTCTACCTGACTGTGCAGCTAACAATTTAAATCACAGATGCCGATCCTTCTTTGTGGCAGCTGCTTGTTAACTACACGTTCCTCTTTTTCTGTCACTGGCTGCTTCCATAACCCTGCAACACCAGGGTTAGATTGGAGAATCACATTTCATCAATATTTAAAATGGAATTAAACCTTGAAGTTTGATTAATGCTACCAGATAGTGAGTTGTAATTACTATTTTGCAAATTGCAATTGTTTGAATATGTTAATATGATTGTCTAAGCACATCTTCACCTTCAGAAGTAATTTTCCCTTTAAAAAAGATTTGAAAAAAATACAAACTCTTTAATCAGTGGTAAATTATCACCCTGTGCACAATTAGGTAGTATGGGGTTCTTCATGTTGTGTGCTGAATTTTCTGTCAGTATATTTATCTTTAAAAGTTTATCCATTTTTTTAGATTTTCCTCAGTAGAATAAACATTCATGGAACAGACTTTGCTGAAACAGGACTAACCATGTTGATATTCGAAGGTAAAGAAAAAAAGCTTTGTCTGAAAATTTTATTGCAATCTGGTGCATCCCGGTTCAGTTAGTAAATGTTAACAAGTTATTTTTTCCAAAATTAGTGAAATATAATGATTATTATCATGTCATATCATTGAAATCTTGAAACAGAGAGAGATTAGTGAGAGATCTTAATGGGTGAGCTGTTAGCATATATGACCAATTATTCTGAATTATTTTCTTGTGTCTTGATCAAAAATAAGGTAATTTTTCTAGTGCCCACAAAATGTATTTTGAATATTGTGCGTCAGATCCTCAGCCAGCTCAAACTGGGATTGCTTCTCTTTTATTTTTGTAATTAATTCAGGCTGTTTTCATTAAGCAGGCAGAGGCAAATGGAGCCAACCCTGGTAGTCACCTGCACGACTGATCCCCAGAAACAGCATCTGCCCACAGTAGATAATTAACCAGGGGTGCAAGTCCTACTGGTCTACTGTTGGACACTGTCTACACAGTCAACAGGTCAGTTTGGATACAGTCGTCTTAGGCAAATCAGACCCAACTAAATCTGTTGGTCGTACTGTGCTCCTGTAAGTAATCCATTTCAAAATTAGTTCTTCTCAACAAATACTGCTTTGCAACGTTCTTCCTGGTTTTGGGTGGCTTTAGGGGAAGCTCCAAATGCCAGCAAAGTTCAAACAGGTGTCTGTCAAAAATGCTGTTAGGTGTATTCCACGGTGAGCTCAAACTGCAGCCAACTCAAATCAGTGGATTTCTGCTCAGCATCTCTGCAAAATGAAACCACTTGTCTAATTTTCAATGTTCAGTCTAAAAGTAGTGGCAGAAGAGACTTCCCCAACTACATGCTCCAGATTTATCTCTCAAATAGGATTAGAAACAGCTGAAAATTCAGGGTGGGCTTGCTTCAGGGTGCTTCCAAGGGATGACTTGAAAATACACTGTAATTTAGGTGCATTTAATCATCATATATTAAATGCATATTGCAAAGTTTGGAATTACTTGTTTCTAACTATTGCATTTCTGTGTTACTTATGGAAACCTCAGCTGTGAGAGACTTCTTAGGACTCTGCATGCTTAGGTGTCCGCCATGATGCAGAGTGGAGAATGTCAGCAAACAGCAGTATTGTCGTGTAGGCTTCCGGCTTTGCCCTCTTCACCAATGCTTTCCCAGGAAACCACCTAGAGGTGTGCAGGAAGATGTACTGCACTGAAATTAGAATACTTAGTGTCTTACACAGGGAAAGAAGCTACATTGTTCACCTCAAAAACCTTTTCTGACTCTGTGTTAGGTCTTCAGATGGCACTTCGTAGTTGTATGTGTTCCTGGTATCTTAAAGACTTTGTCAGCACTGGAGGCCTGATGCACCAATGCACTCCAAAATTCAGATCCTTGGTTCCCTCCTCTGCCCAAAGGCAAGCTGAGACCAGGCACGAGCGGGCATTATTCCTTCGTTTTACTCTGTTAAAGGCCACGCAAGCAAGGAGGGAAGTAGATGTGCCCTGGTGTGTGCCCACATCAGAGAGGCTCACAGCTCCAGCGTACTCATGGACACAGCCATGTGCTAAGAGCAGCTTGCCATGACTAGGGCTTGTAAGAGGGTCTGTTTACAACAGACAATCCTTGACCAAGAGCTGAGTTTCCTCTGTTTGCACGGGGCCAAGCCCACACAGACCATTGTAAACAACAATATCATTTAATTCTTTCGCATGCCTGACTCCTCCTATCACCCGCAGTGCAGTTTATCATGTTCTTCCACTACACAATTACAATCACATGTTGATAGCATCTCAGCCATGGATTCTGCCTGGCACACCCCTTCCATTTCCACTGCCCGCTCTGGGTCCCTAGCACCACTTTCCTTACTGCACCTGACCCCACCAACATCAAGGCTGGCAAGAAAATGGAAAATATGTTTTCAATTAACCTTTGCTTCCACCCACAAATTCTCACCCTTCCATTTACTTTTAATTACTGTAATTCCAAAATGGCCCTCAAATGAACTTTCCACCTCTTGTAAAACTTGTTTTCACACAAACTGTATAGTTGAATATAGGTGCCTATAAGACTTGTGTATAACCTATTTAACAGAGTTACAATAGGATGGCTAGCACACAAAGTTGTTATTCTTGGCATGCCACTATTTGGAACTGAAACTTCCACAGTTTTCAAAATGATAAGTATTCGAAGACCAGGAAACCACAAGGAACAATGTATCTGCAAAAGCTACAGCTACTGAAATTACTGTAGTAACTTACATCACAATGCATATATTAATATTATCAGTGTTGGCTATAGTCTTGAATTTGAATCATGTTGGTTCATAATCTATTTTACTGAATGGAAGGTATTTTATATTAAAACGTGTAAGCCAAATTTAATCTAAAAATATTTTCTTGGTTACATGAATTAGAAATCTCCAGCTACCTCTGTCACCTGAGCAGCCTTTGACACTGAGAAAGCCGCAATAAGTATGCCTTTCTCCATGGCATTCAAAATGTGCCTGATCTTAACACACTCCTATATAGAAGATCTGAAAAGAGCATATGATGGGTTGGACAATTGGTCCAATATTTAAAAAAGTGTTTAGGGTAGAGGCAGAATAGACATGAAGCTACTCTTAGATGCCTGGGATCTTCTCCTTACATTAAAACACGACTCAATTTCCTTCTGTCATCTTCACTTCGATACTCATTCATTTGCCTTGCCCACTCAGCAGTCCCCAGTTTGTTACTTATGTTCTGCCTTTCCTCCTTCTAAGATTTTTCTGCTCAACTGATTTATTTGTTAAGCATTGGAGATTATTTAGGTCCAAACCTCTCAGATCAGGACAAAAGCCATCTAACTAAAAAATGGGAAGAGATAGATGGGTGATACTAGGAGATCCAGATGAAAGAGCTACAATACAATTTCTAACCTCCCTCTTAATGTAATATTTTCCAAATCTTCTAACTATTATAGAAGCAGTGAGTCTGGAAAGCAAGTATCAGAAAACTTGAATGGAGGCAAAAAACCTATGTCCGGGACGAGAGACACAAGTATATCAGAGATGGAGGAGATGAGACCAAAAGGTGAATTTGTACAGACCTGTGTAGAGCCTCGTGGGCAAAGAAAACAGCTGAGTGCATGGCAGAGAGAGAAAATATTTTTTGTAGTGTTGTTTTGGAGGAATATGAATCAAAGAGGCCAGAAAGAGGAGTTAGCAGTAAAAAGGACAAGCCCTCCAGCTGTTGCATGAAAAGCAAAGGGCTACTCACATTTGTATGCTCTACTTGTGTAAATGGAGAGTAGTATTGGTTCTCTGTTTTACAAAGCCCTGTTTTCAGAAATAAGTTTGCCAGCCAAAGTAAAGAGAAAAAGATCAATGGATTGCAATAAATGGCATTTAACATAAAAATGAGTAAAATTTACAATTCAGTTAACTTGTTAAATGTCAAAAAATCAGCAAACAATAGACACAATTTGTTTTGTTCAGAGCCCAGAGGTAGAGACCAAATCCTCTAAATTAATTTCTGCAAAAGCTGGTTTTTTTTTCCAAACAGGTCTGGATCCTATTCGTTGTAGAATATACTGATTACCAACTATTTTTAAGAGCTTTACACAAACATTATTTCTTTTGTTGTGTGAAATGCAGAATCAGCCATCTGGCAAATGCCCCAGAGCTAAAATCTTTTACATGACATATAATTCAAAATGATTAAATATACAACAGAAAATAGCTATAGCATTGCACTTAAAATAGCATGAACTTTTACTGCCGATCAAAACTGATTTCTTTAGCTTAACAAGTATCCAAAGAACAATTATTTGAAGAGCTTTTAAGAGTTTCAATATGTAGGAACTAAACCTCATCTAAATTCAGTATCTTAAGTCAAATAAAAAGGAAACAAATGTACAAAAGATTAAATGGTCCTGCGTTATAAGTAGACATTTAAATCTATGGGAAGCTAAATTCATGTGAACAAAAATACTATATTCCCTCTGTATGTGTATTGCTGGGGCTTTCCTCTCCATCGCTAAGGGCATCTGCCAAAACAACTCTTACATTCTTAGGCAATGACTAGGGACTAGCCTGGAATCAGACTGTTCATCCACTCCCTCCATCATCAGAATGGGCAATTTCAAAGAAGAACAGGGAATAAAGCTCTGTGCTTGATCCCTAAGTGCAGTCAATCTTTTTTCCTGCACCACAGTCGACTTTAAGTTAAACTTGCTGTCTTTCTTCCAGAAATACTCCAGGCCTGAAAAATTGCCAGCTCCTCATCCCACACCCAATTCTCCAGTAGTTTATGAGAAAGAGCACGCAAACATCTGCATGTATTTGGGGTACATGAGGGTAGGTACAGAAATATTACTCTGCGTAATTATTGAGTGGTTATGGCTCTGCTTCTCAACTACATTTTTCAGACAAGTCAAAGTCTACATTTCCCAAAAAGTTCTTGGAGCAAGTCAGATCAGAGTTGTAAGACAAAAAAGGTCTAAATGTAGGAGATCTATCGCATGGATTTTTGCATACTTGGATAAAGCTGAAATGGATGAACGCATTGCTGTCAACCTTCCAAAAATTTTTTCTTCTAAATTCTTTCAGACCGAACATGAGAACCTTCATCCCAAGGTAACAATGTGAGGAAACTTTTAAGTTTGTAATTAGTAAGGCTTAGAATTAAAATGGCTTTGCACTCTTGCCTGTGGAGTTGGGTCAGCCTCACAACCAAGGAACATCAGATGTTCTAACCCAGACTTTTCTAAACTATAATAAAATAATGTTCTTGAATCTTGACCTTTTCAAGCTCATAATGATTCCTCAAGCAGCAGGATTTTTCCTGCTGCTTTTTCAAGACTTTCAGACTTGTAGAAATCCTAAGTTGATTGCTGGCTGGTTTGGGATTGCTGCAACACCAAAACCTCTCCTCTTAGTAAGACACTTGTCCTGGTTTTCTGGGCCTAACCGTGCTCTTAATAACATACATTTTAATTCAGTTACCTGACTGAGCTTTTAGTGTAAAGGCAGGCTTTGTGCCTTCCTGGTCTTGATGTTATATGAAGAGATGTATATATTTCAGGTAATACTGCAGTATAGAAAGCTATCCTATGCACCATCCACATACTAATTAAACCTGGAGATGGAATATGAAAGTAGTAGCACAAATATTCTCATATTACAAAGAGCAAAAGCATGTTTTTCATTATTTAATGCATCCTTGGGAGAACCACAGGAGAAACAAGGCAATTTTCATCAGAATTATCTTTGCTTTTTATCAAGAGGGGTGACCCAGGCAATGTCCTATCATCGTTTCCATCTCAGTATAACAAAATGTCTATTTTTGATGGTATTTTCTTTTTGAAAGCTATGGGCTTCTCCAATATTCGGTGGTCCTAAAGTCTGAATGTCACAGCTTTCCTGTACCTCCCTGCTTTGCATTAAACATAACAACATGCATTTTCTACTTTTCACTGAAAAACTGGGAAATATTCCCATCTTTCTATTGACCAAACTCTATTACAAAGGTGCCAGAAGTCCTATTTCTGGGAAAAAAGGGGGAAAAAGTAATACTCTTAGTTGAAACAGGAGTCTAGTCCCAGTATCTATTCAAAATAAACAGTGTATCTTCTTACAAATGAGCATTCCCCTTCTTATTTATGTGTCCAATTTTGCGTACTTCGCAATACTGGAAAAAAGAAAAGATTGAAGAACATATGGAGAATCAAGAGAAATTTGAGCATCCCCGGGGAAACAGAGGTTTAGGGACAGAGTAATAACTGCAAGATTGTAATGAGAATTTGGAAAACTTTGCTAGATAAAAACGTATAACAAAACTGTTGCTGTCATTTCATTCCCTGGGCCTGATTATGTTTTCATGATGGGCCTTTGCACTGCTCTAACAGTAAGAACTCTTTAAGTAAACGAGTATCAGACCTCCACGTTAGTGAAATGCAAAGCTTGCCAAATTTAACAGGATCTCTGCAGTACTCTACATCCACTCGTCTTGACAAAGAAGCGGTGGAAGCAAACTTGATAGTTTCAAATGGCATCTATTTTCTTCTTTTCTGGAATGGTACCTGGATGATGCCAGTCTGGAGTGCCAAGGCTGTATGCTTCCTTGCCTTCTTTCACAAACAGCCGAGAAACAATCAGAAATTGCTTCATAATAGGCCCAGGGTGAAAGGTGAGAACTGGAGTATTCTGAAAGCCTGCTGCCAGACCCGAGGAAGATAGTGTCATTTTGGTAAACCTGTCAAGCTGTTGTAAGAACTTCCTGAATGCTTCCTACCATCTGCTTTTGATGCTTTCAAGACTTGGCTGGAAGCCTGGAGGTTTTCCTGCTCCTTCCTGCCCACCCTATAATGGAGTAATTCTGGATCTGTTCCCCGTCCTCCCAGCCTCTTCCTCAGTTTCTTCTGCTTACAGCTGGGGTTTTTTTCTTTTTTCTTTTTTTTTTTTCTTTACTGCAGTGGCCTTGTGCCCTGAATCATCTCTCCTGGGGCGGTAAGAGTTCCTCTGATGTTGAACAAGTGCCGGGTTTTTCAATTGTGTTCATGTTCTTGAGAGGAAGGGTCTGGCCTACATGACACATTCCTTCTTCACACTCACATCAACAAGTTTAACTTTGTGTACAGGGCTCTCAATGGAACAGCCACACAAAGCACACCTCCGACGACTCCATCAGACTGCACGCTGCACTGGTCTGGTTAGTGAATATTGATTGATATAATTTGTAGGGTTTGAGATAAATGTCATAAAGGACAATGAGTTCAAAGAACAGATTAAAAAACAATAAATTGAATTCCAAGGCGTTCCCTCCTGTACTAATCTGTGTAGGTTCCTGTGTTTTTGGAAAGCATGTTGCTTATCTTCCTCATCAGTAGGCCCACCGCATTCCAGTATTTTGGATCAATGCCATTTGTAATAATCTAGATCAGTTTTTATTCAACGTTTATAAAACAGGCCATGTATCATAGGGTATATTTTATAGCAGATGGTATCTCCAATTCATTTAACCCTCCCTTCACTTCCCTCCTCCAATATCACAGTGCATACTTATAAAAGCTCTTCAAAGTAGAACTGAGCAGAATTTTTTTTCAACAAATAGTAAATCTGCTGAAAAATGGAGTTTCAAAGCAACAAAACTGTTAAGCTGTGGCACATTGAAAATGAAATGTTCTTTCTTCTAGAAAAAACAGGTTTTGAAATTTGGACATTTTTTGAGGAAAAAAATGGGGTGGGTGGTTGCTTTCAAAAATAATTTTCATTTAAAAAAAATCTGCACTAAAAAGGTTAAATAGTCAGAACACAAAGCATTTGTTTCAGGTCAGGTTAGATTTTTTGAATTATCCCAGTGTCAGCTATCTGGGGATCTTCTGTGTGTTTTTTAGCTTGAAAAGTTTCTCCTTTGGCTTGATGAGAACTGATTTTCCCTAAGGCTTATAAATTTGGGGACTTATCTATGAGACTCAGTATTTGCCAGACTCAAAGCACAGCTCTCCAAGGTGACAAGAAAGTTCCTTGTTCAGCAAGGGCTATTTAAACATAGCCCTAAAACTCATTTCAATAAAATGGACTATTCTAACATGTAGAGATAAGCACATACTTAAGCACTTTGCTGGTTCACAACACAGAGTTTAGTAGCTTTCAGGATCAATGATGTACACCTTACAACCACTCCCATACTTGAGATCATAATGGAAGAGATTGAAGGTTTTTCTGAGATTAACATACCAAATGGTAATAAAATATATTTATTCCTATCTGCTTGGGAATACTTCATTGTAATTTTGCAAAATATGATTTATACAACCCCGGGGATACATAAATCGCTGATAAAAATAAACAAGTAGAAAATATTTTAGCTTAGTAATAACAGAACCAAATCATGGATTTTTTAAAATGTTTTAGCTTTAATCACACATCCTAGAAGATACGACAAATAAACTCATCTTAGTTTACCTTGTAGAAGAAGTTAATGATACCTGAGTTTGTACTCAACAGTAACTTAGGTTTCAGGATTATAGAATCCATTACCACAGTCGTAACAACAGTCCGGGATTTTTTTGTGAGGATCCAGATTTGTAAGCTGAGAAATGCCTGAAGGAAAAAAAAAAAAAAAATTTTCTTTAATTCAGCTTTTTTTTTTAATTTGTGCCTTTGATCAAGACTCTCTATGGCATTTGCTATAAAAACAATGCAGTTACGATAAATTTTATAAACATTTTGTCAATTTTGTAGATGGAGAAATTAAAAATGGAAAAATGCATGCACAAAAAGTGTACAATAAAAATGCCACTTTGATTTCCTCAGTCATGATCCTGTGATTCAATCCACTAAGCTGTGATTCACCCCACTAAGCTAACGTTACAAATATGCCCCCAAACTCCAAAAATGGGGCCAGGAGAGTCTTGCTGGCCTCATAGAACTACATGTCATCACTAAAATATTCAGTGTATAAAGAAGAGTAGTTTATGTATTACATTACGTATTTTACTCACTTGTTCCTTATAAATCTTTCCACCTTCTGACTACAGACAAGTTATAGTATTATAAAAGTATTTAGCAAAAATATAGACTGGACACAAATGTTTATTTTGCAATCTACTAAAAAGCTCATGGGGCAGACATTCAAATTTATTTGATGTCCTGGATGTAAACTAATTGCTTTTGCTCAACTTCTCTATATTAAAAGCACACTGCTAATGCAGTGAAGGTGAAATGTATAAAAGGGTTAATCAGGATATCAAAAGCTGTAGATAACAAAGGCCTGTCCTGCAGGTCATCACTCCAGAAGAGACCACACTGAGGACGCAATGCTGCACGCTGTGCTACACTGCGCTGGTGGAAGGTGGTGTCAGCATTCTTCTGGCAGCGTCGTATGGTCAGGTCCTGAAATTAGCCAGAGCAGTTCTGCTCCATGTTAGTCATGTAGCTGAATTAATCTTTCTTAAGCAAAGTTGTTAGTATAATTCCTTCCAGACTCTTAGGATCGCAAACGCAGTTCAGTACCTGGTGTTTTAAGACCAGAACAGATTTCTGTATAAAATCTTCTGTCGTAGCCATCACAGTAATGCCATTTTTTATCTTTGTATTCAAGACCATCTGCAAAAGTGTATTTCCCCTGCAAAACATGTTCAAGCACAGAGTTAATAAACATGATGGATGGATTGAGTACAAACAAGGCTAGCATTGCCGCTGCCAGAACCGCGCGTTAGGTGAGTGGAGTGAGTGCGTGGTGCAGCTGGGGTCTAAGTAGTGTTGGGAACAGTGTCTGCGGGATGCCCAGCCTCGAGCAGTGAGCTCCCCTTGCACATCAGGGTGTGAGATGCCACCTCACGTAGCTTTCCCCTCACATGTTGGGGTGCAAGATGCCACCTCACGTAGCCTTCCCCTCACACACTGGGGTGCAAGATGCCACCTCGAGCACTCAAGCAGCCCTCCCCTCACACACTGGGGTGCAAGATGCCGCTGAGGGGATGAAAGATTGGCTTGGCTCACAGATCCACATCTTTCACCCCAGCGCTTCCCCTACAGCATGGCCTCCAGGCAAGGCCGCTCCGCAGCGGCAGAGGCCCCTGGGGTGAGCTCCCCTGCCCGGGGTACCTGCGTGGGCACCCCGCGGTGCCAGACCGCCCGGTATCTGCCGCCGTTGGGGAAGAGCAGCTCTCCCTCACCGTCGAACATCCCGTCCCTCAGCGCTCCCCGGTACTCGGTGCCCGTCGGCAGCGTGTAGGAGCCCTGTCCCTCCATCCTGGAAGGGATAGGGCGGTCAGGCGGGGGGCGGCGGGCAGCCCCGCGCCCCCGCGCCCCGCCGGGCCCACCTGCCGCGCACGATGCCCCCGCAGTACCGGCCGCCCAACGCCTCCATGGCGATCCGGCCCGGTCCGACGGCGCTGCCGCGTCACCATGGCAACGCCTGCGCCCGCCGCCTGCGCGCCTGCGCGCTCCCGCCCCCTGCCGGCGGCGCCTGCGCGATGGCGGGCGGGCGCTGAGGGGAGCTCAAGGAGAGCGGCGGCGCCATGCCCGGCTCCCTGCAGGTGCCCTCCCTGGAGGAGCTCGACGTGCAGGAGGTGAGTGAGCGGCCGCCGCCGCCGAGCCCTCTCCCCGCGGGGCAGCGCGGCGGGCCGGGGCCGGGGCCGAGGCGGCCGTCCCCATCGCCGCTCTGCCCCCGCTGTAGGTGCGAGTCAGCTCGGCCGTGCTGAAGGCCGCGGCCCACCACTACGGCGCGCAGTGCGACCGCCCCAACAAGGAGTTCATGCTATGCCGCTGGGAGGAGAAGGACCCGCGGAGGTGCCTGCAGGAGGGCCGCCAGGTCAACCAGTGCGCCCTCGACTTCTTCAGGTGAGCGGGGCCCGGCAGGCCCGGCCGCCCGAGGGTGGCGGTGTCGGGGGAGCTGCGGGCCCGGCTGTGCGGTGTGCTGCCAGGCACTGGGTTGAAGTAAAAACGCCGTCGTGGCCTTTGAAGTCTTTATTCTTGCTTCTTAAACTTTTAACTCTTGGGGATTGAGGCCGTGGCCGTTTGGCTTTGTTTATTTATATGTGAATTTACCCTTTTGCAGGAAGCTCTATGGCTTCTGTCCCAGAGCGAGAGGCCTAGGCCTTTGTCATGTTAGCAAAGGAGCGCAGGGAGGTGGAAGGCTTGCAGCTGCACCTTGCGACTTACTGTGAAGTGCAGGAAACGAACCCAAACTTTGTGTTCCTTGTCTGCCGTCTCTGTTTCACGGGCAACCTATTGTGAAAGCTTGAGTAGATACACCATTGACCTCTTCTGACCAAAAATGCAGGTCCAAGGTGTGTGTCAGTATCATGTTCTCAAGTTATTAGTAAAAGGCCAAGTTTGATTAGCTCAAAGCATGCCCACTTCCAGTCTAGCAGCTACTAATCAGAAGCCTCTGTTCTAAGAATGTCTTCTTGAGCTTAAGGTATC
The DNA here is from genome assembly GCF_963210335.1 of Falco punctatus. Classification (NCBI taxonomy): domain Eukaryota; kingdom Metazoa; phylum Chordata; class Aves; order Falconiformes; family Falconidae; genus Falco; species Falco punctatus. Next base: position 43,861,107 of record NC_137589.1, read on the forward strand.
AAATTAATTTGGAAGCATTAGAGCATTGTATAATGTAGGATAATTTATTTGGCAAAACCGGGATCTCATATGGAGGAGTTGTGTACATCTACCTAGTAAGAATACCTTCCACATATTAGTTAAGTTATTGCTATCCTTATGTAGCTACAATGACACAGTTTTTACTGGTGTTGGTATCGAGTTCTGTTTAATGATGCTTCAAATACTAAGTTTTCTGAAGACTTTAAATGTTCCTGAGAACTTAAAACTACAAAAAACACTTTATCACAAGTTGAGGTTTGAATGAGTAAGAGAGAAAAGCATTAAAATTGAAACACTGGCTAATGATTTTCTGTCTGTGATCTCTTACAGGAAGGTTAAGATGCACTGTGCAGAGCCATTTACTGAGTACTGGACGTGCATTGACTACACCAACTTACAGGAGCTCCGCCGATGCAGAAAGCAGCAGGCAGTATTTGATAACTGTGTGCTGGAGAAGTTGGGTTGGGTGAGACCTGATCTGGGAGAGCTCTCTAAGGTAACTTCATAACTTTTTGATCAGATTGCCAGATTCTTCTCTCCCTTTTTATGGATGTTTTGTCCAGACCAAGTCTCAAACCCTTTTCCTGGCCAAAAGATGATTCATGAACCCAACACTGGAACCTTGTGGACTTAACAGAAGTCAGGATCCTCTCAGCATTCTCCAGGCTTGCTATCCCAGGAGACTTGCACTTTTCTTACACAATGATGCTTACCCTTACTTTTTGCTTTTCCTGGCACAGAGACCTTTCCTTTAGGAGTCAAGATCACACACATGTAAAACTACTCTGTAGTTATGAGTGAAATTCCCCTCCCCTCTTTTTTTTGTTTGTTTTTTTAGTAGTACTGTAGAGATAGGAGCTCTTATCAGATCAACAATGTGTGCCTTTTGGTACTTCATGGTAGTTCTTCCTTTAAGTTTTGTCTGAAATCTCGCTTTTCTGTTAAATGCTGTGAGAAGTTGTGTAATTTTTTCTTTCTTCTCTCCAGGTTACGAAAGTGAAGACAGACCGTCCTATACCTGAGAATCCCTATCACTCTAGACCTAGACCAGAGCCAAATCCACCCATTGAAGGAGAGCTGAAGCCTTCTCAATTTGGCAGTAGGCTCTTTTTCTGGTCCTGGTAAAGTGGGCAGACTGCTGTGACTGAAGTGGAAAGATACACTGAATGTAAATTGTCCAGTGTGCACTGGATATAACTTTAATCATTAAAGAACCCCAAAATGTTACATGGCTTAGTAGACTTCTTTTAAACAAATTCACACATCATGGCAACTAAGAAAATGTATCTCCCTGTTTTACATGGCTCTCTGTGCAGTTGTATAGCCCTTAGGACCCTCTCAGCACTCGCCATGTTACTTGTTTGATAGTAACTACTGGGCTTGTCCAAGATGTATATAACTGTAGCTTGAGTCTTTAACTGCTGCTTATTGAGAATCACTTGCCACTTTGATCAAGGAAGCCTTGAGAACAAAAAAGTTGTTAATGTCTTCCCTTAGTTTTGCAACTGATAATTATGCTTTTTTTTTCCAAGGGGCTCCTGTATAGGTTTAACCTAAAATCTATCTTGGAGTAAGGGTTTCATGGAATCTGTGGCTTTTGCTAGGTATGAGGTCAGTACTGTTTCTGCAATAAAGATCCTTGTTCTGCTTGCCAGCTACTCGTTCCTTGTGCAGCTAGGTTTAGTGGCTTCCATTTTTTTACATTTTTATTGGGGGAACGCAAGCTACTTCATTAGAAAAATCACACTAAATTTTCAACAACTTTAAGGAAAAATGACCTCCTAAAGGATCTTCTTGTCCCATTAAGCAGTGTAACACGGTGATGTGGCTTGGCTTCTGTCTCAAGGACCTGACTTGCAGGGTTTGGGGCAAATCCTTCCCACTGTTTCACTGATACTCTTTTTGACAGAGAAGTAAATCAACTTTCTTTATCTTTTCTATAATAAAAGTGCTGCATTTCTTAGGAAGTAGATCTGCTCTTTTGTCCACTTCTACCCAATATCAAGAACCTTATTACAAAAGTCAGAAAACATTACATGGACTTTTTTTTCACAAAGCCACGTGTAGTTCAGCGTGTTACAGGGCCAGGTTGTGTAGTGTGAACCAAAGCAAAGACGAATAGTGCTTTTCTCCTTGAGTAGCTGACAGTTACTAGGATGTGAAGAGTCACCATCTCCTTGTTTGGGGTAGGATTAAAATGTAATGGGTCTGTAGCTGCAGCGTATGTTTCTGATCCACAGAGCCAGAGGGAAAATTGTGTAACCTTTATCTAAAAATAGCTCATGCACTGTGTGGCTTGTGGGCTCTTGATACTTTCTGCTTGGGTGTGTTGACTGAAACTCGGGGCAGGTGCTATGGCATACATGTTTGTGTTTTAATGTACATACCATACTGTATTAGCAGATCCTTGTCTGGATTTGTGAGATGGTGTGCACCTTTGCAGTTTCTCCTTGCAGATCACTGCCAGCATTTTGGAGCAGCCACGTACTGCTGAAGGATAACCCCTTTTCTGCAGAGACTGAAATTAGGACAAGCTTGAGGTCTAATTACATTCAGCTGAGTGAGTGAAATGAGGTTTGGCCAAGCAAAGGATAAATTGTTCTGGGACGTTAGCACGTCTCACGTCTGATCTTTTGTTGCTGACCCACTCCAATAGTTAGGCAACCTTGCAGAAACACTTTTTAGATATTACTTACCATGTTTTGCTAATAACTATTGTCAGCACAATTTATGAAACACTGCACTGCTGAACATCTGCTTTTGAATAAACAGGCGCGGGCATTCCAGTAGTCAGCCCCTAATCATAATTAAAGAGTATTTTCCCTATTAATTTTTTTCTGAAAAGAATGACATGCATAAATAGGGGTGCAATTTTTCTTAAGCAGTCTTTTATGAACCCCACCCTTAAGTTGGCTAATACTGTAGGCAAAAAGAATAGTGATTTATGCTGCAGCCTCAAAGGTTTAAGATTGTTCATCTGTTCATCTCCTACCTCTTGGGTCAGAGGTGATTGATCCAGTAATGATACACTTGCCACATTTAAAAGTAAGAATTAACTATCTGCTTGCCTAGATTCCCTAGATTTGGTTTCAAGTGGGAGTGGGCAGGTGAATGTACAAAAGAGAACAGCAGAGGAGGACAATGAAGTGATGACGTCAAGTAGAATTGAGCTGTACTGTGAGCACTTATTTCCTTAACCTCTCTGAGGTAATTGCTGCTTGTCTTTACCTCTTAGCTGAATCTCTGCAAAAGAGTGCTGCCAGGGGTCTGTTTCTTGGCACTTTGGGCAGTGCCTGTGTGGAGCCATTTCTGTTCAAAATGGTTGTGTGGCTTTACTTGAACATAGTGCCCCCTTCGGAGCTGTAATGTTTTCTGGGAAACTTTAGAAAGTGACTGTCAAGATTGAGTAAAGACCATGAAAGTATTTTTGAGGAATATGTCTTGACATTTTTTTGGCAAATGAAGAGCAGACGCATACAGATTCAACATAGATATTTTACTGGCGATGTGAGAAGTGTTATTTGTAATGTTGTAGGCTCTTAGCTCTGCCAGAGCTTCTAATTGCGTATGTCAAACTAACAAAATCTAAAGCCAGTGTCGTAGCTTGCCACACCAATGGGGTTAGATTAGGCAGACCCTGCCCTCAGATTATGCCCTTTCAGATTATGGATGGGAAGAGTAACAACCTAGTGTAATTTCTCATCTCAGTAAGGTGAGAGTGTGCATTTCTGGTGTAGCAGAATTGTGTGGTACTAGTACAACAGCATCCTTCTCAAGAGAAAGTCCCTGTGCAAGACATCTGGCAGTTTGACATGCCCTGGTCTCAAATTATTTTGTTTAACTCCCAAGGCAAAAGGGTTGGAGGTGTACTGTTAGCCAGAAAGGCCAGGAGGCCACCAGCAGCTCTCACTGCTCACAGCCACCAAATCTGAGGAAGTGGCGGGAAGTAATTGGTTTTATTTAGTAATCTTGTGGGTTTTGTAATTCTGTTGCATGTCATGTTATACATATTATCATCCTTGCTATAAAATACACTTCTAGGAGTCAGTTCAGGTGGAACTAGACTTTTGAGCATTTGTAAGTTGAGATTGGCCAGGACAAAACCCATTCATGTACTCCTCTTCCTCTGCCTTCAATTGCAATATAGTTCTAGAATGGATAAATAAGATAATTTTCCCCACCCTGATTCGTAAGAGAAGAAAAACCTGCATTTTATACCAAGGTTTCATAATTTTAAAGAACCTTCGCTTTCAGAGCAAGGGTACTCCTATAAAACTAGAGAATAAATTTGGAGCTCAGGATAACTTTGTAAAATCCTTTTGAAAGCTTGCTGTGTACTCTTGTACTGGAAGAGTTTTGAAACTAGAATCCATCTGGGTATTAATAGGAGATTTAAGACTCCCTCTTGTGGCTGCATTAAGCTGATCTTGGACAGCTGTGTGAAGATTTTGGCATCATGAAAGTCCAAAGGCTACTTCAGTATTGGTAATAGAAACCTGATTAGGTCTTTTGTCTTTGCTACGAAATTCGCTTGAACATTGTCTCAACTTGATTTTTGCTACAGCTCTTGAATTGAGTTTGAAGTGGGAAGAGGAAGAAAAATGGTTTGAAAATGTTCCGATCACCTCAATCATGTTTGCTGTGGCTTGAGGAAGTTAATGTAGAGCCAAAGGAGATGGGAGGTGGTTGGGAAATCCCGATGCGGATTGTATTTGCTTCTCTGCAGAAAGGGTGTCCCTGATGCTGTGGAGAACAGGATGGTTCCGAACCTGTGGGACCAGTGCCAGCAGTGTGTGACAGGCAAACATGAGAGGCAAGTTAACTGCAATATTTAACTTCATGTAAAAGCACATTATTTCTCTTTATTAGGAATAGATGTGACCTTACCAAATGGTCTTAATAATGCAACCCTGGGCTTCTGTTAATAATTTTATGGTTATGGTTTTTCGTGTGAGCCCTTTGAGCTGGGTGGGGACTTAATCTGAATCTAAGTCACCTTATTCACAGTTGAGTGTGTACAAATAGTATTTTGGCAAAGGGAGATGATCTGAGAAAATACAGAACAGCAAACCAGAAGCAAAAAGTCTGTAGTGTTATTTTGGATATTAAAGCAGTAAATCGGCCCGCAAGCAGAAGCAGATGTGGAAAGGGGGGTGGCTCCCAGACCCCAGAGGCAGGTCAGCAACACAGCTCACTTGGCGGTGCAGGGGTTATTCCCGGTTTTGGTTTCTCCACTCCCTTACACATGCTGCAAAAGCTTTCGTAAGCCTAATGCATGCATGGGTGCAGGTTCCTCTTGCGTGTGATGTGAGAGCAATGCAGCAAGAGCAGGCAAGGAGGAGAGCTGCATTGCCTGTGCGCTCCGAGTCTGCCCGGCTGGTTGAGAGCTGCACCAGGCTGTCACAGGGCTGGGACAGAAGCAGAAGCTGCTGGGACATGAAGAGCTTTGCTGTACCTGTCTGGATCCAGGAATAAGGGCCCAAAGAAAAGAAATGAGAGCATTTCATAAGGTAAAAGCTCTTATATCTTGCTGACATCCCAACCATCTCGCCATCGCTCCTGCCCTCGCTGCCTGTGAAATAGCTTAGATCACGTTTGTCTGTTGCAGATGCCTGAACAAAAGGATTCCAACCTGCGTGTTCCTGTGCTCTTGGCTGGGCTGGCAAATGCAGATGGTTCAAGTGAGTGTTTCATTCACGCTGTGTTCTGCAGCACAAAATGGCGAACAGCTTTTGCTGTTTTGATAGGGTTTAATTTAATTTCTCCCTTCTCACCAGGGGAAATGAGGGCTGGGAAGAACAGCCATGCCTGTTGCTTTGTTAAGCTTGGCTTTGGCTCCAGTTCTGGCACCAAGAAAGGAAATACAGGGAAGGGGAGCTTTGTAAAAGAGCTATGGGTCTGCTCCCAAGTTGATAGGTTAAACCGTACAAAACAGTGACTCTGAGGTATTGCTCTAATATTTGTAAAATCAGCATGGCAGTTCTGTTAAGGGCTATGAGTCACCCTGAGGGTGGTTCTGCTCTTTGTAAGGAGCAGCACAGCCTTCTGCTTCCATGCAAATGGGAGCGAGAATTTTAATGGAGTCAGAATTGCCCCTTGGTTAGAGCACCGTCTGACCTCTGCTTTGTTCTCACTGCTGCCCGTTTACAGCTGCGTGGAGAGTGGAACCTGACCCATCGTTGCCTGGGAGAAAAGGACTGGATGGAGCCCTTAAACGTGAGTCACATCAGTTGTGACTCTCTCACCCCCTGCCAGCCCTCCTGTCCCCAGCCCACAGCTCCCTCCAGACTGCTGCGTCTGAGCTCTGCCCAGCTGCTCCTGTGGGACGCGGTCAGGTGTGGCCCGACTTGGCTTTCGTTTTCAGGAAGCGGGTGACAGCAGGGCTGACCCTGGCCATGTGCACGCAGCGGGAGGCTCTGCCTGTCCCCAGGCGCGGCCTCAGGCGCTCGTGGCAAGCCTGCGCTCCAGGCTAAACAGAGGAAGGTGAGGGTCAGCAGCAGAGAGCTCTGCCCAAGGCTCAGGAAGCACATTTTGGCAGAGGAAAGAAATACAATACAAGCAGGGAGGGAAACTCAGCTTCCATCCAACCCCCTCCAAGAAGCTTTTGGCTCCCTACAGCTGCTGGAGTCTTTACTATCAGTTATTTGGCTCTTTATTTTTACAGGCTTTCATGTGTTTGTTTTCTGTCTTTTACACCAGCACGTTGCAGAGGGGAAAGAGTGGAGCAGTACGGGAGTAGCAGGACCAGAGGGTAGAGCCCTGCACTAGGGGACAGGCAACCCGGCTTCCCTTTCCTGCCTGTCACTATCTTATTGTGTGGCCTTGGGGCATGTCACTTCCCTCACTGCCCTGGCTCCTCTGTGCAGTGGGGTGGTTCCACCCAACAGAGCACTCCCTGCTTGTTTATTCATCTTTGTCCTTGTGAAGTGCCTTAGGAGGAGACTTAGGGGAAGCTCTGTGTGGCCGTGGTGGGCACAGACCCATCGCTCAAGGGGAGCCACAGCCCAGCGCTGTTCTCCTTCCCCAGAGCAAGCAGTGGGAGCCACGCATGGCGAGGGGGTGCAGTGGGCAGAGGAGTCCCACCAGCACTTTCCTCTACAGGCTCTGCCCGTTCTGCCTTCCGTAAGCACACCGGCAGGCAGGCAGCCCTGTCATCGGGAGGGCAGTTGGAGATCTCACTGTCTGAAGGATGGAAGATGACAAGTGTCTCTGAGCAGTTTTGAAAGGGGAGGTTTAGTTTGGGTATTAGGAAAAATTTCTTCACTGAAAGAGCTGTCAAACATTGGCACAGGCTGCCCAGGGAGGTGGTGCAGTCACCATCCCTGGAGGTGTTTAAAAACCGCATAGATGCAGCACCTGGGGACATGGTTTAGTGGTGGGCTTGGCAGTGCTGCGTTAACAGTTGGGCTTGATGATCTTAAAGGTCTTTTCTAACCTAAATGATTCTGTGATCCTGTGATTCCCAATTCTGACCACCACAGGGGTCTCCTGCCTTTCAGAGATCGTGAGGGCAACACCCTGCTTTCAGCCCTGAGCCGTTCTTTGCAGCGGTGGCAGTGCAACATATTGAAACATATGCAAGGAGCAAGGGAGGTGCTTATAGGAGCGAAAGGCCCCAAAACACATGTAGCAGCAGTACACAGTGCTTGTGCTTGCAAGCCCCGCTCTGCTCCCCATCATCACTTGCTTGGAGCCTTTGTTTCTTCATGAGTGAAACCAGTTGTGGGATGTTGTGTTCAGGGCATGACATAATCCGAGTATGGGACTCCACTGGAGGAATCCTTTTGAAGATTTACTAGTCTGTCTAATTACAATAAAACTATGAGGATGCTGCGCTCCAAATGATTAACAGTTAATAAGTGGAGGTTTCTGCTTTCTTGTACTTTTTGCTAGGAAAAACCCCAGCAATTCTGGCTATATCAGTGGCCATTCCTTTAGGAAGGAGGTTGGTCAAAGGCACGGTAACACATTTGCACAAAGCCACTGTCCATCTCTGTGTTGCTGGTAGCAGATAATTTGATTAAAAATATAAGTCACTTCCTTGTTCCTTTCTCTGTATGTTGCCTTTCTGTGTTTCTTTCAGCTTGAGCAGCGACAATAGCTTGCAGGATTTATTTGCTGTTTGTTGACATTTTCACTTTCTGATGCGCATCCTTATGTTACCCTGTGGAGTTCAGCTTGTGTCAGCCGCAGAGGGGTAGTCTGACGAAAGGCAGCATCAGCTGGAAATGCCCCTTCCACCCTTGTTCTCTCCCAAAATACCCATATTAACAATGCACTTAAAAAGTCTGAATTTGAATATCTACTTCCATATGTAGTCCTGTTTAGCTGTTATTGTCCTTTAGCTGGTATTTATTTGCCATCCATTCCAGCATCTTTATCCTGTTTTTGAGAGGATGTGTTGTTGCATGTCATCTGTAGTGAGTCTGAAGTGTCTCATTCTCTGCTGCATACAAGTCTGTTACATCTCAGTGTTCCTGCTGACCTGTAGCTGCCTCCCGTGCACTGCCATCCCATCTCCCGTCTTGTTAATTTGCAAGGGCTGCCCTGGAGCTGTAGCTGGGGTCACACAGGTTGGTATCACAACTATAGCTTTAGCATCCACGGTTCGTAGCTGTGAAATGCTGTGTACCAAATAGAAGCTGTGAGGGGTGGATGTATAGTCATGGGGAAGCGATGCAAGGGGAGCATCTGAGCTAAGTTGAAAGCTGGTGGGAGGAGGTGGCAGCATGACACCCCTGAGACTCTGAAGCCGTGGAGAACCTCGGTGACTTCAAACCCCCTCCTGGGGTTTCTTTCAGCCATCGCAGGCCAACTGCCCCATGGATCTATGGGGGAGAAAGGCCAAGCGCTGCAAGTGCTGCTGGAGCCCCGTGTCCACCTGTCTCCAACATTTCCAGAGTAAGAGCAGCTCCCGAGGAGCAACCAGAGCTACTGGGTGCTGGCCCCGGGCCGAGCTTGTTGGCGGGATGTGGGTGGCTGGGCCCTGGTGTGGCAGGGAAAGTGCTGTCGGAACAAAACTGAATTGAAGTGATTCTTTTCCTCTCCCCCTGGCCTGTGAGGAAATCTTTTTCCATTTACAATAAAACATGGTTCTTAATAGTGCTGAAGTGTTCTACGTATTTTAAATAAACATGAGTGGATTTGAGCCCAGGAGGACATGAAAGAATGCGGCATTTGCGGGGTACCGGCCCAGCACACATGTCAGCAATTTGGCTGCCTTGTGTACTTTGGCTTTTAAAAAAGCATTTAAAAGTAAACAAATGAAGGAAAATCTGGCAGCTGGATTTCAAAGTAAATTGCTTTCAGCTGATATACCCCATTTCCAGCTTGCTTGGGTAGTATCAAGCCATACACATCCAGCGAGAAGAGTGAGCGGCCAAGGAGAAGAGTGGGGGCGGGAGAGAGAACAAAAGCAGGGAAGTTCTGTGGATTTAATTCTTCCACTTCCTTCCTTTGCACCAAACCCTCCCTGCCTGTCACTGCCCTTGTGTCAGACAGGCAGGTTAATGCTTCAGACAGCAAACTATGCCCATCTTCTTGTGGCCCCTGTTCTGTCAGGCTCTGCCTCCCTTCCATCAAGCCTGGAGCAGGGGCCGGACGGGACGGGATGGGATGGGATGGGATGGGATGGGATGGGAGTGGTATCCATAGGATGGTGTTAGTTGGCAGAGCTGAGCCTTATGCTCAGCTGTGACCTGCAGCAGTGCTTGAGCTGCACCATCAAACCCTCATCCCTGCTACAGCCCCACGGAGCATGGGAAGAGCTCTGTCTCATTGCCCCACGGAGGACGTGGCTCCCACGTTTGGCATCCCAAACCCCACAGACGGGTGGGATGAATCTGCTCCTTGAGGGGTCCACGCAGGCGTGGGCTGGGGCGCTGCTTCCCCGGGGCTGCCAGCCTGGGGAGGGCATCACCCCGCCGCCGGTGGAGGGAAGCGGAGCTGGAAATGGCAGAGATAACACGGTCACCAGAGGAGTGCGGGCTGCGGTGCCTCCGGAAGGGCCTGGTGCATCCCCCGCAGGAGGAGGCTCAGCACATGCTGACAGATAATAACGAGGTCCCCGGCTGGACAAAGAGGGGAGGTTGCTGAGGTCACGCTTTGGCTCAGCTTTGGGCTCCTTCTGCTTTGACTCGCGTTTCCTCAAGTTTATAAAACTTTCTGCCGGTTGGTTCAGTGGAAAGGGCAGAGGAAACTGGTGGGTCTTAAATCCTGGCGGCACGGGGCCAGGGCAGGGCTGCTCTGAGCCCCCGGCAGACCCTGCACGCATGGGGCTGTGAGGGTGCCTACTGCTAGCTCGGGGCCAGGGCAGCAGCCACCACGTGTCCCTTCGGGGTGCCCGGTGGTGACATGGGCTCTTGCAGTGGCACAGCAGCGCCTGGGGGTGTGATGCTGCGGGCAGGGCTGCCCTGGCTTCAGCACCCCTGCCGCACCCAATGGTGCTGAGCAGAGTGTGGAAAGCCCTGGGGTGCCCTTGGTGCAAGCACGGTGGCTTGTGACCCTGTGGGACGGTGCAGACAGCAAGTGGCACCTGCCTACTTGCACGGGGAGCTGTAGTGTCCGCCCATTCTTTTGGGAACCGTGCTGCAGGTGACGCCATGCCCACAGCACGCCGTGGTGCCCCCCTGGTGCTGCGGTGCCCCTCGAGCACCCATGAGCTGGGGAGGGAGGCAGGCAGGCAGCAGCAAAGGGGACAGTGTCCCTGCACAGGGCTTGACTCCTCACACCTTGCTGCCAGAGCTGGCTTCGCTCTGTGCTTGCGGCTGTGCCGTGCTCCGTGCAAGGGAGCAGTTGGTTGCAATGATCCCCTCTTGTGGCTTTTCTCCTCCCTGTAACTCAGCACGTGAGGTCCCTTTCCTGGCACAGGACTAAACCTCTCGGCTCCTGGCAGCGCAGAGGTGCTGCCAGCTGTAACCTGCAACGCAAAACCTTCTGGGTGAGCAGCGCGGAAGGCAGAAGGCAGCCGGGGCTCAGCCAGCATCCTCGGCACATGATGCCGCGATTGAAGCCAGCGAGGCTGGCTGCACCGGCGCTCCGGCACGGCTCTCATTATCCCTTGGCACAGGAGTCCCCTGGCAGTGGTGTCGGGAGCTGGCAGCACCCACACGCACCTGCAGGCACCAACAAGCTCACCGGCAATTTCTTGGCTCTCACTAACATGATGAAAAGTAATTTTTTGGGCCCTTTCCCCTCTGCCACCCACATGGGCTCCAGGACCCTGCCCTGGCTGGTGCGTGCACTCCGGGCAGCTTCTCCCTTCCTGGAAAGGCAGCCCACCCCCCTGCAAAACACGCAGAGGAGAGGCCACAGGACATAACACAGAAGAATCTCTGTTTCAAGAAAGGCAGTTGGCTCCCAGCTGCTCCCCGTGGGTAGCAGACAGGGCTGCTGAGCTCTGCTGCAGCTTGGGAGGCATGCCTGCACCCTCTGAGTCCCACCAGCACTTAATCACTGCCTGGATGTTATTCTTGAGGATAGTTGGAGATGTCCCTGCTCACTGCAGGGGAGGTTGGACTAGGTGACCTCGAAAAGCCCTTCCAACACAAACTATTCTATGAAGCAGCCGAGCACTCCCCCCCCTCCCCTCCCGCAGGGCTCAGGGTGTCCCCGCGCTGGGAGTGGCTGCCCCGCAGCTGCGCCGGCCCTGGGAAACGCAGTGCCCGCACGGCATGTGCTCCCCGGGCACCGCTGTGCTTTGCCTCCTTCGCACGGGGTTCATGCTCTCCCTGCCCAGCTTTTGCTGCCTGCTCTGGCTGCTGCACGCGGAGGTGAGCATCTTTGCATCCTCCATGACAGAGGGTTGTGTTTGGTCCCAAAGCACCGATGGGCAGACAGCTGTGATGGAGGAATTTGGGAACCGAAATCCCTGAGGTGGGGTTGATGTGAAGAAGTGTGGACATCTCCAACCGATCCAGCTGCTCTGGGGCCTTTACCAAGGACAGAGGTCAGACGAATACACCCCGAGCAGCCAAGGGTTTGATTATTTTCCTCTTGATGGGGTTTCATGCGGGAGCTGGTACCAGGGCAGTGCTGGGTCTGGCTGATCTGCCACATCGCTGCCTGAAAATGCTGGTGGGCACGGAGGGGAGCAGGACCCCAGGGCCAAACCGGAGCAGCTGCACCAGGGGTTTCCTGCTGCTCCCACCACCAGCTGACCCTGGTGGGGTTTGGGGACAGCCCTGTACCAGCCATGGGGTTTGCAGGAAAGTGGCCGCAGTGACTGAGGACTCCGGATGCAGGGAGCTGCCCAAGGCACCTTGTGCAGGCAGGGGCTCGGCAGGCTCTGGGGAAGGGGCAACGCGGAGTGTTTGCTGTGGCTGTGCCTATGAGGTGGGGAACACTACAGCCCTCCTTCAGCGGGATGGAAACAACCCCAGGTGAAGACAGTTGCTCTGGATGTCCCTGTGATTAACGGGAAGAATATGTAAATGTATATGGCTGTTGCTATAGCTACCGCAGGAATCCCGGCTGGTGCTGGGGAAGGCAGAGCCCCCGGCCCAGCCCGGGTCAGGATTTGCATTCCTGGTGCAGCAGCACCCCGCACACCCCGCAGCGCTGGTGCAGGAGCAGCCGGGCTGGGCTGAGCCCTGTGCCACTGCCGTGTCCCCAACACGGGCAACAGGAGTGCCCCCCAGCACACCGTCCCACTGCTCACCATCCTGCACCCACCAGCTGCTGCACAACACCATGAACCTGGGGTGCTGCAGCCTCTCACCAAGACAGGTGCACCCCAGCCTGGTCATAGCATCCCCAGGGTGAAAACACCCTCACGGGAGGGATGTTCCTCAAGTCCCAAGGTCAAGTCTTGTCCTGTGGCAGCAGAAAGCTGGGTGCAACCAGGGCATGGGGATGGGCAGGGGGATGGGAATGCCCAACGTGCTCATGATGCTCCTGCTCCAGGTGCACCAAACCCCCAGGACCACCCAGCCCACCACACACCAGGCCCTTCCCAGCAGCTCGTTTGGGGCTGATCCAATAAAGCTGTGAGGAAAAAGGGGCTTCCCCTGTGTGGAGCCTGCAGAGCTTCTCTGCCTGCCTGGGGCTCTGCTGAGTGCTGCAGTGGGGTGGGGGGGTGCATCGTGCCATGCGTTGGGCTGTAGCACTCACCAGCATGGCTGTCACGGGCCCTGGCAGGAGCCCCTGTCTGTTGGTGGGCATCCTGCGTGCTGCTGGCCAGTGCTCGTCTGCATGCGCTAGCCCTGGCCCCTGGGCCACGCCGGGAGGCCGCAGCCAGAGCGTGAGGTTGAAACCCCCTGGTGTTCGCGTGCTCGTAACCGAACAGCTCCTGGTTACCTGCTGTTTGCACGTCTCCCTCTCCCTGCAGGACGAGCAGAGGGTTCGGAGCTCCGTAAGAGAGACCAGTTACTCCTGTAAGTCGGAACGTGGGGGGGATGAGAACTGAGCCCACAGCCAGCGTCACTTGCGCTGCGGGTGGTGCTGCCAGGCCAGGGCCCCCCTGGTGATGGGGGCTGCTCAGGGACAGGGCTCACGCCAAAAGCGTTTGTTTGCGTATTTATTCTCCAACTCTTTTGCAAACCTGACTTGAAGGAAGACCCTGGATTGCCACTGCTGTACCGAAGCCCCTCCAGGTGTGGCGTGGCAGGGACCCGCGGTGCCAGCTCAGCCTGCAATGGCTGCAGCCCCTTGAGGGTGCACAGGGACCCCCGGCCCTGCCAGCCCCGTGTTTCTTCGCTCTCCGAGGGCCCGTTGCCCGTGGTGGCCAGGCACAGCCGGGCTCTCTCTCTCTGTTTCCTTATAGTTTAAGAGCCTTCCTCACATTAATCTTTTTATTTTTATTTTGACAAATGTATGTTTCCAGGAAGTTGCTGAGGTCAAAGCAGCATCTGTTGCTTGTTATTTTGGGGGATGCAGAGGGTCTTTGTGAGGGTTTCCAAAGCAACAAGGAATTAAGTGGTTTGTAAAGCAGAGAGCAGGAATGAGGAGCAGACTGGGGCTTCCCGAAAGGCAGCTGAAGATGCTGATGAAAATCAGATCAGCTTGCCTCTATTTTCTTGGAAACTTGATCTATTTTTCTTGTACGATTGTCAGCCTGACTCCCGTATTTCAAGTGCTTGGCCACCTCCAGCTCTGTGTTTCGGCGCTGGGATTAGCTGGCCCCGTCAGGCTCTCCCTGTGCCGGATTGCGCCGTGCTGGCGGGGAGGGCTCTGCAGGATGGGAGCAGCAGTGTGGGTCCCCTGGTGTGACTCTGGCCGGGGACACGGGGAAGGGACACCCAGGGTTGGCACCAGCCCCCCTTCCCCTGCTGCAGGGGTGTCCCTTGTCCCCGAGTCACACCGTGGATTGCCCAGTGGCGGGGCTGTGGCAAAAGCTGCTTTTTCTTTCAAAACAACCCGAGGAGGGTCCGGTGCCAAGGTGAGGGCTGCGAGGAGCCCAGGAGATTTATCGCTGAGGAAATACTTTCTCCAGCAAGGGCTGATGGCCGCAGCAGGAACAATGGGAGATTCGCAACGTGAACAAAGCTGATTTCGTTCTTCTTTTTATCAATGTGCTTTCCTTGCGGAGCCTCCCTTCCTGGAAGTGGGAGATGCAGCTTCCCCCGCGCGCTGGCTGTGTAATCAGCAGGAATGGCCATATCCTGGCTGGGAAGCGAGCTGTGAAACGCTGTCGCCCGCCGTGATTTATGAGCCCGTGGCAGCAGCCAGCAGCGGGGCTGGCCCGGGGACAAGGTGCCAGGGCGCGTGCAATATCCACGTATTCTTTCTTCTCCTCACTGGGTCCCCGGGGAGCCGCCAGAGGAAGTTAATGGATTAGACACACACGTTCCACTTGATTTTTATTTTTTATTGCTGTGTCTTTCCAAATGCCTTTAGCAGACGCGCAAGCACAATGGGGTCGGGCGGTGAGCATCCCGGCCGGGTGGGTAGCGGGGACAGCAGCCTGCCTGGAAAGGTCAATACAGAGAGTGTTTGCTTGGGGACATGGGGACAGCCTGTCCTGAGTGGGTATAGCCCTTCCTTGCCAGGGAGGGCTTGCAGGGCCGTGCCTGGCACTGGCTCTTTGCCACAGAGGGACAGAGTTAAGGTGCCTCCAGCTCCTCTGCAGCCAGTGCTGACCAACAGCCTTGGGGCATCACAGCACCTTGCCCATGAGGTTATCTGTGCCCGTCGGAGGCAGCTGGAGCTGAGCAGGTCCCTCACCAAGCCCAGAGCTGCAAGGGCCTTCGTGGGGAGCTCACACTTGTAAAAGCGGACAGTTTTGTTCCCGGGCTCGCACTCCTGCCATGCCACATTATGCAATCCTCACCCAATACTGGGAATATGAAATAATTATTCCAAACGATCAAATTTTAATTATGCAACACAGAGGATGATTATTGTACGCCAAATTGGTGCTGAGTGCTTAGTTATGTATATGCCAAATTTAGTCTATACTATTATACCCAGTGGGTGGCCGTAGACAATCAGGAAGTAATTAGTTTTGCTGGAGGTTGTTCGCCTGCCTGGTTCGCTGTGCTGTCTGGGGAGCGTCTTGCTGCGCTCTGTGAATACCATGGGCTTTGAGTTCAATACCATCTTTTTGTGACAAGCTAATAAGCTGTCTGCATGGCGGCCTGTAATTAGCGCTGTCGATATTCATTTGGAAACGGAGACCGCGCTGAGCAGCTCTGCCGACTGCGCTTCCCTTTGTCAAGGCTCTCGGCTGGTCCCTCCTCGCCTCCGAGGAGTGGCAATGGGTGCAGAGGGATGGGGATGTGACTGTGTGTGGGGCACCCTTGGGTCCCCGCCGAGGAAAGCACCCAGCCGTCAGTGGGCTGAGGCCCTGAGACTGAAGGCAGCCCCCTGCCCAGCCCCGCGCCAGGCTGGACCTGCCCTCCGTGAGGGGAGCTGCCCTCAGCCTGGGCATGGGGTCTCCCCGGTGCCCTGTCTTGTGGTGCCGGCCAGGAAGGCTGAGCTGGCGTGGGGTGTGAGGTGTGGGGGAGATGGGGACATGCAGGGGGCTTTGGCTGGAGTGGCCGTCCCCTCCCCAGAGCCGTGGGCTGCTCCTGGGGAGCTCTGAGCGTTGCCAGAGGTGTTGTAGGGTCGCACCTCCCTGGATGGCCAGATCCTGTGGGGTCTGGGCTTGCCCGCTGGGGTCCCACACGCAGAACTGCTGGGGTACCTGGGGCTACACTGGCTGGGAAGTCACCAGGGCATCGCCTCCCTGGGATGCCATTTGCAGCCGGTCAGTGTTGTGAGGAGCCAGCCACCTCCGTGGGAACAGCCTGGATCTGCCGGGAGGGAATTGTCTGAAGTACAGAGCAACTTTTACCTCTGTTACACAAAGGAAACTTTCCTCCTCTTTTTGTTGGAGATGCTCACTCCATTGAGATGATTGGCATACTGGAGAGCTGAGAAACTAAATTGTTTATACACTAATGAATAGAAGCTTGATTGCAAGATCCTGTTTGGAAAATTATAGTGCTGAATTGAAGCCGTACAATTACATCCAAAATGCTGCATATTCATTTCATCTGCTTTGCATAGAGATTAACAAGCGAGCCCTAAAGCAGACTCTGAAATTAAAGCTAACACCAGATTTAGTCACAGGTTACAAACTAAATGGCATTGTTTGATGGATATGAATCTTTACCACCTGCCTGCCTGATGATTGCTAGCAGCTTACCAGACAGCAAAGGAAAAAGTTTCTTCCCATGAAGGAAGCATAATAAGACACTGGGCTCGAAGTGCCCCCTCCCCGTGTGGGCAGCCCCCCCTGGCAGATGTCTGCAATGGGCTTGGGGAAAGGGCTCCCAGCTCCGTCGTCGTGCTGGAGGCTGCAGCCACTCTGTGGAGGGATGGAGACTGGCCCCCAAGACCCCTGCAGAGGTCCGGGGTGCTGGGTCCATCCATCACCCAGGGTTGGGCTGTGTCCCTTCAGCTGGGGATCCCGTCCATCCTGGAGCCTCTGTGCTGGTGCTGGATCACATGGCTGGATCGTGGTTCCCCATGGCACGGAGTGATCCTTTCCTCACCTCGGAGGGGCCAGGATGCCGCACAGGGGAAGGGGTCTCTTGCCCCCCCGGCTGCAGGCAGCCAGGGGTTCTGGCACATGGCTGGCCCCATCCCACAGCATCGGGCTCTGCGACCTGCCTCCTCCCCTCGTTGCACTCCCACCCTGCGTGTCAGGGCCAGGACTTTTCAGGAGCAGAAACGGGGCCAAGAAAGGGCCAAGGGGTATGCGGGGAGCAGGGCTGTGTGCAGGGGCTGCCCATCTGGGCAGGGGCTGCCGCAGCGTTTGGTGCCATGCGGCTGGTGCAGGTGCTGCTGCTCTTGGGACAGAGGACAGGCACTGGAAATGGGCCCATCCCTGACCGAGGGACCGGTCTGTGCGTGGGGACACAGGACCCCCTGCTGTCACAGGCACGGCATAGGGGTGCTGCTGGGGCTTGTGTCTGAACTGGGGCTGTAGGACAGGGAGGGAGCGGGCTGGCAGCTCAGGGACAGCCTTCATCCCAGTTGGGATCTTTCCTCTCTGGGAATACCCGGGGGGGGGGGGGGGGGGGGGGGGGGTTGGGCGGTGGGCACCTGGGGGCAGCGCCGTGGGGTGGGGCTCCCTGTGCAGCCCCATTGGGGCAGAGACCACAGCACTGGCTTTGCAAATCAGACACCTTTATTATTATTATTTTTCTTTCTTTAAAAGTCAGTTACCGAACTGCAGTGTACTTCATTCCTACCGACGGGCTGGTCTGTCGCTATCGCACTACGGGACAGCCCAGCTGCAGCTTTACAAGCCCTGGGCACAGAGCCCAGTGGTGATGCCACCAGCCCCTACCTGGCTCCTCCTGGCCAGCTCCAGCATGGCCCTGGCTGGCTCTGGGGTGCACGTCCCGTCACCCCCATCTCCCCCGTGGGAGCAGCGCTGTCCCAGGAAAAGGCAGCGCAGCTGCTCGGGGTCTCCATTTCTGCTTCACACTTCCCCAACTCGACCCTCCAACACTTTCCCAATGCCTTCTTGTAAACAGCTGAGGTGGACAAGCATCTCCTCAGCTCTTTCCTCAAAACCTGCCCAGGCTGAAGAGGACACATGGCCCCGCCAGGGCCTCACCTCAGCCCTTCCCCCAGAGCTGGGCTTCTTTCTTAAATCCCAACTCATCCCAGGAAACTCACGCTTCCAAAACCAAACCCAAACCCCACTGTAACACCCTAACGCCAGCTGGATGGAGCAGCCTCCTGCCTGCAGCCACCAGCAGCTCGGAGAGAGGTACAGGAGGGCTCTCCCTCCCAGACCCCAAGACATGGGTAGCACCCTCCCTCTGGGTGCTCACCTGCAGCAGCTGTGGGCTTCCAGGACCAGCTCTGCACACCATTAGTGGTCTCTGGGGGGTGGTCCCAGCCTGCGGGGGCAGTGGGTGCTGGGGCATGGGAAAAGGCACCTGTGGAGGGAGGCAGTGGTGGCTTTGCTGCGTGGGGAGGCGATGCTGGGGCTGCTGTCCCCAAAAGCCAGGCTGGCCTGGATGCAGCGTGGTGCTGGTGGGCACAGGCTGCCCTGGAGAGACCTGGCTGGTGGCAGCCACCTCGCGGAGCTGGGCAGGGAGCAGAAGCGTGGCTGTGCCACATGGTCCTGCTTGTACTGCTGCTGCAGGTGGCAACCGCTGAATGGGGTTAGTGACAGCGCAGCAGCCTCGTGTCTGGGTGGTCGCAGCCCTGTGCCATGCTGTGCCCCTGCCCAGGGGCTCCTGACACTCAGCTCCCAGGGACATTTCTGCTGTGGAGCATCCCACGGGGAATGTTGGCTGGGTGGGAATCTCTTCACAGCAAGTCCAGCCAGTGCCACCCCCATGCAGCATGCTCTTCAGCAATGCTGTCTGCCAGCTCCTTGCCCTCCTGAGCTGCCTGGCAGGATGGCACATGCCCTGCCGGGGGCTGGGAAAGGCACCCGTCTGCTGTGGGAAGGCTGGGGCTGGTGCAGGGCTGCCTGCAGCCACCAGGCCAGCAGAAGGGATGTAGTGATGAACATGAATTGTGCCTCTGCCAGGCAGCAGTGGAGAGAGCTGCCCAGAGGCAGGGACCCTGTGCGGCACCCCTGGCTGTGTGAGCAGGGACAGGACAGGCAGCAGATGGGAGGACAGGGCAGCAGGAAGGCAGTGTGAGCTGGTGCAGATGGAGGGCAGGGGCTGGCCAGGTCGCATCCTGTGTGGCAGCCCCGAATGCGGTGAGAGGTGCTGCTACGTGGGATGGGGACAGCAAAGGGATCTGCCTCCCATCCCAGGCACAGGGGTCCCCAACCCCAGCACGGGCCAGCGGAGCAGTGTGGACAGAGCTGCTGGGACTGCTTGCCAGGCAGGACAGGCTTGCAGGGACAGCTTGCCACCTACTGTGGTCCCTCTAAGAGGGGACCCTGCTGGGCCCCGTGGCAGTGTCTAGCTCTGGTTCAAGCAGCTCATCTTCAGAGAAGCTGATGTGCAAGCAGGTGTCATCCGCAGGGGAGAAGGGCAGCATGCTGTCCGTGGGGCTGGCCAAGGCCACCAAGTCCTTGGCCAGGGCCTCGCTGGCTGCAGGGTCGTGGATGCTGGTCAGGGGGGACATCTGCCCTCTCTCTCCAGTCCTGTCCTTGCCCAGAGCGCGCTGGCAGGTCCCAGCAGGGATGGGTTCCATGCTGGAGGCAGCGCTCCGCGCAGGAGTCCTTGCCTCAGTGTCCAAGAGGGTGAGTGAGCTGGCAGCGATGCTGGTGAGGCTGGAGATGCTGGGGCTGGGCAGGCTCATGTGGGCAGTGCTCTCAGGCTTTACCTCCACTTCCAGGCTCGGGGAGGTCTTGCTTGACCTTTTGCGTAGGATGGGTGGTGGCGGGTTGAGCTTGGGAATGGGCTGCTGCCGCCTAGGAAGCAAAAGCAAAATGAGGAGGTGATGGGTACTTACCTGCAGGGGGGCATGGGCTGGCTGCCCCAGGCTCTCCAGAAGAGCTTTGCTAGGTCCTGTCAGTGCAACCCACTGCCTACAAATGCTGGAGTTGGGGTGATGTGGCAACGACCATTTGGTGGCAGGGGGATGGGCGCAGGGCAGGCAGCAACCACGCAAGGGGACACGGTGGGTTCCTTGCCCCAGCCTATTGCACCGGAGCCAGCGCACGGTCCCTCGCTGCCTGTCCCTGCCCCTGGGCGCCCAGAACACGGCGGTGTTCTTCCTCCCCAGCCCCTGCTGCCACCAGCCCTCTGAAACGTGGCCCACACTGTGGGACCCTGCCAGGGCAGCAGTGGGGAGTGGGAGGCTCTGCTCAGGGTGGTCCTGCTCCAGCCAGGGGGAGACAGAAGTGGCACATCCTACCTGTCCTCATCCCCTCTGTCTGTTTCGTCCACCTTCTGCCGGCTGCTCCCGTTGAGCAGTGCAAACTCGCTGACCTCAGAGCCCTCCACGCGCCGGCTGAGCCCGTCCTGCCCCTCCAGCACTGCCAGGCACTCGTCCCCCTCCTTGCTGCTGTAGCGGTGGCTGCCCCTCTCCAGGCTGACAAGGTTGAGGTAGGAGTCCCCGGGGCCCAGGGCTGGCAGCGAGCCGGGGGCCACGGGGCTGCCCAGGATGCTGGCGGGGGTGGAGGTGGATGGCAGGTGCATGTCCAAGCTGTAGTGGTTCTTCAGGTTCAGGGAG
Organism: Falco punctatus; assembly: GCF_963210335.1. Classification (NCBI taxonomy): domain Eukaryota; kingdom Metazoa; phylum Chordata; class Aves; order Falconiformes; family Falconidae; genus Falco; species Falco punctatus. The sequence goes on from NC_137589.1 coordinate 43,881,711, forward strand.
AGGGACTGGGCCAGGGACAGGTTTTGCAAGGAGCGGTCAACTGGCGAGAGAGGGATGAGGGGTGCGTGAAGGGCTGGGGACCTCCAAGCCAGCAGCTCCCCTGGACCACGAGGAGTGCAAATATGCTCTGCAGGGATGCTGCTGGGAGCACCACTACTGCTTCCCAGGACCTTAGGGGGTGCAGAGATGCTCCAAAGTCCCCCAGAGTCCGGTAGGCTGGTGCTGGTATCACCCCAATTGCTCCCCGTGACAGCAAGGGGTGCAGAGATGCCCTGAAGCCTCCTCCCTCCCCGAGCCTGCTGGAATGGTGCTGGGAACATCCCAGCTGTTCCCCAGGATCGTGAGGGTGCAGAGATGGTCCAGAGGGATGGTGCTGGGGGCACCCCAGCACCCAACCCCCCCTGCCCCGGGGTGAGGCTGGAGGGGGTCTCACCCACCGCCCCAGGCTGCGTGCCAGCGGGGGGCACCGCGCTCACCCGGCTGCCGCTGCTCCTCCCGGGCTTCCAGCGCCGTCAGCTGCCGCACCAGCAGCGAGACGTGCTGCAGCAGGTCGCGGTTGGTCAGCAGGAGCTGCCGCACCCGGGCCTGCGCCTCGATCCGCGCCGCCGTCTCGGCCGCCAGCTGGTCCTTCAGCAGCTGCACCTGCGGGCCGGGGCCGTGCGGGCAGGGGTGATGCGGGGCAGGGGTGATGCGGGCCGGGGCCGTGCGGACCGGGGCGATGCGGGCAGCCCCGCCACCCCCGCCGCGGCGGCCCTCCGGCGCCCCCTGCCGGTCCCGCTGCGGCACCCCCTCCCCCCGGAGCCCCCGAGTCCCCCAGCTGGGGCGGGTGGGAGCGGGCAGGGGCTCCGCTGTGCCCCGGGGCCGGGGGGCGGCGCTGCGGAGGGGCCCGGCGCGGGAAGCGGGCTCCGCGGCCGGCGGGGGATCCAGGCGCGGGGGGGGGCTGCCGAAAGTGGGGTGAGACGGGGGCTGGTGGCTCCGCCGCCCCCTGCGACCCTGCTCGAGTGGCCTGGGCTTCTCTGTGCAGCCAGCAACGTGGCGGGGGCGGAGCTGCGCTGCGAGCTATGCTGCAAGAAATGCAGCAAGCTGTGCTGCAAGCTACGCTGCAAGCAATGCTGCAAGCTACACTGCATGCTGTGCTGCCAACAGTGCTGCGAGCTGCGCTGTGAGCTGCACTGGGAGCTATGTTGGGAGCTGCACTGGGAGCTATGCTGCCAGCAACGGTGTAAGCTGTGCTGTAACAATGCTGTGAGCAATGCTGCAGGGGATGCTGTGAGCTACGCAGTAAGCAACGCTGCGAGCTGTGCTGCGAGCTCCCTGCACTGCTCCCACCTGGCACCGCCGTCAGCCCAGCCTGGCTGGAGGCTGGGGCAGGGAGGGGAGAAGGGCTGATGCTACCCGAGGAGGGGCAGGACGTGTACCTGGGCCACAGCCACCTGCGTCTGCTGCTGCTGCTGGAGAAGCTGCTGCTGGAGCAGCTGGAGGCAGTGCTGGGAGGCCAGTGGGGTGATGGAGGCTGAGGAGCAGGGGCTGCTGGGGCTGAGCAGCTGCTGGGAGCTGGCTGGGTGCAGGGAGTAGTTTTCAGCATCCTGGGCACAAAGAAACGGGCAGGGTGAGCGGACCAGCCAGCTCAGGCTGGGATTTGGATTGTGGCTCCCCACGGCACTGACCCCAGCACACTGACCCCAGCGTGGCAGTGACCCCCGCACCCCTGGCGCCAAGGGACTGTTGCAGGGGGCAGCTCTGGGCTTGGTGTCAGGCTCTGCATCTCTGCGATGTCTGGGAAAGCGCATTTCCCACTCCCAGAGAGCTGGCAGGGGCTGCATCGTCTGCGTCTGGCCCGTAGCTTGGAACAGGGAGGGCAGGTCCCCGGGGAGGAGATGGCAGGGAGTGACCCAGATACCCCACCTGTGAGGTGGCTGCCCAGGCTGGGCCATATCCTGTTGCCTGAAGCATTTCCCAGTGGCAGCAGCAGTTCAGCGTCAGGGCCATCAGCACATGAAGCCACTGCAGTGGCCCCAGCCCTCGGAGATACCCGGCGTGAGAAGGGCAGTGCACACACTGACTGCTTTCAGAGCCACTCCTAACCCAGCCGTGAGCCCCCTGCACCCCAGCACGGTGCTCAGAGCTCAGGCTCTGCCAGTTTGGCACAGGGTGGGTGACCTTGCAGCCACCTCACGTGCCCCGGGGACAATGCGGTGGCCCCCTGCGTGGCTCACCTGGCCCTCCGTAGCACTGGGGGTCTCAGCACACAGCCCAGAGCCAGGGAGTGCATGCCCCCCCCAGCCAGCAGCATCCCCCCTGACAGTGGGGCTGGTTTAGGACAGTGCCCTCCACAATGTGCCCCCCGGGAGCTGCCCCGCAGCCGCTGCCCTTCCTGCCCCCTGCCCGCCCCTGCCTGGCAGCTCCGGCACCCAGCGCAGGCAGCCCCGCTTTTCCCGCCACGGAAATGAGTCCCATTGAGTGCATTTCACGGCAGCTGTTTTCAGCCAGGCCCTGCAAGCGATACGATTGTGTGAGATGAAGCGATGCTATTCAGGCCGCCGGGAAGCGCTCACAGAGAAGCTCTGCAGAGCAGCTATTCATTGCTGCGAACCCACTGCTCATGCTGAACGCGCCCTGCGTTCCCTTCAGGGATGCTGCTCCCCGGACCTGGGGGGCGAGGGGAGCTGGGGATCGCTGCTGGGGGCAGTCGGACAAGTGACCACCACAGAGCAGCGCTGGGGGCACAGAAATCCACCCCACATGATGAGGATACAGTTACCTCACCAGAGAGATGCCTCCTCTTAGTTTCCTCCTGTTATGCGGCTGCTGCTGCGGGAGGGGCGTCCTGCATCACTTTCTAGCACTGTGCGATCGCTCCAGCAGAGCCCCCCTCCACTCTGCCCTGCCTGCCCTGGTGGGCTCTCCCGGGTTGCATTTGAAACCCACTCAGCCATGCGCCATGCCTCTCGCCTCTCCTCCCTGCCCCAGCGCTGAGATGCAGCTTAGCTGCGCGTAAACTGGAAGCTGAGCACCCTGTCCTGCCACGGGGGCTGCGAGAACAGGGAGCCAGGAGGGTGGTCTGCAGCAGGGTCGCCATGGAAGTCCCTCCAAATCAAGCTGTGATATAGTGGCCCCAAGCAGTGGGACCCCAGCAGCGGCAGAGCGCAGGGACTGTCCCCCAGCCTACCCCCCATTACCTGGCAGTTCTTATCCTTTGAGGCTTGCCCAGGTTTCAGCACGCCCAGGTCCCCCCTGGCACCTGGCACCTCTCCAGGTCCCCTCTCGGACACACAGATGCCGTCAGAGTCGATGCCAACCTTGTCTGCATCCGTGACCTTGGAGCCCTTTATCTGGTGAACTTCAGACGAGATAGATAAATAAACCCAAGCCCCCCCGCCCCGTGTGGGATCGCAGCAAGAAGCCAGGCCCCCCAAGAAGGGCTAGCAGCCAGGGTGACAGCTCAGGGACAATGGCCAGGACCTGCTCCAGATCTCGGTGTGCTGCAAAAGGGCAGGAGCAAGGGCACGGGCCAGGCGAGGGGCTGGTGCCTGCAGACCCTCAGCCTGCTGGGCACGGGGGCTCAGCCTCTGGCTCCTGGTGCCCAGGGTGAGTGGGCAGACAGGGCAGGTTCCCCACGCCCCACATCCGACGCTGTCACAAGGTGGCCTGTGAAGGACACGCCACCTTGCAGTTCCCCACCCCAAAGCATCCCTGCTGTGGAGGGAAGGGTCTGCCCGCACCCCACGGGAGCCTTGTGTCACCTTCCAGCGGCTGCTCCTCAGCTGACTTGTCGCTGGCACCATCCGCCTGTCCGTCGGCGTTCTGCAGGGCGTGCTGCAGGCTCAGCTTGTGGCACACCTCGAAGGCCTGCCCCACTGTGCGCACCACCCGCATCGCCTGGCTCTGCGGAGCAAGCCCGGGTGTGCTCAGCCCTGCCGTGGCCACGCTGCTGCTGCCCCACCGCCGATGGGACCCAAACTGGGAGCCTTCCCCCCGCTTCCCACCCCGGGGCTGCCCCACGCTGGCTGCTGCCACGTTTGTGCCTGCGCGGGGGGGGCTCCAGCAGTGCCCACCGCTAGACATGACCCTGGGCAGCCCTCGGTGCCCCGATCCGGGAGATGGATGCTCTTATCTCCGTGTGGGCTGAGGCAGGTGCACTGCACCCCCGGCCCGGGCTGGCCAAGAGGGGACAGGCGCCAGGCATGGATTTTCGGGGACATCCAGCACCAGTGCTGCCTCAGTCTCTCCCCAGGGATCGGTACCCTCCAACCCAGCAGTTATTTGCATGGGGAGGTGTGAGGTCCCCCCGGAGACCTCTCGCCCAGGGATGATCCAGCCGTAGCCTCGGGAGCATCCTACCTTCTTCTTCGATTTGAAGACGTTGCACCTGAAGGAGTTGTTAGCGCCATCCCTTGCGATGTAACTAAATATTTTCAGGTCTTGTGAGTCATGAGACACATAGAAGATTCTAGGTGGGAGAGGGACAAAGGGAATTAAACACCCGAGGGGCTCTCTGCCCCCCCACCCCCAACAACCTTGGAGGCTCCTGTGTGCCCCCAGGATGGGCTGGCTCGCAGCGCCCAGGCTGTGCTGGTGCGTGGCCCTTCCTGCAATTTTCAAGGCGATGGATTTATAGAGTGTTTCTGACTTGATGGAAAACCTTCTGGTTTCTGAAGTAGGCAAAAGCTTTTTAAAGATGCTGTGGGAAAGCTAAAAAATCTATAGTATTGGAAAACACATGGCTATTTTTAGTCCCAGCAATTAATCCCTGCCCAGGCTGCAGCGTGGCGTGCCTGCCTGCACAGCGAAGGTGCTGCCCACCCCGGCACCCGGCGCAGGGCCGCTCGCCGCAGCAGGCAGGTGGCACAGCACCAAAGCCAGCGTCCCCTGGATGCTTCTGCCAGGGATGAGGAGTGTACTCAGGGGATTTCTCCCTCTTCTGTTCAGGCTGCCTCTCCTCCCTGTGCTGTAAAACCATTTTTAAAGACCTTTTTCTAGGTTTGATTTAATTGGGTAAAAATGTGCCAAGTGAGGTCAGCTCTGAATAGAGAAGAAACCAAAGGGATTCTTGAAATGCTTTTTTTCTTTTACTCTTTCCTGTCACTGGAAACGTTTTTGTGTTGAACTTGCAATTATTGCTGATGTACCACATCTTGTAATAATCTTTAAAGAACATCAGAAGAGGTAGGCACGGATAACACACCAGCACATCCTCTTCTTCTGTCTCCTCATCAAGGGCTCTGACCCAGAAAACCAGTGTTGGTGACCCCAGTCCTCAGGGCTGTGGGTGTCGCACTGGCAGTACAACTATTCCCTTGAGAGATCTGACACCCTGGTGCAACCTGTGCTCTTACCTGTGTCCACAGGCTACGCACCATCGCTGGGATCGCCTTCAAGGAAGCCATCCCTGATGACTCCTGAGGCATCAGGTTTAGTGTAAACCTCTGCGTGGGGCTTGTGGTCTCCAAAACACTTTGAGATCCCATGGCAGGTGCTATGGGAAGTCAGTGCTGTCTTACCACGTCCTGTGTGGGTTAATTCCCCGTAAGCACTTACACCTTGGAGTAAGGCCCTTCAGAAGCGCGCAGCGAGCTGTGCTCTGAAGGAGAACCGTGGGAAGCCTGTCTTCAGGGTCAGAATCAGAGAGTAATTCGGGTTGAAGGCACCTCTGGGGAGTCACCTAGACTAACCCTGCTCACAGCAGAGCCAGCTTCAAAGCTGGATCAGTCCATCTCACTCTCAAAAATGTATGAAAAGGATTCCCCATCAGCCGTGATTCTGCAACCTTGTTAGTTTTTCATAGTCCTTTGGAAAGTCAGCCTCGGTGGAGGTAACTCAGCAAGTGGGAGGATGGACACGCATCGCTGGGGGCTGACTGGACCTAACTGGTGTAAATCCCCTGCCACATACCTGTACACAGGATCGTGCATCACCACCATCTTACTCTCATCCCAGGTCCACTCCTTTCTCTGCAAGCAGAGGGCAGAAACAAAATTACAGTGAGTCAGGTAAAAATGAAGCTCCACCATGGTGATGGGCAGGAACCCTGGCGAACGGTGCGTTTGTCACAAGCCAAAATCCAGGCGACAACTTGACTATATAAGCAATGGCTGTTTCATCAGTGTCTTGGATAAAAATAGAGTTCTTTGATCATTTATCATATCTGGTCATCTGATCACAGCCTTCAGAGCTGAAAATGGTCCCTAAGATTAATTTATAGCATCAAATATGCAGAAGAGTAACAGGTTTTGGGGAAGAAGGCTCTGAGCTAGGGCTTAGGAGATCTGGATCCAGCTGCTGGCTCAGCCTGGTGGGAAGCAGAGCCTGGGCGACGAGCTGAGGGGTGCTCAGCCCAGGCAGTGCGGAAAAAGCTTACTGGTATTAACAAGAAAAAGAAACTGTATTTCCTGAAAGCTTGATAGTTTTTGATAGAAAAAAGATCCTCTTCCCACAGTGTAGTTTTCCCACTTTTTTTTCAGCAAGGTTTTGTTATTTGATGAAAAATTGAGTGTTTTCTGTGAAAATGCCATGTGGTTTTTAAGAAAAGACCGGTTTTGGTTAAAGTGACTACCCCGAGTGGCAGTAACAGCCAGACATGGCCAAAGCCAACATCCCAGGTGCTCCAGCCCTGAGTGCCCCCGCTGGGCTGGAGGTCTCACCTTCTGCTTCTTGCGCAGAATCACCTTCACCCCATCCACGGACACAATGATGCTCACTTTCTTCTTCTTAATGTTCTTGGCTTTGAATTCGTACTGGTGGGAAGAAAAACCCAGGTTAGAAGAGGGCTAGTGCTGAGGGGGAACCTGAGACAGCGTGCGGTATTAGTGTATTGCATGAAAATGTCGGGTTTGGGGTTAATCCCACCTGCCGAGGGAAGTGGGAACTGGTTTTATCCTGTGAAGAAAATCCATGCTGGGAAGGACCCGCTGCCATAGCTGGGATGCCAGGCACGATTCTGGCTTTCTCAGGACCATCCCCTGGGAGAGGACAAGTGGAGCTTGATCCTCTGGACTACTTCTAGAGATTGTCAATCCGGATCCAGGAAGAACTTTCCTGATGTGTTGGCCATGCCTAGTCCAGAGGGACTTGGCACCAGACGCCCGACGGGGAGATGGCACTTGCAGCAAACAGCAAGCGGTGATTTATGGCATCTCCAGTGCCCTTGTGCTTCAGTGCTGCAATGCACAGGGAATATAAAATGACTTACGAATTGCAGGGAGGGCCAGATGGGTGGCAATAATGCAATTATACCTCTGTCGTTTACATAATCACATTAACCTCAGTGGGCTTGGTATCTCTGGAGAAAAACCCAGCTCCTCACCTGCAGGTGTCTGCAGCCTGAACTCTCCTCCATTTATGTTTAAAATTGAATCTCTGGCTTTTAAATGTTGCTTTTGCTGACAGATCGAAGCACGGCAGAGCCCTTCCACTACGGAGACCTGTGTTTACAGTGCTGATCCTTACTGGCCCCATTTTAGGCACTATTTTTGGCTTCCAAATACAGCACTTCGATATTCCATATTTTTCACAGCCCCTATCTGAAATCCAGCTTTCCTGGGCCAGATCCTCAAGCTACCTAAACCAGCACACCCGTTACTGGCAGTGCAGCTACAGTGACAGCCACCATGCATCCATTAAAAAAGAAATCCCTTGGATTAACTCTATGTACAGTTATCATTGCTGGCAAGCAGAGGTTACAAATCCCCCGTTTTAATAGTCTAATAATGTCAACAGTGCTGGGACTTGACAAAGGGGACATCATGGGGACACCACCGCCTGCTCGTGCTGCCAGCAGCCGCAGCAAGGCTATAAACGTACGTGAGCATGGCCAAGCCGAGTGCCTGCTCTGCCCTGACTCCCCGATGGCTCTTGGCTCTCTCCGCATGCTGTCAGTTATGGTCCGCCAGAAAACCGGCTGTAGATGGGCTCTGGCTGTATCTTCCATCAGTCTGTCAAATTGGAAGCAGCTTGCAAGCTTTTCCTGCCAAGGTGCCAGGGTGATGCAGCCCCCTCTGGGCATCTTGTCACCCCGAGGGCAGCCAGCCACCTCACCAGCAAGCACCGTGCCACCGAACCAACCCTGTGCTGTCCTGACAGGCTCGTGGGGACAGGAGGTGCCTCCGCTTCATCACCAGTTCATCACCAGCCTCCACTATCCCTTGGTATGCCTCTGCCACATCGCTTTAGAGAATCATCACAGGCTGCGATTTGTAGACATGGAAGACAAGGTGATGCCAAGCAGCAGAGTGCAGCCTGAAGCCTACCTACACTGTGTAATTAGACATCTAATTAGAAATCTTATTGCTGCAGAGCTGCAGGTAGCAATTGAGATGTTAAGGGAGTCCAGGCACCTCTTTCAGGAGCCTGAAGCTGAAGGACTCGGTGTGTGGCTCCGTGTCATCGTAGCACCCAAGCACTGCAGAGAAGATAAGCGTCTTTCCAGCTCCTCAGCACCCATTGTAAGCCACGCCAGCCTCATAGGCAGAAAATTGGGTGGCTTTCATGTTTATCAGGCTTTTGATGCTGCTCATTGAATTCTTAGCACTCTGCAAGGTTTATGGTATCAGACAGGCCCCGGATTAAACCATAGCCTTTTGATCTCCCCATGAATTATTACTCTGAGACAAGCTCTTTAAAAAATCTATCTATAGCACCGTTGCGTGTAAAGCCAGAGCTAAATTTGCAATACACGTTTTTTATTTATAGGGAGGAATGAAATGATGGGTGAGGTGGGGAATGCATCCCGCAGACTGCCGCGGGCCGGGGGGGACCAGCAGGGGACACACACGCCTGCGGGGCTGAGGCTGGGTGGCTGCGCTCACCAGCCTTGGCACCTGGGGGGGCTTCTCCCAGCCTCCTGCCAGGCAGCCCCTCGGTGCCCAGCGCCCCCAGCCCAGCCCCACTGCCAGGCTGGAGCTGGAGCTTCCCCCTCCCCTGCGCTCAGCACCACCAAACTGTTTCTCCTTGTCTGCTTGCATGAATGTCAATAAAACTGGGATAGATTGTTCTGCCTGCTAAAGAGCTATTTATCTCTCTTTATACACAAATGGCTGGGAAAATACTAGCCAAGCTTTCCAAGAAAGAGCAACACAGTGTATTTTCCCCTTGTAGCAACAGGGGTGCAATTACATTCAAACAAGGCTCTTTACTCAAAGGCTTTAAGCAAAGTCCAAGTCTGGAATTTGCAGAGATGCTTTTTCTTTCTCTCTTGGACAGAAAGGAACAACCGGGAGCAGTGGCAGTGCATCTCCGGGTGCTGCCAGGAGTGATGGCAAGTCTCTGTAAAGCCAGGGAGCTCCAGCCAGCTACCACACCGCATTACCCCAGCCTGACTCTGGGACAGGTATGGGGGGGCTTCAGCTCCAAGCAGAGCTGTAGAGCCGCTGCGAGCACCCGGCACACTCTGCCCTTGCCCCTGCTGTGGCCGGTGCTGAGCTGCTGAGCCATGCTGGGGCAGCCGGGGCTGGGGAGGCACATGGGGCAGGTGGGAGCAGAGCTCAGAGCTTCTCCCCCACCCTGGCGACACATACACCCTACACACAGTGTCTGAAGTAGTTTTGACCCTTGCAATCTGCAGGCAGTGCCCTGAGGCTCTGCTCTTGATGCAGCCCTTTGCCACAACATGGTCAGTGAGGAAGGAGGCCGAGCAGTTTGCCAGTCCTGCTTGCTCCGTGCAGCTCGCGGCCGCTGATGCTTGTGCCTTGCTGCTGCATCCTTGTCAGAGCATCTGCAAAGGGCCAGCATGCTCCCTACAGCAGAGGTGCCAGGGTCCCAGCCATGGCAGAATTAGCTTGGCCTGAAAACAGTTACTGGGCCCCAAAATCCTTTCTAAAGGGTGCAAACCCTCAAGCAGCAGGAGCTGTAGGGTGGCCCAGCCCCCAGCGGCTGCTCAGCATGCAGGGCAGTAATGCCAGCTGGGTGCGAGTGCTGCGCTCCAGGGCGCAGTGCTGGGCGAAAGCCCCACCAGCCCATACCGCACCAGCTTGGGTTGGACTCTCCATCTCTACACAGGAGAGGCAGATGGGATACAGCTTCAGTCATTTAATTGCTTCCTATCAAGCAGGAATCAGTATTTTAATTAACTGTGATTTATATAAGGACAAAAAAGCACATGAAAAAATGCACTCCAAGATAGCAGACTTTATCTCCTGTAAAAATGTTCACGCATAAACCAACATACACCTTAGCATGAGGCTCCTGACTAACCTGGCACTGTCGTCAGAGAGCAAAGTCTAGTCACTGATATTTTTTTTCTTGCTATTGAATCGATATGATGTTATTTCCCAAATTTTTCAAGGTTACCGACAAATCCAAATGCACAGAGCAGTGCTCATCTTCTCTGCTGCCTTCTGAGATTCAGTTGTTATTCTCCTCCTGCTTGTGCTATCCTATGGAGGAAAGCGTTCCAGATGTTAAGGGATCTGGAGCTGCCCTTACATGTGGCGATTCACTAGGCAAGCCTGGCACCTTTCCTAACTATGGAAACAAGATGGGACATTTTACAAAAAAATGCATGTTAAAAAAGGGCAACACATCTCATTTAGTTTAGCAGCGTCATTAATTCTGTATCTGATGTGTCTGACCTGGAATAGTTTCCATTTCTGCTTTTAAATCTCTGTGTTCAAGTCCTTGCCTTTCATACAGTCCCACACAGTGCTGGCATGCAATATTAACTTACCCAAGAGCTAAAGACTGTATGACTAGAAATGTTAATGGTGCCGTGTAATGCATATTTCATCTGATAATTCCACCCAAGCAGATATAAATTACACATGCAGTTACCAGCTTCCATCTGCTGATGAAAGAGATGGGCTAATGCACATTGGAAATCATATGCAGTTTCCAACACTAAGAACAACTCGCATGAATAGAGTTATTCAAGGAAGCAATTCTTAATGTGATTAATTACTGAAGGTATCAGGGCCTTCATTATGCAAATGAAAACTGTCATAAAACAGAGAGTTTGCAGGTCTTAGAGGCAGGCTGTGTTTCCAAAAAATGCATCTTCCTCATTAACAAAGAGCAGAAGGGCGGGACTCAAGGGAGCCGGCAGCGCCAGGACACGCTCCCTGCCATGGTTCAAACGGCGTTTGCTGCTGCAGCCCAAGTGGTATTAAAGGAAATCAAGGCAGAGGCTCTCCACATTTTTGGAACAGGAGCACATCAGTGCTCCCAATTGCTGCCGGGTAAGTACTTTGTTTGCGTGCCCAAAGGAAGGTGCCAAAAGCTTGGAAATGGAAGACTTCCTCGTGCAGCTGTAAATTCTCCAGCCAGCCCTTAGCCTGCTGTCCTGCCCCAGCCTCCCCTTGCCCCGTCCCGGCCTGGCAGGCTGCAGGATGTATGTGTCCATAAACAACCCCTCAACAATAAGCAGTCCCAGTCCCTTCCCAGACCTGGCCCGCCAGGCGGACACAGGGAGCATGGCAATGAGGAGGTGGGAATCTGCTCGGCTCTGCCCCCCGACTGACCCCGGCAAGACCCACTGGTCCCTGCTGCCGCTCCTGGGCTGGCACACGGCCGCATCCCAGCCACGAGGGAGGTATCCTTCCCTCCTGCTGCAGCACACAACCTCTGATACCATATAAGCACCATTTTAGTAATTAAAGCCATGATGAATCCAAGTATTTCAAGTTCAGGAATGTAATTAATTTCAAACCAAACTGACCCGCACGGCATGAGGACACAGTGTTACCTTGACTGCTGTTTGAATTACTGATGCTTGGTGTGCTGCTGCCTGGAACTGATGCTACAGAGAACTCCTGACTTCTTCTCCCAGCAGGAGCCAAGCGCTGCGTGCGGCCTCGGGGTAACAAATGAGTGGTGTCGGTTCCCACATCCTTTGGACCGTGGGCTGCGCTCCAGCCTCCAGTGCCCCCATGGGTCCCCACAGCCCCTTCAGCATCACATCACACCTTCCCGCGCCAGCCCCGGCACAGCGACGGTGTCACTGGCCAGCCGTAGCCGCTCCATCGCGGCCTCTGGCTGGAAACCACTGGGTTATGGCCTTTCCTTTGTTCGCCTTGGAAAGCATGTGCCTGTCTGGATCCTATGAACCCCCAGTGCCCGGCGGCGGGGTGCGCGCCCCCAGGGACGTGGCCAGTGTGAATGCGGCCGGGCATAGTCCGGGTCTGTGCTGCAGTAACTGGGCAACACGGACACAAAAGCGATGCAGGAAGCAGCGGAGCCCAGGAGCGCACCTCCTGCCCGGTGCAGAAACAAGGATTTATGATCCTTGGAAACATAAAACTGTTCACTGGAAAGCAGAAACCGAAGGGTGAGTACAATAGGCAAGGAGAATGCTGGCAATGTACCCAAAGTCTTTTTTTCTCATTTAAATTAGCTCCTTCAACCATCCAACAAATTCTCTGTAGATACCGCAGACCGCTCCCCATGTGGCGAGCTGAAGGGGGCTCAGGAGCCCTCCCGGCCCCGCTGGGTTTCTGGGAGTCCCTGGAAGGGCAGCAAGGAAATGTGACCATAGTTCATCACACAGGATTTATTTATTCATTCCTAGTTCTGTGCTCTGGCAGCCGTGCTCGCTGCCTGCGGAGCCAGGCAGGACTCCTGACTTCTCCGTGGATGTAGGACAGCGTCTGCAGGCTTGTGCCCCCACCCTGGCGCTGGGGCTGGGGTGCTGCAACGTGGCTTCAGCTCGTTTGTGGGGAGCAGCTGCCTGCGGGCGCTTCTGTGCCAGACCTCAGGTTGGGGCTCGTGGCCACAGGCTTTGACAGGCCCCATGATCCCCTTCCCTCCTTTTACAGTTCTCGGGAGCTGACCGGTGGAGGACTGAGTTTGCACATTTGAGTGTAACCCTCTGTCCCCTTCTCAACCTCAGCATAATCTCTGGTGACTGACATCACATCCTCGCCCCTCTCAGCACCACCCATGGGGGTTCAGGACCCCAGCGATCATGCACCAGAAGGTCCCACCACACTCTCCTCCCCAGGACCCCTGAGCATCGGTCCTTTCCTGCCTGGCAGTTCATGCAGATAACCCCCAGGAGACACGGGCAGCAGCAGCAGGGTCCCCAGTACAGCACCCTGTCCCTGGGGAGCTCCACATGCTCCTTCCTGAGGACTCCACCTAAACCACTGTCTCCACAGAACCCACCCAGCAATGCCGATGTCCCCGGTGACAGCCTGAGCTTTGATTAGCCTTGGCAAGGAAAGCACCACGGGACAGACTGGCCCCCGATGGTGTACTGACAGGATTACCGCAGCCAGCCCGGAGCCCGTGCCCTGTGCACAGCAGGTCTCAGATGCTGTTTCAGGTGCAGGAGCTGGCGACAACTTGTGGCATAGCTGTGAGGGAAGGATGAACTGCAAAATCCATTCTACGTGTTCAAAATCTCCCCAACAGACTACATCTAAGGTACACAAAATATCTGCTTCCCAGCACCGGCTTGGCCAGGCAGGTGGGTAACTGCTCTTTGGGAGCTGGAAGCAGAAGTCCTCAAAGGTTGGCCAAGGGGCATGGGATGGACTCCAGGATTATGGAATCACAACACTTGGCTCTAGCAAGAGAACAGCCCTTCTGCTCTACAGCCTCCCACCAAGCCAAGCTGCCTTGCTGGGACCATCTCTCATGAACTGTGCTGACACCTCTGGCTCTTCTCACTTTGACCACTTCACAGTGACCAACCGTGAAGAGGTGTTAATGGTCCTGACCAGCCTCACCTGGGGCCTCCACCCCCACCCATGGGCACAGGGATCACATTTAAGCTCAGCTCTGGGCCTTGAACTGCTTCCTGAGCTCCAGTGCAAGAGAGCATTGGTCTCCAGCTCAGCCATGGCTGTGCCTGGCTATGGATCTGCTGATCCCAACCTGAAGACTGACTGCCCAGCTGGGCCACAGATCTGTCTCATCAGCATGGACCTGCCAATGATCTGGACTCTTGGATGAACCTGGCTGCTACCCAGGGTCTGCTCTGCTCATCTTGCTCAGGTATGATGGGATGAGGCCTTGGCCCACAAGGCCCCTGCCCTGCCAGCCGCGTTACTGTGTTTGGCTTCCAGCTCCTCCTCACTGAGGCAGCAAAGCCACCCTTGCTGCTCCCTGACCTCAGGGCAGCATGTGGCCCCTCACAGCTGCCTTGGTGCAAGGAGATGCACAAGCACCTCACTGATGAGAGGTCTGGTGGGCAAAGCCTTCACTGATGCCCCAGTTTGCTGTCAGCCCCTCACTGCAACCAGAGCTGAGCAGCGCTGTGGGTTGCGGAGGGATGAAAGGCATCAGAGGAAATTGAAAAACCCTGAATTAAGCTAAGAAAATGTTTGTGTTTCTGGAGTCTCCTGTTTGGTATTGTCAGCACTATTTGAGTTGGTCTAATCTGCAGGTCTTTGTGGACCTGTGCCCCACGAACCCTCAGTCGGCACGAGGGCACTTCAGCTGTGTTCAGTTAGTTCCTGGCTTAGCCTGTAACTGTGGCTCCAAAAGTAGCTTCTTGAAAGTTGTCTGTACGTGGAAAAGGGAGTGCAAGCTCGGCCCGGTCCTCTTGGGCTATGTGGCAGCTCTCTGCAGACATGCAGGTGTTTTCTGTCTCTCTTTAGGATGCTCTTTAAGGGACAGAGGTTTCACCAGACAACACCAGGAATGCTGGGCATGCCTGACCTGGCTGCCTCCTGTTTGGCTTTGGAGATGCGCTGGGGTGATGTGTGTGAGCGAAGCCACAACAGTACTTAGGGTCTAAGGCGAAAAAAATAATCCCCTAGGAAGCAGTACCAAGCGACACTCCCCTGCCAGGGTTTTGGAAGCTGCAGGGAAGCAGTGTGTGGATAAGAGGAGAACAACCTGTGGATCCAGGCTCTCTGGATGCTCCTTCCCCAAAACAGCTTTAAGACTCTGATTTTATTGAAATAAAGCACTGACAGGTTGCTTCATCCCAAACAGCTGGTGTGCTCTCTCTACATTCCCTTGCAGACACCCTGCCTGCTATCATGCCAGGCTTCTCCTCCTGCCTGTCACCTTGGTGGAGTGATGGTTCATGGAGAGACTGAAGTAAACAAGCCTCTGAGCACCGTTTTGGGAAAAATGTTTCTTTCAGGAAAGGAGCGGTACAGCTCAGCAAAACATGCCTGACAATTTTCTGCCTTCATAAATATTCAAAACCAGCCGCACTGGGAGCTGACTAATCTGAAGACCTTCCCTGAAAAGAGCTTTCCATGCTTCGAATTCTTTCACAGACATGAATCCTGAGCTGTAACGTTTCCCTGAGGTGGGCAGACGTTAGCCAGAGTCCCAACACAGGGAACTGAGGCTTGCTTATTCATCAGGAGTTCACCTGGCAAGTCAAGGCAGAGCAGCCAGCTGAAATGAGAAGTTTCCAGCCCTCGCTCGTGGTGAGGATTACACATCCCCACCGCACAGCATGTACAAACTTGTGATCCCCAGCAGGGCTGGGATCCCCGTGGGCACCCAGCAATCGCCTCCGGAGCAGCTCAGGATCCTGTTGCATCCTGTAGCCTTGAGCCATGCTCTCTCTGACTTTAAGAGCCTATTTACTATGTAGATCGACTTGGAGAGGAACGCTGAACCGCTCCTTAGCATGAGGATGGAGAAACGCAAGCAGGCACCCACTTACATCAGCAGGAACTGAGGGCTGCTCCTCCGCAGCAAGGTGCGTGGAGCAGGTAAAGATCTGCTTGATGCCTCCCTGCTTGGGAGGGCTGGGATCCATCAGTCGTACAGGATGGGCCCACAAACACAGGTTTTTAGGAGGGCTGCCCTAACGGCCAGCAGAGAGGGCATTGTTGTGGGCTGTACTTCAGTCTGGTCAGCAAACCTTTCAGAACCTCCTCTCACCCCTCTGTTTGGGAGAGATGCTGCTAGGGCTTGGACCGGGCAGGCAGTGGTGCTGCCTCACCTGCACGCAGGGATCTGTGAGGGCACTGCCTCTGGCTGCAGCGGCTGGAGGGTGGTCAGGTATGGGGGAGGCAGGGGAAAGAGCTGCCTTTTATCCAGGTCTCTCTTGCCTCTGAGGAATCTGCTTTCTGAGGCCTTGCAAAGCATTCAGATGGGCATGTTAATATAGACCTTCTTCATCCCCCCTTCTCCCCATCTTCAGGAGATCTCATCCTTTGGAGGTCTCAGTTGTTGAGTCTCAGGCAGCCTTTAAGGATGGCTCAATCTTTCCACCTAAAGGTGAGGTGGCAAAGGACATGGCTGGAGTTTAGATATTCCTCTGAGCCAGTCAAAAGGATGTGGAGCAGAACGTGGTCAGTTATGTCCATGGGGAGAGCTGAGCTCCTGCAGGTGATGGCAGCTGGTGGGGACACCAGCACTGGCAGTAGCTCTTAATTAGTCTTTTCCACCTCTGAAAACAGGCAGACTGTTCTGGAACAAAGCTTCTTCGCCTGCTTTTAAAAAAGTGGGATAAAAGCAGCCTTTTCATTGCCTCCTCCCTGTTAAAGAGATACTGCAATACTGCTGAGCTTCATCCCAACAGGCACAAGCAGCCTTGCAGCCCAGCGCAAGGTGACATCATCTGGCCTTTGCTGCCTCTCTGACAAAAGCACCATTGTGTGACTGTCACTTCCAGGAACCCCCTGCTGTCCCCAGGTTTAATAGGGAGCTTTCCCACACGCAGCCCTTCAGCCCTTGTCTTGCCTGGGCAGGCCAACCCCAGCTCACAGGGAAGCTGAGTTTTATTTTACTCCCTACTTCTATTCACTTTGCAGGAGAAAACAAATTACCTTTTCGGTCTGCAGTGCTCTGGATGATTAATTAGTTTCAGTAATGAAGTAGCGTCTTGGGACCCCACCTCGACAGTCTCATGTACCAGGCACTGAGTGCACATGAGCGTGAAAATGGTCCCTGCCTCAAAGAGCTGCTAGGTTACTGCAGATAAAGAGTGCTAATTTCATTAGAAGCAGGTCAGATTCACCTGAAATAACCCTCAGAAGTGAAACTGCAATTATACACTGCGATACCTTCAATAATTGTGTATTTCCCTATAAACATCAGTGTCAAGAGGCCCCATAGAGAAGGTCCTGGTTTTGTACACATGATGTTTCTTATCCTAGTTGCCCTCCAGCCTGGTATGTAGGACAAGAGGCAAGTTAGTAGACTGAATTGTTTTAAACCTTGTTCATCACTGTTCAAACAACAAAGCTTAGAAGAGCAGGAGCCAGGACTCTGTGGCAGGCTCAGAGCTCCATGAAAAAGCCTCAGACCCCCTACATGGCTGTGGGAAGGTAACGGAGTATTTTGTGTGTCACTTTCTCATCCAAAAAGCAAGGATGTTCATTTTCTACTTCATTCATTCAGTTGTTCTGGTTACAGCCAGTCCCCTGCTAAGTGACAGCTCCCCAGCACCTAGCCAGCAGGGCCAGACCACCAGATACTGCTCGCATGAAGGCATGAGCAGGGAGCCACCGAGGATTTCTGCTGCTTGCTCCAAAACCCGTTGTAGAGTCGGTCCCTTCCCTCTGCTCCCTGTGAGCCTGACGGGCCGCTGGCACAGTGGCACATCGATGAACTGTGTGAGCCTGGAAGATGCTCCTTGGTATGGCTAAGCTGTGCAGAGGGAAAAGAGGAGCTGGTGCCCTTGTGGAAGCAGGAGGGGGAGATGGGACACGGGTGATTCACAGCACTGCTTTGCTCTGTCTCTGGGAGTTGGTGTTTATTGAGAGAGAATAAAAATGGAAAGCTGATTTTTAGTTCTTCTGTGACCCTTCACAGAAGCGTTTGTGACAGTTGCTCTCCAGGGAGCAGAGCAGCTGCTCGGACCAAGCAGTTTACGGCCACGGGAGCCAGGCAGGACCCACCACGGTGCAGCTGTGCGGGTGGGGGGAGCTAGAGTGTGCTTCAGGGGTGCTAAGCGAGGGCCCTGGTGGGGGCTCACATCCATGCAGCACAAAGGTGGGGAGATGTCCTAGTCCCACTGCCATGCTGAGGCTCAGATAAAGACAGGTGCCAGGATTTCAGGCCTCTGAATAATGCAGTGTTTCCCTCCTCATTTACGTAACGACGCTTGCTGCTATTCTAGTGCAGGTAGTCCAAGAGGAGGAGGGTGGCAACTGGAGGTGCAGCCAGCTAGAGGCAAGTTGGGTGAGCCATGCCCTGCGTGCAGGGATGGAGGGAGCATCAGTGCTCCTGAGGCTCACTGCAGGCAGGTGAGGTTAAGAGGTAGAAGGCAGAGAAGGTGGTTCAGGTGTTCAAACTAGTACCTAAGCCAACCCATCCCCTGCTCCCAAGAGGGCCAGGTGTGACCTACTGTGGTTCTCCTTTTCCAGCACCTGTGCTCCTCTGCAGCCAGGAGAAACCCTGTGGCTGCAGCCTCCTTAAGGCCTTGTGACTTCAGCATGTGGGGGAAAGTGATGCTAAGCATGTCCACTGAGGGTGGATACTTATCCGGAGGAGGAGGAGGAATGTAGTTTGCTGTTGAGAATCTGGAGGAGCTACATCTGCATGACTTAACACCTGCTTTTGGTAAATGCTGCAGGGAGGGACCATCTCTTGGCTTCTAAACGTGCTATCACACACCATATGCACCTTGGGTGCTGTCCTCCAGCTCGCTCTCTCGTGGTTTCTCCTAGCTACCTATGAGGGAAATCAGCATTTTCTTTGTGTATCTACAGCAGTTAGGAAGCTGGACTCGGCACCTCTTATCTTTGAGCAAGCAGAATTCAAGCTAGAATGAAGACTTGATCTCCATTTGCATTCAGAAACAGCTCTTGATTATAAACTAGACCAGAATGAAAATCGGAGGGATGCTGAGCTGCCTAGCATGCTGCTATATGCAGACCAGGTTTCATGCCTTGTTTGCTAGATGCCATCAGGCTTCGTTCTCTTTTATGGCAGAGGACTCTTTGTTAGTGCAAGCCCTGGGTGCAGCTGACCTTTCTACTTCTCTCAATGCCAGCAGCTTTCACGAACAGCTTTGCTATGTATTGGCCTGAGAGTCAGGGACTGAAATAATCTGCTTTATTCCCTGGCAAGGAGACTTATTCTGTGTAGCTGTTAATACTATTGATCTCCAACAGTTCCACTTGAGAAAACATTTCTTACAGAAAGCCCAGTGACTTATAGTCAGCCTCCAAGGCTTGCACAGAAAGGATGTGTCTGGAACTGAGAGCACCAACAGTACAGCAATTCCAGCCAGGAGCAGGCCACTGAGCTTGGAGGGGTCAGTTGCAGTAAGGCTGTGAGGAATGTGCATGTAAGGGCTATTAGCAAAGGCTTGGTGTGCAGCACTGGAGGATCCTGCCACCTCAGTAGAATCAGCAGTTACGTCCAATGTTTAGATGCAGCTATTAAGAGGGATTTTCTAAAGCACAGGATTCCTGATTCCCATCGACTTCAGACAGAATCTTGGTTATTCTGAACAACACACAGGGCACAAATGTCTCCTGAAATCCGCCCAAGAGCTCTTGTATCACAAGTGTTTCTGGAATACAGTAAAAGCAAAGACAGAAGGGAGCTCAACCCTTTCCTGCCAGGCTGCCCCTGGGCAGGTGTTGGTCACACCTGGGTATTACCCAGATGTGAAGACCTGAGCAGAGCCAGGCACAGCACAGCTGGCACACTGCTTCGTGCCAAGTGATCCTTGGTTAGAAAATATTGAATGCTAATCAAACTGCCGATAGACTGTGGTAACCCTCCTTGGTGGCAATCCCTAAATCTATAAAGGAAGGTCTCTTGAGTTGTCCTCCAATTCTCCATAAAAGTCTTATCTAATCTGGAAACAAGACTGTTACTGTAAGAAAGAAAACTCAATGCTAATTGTGTCATTTCCAAAACTCCAGAATATTAAGCAGTTCAAGGACTCTGCTAGCCTCAGGGGAGCTACTGAGGTTAGTGAATCATGATGAGAGAAACAGCCTGGGTTTAGCTAGTGGGTATTATGGATAAAGAGGGTTTTATGGTATCAGTATTTATTGCCACAGAGGTCTTGTCATCAAAACTGTACCAGAGCATCACAGCCAAGTGCTGAGGCAGAAGCAAGCAGCCTGGGCTGGGCTTTCAGGCTCTTGGACAAGAGACTGCTGGATGATTTGTTTGTCAGTGGTTTGCAGGCTCATGGTGCTGGGCAGTGTATGTGCCCAGGTCTCCTGGAGGCATGCCAGGGTCCTCAGCTGGGTATGCAGCTACTTCACAGATGGGTAAATAAAGATGAACTTGTTACAGACAGCCCTGAAAGCAGCTACAAAGAGCAGGAACCCACCTGCGTGTGCCCTGTTCACACTGCCAAGGCAGCTATGGCATGGCGTTGTCCCCCTGCTCAGCAGTGACTGGCAGCCACCTCAGGCCTGATGCTCAGTTCCACTGTCCTGACGCCTTCTCTGCTCCCCAGTGCCATTCCTGGCTCCCTGGGCTAGCAGTGGGGTCAGCAGCTAGGTGTGAAGTTGTGGACATTAATGCATTCTGTGCTGTTTTCGCATACAGGTCAATGATTAACCACAGTGTTCCCTGCCCCAGCCCATGGCTGCTCCTGCCCTCAGCTTGGGTGCAAGGAAGCAAGATTAAGTGGGAGACCAGCATTGCCCTGGGGGGACAACACCATGGAAATAAGAAAATGTACCTGGGCTGGAGGTTTAGGCCCCATAATCATTAACAGCAGGAGCATAGGCTGCAGCAGGACTGAACCGGTCCATGAGGGCTTGGGATCACTGAACCTTAGTGCTTCATGAACTGCCTAGGGCTTGGCTAGAGGTGCAGGGCGCTTGGAGAGGCAGCAGGTGTTTATGACAGACACCACCATTTGAGCCAGTTCTGCCAAAGAATCCATGTGCCTGAAGAGTAACTGCATGTCTTATGCCCTCATGGAGTCAGCTATAAATGCCTAGTCCTCCATCACACTGCATCATGATAAAAATGATTTGGTCTTGGAAAGAAATCCCTGGAGCTCAGCGGGTTTGGTGAGATTCCTGGGGGTATGCTGGGCCTGGCTGTGCAAGCAGCAGGGTGATTTGGGGTCCTGGCCCATGATGCTCTCTGCAATGCAAAGGGCCATCCTCCCCACCAGCAGACCCACCGCATGGCAGTATCTCTGCGGCAGCATAGTGACAGAAGGATGGAGAAAGAGGGAAGTGACTCGGGTGTCCTGAAAACAGTCAGGCAGTTGCCAATTAGTCCAAATAGCCCATCTGGCCCAGGGAAAGGCCATTTAGAAAATGTCTAATCACCGTTGCAAGAAAAAGAAAACCATTCCATAATGCCTTTGAAAAATCCCTGCTCCCCCATCAAAGTATCCTTCCCTCCAGGGAGACCCATTCAAGTTTTTTGTTCTGTAGATTTATCATAGAGTTATCTGGTCAAAACATGAAGTAGCTTGTCAAAGCATTATGTTAAGTAGCACCGATTCTGTTTGCCTTCAGGTGTCATTTAGTACGCAGCAAAAGAAGAATGCAGAAAGCAAGCATAGAACAAAACTATTGTTAGCAAATATTATTTTACTATGCAGAATTCTGCTTTGTGGTCACAGTCCCTCAGGGCCCCCTCTCCTCAGAACACTGATCTGTAAAGTACAAAGGGCTCTTGCACTGGGCAAAAAGCAAGACAAAATCTACAAAGGCACCTGCTGCTGTGGCACTGGGTCTAGCCTTCCTCCTGTGTCCAGTGCAGGCTCTCTTAACCTAAGAACCAGAAAGGCTGAGGTCAAAACATGAGGTTGCACCGCAGTTACAAGCTGATTTTTGTTTTCTTCCCCCCCGCCCCCCCACACGTAGGTAGCTTCACCCATGGGACAGATTTAAGCATTTGTACTTTCATGGACCATTCTGCTTTGTTCCTGAAACATGTCAGCCTGCTCTAGTGGAAATCAAAGTGTGTGCTTGTATTTACTGCATGAGGATGGTCTCTGCTCCACCAACACAGCAAAGGCACTCCCCACTGTGGGCAACCCCAGCTTCTGTGCCCTTGCCCAAGCAGTGGTCACTCAGATTAAGGCACCTCCTTGTTAACAAGCTAACCTAATCTGCTCACTACCACTCTGGTTGCCATCTCAATTTCATTTTTTTCAGACACCAATAAAGAAGCAGCTCTGAGTTGTGGCTGATTGTTCCACACCAGAATGTAATTTGAAAGCCATTATATTTCATTTCTGTAATACTTTACAACCAGTAATGTAATTGTTGAAAAAGCTACTTTATTTTGAACTAGGTAAAAGCTTTGCAGAGATCTCATACACTGACATTTTAGCTAGTGAAATCAAATGCTTCAGTAATATAGCACTAATACTGTTAAAGCCACTTTATTTTACAATTAAAAGATAGCTGCCTCATTGTCAAGATCTAGCATCAGACAAAAAGCTCAGTCTTGTTCTATTTAGTAGTATCTGTTTAACTGCTTTTATTAGCTTTCAACTAAACTCCAATCCATTATGACTCTTAGGCAAAACAGTATTAATATGCCTCACTAGTTCCACCCCCTCACTGGAGGAGCCATCCAGTTTTCAGCACTGAGGAAGGCATAAAAGGTCACTGTTGCTTAGAGATGACACATTTCACTGACTGATCCCTCCATCCATCTGTTATCAATCATACATAGCGCACTCTCTGAACAGGGTATAAGAACTGAAGCATCTATTATCACCAGTCACTTCTCAAAAACTAGGTCATGCCATGTGGCTACTGAAAAAGCTCTAAGCTGTCTTCTGTTACGGTGGCCTGTACTCACAGCTAGACCAGTCCCCACGCATTTAATCTCCGAAGTTAAGTGGCAGAAGATAACTAATCGCTATCCTGTGGCAAGAAGTCTGAAGGTGATTTAGGGCTGGAGATGAGCAGGGTGGAAACTGGCAAGAGATTACAAGCCAGTGGGGCAGCTCTATGGCAGGGCGAGACATCCCCAGCGAGCAGAAGGCTGGATTCTTGTGTAATCTCAGAGGTGTTTATTCCTCTCCTCCCACTCAAGATGTACGAGCAGAACATTGTCAGTTCTCCACCGTAGCCACACAATGCTGCCTAGAAACGCGGTGCATGACGCCACTGCAAAAACATCTCATTAAGAGCTTCTTCCCTTTGCATTACGATAATATGAAGAGCAGAAACTGGATAAAACAAGCTTGGGTTAGTCTGAGATGAGGCAGACTCAATTCTTTTAGGAAAGCAGCTTCTGCATCTTTAAAGCCATTTCTTCAGCTTATAAAAATTAAATTTTCCATAAGGTTAGTAAAGCAGCATATGCATGAAACACACCTGAGCCTGCCAAGGTGACCATGGATACGTGTGGAGAGGCTTAAGGAGCTGCACCTCCATCACCCATCCTTCCAGCCCCAGCCTTCCCCCTTCTTTGGGCCTTCGTGGCAAGGGACCTCTGGGAGACATCGTCCCACCTGGCGTTCTGTCTAATGAGGGCTGCAGGGCATACCGGGAAAGGGGAGAGGCTGTAAAACCCAGCAGCAGGGTAGGAAGCCCTTCCTGGAGGGGGGTGGGAGTAGGATAAGGAGCAGCGGCTGGGAGGTCACGGCTCTACAGCTCTGCCTGTTGTGAGGGGAGGCCCTGCAGCCTCCAGCTGACACCACTCCTTTGCCTGGAGAGATGGATTCTCGCCAGACCTTCTGCCGGAGGGATCACCTCCCTCCTTAGCATCCTGGCAGTGCCTGTGCTGTGGGAAGGCAAGAGCTGGAATGTGGCTGTCACCTCCTAATGCAAGGTGGCTTCCCTTCCAAGGGCATCTGTCAGGTCCGTTACCTTCTTACAGACCAGAAAACGGACTGTGGGAACCAAACTCAGGTGACATTTGCACTGTGGAGCAGTGAAATGCTTTTCAGTAGAGCAGGGCACTGAACAGTATTAGTTTCAGTACTGCCTGCCCTTGTTAAACCCACTAACTAGTCCTCTGACATGGGAAAGGGCAAAGAACCGGCCAAGGGGGTTGGGGTGATGAAGGCTTCAGTGGAGGTGTAATAGGAAAGGATGCAAAATCCACCATATCATGAAAATGGGCTAATGTGTGTGTCTGGACACACCAGAGACCACTGCAGAGCTGCTGCCTAGATGCTAATTAGAGCATTCGGGTCCAAGGGTCTGTATCTGCACACCCACATCTCCTCCCCTTGGGTAGAAGGAGGTGAGACGCTTCCTGGCATGGCCCAGGTAGGACCCTCGGAGCACACTGCAGGATGCCTCTGCCTCCCAGGAAGCCTAGCCTGATCCCCATCCCTGTGCAGGAGGCTGCTATAGCTGCAACAAATAGAGGAAAACAAACTAATGAGGCATTAGGGCTAAACTTAGCTGCAATTAACACTTAATTACCATCCTGAAAACACTTGCTGTATTTTGTCAGGGCCTGGAAAGATAAAACCAATTAGCTTAATCTTGTGTGGTAGAAACCTTAAACTGGCTCATGGATGGGACGCTGGGACTAACTGGTGTTTCTGAGACCATAGTGCCTGGAGCTGAGCAGTCCTGCAGGCAGGTCAGGTAATGGGACACAGCCCTGCTCGGGGCACCGGGTGCCTGGGGAAGAGGGGCTCCGTGGCAAGGATGCCTTGAGCCAAGTCATCCCCTCTGCTCTTGATGCCCTCGTGCCATTCCCTGTTTTCTTAGCCTGCTTGTCTGCAAGACTGTTCTCTGTGCCTGCAGCTTTGCTGTGCTGACTGGTATCTTCCCTTAGCAGAGCAGATGGCAGGTAAGGCTGCAGGCCAAAGTACATGGGCTGCTGGGCAGGCAGGCAGGCAGAAGTGCAGAAAGATCCAGCAAGTAGGCAGAGGGCAGAAAGCCATGCATGACTGCCTGTAAATCTTGTTCCAAGTCACTACTGTAAGTTCCTCAGGTTTTTTTGGGGGTAGACTTGTAGGCTGTGCTGAGGAGGACTGATTACAGCCTGATCAGGTACTGCCTGCATGGAGCTTTCTTAGGTCTCTGCTTTGGAGAAGAGCCAAAACTGACACCAGACCTTCCGCAGAAGGTATCACAGCAAGCTTGTACATGCTCATGTACACTGATGTGGATACCTAAAACCTCTGCTCTCTCCTGGAGGCTACAGGCTCCATCTAATATGTATCAGTGTAAGCAACACTTGCATGGTTCTCCAGAGGAGGTAAGGCATCCTAGAGAAAGATACTCTTGGAGCACACTTTGGGGTAAATGCATAGTCCTTTTGGCATGGGGGAGAAGGAGGAAGAGAAACATACAGGTTGGGGGAACCTTGTCTCTCTGAAGTCCTCCTCTCATCTTGCCATAAGGTCTGCTGTCTGCCTGTCTGCTTGTCAGGCAGATTGCACCCATGACCGCAGCATGGGACTATCTTCTACAGCACTGCTCCTCATGTGATCTAGTGAGTGTCACTATGTGATGACAGTATTTATTTAAAGGCCTTGGGTGAGCTGACATGGCCCAGCTCTCCTGTCTGTAAAGCAGCTACTAAACGAGACTTAGTTACCAACACAGAATGTTTGCCCACCATCACTGTGTACTATCAGCTGTGCCCTCAGCTGGCTCAGGGTGTGCCAACAGTTTAGAGCAGACACACAACGCTCTTGTGTTTCACACTAACCATGTAAGAACTGTCATCTGCTTTTCCTGCACCTTCCTGTAAATGAAAGGAAGGTGCGTGGCACTCTGAGAACTAAAGAAAGGTCCACACCAGCAGTCTGAAGACTGCTGAAGTATTTTAAGATGCTAGGATTGTTTTCTCTCATAGCCCAGGGCTGTCATTAGCTGAGCATTTGGATGCTCTTCCAAAGAGGCTGAGAGGAAAAATCCTCCATAACTGCAGCAGAACAAAATCCCATCCAACAACAACAGATCCTGGCATGCAGCTACAGAGGTCTATACCAGGGCAAGTGCTCCAACAGTTTGCGTTTCCACATTTGAGTCTGTGCCTGAGCTGCAGTGGGACCAAATAACTTCATTACAGTGGGAGAGGCTGCAAAGACTAACCAAGAAACGCAGCAGCTGATTTTTTTTTTTTTTAGTATTGATCACAACTCCAGCTCAGATTAACATGAAGCTGACAGGAAAACTTAGCTCCAAGCATCACAGCTCAGGAAGGGCTTATAGGCAGAATATATCAGAGGAATCTATGCAGTGGTTATCTTGGTGAACTTCTGTATAAGAAGGCTTTCTGTCTGGGAAAACTGAAGGAACTGTGTTCCAGCAGAATCTCATGAACAAGTCTATTAAACATCTCTACCTCTGAAGTCTGCCACACAGTGACAGATTAAACTGAGACGGCTGAAAGCAGTCACCCTGCCCTCTGCCAGCTGTCCACCTGATTCCTCTCCTGTAGCAAGAGCAGATAAATAACAGCCATATCTGCTCCTGAAC
Source organism: Falco punctatus (assembly GCF_963210335.1). NCBI lineage: Eukaryota > Metazoa > Chordata > Aves > Falconiformes > Falconidae > Falco > Falco punctatus. Next base: position 43,907,906 of record NC_137589.1, read on the forward strand.
CATTGCAATTTATAGCCTGACATGGCTTTAAGTGCAAGCTGCTGTATGAAGCCAGCCCAGCTATCAGACTGGGAGCTGCTGGGGTGCAGGAGAGGCAGGTTCTGCGCGGCTGTCCCTGTGGCCGCTGCTTCACAAGGCTGCACTGTAGGATTGTAACTTTTACTCATCCTGGTTTAAACTGATGTCATGTCACACTTCAACACTGCCAGTTGATATTTGGCAGTCAATATGACTTAACAGTGTGGCTAGATCGCACCTCCTCACTGGGATACCATGTAGAGAAATTGCAAAGCGTTGAGGCTCTGCTTATTAAGAGCATGGATGCAGCAAGAATGATCAGGATAAGAGGGAGGCTGAAGCAAGAACCCCGTTCTTGTGCCAAGGACAGCTCAGGCATTCCTGATGTATCCTGCATCAAGATTTATATATGTTTCTGCTTCTCTGGCACACTGGCCTCTGGGGAAAAAGGCTTCTCAATTAAATTAAGCCCAAGAAACATGGAGGTAACAGAAGAAACACATTAGTCTGGATGCCTGCCTCCTGTTTGTTCATCCTGGTGCTTGGATGACCACAGCACCAGTTGGCTGTTCCCTTACGAAATGATTAAACAATCCAACATCTGGCTCTTTTCTGAGTGTCAATACCTGCTTATGTCCAAGCTAGATCTTCCAAACAGACCTGAAATTTCTAGGCTTCTTCAAATCTGAAGTGCAAATTCTATGGAAACTGATTCTGTGCCTTAAAGGTAATTAAATGGAGTGACTTGGGGAATTGCTGGCAGCAGGCTGCCTGTGGGGATGACAGGCTTTGACACTTACTCCTACTGTGACCTTGTACAATTTGCCACTCAAAATAGCAGCATTTCACTAGGGCTGCTTGACTGGCTGGAAGTGCTGGACTGAAGGCAGTGCTGCTCTAGGAAGGTTAACAGCTGACTGTTCCTCCTCTGGCCAGTTCGAGCCCTGTGGAAGCTGGGGAATGGATGCAGGACACATTGTGATGTTAATCCTTCACATAAAGCCATCCATTCCCTGGTCTCCCAGGGCAAGATTTCCCAAGCAACCTGAGGAGCTTCAAGGAAATGTGTTGTGTTTTACAGACCCCACTTTACCCCTAGGCCCGTACCCATAAGCATCCTTACCAAAGCTTTCCTGTTACTGTTGCAGTATTGTGTGTGTGGGCTCCACATCTTTCCTCTTAACTTCAGTGAGAGCCTTCACCTGGCTAAGGGGAGACCTTGGTTATTTAGCTGTTCACTAACAGGCAGCCAGGAGCAGTGTTTCTAGGAAAAGGGTGACCCTGCTGAATCCAGGAGCCGTTTAAGCCCTCAAGAAGGACTTTCACATTCTTCAAATTAGCTGCCACTTGACTTCTGTAGGAAGAAGAATCTTGTATTGTACATGAGCTCCCTAGAGCGCTGAGAAGGCTCAAATATTTGCAGATGCATCCACTTCAGCAGAAAGCCAGCCCCACCAGGATGCTGACTCTGAACGCAGGAGTGTGAGAGGGTGCTGCCAGACACCCAGACCTGGATGGCCTCAGGCAGCAGGAGACAGCAGATGCAGCATGCTGCTTCTGCCTGGGAGGTGGAGGAACACCTGCCTGCACTGGGTGCTTGGAGCTGCGCAATGAATTGGACTCTCATGAACAGCAACTTGATGTGTTTGTCAGAGCACAGTGTATTTATTCTAGTAGCAAAGTAATTTCATCACCTCCCCTGCCAGGGCAGGAGGAGGCAGGGGGATTAGTCTGAACTCTGATGATCATATAATAACATGGCAGCTGTATGCAGCTAATAATCCACCGGGAGGATTAGCAAACTTGAAGTTGTCTAGCCCTGCATAATGGGAAGCTAAGAACAGCAGCTTCCCTGTTCTACCTATTGCGTTTGCATTCCCTCCAGTGGAAGCATAGAACAGGATGGGACAAGGTTTTCCAGTCTGTTATGAAATGGGAATCTAATGTGTGACTAATAGAGTATTGCTAGCAAGTCTACAAAGCATTCATTCAGTCAGGAATATGGATTTACGCTTTACTATGAGAATGCATCTTAAATACCTACTGCAAAAGAGCAGATTGCGATTTCAGCAGACTAATGTTAAAACATGTCATCTGAGGCTCTCTGGGAGTAACATCTTATAGTCTGTGCATGCCGCATGTCCTGAAGTCTGGAGGCAGACTGCTCTGCTAATGCATGGAGAATACCACTGAACTCTTCCCAGCTTCGCTGGCATAATTCATATGCAACTGGCAAAAGAGCCAGTACAAAGCATAGGACAGTAAGATGCCAAAGAGTAGACTTAGCAACTGGAGCTGCTATGTTATTTACCCGCCTCTCTCTCCCACCACACTCTGAGGACAACGCTGAGTGCTAGTTAGCTCAAGGTTTTTTTTCCCTGGGGCAAGCGCTTTTAACTACAGACCAGAATCAGACAGAGTAGGAAGGCAGTTTCAGAGCTTGTATCAATTTACTAATGCAAAACTAGAGTAACCAGCTCTGTCAGAGCCTGGAAAATACAGAGCTGTGACTCCTCATCCTCCGCCCTGGTGCCCTTCTGCAGTGGCAGAAGCAATGAGTAACAGCCTGCCTGTGCTGTGGGCTGCCCCTGCTCAGCTGGCTCAGCCACTGATGGAGCTCCCGTGATGGCTCATACTGCCTCCTCCCATGTCGCAGGGCAGAGAGAGCAGCATAGGAAATGCTGTGCTGGGGCTTGTACTGTGCAACTTTTCTCTTCCGCTCCAGTAGAGAATTCCAGTGGAACACTGGAGTGCACAAAGGATGAAAGCTTCAGCATAATGTGCCCCTGCCAACACTTGGCAGGGCTGCAGGGCCCTTCTTGCTCTTGCAGTGCAAACAGGCACTACCACTCACAATAAGATAGTAGCAAAATACTAGTTTCCACCAATAGCTTCTTCCACTATTTCCTCCCAGTTGCAACTGGTGCTGCTGAGAGTCCATGGGAAAAATCTCTAGTATTGACAAGGCTTCTGCATGCAAATGAATGCTACATAAATAACCCCCATCTTCCCTCAGTTCCTAGGTTGTGTACTCCATGCACTAGAATTCTCTTCAAAGACCTCCCAGTTCATTCTTTATGCTCTAATTAAGGATCAGTGCCAATTAACTATCTTCAATAGAGGAGCATCTTCCGCTCAGCAGCCAGGAAGTGTCTGAATAAGATCCTGCTGTACAATACGCACATGAAAAGGGGAGCCCTCCCTTTTTGGAAAGGGCTTCCAAGATTAAAAACCCAGTATAGAATACAGGATGCCTACTTTAAAAATATTGTGTGATAAGATTAACTGATGGCATCCATGAATGCAGAGTGGTTTCTTATATGCTTCACGTAGCACTCGAGCATCCTATTGCGCTGCCAAGACTGAGCTAGATACCATCGTGGCAATAGCAGGTGTGAAAACAGAACACAACACTTTCTAGAAACCGCTATTAAAATACTGTCTGCTTTTTCTTGCAGGGGTGTTATCCAGTCAAAGATCAGCAGAAGTGCAGTGTCAAATCTGACGCTAAATATCGATTCAGCTAAAAAACTACCAGTAGTTACACCAGCATCTAAACTGCTCCAGTAGCCCTCACCTACTGCTTTTTCTTCCTATAGATGTTCACCTGTTCCATAAATAACCAGGCAATTTAGATAGCTGCTGCACTGCGTTCTGAGCAAGAGCTGTGCTAATAGTCTGAGCAGGCAAAGGCAGGGGAATGTCATTTCTGAGCTTGGCTGGAGATGAATACATCAGCTCCCCAGCCAGTTACAGGCTAAGTTTAAAAAGTGCTATTCTAAATGAAAATTAGATGGTTAAACACTGTGGGGGGAGGGGGGAAATAGGATAATCCCCTCAAAGCTTTAAATGGAAGATTCTCAAACCTGCTTTAGCTGATGTGAGACATACGAACAGCCTCAGAATTAAGACCCCTGCAAAACTTCAGCCAGGTACAACAGCTGCAGTGCCTTTTGGGGTAGATAAACTTGAACTCGTTATACACGAAGCAGATGTAAGCTAGCCACCCCCCTAATCGTAGCTAAATCTGGTGACCATTCATAAGCTGTCCTGAGGAATAAAGGGTTAGGGGAGGATGAGTGCAGACTGGATGATGAGAAACAGGAACTGTAAAACTGTATTGGAGGATGGGAGAAAGCAGCAAATTATTCCTTGAGCAGCAGGATCCATGAAGTCTAGTCTGATGGGATTTACATTCGTAACATCTGCCAGGCCACTGAAATCTCAATACATAACAACATAATATATCTGAAACTGTCAATGAATTCAAGTGCTTTTGTGGAGCAGATTGTATATATCTCATTTTTCACACACACAAGACCCCAAACAGGCTGAATAAATCGCTTGGGTTCCAGGAGAATCCCCATACCTGCTCAGCAAAGACTAGGGTTTTATGTTTGAGTTTTGCTAACTGATACCTTTGCAAAGAGCCAGGGATGAGTCTATACTAAGATGCTGTGGAAATTTCTGGAGAAGCTTGTTACGATCCTGATTGCACTGAAATTTGAGCTCCAGATAGGAAGTGGGGATGCAGAACAGCACACTGCAACCAAGTCATTCCAGTGAACGTAACCTTTTATTCCACATGGGGTTCAGCTCTTTTGAACTTACCCTAATCCTTCTCATGGCTGCCACAATCTCCACACGGCTGTTGGGCCTGGGTACATCCAAGCTACCGATGTACTGAAAGACAGAACAGTGAGATGTCTGTAAAGCAATGCCCAAATTACTGGTGTAGGCTTCTTCAAAACAAACAGCATCTCTCATTAATTTAGTTCCTGCTTGGTTAGACTCTCTCTGATGCAGGACACGATAGGAGTATCTGTTTTGGATAATATTGTAAGTCAGGGAGAAGTTAATGGATTTGTAACATTGGGTGTGAGCCTCTGACCTCATTCAGATTCTGGGTGCACCTTTTCCAGTGCTTTGCAGGGTAATGCCTGTTGCTAATCAAGTCACGGTCTGAAAATGGGACTGTCCATCCTTTCTCACTCCTCACTACACCTGCTTTTAAAAGACTCAAAGCTAAAAGCACACAAGAGTTGGAAAATTGCCAGGATGTGCAACAACTAACTTTCCCAGAAAAGGCTCGTGATTCTGCCCTAACTTTTCAGCTTGGACCATCTTCCCTCAGGACATCACTGCGCCTGCTTGGTTGGATCAGCTCAGCTGCCTGCAGAATCCTGTTAAACCCACTCAAATCTGCATCCTACACCAGCTGTTTTTAACGATGCTTAGGGGAGCTGCAGTCCTAAACGAGATGCCTGGCTGAGCTGAGCTAGCGGCTGCCCTTGGCATCGGGTGCCTGCATTTCGGTGTAAGCACCAGTCCTGGGGGGGCTGAGACGCGGGCAGACAGCAGGTTCCCAGCACCTCCGCCTCCGCCGCTTTACCACACCTACAGCTTTCTGCGGATCACTTGACTGTTCTCTTGCATGCAATGGCAATGTGCTGCTGACGCCACACGCGTTGTTAGGGAAGACCTGCAAGCAGACAGCTTCCCACTGCTGCCGTCTCTCCCTCCCGTGTGCTGTTCCCTGAGCTGCCTGTACTCTCCCCTTACACCGGGTTGTAACGCTTGTGTGCCAAAGCAGACTCTGGTTGTGCACCTGTTGGCAGGAAGCAGCTGCTGCAACATGGTGGTACCTGTGGTAGCACACGTGGCACAGATGTACAGGAGTGTTGCCCGTGCTGCTGCCAAGCAGAGGAGGCACAAAACTGCCAGCTCAGCCTTGGGAATGAGGAAAATATGCAGCATCCTGGGCAAAGACAGTGAATGTTGTAAAGTGGCGTGGCTCACAGCTCTGAGGAAAGACTTGCATGTCAAGGGCATGTTGGCGAGGGCAAGAAAAATACCATCTGAGTGAGAGGGCGAGCAGCCCAGTGAGAAATGCCAGTGCCCTGCCAACATGGGCTATACCGGGTGCGGTCCTGGGCCCGCGGCTCTGGCAGCTGAGGGCAGGATGCCGGACTCAGCGCTGGCGCCTTCCCAGCAGGGTCCGTCAGCTCCCCCAGTGTCACACAGCCCATCTCTGCACAGTGTCACAGGCAGGTTATTGGGGCTGCATGTGCACTGGGCAGCTTACAAAGCTTAGTCACCCTCCCAAGAGCATTTGGTTCATGAATTGCATGTGCTTTTTGAGTGTGTGGTTTCAAGTTGTGGGATTTTTCTTGGAAGTTGTTCCCCTGTAGAGAGGGGAGGAGGAGAAGGGGCAGCTAAACAGAGTGATAATTAATATACATATGGACGGAGACAAAATAATTCCCCCAGTGCAGCCCCATAGCTATCGCTGTTACTGACATAGTTCTGGTTTTATTTCTCTACTGTAATGCTAGCAATGGGTTTTATTGTGAAAAACTACTTAACAGGGCTTTCAGAGATGAGTTCTCCTGTCTCACTATTTACTGCTTTTTTGCCTGCTTTGAAATAAACACCGCAAGCAATCTGAAAGGTCATCTAGCTTTTCTGATGCTTCTGTGAATGCCTTTGCAAAATGGCATTTTTAAGAGCAGTTAAGTTCAGCTATAGCCTTTGGTAAACCACAGGAGAGTCAGATTGCTCAGACCACAAAAGCTTGAGGGCAGCAGGGGAGGGAGCGACAGAGCCAGGATTCCCCTCCGCCCTCGTGGTGAGGGCATTATCTGTATCGCTCCCGATCTGCGGTCTCTTTGGTTTGCAGGCATCTCCTTCCCCGCTCTGTGGTGGCTGTCAAGTACAGTCACAGGTAATCCAGATTAATTCAGTCCAGCCGGCTGGCCTTTTGTCTGCAAACAAGAGCTGCAGTGGGGAACAGGCCATGCTACCAAAGATAAATTGATAGGTGTGGGCAAGAGGAGAGCTGGTGACTGCCAAGCCAGAAGATATTCTCCCAAGCTCCCTGCTTCGGCCTTGCTGCAGAGTCTGGGTACTCATGCTCCCACGCAGAGCCCTGCCAGCTCATGAAGCTCTGCACAAACAGCCACTTTTCCACAAGCAGCTCCCAGTATTGACCTCCTGAAGTTTGTCCCTGAAGATTATAGGGCAAGTAAGACAGCTTGGTATGTGGAGATTAGAGACCAAATGTGGTCAGTCAGATTGCCTGGTGCGAGACACCTGGCAGCCAGTTACAGCCTTGTCATTGTCAGAGTTGCAGCTGACTGATGTGCCCACAATGAGCATCCAAATTGCAAGAGACAGACTTTACAGCAGAGCCAAGCAAGCATGTTACTAAGGTAATGCAAACCCCATCTCAGACCCACACATCTTAACAGCATGTTATCCACTCTCTGAATAGCTCTGGATGACTGAAGCTGTCAATCTGAAGAAGCCGGTTTCACTCAGTTAAAGGTGTAATTGCTTCAAAACCTTTAAAAAAGTCAAAATAAGGATTTTTCTTCTCAGTACAGTCTGCGGCACAGCAAATGTTAATGTAAAAAAAAATTATTTTTTTTCTCCCCTAAGAAAGAGATTTTTTAAAATATGTGATTAACTGACTATTCAGATCCATCCTATATCCTGCTTAAGTCTTACAGCTCTTTCAGCAGGAAAAACAGAATGTACAAAATCCACATTTCAAAGCTTAATTTGAATATATGTGCCCCTTCTTTCCAGCTCAGGAGACAGCAGGCGTGAATTCCATTTCTAATCTGTTAGGCCACCTGCAAAGAGGGGAAGGGAAACCTAGAGTTGCTCCAGCAAAATGCAATTCTTCTTGTCAGCTGAATTATGAACCCATTCCCTGTGCTGTCTACAGAATGTCAATTCCAATGGAGTCACTTTCTGAGAGTGATGCTGCGCTCACTGCCAGACTGTTCTTCATGATCAATATGAAATTTCTGACAATACCAGTGTTTTTTTCTGATACCTGAAGGGCGCATGCATTTCAACGAAGGCCTTGCCTGCTCAGCTTTCCACGCAGGGAACAGGTCAGATGGAACAAGGCACTTAAGACGGTTTGTAAGCAGCAGGTAACAGCCTGCTGGTTTCCGGGGGGGGCCATGACAGGAGCGGGGTCTTGCCCGACTGGGGACAGGACAGGGGACGGGACAGGCAGCAGATGGAGCAAGGACACGCGTGTGCACCTGCACAGGCAGCATCCCTGGCACTGTCCAGAGGGGTCTTTCCAGATCAGTTCTCAGACGAAGCGTGCAAGGCAGCTTCTGAGGATTAAACAGCTGAAAACACCACTAGGAGAAGAACAGGAACCTGTTTGATTGTGATAATTAAGTGCGAGGCTTTCATAATTTGTTGGTGTTTTCTTTAGACTCCCTTAGGTCCGACGCGCAGTTGCACGGGCTGGGGGCGCCTCCAGAGCTACAGAAGCCCACGGCGGCCAGGGCTGGAGGGGCACAGCGAGCCTGGTGCCCACCACATGCCCCAGCAGCGGCTGCTGCCGGCCCAGGACCCCCAGCCCGCGGGGACCCCGCGCCGGCCTGCGCCAGGCGAGGGCAAGGGGGCCCAGCGCGGCGGGGGGCGCCTGCCCGGGGCACCACGGCCTCTGCCGGAGCCCCCCGCCGGAGCCGAGAAGGGGCTGGGGGCTCTGCCCGGGGCTGGGGGGGCCCGCCGGGCCCGCCGCCGCCGCCCGGGGCTGGGGGAGCGCGGCCGGGGCTCACCTTGGCCTGGAAGTGGATGCCGTGCTGGAAGGCCTCCTCGTTGTGCAGCGGGACGCGGGAGTCGCAGCCATCGTCCACCAGGTTGTACCGGTTCTTCACCGGCATGGCGGCGGGCGGGCGGCCGCCTCAGGCCGCGGCCCCGCCGGGCATCCCCGCCGGCAGCACCCGGCCGCGGGGCGGGCGGCGCGGGGCCGGGATGCGGGGCTGCGGGCGCCCGAGCGCGGCCGCGTTTTGAATGAGCGTCCGCGGGTGCGAGCGGGGCCCCGGCCCCGGCGCGGCGCCATTGGCCCGAAGTTCCCTCATGTGATGCGGAGGGCGGTGGGAGCCCGCCCCGCCCCGCCCGGCCGCGCCGCCGGCCCCGGTGCCGGCTAGGGCTCCGCCTCGGTGCGGGGGTCCGCGCACCGGAGCCGCGGGCCGGGCGCACCTCGGCTGCGGCAGCCCGAGCTGGGCGGCGGGGTGGCCGCCGAGCGCCGGCCCCGGCCCGGCGAAGTGCTGCCCTGCAGCCTCGCCGTGCGCGGCAGTGAGGCACCGGCGGCGCCCGGCACAAGGCGGGGCCGGCCCGGCCTGGCGGTCCGTTTTCGCACGGAGGAGCGGTAACACCGTGTCGTGACCCCCGCGGGCACGGGACCGCCAGGCCCCTGCTCTGGCTGTGGCTGTGTGGCCAGGAGGCGTCCCCGGTGGCGTGGCCGGGCTCGCCAGCGGCAGCTCCCCGCGGCCCGGCTCCCCGGTGAGGTCGCGTCTGAACCGAGTGGCTTTTTTGGGCGGTGTAAGTGAGGCCGTGTCACGGCAGCAGCGCCCTAGCCGTTTCCCGTGTTAGAACTGCTAACAAGGCGGTGTGCACAGTGACCTGGGATCTCACTGCAGCTCCGGCGCGAGGGTGGTCCACAAAAACCATTGTGTCTGAGCAGCGTTAGCGTGATGTACAGCTCTGTTAGTCATTAGCCCGTGACCTCTGTCAGGAGCCTGTCACACAGCTGATGCCCACTGACCGACTCAGCACCCTGTCAGGGCTTTTGGCCCTCTGTGTGCTCAGGGTGTCCTTTTCCCCCTGGTTGAGCCCCTGTGGATGCCACTCGGGGATGCCCGACGTGCCTGAGCGTGCCGATGTTCTCAGCAGGCACTGGCACGGGGAAGGGGTGAGGTACACGCACGGCTGCAATGGCAAGGCCCAGTGCTTGTCTTCCAACTGTTCGTGCAGCCATGCTCTTTGCTGTTTACAGGAGTGATCAGAAATGTGAATTGTGTAGAATCCAAGGGGTAGAGGTTTATGTGTGCTCCAAGTGATCTCATCTGGGCTCCCTCCAATAATTTTTGAGTGATCGATTGTGATTTTTTGTCATACAGATAATCCCGCAGCTGGATTTTTGAACGTTGTTGGACAGGACCCTTTATGTGACTTTCACATCAGCAAGACAAAATTTTGGCCACAGGTGGACAGTGCACAACTCCCTGTCTCCATCTCAGGAGCGTAATCGTCCTGAGTTTCTTGGCATCTCAGAGTACTTGTAAGTCAGTGGGAGATGGGCAAGAGCCAAAAATCCAGAAACATGTAATTAAGAGAGGGAGAAAAAATCCCAGAGAATTAATATTGGTTCACTGACTGCGACCCTACATGTTCAAGTATTTTGTGGTATTAGCAGCTCATTCTGGCACTTATGCTGGGATGGGTTCTGTGGTCAGCCTCCTGTCTTTGCCAAGTTTTTCTGTTTCCAGGCAGGCTTCCTTTTTTTTCTTCCAAGTTATAACTTTGCATTACCTTCCTATTTAAATATTCACATATTTATGCTAATCCCTCTTTTATACAGCATAACTCAAAATGGGTTTTGTTTCAGTTATGTAAATCCACCTATTTGTTTCTGTCCAATATGCTGCTCTAGATACACATCTCACCTGCACATTCACCAGTTTAGTTCTTTGTTGGGGATCTTTTGTGTGGTCTTTATGCTGTTTTTTCGTGTGTACTTAGAACATTTCATGGCACCTTTTACCTTGTACGAATCTCTATTTAAAAAATACCTGTTGACCTGAATTAATAACCTAGATTTTGTGTGCAAATGTCCTTGAACTGATTGAGCAAGATTCAGGCTTCTGGTTCTCCTAAGCCCAAAGAGGAGGAGATGCCACCCAGTCAGCCTATGCTTGTGCTTCCTTTGATGCTAATGCCAGCAAAGCTCAACTAGTAAGGGAAAAAACCCTAACACAGCCACTACTGGTGAGTCTCTGCATCGATTCTGCAATACTGTGTTTTAACTGAGGCATGCATGAACCTGTCATTGTGCTGGGCTGCTGACAATTTCTCCTCATTACCCTCCCGTTGCCACAAGAGCATTCCTATATAAGTGGGAGCATCTGGACTTCACTTGGGATAGTTACATTTTTAAATCTGATAGAAAGAACAGGATGAAATAACAAGAATGGTCTCTTTATTTCTGTTCTGGTGCTCTCCAGTATCCCGCAGCTTATAAAATCCTTTGGGTAGGGGGCAAGAAACATCTCATGGGAACCCTGAGAAAAATAAGGCATCTGTGATTTAATAAAGCTTGCAGTGCCAGACTCTGTTAGATCACAATTGAATGGAGGTGTTTAATATTCCATGTTCATTAACTTCTGTGAACTTTTCATAGGGCTTAGCTCTTCTAAGGCTAATGGTTTGGATCTGTGTTTGAGAATTGAGTTTGAGGGCTGCTAAACTTAAAAAGCTGTTAACTTTCTAGGCTGTTTTTTGGGCAAATAAAATTCTTTGACTCCATTGAAGGTAAGAAAGCTATATGCCTTTTCTTCTGGATAATAAAACTGCGCAAATATGTGGAATTAAACAGTTACACAGTGCATCGTCATGGATTTAGTATAAACAAACCCCTACTAGCATTACTCCTTCTTGACGTGAACAGTTAGCCAAACTTCATAGTGGGTGTTTGCATCAGATGGAGGTACTGAGCTAGTTATTCCTTTGATGTGCAAAGCACATAGAAAGTCCCATTTCTCTGAACACAGTAGGAGTGAAGCACCAAAGACAGCTTCTTGGCTCAGAGCTTTAAGTGTTTTTGCAGAGAACAGGTTTGTATCAGCTTTCTTTTTCAGGCAGAGGCAGCAAGATTTCTTTCCTTCCCTTTCTGTCACAGGGATGCACATTTCTGTCTGCATTGACATTTACTCTGCATGTAAATCCCTCTTCCTATATAGCTTCGGTTTTTGAAGGGACCTCAAATGTGGTGTACATCAGGTAGTGGGTATTACGTGCAGGGTGTTCTTTAATTGTTTTGTCAGTTGTTTGCAGGGAAGGTATAGCTGTTGCTCCTGCCTGATCCTGTCAGGTGTCTTCCAAACCAACTTTCACAACTCAAGAGTCACAGAGGCAATGCATGCTTCTCAAAGGAGAACTGGTCTTGATGCCAAGAATTTTTCCTCCCTTTTCCTAACCATTTTAACACTTATTTCTGCACAGCAGAGCTGCAAAGATTTTAAATGATAAAGATGCGACGTATCAAGAACAACCAGACAGACATCCAGTAATGGCAGACAAAACCTCCGTTACAGGAAATCACTTCCAAATCATACTTGTAAGATCTGAGGGGTCTGTGCATGTTTACTATCTTAGCAGATCTGGTTTTGTTGTGCAACTTTATCAACAATATTAATACTAATTTGTGCTGGTGCAATTTTTAGGGTGAAGTCTCCAGTGTACTATCATGCCAGCAGTACCACTGCAGTGTGCCAGTGGACATCCTTTTGAGATTTAGCGGTTGAATTCACTTACCATTCTTCAGGAGATGTGCATTTTCTTGAAAGCAGCACATTTCTGTATACATTTAATAAAGTGGCAGAATGAAGCAAAGTATGCCTAATTCATAGTTACTGAAAAACAGCAGTTACTCCTGTAAAGTTTCAACAGTTAAGACCAAAGAGACTTAACTGACTTACTGATGGCTTTATAGGACAGAGGGATGAATACTGGTGAATCATATGGGGTATGCATCAAAGCAATAAATCCTTTCTCTAATTTCAATGACTTTGAATTTTATCTCAGTTATATAGAATAGTTGTTTAAGAGTTTGGGAGGTTTTTTTAATGCATGATACTAACAATCAGCTTCTGTCCCCTCCTCCTACAGAACTGGATGAGCTGCTGTGGAGGAAGGGGAGGACAGCATGTTAGTGGAGGCAGAAAATTGTATATTGCAGTTGGATTTCCAGAATTTCAGACATACTCTGCTTCCCTTACAATTGCTTTCTTCACTCAGGGAAGCAAAATTAAACAGTATTACTACAAAGCAAAATGTCGCCTTTTCTTGATATCTTAAGACAGTCAGTGTTACGACACTGACTTAGCGGGGAACAGTGTGTCAGGAGTTTTCCACAACTTCATGAAACTGTAATACAAAGTTACTATAAGGTCAGAAGGTTATGTGTGTGTGTCCATGTCCCCATTCTAGCAAGCTGTGCTCTCCCCTAGTGAAAAAAAGATCTGGAAGCAAAGGGAGGTAAAGATTTATATTCCCCACTATGTAACTGCCCAACCTTCATTTAAATGAATTGATCTTGAGCTTCTATTTAACAGAAAAAATGGGGAGAAATCAGAAGCCCTAAACATTGCCAAATCTGAAATTTTCTGTGTAGGTAAACTATCAAAATACAGATGGATAAAGTAGTTCAGAAATGTGTTTTGACCTGCAGTTCCTCTTGTTTGCTTCACATCAGGTAACCATCACTCAAGATCATGAGGTGATAAACTAATATCTTAGTTTAACCAGGTAAGCCTGGGGGCATCAAGCATGTCCTATAAATGCTGCTGTATGATGACATACAGAGGCAAGAATAGATACATTAGGTACTGTTCACGGAAATTGTGTGATGTTGCTCTCTGTTGTATTGAGGATTTGACGAAAACAGAAAACTCCCAAGCAAAAGCTGTCACATGACGTGAACTCAGACATGCCATGTGGAACTGTCATTGTTTCAGACCCCTCAGCCTCATATGGGTCTGCTTGGTTGGATGATTAGACTGTTGCTTAAGAAGAAATGGAAGCTTCATGTCTTGAAGGCTCAGCTTAGCATTGTGGCCAGGCAATCTGCCCATTAGAATTGCAAGCCTCTTTCATGCATGGCCAGTTCCAAAGTTCTGTGCAGCAGGATTCAGGAATGAAAAATGTCATCTACAATTATGCATATTTTCATCATCTTCTATCATGCAAATCCCCTCACCCCAAGTGTGCAGCAAATGTTTTGTTTGCATATGTAGGTCAACTACAAATCTTCAGTGGTCTAACATAAACATTGGAAGCATAGGTTGATGTATACAGATTTAAACCCAGTCTGAAGCATACCACCACCACTGACATTTTCCAAGTGCAGTCTCTTTACTAGATATGTTTTCTTCTGATTTTTCATTTTATAAAGCATTGCTTGCTTATTGATTTGTGAAGGTACAACTGACAGAAGATGCTATCATTGAAAAGGAATTATTAACTTCAGACATGGATGGATAGTTCTTAATAAGTAACTTTTTTTTTTTATTATAATAGCTTCAGGAATGAGTTCTTTCTCAAAATGGTACATTAAAGTATTTCAGCAAATAATTGTTATTTTGCCATGCTACTTAGTGTTTTCCTTGTCTTGGCTATCTTTAAAAAAGAAAAATATAGAAAAGAATACATTTATTGTCTTTATGATGCTAGGTAAAAGAAAATTTGATGCAGACTCAGTAACCAAAAAGCTTACTAGAAGAAATTAAATTTATTATTTAAGAAAAATGTTACTTATTTAACCCATCAGCTTGATGTGTTTGCACGTCTAACTCATGGATTCTGTATACCACAAGTTGGCAGTACAGTTCACCTCAGTATGAGTTACTTGGATCAGCACGGTATCATGATGTGAAGCTCTCACTGTTCAGTTCACTGTCTGGGAAAGTGTAATTCTTAGAATTAGGTTTTCAGTGAGAATATCCCTGCAAATACATGCAGAGCACCTGTTAGCACAGTTCAGGGAAACAAGCTGATCTCTGGAGTGATACGCCGTATGTTATGCATCAGTGGTCTGCATCTGTAAAATTGCTTTATTAACAGACTGATCCTTGGATCTGACAGTTACCTAGGCACATCATGGGAAGGTGTGTATTTGCACACACAAACGTCAGGTTAACCATGTCATGGTATAAGGACCCAGTAACTTACAATTTAGGTTAAATGAGAGTGAACTTGTTGGCTTAAGAGATGTACATATCTGTACAAATACGGTGCTATCAAACAGTATCCTTCCCCATTCCCATAAAATTAGACTAGCAACTCTGTTATGTTTGATATCCTGATTTTAACTGATGAAAGTACAGGGGCATTACATTAGCAGTCAGATCAGGGCTCTTACAAGGCCAAAATACTGTGAGGTTGAAATTGAAACATCTCTTGAAGGTATGTGATACTGTACCGATAAATGTACATGTATAACAATACTCTTCCAAATTCCCTCCTGTGTAAGAAAACACACTTTGTTCTGTCCTGCCTACAAATACCATCACCACTGTGACCCTGGAAGATGATTCAGAAAAAAAAATTAATCGATATTTTTCCCAGCACTTAACAGATGTACAGTTCTCCTAGATAGAATACACATTCTTGTTCACTTAATGTCACAAGATAGTAACAATTTGATCTTACCAACAATTCCCTCTGAGCAAGGGTCTGGGGAAATAAGCTTGTGTTTGAGAACACACAGTAACTTTACATTTGCCCTCTTCACAGGGGACAGATGATCTAAAGTTTCATATTTCTCTCCTGCTGCTAGATCCAGTTTGCAGCATTCAGTGGGATACACTCTCCTTCTACATTACCTTGCTACCTTATTACTACTCAACCTATACTTTACTTCTCTACCTTGCAGTACCTGAACACCATGCACAGCCTGACTTCATGCTGAACACTACAGACCATCTCTGTTTATCTCAACATGAAATGAAGGTTTTATCCTTACAATACAGTATAAACCAGATATCTGATATATTACAGTTTCTCTGGTAGAGTAACAACTAGTATATTATTAGCCTGTAAGAAATGTGGATATATCATAATTAGATATAAAAATATTTTCCCTTTGCAATCATTTTGTTTGGTATTTCCTGTGCTCCAAAGCCTGTTAGTGCCATGGCCCATCTTAACTATTTCATTACTTCAGCACTGCTGACAACAGATCATCCTTGCTGGAATTACAGACCCGTCTGAGATCCTGCTGGCACAGGGGAATGCTCCCAAGTTTTTAATAAAAGAATTGTCACAGCTATACCAAAAAAAAAAAAAAAAAGGTACATCACTTAATAGCAATCTGAGAACCACCAAGAGCAAACTACATGACCTCAGCTTTCCTGGTCACTTCACATTGTAAGACACAGCACTGTAATTAATTACTTAATTAATTTTGTTTCTTCATTGCCCACAAAAGTATATGGCAGAAGATAGGGGACGCACTGAAAAAATATTTGTAGTGTTAGGATTGCAGGTGAAGCTCTAGTTTGCTGTTGAAATAAGACAGTATCTTGGTGATTAAACTTTCTTCTTCATAAACAACTGCTGACTTCTGGAAAAGGGTCCACACGTTTGGGACCACAGTTACGGGCACATTGTGTCTCATGTCTTGGTTTCTATAAAACACCAGGGAGCATGTGAGGTGAGAATGAGAGATTAATCCAGATGTTCCTGAAACCTGATCTAGCAGGGTGAAAGATACATTCGTATCTCCTCCTGGTCTGAGGAGTTCCACAGTCTGGCACTTAATCTTGATGTAACCTTTTAATTTTAACATGCAGCTAACAGGAAGTGCCAAATGTTGCTGCATTCATTTAAATTTTGCTTTCATTCCAATGTTTTCTTCCGATGTCCCGTTTCAGTCCTGCTCTATGCCAGGCGCACGACCCTAGTGACAGCTCCTTCACACAGAATTCTGATTATCCCTGCCTTCCCCCGCCCCTTCCCCCGCCCCTTCCCCCGCCAGGCCGCATTTCCCAGGGCGCAGCGCCACCGCGCTGCCGCCGCTTCCCCATCCCGCTCCGCGGGCCTGCCCTGCAGGTAGCGCCCCGATTTTAACTGATACCGATGCGAGAAAATACAGTGAGAAACCTAAAACTCTACCGGCAGGAGCTGCACAGATAACAGGAACCATCACCAGGCAGGCAGGGGCCTCACTGCCTGGAGAGAAGGTCTGGGGCTCGGCCTGCTTAGCACTTCAGAAGGGACAGTTAGTACAGATGTTGGTGAGCTCCACAAGAACGTAAATCAGTACCCTTCTGACAAGGACGTGCTAATTGCTAAAAGAAAAACTACTGAAGTGATAAGACTCAAGGACACTAGGATAAAATAATTGTGGTAGTGCGAGATCATGTCCTACTCAAGTGGCCCCCCCGAAGAGAGTGAATCCCCTGCTCTGGGAGCATGCCCAGTTAATTAATGAACTGTTCTTTAAATTGAAGGAAGAAAGTAACCAGTAATTAGTTAGTAGGTGTAGACTTTGGGCAGAACTAACCAACTTGACTGTATAAATATGTACTGTGAGTACAACTCAGTGTGCAAGATAGGAGCCATCCCCCTTGCACCTGGCGCCGCAACGAACGTATCTGCTTTATAACTTACTGAGTTTAATTCCACACATCAATACTGGGAGGGATTCAGCTATCTGCATTGTAAAGCAGTTTTTGTATTTTCTTGCTGTGTGTTTGACTCACTGCGCGCCCATTCCCCGCGGCTTTTGATTATAAATAATTCAATAAAATACAGAAACCAATCAAAGCATACAGCAGGCACCAGTCCAGGGCACTAAGCCGGTCATGACTGGACGAGGGTGAGGAAACTCAAGCGGCGCCGGTCCGAAGCAGAGCAGCAAGGTTTCGTCCCGGCCTAACGGCGGCAGGACCCCCACCTCACAGGAAAATCACCACGCCACACGAAAAAAAATGGATTTAATTTCTAAACCGCGCGGGCGGGGGCAGCGGTAGCAAAGTCAGCGGCCCTCAGGCGCGGCGAGAGCCGCACGCCCGCCCCTAGGCGGAGACCGCCACCCGCGGCCGCGACTTCCCGCCCAGCGCCGCCCGCTTCCAAGATGGCCGCCGCGCCCCACCCCGAGCCTGTTCTGAAATGGCCTCCCCGGAAGTAGGCCGGCGGCCCTGCCCGCTCCCAAAATGGCCGAGGCGGCCGCAGCGCGTCATTACCGGCGGGGCGGAGCGAGGCGTGTCACCGCCTCACGGCGATTGGCCCCTCGCGCGGCCCGTCCGCCGGCTCCGCTCTCATGGCAACGGGCGGGGAGCGGGGGTGGCGGTCGGGCCGAGGCAGCGCGCCGCGGGATGGAGCCGGCCGGGGCCCCGCCGCAGGGTTGCGGCCCTGCCCGGGAGGCGGAGGAGCCCCCGGGGTCCCCGGCCCTCCCCCCTGAGGAGCTGCAGGGCGGCCAGCCAGCCAGGCAGTCCCCGGGAGAAGAGGTGCTGCCCGCCGCGGCCGGCCGGGAGCGGGGCTGCCGAGGGGCCGGTCCGCAGGGTCCGCCGGGGCGGGCGGCGCGGGGCAGGGGGCGGCGGGCGCCGGGCCGGCGCGGCGGGGAGGAAGGGGTCCGGGCCGCCCGGCGGCCCCGCGTCACGGTGGACAGCTCCAAGGCCAAGACCTCGCTGGAGGCGCTGAAGATCAGCCTGCGGCAGCTGCGCTGGAGGGAGGTGAGCGTCCGCCCGGCCCGCGGGAGGCTGCCGGGGCCGCCCTCCCCTTCCCCGCCTGCCCCTGGCTGCGGCAGGGCCCCGGCCCTGCCCTCCGCTCCGCCCGCGGCGCCGCCGCCGGGGCAGCCCGCCCCCCCCGTGCCGTGGGCTCTGCCGCGGCCAGGCGCCTCTGCTCCTCCTCCGCCTCCCCGGCCGGGCAGGAGCAAGCTGCTGGGGCCCGGCTGGTGTCACCCGGGCCCGGGGCTTCTCTAATTCAGTGTCACCTCTGGAGGCTGATGTGATTCATGATCAAGATTGCCATCGCCAGTTACGCAAGCCAAAATGGGGGTAATCGGATGTTACGGTTTAAAGCTTGAACTGATCATTGGAAAGGGCTAGAAAGAAACCTGCCCCTCTGCATAAATGTGTGGCGTGTTGTGTCCCTTTCCGTTTCTTTCCTTTCACCCTTCCCGCACAATACGCATACGGAAATCAGGCTCGTGAGCGTGGAGGGAAAGGTATAACCTGCCAGATCAGCTGGCTAATCCATGGCAAAGCCTCCGCATCGCGGATTATCCTGGAGACGTGTCAAAGAGCACTGCATATGAATGAAATATTAAACCTCCTAATAACACATACATAACAGGCTTTAGCCTTCTAAATTATTGCATGTAGAGAAGACAGGCTTTTTTTCCCCCCCTACAGCTTGAGTCATGTGTTCTTTTTGTGATGTGTGAATTCAGTGTCTGCCTGTCAGTGGCGAGCTGGGGTGATGACAGTACAGGAGCTGGCACAAAACTGATGCTTTTGAACTCCTTAAAATTCTGAAGAGATTTTTAATGTATATCTTACTATAGATGCTAAATCATACCCAAATTGTAAAGATTTTCTTTCCATAATAACTTTATAAATGGCTTTATAGAAGTTGAGATGGCTTGTAGGAGCCTTTTGAGGAGCTACTGTAAGAAAAAGGGTACTTGTAATTCATTTAGAAGAGGGAAGCTGGAGGGGACATAAACTGGAAGGATAAAACCTGAGGATGAGTTGTTTCTTCATGTGCAGAGCTAGGGTGCAGCTGTGTCATCTGGGCACCTGCTCCACTTAACAAAGCTGCCTCTGGGATGCCTGCTCACAAGATACAAATATTTCTGTGTACCTGAGGCTTTTTTAATGAAATTTCTATGGTCTTGGGGTAGGCAGTCTGTGTTGTGCCTAACCTCAGAGTTAAATGCTACAAATTTATTTTCTGGAGGGTTGAGTGGCAGTAAATATTACCTAAGTTTATTTGTAATGTCCTAAATACTAGTACCACAAAGACATAGATGCTTCTCGCCAGGTAGAGTAATGCTTTCTCATTCTCTGTTTTCGTAAAATTTTATTTCAAGATTTTTGTTACTTAAATCCAGTGGGAGAATATAAAAATCTCGTTGCACAAATGCTCCAGTTCTCAACTCCTGCTCTTAGAGCAAAGTAGTAAGGGAGACAGCGGAGGCGTGACATTAAAACCTGTTACGCTTACCTCTTTTAGCCCTCAGTGTTCCTGTGGAGTGTCTGTCAGCAGCCTTGCTCCATGTTCTGCTCTGTGGCATACAGAGCAAGGGGGACTTCGCACATAATTTCTTCTTACGTATTGTCAAGTTTTACGTTCAGAGTGCCTGGTACCATTCCAGTGAGTGTTTCTGAATTACTGATTTAAGTTAGCCTCACAAGTTATGTTGGTAATGAGCCATACTTACTGGTTAATTTTGTCTTTTCTGTTTCCTGAGGTTTTACTGTTTTGCGTATCTGTCTTGCACTTGGTATTCTGTCCTACAAATTGATTTGTTTCACATGCTCTTGTTCCTCTTTTGAGTATCTGCACTGTATTAATCAGCATTCTCCTTCCTGCTCTGCATCCCCCAACAGCAATTGCTTTTACTTCATCTTTTTTAGTTTACTGTCTCCCTCAATATCCCGTCTCCTCCATCCATTAGCTTGGTCAATATTTTTTCATTTAGTCTGTTGCTTCCTCTTCTGGCCACTTCATACTCTTAATAAAGAGACCTAATAAGGAATTTTGCAATGCTAGACTGTACCATCTAGGTGGCCAGCAATTCATTCCCTGTAAACAAGTCACTGTAATGTATTGCTGTATATTTTTCAGCTTATAAATAGGTTAATAAGTATGAACATGATATTTCTCAAGGAAGTGTTTTGTTTTTTTCTTTATTTCCCTCTTACCTACCCACCCCGCCCCGAAGGTGGGAAGAGTAATGAAAGGGGAACTGATATTAGCTATGATTATTAACCAGTAGTTTTTATATTGTGGAAAGTGTGAGGGTAAAAGTCTTCTAGGATGGGAGCAAGGCAGACTGTTGACTTCAAGCTAGCAGACTTTAAGTAGACACAGGGAATCAGTAGGCAAAATCTCATCTAGATTTGAAGAGGAAAATAACATTAAGAAGAGAAATCAAAGGAAAACTCTTTTATTCAAGTTACATATAATTTTGAAAGCTCTCCCTTTCAAATGTTTAGAAAAATAGCACTGAAGTATTTGTTCAAACAGCTATCGTTGGTGCCGGAGAGCCTTGGAAATAGTTGCACTGTTCCAGCAGTACCAGCAGAGGGGACACATGATGTTTCTTGTAGGATCCATAAAAATAATTTGAAAAAAATCTTAAAGTGGTAATGAGATGCACATATTGTTAATACTGATGTTTCAGGGGCTGGTATTGTACTTGTCATCCCTTGTATAATACTTTTCAAGGTGATTGTGTCTTGGGGTTTGATGTAGTATATTTGATCCTCCTTCTGCCTCACTGTTTTTTTTCCCCATTGCTGCTTTTGCTTTGTTTCTGTTTTTCTCTGTGCTTGCTGCTGGTTGTGCTGGCTTGAACGTTTTGTGGGGCAGGAGACATTATGCTAGGCTTTTTAAAGCAAGCTCCTTTTTATTGATAACTTTTTCTGTCTAATGGATACTATCATTACAGTGTCATACAGGCTTTTGGTTGGTGGGGTTTTTTTTTTGTTTGTTTGTTTTAAGTTGTATGTTCTGGAATCTCCTTGCAGTAGTTACCCTGACTTGTTGGAAGAGCTTTTTTGAGTAATAGTATGTTCCCTGATCATTTGTAGAAGTATGACATAACACACCATGTGAGTACAGAATTGTCCACATGGTAGTAGTTCATTTTAGTAAACTAACATATGGTAAATGCCATTACAAGACACAAAAAAAAACCAACCCCAAACCAAAAAAATCCCAATACTCTAAACATGGCTAATATTGATCAACAGTTTGTTCTATGGCACTGATACGTGAGGAAGAGGTGAAAGTCTGAGAGAGCATGATTTGACTATTGAGATTCTGTTATCAAAAGCAAAACACAGTAAAAAATGTGGTTTTTTTTCCAGCTGTAGGAATTTTGAGTAAATTAAATTATCAACCATGATAGTTTTGCCTGGGCAACGTGCAGGGGAGGACCTTTTAAAAAGCATTGCAGAATTTTAATGTGCATGCCAGTGAAGCAATTACTCCCATCACTAGATTGGACTATCTGATTTGGTGTGTCAGATTCTTTAAATGAACATGATATGCCAAATGAAATAATAGGCACAAATTGAGCTTGCATCCTGAGTTTATTCATCACTTAATAAATTATTTCTTCGGCTAGCTTTCAATTACTAGGAAAATGGAAGAAGCAGATGTCTTGGGCATCAAATATCCCAGCGTTAAGCGTTTCATTTGTCTCGCTGTTTAGTAGCTGCATGGAAGTGTTGAAATAGTTTGAAATTTTATGCTGGGAAAACCTGACTAGAAGACGAGTCATTTAACTTGTCATTAAACATGATGGAACAGACTGATGTGACCCATGAGACAATTTAAATTATTGGCTTCTAATCAAAAGGTAGAAATGACCTGTCAGACAAATCTGACTGTGATTAATTGTGTCAAAAAGTTGTGGAAACAATTCTGTTCTCATTGTGGCTCCTTGTTTATTTGTTCTGACAAGTGTCGCTCAAATCTAGATGAAAAAGATTTAAAATAAATTGTTTGAAGAGTTAGTGAATTGATTGCAACCTGCAAGTTGTTTGCAGTGACTGATCCGAGGACCAGGCTGAGTTTTTCTGCACAGGATGGGCCTGCTGCAGCAAGGATGGCTCCACGTTTATAGCCTCCATTCCCCGTGGCTGCGAGCATCTTGGCTTTGGCACGGGTTAGTGCAGATCTGGGGTTATTGCAGCTGACACAAGGTAGCTGAAGACAGAAGTTGTTACGAGAACAGCAGGCTGCTTCAATTGTCCAGCTTTCTCCTTTTAGTTAGTCCCCTGCAGCAGGAGCTGGGGAGGTGGCAGAAAGGCCTCTTTTATCACCATTAAGATTAATCTATATCTGCCTGGCGCTGCCAGAGGGAGCCAAAAAATCGAACTTGTTTGTTCCTTTCCAAACACTATTCTTATGTAAAAGTATATTGCAGATGGTAAAGAATCCTTCCCAGCTCATTCAGGAGGTGCATTTGATCCCTTTGTTGGATAAATCCAAATAATCTTGATTTGTCAGGAGCAGGGAAGTATGCTATCTTAATCGGTGATGCAGGGGTGCAGTGCTTCCATTTTCCAGTCCAGAGCTGCTCACTTTTCATCTGTTGTGAAATGATTTCTGCACAGTGTTTGTAAAGTGCTTTGATATCCTCTGTAGATGAAAGGTGTTATATAAATGCAAATTTCATTCCTTTCATTTCAATTTCATTTAATAAATAAATAAATTGTTCAGGTTTTAGTGGGAAGGGCACTCTGAGACCTAATGCTGCATCTGTATTCTGGATGTACCTGTGGAGAGAGGTTAAGGCCACTGATTGTCTTTCAGAGCCTAACAGAATTAATTTTCACTTGTACAGAAACAGATTTTGCAGGCTGAATAATAATGAAATAAGTGAAGAATCCACTGGCTCTGTTAAATTGGGTATCTCATCCCTATGAGTAAGGAAACAGAGGAAGGATGCATTGCTCAATTAGCATTTTAAATTAATTTTTCAAGGCTATTTACTGAGGAAACTGAAATTTTAATTAGAGTAGCAAATAAAGTAATTCACTCAAAAGCTTTATGAGACTTTTCTGTCATATTGAAAAAAAATCCAATGCTTAAAGAAACGTTTTAAAGCAAGAAAATTTACATTTCGAGTAAAGAACAAGTGGTTTCTGCAAAATACTGTGGTTCTTTCAATAAGTGAATAGTATGGAAGTTGCTGTGTAATACAATATTTATTTATTTATTACAATATTTAATACATAAATATTACAATATTTAATACAAATGTGTCCTAAAAATGCTGTGGTCAGAAATACAGCATATTTATTTGAAAAAGATGTAGCCTAATAATAGAAGAGATTCCTGTGTATATATTCTGTGTGGTATTTAAATGGTATCTACATGGAGTTGCAGATATAATGGGGTTTTTGATTGCTAAATGGGACTGTGTCTAAGAGAACAAGTGGGAAAAAGAAGAGTATCCTTTTTTACACACACACACAAAAATACTTATTATAACATGGATTACAAATGTTTGGGTTTTAACTTAGTAATTTATTTTTTTTTTTTAATCTTTGGATACTGCTAATTCATGGGGCTTTTAGTCTTATTGCTGGTAGCTTCTCGGTTTTTTTAAACCCACTTTACCACTACTAGAACCTGTTGCTATCAGTAATTAGCAGTGCTGTTTCAGAGCTCTTCAGACTGCTTAAAAAAAGGTTGATCTTTTTGCTAATAGAAAAAAAAAAAACCTATACAGTTTTCCAATTATGGTGAAACCTTGTGTGAATGGGAGAAGAGGCTGGAATACTTAACACTGTTGAAATAATTGCATTCGTTCTTAATAGCTTAAATATATATGCTCAACAAATGATTAATTGAATTGTGAGGTTTTCTGTTAATTGCAGGCTATTAGTACCAGAAAGGAATTAATACTGTATAAACTAATACATATAACTGAATATGTATAAATGAATAATAGTTATTTCACTTAAATATCTTGCTTTGAATATCCATTTTAAATTTATTGCAGCTTAGACACCAATGTAAATCAGCTTGCTCAGAAAGTGCTTTGCAGTTACAACCTACTATTAATTTACAACGATGTTACTAACTATATGTATTTCCTGAAATGAGTTACTAGCAGTAATGTTTCGTGCTGATGGGAAACTGGGAGCACATGGAGATGCCACGTGGTTGGGGGTGAAGGGCCACCATGGGTATGGGTGCAATCTGGGAGAAGGCTGTGGGTTACCAAG
Source organism: Falco punctatus (assembly GCF_963210335.1). NCBI lineage: Eukaryota > Metazoa > Chordata > Aves > Falconiformes > Falconidae > Falco > Falco punctatus. The sequence continues at coordinate 43,932,433 of NC_137589.1, forward strand.
CTGCAGAGAGGGAGTGTAAATATAGGGCATAGGACTTTGCATTAAATGGTGATCTTTTTAAGACTAGGAGTCGATTTAGTAACTGCCAGTAATGACAATTCCTCCACGACCTCTGGTGTTTTTTTTTTTTTTTCCCGTGATGGTTGATTATCATCCCTGAAACAGGGGAGAAAAAAGAAAAAAAAACAATGCAAAACACTGTCACACTTTGTTTACTTCCCAGCTGTAACACTTGCTATTGCTGTGCCTTCATGTGCCGGAATTAAGTGCTGCTTAATGAAATTTTATTCCCTGTAATAGTATTTTAAATGACAAATGAGTCATGCCTTAATTGTGGCTGATAACAAGCTTAGAGTTTCTCAGTACAGATCATGTCTCTCAGTTATTTGTTTTTAGTTTTAGAAACCTTTCCTGGTTTGTTAACATCTTGAGCTTTAGAGTCTTGAACTGATCAAAATATTCTTCGTTTTGCAACCAAAATATAGAGCATATTTTCTTTTGACAGTCAGAAGACTGTTCCTGAATGGTTTATGCTTAACATGAGCATTTAGAAAAGTAAGGAATGAATGGGTATTGCCAGATTGCTTCAAAACTTGTCTCTTGTCTCTTTTCCAGTTTCCTTTTGGCAGACGCTTGCCGTGCGATATCTATTGGCATGGGGTATCATTTCATGATAATAATATATTCTCAGGTCAAGTCAACAAGTTTCCAGGTACGTTACTTCTGTTTAGAGTTTAAACAACTGCTTTAAAAACATGATGATTTTAACTGTTTCTGTGTTTTACTGTTTTTTAATGTGAATTATCTGCCTAATCAGGTGCTAGCATTTTTAGCATATTACTGTTTCTGGTAGGTGGCTTCTGCTTAGGTGGTAAGAATATCAGAATGGGTGTCTTGAACAGTATCTGAAATGAAATTTGTTTCGGAGAGAAAGTGGTTTTGGTGAAGAAAATGCTTCGTATGTATGACTTAAGGAAAAATAAAGAGTGTTAGGCTACAATTTAAGTGACGTATGCAATTCTTGTTGGTCATCTAGCACTGATAACAGCGCTGTATCTTTGAATTTGGTTTTGATTCAAAGTGGCAAGAGTCTGTTTTGTTTCGTACTCTGGCCTGTCTCAGGGAGAAGCCCGAAGCAGAGTTCCTCAAATGGATTTTTTTAATATTGAAGAGTTCACGTCAGTCCTCATCTTATGATGACTCTTCTACTTTTTTAAGCTCCCTTTTTTCTCATTTAATCCCTGTTGAGATCTCTCTAAATAAGACCTAAGAGCTTAGGTATTGACTTACCAAAGCCCTTTACTTCAGATTTATTGCTGCTGTTGGTATGCTGTGAGAAGAACCCTCAGATATTGAACTTTATGCTTTGTTTACCCTGACTTTCTCCTGTCTGGAGGAAATTCACGTTCAGGTATTGGATGGTGTAGTTTTCTGGTGGTTTAAATCCGTGTCAGGTGAACACAGTAAGCAAGTGGCCCGCATGGTAGTCAAAACCAGAGTCCTTCAGAACTAGACCTGGCTTCCAGGAACATCGTGCTAACTTGATGCTGGGTTTTACTATATTTTTTCTTTTTCAAAAGAGATCTGGATGCTTTTCTTGGTCACTTGTGAGAGGATTCAAAGAATCTGAAAGGGTTGGTCTGCAAGAAGACTTAAAACTTTTCCATAAAAATAGCTTTTTAGTCTCATTCCCAATGGAAACAAGACTCAGCAATTGTGTGTGTGTTGCCCATTATGTCCTCCTTGTACCTTTGGAATCTTCTGGCCAAAATCAACCACACTCAATAAAGATCTGCAGTCTCAGACTGCTGCGATCCCGTAGGTTTTGTGGAAACTTGCTGACCTTGTAGGGAAGAAGCCCACAGATGATGATCTCACTGAGAAAGAAGCTGCAGCATGAACCTTGTAAGCTGTAATATCTGAAAGCGTACAAACAACTCAACAGTAACTCTGACTGCCTTAGCCCTTGCGAAAAACTTCTGCCAGAGCTCACACAGATCTGCGTGTGGCTTGGTCCAGGCATGAGATTCAAAGCTGCAGGAAAGCAGCTAAGTTTGTCTGCTCACAAAATAACTTATTCTTTCTGATGTAGTTACTTAAATGAATGCAAAGTAAACATGAAGTGGTTGATTATATTTAAAGGAAATTTTTATCTGTCCTGGAATGATAGCAGGCTAGGGCAATAATTTTGGATTAAGGTAAAGGCAGTAGTCACTATTTGATGAAAGCTTTCCCTGTATTATTCTGAGCTGTATTTTTCCTAATTATTTTTTTAATATGATACAGTAATACATACAATATGAAATAGGGCAGGAGAATGCTACAAATACTTTTGTCAGATCTTAAAAATTTTGAAAGGTTTTCAGCTTTATTGAAAGCAATGACTAGAGTGCCTTACTAGTAGGGTGAGCAATAATATCACAATTTACTTCTAGGATGAACTACAGTGCAGGTTTTTCATGACTTCTAGACACTCTCTATTCTTTTCCTAGGCATGACAGAGATGGTACGAAAAATTACACTGAGTCGGGCAGTGCGAACAATGCAAGATCTGTTTCCTCTTGAATATAATTTCTATCCTCGATCTTGGATTCTGCCAGAAGAATTTCCCCTCTTTGTGGCTGAGGTAGACTACTTTTACTCTCAGAACAGTATAACTTGTTGGATATTGTTGCCATTTGATAGTTATTTGTTGTTATTTGTTGTTAGTTCTTAGTCTTTCATACCTACCAGATTATTTAAAATCACACTTGGGTGCTTTAGATTACATGTTTTTCAATTTGCCTGAGATCAGACATAGTCTGGATGAACTGCTTTTGTTTGTTATGTTCTAGAGTAAACTTAAAAGCAATAATGCTTCTCTGCAATGCCAGAAGAGATGTCTGAAAATTAAACATGGTAGAATCATAAGCCCTTTCCTTCCATATTCCACTGAGTTTAAAAGGGCTGAGGAGGTTCCAGTACAGTGTGTGCAGTGTGGTACTTCACCATGTTCACTCTCACTGAAGTCTTTTTAGTCCGTTTGGCCTGTTCTATCCAAATCCTTCAAAAGAGCATTTTGGACTGTGCATCATTAGGTATACTCGCATCTCCCTGAATAATTGTTTGTTTGAATCTCTTGTCAGACTGTTGCTTTGTTTAAATATTCGGAATGTAATAAAATGCCATTCTTTTTCAGCTTTTTTATTTTTTTTCAAAAAAGTGATGCTGTGTGTTGGCGTTTGGTTCTGTTATTACAAATATATTTTTTAAATATTGTATGTATTTGTTTTAACCCTGTCTGACTCGCCCAGTGCTTTTTTGTATTCTCCAGTATCCTCTGCTTGGAAAAGTGAGAGAAAAAGGTATGGACTTTAATAGACTTCTATATTGTGTGTCACTTTTTAGATAATTGCCATATCCACAATCCAATTAAATTCATGAACGTCTTCTAATATATACTCTTCAAGTGTCCTGGGTCACTGCCATGGCATTGCTAGTTAACAGCAAAAATGAATAAAATCCCAACAGTACTTTAGCCTTATTGCTTTAGATGTAAGACCAATTTGTAAAAGGAGTATAAATTATCCGATCAATTTAGCAGTGACAGGTAGATAAGTGAAAATAACTTGGAAGTGAACTTTCAAAATGGTGCACTGGGGCCCCAGCAATGACTGTTTTGGGAATTGTGCCTGTCTTGGTTGCAAGGCACTGAACTGAGAGCGTGTAGCCGTGTGGTCCGTACACCAGGTTAAACGCACGGACCCGCACGCTGTCAGCAGGTGGCACTGCAAATAAATACTTTTCTCTGGTTGAGCAGTTACTGGAGTGAAAATGATTCGGTTTTTGTTCCAAGAATAACAGATGTCCGGTAGCATGCTCCTAGGAGTTTCCTTTGCATATGTTCTTCCATCTGTGTTTGAGAAAAGCATAGTTCTTGTTATCAAACATTATATTTTATGTTGTAAGAGTTTATGTTCTACTTAACACAAGTTTGTAATGTAACCCCTCCAAAACAAGAAAAAATACAAAACAAAAAATTCCAAATCCGCTGTGAACTATAAATGGTTCAGAACACTTTCATTTGCAGTTCCATGAGCTCTCAGTAGGGCCTCTCCAGTCTTTCCTGTTATTTGTTTATATATGGTTTTGTTTGCTTTAGAACCAAGGTATCCTAATGCTGCTAAAAATGCCAGTGCTCAGAGACTGAATTTTCAGCTTATTAATAAATGAGTACAATACAGCGTTGGCAGTGCCTGCATGTTAGACATACCTGTATAGGACCTGGCATATACTTGAATATGAGTGCCATCTGTACATTTACCTGAGCAAAAGATGACCATCGTTTTAACCATCTCTCTCTGGCACTTCTGGAATTAAAGCTGTATTGTCATGGGCTGCAGCTACTAAGCACGTAGCTCTAGATCTGTCATGCTGAAACTCATGTTGCTGCACCTCTACTGGTACTAGTATTCAAGTCCTTTAGGGCACAGTTAACTACCACAAGTCAAATTCTGTGTCTGTGTAGGTATAGGTTAGACATGAGAAGATGGTGCTGTTTGTAGTGTAAGATTTTGTCACACAGAGCTGGACTAAGAAGTGAACACCTAAGAGGTTTTATTTGTGATAGAAATGACTACTGAAAGAAGAAACTCCTTGAGAATTTAAATCTCATGGCTACCTCCTGAAGCACTGTAACATTTCAAAACACTTTTCTCAAGTATCCTTATTTTGCCTCACTTCTGTAGACATGATCAAGAACTTTTGTCATACCTTTGTATCAATAACTACATCAAATGCTGTCAGCTTTTCCCAGTTTCCCCTATACCTAAATCCAGGTAGAAGACACTACAGCTAATCCAATGTTAATCTTCTGTCCTTTAAAAGCCAGTAATTGATGAGAAAGCTGCACTCTTGAATTTGTTGTGGATGAGCTTCATATTGGGAAATACCAATAAAATGGTAGTTCCCTTAGTGTCATTTGTATTGAAATGAAACAGTGATAGGTATTTCTAACAAAGGCTTAAAAGTTCATTTTACTGAGTAAATAATACTTAACTATTTTCAATATTCACCTTTGGGGTTTTTTTTATCTCCTAAACCATTTTGTATTAACATGTCACTGTAACAGATGATAAATTGCAGACAAGCAAATTTCTCAGGTGCTACAGTAATCACCCCTTCATTAACAGAGAAGAATCTGTTGGAATCTATGTGCTAAGAATTTATTTCTAATAGAAAATTCCAATTTCTGAAAAGTAACTAGCTTGGGATTCAAACCAGGACCTTGATTGTTCTCATACTGCCTTCGTTGTGTCGTCTGTGAGGATGATGAATAGGCCTAGTATGATTAATTTTTAATAAGAATCTAATTTGGACAGTCTAATTTTCAGCGCAGCATTTTTTTTGTGGTTTAATCAGGTTTTTAGCTTTTGGATACCTCTTAGGCATAGACATGAATGTTCTAGTCTTTGTGCTGTCAAATCTTATAGCCCATAAAATGTAACACTCAATTCATTCAGCCTGTGCTCCCTCATGAAGGGCAAACCTGTAAATGGATCAGATTTTCCTACCGTTAGACGTCATACTCTCCTCTTGCTGTTGACTGTAAACAGTTAACATGTTTTTAAAGATAACTTCCTTCTGTCAAGCAAAGTACACAGAAATATCTCATTTTGTGTGAACTAATTTTCCTACATGACTGAATTGTCTGAGTCTGGACAAGCCTCCTCATAATGAGAATGTGAAAGAATATAGTTGAGGGGATTGTGGAGAATTTGAAGACTGCTGTCAGGAATTTCCTTGAAGATCAAGAAACCATCTGTTTTCTTCAAGACAGTCAATCTGCTGCAAAACAAACTGGCTCAGGATTACTATTCCCCCTTTCCCCACCCTCCTGTCTTCATCTGTCATGTGTAAGTTTTGATGGACTAGAAGGCCTGAATAATATCCAGGCCTTCTAGTCCGTCAAAAAAAGGACTAGAAAATGATGGAGAATATAACTTCCTTTGCAGCTAAATGGAAGGAGTTAACTGTGAGATCTATGAGACCAATGATTGTTAAAATGCAGTACTTCAAAAGCAGGTTGCTGTTGCTTCTTTAACAATAGTCCTTGGAAGGTGTTATCTTTTTTGAAAAAGTGCTGCTGTAGCAGAGCAGAAGGAGCCCGAGGCATGAACGACAGAAATGGGAATGGGAGGCAGGTGATGCCCTGGCTGGTGTCATAGAGGGTCTTTGTTACTTTCTGCACTAGTAGACCATGATGGGCACTTCGTATGCACAACTAGAGTCATAGTAGGATATGTTTGGTCATGGAGGTTTGATAACTAAGTACCTTTCTGGGATGCTGACTTTAGCAATGGTGAACCAGAGAAGCTCCTTTAGTATGCAGAGTAATGTCATGTCAGGGGAAGATTATTCTTTAGCGATAAAAAGACTAGGGCATAAATCCTGATTTTCCTTCTTTGCATATGTAGGCCTGCTGATCTACTTGGACCTATTTATGCATGTGCTGTTTATGTAAGCCTGATCTCTGTTGTGGCATTTTATCCCTCAAGGTGACCTCTTTGTAAGAAGGATCTTTCATTGAGTTAGTATGACATTTGTCTGTGAGAGAAATCCTGGTCTCAATAATTACTCTTGAATTTCTGCTGTAGTTAGAAGGAAGGCTTTTAGCGGTGTGGTTCTCAATGAGCTACATAACTGGATGGGATGGAGCCAGAAGTCCTTCAGGCCTTGGGAACGTCACCGCTAGCAGAGCTGTGCCTTACATGTGGGTCAGCAGCCTGATGTAGGCACAGGGGTGCTCTCTAGAAGTCACGACAATCTGACCGGTGCTCAGCCTGCTCCAGTGTGCTCATTTTTTCTCTTTCATTCTGCAGTGCCAGGGCTGATGGTGGCAATTGATTGGTTTTTCTTTGTTAGCTTGTGTCCTGAGGCTTCTTAAAGTCAATCTCCGGTTGTTGCTGGTAAGCCGCAGGGCTGCGTAAAACCAGATCACAGACTTCGTTTAGCATGTGTCTGGCTGAATGGAGAGAATAGCAGCTGCAGGTCTGGTGCAGTACAACGTGTATGCAAGAAAAGTATGATCTGTACTGTGACATCCCTCCGTTTTGACAAGAGATTTTAAGTGCTTTACTCTTCTGAATCCCCTCAGTAGCTGATAAAGGTGTTAGCCTACATCCTCTGTTTTCTTTAGCTGCATTCTCTGTTAGGAGTCCCTGTGCCAGTGCCGTTAGGAATTTCATGAGCTACAGTCATGGTTATATTCTTTCCTTTCTACATGTTGTAAAACATGCCATATTTTATGAATTTTAAAAAATTATTCTAAGATAACTCTAAATCCTTCCTGACTTTCTTTCTCAATTTCACTACTTATAATTGGGGCAGCCAAATCTCTGCAGTTCTTATTTTTGCTATATAAGTAATAAATAAACTAAAATTTATTTAGGCAGCAGGAGATATGCATGTACATGAAAGATATTCAGCAGATGTGTCAGGCCCTTACGGTGACCTAGTTACTGTCTTCCTGTTTTTTTTGTGTCCTCAAATAAAATACATTGAAGCTTGCAAACTTAAGGTTTGCTTCTTGGGAATGTGAGTTTTGTAGACAATTTAGATTGTGTAATTGCTCTTTTATCTGATGTAAAAAGATTCCTTAATATATTTGGTTTGAGTGGTGGGGTTTTTTTTGAGAGAGAGTTTTGAGTGATTATATGCAGTTTACAAAAGTGCACATTTGAATCCAGTGATTAGTTCTTGGTGCCATGTTTAATTCTGACTCACTGTATCCAGTTGGGAATGACATTAGTCTCCAAACATTCCCTGCTAAATGAATGTGTCAGTTTAACATGTTCAAAGGCCAAAACAACCTTATTACGATAATCATGTTTTGGACTACCAACTATTAACAGGCTGTTACAGGTGTGTTTGTTTAATTTTCTCACAGATAAAATAACTGATTCTTTTGGAAAGAAAAATGGGCATTTATTTTTTTTTAATTTTTTAAATTTTTTTAATTTTTTAATAATTTTTATTTTTTTAATAATTCTTTATGTAACTCCTATTAGTTTGTTAAAACCAAAATCTCCAAAGATGTTTATTGTTGCTTCCAAGAAGCTAGTTTCTATAAAAGGCTGTTGTCTCTTACAGTGCCAAGCCCTGTTTATGCTCCAGAAATCAAGCTGCTGATGTTGGTGTGTAGAAACAACGGTGGGATTGAGCAAAAAGTTCAGATTCAGTTGCCTTTTGAATTTGAGACATTTGGATCTAGATCAGAGTTTTAGCACTTTTTTCCTTTTTATTCTTCTCACTTTCTGAGTGAGGATGCAGACACCTCTCTCTAGTATTATAATTCCCTATAATTTACTTTTGTGTTTCATCTTACTAAGGCCACATCTAGGATTCTGTAGGACAGCTACATACTTCCCCATCACTGTTACAATTTCTGTTTGTGATAAACCACTTCCCTTGCATGCCCCAAGAATTAAGGGCATGATGTGGAAAAAACCTCAAGGTATGGCTATAATGGCTTATAATGTACTCGGGGATATCTACAAAGCAGTGAAAGAACTGGATACACAAGTATCGAGGTTCATGCTGCTGTAAACAATGCAGAAATAGGTCATACAGTCCTTCAGTGACAGTCTTACAAAGTATTAAATTTGCTGTAACAAACAGAGATCTTTCATGGCAAGGCACTATAAACAATGGATAGAAACTGATACTGAAAGGTACTGGTTTGCTAATCGTTCCTCTTTCCCCTGCCCCTCTCTTGCTCTTTCTGTGTCTTGATGATCTTTATACATATCCTCACAGTGTATTAGGTGTGAAAATGTCTTACCTGCTAGTTCCTTTCTAGTGGGGGCCATCTCCCACCATCCCGTACGTAGTAAGTTCAATTGTCAATATGTGTCTTTGGAAAAAACGTTTTCCAGAATTATTCTATTGATTTAATTTGTTAGCAGTAAAGAGTATTTGATACAACTTTTTAAGAAATCTGCAAACATTTCTATGTAAAAGAGGTGAAATGCATCTTGTCTAGTGGCTTTTCTAAGCGTTTTGCATATTAAAATGCATTATGCTGCGTAGATGCTGGTGCTGGCTGTTCGTGAGCTCGTATGCTAGAGTGCACCGTATTTCATGCTGAACCAGCACAGCAGTGGTGAACATCTGAACACATGCACTGTCTTGAGGAAATGACAGGCCAGGTGTGGAGTGCTTTGTAGATTCATCCAAAAGTTTAGATTTGGTACTAGACACCATCACATTCTCTGCCGATTTTCTTCCCTTTCTTGATTTTACACTAGGCACATCTAAAGAAAGTATTTGAATTGTCATGAACAGATCTTCCTAATACAAATCAAAGCCACTGAGAAGAGTTACTGAAATCGTGATCAAATTTTCTTTCTTGCTTTAGATAGAGAAGTTGTAATTGCATGTCAGGCTTGAAGGGAATTATGGTATAATTTAGAAAACCCTTCATTTTGGAAAACTGGTAGGTAACAACTTCAGCATAAACACTGTGCTTTGCTTAGTAAATTAATGGTATTTGCTTAATATCTATACATGTTCTAAGTTTTTGTACATTTGGCTCAACATTCCCTAGTTTTACTAACACTGGGTATCTGATTGTGAAAAATACTCAGTGGTGGAAAAAGGTATTATCAGTGCCAGATTTTTACTTTATCTTTTCTTCTTCCCATACTGTTCTGTCTGCATTCATATCTCAATAAATAAGGTGTCTTTCCTTGGGTTAATGATTATCTTTGTCATTCTAGTCATTCAAAATGCAGCATGAAAGTTTAACTTTGCGGTTTCATATATATTGTTGACTAATGAAATGGAGCTCATGAGATATACAGCATTTCGTTTTGTAAATTGGTACATAACATTGAAAAGAAGATCTTGAAATCATTTATACAATGGTTTGTTAAATAATATGACCTTTTGCCTGTACTAGTAATTCCCTACTCATGCTTTTTTGTTGTCTTTGTGCTTGTCGGCACTATTTATCTTTTACCTTTTTTGCACAGTGTTTACTACTATAGTGATCATGTTATTTTTATGTATTTTTGTTAATGAATGCAGTTCGTTGATTTTCACGGTATCAGCTAGTCTTCTCCCCTCCATTTAGTGTCTTTCAGTGTAATTCTTTTCCTTCTAGGTCCGTATGATGAAAGACAGCGACCCATCCTGGAAGCCCACTTTTATTGTAAAACCTGATGGAGGGTGCCAGGGGGATGGTATCTACCTCATTAAAGACCCAAGTGACATCAGACTGACGGGAAGCATCCAGAGCCGGCCAGCTGTGGTCCAGGAATATATTTGCAAACCACTGCTTGTTGACAAACTGAAATTTGATATTCGTCTTTATGTCTTACTGAAATCTTTAGAACCCTTAGAGATTTATATAGCCAAAGATGGACTTTCTAGATTTTGTACAGAGCCCTATCAAGAACCCAGTCTAAAAAATTTGCACCAGGTTTTTATGCACTTAACCAATTATTCACTAAATATCCATAGTGGTAATTTCATCCATTCTGATAATGTGAACACTGGCAGCAAGAGGACTTTTTCAAGCATTCTGTGCAGACTGTCTTCCAGAGGAGCTGATGTCAAAAAGCTGTGGTCAGATATAATATCACTGGTGATTAAAACCATTATTGCACTGACACCAGAACTGAAGGTTTACTATCAGTCTGACATACCAGCAGGAAAGCCTGGGCCAACTTGCTTCCAGGTAGGCTGGAATTTCTGCCAGAAATGCAGTTATTTCTATGCATGGGTTAATTTTCTGAGTGTTCAATTAATTTTCTAAAAGCTTTCTCTAGTTATGTTGCTGAACACTGGTTGGGTATAGTACACAGACTGAATAGCATTGTGTGAGATAAGAGCTTAGGTTCTCGTAACGCAAGTTTTGCCCTACAAATCTCAGTCTCCTGACCTAATAGCCATAAGCATATACGGGGAATTTTCAATGGGTATCAGTCATTAGTAGCAGTATTCGTTCCATCTTCTGGGTGTTGTAACTATGAAGCTTTGCAGCTTCCTAATGCAGCTATGATGATGGCAGTTTTAAGAGCCACTTGTCATAGGTGCTAAGATTCCACGTTGACAGATGCAGCATTTAGAGATAGGGATGGTGTGAAATTAGCCATCAGTATTGAAGACAAACAGTTTCAGTAATTATTCAACAATATAGCGTGTTGCTCAGTTATTTCTCTTTTGTCCCTCAAATGTTTCTTCCTCCTGAATGTTGATGTATGGATGACCATTGCGTTCTCTAGGACACTGAGTAGAACTGAAGTAACACATTGCTTGTTTTGCACAGATTTTAGGGTTTGACATTCTCCTAATGAAAAACTTGAAGCCCATGTTACTAGAAGTAAATGCAAACCCCAGCATGAGAATAGAACATGAGCAGGAGGTAAGACCTCTCAACACGATAGTGATACTGGAATAAAATTGTTTAGGTTTCGTTTTCTGGTCCTTTTCCTTGTTTGAAAGATGAATGCTGTCTGATAATATGAAACCTCCATGGTTCTCTGTAATTTTCTGCTTTGAAATCGTTGCTAATCTTATAAAGTGGAAATATGATTTATTGGAATTGTGAAAGCTCTCCATCATCTTTGTCATAAATACATTTATTCATCATCCCCTGCAGTTGAGTTAATTGTGTTTGGGGGTTTGCTAATATTTTTTTTCATGTTTGTATATATAATATAAAGATAACATTGGCAACAATCTTTTTTTTTTTTTTTTTTAATATTTCAATTTACTAGAGAAACTTGCCAAAAATCGCTGTAATACCTCAACATTTTCAGTTTTGTATTTGTGTATCCTTTAGGAAGCATTATGTAATCTATCATCGTGTATCTAAAACACGTATGACATGGATGAAGTTTGTGCAAATGTGGAATAAATAATCCTTAGTTCTATACTGAGTAATTGTATCCCTTTGTAATTTAAAGCTTTCTCCTGGAGTGTTTGAAAATGTCCCAAGCCCTGTTGATGAAGAAGTGAAAGTGGCTGTTATCAGAGACACTCTTCGTCTAGTGGACCCTCAGAAAAAAAAGAGAAAAGATACCCAGTAAGTGTGTTCACTGTCTGTTTTTTGCATCAGTGCCTTGCAAAGTGTAAAGTATTTTTTCCCTGTTATGTTGGTTTATCCAGGACAATGAGTTCCCAACTGTCTGTGTAACTCCTTTTGCATCTGCAAGTGTTAACTGTTTCAGAAAAGCTTGTAGGATATTTATTGGTGGCATGGTACAAAAAGAGTACCTGGATTTGTAAATCTGCCAGAGGAAGGTCAGGGAAAAAAAACCCATTTCATTGTACATTCTGTTTAGTAGCAGCAAGTCCCCCAAGTGGTATTCTCACAGCTCGGCACTGAGAGTTTCACATGCTGCTTTCCTACAGGGTTGGTGGAAGTGTGGAAGGAGCCATGCAAGTGCTCTAGCTCAAGGAATTGAAGGAGTCCACAAACTGACAGTAAATTCGGCTTTTTCAGTTCCCCTGGAACATCCTACCTTTGATTCAGAACTGGTACAAACAATTTAGTAACCCAGATTTATTTATTTGTACTTTTACTTGAGGACTTTTTTATTTTTGATTCAGAACAGTCATGAGATGTAATTTGTGTGTTAATCTGCTTGAAAGACACAAATTACTCTGCGTGAATTGCCCCACTGGAGCTGAAAAGTATGAATACTGTATTTAGAAATTGCTTCCTTGATCTGTGATAATAAACATAGTTAAATCTATGAAATCTAGAAATGAGAGGAACTGCCTGAAGCAGCTTGCACAGAAATGCTTGTTGCGGGATCAGGCTGAGAGAAATAGTATCTTCTTTTTTGATGAAAGACCTTGTTTTAAGCAGTTCCTTGGAGACATGAAAGGGAGATTTTTTTTTTAATTTATTTTTTTCCCTGTCCCTAGAAAGTCTTGCTCATAGGCTTGCCTCCATACTAGAATATCTATCTTGTTCTTCTCTTGGCACTTAGTGGCAACCTTAAATACGTTATTCATGTTCTATAATGATCTCAAGTACAGATCTGCTGTCCTTTTGTAGACAGTCCCATGAACAAGACATGACTGATAATATTTACAAGGTCTGTATTATTCAATATTATTATAAGATCAGACTTTTTTCAGAGGCAGTGCCACACATAAAGGTTGCTGTGGCCAGTATACAGAACATTTTTCAAAGCAATCTATACTGCGTGTTGCCTGTACTTAACCTTCACCCTTAAGATTACTTCAGTGCATGGAGCTGAAAAAAGATAATTTTTTAACCTGTAATTATGTAACTAGTCTTTTTTTTTCTGTGTGCTGAAGTTATGTCAGGCATTCATTAAATACATATTAGATATGGAGAAAAGGCAAATGATGATTACACATAAATTCTTGGAGAATGCCAGTGTGTGGAATGCTCATTCAACTGAGGATTCTTCTCTGATACATTTTGAGTACTAAATAATTTATAACAGGATTAGTTGGTGGTGAGATAAACTATTGGCTTTTTACAGCAGGAATTCTTGCTGTGATGCAGCTTTTTTTCCAGGATAATCTAGTTAACAGAGCATCTTTTTGATGAGTATCTACGTTTCTTCACCATAAGTCAATCCTGTTTCTTGCTGCAAAGAGCACTATTCTGATAACTTTTTGTGTGGATATACGGGAACTCTTGTGTGACAAGTGCCTGCCTGTTCAGCTGAGATTAACCCCTTCTACTTCCAAGTACTTTTTATTGAACTGGGGATGTTGCATGGAACTTCTTGAGGGAGACATGATATTACTGTCAGCTTCAAGTAAAGGACCTCATTGTGATCACCTATGGAGATTTACACCAAAGCAAAAGCATTTGAGGGAGGAACTGAGCACCAGTTGCTTTTGCCACCCCTTTCCCTAGCAAATGTTTTGCAATGCCTACGCCTTGTGTCCTGGCTCTCGCTCATTTCAGTGTGTTTCAACCAGTTCTAACATGTGCTCCTGTGTTCGTTCTCCAAACACTCCTACCAGTAACCACAGAGAAATGGCATCGTTCCTGTTTGCAGGACAAAGATTATCACTAAATAATTGACTGGAGATAGAAAACTGACAGGAGTTTACCTATCCATTGTTACACTTTTGCTAGTCTAATTGTGCTTGGCGGCAGGGCAAGCAAAATTTGGCCTATTAATGTAAAAAAAACTAAAACAACTGGAAGAGTTCCTATTCTGACAGCTAACCAGCAGCAAACATTTAGACTCTAGTTTTGATGTTAATTAATGGACACAAAGTTTTGATGATATATATATAACGCTGAGTTTGAACACACAGGGGGAATGCTGAGAAGTCTGAGCAGCATCTCGGGTAAATATTCTGCTATGGAGATGCATTTGATTTCCCTCTAATTATCTCCCAGATTAAAATAAATGAAGCATATAAACAAAAGTGAGTTTTAGAAGTCATACTGAAGTACTTCATTATCAGGAAAGATTAATAGTTCAGAGATTTTTTTTTTAGTTTAGTTTTTTCTCATCTTTACGGAGTTTTGATTTTTTTCTCCTTCATGTGACATAATACTGAAATAAAAGTTGAATAAGATCAGTTTATTGTGCCATACATATCTCTTAATTTTTAAGACCATTCCAGTCCTTACATGCACCGATCACTAGTAATTATCTTGCCACTGCCAATAAGTAGTCATTGAAACTCTGCAGTGACACAAGTCCAAGTGAACGTACTTAAATATACTTAATGGCTGTTGTTCCACAGTATGAATGATCTTTTCTTGGTTTTCAGAATTTGTCCTGGCCATTTACATACTGAGGTGTGTAGTTAATAATTTGTGCACGTAACATGTTTAAACAAACTTCAAATTCATGCAAAGGTTTATTTTTTTTAATAGAGGAAATACCTTCTTTTGTAGAGATGAGGGAAGCCTGTGTTATTCTGTGGTGCAAAAAACATAGGGAATTAAAACAGAATAAAAAGTGACACAGCCACATATGAGGCTTTTGGGAAGGACGAGCAGGGTGGGCACTGCACAGCACTGGCTTTGCCCCGCTGGACAAATCCTGTATACCTCGGATGTACACAGAAGACCTATTCTGGATGTCAGGATCCTGATAGCGGTAGGTATCCCTATAAAGGTTAATGTCCTGCTTTGCTGCATTAATTTAATTGTTGCTTCCAAATCCTCTGCCTTAGCGCAATTGTAGCCAAAGTCAGATGACAGCAGTTTCCAAATAACTATTAATAGAGAGATTTAGAGCCCTGTACTGCTTTGCAGGCTGGAGATGTATGTCAATGGGTCAGAGCCTCTCAAGAGGAGAATCTGAAAGTGACTCTGCTGGTTACTTTGTTAGACTGTTTTCAAGCCATTCTGTAACCCAGAGGGTGAGTGGTGTCTGGCTTTGCCTGATCAAGTACAGTCTCGGTAGCCCTTTCTGAAATTAAAGGCGGCAGCTAATCAAGTAAATGTTGTGTGTTTTGGTTTACTTTTTTTTTCTTTTTCTTTTTTTTTTTTTTTTTTTTAAATCAGCTAAAGTGCACTGTTATAAAAAGAGGGTTTCTGATTTATGTAGAACCTTTTTTGCCCTGGCTTTGGTTCCTACACTAGTCCTATTTTCTGTAGGCATCCTTAATTTGGAACTCATTTCGCATATCATTGAGAAATTAAAACATTTAATGAAATAAAATGTAAGTTACTAACTCTTTGCTTCTGTTTGTGTGGCAGTACTGTTCTTCTGGATTTTAAGGCTTCAGTAGATCATTGCAATTATCCAGGCATGATGACGTGCTGGAACAAACACAATTATTTGTGGCTGAATTGTTTTCCTGGAAAGATGGGATTTTAAACTCCTCTGTCAATCTGTTAAATATTATCAAAGTTTACTTTCTTCTAGTGTTACTACAGAGTGAATTCAGGGGGGTAGTGATGGCCAGTAATCTTAATCTCTGTTCTGAACATCTGTTACTGCTAATTCTGGAATGATTGTAGTGGTTTTTCCATCTAACATTCTTTCAGCCACGGTAGCTCTTTTGACTTGAATTTGTGATCTAGTGAAGACCTTCACTACCAATTTAACCAGCTGGTCACTGTGTCATCAGGAGGTAGCGTTCCTCCTTGAGTGAGAAATCTAATGTTAAAGAAGAAAAAGAGGGGGGAATGGATATGGTTTCTTAAAGATATTCAAAGCATTGTGTATAATAGGGGTGGTGCGTGTCCCTTCATAGGATGACAGTGTGCATTTTTATCCAAGCCTGTAATTGCCGAATTTTCTAACCGTGTTGCCTACACCTGACTTGAAGAGCGATGTACTTGTCACGTAGTAGTAATATAGGATAAGGGGCTGAACTGTGCTTAATAACGTTTCTACAAAGAAACTTGTATAAAGCTTGTATAGTGTTAAATTTGCTCTGGATTTACTTCTTGCGGCAGAGGTACTGTTCACAGCCTGCTGAAGGTGGGACGAGACTTCAGCTAAAGGAAATTTGTACTATTAAGTGAATGGTCTAATAACGCCGAACAGCATTTAAAGTAAATCAACGTTACTTATGTAAACAGCAGTGTTTAATTAAGATAATCACTGATGCAAATCATTGTTGATGTTATGCCTCCAACAGAAGATGTGTTTTACAAGGCTTCACAAACTTTTTTTTGCCTAGTTTTGAATCTTTATAGTAGGAAAAGGTTTTAGTTTCAGTGTTTGTTTAATTATTAGCAATTTATTCTTCTTAAAATTGCATTAGATTTGAGGAGCAAAAGAGTCTCAGTCTTGTGTGCAAATACTATATTATTCACTGGATCTATAATCTATAACTAGATGTTAGATTTAAACTATTTGACTGGTGCTGTAATTGCAAGCTGTGAGTATCATTTGGAGTGGGTCTGTTCTAAATGTCTTGGGAAGATCATTTATATCATCTCATCAATGCTAATGGCCTGCTTTCCTGTCCTGTCAAAAATATCTGTGTTCTAGTTTACTAATGCTAATTAATCCAGCAATAATAAGCAACTTCTGTATATTTTTGTTGCTGTTTTTTATTCTTTATCCCAGTATGTCCTCTTGCATTTACATGCCTAGTTTCTTACATACTTCAAGACAGAAAATCAGCATTTTGTTCTTTTGACAAAGAAAGCATAGTAGTGTGACATGCTTGTCATTAGAAATATGAGTTGCTCATGGAATAAAATCTGCTTTTGACTTGCTAAAGATGGTGAAGGTGCAGCCTCCTAAGTAATGTAATTACTTTTATTCAGCACTGAAATAGCCATTGACAGAAGAAAGAATTGAAATGCTTTGGAAATGAAATGTAATTTAATCTGTGGCTGTTACAAAACCAATCAATTCATTGTGCCCACAAAAATGAGTGCTTTTGTTTTATTACCTTTTATGGTATTGCTGTTGCATTCCTAGTTTTCCTTTTCTTGGGTGATACTCTCTGTACATGCCACTTCTTTGTGTTAGAAATTGAAAAATAGTGTTTGTCTATTTGAGTTCAGTCTTGAAACTTAGTTGTGATGTTCTGAGTATTTTTTTGTTCTTTCTAAAATATGTCAGGTGCAGATCTCTGGATTCTCTAGCAAATGTCTCATTGCTCTAGCAAATGTCAAATATGATTAACTAATTTTCTGAGCAGGAAGAACCCCAATGTGGTCTCTCTCAAATTTTTGCAAGATCAGCATGCAAACACTGGCTAATGTCACTCTCTTCAGAGAGCACCCTGTAAATATTAATGTATGTCAGTTTGACTTTTTATCTCTAAGTGTTATGTAGTTAGCAAGAAATTCTGCACAGAACAAGATAGGTAATTTTTTCTACTGTGTGAATTACACATCTTTCTCACTTTAAGATTTCTTTCTCTGATGCAGGGTAAAATTAATAGTTTCTAAGTGGAGAATATGTGATCTGTATTAAATGAAAATGTGAATTAATTTCTGGATATTCTGCTTATGTATTTTCTGCCTTAAATGTAACTTATGTTGAAGTGGCAGCTTCTTCAGGAGATGTCTCCTGCTGTGCTAGCAACCCATGTGTCTAACTGTGCCTACTAACCTGCAAGAGGAATGTGGGTCTTTACTTAAACAGGCTTTTCAGTAATGCTTCTCTTTTGTATGTTTCAAAGACATTTTCCAAATTGTAATGCTATTCTGAATTTCTTGATATTGAGGAGCAATTTTGTACTTCCTTAAAGAAGGAAAACCAAGTCAGGGAATCAGCTGTGGAGCTGTATTCCATTTATTTTCCAGGTATTTCTTATTCATTTTGGTAACCTCCCCTGATGGTTGTCATGTTTAATGGACATATGAAAATATACTGTGCAAAGATGTTGAGAGTATGATTATCCTAGATTTTGACGATGATAGTCATACTTGCCATTGATTACTGTGTCTATCTCACTGTATTTATGCTAAGCTTATGATTGTGTGATGGAGTGGTTTAAGAGGGTCAGAAACTCAGTGTGCAAACATATGGAAATACTGAATGGGAGAATACTGGCATTGCAGCTATCCCTGATCAGAAAATAATGACTGTTCCTTGGTCTTGTTCTATCTTAGTTTCTGCTTCTGCGAGTAAGTGTGTTATGTTCCACAAGAATTAATAACTCAGGGTTGTCAGTGCCTTTTGTGTAATATATGGTGAGTTTAGCACTTATAAAAATAAGCACCTAATACACCTAGCTATGGTAGTATCACTATTTTGGTTTCCACTTGCTAATTGACTTTGAGCTGACTACTAGAGCTTTAGGCTGATTCCTGTATCCGTTTGTGATCACTTGGAAGTCTGGTCAGGTTTTCAGCTATTCAAATGCTTCTCAAGCACCACCTCTTCATTCCAAGCCTTATTTCTGCCCGAGAGTGTATGAACTCATATGTGTGGCTTTCTTGAGATTGATCTTTCTACTGTGATTCACTTTGGAGGCTGACACAATTTTTTTCTCCATCAGTCAAAATGACCCAACATTCATATTGAGGATCATTCTGCCAAAGCCCTTTGAAAGTACATTGAATTAGACCCTTTCTCTTTCCTAGAGGGCTTTTTGGTTTATTCCTTCATCAGGCAATCTGCCAGCTTCAGTATCAGTTCTTGTCTGTTACGTTAGCCCATGCGGCTTTTGATGAGTTAGACATGTGAGGGAGACTTTAAATGTGATGTTTGTCAATGTTACTTCAGTTTAGATTACTGAAACATTAACTTTGTTTTTCTGTAGTTGGAGAGTATTTATTTCTACTGCTATTTCTCACTCTGCTCAAGAAGAACTAGCCTCAACTACTCTGGGTTTTGTAAAGCAAATGTTACAGGTGCCTTGGTCTTTGCTCTCTGTTCTTGCTTTTCCAATTGTTTAGCTGCTTCATCCTTAAGAGCTTTTAACCTTTCTCCTGTCAATTATGGCAGATTGTGTTGGAAATTCTGTAGACAACAATGTGAGACGTCCCCCCACAAAGGGAAGGGAAGGAGCTGGTAATGTTTGATTCACAGAATAGTTCTACATTGGTTTTAAGAGCCACTTAGAGGAAAGTGCCACAAGAGTGTTTACTACAACAGAAAATAGAATACTGAGTGCAGAACAGGGGCAAATAATTTGAATGTGCTGTGGCAGCAGTCCTCACATAGAAGAGAAAATAAAATCTGCTGATAGAAATAAGGTCAGATCTTTTAGTTTGTAAGTGGCTCTATTTCACACGTAATCTGCAATGTTTTAATTGACTAAAAATGTGTAAATGCATGAGCAATAATAACTTTTCTTCAAAAATGGCTAAAACCATATCCCTAGCATAGATACAGTAGGAATTCAGTAATTCACATAAATGTTTTTCTCTATCAAACCATTAGAGGAAAAGTTAAGTCTTGTGAAAATAACTCTGGCATAGGGCATAAAAGATGCAGTTTCCATTTCCAATTCAGCCAGTTTACTCAGTGACCTTTAGACAAACCATTTTCCTTCTGCTACCATTTTCATTGTGTGAAAAGAGGATGGTGCCTTGCTTCTCCCATGCATTGCCAGTCTTTCTGAATTAATAGTGTTCAGGATATGACCTATTATTATGCTTTGTAGTATACGAGGCCAGTTTATGTATTGTTACGTAACAATATTACAGAAAAGCTTCGGTTTTCTTCTCTGGAAGACTCTAGGTCTGATTCTATACTCTTCAGTAAATATCCCTGGTGGTTACTAAGGTTTCCAAAGCATTCTTCACCTCTTGCCAGCCTGATTGTCATTAGTGATCTCTTTATCTTTTACTTTCTCCCATACAGAGTGCATAGAGTGCATTTTCTATGCAGTATCATAACTTGGTGCATGGTGTGCTATTTGAATACTCAGGATATTAGGATTTTGAAAAGAGGTTTTCTCAATGTCATTCTTTCATGATGTTATTTTCATCTTTCTTCTCATTTTTACAGTCCTTTGTAATAAAATGGAGAATTTCTAGAATATCATTGGAATGCACACAAACCAGCACTAAACCCCATGCTTGACAACAGATTAATTTATGATTGTTCCCATTTTAACCTTCACCACTGAAGAAACTGCTGTTAGTCTAGGTTTGCAGGTTGGTCTGCCTTTGCTCATATATTGTAATCTAAGCACTAACGTATTGAATGTAAAGGCTGTATTTTAACTTCCACATAAAGAGTGAATTCAGTCTTAGTTTGAATGTCTTGAAATGACCCCAAATTGAGGGACAGCTGGAAGTGCTTAGAATGTACTAAGCAAACAAGATGATGACAGGCCCAGTTCCTTTAAAAATTTTAAGGGACAAGAACTGATATGGGTTGCAGAATTTTGAAAGGCTTCATTTTCAGCACTGTGAAATTAATTGGTCCAAAACCATAGCATGCTTTTGCAGTAATTGGTGTGCTGCAGTGCCCCTAGCTCCAGTGTGAAGTCTGGTTTTATGTTATCAAATGGCGAATGGAGACGGGTTTGTCCAATTAGACTTGAATCAGAGTGGTATGAGATGCAGCTAATCTAATTACATTTTTATTGACATCGCTTTTCTTTCTTTTTGCTCTCTAAAATTTCTAGTGAGCAGCAGAGGAAGGACTGGAAATCAGCTGAGGAATGTGACCTGTCAAGAGTGTTTCCATAAAATCTGAACTTTCCAAACATTCTAATATATCATAATGAGCTATAGCAATTACATCTTACTCACACAGTATTACATTTTAAGTTGATCATTAAGAAGTCTTTGCGCTTTTTTTTCCTTATGATGATTCTTAAATGAAAAGAAAACACTGAGAAAAGGAAGGTTTTATCAGAATATGTCACTTTCCTCTAGTCTTTGTACTGCAGCCACAGAAGTTGCTGTGATCTTCAAGGTTTGCCCTAAAAGAAGGGAGGTCAGGCATAAAGTTAGGTGGCTGCTTCGTCTCCTTCCAGATGGCATAAAAATGAACGTGGAGCAGTGGGTCTAAATATGTTTTTGAATTTAGTTATTTGATTAGAGATTATAAGTGAGTCTGAATGGTAATAGAGTCTGGCTTAAGGCACGCTCTGTTTTGCATGCCTCGTAACCTGCAGTTAATGGCTGGGGCAAGAGGAGTCCCATGGACTTCACTGAGCCAGAATAAAAAGCCCAACAGCAAGGTGGCTGCTCAAGCCTTGTTCCGTAACTGACAGCATACGTGTTGGAGCTCCTTTGGTGTGAGCTCCTGCTTTGACTGAATTCTGATGAAGTAAGCTTCTCTTGTATTGTTTTGTTCTGTTGTGGTGGGATTTTCTTTGTTTGGTTGGGTGTTTTTTTTTTTAAACATAAACTCGGCAATACTTCAAAGCATCCCTGGGAGCTTTGTTGTGCACAGATGTTTGCTGTATCCAGCCATTGCTGCCGGCAAACTTCTCTCAAAGCAGTGAAAATTAAGATTAAGCATGGTCAGAAATTTGCTCAGGTTACATTGGATAAGATATAAAACAAACGGGAATTTTGATCTAACTCATCAAGTACTTAAGTGTACACTTAAGTGTTTTGTAGAGTTGGCTCTCTGTACCTTTGAGAGAGTGAAATTACTGTACTTGTTGAGGTTGCTCACCTTTTTCTTTTACCTCAGAGATAAACTGGCTTGCAGAAATAACGTGGTAGAGAAGTCAGTGTTCTTAAGTGTTTTTTCCACCGTTCAGGGCTTCTCATGTGTAGCCTTCAGAGCTGACATCTCTTCAGCCTGAGGTTAGTGTTTTTCTGTTGAACAAGAGCTTAATTTCCAACTAATTTTTAGTACTTGGCTCAGGTTGTTTTGGGCTTCTCTGCCTCAGTGATCTAGGCATCCATCCAGCTCTGAAAGTGCAATACATTTTGTCAGTGTTAATCCAGACTCACTCTTTAAGTTGAAAAACTGTCATGTAGTAAAAGCTAAACAAATATATTTGTATATAGTGAATCCACTGATTAGAGTACCAGGGCAGAGGAGGACATGGTTTAGTGTGCTGTCTAACTGGAAAACAGGCTGTTCGGAAATGCTTTACGTGAAGAAGTAACTTTCTGATTATAAAATTGATTTAATTGAAGTTAATTTGTTCTTCATGTAGGGAAAGAAAGTTTATTCTGTCTTCTCTTCCACAATTGCAGTCTCCTTCCTTCCTGTGCTAGACTGCCTTAGTTGCAGCCTGTCTTGTGCAAAGAGGAGGAAAATGAGCAGTTGTTTCCTTTGTTAAGGAAACTACTTAATTTTTTTCAAGTATGTTTTTAAGAGAATACTACATCTTCTTTCTTTGGATTTGCTATAATTTCCTCTTTAGTTTTCAATACAGGAAAGCTGTTAAGGTTTGAAGTTAAAACCGCTTTTTTTTTCTTCTTTGTGCTAAAAGTACGGTGCTGAGACAACATCTGTGTGCCTTCTCTGGCCAAGTGGGTTCACTGAATTTGCATGTTCATACAGGCAAGGTGATCAGTAGTTAGGCTTGAGTGCAGTTTGTTTTTTTCCTGATGCTTCAATATGTTAATAATTTGAGCTGATTTTTTGCTATCAGCAAAATTTTCACCTCTGCTTACCCTGCAGCTTGCTAACATACTCTGGGGTTTGGGTGGTATCTTGACTTACTGCAGGAGCCCTGATCCAGCTGCACCCCTCGGTATAGAGCTTTTTCCTGGCTTTTGTGTAAGGCACAGTTTTTCCATTACTAACCTGCAGTTAAATACTTCTTGAATAAAATTTGTTTTCAGAATATTAGCTTAGTTGGCTTGTCTAAAATGAAGGATAAATGTTTATTTAATTTGACATTTTTTCCTTTTTACCTTTTGCAATGTATGTTTGTGCCGTACAGAAGCAACTCTGCTTTTAAATTATTTCTTCAGGTTGGTCTATAAGGTCAACTCCAGTAACTTCTAATTTTATGTATTCTTTCTGATAAATTGCTTCCCAACAGATAGTTTTCAAGAAATAAGCGCACAAGTGTTTACTGTAAATTATAGTGTAATATAGTGTGTATTTGGGTGTGTAAGTCTGTATATACAGCATGCCTACCCATAAGTGTATTTGTATATAGTATAAAAATGTCTTACTTCTTACCTGTCTCCTTGCCATCTTCACAATATATATGTTTGTGTAGCTAAAACTATGACCAACTGTGATAGTTTTGATTGCATGAAATCCGTGGGGTGAGCCTTGAATACTTTTACTTGGTTTCCAGTTATATCTTTTAAGTTCTTCATGCAACTGCTGAGTTGCAATATGTACTTTATGTTCCCTCCAGAAGAGCATGACCCATGAACAAACGGATTTAAAAAAACAAGATTTCATGCAACCTAGAAGATGTTATAACAAATCGATCAGCCAAGGGCATGCTAAGGTACATCACCTTACCAATAAAAGAAACAAGTAATTTCTGTGGAGTAGGGCTCCTGGGCCACGTAACAGTCAGTGTTTTATTAAGGTAACGGTAAAATGGAATAAATGAATGCATACACATGGATTATAACCCTGAACACCAGTGGAAAGTTCTTACGTGCAAATACCTCCTAAGAATTATTTATTTGCAATGTATGTGGATGTTGAGGTTAAGAATGGGAGGGCTCATAGCAAATAGTTGTCAGTCTTGGTGCAGTAATGAATTATAGAGCAGATTTAATGATCCAATTACTGCATGTCATTATAAGAAATAACACAGTTCATTTATGTATTTTCACTTGGTGCAAACTATTAATTCTCTGTACTGTAACACGGAAGCCCAAGTTTGGTACTGTTAGTTTGAACAAAAACCACTCCATTTTTTTTTGACAGACTGAAGTAACTGATAGTACTTCTCATTGACTGCAAAGTGTGTCTCGGCTGGCAGGTTTCGCTAATTTGGATGCATGGTTTGGAGAGAGCACTTGAAAAGGTCAGCTCAATTCTAACATAAATTGGAATTTTAATGGAAGCAAATTTTTTCTGTATGATTTTTAGGTATTTCTAAATATTAAAAATGCGACAGTATTTTTTGAATGAGGTTGTTATATTCTATTCAGTCTGAAGAGTTTGTTTTGAAAAAGCCCTCTTGCTTTTACAAGGTTTTGAGTAAACCTGTTAAGATGCTTGGAGGGAGATAGAAAGGATCCTGTTTTTTATTGCAAATTTAATTTTGCTGGTTTTCACATGCAGTCATTATTTTTTTTTTTTTCAACTGAAGTTGCTGATACCTTAATTGCTTTTAATCCTTTAGAATAAAATGAAGAACTGCTAGGTTTTTCTTCACCCAAATAACCTCTGAAGTGGAATATCAAATGTGATGTAGGGTCTTTTTCCTTCCCAAGAAAATACCAAAACCAGAGGGATTACAGACTCTGTACAAGTATGTTCTGTAAAAGGCAAGGTGTGTGGTAATCCTTGGAGGATAACCAGATGGAGAAGCAAAATCAACCTCAGGGATCACAGAAGTAGAAGGCAGGGAGACCTGAATAAGATAGAGATTCCCTGAGCTAAAACCTGAGAGAATAGGAAAATGTGAGACTTCCCTGTTGACTAGACATTTATGTGTGGATGCTCAGCTTGAAATTGTTCCTTATGTTGCGTGGCTAGAAAGTGCTGGAGTTCAAACGCAGGGTCCTAATTTGCGAAAGCAAACTTCACTGCGCTCTGTTGGGACGTGCTTAAGTATGTTCACTGTTCCATGCTTTGTATGTTGGTTAGTATGGTGCTACATTACACGTGTGTTCACTGTTCTACATCTGGAGCCTTGCTTTAAGTGAGCATCGTGTCTGTGCTGCCTTTTCCCCAGTCACCAGGGCATCATCTGTGCCAGGATGGTCCCAGTCGGTGGCTGTGCAACCAGTATGTCAGAGACCAGAGCCGTGAAATGGGTCCAGCTTGTACTGCTAATATGTTCAAAGTGTTAAACTTCTTTACTGGAGAGAAAAATTTATAATTTATACTAAAAATGAAATTGATATGTAAACAATAAGATTTTTGAGGGTATTTTTACTATAACAAGGGGGTTTTAGGCCTGGGGAGATGATAGGAATTCATGTCAGGCATTCTTACACCTGATACAGTATTGGAGTTTAAATACTACTGCACTCTTTGAACACGTTCCCAGTGTTACTGGTTAACGTGTAGCTGCTGGTTGTTCCAGGGAGACTTTATTTGGGCAGGTGTGGGTGCTATCTTATCCCTGTTCAGAAAGTTTTACGTTAAACACTCAGACCCGCAGGGTGGTCCTCCCTCTGTTCTGTGGCACTTTGAACTTCTTTAGACTTTTCCAGTGACAGTATTGATGACCTGCTCTGTAATACTGTCTGGCAGCTGCTTTCCTGTCTGGAAAAGCACCATGTTAAAATAACATGGATACACATAGCAGCTGGAAAGAAAAATTTTCTTGTTTGTTTGCTTTTTTTCCTTCTGCAGGAATTCTGTGATTTGTTGAGACAAAGTTGAAAATGATCTTTTTCTGGCAAGATGTTTGCTTTTCAAGACTTCCCCCCCCCCACCCCGTTATAACTATAGGGTAAATACAAGCATTTATTTTGCTAGCATTTGGTCTTGAATAGACATGAGTAAGAAGTGAAGGAAGGAGGTTATTTCTCTGACTTTTTTGCAGGAGCTTTATTCTCATTAGCTTCAGGCCATCAGAAAGTTACGTGTTCTCAGCCACTGCACATAATGAGTATGAATATTAGATCATAACTGTATATGAGAACTGTTTGCTTATTTCCCTGTTTATGCTCACATAATAATGGCGAGGGAGTGCAAAACAGGTTTTTAAGGGACAGCAAAATTAAGTGCTTGGGATTTTGGCTTGACTTAAGTGCAGGCACTGAGCAGAAAAATAACATTTTCCCTCTTACAGATATCCTTCAGGTGTCAGTTATGCAGGATCCTGGTTTTATTACATCAATCACAAGCAGCTTAAGGCTTCCAAAAACATAGTCACAGACAGATGTTGAGCCTGTCTGGGGATTAGAAATATCCTCTTCCATTAAGTATAAATTAACTTAATCACCAGGTATGAAAGATAAGCAGCATAAACATCATTCCCCGAAGCTTTCATTAAAATTCTATTTAAAACTAGGCTCGTACTTTCTATGACTTGATCCCCCTTCAAAGAGATTATATCTGCTGTAAATTTTTACAGTGACAGAGTGACAGAAATTAATGTATTGGGGGCAGTGATGTTCTCTATAATTTAACTTCTGCTGCTAGTCATCTTTTAGCAAGAGAGATGATTGGCTTATTTTTAAGTAATAATTGGTCTCCAGTCTCTGAAAAAATGAGAAAGCAATAAAACTGCCTAGCACCCAGTTGCCAGAAAATGAAAGCATAAAGCCATATTACTTAACAGCAGTGTAATCATCAGTGGTGTTATTTTGTGTATGTAGAATTCACCTGCTTTAATAGGAGGATTACTGCTGATAAAATGCAATTGCACTTCTGCTTTCTACTCTATTGGATGACAGGGTAAAGCTCCTTTTCTATCCTAACATAATCATGACTGCTTTCTAAGAATGATTTTCCACATGGGGAGAAATACCGTGGGGTTTAGGTTTTTTTCTACTCTACTGTAAGACACTTGGTGGTCTAATTTAATGTTGGTTTCAATATATTATCAGGCTTTACAACAGGTTTGCCTTTGCAGTATCCTGTATTACTATTTTTAAGGCAGTTTTCTAATGGAACAAAGGAAGCTCTGGAGAAATAATGAGGCACGTAAGTACCTTTAAAAGCAAATAGTGAACACAAATAAATCTACTAGGAATAATAAAAGCTACCTCCACAAAAAATAAAGAATTTGGGACTATATTTAATGATCTTTGTTCTATAATAATTTTTTGGTACAGTGGAACAAAGTCTTTCAATGCAGGTTTTGCATTGCTTATCCATTATTTCATTTTACTAATGCCGTATTTTCTGCAGCATTCAAATAGATAATATAGGTAATAGCATAAGCAGTCATGCTTCTGTTATGTTAAAAATAATAAATCTTTAGCTAATGCAGACTAATTTTACCATTATTCTTAAAAAGAGAAAGTTGGAAATAAAGAATCTCAATTAATAATTAGGAAATAGCTTTTTTCCTGGCACATTTCACCTGAGACCCCTCAAATGCATTTCTTCACTTTAATGGTTTAAACTATGTATTAGGGGGTGCTATAGAAATAAAAACAGAGCTCAAGTGCAACCATTACATACAGCTGGATGTTCAGCTCAGGTGTGCAGGATCTGCGCTGTATCTCTAAAGGACGTCTCCTCTCCCTGGTGTACTGCTGTACTGATTCCAGTCATCACTGAATAAGGTGGAGTTTAACAAAACTAGATTTAATCACAGTATCACTGGTGAACACTTAGAGCATTGGATATCAGGTTTGAAACTGTTTATTGGATTGAGCTTTACTTTAAAATACAAGGGAATTAACACAGCCTTTCTGACTTTTGATTTTATGTAATAGGCTTGTTGAAAACCTAAACACTTCATTTCATACATGTGTCTCCTTAAAACACCCTAAAATTAAGCACTTTCTGATCCGGAAGATACTAAGATCACAAATGCCTATATTGTCTAGAAGGATACATTTTTCCGAGGATAGTGGAACAAATCCTCGCTTATTAATGAGGGCAGGTAAGATCCATTCCAGACTTCTGGGCTTCTCGGGTTTCTGTGAACCGGTGGTTTCTCTGTCTGGGTTCATCTTCTGAAATCCTTCCACAGCCCTGTTGTCAAGGGAGGGATGTAAATATCTTGTTCCCCATGCTCTGGTACTTTATGGATGGCCACAACTGTGTTAGCTGTTGCCCATATTGTGATTTTTTTCGATGGAATCTGAAAGCTTATTTACATTACAGGATATTTGAAGCTGTTTCTGTAGCGTTCTCCACATAAGAGTGGACAACAGCTTCTTGAATGCTTTCATCTAGGAGTGAACAGACATGGCCGCATTTGTATAGGCTAAAAGTGGGAAGCTGGGCACGGTTTGCCTCTGCATCGTCTCCTGTTTCAGAAATTCCTCTGATCGATGCACGATTCAGACAGGAAAGACTCTGTACAACTCCTTTGAAAGGGAAGTACTAATCCTTGAATAATACTTGTCGATAACTGCAGTAAGCGTAGCGTTGCTTGCGTGGCTATTGGACATGTTTCCCGATACAAACTGCATTTCTTCCTAGACAAAATGTGTAGGACAGGACATTAGCTTGTCTTGGGTTTTAAGTTTGAAGTGAAGGCTTAGTCTTGCCTGCATATGATATGAAAATGTCTGTAATATTCTCACTCATCGCTTTGTGCCCTTGACGTGGAGCAAGTCAGGACCAACACTAGGTTTCTACGTCTTGGAAAGACTCATTAACAATGTGTTCAGGTGGCAAACTTTCGCAATCTTCCATTTTCTTTCAAAAGCTACTCAATCTTTAATGAGATGTGCTTATTTTTATAAGTCCACCTAATCTCAAGAGGCAGCGAGCCATCCTTCTCAGGGGACGGATGTTTGTGGAGCTTGAGTATGGCACATGGTGAGCAAATAACACTCATGGGACAGAAAATGGGAAGTCTGCAGCGAGCAGATGCTGTGTGTGAGAGGTGCTGTGGTTGTTGATGACTGACTGCAGGGACTTTGATTTAACTTTTTCAAGAATCTGCTAAATTATTTTGGTTTCGTTAAGCAAATGGCAAAGCTATGGAGTACATTTTTTAATTTAACCTTGGGTTCACCTAAACTGTGTTGGCCAACTCTCAGAAAAAAAACTTGGTACGCACCTTTTCTTCCCCCCTTCCAGAATGAATTCAATGTTAGGCCTTGAAGGTGCAGGCAAAGTTAGACATGGTCATATTCTCAATAATGTTAAAATCTAAGTGAGGTGATTTAACAGCTTTATTTCTCTGAGATAAGGATTCTTTTTTTCTGAGAGAGATATGGAAATTCTGATTGTTTTCAGCACTTTCTGCTTCCAGGAGACAGGACAGCTGCTGCATTTTCAAATTGTTTTTTGTATGATGTGAAGTTAGTTGTCTGCCAACAACGTGGTGATTATCAATCCTTATTCTTAATGTGATTGATTCAGCTCTTTGAAATATGGACTCTTTATTGTGGTTGCTTTGACTGCCTCAAAGCATTCTTGGAAGTGTTGAATAAACTATACGTAAGAGCAATAATGTTTCTAGCAGAATTTCAAAAATCTCTTACTCTGTGGGGTTTAATATTCTTTTGTTTTTGTGCAACTTTATTATTATTTTGAAAGGAGGAAATGCTACTGCTATTGATGTTTTTTACTTTGCCAGGGGGTGAAGAGGAGATGAATATTCAGTTTCTTCAAATGAAACTCACAAGTGGCTGGTATAAAACAAAAGATGCTGATTATTCACACAACATGCAGTTAAACTATGAAACTTCTTGCTATCGTGTACTGCAAGTACTGGAAGTCTCTGTTAATAAAATTAACTGGATTAGTTCATAAAAGAAAAGTAATGAATGGTTGATAATGCAGAGACACTGTTCTGGCTTTGACTTAGTTTCCTAAACAATTTATTTCTGAGAATGAGCACAGAAACATACTTCATACCTACACACGCCAGTAACAAACACTTACCAATTTCTTGGGAGGTCCATATACTGTGGTGATAAATGGGTGGATAGATAGATTACTCATGCAAAATACTCTCTGCTTTTAACTATGTTAACATAGTCCTTGCTTTGAGAATAGAGGCTCAGCTGAGGGAATAATTATAGCTTCAGAATTCAGAACCTAATATTTTCTTTTATTAGGTAAGCAGTTGTCAGCTGATACCAAAATTGCTTAATATATACTTCTAGCAATGCCCTAAATGTTAAATATATCAAGTGAGCATTCTTAGAAATATTAATATTGCAATTCTTACCCTATTTTACGCTGAACTTGACAGCTAAATTTTATATACAAGTATACAAAATGCTGCAAATTTTGAAGCCTTTAATTAGTAGTTGCAAATTTGTTTGTCCCTTAGCAACTTGTATTTGCATAAAGATTAAGGCCGGTCAGAATGAAAGGGATAAAACATAGATGGAGGAAACATTAATAAATTAGTAATCATGTATAAAAGATAAGTAGTCTTAGATGTCATTTCCATAAGCTTTATTAAAATTGAAATTCTTTTTTTAAAGATGCAGTTAATATTTTCTGCACAGTTGATAATTTCTAAAGAGAGATCTGTCATGAGCTGCGGAATTAGAGAAATTAATGTATTGAGGTCAGACATTAGTATGTAAATTAAGCTTTGCTTTTATTCTGTATGGCAACAGAAGCATTACCTTATATTTGACCTTTCATTCATTTAGCCTGACTCAGCTGTGTCAGTCAACACAATTAATTCGAAGGAGCAGCTTTAAAGTGTGGGGCTCAGCTTGCTTCTCCTCCCCTCGCCTGTTGGAAATCCCGTGAGAAAGGAGCTAATGGAGGGAGCCTGCGCAAATTCGCTTTCTGGACATTTGTTTAGCATTTTGGAGTTTCTCGTCCCTTCCCCACAACTCCCCTGTGGCACTCGTCCATAGACATTTTTTCAAGGTTTTCGGGAAGACTAGGGACGAGGGTGCGAACCCTGGGTGTTGTACCCAGACTCCCAAGGTGAAGCCCCGAAAGAGACAATGTGTGTAAGAATTTATTGGAAGGCACATTCTGGAGTAAGAAAGAACTGGATGATAAGTATGTGTAGGAGTTTTCAGCAACACTTTGAATCTGGCAGGTAACACTACAAAAATGTGTACTTCTGTATTTTCCAATTGACCGATGAGTTAATGGCAGGAATGGAGGTGAAAATCACTCTTACGTTTTCATTATTGCTGGGCTTTGGGCTGTGTTGTGGCTGTGTGTAGCTGTACTGCCAGTGCTTATACCAATCTTTGATTGCATGACCCTTGGGGAGTTATGCATCCGCCTCACCCTTATGGTGTGGTGATGGCAGATGGCAGCGAAACACAAAAGAAAATGTAATGGTGCATTGCAAGTGAGTAGCATTTATCTGGTGCTAGGGCAAAAAACTGGTTGTGCGCTCTTTCCTTGTAAAGATGTGCAGATCACAGTAAAACTCTGTTTTTATAGATAGAGAGCCTGGCTGTAATACCCAGCTAGGCAGTTGTTCTTAACTGCTCGTGGTGAGCCCACACTGGGATTGGGTGCATACAAGTGTGTTGAATAGATCTACAGAAAATAAACTCGTGTTGAAGTAGTGTCTGTGGAGAATTACACTCTGAATAGAGTCAGCGTAAATACCTGCAGTTAAGGTGAGCGTGCAGAGTAGGCAAGTCTATGTATCAGTTCAGTTTTACAGATCTGCACAAGCTCTTGTGCAGGTTTGGTTTGGAGAGTCTGAGGTTTTAATAAAAGTGCAAAATATAACTTTCACTTTAATCCAAATTATATGATCAAATTAATTAAGCTGTAAGCATTAGGAAAGGAAACCTTGAGGGAGGGGGGGAAGATAAAGAATGAAAACAAATCATTACACTTCATAAAAGCAGTAACCTGTAAAAGCAAATTGAGAAGTATATTCTCTTTTTTTACTTAATGGAAGTACAAGATTTGTCAATAAAGATTAGAATTAAGTTTACTTGTTCTGATTTAAATATTTTGTAGACTTTCCCAATGTGTAAGTGGAAAGGAATGAGAGATGCGGTAGGATACAAAAAAGCTGGGTTTATTTTTAAAATACTTTTCTAATAAGAAATACAGTTTTAAAACCTAGTTCCGTTAGTTTGAAATGAGGTGCTGGTTTTGAGGTTTTTATCCATGACCTCAAAGGCAGCTGTAGGCTTTTCTCCCTAGAAAGGAGGGGAAGAAGGAAGTTCTAAGTGGTAGTGTAGAGCCTCTGCTTTATTACATTCAGATTTTTTTTTTTTTTAACCATAATACAGGGTGGTGTCTATAAACACAATTTTCTATGACCCTAATACAAACCAAACATAGTTTAATAATTTGACATATGTCCATTCCCCCTTAAGCAGGCAGAGTGTCTTCTGTGACTCCCAGCAGTAATGTGTCCAGAGTATTTCTTTAAAATTACGAGTTGGGTGTTCTCTTCATGACCATTTCACATTTCTTTTGAGGGTAGGGGTTGAAAAGCAGAAGGCTGGAAAAAACCTCTTTTAAACTACTGTACTTCCTCAGAAGTTCCAGGGACTTTTACTTCTGCAGGAAAGAGGATTTGTGAAGGAAGCCCAGGTCTGCAGCTGAAGGGTACGCTGAGAGATGCTGCTCCACAGGTCAGACCTGTCTCAGGAGTGTGGAGCAGATGTACAACACTCCAGCGTCCCTCCAGTGGCTGGGCAGCACAGGCACCAGAGCGCTGGCGCTGTAATGAATTTCTCTGAAGCCGATCCCTTTTAACAGTCTCTTCAATGTTTTCTGTAAAAAATGAAATCTAATGAAATCTCCTCAGCTCTGCTTGCATCTTTTAAAGTAAAGCTTTATATTTTTTTTAACTGAGAATGTTACTGATGAATGAGTAATGTGCAGTTGAAAAAACTCTTGAATTCAGAATGATAAAGGGTTCAGGGCTTCCAGGCGTCATTAACACAAGTGTTGTGTTTCAAACAACACAACCTTCTCTCCTACTGAGTACAAGTTTTCACATTTGGTCAAGGTCTAGTGCAACTGGCTGAAAATTTGAATTTCTAAATTCACGAGCAGACCTTTTAAGAACAAAAATAGAAGCCTGTGTGCTTATTGTTCTTTGGCTGTACTCGCTCTTTTGGCAACCCGAGGGTACTTGGTGGCAGTGAAACCACCATCCAAACTAATAATTTATTACTTTAAGCTTTACTTAACTAATGGCAAAAATAACATTATTTTTCTACTTTGCTATTTACAGCAGAGGAACATTATCAAAGCACTACCTAAGATTTGTATTTATTTTTTAAAGACTTTTTAGAATATTTTATCTGAAAAATGATCACATTTATTTATAGATATTCAACATCAGTGAAGTTAAGTGTGGGTACAAAAGAAGTACTGTTATTTTCAAGTTTTGTAACAATAGTCTTAAAAAAGCAGATGCTTTGTGAATCGCAGCGTGACAGTCCCATCCAAGCAGCCAGGACTTGGCAGTTTGGAGGACTTAAACACCAAAGACACTGAACACAGATGCTTTGTACAAAGAACTGTTGCAACAGCTGTGAACGTTCGAAGTTCATCTCTGTAAACTTGGAGCTGGCATGTGGTGGTTACAGTTTGGGCAGGGGCTGCAGTGGATGGTGAGCTGCTGCCGTTTGCAGGTAGCATTGGGAGGTATGAATGAGTTCAGAGCCCAGATTCAAGCAGGGTTGAAAACTTGGCCCCAAAAATGTCTTTCAGAAATTAGATTTTGCAATTTGGTTCACAGTACTGAAAACTTTTTTGCTGTTCTTGCCTTCCCCCCCCCACCCCCCACCCCTTTTTTTTTCCCCCCTGTAAGGGCTCTTTGTCTTACTGTTGCCATACATTTATTTTCAACATACCTCTTGCTAGGAGGTAAAGGTATAACTTCAAAGTATTCCATACTAAAAGGGGACACAGTGTGGCAATGGATTAATGTCTTTTAGGGAAATTTCGTAGAAAAGAGAGC
Source organism: Falco punctatus (assembly GCF_963210335.1). Classification (NCBI taxonomy): domain Eukaryota; kingdom Metazoa; phylum Chordata; class Aves; order Falconiformes; family Falconidae; genus Falco; species Falco punctatus. The sequence continues at coordinate 43,966,378 of NC_137589.1, forward strand.
CTACAAATCCCGTGGGGATACTTTTTACGGATGATTGGCTGCAGGATGGCTGCAGGAGGGGTAAGGAAATCTGCCTTTTGCTAAGTCAGAAGGTACAGATTTACTGTGGATTTGACCTAACTTTTATAGTGCTGTGGGTGGATAATAACTATGTTGATTGTTATCCTCTGCTGGAACAGAACTTTCAGAAGGATACTAAATCTGCTCAGGAACACGAAAGATCAACGTAGTAAAACCACTAATTTTTTTAGTACCTAGTGTGAATTATACTTACTCTTCATGATGGGTACTTAGGAAAATCACTGGAAAGAAAATGAAAACCTGCATGTGCTTAGTGTGTGCCAAATAATTACCGTCAGCTATTGGACTTTCTGAACTTAAGAGAATAGCAATCCTTAATTTTATCTGGATCTGTCAAATGCAGAGGAAAAAGTAAACATGTCATGCTCAATAAACATGTAACATTTATTTCAGAACACCATTACCTTGATCGGCTTTATTTAGGGAATTTGGCAACAACAATGAATATGAAATAATGTATTTTGACAGTATGCACAGAGGATTTGAAGAAAAAATAACGGGATTGCTCAGAAGTTTGCCTTGTGAATAGTGCCAGTATGCATTTGTGTGAACCTTGTTGCTTCTGTATGTATTGTTAGAGTTTCTTCTTTGCTGATGTTCCTTACTGTATTTCTTGTACCTTACTTGTCAGGGAAGGTGAAGGCTTCTAATCATTATTGGAAAATAAGTTTAGTCTTAGATTATTACAGTCTCTCAGCTTTTCCCATTAAGTATTCCATGAAATTCCATGCAAGTTATCTTTTTTCTACATACCTAATTTTGTTTGACGCTGATGGTAACTGCATGTTGGTACTATCTGATGGTTCCTTTGGTATGCGGAGGAAGTTAGCCTGTTATCTTTTGTGAGGTTGTAAAGATCTTCTGAAAAGACTATGGATATTTTACAGCATCACAAGGAATCTACATTGGGGAGCACTGCTTCTGTGTTATGGGAGGGGAAAGTTGAGATGTATGGCTTTTAATGTTTAGCTGTTTGGATTAAAAAGAAATATCTGCCATTTTAGAAAAAAAATAACTCAGTAGGGCCTGATTCTTTGAGAACCTGTTGTTACCTGAGCTGTTTTAAGTGATCTAAGGAGCATTACGGGTTAGGACAAGGAAAAGTAAGAAGGGAAGTGGGGGGGGAAAAATATTGTTCCAGATCAGGGATGCAGAAAGGAGTAACGCAATCTGATGTCCATCCCGGCTTTCTGTGATGAAAGATAAACTAAAATGTCTTTATCAATGAATGCACTATATTTTTTTTAAGCATTGTAAGGGTATCGGGGAGGTGTACCTTGTTGTCAGTGTTTCACTTTTGGAATGTTTTAGGTGAAATAAATTTAAAGGAATAGGACTTTCAGAAAATGCTGAGGAGTCATGTGGAAAATGTCTTAAACTGTCATAATTTTGAAGTCCTAAGATCACCTATCCAAAAAATATTCATTTATATAATTCGGTAGCTGGATTGATAGCCAGCTCCCTGAATTTCTGAACACTGGTAATGTTTTCCATCTGTTTCTATAGCTTGGGCAGTGCCCGGAAGGCACACAGCTAGAATCTGTGGCAATTTAATACCTGTGTAGAAAACTGCTGACCCTTCCTAGGAGACAATAGCCAAAGATCCATGTAAAAGGAGCCACGCAGGGCCAGGGTGACTGTGTGGTGGTGTGCTGAGCAGGCACCTGCTCTTACCTTGTTGAAGGAGTAACCCAAGATTTGGACAAAGGAGAAGTTTAGTATAAAAGACAAAATCACAAAACTTACAGAAAAATAGTATGATGGTGCCCAGCTCCCAGTCCTTTCAAGGGGAGTGATGAGTTAACAGTAGCTCTCACAATTAACCTGGTAATGATGGGGCATCTCTGTCTATCATATTTATAGGTGTGATTTTTAGCATCAGAGAATGGTCTGCTTGTTATCTTTTTAACTCCTATAACGTGATTTCTGCCCTAGGGAACCTTAGTATTTGTTCTTGATTTTTTTTTTTAGTGTTGTAAAGATCACGTAAAATAATGTTTTATAATTTAAAACAACCACGAAACCTCAGAATATTGACTCTTGTAAGAATAAAGTTAATGTGAGATACAATTGTTCTATGTGCCACAGGTGTCAGACTTTGGAGCATGTCTCAGAAGCAAATGAAGAGCTGTTAGATGCTGGAGCAGCAGAGAGACCTGAATCCGATGCCCCCAGGAGTCCAGAGCCTGGCCTCCCCTCCCTTTGCCTCAAGCAAGTGTTCCCCAAGTACGCAAAGCAGTTTAACTATCTGCGGCTTGTGGACAGAGTGGCTGCGTTGTTTATCCGATTTCTTGGTGTAAAAGGGACGACAAAGTTGGGGCCGACAGGTTTCCGAACGTTTATAAGGTTAGTAAACTGAAGGTTTCTTTAGAAATTGCTTAAAGCATCATCAAAGTGTTAGAAGCTCCTGGTCCTTGGGCTAGCACTGCTGTCCCTGAGCTTATCTTAAGTTTTGTTGAATAAAAGCAGGTCCTAACAGTGGTACGCTTTTAGCTTGTAGGTTTAGTAGTGCCTTCCAAAAAAACTTTTCCCCATAAGTTCCATTGAACCATTTTTATAAAAAAAGGTGTATTTTTGTCATTCCAAGCTCCCAAAACACCTGACCTCTGTGAAACTGTGTCTGGTAGGAACCTAGGATTCTTTATTCTGCAGCAGAACAGCGATGCTTTGGGAGATACTATTTGCAGTCAACATGTCATGTTCCTAGTAAATTGTAGGAATAGTACTGTGAGAAAGTGACAACTGAAATTGGGTCACTTCATCTGATTCTGTTGGCTGTGGGGGCACAGCCATCTGCCCCAGGCCACAGGAAAGGATTTCCAAATGCCAGTTGCTGATGCACTGTGCACTAAGGATTTGCATTGTGAAATTGCAGCTTGCAATGGCAAGGAACTCAATTTATTTTTTCACATACTTTTTATTTGTGAGAGGTTGTTTTTTTCATTGTTTTTTATGGATATATCTGTTCTAGTCATGGTACAAATATCTCATTTTCTGTCTTTCGTTGACAATGACAAAAGAAATAAGCAGCAGCAGATGTATTCTTAAAATACAGATCCTGTTTCTATGCAGATGCATTTTGCATTCAGGAATGAATATAAACAATTTGACTTATACAAATGACAATATATAGAAAATGACTGAAGACATCTGCTCTATCCACAGACCAGTACAGGATTGTTTCCAGTTCTGTATTTTCTGTTGTTTAGTCCAGCCTGTATTTGGCACTTGACAGAGGAATACAGAATAAATGCCAGCGTTTTCTTTTAAGAATATTAAAATAAATTGCCATATCCCAATGAAATGGTGTTTGCAGTTTCTTAATGCATGTTAAATTAAACTTTTAAATACAGTCTTCCCCCCTTCCCCCTGCCCCCAGAGGATCTATACCAACTCTATGGCCCTTTTCTGAAATGCTGTCACTACTACTCATTTCGGAAATAAGGCCATGTTTTTAAGACATGAGCTGTATCACTTTTCAAGAATAAGATGGTACACAAGTGTGATTGTGTGTGTGCGTGCATGTGTGTGTCGGCAAGTGGTTGCAGAGACTATCCACTCAAATTTTGGCTACTCAAAATCTGTTCCCCTTTGATAATTTCTTCATTCTAAAACAAGAACTAAAAGGGAAATACTGAATGTGGCTCTAGTCCTTGCTTGGATGCTGCCAAAGATTTTTTTTTTTTGGATCTAGGCTAGACCTTAACTCTGTTTTAAGGGACCTCTGCTTAGACTACTAAAAATTAAGATTCTTTTCAACTATCCAGGTAGGGTATTTTTGTTGGGGTTTTATCTTCCCCCCCCCCCCCTCTTTTTTTTGTTTTCTTTCTTTTCTGGCTACAAATTTTGGCCAGCTCTTTGGCATGTGTGTGTACTGGTTCTAGCCAGGCTGCCAGACATCTGGAAATTCTGGACAGATGGCTAATTCTCATACACAGATCAACACTACACTGCAGGCTCAGACCACACAAGTGTCAGATCTCCTACATGCGCTTATCACCAGATGCCTGAGATACATCCCGAGATGCTGCTCTTTTCCATGCAGTGTTCAGTAACGTACAGGGTAAATCTGTTCGGCCTTCAGGCATGAAGAAGTAATTCTGTGTCTGAAAGCTTTCCTCCAACCTTTTTCAAACAGGATCAGTCAGTCAAACAAAAAAGTAGTTCTCTGTGCAAACTCTGCCTCATGTAGATAGTCTGTGCAGATTTGTGTTGGCTTTCACAATGTACCGTTAGAGTACAGCCTAGGAGAAGCTGTGTGTAACAGTCAAGTCATTTTAAATTGAAATATTTAGGGTTTTTTTTTTTTCTTTTTTTCTGTTTTGTCGCAAAATCAAAATAAACCAGTTAATCTGTAATCTCATCTGCTGCCTTTTTGTGTCTGGAGATCAATGTGACTTTGCATGTGCAGTTTGTATTTGGGTGTGTGCCTCTACACCACCAGTGTGATCTGGACAGGCAGCAGCGCTAGGTACATACAAGTTCTGCATGTGAATTTTTTTTTTTTCCAGGCATGCGGGGCCTGTACCATTTCAGATACGTGCACTTTATGAACTCCGGTTTGTTTGCTCTCTGCTGTATATGCGTTATTAGCCTAAGCATGTTACAGTGGGTGTGTACATATGACATTGCTAAACTTTTCTCCCAGTGTTCTCTCAGTTGCCCTTGCAGAATTTTCCCTAACTTGGAAGTTCAGATGTAATCAGAATTTCTTCTTCATTTTGTCTGTTTTTAACAGAAACTGCAAACTGAGCAACAGCAATTTTTCAATGGCTTCTGTAGATATCTTATATATTGATATCACAAGAAGGTGGAACAGCATGGGAATCGACCACAAAGAATCAGGTAACACTGTTTTGTAGTTAAAGACTATGGAAGCCGGGGGGGTGGGGGGTGGGGTTGGCCATTTTGGTAGCTGAAGCACACCTCAAATGTTCAATTAAAAAAAAATGGGAACAAGGCATGTACATCTGAAGCATGTACATGTACAACAAATTCTTCTGTTTAGTTCTGTGGCAGTTTCCCTTTATCTACAGAACTGATAACTCTTAGTTTTCAGTTTATTTATTGGAACAAGTCTTCCTCAAACCCTTTTTTATGCTTACAATTTTGCATTTGGAAGACTTGTTGCTATTTGCAGAGAAGCATTTAAAACTATTCCCACTGGAACCTTCAACTTAATGCAGTGTTAAGAAATTATGTCCATATTAGAGTAGCTTAAATGGTTTAGCAAAACCCAACCATACCAAAAGCTGTGCAGGAGCTAGAAATAAATATGCTTAACTTCTCTTTGATTTGTGTTCCCCAGCAAGATTACTTTGGGGACAAACAAAACTACCTGTATTACTCTTCATTTCCCAGAGAGTTGTGTCATCCCCACCCCACCACCCAACAGTATGCTTCTTTTTTTCATGTTTGTTGTCTTTGTGATGGGTGAAGAAAGGACAATTGGGTTTTTTCACAAACTTGCACAGTGCTATTTAAATAGGTTCTTACTAAGGACGAGTAGCAGTGCTTTGTTGCAACAAGCACCCCTTGCTGTAAATTGATTTTTCATACAGGAGCTAGGTCGAACAGCCAACCTAACCTTCAGTAGTGAATTACCTCCCCATCTGCTTGGTCACATTTTTAGATCTGAGACAGTAATCTATCAAATGGCAGAGTGCAGGGATTGGTTTCTTATTATATTGATGGCCTCAATACACCATTTAATATATAACTTAATTTCTAAAATTGCTGTTACATTTCTATATGAAATTGAGTCCATAAATTTGGCAACTTTTCCATAGCTTTTGCAAAACATTGGATAATTTCAATTGCACTAGTATTCCCATCTAAAAAAAAGACATAGAAAGTTCCTGATGACATTTTTTGGAGCCATTTATAGCAGGGAAACAGCAGCTGCAGTATTCTGAAAGGTTTTATGCCACTGTGCCTTGTGGCCATGAAGTATTGTTAAGGTTCCCTTTAAATCAGTGTGGGATGAAGAAATCCACCTCAGTGCTGCTGGTGTAAACTAGCATGCAGGTCACAGAGCTGCAAGCTGGCATCTGCCCAGAAATTGGTTCACAATATGTTTTTATATAGAAGCTGAACATGGACATCAATGTATGTACTCCTGCATTTTTTTAAAAATGCTATAATAGCAGAAGAATCAAAAGTAGTCTCCAAGTTGAGACTGACTTTTCTATTGTTATCCCACCCCCCTAAAATATATCTGCAGTTCCCTCCTGCATAGATATCAACAATCAGTGATACCTGATCATACTCTCACAAATTATGTGTATCATAGCAGTAGAATTGTTTTGAATATTTGATTGTGCTTCAGAAATGTTAATGAAGCTTGTATTTGTATGAAACAGGTAAGTATTATTTTGTCTTGCTTGAACTTAGGTATCCTATAATATCCTGTAGAGTCTGTGTGTATGAAGTGAGATAAGGTAAGGCAAAAGGAGAACAAGTAAAATAGTCTTTTCACATGGCTGATAAAAAGAATAAATCCAGACCTAAGATTAAAAGGGAGAAAATGAATGTATAGTGTAGAAGAGATAGTATGGTTTATTATGCATGACCTCCTGTACTACTTTAGGGTCACCTTAGTTTCACAGGTATGTAAAATTTGAGTATTTGCATATACCCTTTCAGTGTGGGTGTCAAGTCATTTATGTGGTTAGCTGATAGGATTTGACTAGCAAAAATAATAGAAATGCAAGTGAATCCTCAGGCTTTCAGAAATCAAGTAACTTGTTGACAGTCTCAATGAATGAGGTGTTTCCTAGGTGTTGAAACACAAAATGTCCAATGATTTCTCTTGGCTTTGTGTTTTGCCCACTCCAGCCGTAACCAATACGGTAACTATTGCTGCTGTTGTAAACCAGCAGCTTCTACCTTTTTTGATTGTATGTTTCACCACAGTGTCACTTATGGAGGAGAAAGTGTGTATGTTACCAAAGGTGCTTTCTTTGCCTGCAGCTCACCGTGACTGATAAAATAATTTACTGAGCTGGCAGCTGCTGCTTTCAGATAACTCAACGATTCCTTTGCAAGTTATTTTACAGCCAAGATCGTGAGCGACCCCAGCTGCAGCCTTCGTTGAGAGAAATTATACTTCAGATTCTAATTGTAATATTTTGAAAAGATGTTTTTCCTGCAGCATCAATAAGCCCACATTAAGTTAAAAAACCCAAACCTTTCAGTATCTCCTCCTAAAGGAATTTTAAGTGTATGTTTAAACTGGGAGAGCCAGTTAAAAGCACAAAGCAGCTATAACAGTTCCTTGTTGCTGGCATTCTGCAAAACCAATTGTGATCTGGCTTCTTAATTAAGAATTAAAGTAGGTATTACTTCAAGTTTTAAATACAATAATTAGTGTTAATATGCAGCCCTTCTTTCCATTGGCTGTGGTAATGTGTCACTAGTGAGATGTGCTCAGACAACACCTGAAGAGCTTGTACTGCAGCATGTGGCTTCTGCAGGGGACTTTTGTTGGTGAGGGAGCAGAGCGGGGAGTTTTATTATAGCAGAGAAATTTTTTGGCACTGCACTGCTTTCCCTTCGTACACACTTCAGCTGTTTGTTTTTTCATTCAGTTGAAACAAAACTACTGTTGTAGAGTTACTGGGGATGGCTGGGAAAAAAGCCTCTTCACCTTCAAAAGGAAGGCTAAGGATTTGGACCTGGTATGGTCTTTGCAGGAGAGAAGATCAAATAAACTCACTTTCGTGATAAGGTGATACTTGGTAATGGGGTTATCTTTATAGTGCTACAGACTGAAATGACATACTATTTCAGTATTTCTACACTTGAACTTTTGTTTTAGGTCCATCTAAATAAACCAGTTCAGTTGCTGATATAAACTTGTTTTTCTCTCCAAGGTAGATTGTTTTTCTTGAAGCTCAATATGTTACTGTGCGCCTGATTTGGTTTCAGTTTAATACTTGAGGCAGCAGAAATCAAGGCTGATATTACATCAGTTTAATTGTACAATATCTTAAAATTGGTTGTTGCTGTACCGGTTTGCCTCTGGATGCCAGGCTGCTGGTCAGGCTGCTGTCTGCAAAGCCAGAAATAGCCTTGGTGATGGAGAGTATCGCTTGTCTGTAACCGGGCTGGGGCTTACCCCGTTACTAAGTGACCTCATGTGTGTTACACACAAATAAAACCTCTTTTGGTCTTTGAAGAACAATTTCTTTTCTTAGTGAGCACTCTAGGTGGCTGCTGTTTAAGTTAAAAGATGTTAACTAAACATGATTTTATGTGTCCACACCCAGCACATACACATTTGGCCTTGCTGCCAAAAGAAACCAGATAGTGTTACGTCTAAAGAATGTAGTTTGCTAGAAAACGCTGTGCTATGGATCTCTTATAAAAGAGCCTTTTGCTTGCAGGAATGTGTTTGCAAGCCTTTGTCGAAGCTTTCTTCTGTCTGGCTCAGAAAAAATACAAGTCCCTCCCACTACACGAGCAAGTGGCGTCGCTGATCGATTTTTGTGAGTATCAGCTGGCTGCCCTGGATGAAAAGCGCCTGGTTTGTGGCTGGGGGATTGTGGAGCGCCGAAGTGCAGTAGTTCCTTGTCAGACAGATGGACTTCACCTTGCACCAGCTGCACATGCACCCCTCTTGAATCGCACGGCTGCGGCTAGTAAATTTGCAGATTGTAAAAATCATCGCTATTAATGGTGCTGATTCACCAGGACAGAATTGAGAATGAATCCCCGGGTACGTACGTATATTGCAGGAGGAAAGACAGACTCCTGAATTCCTTCAGCTGATAGTTGCAATTATTTATTTCAGCTTTTTTTAATTATTAACACTCTTCAAAAAGTCTACTGCAAGCTCCCATTCTCAAATAATGATCCTGGTGATGGCTATTTATTTACTCCTCTGTTGGACCTACAGCACACCTCAGGTGACGAATTCTGCTTTCATCCCGAGTGTATAGAGAATGACTGTGAAGATAAGGACCAAAATACAGTGGGATGATAACCAGCATCATGGGATTGGTTGTACTGGTGGAGAGTAATGCTCATATCAAAGGAATTACGCTGCTTTGTATGCACTAGATGTATCATGGAAATCTAGTAAGGAGCTGCAGTCTCCAATACCAGTTGTGGACTTTGGAAAACTGTAACCTGGAATTACGTTTGTGGTCAGACTTCAGGCTTTGACCCTCTTCTTTCAGTGGCTCGAACTGTACATGTTGGAATCAATACAGAGTTGGTCATTTTCTATGTACTTAAAATTTTTTAAAGTCAGTCTTGAAACACAGTGAAATCATATTTTGGCTTCTACTTCTTTGTACACGTCTTTGCCATGACAAGTACTGTTAATTTTTTAAAGAAACTAAAGATGTTTATCCTTTTGCTTCCACAGAACCAATAAGCTCACACTTATTCACAGAAAAAAATTACTTCATTAAGTCAAATTTGGTGAACTAAGCAGTGGTTTTGTCTTCAGGTACTAAGCACTGCTTCTGTAAAAAGTTTTACGGTGTAAAGGCCTAAGATGTCATTGAAATTCCAGTGAAACCAATCCTGCCACTGGCTTTAGGCTAAACTAATTGTATTCTAGGCTTGCTTGGTTTTTGCCTTTTGTGTGTCTGTTATCCTATTTGGACCTGCAGTAACATCTAGAGTAGATTTTATTGTATTTTTTGTCTTTGCACATATTCTTAATTTTTTCCCTTAAATAACAGTGTAACTTTGTACAAATGAGATCTGTATTATTTAACAGGGTATTTTGTCAAGAATGCTGGGCTGTACCACTGGAGTTGTACTGAGCAGTCTTATTTTTCAAGAAATGAACCATGACTTCCATAATCACATTCTTTACGGGGGGGGGGGGGGGGGGGGCAGGGCGCGCAGCTAATCAGGACATGAGACTGGCTGAAAGGACAGGAATAACTTGGAACTTCAGGGCTGTTCAGTCAAATTCTTTTTGGTCTCTTATATTATTATAATAATGTGTGTCTACATCAGAGTTTGATTTTCCTCCTCTGTTCTATTCTTTAATGTAAATGAATCTGCTTATGTTCTAGTGTTCTTCATACTGTCAAAAATTGGGAAGGAGTAAGATGGCACAGCATCTGGGTATTTAGTTTTGGATTGAAGAACGTTACTGGAGCTCGATGTCAAAATGTTCCAATGGCTGGTGTATCGGAAAGGTGACCTTACAGGAATGATGCTGTCAGTGCAGAGGGAGCCCACCTGTTTAATGCCATGGACTAAATGCACACGTGGTATTGAGGGAGTTTTTACTTCAGGAGAAGTTTAGGGTTTCTTTCCTGATTTTAGTTTTAAGCAGCATGCGTTTTTCCTAAGTGGCAATCAGCAGCATGGCAATACGATGCAGAAGTCAAGCTGAGCCCACAAGAAACTACTACCTAGCATGTGTTAATAGCAGATCTGGCTGTCCCTTCTCTTTGTCTTTTTCTGCAACATCCGTAAGAGTGGGAGTAGATGATCTTTTTTAGTTCAATGCCTAGACTGTTTGAAATTTTACATATTGTACATAGGACGACAATTGTAGACTAATGCCACTGCCCTCAGCCTTGTTTAAGTTTCATAAAGATTATTGCAGTATGAAGATAAAATGCCAAACGCCAAGGCCTGGCATCTGTCAGAACAAATGAAGCCGAAAGTCTTTTTTTTTTTTTTTTTTTTTCTTCCCCCCCCCCCCCCCCCTCACACTTTCATTGTAATATATTTGAAGACATTCACAAGTTGAAAAATGGTTACTTCTTGTTTTGTGACATCTGACATTTGTCTTGCGATTGGCAGTGTGTTACTAGAAAATAGCTTACAGTTTCTCTCATGTTGTGATTGATGTCCTGTAAAGACAGAGTTATAAGAGTCGGATTTGAAATGCTACAGCTGCGAATGCCTTTCCTTACAGCTTTTAAGTAGTACAATCTATGGCCTAAAATATCCAAGTTTTGCTATTGTGTAAGTTACCCTGATATCAGTGGAATAAATTAACTATTGTATATAATGAACACTGATAAGATCTCTCTATATTTTGGAGATCTTTATATTCTCTGGATCTATTACAGATTTTTATAGCCTGTGCATATGCAGTCTGATGCAGTATGCCCTATTTATTTCGCACTTCAAATATGAAGGGTCCCTTGTAGAATAGTGCAAATATTCAATTTTCTGCCTCTAGTAATCCAGTGTTCATGTATTTATGTAATTAGAAAATTGAATGCCATACTGTTCTCGGGGGAGAGCGGGGATAAAACACGAGTGTACTTTAGAGACTTAATGGCGAAGTCACATTTCTCTTCTCTCCCATCTAATGCAATTTCCTCTGAATGTTATTTAGCATCCAAGGCAATTTCACATAGCCCTTAAGTTACCAGTCTGTGCACATGCAAAAAAATGACCAGGCACTTTATTCAGAACAAAAATGCTAATGCACTGATAATCTGTTCATCCTGTGAGGTAGCTTTCTAGCAAAAGAAACAATACATGAAAGGTAGTAAGTAGTTGATAGTTGGTTTTTTAATAGTGCTTTTCTATATATTCTTTTTAGAGAATAACACAGCACTCCCTGTTCCATTTATGACATAGTATATGAAGATTGCATAGCAGTGAAATATTTTGCGTTATCAGATGCACTGGGTCTGGTATTCCTCACCGGGTGTAAATCATCCAAGGAAGATTTGAGGCAAGTGAGCCCGGAGTTTCAATCCAGACATCCCCATTCCCTGCAGGCTTGTATTTAGCCTGAACGTGCCCAAACTCACTTGGTGGCTCCTTGTTTGATTTTGAGTTCTTCCTCTGCATAAAGCTGTTGTAGGCTGTCACCTGAAGTTTGTCTTCTGCGTGTCTGGACTGGGCTCGTGGCACTTAATTGCTCTCTGCCCAAATGCCCAACTCACATAGTTACAGCCTTATATTTTAGGAACATTTAAGGTACACCATAGCAGACTGCTTCACTTGCCACCCACTTGTAGCTGCTTTCTTTTAAAACACAGCCGGAGGGGGAGGTACTCAGCTAATTACACAGTTAATGTTCAGCTGAGAGACCCAAGTCCACCTGCTTCTGTATTGGTGGTCTCAGCTGGAGCTCCCACCCCCGTCCAGGTGACTCCTGTTTACTGGCTTTATCATCAGTCTCACATTCAGCTGGTCATCAGGAGGTCAGAGCATCCTTTCTGGAGATGGGTGACGGCAGTTTAGAAACCCTTGTGATGAGGAAGGATCTCCTTCTCCTCCTGCCTGAGGCCCATGCGGTTCACTGAACAGGGTAGGTGTATGTCTGCGTGCTCTGGGTGCTCAAGCCAGAAGGGGCTGAAGCCTCTGCGGTGATTCTGGGGGTTGACAAGGGTGTTGCAACTGCACCACTGGATGTGGGAGCCCTTGAGGGCTGCGCCAAGGTTGTAGGAAGAGCTGGCACAGGAGGAGCAGCAGCCAGTTGCATGGTGCCTCAGCTCTGCACTTGCTTGCTATGGCATGAATGACTTTCACAGTCACCGTCACAGCTCCTTGTTTCTAGCCAGCACTGTGTCTGACCTTATTCTGATCTCCGTCTGATGAACGGTGACAATCTGCTTCTAAATATTACCCTGTTCCCTCTAATTTGTTTTCTTTTCCATCATGCTTTGCTGTGTTTCCGCCTAATTCCACACTTTTGCTCCTTAGCTTGCCTAATAAACTGACATGGTCGGCTTGGCCAAATCCATTAGTTCAGCTTTCTGTGTTGCTGTACGACCGCTTCTGGAAGCCGTGTGCCTCCACTTTAAAGGTGAATCTATCCTGCGTCGTCCCTTTGAGGTGTCACCGTGCGTCAGCCTTTGCTGAGTCGGTGCATCGATTCAATCGTTTCAGTGTTGGTGGTTGCAGGACAAGTCTCCGCAGCTTTATGGGGTGGGTGCTGGCCCCCGGGCCTGCTAGCCCCTCTCCTCACGGGCCTGCGGATGCTGTGACTCCCACTGCGGGCTGCCTTTCATTTCCACAGCAGGAATATGTGATAAATGGCTATATGGACAGGCCAGCCCTAGCAGGGAAATCATGTACGTCCCTGCTCGGCTTGGCTGCAGGGGAGCAGGGCCCCTGTGCCCACCATGCTTCCAGAACCTTCCCTGAGCAGGCTGGGTGATGCAGGGGGGAGCAATGGCCGTGAGGGACGCGGTGCCAGCGGGGCCTGGCCCTCAGCGCTGGGCTCCAGGATGGTCACGGTGGAGGCCTGGGCCAAGTGGACCGTTTCCATACCCGTTACCGCCACTGACTGTCGGCACATGGGAAGCAGGTGGTGGGGCCTGCCCGGGCTCAACATCGTCAGCGGCTCTGAGTGTGCTGAGGTGCTGCACAGTTCATTAGTTTGAAATGGGGAGATGAGGTTGAAATAATTGGCACATCTGTTGTGGGTTGTGCTTTTCTCCAGCTTCGATCCCCGCCATTGGCAGAGGCTGAGCCGAGCGGGGCTGGGAGCAGTGGATCTGATCCAGGGCAAATTCTTAGGGCACTTGGAGTCAGGGCCTGCCCCATATCGCTCAATCGCTATTAAATGGACCCAAATTCAGTAGTGATGTATGAATATCATTAGGAAGTACATCAGTACGGAGTCCTGGAGATAACGCTGAGGCCTGATGTGGAGGTGAAAGTGCTGGGTGCCGGTTGCTCCCCTGGCAGCTGGCGCGGGCAGGGGGCTGCGGGGGTCCTGGGGATCACGGTGAGCTGAAGGAGCCAGCGGTCTTCAGTGGAACACAAACACACCTTTAGAAAAGTGATTTTTTTAAAAAAAAATTTTTCTTCCTCCCCTCTGCTCACCTGTTGCCCTCTGAGTTTTAATCAAAGAACTACTTCGTTTCTTTTCCTTGAAACTGGTGTTCTCGGAGCTTTTTAACTTCGGCGTTTTTACCTTTGCTTTTCCCTTTTATCTTTGTGCTTTTTCCTCCCTTATTGTCCTGATGGAGGGGAGCACTGAACTCTCTCACCTCCCCTCTGCTGATCCTGGGGTTGTTTTTTGTATTATTAAGAAGTTGGATCGTTGAACTCTGTGGTTCTCCTTGATGTTGTCAGTTTTGGGGAGGGCTGCTTTGCAGGGAGGCTTTGTCTGAAGAACTGGGAGCTCCCAACTCCCCGGCCGGGGAATCTGGTAGTTCAGCTCATCCTGCACCCGTGTCTCCGCTGGCTGCACCGTGTTCCCCCTCCTCGGTAGCACGCTGTGTGCCCAGGTACCTCATGCTGCGTGTGGCTGCGGAGCAGGGCTGGAAGCCAGCCCCGACTTCGCACTACTTGATGCTGTTACCTGCAGCTTTTTGGTATGTGAGTGAATCTGCCAGCGTCTGCCACTGTCCAAAGTTGTTGTGGCTGTTCTGATTTCTGTAGCAAACACGGGCCTCGGTATGGGTACCTTTGTATTATCTGTGGTTACAAAATTACTGTAAAAATCTTTCAATAGCAAAGGCAGCAATTAAAACAATAACATCAAGTCCTGCATTTTAATAGCTTATATTTTTTTAGGAATAGCTGCTTTCTCTGCACTTGTGGCCATGCTTATTTGCAGCACACTGCCATCCCTCCAGCAGCTTCCTTGTGTCCTGTCTTGCCAGCTTGCTGTCAGAAACAAGCCTTGTGCCCATCCCTCTGCCTTGCTCACCTGCAGCCTCATGCCAGCCTGTTCTCCCAGCACCTGTGCCAGTTTGCTGCCAGGAACAAGCTGCAGGCGAGCTGGCCAGGCCAGGAGACTCCACAGGTACTCTCCTGTGAGCTCAGCTCACTGGCGTCGGCTTTATCCTCTCTTTGTATTGGTGTTTCTGTCTTGGATCTGGTGGGACTGAGGTGGCCCTTTGTATGGACTGGGATCGTTAACTGTGCAGTGCTCTGGACACTATCTCCCAGCTGTGCTGCCAGGCAAGGACTCGACTCCTCCCTATCCCTGACAAAAAGAAAGTGTGTGCCTACCCATTGACAGGCACTGGTCCCAGCAGCTTAGCCTGATGCTCCATCATGCTTTGCTGTTGTGCTAGTCACTTACTGATTTAACTATTGTGCAATACTAGATAGCTTTGTGCACAGTGGTAAACTTGTCCCGGCTCTGTGCAGGGCCAAGCTGCAGCAGCGCCAGGTACCAGGCTGTTCCTCCCAAAGATGCTGCAGTGTGCTTCTTGCTGCCCACTTGAGCAAGAACAGACTGCTCCAAGCACAAGCTGAGCTCTTGCTTTTCTTGGGTAATGACTCTGTTTATATAGTTGTCACCTCCTTTTGGAGATGCTGACTGGCATGACTGCTAATGCGCCTCTGCCTGAAAGTGCACACAGATTCTGTAGCAAGCACTCAAGTGTGTTCAGTAATTAGAAGCCTGTCCAAAAAAATGTGACTGCTGTCATCACCTGTCTTTGTGTCTGTGTCTAGCAGTTCTGCAGCTCAATTACTGGTTTTGTTACCTGTGTCTGCTTCCAAACTTGTTTTTGTGTGTGGGAGATACTTACTCCCTTTTTCTTTTGGTGTGTAGTTTCAGGAGGAGGAATGAAAGCACTATTCTGAGTCAGATGACTTAGCAGCAGAGGCTTCCAGCAGCAGCAGCAGACCATGGGTGTGCAGAGATGTAGGATACCCCAGCGTTAGCCAGGTAGATGAACACAGCCGAGACACTTAGCCATGATTTGCTGTGGCTTTGGCTAGAGCTCTGTTCTGCAGCCATCTTTTCTCCCTGAGGTGTCTATAGTAATCTAGAAGTTAAGGTATTATCTACAGGTGCTGTCATGCTAAGAGGCTGCTTTTGCTGATACCCTTTCCTGCCAGCAGGCTGTTCAGATCTGTCTGGGTGACACTAAGAGCTGCCTGTAAGGAGATGATTCTAGCAAGAAAAGATGTGGTCCCCAGGTCTAGGCTACATGGTGTGTTCTAGATAGTGCTGGTCAAATGCCCGAGGAGCTGCTTAACCATTTCTGGTGGCAGCAAGGTTGGGAACCTGAGCTCCCAGCTCCTCTTCTTGGCTCTGGGAGGGAGTCTGGTTTCTGCTCCGTGGCACAGGTTTGTTGACCTCTCATTGCAAGGTACAAAGTACACTGGAGGCCAAACGAGTGTGCAAAGGAGCCGGCTCATTCCTGCCTCTGCTGTGCTACCTCGTGAAGCATGGCACTGGGGAAACGGGACTGCTGCTGGCAGGGGTGAGCGCTGGTTGTGCACACCTGGCACTGAGATGGGTGTACCTGGACAGCAGTGGCACACTTTAGTCTTTGGATACCACCATCATCGGCCGCTGCAGCTCGCTCCATGCATACTCCCTGCTTATGTTGTCTTGAAAGTGACAGTACGTGCGAGAGGCAAGGGGATGGCATCAGCTATTTCATTGCTTCAGGGTTCTCCAGGGGAAAAAAGCATCCTGAGGCTAACGTGCGTATGAGACGCTGCGAATCCGAACTGTTTGCAAAGAGGAAATGAGCTTGTTCAGAGCCTCAGACAGTTTCTGGCTTTCATGTTATTGGGTGTGTGTGTGTGTATTGATCCCGCTCACAGAAACACGCAGTGTTAGGTTTGCCCAGCTCTAAGCAGAGGAGAGAGATGTTTACTGTTCACTCATCTGATCTAGCTGTATCTCCATCTTCAGCCCACTGCTGAGATTTCTTTGTGTCATAAGTATCTCTCCCATCGGGAGCCTCATTTTTCTGTCGGTCTTTGCTGGAGCCATGATGTTAATTCTGTGCCACAGGCACATGGAGTAGTTGTCCTCCCCTCTGCACACCAGTTGCACTCCCAAGAATGCAGATGTCTGCAACAGGAGCTATCAAAGCCTCTTGGCCCCATAAATCCTGTGCTGGTGTTTGCCCAGCACCGTTACATTTCAAGGAATTTAATTAACTTTATTTATTGCCATCTATTTTTTCTCTGTAACAAATCTGTCCAATCTTGTGTCTGCTCTTGAATTATAAGGGAGAAGGAACTGTGATCAGCTTTGACAAAATTCTTTGATGAACATGCTATCATTTGGTTATCTACAATGTCAGCTATGTGCCATCTCTCTTAATAGAGAATTGCTTTTATTTTCAAGAATGAGCTTGTTGAACACTCAGCCCTGAATTAAGGTGTTTTGTTCAGGCTTTGGAAGCCTGTAAGGGGGAAATGCTGGAAAGCAGGTTTGCTGTGAGTGCCAGAGCAGTATTCGCTCCCGCACAGCTCCAGAACGTGGGAGGCTTCCAACCCAGCACTTGTCTTCATATCGTCCTCCTCGCTCTGCTGGGGCCCTGCAGCTTCCCAGGACCAGGAAATGTACTGTCTGTTAGATGCTGTCAACTGCTGTATTGAAGTCAGACTATCATTTCCCTTGTTCACAAAAATGTGAAAATTGGCATCAGCGTGCGGTGTTAAGGGGGGCACTATGGAGCACTGCCACTCTGCTTAAAAACAGCTTGTCCGTCCCGTCAGCAGCCTGCCTGCTCTTGGTTCAGCAGCTTGTGATGGAGACAGTCGTGTTCTTCACTGCCAGAGCTGTGCACTCTTCAGGGGACATGGTTAATCCCTGGATCATAGGAGGTTACAACAAAATGACCCTGCTCTTAGTCCAAATAAGTAACACTGACTGCAACTGAGACCTTACGAAATAACCTCTAGAGCTGGTTCCTGCTCTACACTGAGCTTCTGACTAACATCTGGGAGGGGGGACAAGCTTGAGGTTTTTATTTTAACAACAGAGGGCTATGAATAGCTGTACTGTAAGGAAAAAAAACCTGTGGGAAATTTCTGGTTTATGACGACATTGTTTGGTTTTTTCAACCAAAGACCCACAAGTCCAAGCACTAATAATCTGTTTTTCAGCATCTCTAAGACAAAATCTTAGCAAATGGAGCCAAAAGTGTGTTTTGACTCAATATTCACATGACCAGCTGAAATACTGGGAAGCTGAAATCTGGGTGGGTTTTGTTAGTGATTGGCATTTTGTCAGATAGTCTAAACTCCCTTTTTTTTCCTGAAGGCATTTTGTTTAACCTCCTAACAGGTACCCTCTGAGAGCTGGAGGCCACATGCAGCAGTGCTTGTGTGGACAGGGTGCCCTGGGCAGCAGAGGCTGGCAGGGGGCCTGGGCTGTCCGCAGGCGGCGGCTGTAGACCAGGCTGCCTGTCTTGCCGGCTGTTAGAGGATGGTTTCCCTGGTATGGACTGTGCGCTGGGATGCTGCTCCCCAGGCCGTGTGGTTTGTGTAGGTGGTGCTGCTCCAGGACTTGCCCCACAGCTCCTGGAGGACCTGGCTGGCCATGGAGGGGACACAGTTTCAGAGGGTCATGTTTTAGCAACTCTTGTGCAGTGTAGAAGGCAGCAGACAACACATCTCTGCCTTGGTGAGGGTTATGAAGCTTTCTCTGTGGAGAGAGCAATTATTGCTGTGCCTGGAACGGGACCGATTCAGTTCCTTTGTGTGCTGCAGAGGTCCTTTGTAGATGAGAGATGGCATTTGGGCTCCTAAATACTGCTGAAAGCTCAGAAGTTAGGTGTCTACATCTGCCCAGCTAAGCTCAACTGCCCTCTGGTTGTTCTCCCGTAAGGTGAAATTGATAAAAGTATTTATTTTTGTCTGACTGCATCAATGCTGCCTGTGAGCATCCTCCTACTTGCTTGGTTTGTTCAGGCAGGATGAGGTCCCAAGCCTCCTGCTAACCCTGCCCGAACTGCATACAGCCAAGCTCGTGCAGTTCTCAGATTATTTCTGCCTTCTTTACCTTCACTTCACCTTAAGCACACCAAGAAAAAAAAAAAAAAAAAAATCAGCACTACCCAGATAAATCCATCTGGTCTCTGTCTCAGCCTCATTTAACCTCCCGTTGAAGAGACTGTATCACATGGTATTCAGCTGAAACCCATTACCTTGCATGCCCAAGCATATCATATTGAATTACCTTCACCCATAGGCCCAGGATGTTTGCTAATAGCTAATGGCATTTTTTAAGTTTGAGGTGATTTATTTGAACGTGCTTCTATTTGGTAGTGCAGCAGGGGTCGTGCGTCGGTGTCTTAAGCAGAGCCCAGTGAGGGAATGCCGACGGGCTCTGCGGGAGGGTCAGAGAAGCTGAAGGCAGGCTGGCCTTGCACCTCCCATGCGAGGGAGTATCGAGTGCTGACTTTTCCCAGTATTCCCATTGCTCACCACTGGCCCAGACAAAGCAAGCATTAGTAACTGGGAGTGGGTGCTTCTGGCCAGGCATAGCAGAGATCTGGGAGGGCACAGCGCTCTGTGCACCCATCAGCCTGTTGTCACCATCCTCTGGGTGCCGGGGCGTGCGTGGTATGCCCATGTGCCTGGAAATTTCCTGGGAAAGAGGCAATGCGCCACAGACTGCCCCTGCACGCTGTTCCCTGCCCTCTGCCTTAACTGGCTCTGTGGGAGATGATTATTTTTTGCAGTTTTGATGGCAGAAGCAAGTTAACTTGTGTCATTGCTGATTTTTGACAATTTACTGCAGGTGTAGGGTAGAACTGGTATGAAATTGCTGTAAAGGACAGAATGAAAAGCCTATAATGGTGATGTGGTGCAATTTTCACTCTTCTTCCTCTGCCTCATCAGTGGAAGTATAAAAGCCCTTTTGCAGGTCAGGGTCAGATGTGCTAACAAGCCGGCAGCCAGCCCTGGATGTAATCAGAGTCCGGGGTGTGAGCAGCCGTGCTGGGGACATCAGCCACAAGGATCTGAACTACCGAGAAGCTATGACAGCAGTTCAGGAACGGTAGCTCAGGCTTTTGATAACTGGATGGTTTCTTTCATGCTGCAGAAGCCCCTTCCAGCGAGACACCCAGCCAGGTGAGTGCACTCGGGCTGCTGCAGGCCAGCGTGCAAATAGCCCAAGGACAAAGCACAGGGCCAGGTGCTGCCGGTGGAATGGGGGCTGTGGCTCTGTAAACCTCCAGGCTGACTTCATATCAGCTCGGAGAGGTTTCTGTTAAAAATCAATCCATCAGCCCCTCACTGAACTGTTTGATCCTTGTGAGGTTGGTCTGGTAGTGACTAAGCTGCCAGCAGCACTGTGTATGTGTGCAAATACGCTGCCCGTCACTCGCTGTGCAGCGGGATGAGGAATGGTCATCTTTGTGCCCCTCCAGCTCCCTGAAGCCAAGAGCAGTATGGCAGGGGATGCGCTGCAGGTGGGTGCTGTCTGCCTGCCCGCGGAGCTGACGGCTCCTAGGGACCCCAGTGGAGAGTGGGAATGCGAGTTACAGGCACAGACCCGGCTCCCTGACTTGTAGTTTGCAGAGTCTTGAACCTCATGTTTGTCTTCTCGTTAGCCCAGGTCCCCCCAGCACAGCGCTCTCCTTGCTTTGGGGGTGAGGGAGGTCCATGGCTTCCAGGAGGAAAAATAGTGAGTGTAATAAATCAAAGTCAATCAGCTTGGGACCTCTGTTATTCAGGTTTTATTCCTTGAAGATGTGGCACAAAAATCAAATGGTCGAGGTTATTCAGTTATCACACATACCACCAGTGGGGAAATCTGATAATGTAAAGGGCCTGCATCAGTATTATTTGTGTGAAGAGGAGCTGTGCCGCTGTCAGGTGGGAAGCGGCAGAAATCCTATAGGTGTTCAAGTCCTTCTCTCTCTTCTCCTCACCTCCTTTTTTAATAACTGAATAACCTAATCTGATGTCTAAGATCAATAATAGCGCAGGGCACATAATGACAAACTGGAAAATGTTTTTGCCTGGGTGAAGGGAGTGCATTGTGAAACAGCCTGTGAGCAGCTTTCACCCTGGTACAGCCAGGCAGAGGTGGCACGGAAAGTGAAGCAGCGTGCAGCTGGCTCCTGCTGCACACACCTTCCTCCCCCAGTGCTGTTTATCCGCTCTTTCTCTGTGAACATTCTTAGCTGGTATTTCAGGGTAGTGTCTGGGAGCTGGCTGCGTGCTTCAGCAGCCTGTGTGCTCCTCCCGTGCTGCAGAGCTGGGGTGCTGCCCTCCGTGCGAGGTGCAGGCAGGAGGAGCTGGCCTGGAGCCTCCCAGCCCTGAGGCAGGGTTGTTCACGTTGAAGACACGTGTTGTCCCTTCCAGCGCTCGGGGTGCTCTGACCCCTTGACGTGCAAGGAGAGGTGAACTGGGCTGCGAGAGCTCTGCAGGGTCGAGGTGGACCTGGGGAAGGAAGCGCTGCCTGCGCGGGGGGCTTTGCTGCTGGCCGTCTGTTCAGGTTGTGAGTTCTGAAGTGTAGCCCCGACTTCCAGCGCAGGGGTGGTCTCTGCGGCCAGCATGGCTCTTAGGCGCTCGGTGCTGGTTATCTGCATGTTATAGTGTGGGGTGGAGCCTCTCTGTGTGTCATCCATGCTGGGGGCAATGTTCATTAACGTTTGTTGTCTTCAGCTGCTCAGCACGCCGTGCCATGCAGCACGTGCGCATGGTGCGGCTGCAGCGGCTGCACCTTTGGGCTGACGGTAGCTGCTCCCTGGCACTTGTGTTGGCACGTCTGCCAGTGGCTGAGAAGTGGGCTCCTTGGGTGGAGATTTCAGCAGCGGCAGCAAAGGCAGAGGGGCACGCTCTTGAAGCAGCTGCAGGAAGCTGGCAGCACCAAACATGGACTCTGCAATATTTATCTGCCCAGTGCCAGGCTGCGGCCTGCCAGCGTAGGGGAGAGGAGGAGGATCAGGGAATGTTATGCATAACATTTCACACTTCTTTGCAAAGTAACGTTAATTACACCTACTACAAACTAATCTGCTGTCTGTTCTGTGCCCTGTCCCCTCCCTTCCCCAGGTACCCAAAGGGCCAAGGAAGTCACTACAAGCATCCCTTGCCCCAGCAGCTGAACGCAGCCACCTCTGAAAGGAGGAGAGCACCTGCTCCGCAGCAGGCAGCCGTGCTGGGGGAGTCCTGCTTGGCATGTCTGGGTTGAGCTGATCACGTACACTGAACCAAAGGAGAGAGATGCCCCATGCAGAAACCTTGTGCGAGTCCTCAGGCTGTGCAGGTGAGGCTGGAAGGTTAAAAGCAAGGCGAGTTTGTTGCCTGGAAGGACTGCAGCCTGTGTCCCCTGAGCGCTGCAATTGGCCACCCCGGGGGGCTGGTTGTGTTCCTCCCTGGCAGGGCCGTGTCTGCGCGGTGCTGGGCTAGTGCTTGCTGCAGTGGGCTCAGGTCAGAGCATCTGACCATCTCCATCCCGGCTTGGCTGCAGGCCAGCAGTACTGGTCCTTTCTGTGGGATGTGGAAGAGTGTGGGCAGTCGATAGACGTGGATAAAATAAAGTTGTGAACAGCAGCAGGAGCTGAAATAGCAACATCGATAGCAGTTTCCAGATAATGATCTAATTAGCACAAACAACAAGTTTCCACTAATGACTCTTGTTCTTCCAGCCCCTTCCTTTCTGCTCCCCTGTCATTATTGACTTCTCTGGCAGGGAGCGGCTGTGCTCCCCCTGTCTCTAGGGCCAAGGCTTCAGAGGTTTATTTACTGGCTGGCTTTGAATTACTTCTCCAGAGGATGTTTGCTCTGGAGCTTGGGCTGATGTGCATGGGATGGCTGTTCGTGGAAGGGGGAGGGAGGAAAATCAGCTGTTTGGCTTTTTTAGCTTGCTAGAGGCCTTGGGAAAGTTGTGCTCCTATTGCGTGTCCCCAACTGTAAAAATAAGGATGCTGACGCTCAGCCCCTGTGGTGGAGGGTGGGACCTGACTGCTCATGAAGGGCTTGGAAAGCCAGGAGTGAGAGGTGCTTGACAGGGGCAAAGATTAGAGGTTACTGTCAGGGCAGCAGAAACACGCTGTTTCAGTCCTTGCCCTCCCTAGCTATAAGCCTCATCTCTGCACCTCCCTGCCTCTCCCCCACTGAAATGGAAAGGTTCTTTGGTGCCATTAAGGGCCCAGCTTGACATGTGTTGACTTAATGCTGTCACTTCCTCCGTCACCGGTGGCCACTGTGCTGGCTTTTGCTTTGTCCTCAGTTGCGTGGTGGGCAGGACCCTCGCATCTGCCTGTTTCAAAGGTGCTGGAAGCCTGTGGCTTCCCTGGGTTTGAGGTTCTCCGCAGGTGGTGGCTGAGGGTATCTGTTCCTCATCTGATCTGAACAATGGCTGCTCATTCCCCGGGATGTGTGAGGTGCAGCCGGTCCCGGTCCCGGTCCCTCAGGAGTGCTGGCATCCTGACAAGTGAGACTGGCGATGAAAAGCTGTGCTACAGTCTCAGGGCAAACACACTGGGTTGGGGATGAAGTGGAAACTCGTTTAGAGCTTGTTGCGGGTGGCTGGCTCTGGAGAAAGGCAGCGCTGGGGTGCTGCATGGCGGGGGCACTCCTGGGAATGCCCACACTCACCCGTGGCTTGCGGCAGCCTGGTGTGTCAGTATTAGCCCAACTTGCTGAAGTTGAAAATGGAATTAGCTTTTTCCATGGCTGTTTGTGTTTCAGTAACTTCTCAGCAGGGGTTCTGAACCTGTGCTAGTGAGATCTGAGATCAAGTTAGGATTTTTTTCTTTTGTCTTAATCCCAGGAACAGGGTGTCCCCCAGGCCCAGCCATCCATTCGCATGCAGGGAGCACCCGTCCCTGTCGCGGTGGTGGCACAACTGGGGCTGGTGAGTGAGCGGGTCTCTGGGGGAAAAAACCCACCACACTCACTCTCTCACACTCTTACAGTCCCACTCCTGAAGTATTTAACTTGTTTCTGTTCTCTGAAGGTCTTTCAAATCAGCTTTAGCCTGGCACCAAGTAACTTTGCAGTGATGCTCTGCTCTGTGTGACATCCCACTCCTGCCTGCCCTGCAAATGAGGATTGGAGTCTACTCCGGTCCATAAAATCACCCATCCCAAGTGTTTGATAACCAGGAATCTATCTGTAAGGCTAGCTTAAAAATCATGACACTTAACAATTATTTTGGATGGTTATTTTTAAGTTTGTCCTCTGCTTGTTAAGGTTTTGGGGTGTCGCTGCCAGACTTTGCCCTGCATCTGCAAGGGCTGGGACTCCCAGCACAGGGTCAGGAGAGCTGCTGGATTAATCCTTTATTTCATGCACGCATTTTATGGAGTTTTACTCTTTCTTTGGCCAGTGAGTTTTTCCTAGGATGGCCTTGCTCAGGTGCTGCAGTGTTTGCAAAGGCCAGCCAGCCTGCACGCTGGTGGGGGGGCTCAGTGTCATGTGTCCAGTTGTGGCATCTCACAGCTGCCAGTTGCTGCTGCGGCAGTCCGCTTCGCAGGGGTGAGGGAGCGGGACCACAGCTGCACCATCTCAGCCTTGTCTGGGCAAAGGCTCTGCTGCTTACTGGGTTGTGATGGAGAAAATGCTGATTGGCACCATGCGCAGCCCACAGTCTAGTGACTCTTACTTACTAAGCTTGAAACAAGCCCTGTAAGGGTGCAGTTACTAGAATGTCATTACTGCTGATGAGTCTTGGGCTAAAAGGACTCTCCAGATTAAAAAAAAAAAAACTCAAGCAAACACATCCGTGGTCCCCAGCCTCCCAGCCCCATTTTCCTGTTGTTCTGGCTGCTGCTCTGCAATTCCGAGTCTCACTTCTCCCAGCCTTGCCCTGCTGCGGAGCGGTGCCGCTGCCTGAGCCTGCTGGGAGCGGCTGCAGCCGGGCGCCGGAGCCTCAGATGCTGGAAGCTGTCAAGTGCACAGAGATGTTCTGGGTATTTTCAGCTGAGAGTTTAGCTCTGCTCTGATGAAGCCCTAACAGCCTGCTAAAGAGGTTTTATTCAAATCAAGGTGTTCTTGACTTATCCTTCCTAGCAGCAGCTTCTGATATGCCTTATGTTTCCTGGGCTGGTTCTTTCTGTCTCTCTCAACCTTCAAAATCAACAAGGTTAAACTTGCAGGCACAAGAGCTCCCCAGCCCAGTCTGGTAACACCAAGGAGCAGAGATGGGTGGTGGAGCACGCACCACCTTCCCCAGCAGGCAGTGGGCACAGCACGTGGTGTAGGCAGTGGTGTTGCCACCGTGCCCAGTGGCAGGAGCTGGCCGAGGCTCTGGTGATCTGCAGCAAGGGCCAGTGGTTCAAACCTCCCTCAAAACACGGGTTCGGTGCCCGGGTGTGTCATGAAGAGGGGTCAGGTACTAGCGCTCAGGTAGTGTCTGGAGGATGCTTGGGGCTCTTGTAGCCATGGTGGGAAGCACAGCAGAACTGCTGCTACCTGGGCCCTGGGGAGCCGCTGGAAGAGCAGCAGCCTGGGGACCTTCACCTTGAGGCAGGGCAGGGTGGGGTGTGAGAGCAGAACGGGCTGTGTTTGTGTTCTTGGAATGGCAGCGCTGCCTTGTGGGGCTCCTGCCCAAAAGGACCAACGCAGGTAAATGCAGGTGGTTGTGTCAGGTGCTTCAGGGTGGCCAGGAAGGGTCTGAGGGGGCAGATTTTAGCCTGGGTGGGTTTTGCCTTCCCTTGGGCAGCTGCCGGCTCCTGGCAGGACAGCAGCAGAGGGTTCTCCTGTCTGGCTCGCTGCTGGAAGCCGGCAGAGCCCAGTGACCAGCCTGGGTCCGGAGCCACCGCCAAGCTGCTGCCTAAGCATGGGAACAGCCACAGGCGCTCTCCATATCCTGAGTCATTTTGATGCAGCCAGCCTGTCTTCTCCCTCTCCCGGAGGAGCTAATTATGGTGATGTTAATGAGGCAGAGGTGCTGATGCTGCCCAGGGTTTTAATGACTTTCCTCCAAGTTTTCTGCTACTTTTTCTGCAGTCAGAGGATGGGCAGCTGGGGAGCAGTGGGGCACAGGCAGTGGCACGGCCTGGTGCAGCCCCAGCACTGCCATAGGTGGGTCGGTGTGCCCAGGCCTGGGCTGGAGAAGGCTTTCCGGGGGTGGCAGGAACAGTCTGGTGCCAGAATTGCCAGCCTGCCCTCCCTGCCAGCAGTCACCAGGGTGGTGGTTTCCCTGGTGCTGAGCGAGCCCAGCCACAGTCCTCTGCCCGCCCTTGCTCCGGGGCTGCCTCAGTGCACGTGTCCCTGTTCTGCACCTTTGGTCCCAGGCAAAGCTGGGCTCTGTCCCTCGGCACGCTGGCTGGTGTCGGAGATGGAGTAGCTGTGAGCATCTCCTGCTACCTGCTACAGCGCCGTCTCTGCTGTCACTGCTGCTGCTGCAGATGCCCACATCAGGGATGGGCTCCTGGCCAAGCCTCGGGACCTGCGGGCTCCTGGAGCTGCTTGTCCCCTTAGTGCCCTGCCCCCCGCAGCTGTGCTTGATGGAAGGTGGTGGTCAGCCAGGCCCAGCTGAAATGTGACTGCAAGTAGCGTTTCAGGTGATCTGTCTGGGGAGACAGGTAAGACAAATATTTGTGCGTGCATGTGGTCAGTGTGTGCCAGGCTGTTCTAAAAGCTGGAAATGACTGAGTAGAGGTGCTGGGGCACTTACGTAAAATATCTAAATAAATCTTTAATATTTCTAATTGCAAATGTACATAAATTGCACGGCCACGTCATTTCTTTGAACACCAACAACTTTCTCTGTACATTATTACATAGTTTAAAAGGAGCTGAAGGAGATTCAGCAAACACTTCCACTTTGCTTTTTTGTTTTTAAACATACTTACAAAAAAAAGATTTTTCTTTATAAGAGGATATAAAACATAGCGACTGCTTATCAGGAACAAGTATCAGCCTAAGCAGATATACAGAGAGAGGTATATCTTAAGACACAGTGATGTATGATAAAGGAATATGTGAACATGGAGACTGCACTCTGGGGGACCGGTAGCTGATGCAGAACCACACGGCATTTACAGCAGTGTCACAGCTCAGGCGGTCTGGGAAAGTCAATGCTGAACGTGACACCCTTTTCCAAAAGGTGGTTGTTTCTGAATGTTGTGTGACACCCTCACAATTGGATTTAGTTTGTAAAGCCGATGAGCTGCGTGTTAGCATGCTGCTGTTGTCCCCCCTCTCCCCCCGCGTGTAGTTTTCCCAAGGGAAAAGGGAAAGGCAAGAGTTACCTGCGCGGGGGTGGAGCAGGGCACATGCCACATGTCTAAGCCTTGTGGCTGAGAAGTCCTTGATGAGTCAGGGGCCCACCTGGAGATGGGCAGTGTCCCTTCCCATGGCCAGTTAAGGGATCTCCTGGTGGCCACAGAGCCATACGCTGACCCCAGTACTGGCCAGGCTGGAGGCCTGGATTGCTTTGAATGCAAACCTTGGGGGGAAGGCTGACCCCGACAGCCACTGCGGGTGGGAAGGACGGAGTGCTGCATGGGAGCCCTCCCACCCACCCCAGGGACAGTGTCACAGCTGTTCCCTTCCGACTTTCTGCTCTCCAGGCAAAGGTATGTGCTACGGACGGGGCAGTGACCTTGGTGGAGCTGCTGGACGCTGCTGGCCACAGGCGCTGCTGCCAGCAAGGGCTGCTCCCCTGCCCTGGGATCGCTGGGGGAAATGAGCCTCTTGCAGATCACATCTATGAGCCACAGCTTGTGGCTGTCCTGGCTGAATGTGTCAGTGAATTTTCCATCTCCCGTGACCAAAAATTCTCTCCTTGTTCATCACAGAACAGGCCTCAGTTAAGTTTTCTATTGCATCTGGGTATGGACATTAGTAACAGGGAAAAGCCTATGAGCGCTCTGAACTTTGGAAATGATTGAGTACTTGCCGATTGCTTCCCTAGGAGAGCCCGTGATGCCTCGCTTAGGTCCAACAAGTCCCTTCACCCTTTAGGAATATTTGTAGTAGCAGAACTTGCGTCCTGCACCCTGCAGCAACTTAAGGGGCTGGCTCCTAGGCCAGAGGATTCAGCGTGTTCTCACAGTGCAATCAGTGCTTTACAACTGCAAAAGCAGAAAACAAAACCAACCAGACTCAAATGACGATGCAGAGTGACGCAGGACTCTTTGGATGGTGGTAGGATTTGCTTAAACTGGTGCAAAAGGGGCTCGTGACTATACTGTAGTATTAGTTGGCATGGGGAAGGACTTAGGTCCCTCTGGTCTTTTGGCACTGAAGCCATAATCCCTGTCCAAAATGATGGCATTTACAGTTTGCAGAGACCTTGGGATACTATTCAGTCCGTTTCATCCCCCTTTACACAAAGCTTTGCTCATTTTTCAGAAGCATTCACTACAGTTTAACAAAACCCCAAATCAAAACTCTTAAAACAGAATCCTTGAGGTGGGCCAACTCCAAATCTGGATCCCTGGTGTCTCTCCCTTCCCTTCCCTCAGATCCCCACGGGAGGCAGTTGCAATCATAACCTCCGTCTGGATCCAGATTTGCTAGCTTGAGTCCACCTCTCCAAAACAGCAGTGAGATACAGCCAAATCCTGACCGAATAAGCAGCACCAGAAGTAAGTTACTATATACAACTGTTAGTGAGATAGATACGTTACAGTAAACACTGAAAACATTTACAAAAAAATATTAAGACTTGTATTAAGATAAAAATCTGAGTGTGGGTTTTTGTTTTGTTTTGTTACACTTTGACCAGTTTGCACAAGAACAGCCTCTTACTGTAGAAAGCACAAGAACGAAAAAGAAAATGGAGCTGCTCACAAAACATTACGGATAGTGGTTGCTTTGCTCTGGTGCTGCAAGCACCTCTGGGGATTGCCTCTGGTATTGCTATGCCAGGTACCAGGCCCCAGGCCACATCGGTAACCCGGCCGCGCGGGGCTCGGGCGCGCTCGCACGCTCTTGCTGGCTCCCTCGCGCTCACGCACGCACGCGCACAGGCGTGCACATGCACACGCACACACGCACACACATATATACATGTACAGTTCATAAATAACAGAAACACAAACTGAAGCAACAGAACTGAACTGAGCCTGGAGCTTAAAACCTACCCTCGGACCTTCTTAGGGGAGGGTGATGTTTCGGTCCAGTTGTTGACAGTTGCAGGGGAAGGAAACGGGCCAAAAATGGGGCAGGGGGGTGGGGGTGGAATCTGTACTGTAACGAGACTTTGTCCTGATTTCAATTTCTTTTTATACTGGCTCAGGAAACTAAGCAACAACTCCAGAAGGCGTTGGCACTGGAACTTCTAAAGATTTTTTTTTTTTTTAAATAACTCGCTGTGGAAGGATTTAAGCGTTCCTGCAATTTCAGCAGAACAATGTGTGTTCAGTAATTTGCACGTCTGAGGTTAACCGGGAGTTTCTGACAGATCAGGGTGAGGGGGAGCAGTGCCTTGGCTTGTGGTTGAGAAGATTAAGATATGCTGTGCTTAGCTTCAGTACTAAACAATTGTTTTGTGGGTGTCTCTTTTTTTTTTTTTTTCCCAGCGCTACGGAAGAGCACTGACTGCACCCAGAATTAATCCCGTGTACGAATGGAAACATGCTGCTGGTGGGACGCCTGCCCCCGCGCCCTGCTAGCGTTTCCATTCCTCTGTGTTAGGTCTCTCGTGAAAAACTTCCCGTCTCTCGCAACACAAATATTTTGGAACTCAAAAACAATCAGCTCTAGACATACATCTCAGGGCAACAGCGGTTTAAAATAGTCTTTTTGCAGGGTTCTTAGAATGTGTTTGACTCTGAGACAATGGCAGATGTACGTGTACGTACCCAACGCTTCACAGTACCCTGTATATTCCTAACCTGTCTGGGTTTTTCTCCAGTTGTAAACCATGTCAGTTTTGTGAGGTTCTTCAAAGCCATCTGTGCTAGTCTCCAAAATTCAAAGGTGACTGTACTTGTCATAAATATTTAGTTATTACTTTTCTCTGAGGAGCTCCGCTTGGGGTCTGCTGTGACTGCACCACTCTGCAGGTGTTGGCGGGGTGTGGAGACCTCAGTGCAACACGTTCGCTCCTCCAAGGACCGAGCAGCACCGGGCTTGGCCCAGGGCTTCCAGGGAACAGAAAAACGGTTAGGAAAAAAAAGCATCTTTAATTTTGAGAACAATTGCGTGTGGAAGAATGCTGTTAATGAGCTTTATGGCTGTGGGGCAGCATGGCAATGCAGAGCTTACTGGCAGTGTCCTGCTCAGGCAGCCTGGGTAGTGTGAGGCTGGAGACGGTACCTAAGCTGTGCAGAGCTCAGGGAACATCCTAGTCCCTTTGACTGTACATTTACACATGGCAGGAGGAGCTAGGACAGGCGTTGAGCAGTGTATTAAACTTTAGTGGGAGGAATAGGCAGATGTCCTGTACACTGTCATCCGTGTCTCAGAGAAATCTCTCTGGCTCTTGGTACGAGTGACCTGCTCTGAGAGTGGGAGTCATGAAGTACTAACTTAAAAAAAAAAACACAAACCAACAAACACACCGTGGCGGCAGGTCAGTGGCACAATCCCCCGTTAAGGAGGTGACCCCTCCGCTGAGCACAACGTGTCTGAATGTGCCGAATCTGCGTGTTTCAGCAGTTAGGAAAGTCTAATCCTGGCTTATGCCTGCACAGTGCTCCTGACAAGGGGGCTTTCGGTGGTGGCTGCTGTTCTTGTTGGTTACTCCCTTATGACCATGTTTTACATTCTTCAAGCCGGTTAATTTCCATGCAGTGCTCATTCCCAATTTAAAGAGGACAGTATTCCAGAAAATGGGATCTTTTTTTTTCTAATGCATACTGTGAAAGAAAAGAGATACAATTACCGATCTTCATGGTTCTTCAGGGCTTTTTCTTGTTTCTTTGTCTGTTTTTCTCCCCAGAAATAGTAAAAATCTCTGCACAGAGCATTCCATCCCCATAACGAACCCTCTGTCAAGCAAGAAGCTGGCCATTTCACGTAGCCCCTCGCTCCCCCTCTACCACAGCGGGCACCGGGAAATCCAGCCCCTGCACCTCATTCACAGCTCGGGAACCAAGCTCAGGCAACACTGACTTTATTTTGTGGCTGGAAGTGTGTGTGTGTGGGCCAGCGCCCCGGGGTTATTGCTTACAAAGACTCTTCCCCAATACTTGTGAGAGAGCAGAAGCTGTAGAGAGAAATCAAGTTGCCATTCACCAGGTGCCAGATCCACCCTCCACCTGCGTGCCAGAGCCCTGGGCTTGCTGGGCTCCCCGGCTGTCCCGGGCCCCGGAGCCCCAGCAGTGCCTGCCGTGCTGTGCCGTGCCGTGCCCTCCGCTGCCCCGCCACCGTGGCTCCCCACGCAGCACCCTTCTGGCACAGCACCCTTCTGGCACAGCACCCCTCTGGTGCACGGCGCAGCACCCCTCTGGCTGCCACCACGCACAGTGTGCCCTGACCTTCCAGCTGCACTGCACTCCCTATATGGGCGGAGTTAATTAAACACTAATTAGCTGCGTAAATGCCCTGTGGACAGTCGCCCGCTGTAAAAGTCAGCGGCCTCACAAAAGCCACAGGAGGAAGGATGGCTGGGCTCAGCTCGGGCTTTGCTTTGGGAGAGGGCTGTGCTCCATGGGGAGTCACAGGAGGAGCGGGCCAAGCTCTGCTGCCATCCCTCGTACGGCTACATCCAGCAGCACACCTTAACTGGGCTTACTGGGCCACTGCCTGCTGCAGGCTCTGCCCAGCTCCCTTTATTTCGCTTACTGCAATGACAAGGACATTATTCCTTGCTGGGAGGGGTGAGGCATATCCTTTGGGCAGTTTAGAAGGAAAAGGTTACTTTTGTTTAAACATTAAACACTGACTTAAATCCAACAGTGACAGCGATTCTCAAATATATGTTATTTCCTTATGCCACTCATCTCACACTCGATCTTTCCGTCCCCTCAATGTGCTGGCATTAGCATCTCCCACAGAGGCTCAGTCCAGCGCGCCGTCCGCAGTAAGGAGCTGGTTTCTCTGGGGGGAGAGAGCAGCCGTTCTTTGAAGCCGCGGCTCACACCTGCTGCTGCACGGTCTCTCTGGCCAGGCCTCCTCTCCTGCGGCAGCACCCTCCACGGGTTAACAATTACTGCTGTTTCTGAATTCTCCATTCTCTGTAATCTGCAATTTAGTTGGGTTTGTGGGGGAGATCCCATTACGTGTCTGCATGCTGTACCTCTCTTTCAGCTGAGTAAGGGCACTCATTAACCGTGCGTTGGCAGCATCCAAGGAAGCAATGCGTTTCTCCTGCGAAACAAACGGGCAGAGGGGGACAGTCAGTGCAAAGGCATGGAGACCTGTCTGCCTGTGACGCCAGGGCTTGTCCTGAGACAGCGACCCAGAGGCCTCCTGCACCAGGACCTTTCTCTCTGGCATGCTTAGGGGTGGGGTTTGTAAGTGCTACACAGCGTTTTTTGAAACCTGCTGCTATTAGCAGGCCCACCAGCGTACTTTGCCTGTGCAATGTGAGGAAAATTCATTTTAGCATCCTGAAGAAAATGGAGATAACATAGTTCCTCTAATTAATTCTTCAGTTATACTGAAATTCATTGTACTGTTTGCTCTAACTGCAGCTAGAAAGATGGTAAGATTCCTTTTCTAAACCCATTTCTCCCAAGATAGTTATTCCTGTTAGCATTTAATTGATTTTGTTATTGTAAATTAATAGTTAAATGACATGTGGCCTCCCAAGATGGCTTTGATGGCAACTCTCACTGATTACAGAATCCTAAGAATGGAAGCAAGGGCTTCCGTGCTGCAGCCCGATTCTGCCACTCCTGCTCTTTCTGACACTGAACAAGTCATCCTCCCGCCTGCCATGAGCTGAAGGGAGCAGAACAAACTCAGAGTGACCCAGCAGTTTGTGTGTAACTTTGAAGGTCCATGTCTGAACACATCCAACACTACTGTACAGTCTGAGATGACAAAAAGAGAACAATGCAGACTGCGCAGGGCTCACGGTAAAGGCCTCACATGTAACGCAGGAGGCAGCAGGAGACAGGGCAGCCTGTCGAGAGCTGCTGGTGGGCTGCGCTCTGCACCCCTGTGCCTGTGAGGCTCTGCCATAGCGCAGAAGGGAACATGATTTACTAGCTTTGAACAAATTACAGAAAAACAGTGATTCTTTTTACAAAGTTACTACCGTCTCATCTCCTTTTTAATTAGCTATACAGTAAATTAGTCATGAGTAGTGACTCACAAGTGATTAATAGGGTTGTTAAGAGCAAGCCTATCACCTAGCCATGACCTGCAGGAAGGCCTAGCTGCTGAGCCAGTCTCTGCCTGGACAAATTAGAAGATTATGGGCCAGATTCTTTTCCAAGCATAGCGTTTTCCACCCATCATCTGATGCTCCTCTGCCATTGCAATCTACAGCAATAACTGAGCTTCCCACTGCTGCAAGCCACAACCTAAAGGCTGAAAAAACACGCTGGCTTTGCTCCGGCCAGGCTGTGTCTTCCTTGTATCCAGGTCCTGCAAGCATGACTGGAACATAAAGCACGAAGCAAAGCTCTGGGGACCTCAGACCGAGCCAATAAGGGTATGATCCTTCCACAAACAGACTGAATTGTGGGCACGATCCTTCCACAAACTGCCACTCCCCACATCCTCTGTGTCGCCTGCCAAGCTCCAAGGATGGAAACAGCTGTACAAACGCGGCTGCTGTGACAATAAATCACATCCTGCTGAAGTCTGACTGGCTCTGTCACTGACTGCAGCTTGGTGCTGACTCACCCACGCGCACATCTCACCACCCTTGAGCTGGCACCGCTGCATGTCAGGGAGGCTGCGTGTTGTAGACTCACCCTGAAAGGGGCTGCAGCCCTTGGTGTCGGGGACTCACCTGTGCATCGATAATCTTCTGCTTGGAATCCACGGCAGCCTGCATTTCTGCATGGTCCTTCTTTAACTCCTCCTCAACTGACATCAGCCTAGTAGCCGAACAGACAAGAAGAAAAATTACGTTTGTTGGGCTCTGCTAAGCCCAGCTATTAGTCTCATACACGTCTAAATCAGCCACCCAGAGTGAATGATACAGATCATGTCCTCGTTTAGTCCTTGACACTAAGGAAGCAAAGAGGTGATGTACAGCTTTGAAGCACATAGGAAGACATGTGAAATACTGGAGAAGTGAGTTTACAGATGGACAGATGGAACTGGCCTCACCTAGCAGCCCCCATCACCCACACCAGGTCACACCATCTCCTCTGAAATTGCAGTGCTGAGGCACACACTGCGGTGCTCCCAGGACCCGCAGCTGTGTATGCCAGCACAAAGGAGTCAGCCACTGGCACTACCTCTTATACACAAACCAATAATTTAGAACCAGTCTTTTTTCTGGCTCTTACTCTTCTCTAAAGATCTCCGTAGCAGGCTGTCCCAAAGCTTAAATGATACAGAACAGTGAAGGCTGACCCGTTTATGAGGGCTGACTAAAAAGCACTAAGTTGGCTTGGCGCAGACAAAGCTGAGACTAGCTGCACTGCAACAGTCTGTGTCCCCAACAAATGTAAACACTACATCCCACTGAGCAGGAGAAAGGGATTTATAGCTAGGAGTAATGGGATGGTGAGGAGAGCTTTAGCTAAACATCAGGAAAATAACATTTTGATTGTTCCATCTACTGCTCATCTGAACAGAGCAAGCCTGCCAGATCCTCCAAGAACCGGGGCTGGCTGCCAGCTCTCCCCTCCTGAGGTTTTGCCTTTGTGAATCAGGAAAATGTCAGGATTTTCCTTGTCCCAGGTAACACTGATGGTGGGACCCAAAGAGTCAGGGCTTGAAATCCACCCCAGGGGCTGTAACCCAGAAGGGCAGGAAGTGGATAAATGCTGGAAAATCCACATGGGAAACCTGCCTGCACCTCCAAAGAAACCTGATTCTCCGGAGCAGGGGTCAGCTCTAACGCCAGCCAGGCTGCCTGCCTTCCTGTCATCTCCAGCATTCCCATCTCCTCTGTACCTGCTGATGATGCCCTTCATCTGGATCTCCTTATCCTCCTGCTGTCTCCGGAGCCGCTCCTCGCTCTCCTCCAGCCTGGCCTGGTACTCCAGCATCAACTTCTGCGTTGTCTCCTCCTGGCATTTGAAGCGAGTCTCATACTCCTCCAGCTTCTTGTTGGAGATGCGAAGCTTGTCCTGCAGCACCACTAGGTCCTGCTGGTACTACAGCACGCAAGGACAGACACAGGAGGAGAAAACACATGTGGCATGTTACCTAGTAGGGTTTTGCCCTTGCCAGGGTTTCCCCATAACCTGATTACACCCCTCTCCTTGCACCAGACTAGCTGCAAACCCGTATCAGATAACCCTGCTTGCCGACACCTCCTCTTCAGTCTTCTCCGCACTGCGCTAGGAGCGATGCTGCGTTCCACTGTCGGGCAGGTCACTGGCAGGTTCAGAGAATGGGTTGTTAGCAGAGTCTGGCAATTCACACGGGCAATGCAGGTTAGAGCGAGTGCATGGCAAACGCGCCTGGCATCTTCCTCACACTAAGCGCAGGGCTAAACACAGGCAGGAGAAGCTGCACTGGTGGGATTTTGGGTTTACACATGAGCTCTTCAGTCTACAACATGGAACGTGGGCGCTTTGGGCATGCTGGAAGCCAAGCATGGACTGTCAGTGCTGCCTGCCTCCTGCCAGGCTCTACAGCAGCCACAGATGTCAGGCACTGCCATCCCGGCACAAAGCGGTCACCCTCCGTCAAGGCAAGGGCAACCGGCCGGCAGGAGTGGGGGCAGGCAGCACTACCGCCTTTGGGGGCCCAGCAATTTAGACAATGCAATCAGATGTCAAAAAAGGGTTCGGTCTGAGAAGAGCTGCTGTGAAGCCAAGACCCCACAGTTGTACTGTTCATTCAGATCAAGCTAAAAAGCAGCAGTAGCAGCAGCATCACATAAAGCAATTAAAAAATTAAGAGCTTGCTTAAAACTGGGTTCAGCTATTGCAGAAGCACAGCATTCGGTACAACTTGCTTTGCTAAAGGAAAAATCCAGCGTGTACATGTACAAACACCCCCACCACTACCCTCCCCCGGTCCTTTAATTTCAAAAAAATATCTTTGGAAATAGCCTTTTAAAAGCAATCTCAACTGGAATAACTTCAGAATAATTAACATGCAGCCGATAATTTGACAAGCTGCTTCTAAAGAGTTAGATATGGGAAAAAAGACTCACGTGAGTCATGAAGTCTATTACAAAGCCACGAATGTTATTCATGAACTGACAGAAACACGCTTAACTGCCTTGGCTTGGCTAGCTGCAGATTCCCCTTCAGCCACCACCACCTGTATACGCACTCAAACGAAGGACCTGGTTGTGTCCAGTGTTGCTCTGAGTCCTGCTGGGCAGCCTGACTGGCAGCTCAGTCTCGGTGAGCAGGGAAGGCAGCCAGGCTGCTGCCTGCGTACCCGTCACCTGGACCCCAGCCCATGTAAATCCACCTTGCTTCCCCAATATCACTCCAACTGACTGCTGACAGCAAAAGTAACTGTTAATTCCCAAGGACTGAAAATTTATGATGCTGATGGTCTTTCCTGAGTTGCCAAAGTATTTGAGCCATGGCTGGCAGACAGGCAGGACCTGCAAAATCCTTCTGCCTGGGCAAGGACAGGCACAACAGATCACGCTGTTTTTCCTTTAGCAAAGCCTTTACTGCGGCACTGAAACGACACAGTTTGCACATGTAACCTGGAGCGATGAGGGAACACAAACGCCCACACAGTTGCACAGGAGCACTGAAGTCAGACAGAAGGCAGCTGCTTGAACAGGAAAGATTAAATACCTACCCTAGCCTTAAAATAGGAGCAGCGTAAGTGAGCTCAAATGATAGCAGGAGAGGCCTCAGAGACCGAAGGAGTCGCTCCTGTCTCTAGAACACTTGTCTCATTCTCGGTTACCATTCACCTCTTACAGGAATGGGGAGAGAGATCATGCTAATGGTGATCTTTAATGTCAGTGACTGATGCGACAGCAAAGTAACGGAAGATGCTGCATGGGCATGAGACAGCAGGCTCCTGGAGGGGGGCTCCCTCTGAGCTTGGGACAGGGACTGCTTTGCTGCTGCCTGGGTTTGTAACCCCACCACGGTCTACCCCGAGCAGGGCCGGTGCTGGCGAGTCCCTCCCCACACAGGACGGGGGGCCTGGCACATCCCGGGAGCAGCGGCCTCGCAGGCTGCCGCAGGAATGGAGCAGCCCTGAGTGCCCACCTGGTAAAAGCTGAGCCCGTTTCACAGGAAAGGGTGCCAGGAAGGGGACTAGTGACAACACTTGGCACACACCGTGTCCACACCGGCGGGCCATCTGCCTGCCTGCAGGAGCTGGCAGGTGTGAGCTGCAGAAGGCCAGCGCACGTTTCTCAGTGTGGTCCTTCGGCACTTCACCTCACCCCAGTTCCACTGCGAGAGCAGAGCTTGCCGCTGTCTCTCTGCTGCAGACCCCAGTGAGCACCGAACCCTTTCAGAAGCCCCAGTGCGTGACGTGCCAGCCTGATGCCGCCTTCTCTTCAATTTGCTGCCTACTGCTGCCTCTGCCTAGGCGGTAGCCAAGATTTCTGTACCTCTGCAAAGCCTGCTAAACGTGTGCACTTTTCTGTGCAAGCTGCTATCTGATCAGTACACGTCTGTGTATTTACAGGAATACCCAAGGAGCGGAAAACCGGTAAGAAATGGGCTGAACGCTCACAAAACTCTGCCACTCTCTTCCTGGGGCAGCTGGGAGCTGTTGCCTTGTACCTCCCAGTCCCTACGATACCTGCCTTTGGCATGTCACTTGAATTTAACAGGTGACAGTCCCACAGTGGTACAGCACAAGCAAAGTGAGAACAGGAAGACTATTGCAACAAAACCAGAAACATGTCTGTGCTGGAAAAACAGAAAGGAGGTTGAGGGAAGCTGATGCCTGCAGTTCTGTGGGACCGGGTGGTAATGTGCGGCTAGTGTGACAGAAGAGAAGCACACTGAGGAAACATCCCAAATGTGCCCATTTGTGTGCAGCGGTCCTGGCAGAGCCAGGCTGCTGAGAAAGCACCTTGCAGCAGCAGTGATCAGCAAAGATGGGATCTTCTCAGCTCATGACTGCTGGATCCTTATTTCTAACCCTCCTTCACCCCTGGCCAGGTCTACTCTGTCTCCTCCCTCTTCTCCCGCCCCGGGCTCACCCAGCAAGGAGGATGCCAGCAGCCCCCCTCTGCTTTGCCAGCAGCACAGACCCTCTCCGGGGGCACAGGCTCGGACTGAGTGTTCTGGAACTGACCTACTGACAGAGCCCCAGGCTGGTCAGGCCCCAATCTGTGTGACAAGCCATAAGCCTGAGCAGTGTCACTACCCCAGCAAAGTCACTCCAGGCCCAGTGCTGTCTCCGAGACCTGAATCTGGACTTAATTTTTAGGTCTGTTTACATCCTTTTAACGTGGAAGCTCCTTCTTGCTACATGTCCCTGTTGTGAGGCACAAGGCTGCCTGTAAATAAGATGAGAGTAAGCTCTCATCTCTTTCACAAGTGTGCTTAATTCACTTTTTAAGCTTTCTTCCCGTGCAGCTGGGGGGAGTAGGAATGGGGGAAGTAACAGGCACTGGCTGGCTTCAGAGTCTGTTGCAGAGCAGCACCAGCACTTGGATTCCTGGCTGCTGTTTTTCTTACTTGCTTTCATCAGAGGGTAATTCCAGTCACTGAGTGTGTGAAAACCTCCCAAACCTTCCCCAGCAGTGCCCTGTGAGGCTGAGCAGCAACCTGATGCCCACCTTTCCTGGACAGGGATGTGCCACACAGCCCACCTTGTCCCCAGGGGGCTCAGATGAACGACATTCAAGGAAATCCTCTCTCTATTTAGAAACTTGTTTCAATCCAATCAGGTTTTACCTTTTCTGCTTGGCTGAGCTCGTCCTTATTCCTGAGCTTATCCCTGTGCTTGGAATCTGGGTCAATGCTTTCATCTTCTAAAAACTGCATGTTCATATTCAAAAGCCAAGCAGCAGTGCGGTCCAGGGCATTGGGGTTCACAGGAGAAGGGGCCTACAATGAAACATACAACCATAACAAAAGAAAAACCTGTAACAGAAATGGTCATGAAGCTGGAGAGAGAGAGAATTTCCTTCCAAGCAAGCCCTCTCCCGTGCTGCTCAAACAGCAACAAACAAGTCAGACTACCAGAGCAGTTGGGGACGCAGAACAACTGTTCTGCACCTGCACATTATTTTAGGTCAAACAGCCTCTGAGAGGCCGAATTCTTCCCTGTGCCACCCCCAGAGAAGAGACGTACAATGGCGCACTGCAGCAGGGTCCGGCTGAAAGGAACAGGCCAGTGTTCTGGGCAGGTCCTGTCACCTCAGGACACGAGCTGGGAAGGTGCCGAGCTGCAGGCAGGGTGGCTTGACATGGTATATTCCCTTTGCAAGCAGAGATTTCACTCAGCTCTCCAGCCTCTTTTCCTGAGCCGCCTTTCTGCTTGCTGTGGAGCTTTCGTACAGCTAAAATCAGATCTGCAAACTGAAATGCTACCTTCGGACATGCAGATGCCTTCTTGGAAAAGAAAGGTTTCTTCTTGGTTGAGACCAGAGTTATGATGCTAGAGAGGTCTAAACGCTTCACGTCTTAGCAGTTCATGCCCATGTTTGTTCATGTAGCTGTGGGAGCTCGAGGAGCACCGTTCCACGGTCAGTGAGCTAGAGCCACGGCTGCTGCTTTTCAGCCCTAGCCTGGGCAGGACTGGAAATGGCACTGCCTGAATATTTTCCAACCACATTACAAGGTCAAGGAAGTGAATCTCCAGCTATTTCCCCTCCATCCTGGCTCGTTATAAATGGCAGTAAACAGTTCCCTGGATGAACCCAAGGCTTCTGGATGCCTTGGTCAAGGGAATTCAAGTTAACAAGTCAGAAATGTCAGCCTTTCTCCTTCATTCAAACCTCTGGACAGTTGAGGAACCCAGTGATCAGTAAGCAGCAAAACGGGAGTTCTGTACTCAGGAGTGGGGACTGGTTTAATCACTTCGCTGGGGTTGGGGGGCTTTCCCATGCCATCTTCCAGTCTGGTCTTCTACTTCCAGAATTTAAGTTTCAGACTTGGCTCACGAACATCACTTGCTATAAATTCTTCCCCAGGTTGTGGCTTTCTGCTTTTTCTTGCAACTCCAGCTCGGGCACTGCACCTGTGGTGGCTGCTTGGAATTTCTGGCTCCAAAGAGTTCCTTTCAGCGGCATAAAGGCCACTGGTAAAGGATGTCAATGAACAGAGATCAGCCTGCTGTGCACGGGTTCTTCTGCCTCTTCCTTCCTTCTCTGAAGAAGTAAAAAAGGACATCTGACTTGGCCTGGGACAGTTTGAAAGTCAGTTCAGCAGATGAACTTGATGAAGTAGAGCAAGCGCTTCTGGCTGGTAGGAATGAGGTTTGTGGACATCTACTAGAACTGCTGCCAAATGGGATTTTGTTGTTCTCAAGCAGCATTTTAATACCACCAACTATGAGCAAGCAGTTTCATTATGGTTTAAAGATGCCGTTAACATCCAAGTAAAATGCACAGATTAAGGGTAGGAGAGGCATTCTGAGGACTTCAGGTCCTGAGAGAAACTTTGAGAGCACAACAGGGGTGGGTGGAGGAAATATCTGCACACACAGCTTGGCCAGGGCTTTCCGAAGGTCACCTGGAGTTCACTGTTGTCTTTCTGGAAGAAACTCTGCTACCAAACAGGCTGCTGCTGCTTGCAGAGCTCTGTGCCCTCTGTTCCTAATGAGTATCGATCCACATTATACAAATGCTGCTACATGGCATGCTTGCTAATGTCAGCGCTTAGGAATCAATACCCTGTGCCCAGAACAGCTCCAGATGGGGCTGATAAAACAGCCTTCTACGGGCAGCCCCGACAAAGGCCTCCACAGCTGCCTTGTAAAGGAAAGGCAGTTACACCAACTCTGCTGCTCTTTCAACACGGTACTGCTGAAAAGGTGCCTTAATGTTGTCTCTGAGCTGAGATGCAGCGAGCTCTTGCCAGTTGTCTGCTCTCTCTGGGTTTGCATTACTTTTAGAACCCTTCCTTTAGGGACTGAGAGGCCCTACTGCGTTAATTTTCTATAGGGTTAGTTCTGAAATGTAGAATGAATGAATGAGCACTAGAAAAAAAATTCATCCATGCCAAGAAAACCAGAAGGCCCTGGGTCTGTGACCTACTGCTTTCAATTTTAGCACCACGTAGTGCTAGTGCACAGAACAGTGACATTTACTTCTGTGCAGACCAGCATGGGGTCTGGGAGCTGAATGAGCACAGAGCTCTGCATGGCAGGAGCTTCCCTCGGCGGGGAGCATGCGCCTTCCTTCCCCACCTCCCCAGACGCGCTGACGGGAGGCTCCCACAGAGCAGAGACACAGAAGGTTCCCAGAGCGCTGTGGCTCTGCTGGGACAGGAGCAGCAGCAGCGGAGCTCAGTTGGGAGAGAAGACCAGGGCCTGCTCCAAGTCTGGGAGATGGCGCGGGGTTGACTATGGTATGGGATGAGCCTGGGCATGGAGGCAAAGCAGTGACAAGATGGCAGTGCAGGACAGAGGCATGGCTGCCATGGCCCTCGTGTCTCTGCCACCTACCGCCTCGCGGCAGTCACATGCCAATGTGCCACGCAACGGAGGGACACGGAGAACAGCCACTGATCTGTGTCCCTGTCCCTGGAGCGCCTCCGTCTCAGGCCAAGCTGGGTGCAAGAGCCAAGGCATTGTCCCCACACTCAGTGCCACCACGGTGGGGGCACTGATGCAATAACTCAGAGCCGCAGTGACATCCCCGCGTGTTACAGCAATCCCCGCTGGCCCATTTCTTCTCCAAGGCCACAGGCTGACCCTGCCTGGCCCTTCAACACCCGGAGCTCGTACAGCGCCTGAACTCACCTGTTTGTGCATCGTGCGCTGCTTCATCTCGGGGCTGTCGCCCTTGGAGGAGGAGGACTGCTGCCGGAGGCGGGCGCCGCTGCCAGGCCAGTCGGGCGAGGAGGACATCATGCTGCCGCTGGAGGGTCGCTGGTACTGAACCGTGTTCAGCAGGGAGGGTGGCGTCCGGCCGCGGGTGACCGGCGGGGGCGGCGGGGGCGGCTGGTCTATCCGCCTCTGCGGTCCCGCGCTGTTCTGCCGCGGCATGGTGGGCTGGCCGCCCTTCTCCGTCAGCGAGAGCTGCCGGCGGGCCAGCTCCCCTGTCCGGCGGGTGAAGTCCTCGCTGGCGGCGGGGGCGGCGAAGCCGTGCTTGTTGGCCGTCAGCTCCTCGCTGTTGCTGTGGGAGCTGAGCGAGCTGTGGCACTCGGAGCCGGAGTCGCCCAGGCCGCGGGGGGAGAGCGGCAGCCCGGCGGCCATCTGGTAGACGGGGTTCTGGAAGGAGAGGGGTGCCAGGAGCTGGGGCCGGCCAGGTGCGCTCTCGCCGCTCGGCGTGGTGGGAGTCTGGCCCACCCGGCGCACGGTGGCCATGCCCGTCACGCTGTTCTGCTGAGTCCGTGCGGTCCACACGCCCTGCAACTGCCCAAGGGACGACTGACTGTCATTGAGGGAGTCAGACGTGCCAGACGCGTTGGCCCCACTGTCCAAGAGCCGATTATCCTGCAAGTCCACCATGGACAAACTCTTGCTGCCATTAGACATCTGCACGTCGGGCTCATTGGCCTCTGAGTAACTGGAGCTTCGGGCAGGTGAGGGCTGGGCCCCAGCAGACCTTGTGACAAAAAACAAGTCCTTGTTTTCAGGGGTTGGAGATGGTAACCGTGTGAAATCTATCAGACTGCGGGGAAGTCAGTGCGTAAGGAAGAGGAAAGGAAAACAAAACAAAAAAGAAGAGTTGTGAATGCTGCACCGGAGCAGGAAAACGAAATCACTCAGCAGAAATCAGCATGGCGCAGCGGTGCGGGACGGGGACGGAACCCAGCTCCTGCGGGCGCAACAGCAGGGCTCCCCGGCCAGGCCTGCCCGTGGGGAGGGACGGTGCGAGGGGAGCAGGGCAGGCAGGGGCGCGGGGGAGCCCTGGGCCAGCCCCGCGGCAGCAGGCAGGTGTAGGCAGGTGAGTGAGGGGTGTGCGTGCGCGGGTGGGAGCGCTGCACTGCGCAGCAGGCGTCACAGACCAGCTCTCGGGGGCTCTGCTCCCAGCTGGATCTGTTCGTCACACTGACAGCACGTGTCACCCTTTCTGCTTCCAACTGGCTGCACCCACGCCGCTCTCCGTCCCCTGCTCTGCACCTGGGCAGTAAAGCTCCTGGGGGCACGCTGGCCAACACTGGTACAGCACGGAAGATCACGGGGGCCTGATCCACGCTCGGCCTCCAAGGGTCAGAGCGAGAGCTCTAACAGCAAGGCTAAAGCCCAGCAGCTGAAGGTTATCCACTCAGTCCTCCCGCTGTAACATACGTTCATGCAATATTGATTTCTTGGGGACAGGAAGAAAGAGCTTTGCAGTAGCTTAATGTGAATACACTGCTGATCAAAGAAGGTGCATTGTAAGCAAGTATTTGGGTGAAAGCATATTGTCAGAGATCCTCCATAGCATTAGATTTAAATAACTGCACCTCATGCTGGGAAGCATTAGAGACGAAAGCTCTGATTAGAGCAAGTCCAGCACCACTGCTGCCTTTCATTCCTAATTAAACTTAAATATTATCTAGTTCCCACTTGCAAACTATTTTACTACCACAGTCCTTTAATTTGTGTGGGCTCCCTTTCATTTTCCTCAAACAGAAGCATTACAGGTCTGCAGCAGAGTCATCTTCCCCATGAATGAAACTCCGTACATAATTAGACCAAAAAGTATGTTAGGTGGCTGTGAATCATGCTCATCTTCAAAAATATCCAGTATTATAAAAACTGGACAGAATAGACTGGAATTCATTGTTAGGCCTCTACAGCTTGGCAACTGTTAAAGAAATGTCCAGATTTGGAACTCAGTGCATTCAGCACATACCTTATGTCTTACAAGGATGAGTATGGCTGATCCCGTACATTTTTCATATTCAAGAGACCTAATCAACATAATGGCGATGCCCATCACTTTGAGGTCAGCACAAACAAGCCCTCAGGTCCTCTAAGGATGAACACTTTGCTTCTGCAGCCACATCCCAACAGCTGAGACCAGAACTGCCAGGTTCTGGACTTCCCAGACCACATCCCCAGTTTTGGCTCTCAGGGGACCCAGGATGGAGCCATGTGCCTGCGCCACTGCCCACTGCTTTGTTTAGATTCAGAGGTGAACTACACCCGGTATTAGCTCTGTGATCAGAAAGCCTAGTCGCCGAGTCAGGCAACTCCACACCGTGCCCTGTCCTGCCTGTCCCTGCAGATGCCCAGGTTTTGGCAGCAGATGAACGTTCAGTATTCCCCTGGTCTGTGGCCAGGCCACCTTTCATGCTCTTACCCAGATAAGTCATTCTCTATCACCATTTTCTGCAGCCCCACAGAGATGCTGTTGCCAGCATTAGGCGTGGATGCGGTGTGATCGGCTGTGACCGAGACCTGCACGCAGGCTGGGTTACTGAGTGCCGAGTTGACATCCCTCAGGATCCGAGGCAGAGGCCCAAGCTTTGTTGCAGTGCCCTGGGCAGAAAAGAGAGCAGAATTACTACCATCATCCTGTATTTTTTCTAGAGAATGGCGGGCTTTGCCAGTTGCCAGACATCTCTTCAGTGAATCACATTAACAACTTTAATTTTCTCCGTCATTTACCCCCACCGCTGAGGCTATGGGATGCCCCAGAACATGTGGCGTTAGGAACCATTTGTTGCTGTGAGGCAGAGGAAGCAAGCGTGATTAACAAAGTTCAGATACAGAAGACAGCTAAAGCCGAGCCTGGTCCAGGTCTCTTGCCAAAAATCCTCTTAATTAAAAAGAGACCTTTTGATTCTGCTGGGACAGACAAAATCCTGGTGTTCAGCAGCTCTGCCTTCTCATCCCACCTGCCCCTCCATCCTCACACCCCAAAAGTAAACAGCAGAGGAGGGGAAGAACTATACTCACCTGCCTTGAGAGGATGTAAAGAACGAGCTACTTCTGCAGCATGTGCAAAGGCTGGGGAAGCGCTAAGTGTTAGTAACA
Organism: Falco punctatus; assembly: GCF_963210335.1. NCBI lineage: Eukaryota > Metazoa > Chordata > Aves > Falconiformes > Falconidae > Falco > Falco punctatus. The sequence continues at coordinate 44,011,084 of NC_137589.1, forward strand.
TCTGTGCTGTGCACAGACACAGCTAACGGCTCGCTACCTGCCGCCACGGGGAGGTGTGTGGTGTGGTACACATGGCCAGCACTGGCCTGCCCCTGCCCCCCCGGATACCTGCTCCAGCTGAGAGATGACTTCCCAGAGCAGCGAGTGCAAAGTGGACAGTTCCCGGCCCAAGTCAATGTAGCCTTCAAAGCCAGCCGTGTTTGAGATGGTTTCAGGATTGGAAATCTCCAGTAGAAATCTCTGCATGTTAGTCCATTCATGTTCCAGGAACTGATTCATAAAGGACATGTATTCTTCTTTGCTGCCAAACCTATCGAGACAGCAATACAGATTTCAGCTAAATCCTGTAAACAGAGGTGCAGTCAACAGAACGGGTAGGTACGCAGGCAGGTAAGAGTGCCAGAACACTGGCATCTGAACCCTTCAAAGCCTTTGGGATCCCCGGGTTGATAGCAGACACCTGGTACACCTCACTGATCATGGAACCGAAATTAACTCCACTATAATCCAGTTAAGTCCTCGTCAGCATGGGATCTCTGCAGTGGAAATGAAGGTGAAAGCTAGAGAAACTGCCGTTCTTGGTAACGGGTCAGGGCACAGCCTCCAGAAACAGGACCTGTCACTGGAGATACAGAAATCATAGCACCCAGTACCATGGGCTGACTGAAGCCCAGTGACTGATGGCGGCAGGACGGCTGCGCTCTCCCCGGGCACTGCGGCTAACCCAGCGCTGCCAGCCGCTGCTGCCCCGGCACAACCGCTGCGGGGGTCACCCTGGGGAGCCGCTCCTGCAGCTGGGCCAGCCTGTTTGTCCCCTCGGGCTTCCTGCAGCCTCCTCCTGCCCTCTGAGCGCTCCACCCAGCGTTGCTCCCAGTTAGATATCTTATTTAGAGCACAGCAGGGAGGGCCTCACGGTTCGGCTGTACCAGCGGCGGCTGCAGGGCAGCTCAGCTTGATCGCTTTGGCTTGACCAAGGTCAGCTTAGTTAAAGAGTCTTTCCTGCGAAGCGTCGAGAATCTGAAAACCCTTTAGCTAGGGATTGGCCAGGAATATGGAGAATTTCTGTCATCTAGTGTAACACACTTGTATGTCTCCCGTCTGTGTCTGCGTGCATGTACGCACATTCCTGGCGGCGGGCGTGTGTACTAAGCTAGTTTCCAAATCTAAGAAGCTTTAGACAGAAACTGTCCATTCATGTTTCGGAAAGCTCATCATTTTGTTATCAGAGCTCAGGATAAGTAGCTCAGAGCTGCAGCCAGTAGAAAGATTTTCAAAAATCTCTCGCTTTGTTTCCAGCAAACCAACGGGCTTAGTTAGAAATTGATAGTGTCCCCGTTCTCTTTTCATACCTTCCCAGCTCAGACTGCATTTTAATAGCAGGGAAGGTCCCAGAGCTCACAAGAGGGAAGAGACCAGCCCTGGAGCTACGCACCCCATGGCTGCTGTCTGGGTCCTGGTCCTGCTGGCACCCCTGAGGGGGGCAGGCAGTGCGCTGTGCCGGGGTGTCACAGGACAAAGCACCTGGCTGTGCCTGGGTGTCCCTGCTGCCACCCTGCCTGCCTGACCGTGTGGTCAGAACAGCCTGTTTTCCTGCTCATAAAACACGTCCTGTTTTGGAAACTTAAACGACTGCCCTGACCCAGGAGCGAGGGAATGGGTCCCCAAGAGACGTGGGGGAAAAAGCCAACAGGAAACAAACAGCCCCTTTCCATCGAGAAAAGGAGAGGCCAGTGTGGGACTCCTGATGCCGGAGCCATGGCTCTGCCCACGCACCCGCAGCTTCCTTCCCCCTCCCGGCCCTGCCCCCGGCTTACTTGGCAAAGTTGGCGAGGTTCTGGGTGACCTTGGCAATGAGGGTCAAAGTGCGTGCTGTGCGGTCATCCGGGTACTCCTGCAGGAGGCTGAAGAGGGATGGGGACATGATGGCCGGACAGAGGAACCGGAGGAACAGAGAGGCACTGATCAGTCGCTCACTGATGTCTGGGCGGCCTCGGCTGCTGCATTCTTGTCTCCAGGAGGCAAAAACTTCTTTGAGCTCCCTTGGGAAGACACTGAAACAACATGGGGGGGGGGGGCAAGTTCAAGGCCAGCGGGCAGTAACTAAGCATGGTATGCATCAGCTGTGGGCTGCGACACCCAGACCTGGACAGCGGTACAGCCCTCTCACCCTGTGCATCCACGGCAGCACCGCTTTCTACACCTGCCACAGGCTTGTATTTTTTTTTTCCTGCAGAAGATCCATTAGGAGACTGAAATGGCACAGGAAAAAGCAAAGCTGCTCCGTGAAGTTGTAAGAGAAGCAGCTTTCATCAGACTGATGATCCGTGTTGTGCTGGGTGCCAACACCCCAGACAACCAGGGGGACAGGGGTACCACACAAATTGTGCAAAGCAGCTCATCACAAGTCAGTCGGCTGCGTCACGGGGCACTTGGGAATGGGGGAAAGCTCAGCCACCAAGGAGAGTGTCTCCTGAAGAAACAGCATCGTGGGACCCCCTGGCAGAAACCCCAGCAGCAGCGGGATCACGGGCACAGCTGGTGCTTGGAGGAAGGGCTGTGCAAAGTGTAATACTCCTGTTCAAGCACCTGGAACAAATCCCACTGTGGCTAGTGCAAGCGTGGAGCCCCACTGGAGTTACTCCAGCCCTGTAACTGCACAGCCCTCAGCCTGGCTTTCCTGGATACCAGAATTCCCCCGGGTCCAGCAGACGCTCGCTGCAGCAGCCCTTATCGCTGGAGAACTTGCTGCCTGTTTCTGCTCCTCCCCAGCTCCCTGCTCCCACCTTATCCTGTTCCCAGCATGTGTTGTTTGTTCAGCTGGATCCTCCCACCCACGGGAGCAGGCTGGCAATGGGTCCCACCACTGGGTCCTCGGTCTCCCCCTCCCCACCCGCTCTGGAGGCTGCCCTGGCCAGCAACCACCCTCCGTTTTAAAACCAGAGCTGTTTACCGACAGAGCTGGATGGTACAAAAGCAGAGTGAAGAGGGGTCAGACTCTGTTTCAGGCCATAAATTCCTTTAACAAACTAAAATTCTAAAAATTTCAGAGGACAGTTTCCCAGTTTTGCTGCAGGGACTATCTGGGAGAAGCCAAGCAGCATCAGCTGGCTTCTGGCTACCCCCCCTCTGGGACTGACTGCCCTGCAGGTTAACCTCCCGCAGCCCGTGGGGAAGAGAAAAACCATGGGAGCTGCACGGCCAGAGACACCGTCCACTTTCCAGCAGCAGCAAGAACCAGGTGTGAGGCTCCAAAACAGAGGAGCACCGAAAGCGAAGCAGCCACCCATGGATGCTGTCCCTGCGGCAACACTGTCCAGCTTCTGGGAAAACCCAAGGGAATCCCTCCTGCTGCCAGCCCCCCATCCTCTGCCTCCCAGGGCTACGGAGACTCGCTTTTATCAAGCCCAACTGACTGCTCCTCGCCACAGCTGCAGAGTTCAGGGCCTGTGGAGCTTGTGGTCCGTCAGTGTGGCATGTACCCTGCAGCCAAAGAGCTGTGGCCTCCAGCTCCATGGCCGCTCTGAGCCAGCAGGCAGAGCCCTCACCCTTCACTTCATTAACCTGCCAGCTGCAGACCATGCTGCCCGGCCGCACGCCCCTGCGTACAGAGCCCCAGGTCGCTGTGCTCCAGGTTTTCAGGTTCCTCTCTGACCTTCTGACATGGGCAGTGATGCTCCATGGAAGCGCTTGGCAAATGCTGCCATCATGTCCAGCTTCTGCTCCGTGTTGGCTTCATGCTTGCACACACACGAGCTTTTACCCTGTGCTTCACAAATAACATTAGCCAACGCCTATGGTTGGATAAATTTGCCTCTGTCTTTGGCTTGATCCACACAATTGGACAAAGCCCTTTTACTTCATGGTATTTGCCCAGAAACAGGAGAATCCTTTAAGCAATTTAAGGCTTGAATGATCAGGACAGGTTGTACAGTTACTGGAAAGTAAACGCTTGAAAATGTATGCACCGGCTGCATGCAGCCCGCAAGTACTGCTCACTATCACAGGCTGGGAGACCATAAAAGTTTAATTGTGTAACAGCGGATGGAATCCAGTTAGCCAGCTTTATGTGACAAACGGGCCCGTAATTCATTACCCAACTTTCCAGTAACGAGATTCCACATGCTGAAATTCTGCTTACACTGAAACTTTCCAGATGTCCAAATTATGTCATAATTATAACAATTTTCAGTTATTGTAAACCTCTTTCCTCTCTCTGACTCTCTCCAGCAGATGAGCATGCACACTCTGGCACTCTATTTAAAGCAAGATTGTTAGCTGTCAGGGTACCTTGGCCAATCCCGAACACTCATCAGTGCAATTAATCCTCAAGAACCACTGAGCACAAAGGAATCGAGGGGAAACCGCTCAGAGCAGCGGCTCAGCTGCTCCAGCCTTCCTTGGGAAGGCAGGACTGAAGGAACAAACTTCCCGTGCATTCCTGACTTTCCTTAGGTCACTTTTCGAGCCTATTTTTAGACTGACCTTTTAGTGCTGCTTTGGGTATTTTTAGGAAGACATTAATTCAAACAATTATAATCCAGTGATGACTAAAAGCAGGGAATCCCTCCTGGGAGAGCAGGTAAATGCCATTCCTGAGTCAGAGTTATTAATTAGCCCAGGATAAGGTACAGGATACCTGTAAAGAAATCTGCCCTTTGCTTATTTGTGGTAAAGGAAGTCTGAGTGAGCCTCTTGCTGCTTGCTCTCTCCCTGAGCAGTCGGGAAAAGCAATTCCCTTCCTGGGCTTGCAGGAAGGCACACTCAGTATCCTGGGAAATACATATAATGAGTTGCAGACCTCAAAACAACAGCTGGGATAGGAGAGAAAATGAGAAATCCTTATTATCGAAGACTGACTTCCTCCAAGATTATCCTTAGCTGATGTTTTGCAACAAGACTGTTGCTACTAAATATATTAATAAAAACTAACCCCAGATTTTAAAGCAGGGAGACTGCAAATCCAGCAGCGAGACAAAAATGCTCATTCTCTCGTACAATCAGGAGAAGAGTCTCTGGGTACATTAGCAAGAAGCAGAAAGAAGATATTTTTATTTCTCCAAAAAGAGTCACAAGCCCATTCTTTTTCCTCTTTCAGGTCATCTTTGCAGGCAGCATCTGTGACAGTCCCAGGGCCTCCTGGCTCCCAGTCCCTGGGCTGAGCAGCCCCTAATGCTGTGAGCACCAACACGCTCGACAGCCACCTCCACAACATAAGACTGCCTTACTCCATCGATAATTTTGCACATCCGGACCTGTCCCAACTAGCTGCAGGAACCTTTACCCTGAGAACAAACAACTCGGAAATGCCTCAAACTGCATACCAGGCCTTTGGCCAAGGAGGCAACGGGCTCCCCATCTCCGCCTCAGCAAGCACCCCAGGCTGGGGGAGAGTGGGGTTAACCCAGGGGAATGCAGGATGCTGAGCCAAACAGCAAGGCAGGAGTAACAGCAGCATCCTCCCCGGCTCCAGCACTCTTCAACAAGAGAACATCTGCCCAGACAAAAGCTCCCTGTGCCAGTGCAGCTTCCTTGCAGGCAGGAGGAGGGCCACAGAGCCTGCCTGCTGCTGGGAGGGTTCTGAAGCTTCCCCTGCTGCTCAGGGGTGGCAGGCAGAGTCTGTCCTCTGAGCCAGACTGAAGGGTTACAGGGGTAGGAGACCCAGGACACGCATTTCTGACCTTTATTTGACTTTCATGTACAGCTGGCAACAAGTCCCTCTCTGAACCGGTCATACTGGCAGAAGCATTTTGCGTTCTTGGTCTCTGCTCCCCTGTCCCCGTGTCTGTGTGCCAGTGACCCCCCAGCACCCACTGACAACAAGGGTGACGGAGGGTCAGTGAGGCTGCCGCACCCCCAGAGCAGATACTCCAAGCTCTGCCTGAACAGGAGCTGCTGTCTCAGCCCCTGGCCATCATCACCCTTGCTCCTGGGCCACCAAGACTCCCTCGTGCACTGCAGGAGGCGGGCAGGGCCCTGCAGCTCTCCCTCCAAAGCCCTCACCAGCTGCCCATCAGCACAGCTAAGGGACGGTAGGGACAGCCTGCAGGACTGCTGCCACCCTCGTCCCCTGCAGCCACGCTGCCCCTGCGCTAGCTGGGGGCATGCGGAGGGGACGCCACTCGCGGGATACCAACCAGTAGGAGTTGATGATTTTGCAGAAGGCCAGCTCGCAGCACATTTTCAGGTTGCTCTGGTGTTCAGGAAGGTCCGAAGACGAACACTTACTGGGATCCACCTCACAGTTTTCATCTGATTCGTACAGTGCCTTGATAAATTCCCCTGTAAAACAGACAGTTGGTGATGGGGTTTGCATCAACCCAAGATACGCAGCCTTCAGGCAGTTCTGTTCGTAACCCCCAGTGCCCGAGCAGTCACCCTGTGCCCCATCACACTGCTGAACAGAAGCTGGGTGCGAGAGCGGCGCCCCAGCCAGCTCACAGGATCTCCGAGTGGACCCAGGAGCAGCCAGCGCTGCCTTGGGAGCTCACAACACAACACAGCACCCGCTGCAGAAAGGCACCCGCGCTCCCAGCGAGCACATTCCACCCCTCTCCCCCAGCTGGCAGCTCTGCCTCTGTGGCCATGGGCTATTGCATCAGAACTCTGTTGCCAAAACACCCGCTTCCTCAGCCTGCCCCGACCCCCCCTTACACCAGTTCCAGAGACGCTCCCTCGGGCTAATCCAGTAGGAAGTATGCTGTAATTATCTGTAGGATGGCCTGCTACTGCAGACTGTGCCCTGGCACTGACAAGCCAGTGTGATTCACAGGAGAAATAGGTAATTAAAGGAAAGAAACAATTTACTTGGTTTATTTTGAGCTGAGCATCACACAAAATTAAATTAAAATATTTCTCTGAGTTTCCCTGCACTCCTGTTTGCTGCCTGGCTGCTCCTCACCCTCGTGCAGATGCACACGGTGGGCCTGCTTCGCTGGCTCCCTGCCCTCGTGCCAGCTTCCACCCTGGGGTACCCAGCACGGACCCCTGCCGCCCAGCCTGAGGGCGCTTCCCACCACTTCTGCAGGTCTCCAGCTGGGGATGGCAGCTGCCCATCCCAGTCCGCACCCAGCAGTGGCTGGGGAGCCCGGGCTCGGGGGAAAGGGGGTTAAGAGGCACTGTTTAGCTAGGCACCCGCAGGGCTGGGTGACACTCTGGGAGAAAGGTTTGCTTTGGTCTTCTGCTAATTCCAGCTGGTTTGCACACCTCCTAATTCCTGACCATCTTGGATTTTCCCATCCTCCTGTTTTTTGCCCACTCTAGCCTGCATTCCTCCCCTATTGCCAAAACAGATTTTAATTACATACTGGAGAGCCTCTCCAATGTATTTTCAGCTCTGCCAGGGAGCTCTGGAGCCTCTCTGCTTGCCTGCAGGTGATGCCTGCTGTTATTATCTGGCCCTATTACTTGCTTATGCTTCATGGTTTAAAGGAAAGCGCTATGCTGTATTGTGTTACCTTGTGACACACAGATGAATCATTTCACCGATAAAAGGTCTACACAGAATCAACGCCCCGAATAGCGAGCATGAACCGCAGGCTCCTCCTGTACTAGATGGAGCTGGTTTGGCAGCATTTGCATTGAGCCCTGAAAGGGGAATATTTCAAAATTCTCTGCCTTCATTAATCTCCTGGCTTTTTAGAAATTTTATGAGGTAATCTACTTACAGACTTGCCTTCAACCAGAAAGCATTACAAGGCAGAAATAAATAATATTCCTTTTCCTATTCTTGTGGGCTATCTGTTGGCCTGACTGAATTTGCTCAATGATCTCTGCTTCCTCAGTGTTGTCATTATTATTACCTTAATAAAGTATTTACGCTTCTTTGCTCCTTGTGAAAATTACACAAATCCCGTAGTAGGAACCCAACATACTGAAAAATTAACACCTCAATAGAAAGTCTGCTCATCCTACTGCTAGGATGTGGATCCAATCTAGCTGCCTTCAGCTGAGGTTCAGACATAAACGCTTCAAAGGCAGCCTCTCCCCATCCTTGTGCTGTGCTGGCTGCACACAGCAACACAGCAATTCCTTCCTGACCTGCCCAGAAGCAGAAGCTCTAATTATTTTCATTTGCATCAAGAGAAGTATTTTTGGAGCCATAAACATAGCCCGCACTTAAAGAAAAAAAAAACCACCAGGAGGGTTCCCAGCATGATCTGGGAGGCAACTCTCATCACTACAACTTGGGAGATTTCATGTGACTCGCTAGCGCTGCGAGGAGCCGGGGGAGCATCTCTGGCAGGGGTGTGCAATCAGGGGAAGGATTCAATCAGCCACCGTGACACCGCCAGTGCCGAGACAGAAGACTTGGTAGGCAGCACAATGCCTTCAAATATCAATTTGTTATCTCCTCTGAAAGCAGATTAAAGTGCTAACTCAGCGGTGACCTTCACCTTGGAGCAGGGAGCTGCCTGCAGCGCCCATGGCTGTGTCCTGGGCATGGACCCTGCTGCCAGAGAAACCCTCCGGCAGGTCAATGCTGGTGCCTCTGACGGTCATCAGGGCTCAGCTGATGGTCTCCACCATGCAGAGCACCCTGCAGCTTAGAGGAGAACCGTTCTGGGCAAGACTTGCCAACGCTCTGTACGTACCTAAGGCATCTTGCAAGTATTTCTGCCCCACCAGCTTCAGGTACTCTTCGATTGCTTTGGTGGCCAGTGTATTCTCCCTGAAAATGAGATGCTCATTCTCACCACAGCGATCAACTTCAGACATCATCAGGTCAGTCAAGAAATCCTGGAAAGCAAAGCCCATGGTGGGTCACCACGCACTGACAGACGCTTCGTTCAGCAGCGCAGGCAGCCTCCCCTTCTCCAGGGAGGTCTCACCTTCGTAAGACACACGAGGGAGCGGAGGTGCTGCGGGTGATCCTGCCTGTGTACACTGCGCTACTACCAGCCCGACCTGCCTCCTGGTTCTCCAGCCTCACAGAGACAAGAGGCAAAATACATCTCTGGAGAGTCACAACTTCTGCACCCCAAAAAAAGGCGCATTCCAGACCTGCACGACACGTGTCTCTCCATCAGCGCCAGTTTTTGGCTGGGGCTTGTACCAGCCTCACATTTTATGGGTGAAACATTTTCTTTACTGTTAAATGTGGCTGCATTCAGCATCTAACTGCACCGGTTGCAGAACAGGGGCACAACTAGATGTCACAAGCTGTGCCCCACACTTAATGGCTGAGAATCGAGCCTGTAATATCCATCAAGATGCTCAAATGTCCTATTTCCTCAGTATTCATGGAAATAAAACAGTGCTGCTACAGCACACATTTTTGGGCACATTTTTGGTCTGATGTGCACACAAGCAAATACCACGCAATTTTATAATCTTCCATGCTGCAGAGCAACGGACGGGGTGAGCAGGAGCAGACCGCATGCTGACAGCTGCCCCGTGCATCAGTTGGGGCTACTGAATTGCAAATTCTAAAAGAAAACCAGCACTTCAGGCCAAGCTCCGTGCCTGCTTCTGCAAGAGCGTTAACTGATCTGAGAGGGTCACGTAGCTCCCCGCGCATTCTGCTGAAAATCCACTGCGTGGTGTAATATTCAGTGTGCTGTAGCTAGCGTTAATGCAGGAGAAATATCATGCAGTTTTTAATGCTAATACATATTCAGCTTCTGTTCTCTGCACGACTAATGGGAAAAGCAGCCCTGGGCCCCTGCCCAGCTGCCCCCTGCGCTGGGTGCTGGAACCGCCGACCTCCCCCTCAGCCCCACTCACCTGGGTGGCAGAGGGGGGCCGCTGGCACCACGTAAATCACGCCCATTAAACCTCTCACTGGTTTCCCCATGCAGAAGACAGAGGAATGTTGACACACAAATTCGCTTCTGCAACCAAGGGCACCTTTTCTTAAACTGCCTTCCTCTAAAACAAAATAATCTGCTCAGTAATAACCTTTCACTAAGAAATTCTCCTTCATTTGTCATGACCGTACCAGATGTAACCCGTTCCCGGCAGGGGCAGCAGGAGCAACCCAGAGCTGCCGTGCAGAGCTCAGCTCCTGTCCTTGCCGCCCCCGAGCCAGACGCAGCTCCCAGAGCCCCCCAGGCACTGTGCCCATCTCCCAGCCCGCTCCAACCCAGGCTCCGGAGCGGGGATGCTCAGCTCCCGTTCCCTGCCAGCGGCTGGCCCGGAGACTTGCAAGAGAGGTGCTTAGCTCCATTCCATTTTTCATATGGATGTCTCTGCCTTGAGAATTTAATCAAGGCTCAACAAACAGCTCCATCTGAACCCAACAGACCCAAATCATTTAATCCGCAGGCCCTTCATTACTGTGCTGCCATCCCAGACAAAGGGAAATCCAGGCAGCAAGCAGGTACATCTCCCATCTGAGTAGAGGGAGGAGGGGAGGAAGGCTGACATCTCTGCAGCACCCAATGGCCTGATCCCCCCCCACCTTCCCACAAGACTGTGACTGGGACCAACACACTGTTGTGACCATCCCAGAACATCCTCCAAAAAAGTCAGAGGAAGAGCTCTGGAAAAAAAGAAGTCACTTCCATTATTTCTTTAGCCAGAAGATCCCCTTTCCTCAGATCCTGCTACGTCTGCAACGCTTCAGCAGCTACAGAGGCAAAAATCCCTCCTGGAAGCAAAGCACGCGCCTCCCCCCACTATTTTCTCTCATTTCGCTCCTTTTATCGGCCAAGCTGGAATGCAACTTTAAACCCCTGCTCAAATCCCGTTAGCCGCTATCTGGGTAACTCTATCACCTTTATCTTCCTGGGTCTCTCCTGGGGTACGTTTCAATTCCAAGCCACAGCTCAGGCTGACACAAGGTGCTGATTCTTAATTAGCAGCCACTGACCTTGGCTTTGCTTGATTCTCTTTCCTGTCACTTTCCCAACATACTAATTATCTTAGGAACACTGAGTTTTACAGCTTCTCTTAGCCAAGTGTTTGCTTTTCCCCCCTCTCGTCGGCCAAGCACTGGCTGCTGTGGGATGTGGGGCCAAGCTGCGACGCACAAGCCAACTGTGAGCCAGGGCTGCTGAGCGGTGGAAACCCAGGGGCCAAGTTTTAGCCAACGATAATGTGATTTTTGATGATTTTAGCTGCCCTACAGAATTCACTAAAATTTAAAACGAGGCAAAATTCCACTGTGGGACTCAACACAAAGCCATAAAAGATCCCCCTGAAACCTCTGCTCTGGTTGTTATCCCCTACGGAGCACCAGCAGCCTGACAGCTGAGAAAATGACCCCTTGCCTCCCAAGTGGAAAGGAAAGCTGCTGAAATCCTGAAGAGCTCCATTACAGCGCAAGACCCAAAGCTGGCGCGTAACGTGGCAGAATCCGCCCTTGTAACTGGCCAGGGGATGGAGGTGAGAGCCGGGATACCCAGCAGCATCCCCCAGGCTGGGGCTCCTCGCTGTCCCCGCTGGTCCCCAGTCTCCCTCAGCTGCAGGAGGCATCTTGCTGGGCTTGCACGTACCAGCCCCAGGATGCGTCAGGGATGAAAATACCCACAGCCAGTGTCCTTGAACGAGCTGCTCTGCAGAGACCGCTCTCGGCAGCCCAGCGGGGCTCTGCCAGCCGCGGGAAAGGAGCTTCTTCCATGGGTCAGTTCCCATGACATCCTGCGATTTCTGTCCCAGGGCCATCTTCCAGATCTTGCCTTCCCTCCACACAAAAAAGCCACATCAGCTCTCAATCACACGTCTGGTATCTCTGCCTTAAGTACGCCAGCAGCCAGCACTCCGAAGACACAAATGGAATGCAAATACTTGTCGAATCCCTCCGGGGGCCTCACTCACCCACATACAAGGCTCTGAATAAAATGCAATAACTAAAGCCAATAATACTCCCTGTTTCTGAGCAGCAGAGATCAGCAGGGGGTTGTTTTCAGTTAAGGCCCCTGGCAATGGAAGAAAATAAGATGCTTTATTTCATTACATTGGAGTCGAAAGGGGACGGAAAAGGTCTGCAGTAAAAATTAAGGGCTGTGCCAGCACTCTTCAGGCTTGCTCCCGTGTTTCTTTTAAGGGTATTTGCTTCAGCCTGGACACAGCTGAACCTGTGCAACTCCACAGTCACTGCACATATGCTGATAAAGAAGAGCAACTCATAAATAAATAAAATCGGAGCATGACAGCACAAGGCTGCACTGGTTTCCAGCACTTCTCAAATAAACCAAGCATGAGCCCCCAGCAGCATGTGCTGTTCCGAGGCAGCTCCCCCAGCCCTCTGGAAACACATGCAGCAGCCAGGTGCCGGCAGCAGGCAGGCGGGCACAGTCCTCAGCACCACCTCAGGGCTCAAACGCCACCACAAAGGGCTTCCAGCGCTCCAGCCTCCCCTCCGCCTGCAATGCCCACGCTGCGCTGCCGCTCATCCCCCTGCACCCCCAGCCACAGCATCCCCTGGCCGCTGTCCCGGGAGCCGGCAGCTCACCGGCTCTGTCACCCCAGCACCCCAGCAGGGCAGCCGGTTGTGCTGGCCGGAGCCTGGGTTTGCTCCATGTGCCTCGCTCTGTCCCTCAAATGCCTCCGCCCTGATTTCCTTGTAGTGTACCCTAAAACACTTCCATTTCCCCTGGGTCTTCAGATGCTGAGCTTCACATGCTGCTTCCCCTGCCCCACCTGAGTGAATTCATCCTCCTGTCTCAAACCACAACCAAACAGCATCTTCTTGTAGGTGAGGAAATGCCTCCTAAACCCCGTCTCACCCCTCACACGCTGCAGTTCAGGATGTCTGACTAAGTCATTTTGCAGCAGAGCTGCTCCACGCTGCCATGGAGAATCCCCCAAACCTTTTCCTGGGAAAGCTGGAAGAAGAATATGGAAAGAGGGGTGATGCTCTGGAGAGAAGCACGCTGCAGCCCCGTGCCGCTCTGTGTGAGGTCCCCACAGGTGGCCCTCTGAAGCTGCTGCCCTGTGTCAGCCAGCATCCACATCAGCGCCGGCCCAGGGCCCAGCTGCCCTGGGGGTGGGCTGCACTGGGAAAGGCTCATTGAAAAGTGAAGTCCACCAAGGGGAAAACCAGCGCCTGCTCAAGAAAACCACCCTTCACCGCCCACGTCAATAGGGCCAAGGAAGCGGACTAATTGCCTTGCTCAAACACAAAAAAATGGGGAAAAAAAGCTTCCCAGGGGGCAAAGCCAGAGCACAGAAGACAGCTAATTCAGTCACACATCCGATCAAGAGCTGACAGCCCTGCCCGCCCAGCACCAGCACCCTTCAGCTCCGCACACCCCGCCGGGCTGGGGGCGCCGAGCACCCCGCAGTGCTTGAAAGCCAGTGCTTGCACTTGCCAGTGTCAGGAAAGCCCACCCCGCTCTGGTGAGGGGTCTGTCCACATCAATGCCTGCCCGCTCCAGCTCCTGAGCCCAGCAGGCAGAAAGATGGAGCCAGTCAGGTGCCTGGCATGGCTGCGGTGAGAGCAGGAGTGTGCCCGAAGCAAAGGAAGCCAACAAGCCACACGAGTCTTGCAGGATGCATCCTATCCGCACCCAGGAAGGATTCTGAACCTCGCCATCCTGGGGAGGGTCCCCCTGTCCCAGCCTCTCAGGGATGTCTCCGCAGCCAGAGCACGTGGGGTGTCACAGAACTGAAGAGACCTGCAGCCCCCCACACCCTGCCGTGGGTCACGCACCCCTCTGGGATGCAGCTGGTTGTTCCCAATATCGTAACTGACTGATGGGCAGATTGACTTTGAAATAATAAGGTTCTCCACATCACAAGCTTGATTAATAGGATTGACTTAACCTTAAGAGGATTGAATTGATAAAGGTAATAAGATTACTGCTTATTTCAAAGACTAGCCCAGAGTCCAGCTGGGCTTTTATGCGAAGGTGAAAAACACCAGGGGTTTGTAGGGCTGTAGGTTACAGGTGGACGAGCATCAGGACACGCCTACGTGTCAGTGATGTAGTGGCAGAGAAACGTGGTGCTCAGCGGTGCCGAGCTGTGCAAGGAGAGCGGCGGAGGGGCAGCGACTGGGTCCTGGGCAGATGGTGTGAAACCAAGGACCGCAGCCTCCAGTCCTCACACCGCCACACAGATCCTCTGAGGATCTGCGCTGGAACTTCTCTGCTGGGAAATCTAGTGATGTTCCCTCCTTTCACTCACCCTGGATGCTTCTGGCATTTTCTGATTCTCGGGAGAAGGAGGTAAAGCAGCAATGTGAGGGTTAACGCACACGAACCTGCGTCCATCACCTTGATCACAGTAGTAAGAAAACCTGAAGGGTTTAACAGTAACACACTGAGCCACCACTACCTCCCGGCGAGGGGCCAGATCCCATACAGGAGGTTTAGAAACCGCATGACCCCCGACAGCCAGAACACTGATCTCACAGCTGCTACTCACTGGCTTTCTCTGTCCTTTCAACCAACTTGACTGTTGTGTTCAGGGAGAGAGGGAAAAATGGTGGGGGTACTCATAAAACTGATTAAAAGCCTTATTAGCTCAACTATGGCTGCTATAAAATATGATCAGAGAGATAAACTCTTTGTGGGGGAAATTATATGGCTGCTGCCAGTCTTGTCTACGGCTGAACATGTGCAGCATCCTTGCTTCCCTGTCCGTGCAGCTTTTCCAGAGCAGGTAAGGGAGCAGCACTCCCCCAGGGGACTGACCAAGCCTTGGTGCCACCAGCCTCCAAGCCCAGCCGTGCCACTCATCGCCCGGTGCCCTCCCAGAGCTGGGCAGCCGCTTTCCGGCAGCCCCGCAGGATTATTTGCAGGACCTGCACTGAAACCGGCGCTGCCAGCAGGGTGCTGAGCGAGCACCCCGCACCGCCGAGGAAGGGAACGCAGGCAGCTTCCAGGAGGCTCGCACAGGGGGACAAACATCTGCTCAGCTGAAGCAAATCCTTGCAGCATAAACAAACAAGGACACATGTTTATTCTTCACTCCACTCACAACACAATAAACATTTATTTCAAGTGAGCAGCTGGTTAGTTAGAGCTTCGCCTAACGCTGGGTTTGATCTATCAACCATGTGGACAACAGAATTTTTCTAATATATTTATGGTCATGAACTGAGCTCCAAAATCTAGAAGACAGCCCTAAAACAAACCTAAGCATGGGAAATATTTTGGAAGCATCGCAAGTCACAGTTGTTCTCGCTTTGGGAAGGCTGCAGCCTGCCTGTCCGTAACCACATCACACAGGCCACATCAAGCCGTGCTAATGGCAGGGCTGAGCACTCCCAGGAACACCAAGCATGGCAACAGAAATACTTCAAATTATGACTTTGTGTCTTTTGTCTGGGGGTTGCAAAACACACAAAACCAGGCATCTCTCCACACCCTTACAGGTAACATTTTATCAGTGCTCTCACCAGGAAGATGGAAGCCTGTAGCAAGCCAAGGACAGATGCTGAGAGCCGTATCTCCACGCTTAGCGACAGACCTACGTCCCTCTTACAGCACCACGATGCCTCTTCCAGCCCCTACTTGCCATAAAAAGAGACAGGGAACAACCGCATGCAGCTGATTTAGTGCTGGATCTTGGTCAGACTTTCCAGTAGGCTGGGGCAGCTTCCTCAGCCAGACCATCTGCACTCTCAACTTTATCAAAATGCTTTCCCCCTCCTCTCCACCTATTTGTCTTGGCAGCCGGTCAGGGGTTTCCAGGCGTGCCCTGGCGCACACCAAACCCTTGCCCAGCGCCGCAGGGATGAAGCTTTTCCCTTTCCCAAACAGAGATCAAAGGAAGCACGGACTTCTGACTCCAGAGAGGACTCTCTGCTTTCATTCTCCACCTTTTAATCTACTGGGACGCAGCTATGAAGCCCTGGAAGCAGCAGGTATTAAGGGAGAAAATTCAGCTGCAGCCCTTGTGGCCCGCTTCTGCCGGCAGCCCCAGGTGCTCTGCCTCGGCGGCACGAGGGACTCGGGCAGTGCCTCTGGGTTTTAGCACCTTCAGATCATGACACCTGGCTGGTGGG
Organism: Falco punctatus; assembly: GCF_963210335.1. NCBI lineage: Eukaryota > Metazoa > Chordata > Aves > Falconiformes > Falconidae > Falco > Falco punctatus. The sequence goes on from NC_137589.1 coordinate 44,026,979, forward strand.
GGACAACTCAACATTGCCAAGGAGCGAAGTGGGGCGTCTGTGGGTAAGGATCGCCCCTCTGCCATCGGCAGGGCTGCGCGGGGACGCTGGTGGCCAGAGGCTGGGCTGCGGCTGGCACGTGGCATCATCCGCGCAGCTCCTGCACAGCAGCTCCTGCACAGCAGCTCCTGCACAGCAGCTCCTGCACAGCAGCTCCTGCAGCGTGGCTCTGGGTGGACACATGTACCCAATCGGCCATGCCTCATTAAGGGATTACACCATATTTACAGCAAATCGCTACAGGAAAACAGGGCCTGAAACAGTGCAAGAGCAATTAGCTGCTAACGAGTCTTCACAGATAATCTACTGGACACTTGTTTCTCAGTTCAACTGTAATTGCTGCTTTAGCATCAGCTACAGCAGCCAAGATCCACAAAACCCCCTTTATCAGCACAATAAATTAGTGGTTGCCGATTGCCACGTCTGCTCTCGTCAGCGCAGGGAGAGCTCTGAAGAGGCCCTTGGAAAGGCTCTTGGCAGGGCACCAGGACGGGAACCCACCTCCAGCCTGGGCAAGCTTCAGGGGGTCACAGGAGGACAGAGGGCTGGAGGAGGGGGCCGCTGCCCTCCTCCCCCCACGGAAGCTGGGACCCTGCCACACCGTCACCGCCGCAAGCCCCATCCCGTGGCACGCCGGCTGCCCCGGCACCCTGCCCGCTCATGGGACTCCAGGCCCACCGGGCGCTGCTCTCCTCCTCCCAGGCTCTGAAGCCCCCGCAGACCCCGCCGTGCCCTACCTCGGGCCCTGGGTTTCACCTCTGAACGCGCAGGCCTCAGTGGGGGCGAGCCTGGGCTGGGGGAACCGCGCGTGCCCCCCACGCAGAGCCAGACCCGCCTGCAGGCACGCGCCTGCCCAGCGTACGCCAGCGCGGGCAGGGCAGCCTTACCCACAACGGGACGATGGAACCCAGCGCTTCTCCTGCAGACTGGCTGGGAAGCAAGTCAGAGGCCCTTGTTTCTGTGTTGAAACGCCATGGAGCAGCTCAGGGCCCTGCCGAGGGGCGGGCCAGGCAACGCCTGGAGAGGGAGAGCATGCTGCCGCATGGCAAGCGGACTTCTTCACGTGCTTGGACTCATCCTGTCTGGTCCTTCTCCCTGGAACGGGCTGAAAGGAACTGCCCGGTGGAGGGCAGGGACCGCAACACCAGCACAGCCCCCCCCTGCAGACCAGGCACCAGCCTGCTGGGCTTCTGTGCCCCCTCGCTGCGTCATGGTGCTGAGCCACAAGGCAGCTTTCCTGAGCAGTGGCAGGGTGCACCCACATCACACAACTAGGTGGGAGGGGATGTTTTCCTCTCCCACTCATTGGTTTTTTACCTTACTGCTGCTTTTCCCTCTCCTTGCTTGTCCAAGTCCTCTATAAAGGATGCACCACCTGGTTCCCATGCTCCAGTAACTCCTGTTGCTCTGACAGCTCCCTACACCCTGTGCTAATCCTGATGGCAGATGACAGGCAGGGAGAGCATAAGCTCCATTTTAGGGGGAAATTCATCAAGTCTGTTTACTGTTTGCCATGTCCCCTGTGTAGAGCCTGTGGGATCTGAAGCACTGATGCAGACACATGTCTAGAAACACACTTGCTCTCTTTGGAGCCTCTCCAGCATCAAACAGAAGAAGCAAAGGGCATGAGCAGCGGCAACAGCTCTCAGCCATGCCCACACATGATCTGCGGTGACTGAGACGGGGGTGACACTTGAAGCCTTTTGCACCAGCACCACGTAAGCCACAGACAGGGTCTCTCACAGCAATGTTATTCCAAGAGCCCTAGCACTAGCGCTGCCAGAGCCGCAGCACAGGACAGCGCAGCCCCCAGGGAGAAGCAGCAGGCAGGACTGTGCCCAGAAACCACGCGCTGATGGCACCGCAGCCCCGGCACAAGGAGCGAGGAAGGGGACACCTACAATGCTCTCCTTGTGTAACCACAGAGTGTTATTTCACACGCCGTGAATCACAAGCTATTTCTGTCGCCTCTGAGGGCACTGCAGCCAAGGGGACCTGGGCTGTGGTCCTTGCCCGCGCTCCTGGGGTCTGACGCGGCTGCTGGGATCAGGAAGGCTTTAACTGCACTATTTTCTCTGCCTCTGCAATAGCAGCCCCGTGGCCTCGCAATCCTCTCAGTGAGCTTTGCCTGCTTTGAACTAGATCAGGAGGCCAAGCCACTTCTCTGTCCAACAGATGGTAACTAAATCTAATCCACGAACCCTGCCATGGTCCCAGGCAGCAGTGGCAGCTGCAGAGGATGCAGAGCCTTGTGACTCCCCCTCAGGTGAGGAGCTCACATCTCCTCAGCACTGCAAAAGCTTTGGAAATCTTGCTCTTCCCTAGCTCCCCCCCCCTGCAGAGTTCAGGGAAACGTTAACAGAAGACAGAGCTGATGTCTGAACTCCTGCAGTCCTGACACGGCACTGCCTGCTGTGATGGTGCTGTGCCACCTGGGGATGAAAGGTGCTGAAAGAGCGCAGATTTAGATTAGCTATCAGGAAGAAATTCTGTACTGTAAGGGTGACCAGGCGCTGGCACAGGTGCCCAGAGCAGCTGTGGATGCCCCATCCTTGGCAGTGCTCAAGGCCAGGCTGGATGGGGCTTTGAGCAACCGGGGCTGGTGGAAGGGGTCCCTGCCTAGCTGGAACTAGACCTTTGAGGTCCCTTCCAACCTAACCCATTCCATGAACCTATGATTCCATGCTTGGCAGCTGATGGGTCATGCGACTCCATGCCCCATGCACCTCAGTGCCTGCCTGTGCTCTCCAGTAAGGCTTTCAGTTCTGCTTTGTGAGGACAAATCATAACCAGGAGTAAATCCCACCCTCTGCCACCTCCTGGCCTGCTTCTTCTCCAGACCTGGCATGGGATTCCCAACCATGAAGGATGTTCAGACAAAGCAGTCCACAAAGACTGAACTCCCACCACGTGCAAGCTGGTTGGCATGAACCCCACAACAAGTGCCACCCTGGGAGCACCCCAGGACCCCGGGGCTTCCCATGCTGCTGCCCCCCTCCCCCCCCCCCCCTTCCAAAAGCATCAGAACAGACCCTGAAGGCCAAGAGCTGATTCAGGGACATGCATGCCTGCAGGCAGACTTTGCTCTGAAATTCTCCAGAGGCAGGTCACTCTGGTTCAGCACCGCCGTGCCGGGTGCTCAGCACAGCAGCACAGTGCCAGGCAGGGGAACCTACTGGGATCCTGCAGGAATACCCAGCGCATGCAGGCTGCTTTGCTTAAGCCCGCACTGCTTATATTTCAGCCTTGAAAACTGTCGCCTTGCTTACTTTCACATTTGTGCCTGTTTATAAAGTAAGAGCCTGGCCCCTGAGCCTCCAGAAGGAGAGAAAAAAACCCACCCGGTTAGTATCTTGTGGTCCCACCGACCTCTTCGCTAATTAAGCAATTCACAGCACACATGCTGCCAACTTGTTTGTAATTAAAAGCAAAATTAGAGTGTATTAATGATGGCTAGGCCTGCAGCCCAGCTGATGTGGTGATTTCCAAAATCCAGCAGAGGAGTCTGCTCCCGATGGACTCTGGTGGGACGGTACCGATGGCGAAGGGTCTTACCTTGGCCTTGCCTGTGCTCTGCAGGATGTGCACCAGCGCAGATGCCATCTCCTCTTTGTTCTTCACGCTCAGCGAGGGCTCCAGCACCGAGCACAGCACCATGTAATTGTTAGTGATGTACTCGGCAAACTCTTTGTACATCTCCATGGGAAGAATGCTCATACTCTGGTAGCGTGACTTGATGCGGATCATGGGCCCCGGGGACTTGCCCTTACCGGGGTTGGGGCTGACCACTGGGTACCATTTCTCTACAAACTGCCGGCCCGTGACAGAGCTGACGGGGATGTTCACCTGTCCAATGAAATTGGTCTTGTCCTTCTTTTTCTTCTTGTCAGTCTCTTTGTATAAGTGCACCGTAATGTTTTTGAGCGATGGGAGGTTATTAAATTCAAAGTGCTCCCCCCAAAAGACATTATCAGTTTTCAATTTACAGGTAGTTCGTGCATAAAGAACGTCATCCAGGCATAATTCACACAAGTATTTTTTCTTAGCTGGCAGGTCCTTGGCTTCAATAATCCATAACTTTAACATATTCTCTACCCTCCTGCTGTTGTCCTGAAAAAAAGATGCAAAGAATAAAGGTCAATAAAAAACTCACAAAGCCAAGCACAACAAAACTGGAGATATGAGTTAATTATTTCGGATGTGCTAAATGAGCAGAGGCTTAATTACATTTTATTTTAAGGAAATACTGGCTCTCAGGAATTTGCATAATAACACTACCTATGCTAATTTTCCAAGTATCACCGTGCTCTCCATGTCTGTTGGTGCCAATTAATATAAGGAACAAGGAAGATAAAACCCCTCCAAATCATAAACGTACCGTTTTCCATTTGCTGCCAAGAGGGGCTCAGAAGAAACCAAAGAACCTCACTGATCATTAATGACTTTTGCAAAACAGAAGCTACGTTACAGGCATCTCACAATCCCCTCCTTTTTCAGTACAGCTGCTTCACAGCAGCATTGAAGCACATTGTTTTTACTGTAATAAAGCAACTATAAAGGGTTCTGAACACACACACAGGGATCACCTCATCCATGGCCGGAATGCAACCACCTCTGGCAGGGAAAGAGGGATTTACAAAACCTCATGGTATTTTAGGGCAGAAGTCCAGAGCACCCAACCAAAACATTGAGAGGAATTACAGGTGACAGAATGAGTCCCACAGGAGAATCATTACAATTCAGAAATAGAAATTTGGCCTGGATATCTTTTAAAACAACAATGGAGGAAAGGATACTGTGGATCTTTTAAGAGCTCCCCAGTGATGCTGACCTCATCCTGGAAGAACATCCAGGGGCATTTGTTGCAGGAGTGACTTGAAAGATAAAGCACTTGCAGCTGAACTGCTGCTAGAGATTCTGCAGTAACCTGGTTTGTTTGGAACCCTGTCACTGAAACAGCAACCACCGTTTATTCTGCTCCGCCTCGGAGTCTGGGCAGGAACATTTCTGCTGCAAGTCCACAATGGGGTACTGTAGGTGCAGGAAGTACACACAGGAACTATACAAGAACACTGAATTCCTGACAGAAATATCAAGTCAGATACTGAGAGTTTATTGTCTATGAGCTCAAACAAAGATGGAAAGTTAGCCGTCAGTTAATGGCATGTTTTGAGATGAGGGCACACGTCCAAATAAATTTCCACTGAACACTGTATCTACAACCCACAGAGATGCGCCTGGCCCCAGCTTACATTCCTGGGACGTTCTCCCAGTAAGTGTGACCGTGCAAACCTCGCACAGCTCTTTCGGATCATCACTACCAGGCTGCTGCACTCAGATAGCACTGGAGTCACTGAACTCCACGTACAAGAACAGGCTGCTAGAGGCAGAAGTCCACCTCTCCCCTCCGCTGCTCCCATTCTGATACTGAAGGAAATCTTTTACGCTGACATTTGGCACGCGCTGGGGACAATGAATCCCAGCACAGAGGGCTCCTTCAGCAGCCCACCAGGCCTGGCCCGAACTCGTATACACAGTTATGTGGCTCTGACGCCAAGAATGAATTCACAGGATACCATCATTTGTGTCTTCTCTGATCAGCAGAAAAAGACTTGTTGATTGAGCTCATCAGTTGCGAAATCCTGCAGCTGATTAGTCCTGATCAATCTTTGTTACTAACTCCAGCGCAGAGAGGGAGAAGCAGCTGCAGATTTTATTTTAGGATGTACTTAGCCTTACGCTGGCCATAAAACTGCTTACTGGGTGTCCCTGTGTTCTAGTGAGGAGAAGGATTTGTCTCTGTAGATCCCAGAGGGGGGGCTCTGCCACCTCAACTGACCGGAGACGCGAAAGCGACGTTCTACGCTATGTTCCACGCTTGCCTCGAAAGAACTGGCTGCAATGGGCATCTGAGTTTCTCCATCACCAAAGCTGACGCTGCAAGTACTACCAGTTGGAAAGGGTGATGTGTGAACTCTTTAGACTTGTAACTTTGCTGGCAGCTACCTGACATCTGTCCCAGAGCTTTCGGGAGGTGGCAAGTCCTACCTAAGTGGCAAGTATCATCATCAGCAGAGCAAGGCTGAAGACTCTTCAGGTCTGATCAATTCTTAGCAACAGCTGAAGCAGCATGTGCTGACAAAAGAGGGGAAGAAATAATTGGCACTTGCCTGTAAATATAATTGCGGAAGAAAGCAATATGGAAAAAGGCTGACCCACAGTTACACTTACTCACTAAAATGACAATACGTCCCCTGCTGCTACTATGCACTGGGCTATAAAATGTAATAACGAGGAACTGAACTATAACAGAGGCAATTCCTCAAAGCCACTACCTTATTTGGGTGCACGGCACGCCGCAGGTTTTCCATCCATTTATCTCGCTCTGCTGCAGAACGACACGAGAAGCACTTACTTCCTGATGAAGTCGTCACCTACAGGGAAAGGAACAGGATTATGTCTTGACCAGCACAGTGCAGATTGTGATTTGGGGGGAAGAGGGGGAGTTAGGAAAGATGCTAGTGGATTTTTATTTTATTTTTAAGTAAACAGCTTTACCCAAGCATGAAGCAACAGCCCCTAAGGCTAGCAGAAAAACAGGACAACTCTGTATGTCACAGAAATAATCATGGAAGCAAATTCCAATTACTTCTCCTCTTCCACACCAGAAAACACCAGATAATGCCCCCCATGCCATGTGACACTTTAAACCACCAAGTTCCACAACTGAAAGAGTGCAAATCCTTAGATGAACCGAAGATAAATTGCAGCCACTTGGCACTCCTCCAGACTCAGCCCAAAGCCTGCGATAGCGACAACCCATTCCTTGTTTTCAGCCGAACACCAGGCCTGGAAAGGCTGCGTTCCCACCTTCCGGCTTTGTGTTCTGTTGGTTCTGAAGATGACGCTTGAAGAACATGGGGACAGGTACAGACCCCCGCCCCAGCTCCCAGCAGCAGCACGAGCAGTAGCTCACAGCGCAGCCAGAGGCACCCCCACGCTCACCGCACCTAGTGCCCCGCTGAGGAGAACTATGCCGGGGCTCCCGGCCTGGAGGCGGCCACCGAGGTGCTGCTGAGCCCTCCTCTCCTCTCCCGCTTCCAGGATTGCTCCAAGGGACCTTCCTGCACCATCTATGTCACCTCCTCCAGCCACTGGGATTTCACAGCCGGGTTTTGAACAAGCATGCTCGCAGCAATGGCATTTCCAGTGACGCAAATGCCCCTTGTTCCTTATCACATCCCTGCTGCCCCATGGAACCTCAGCCCTGTGGGGAGCCCACCGAGGCAAGCCCTGCCCAGCAGCCCCAGGCTGGAGGCACCATGCACGCCTTGCCACCCCACTGCACCACGCACGCCTTGCCACCAGCTCCTGAGTCATGGTCTAAAAGGCCAGCAGCTCTCTGCACCTTCTCACACGCAGGTGTTCCTCACGCCGCTGTCTCCCCCAGGGCTCCTGGCAAGCTGACAGCCCATGACTGTGGCACCAGAACGCTGCCCTGCCCGTGGAGCCCTCCACAGCTGCTCTGCCCTCCTTTGCATTTGCTGCTGTTGGTAGTATTTGTTATGTACGTCTCTGCTTGAAGGCCAAATGAACCTGGCTAGAACTTTAAATAACTCCCCTCTGAGCCAGTCTCAAGCTGCAGAATTATTTCCGAGTACTTTATCATTGCACAGTGTATGTGTTTACACACTGCACACTGGGTTATCTGCTTCTGGGAGACAATCTCCTTTAATTTCATGTATCTCCCAGAAGCCTAACCTGTTTTTACAGCAGAGCTGGCACTTGCCAAGATTTGTCATTAGCTAACTTCAATGATGAGCTGAGCACATACCTCCCTTTGAACACAGACTTCTAGCCAGGACAAAATGAGAAGAGGCCTAACCTGTCTTTACAGAGCGAATGCAAGAAGTCTTCCACCCCTTGGCGTTGCAGAAGCTGTCTCCTTCAGCCAGACACTCTTCCCTGTCCTTACATGCTTTTATCCTCTGTCCTGTAAAACCATATATCCTTCTGAGCACAAGTTATCTTCTGTTTCCAAGAAAAGAACACTCCATATTAGCAGGCACACAAATATGATCCTTTCACACTTCAGCGTATTTCCAGCTTCTTCAAAGCTTCTCATTACAAATCTGGCCTGCTTCATCTCCTGCTTGCTGCTGCTGCAGAGGCTGGTGTGAGCCACCGCTTCTGAACCTTCCCCACGGCCGCCTGCTGACACAAGAGGTGTATCACTCGCAGGGCTCTGTCCACAGCACTCAGCCCTATGCCCTGCTCTGCCAGAGGGTTTGGCAGTTTTGCATCTTGATCCTTTTCTCAGTCACAGCTCCTGCAACGGCATTCAAGCCGAGCATAGCCACGCACCTGACCGCTAACAACACTTGAAGAGAAGCCACGCACGGCTACATTACTGCTGACATGGTGCTGTACCATCTTAACAGTGAATTACAAACACAAAGATCCCAGAAGTACCTCTTAGCTGCAGTTTTTAAGAACAGAACTTCCAGTGAAGTAACACAGAAGATGCACAGCACACGAGCATCGCTCCAGACAGCTCCCTGGTTGCTCGATCGATGTGAATTTCTAAGGCTTCAAAACTGCTCTTCAGACAAGAACCTAACAATTCAGAGCCCAAGCCCTGTCTTATTTGGCTCATCTAATTCGGCTCCGAAAGATTCAAAATCATCCATGTTCAAGTCCAAAACATCGAAGTCCTGTCCCTCCTGGTACAGTTGCGCTGCCCTGCAGGTGTCACGGCTGGGTTTCTTCACCCCACAGCTGGTAAAACCCTCCCACTGACATTCTGACTAAGGTCAACAAAATTCAGTCCCCACCAAATGCTGAGAAATCAGTTAATATAGGTGGAATAGGTCAAACACATCTTTCAGTAACTATACCATGAGTCCATCGCCTCCAAGTCCATTTCTCACCTAGCTTTTTGTTTAGCTCTTTTGTTCCAATGGCAGTTTGGCGTACGAATGTATTCAAAACTAAATTTGGTAGGAAACTTGGAAGCTCTCCCATAAAAGAGAATTATGACAACTTTGATTGCTGTTTAAAGATGCTCTCTTAAAGGCAAGTTCTCCTTGGTGACGCACATGGATCCCACAGCTACCTAGAGGGTTTGTATTCAAATAAATAAGCATGCAATTTAGCTGTCCTTCTATTGAATCTGTTAATTAAATGTCAGGTTTTTACCAGCTATCGGTTAGGTTGACTATCTAATATATTTTCTTGCCACAATTCAGTCAACATACTATCATTGAGTTATCATGGTAAAATCTATGATTCAATTCCAAAACAATTACTGATTAACTAATCACTCAAAACCTAAAAACTGTCACACTTTAGTGAGAGAAGGGGGAAAGCCTCGTGATATGATCTGATGGGAGTTGGAGGTTGCACCTACCATGTGTGACCAAAAAAGTAATTTTCCCCAGATCTGCAGTAACATCCCAGCTTTGAGCTCTGTCCTAAACATCATACGGCATTAACGATCTTCATGAGATATTAATTATCTTTATAAGGAGAGTATTCTGGTCTCATCAAGATTTTGGATATGCTAGAATACTACTAATGTGCAGAGTAAACTCAATTAATAAAACTCATTAATTTCTAAAATGTTACTTATCCATATTCATTACCCACAGTCCTTGGATGGGTGATCTCTAAAGCCAGATAAAATCTTGTCATTTTAGGAATGTCTTAGGTACAGCACGGGTTCCTCAAGGTGCACATGAAGGAATCCCTCTGGAGCAACAACAGGAGACGGTAACTGAGTTACTGAGGCTGTTTCACTCAGTGTTCCCAGGATTTTCAGGAGGGAGGGTGACGCTCGAGCGGGTCCGTACAGCTCGAGCACAGGAGGGCACGCGGGGCAGCCCTGCACACGTGGGGCTGCTCAGGGCCAGGCGAGGAACAGCGAGCATTTGCACAGCTGGACTAAATTTAGTGGAGTTAAATTTAGCTCCACTACATTCTCCCTCACTCAGGCAAGGCCAGGATGAGGCAACACTGTTCCAGTTGTACTGGAGCAACTACAGTTTTTCTTTCTCTCGCTCCGCATCCCCCAGCTACGTCCCACAACAGCCGGGACATGAGCTGTGCCGCAGGATGAGACTGGTCCGCCAAGGCAGTGACACAGCCCTGCGGCCCCAGCTCCCCGGCCCGGCCCAAGCCACCAGGACCCCATAAATAGCAGAGCCAGGAATAGGCTCTGGGAGCCAGGACTCCGAGTCTCCTTCACTGGACTTGGATGCCCGCTGTATATTTAGCACACGCAGAGCACGCAGCAGCACTAGATGATTATGCTGACTGGAAAGTCTTATAAGGAGAAAGAAGATGATGTTGAGTAACTTTTTTAAAAAAAATCAATGAAGAAAACAAGTAAACACCCACTGCCAAGTACTTGGCAAGTCAGAAAAATGCAAGTTTCATAGAACTAAATGAGCAGAAAAAGCAAAACGCAGCATCTGAAGAAGCGCTGCATTAGCACTGGCTCGCCCTGCCCCGGCAGAGCCCCGCTGACGGAGCAGAGCAGAGCGCTCGGCTTCAGCACGTCTCAATGCAGGGCGGTCGGGCTACAGCAGAGCCATGCTTGCACTGCACCTTCGCACAGCCAGCTGCCTCCAAAGGAGCCACTTGGGTTTTTTCCACTGCAGATGGCTTTGGCACCTCTCGCTTTTGTCTCCGTTCGGGTGCGCTGCCAATTCCCTCTCTGAACCTGCCCTCTTCAGTGCAACCCCATCCACAGCCACGGCACATCTCGCCACCTCGCTCCCCGAGCCATGCGGCTGCTGCTGCAGCTCAGCGGACATGTGGCACGCCATGCCTCGTGCAAGCCAGACAGGCACCAGCCAGCGGGTGATGGCTGCAGCTGCCCAGGCACTGCCCACCGCCCCACCACCCACCACAGGGAGGTGGGTCAGAGCAGCGTGAGGCTGGCATTGCCCAGCTGCAGCAACGCTTCGCTTCTCAACGGGAGGCAGCGATGTGGCTGCTCCTGACAGAGCCCCCTGGACAGACCCACAGGAGCCTCGAAGTGCACGGACAAGGCACCATCACCGCCAGGCAGCACCTTCCCAGTCTGCTGTGCAGGACCCCCCCTCACCGCCGTGACTCTGGCAGGCCCTTGGCACCTGACATTTCTTGGTCCTGGCTCCTTCTGCAGGACATCAGCTGAGCTTCTCCCCTTCAGTGTTCCCAGACGCAGCAGCGTGACACCTCCTGGCCATCAAGCTCCAGTTTTCCCTCCAACCTCCTGCAGACTTCAAGCAGAGCTTTCCCAGTGCCAGATCACAGAAACCACCACCAGTTTTACGGCTCTTTGCTGGGTTTGCACTAAAGGGCGGCAGCAGGCTTTGCTGAGTCTCACCTGTACCTCCAGCCAAAGCAGCGCTGAGGGACCCAGGATCAGAGGCCATAGACAGGACCCTCAGGACACAACGACAACCCAAGGCAACACTCAAGCACTGAGGACGAGAAGATGCTTGTGTGGTTCTGCCGCTCAGCTTTTCCTACTGCCTGACGTGGAGAAGCATGTGATGAAGATGTCTGTGCCAGCGCAGGTGGGGGTCTGGGGGGCCCGCAGCAGCCACCCAGCCCAGCCCACGCTGCTCCTCTGCCCGGGAGCGAAGCACAGCCCAGGCTCATCCCTCCGGCCCTGTGCTGCCCAATGCAACGCTAATCCTTTGCTTCCGATCAGTTGTACCGAGATGCACGGTGGATTGTGGCCGCTGCCTGCTACCCACCAGGGATCCTGGGAGATCTGCAAACTCATTTCAGTGCTGACCTCACTCGGAATTTGAAAGCAGCTCTCTGGAGACGCAAGACCAACGCATTAACACAATATGCCATTTAGCTCTCACCTCAGTCCTTCCCGCTGGAGCTGGCTGATGAGTAACCATCAGTTACAAATCAATGTCCCTTTTGTTTTCTGGCATTCTGCCTTTCCTCTGCAGGATTTGCAGAACAGCAATTAACATGTTCTTTTTTTCTGTATGACTCTTCTTTATCCAACTCACTTAAAAAGAAAATTTTCTTCCTCCTTACAAGTGCATGACTTGTGTAATTTCCCTCTCAGTCAACTTTCTACAAGTACTGTTCACATCCCTTCCCTCTGCTCTTGTGCACTGAGCAGAATTGGTAAACAAGTCTTATATTATGGATGTCACATCTATTTTCCATCTAGCTTCATTTTATCTTTCTTGAGTGGAATGTAATAGAGGCCATATAATTTACAAAACTGTTCTCCTCCTGACCTGCCGCACTTGCTCAATTCTACAGAGAATGAACAGCACTGGAAAATTTATATCTCAGCCCACTTCAGAGTTTATGTTTGGAGCTATTTTTTGTAAGACCGTTTTTGTGTTACTTGCTTGTATTTTAAGAAATGGATCTTTTAACTGATTTCTTTCAAAGTGTGCTGATTTCAGTAAAGAAAAAAAATCTTCACCTCTCCAGCCTGACTCCTCTTGGACGCTTACAAAGCCATTTTCACCTGGTGCTGCCCATCCAAGGAAAGCCTGCAGTCCCACGATGCCCTACAGTACAATCCAAGCATGGGTATACCACTTACCTGCTCTTCTACGCCCAAGTACAAACAGGTTACCCTCTCTTCACAGAAACACAAGTATCGACCACCCTGCTACTGTAAGAACACCGTTTCCCAGTTCTATATCCAGCCACTGCCATAAGCAGTAATACTTTGCCATCCATGTCGCAGGACAAATGATTCCCAAGACATGCTACATCGAATTATCTGACTACAGACTGGTTTGTACGTGTCCTACTACCTCCTGCTAGTACAGACCTAACCACACGCCATAACAGGTGTTAAAAAAACCCTGAAATAACTCACAGATTTTTTTATTTACCCAAACAAGCGAAGCTTCAGTTTCCTAGACAAAGTCCTCAGCACTCCCACTGACCACAGGAGGCTAATGTCTTTGTGAGCAATGAGCAGGGATTAGCACTTTCTGGTATCTGGATGAACACAAACTACAAACCTACACTCTGCTAACACACAGCCTTAAGTAGTTCAGCACCTGCGCCAGCAGTGAGCTCTGCTGCGACAACAGTTAGCAGGCAAAGAGCTCATTGCTCCGATTTTGTGGATATGATCCTCCTTGGAAAGATGGGAATAATTTTCTGCCTGTAAAATGGTCTCTGTGTAGCAATTCAGAGCAGAAACACTTTGTAACAGCAAGAGCCCAAGAGAGAAGCCCACACCTGGCTCCCCACTCAGCCCCATCACGTGGCAGCAGCGGCCCCGGGGAGGGACGGAGGGGCTCCTTACCTCAAAGCAATAGTCTTGTCCCAGGATGCTGCTGTGGACGGGCTTGATGACCACTTCTTCCTCCATACTGAGATCCAGAGCTTCAACAGCACTACTGGGACTGAGCAAAGACTCGTGGGAGCGTGATTCTTTCAGCCTCGGCATTAGATGGGATCTAGAGGAAAAATATAGCAGTTATCAGTGGATGCTTTTCTGCGCAGATAAATTATTTAGTCCACCTGTTAGCAACAACTGCAGAATAGTCCTGGGTATTTTTTTGCCACGAGATAACCAAGGGCTCAGAATAGCAGGGACTGCTACATTGTCCCATTTATAATTTGGTGAGCAGGTTCTGTTACAGGCTGTATCTTCAGTAATAAATGTTTTTTCTACGTGATTAGCAGTTTGTAGGCTGTGGGTCCCTGCACAGCTGGGTGTGTCTGCAAACGGCCACAATACCTGCTGCCAGAGACCTTCCAGCTGTGCTGCACCAGGAGGGGATCAGGGAGGCCGGCTGGCCCCAGCACGAACCTCATTAGTGCTCATTAGTACAGCACCCGGTGCTGAGCTCTGTAGGTGCTTAGCACCAATGGCAGCACAGGACTGGGTTTGCATGCACACGGGAGATCCCAGCAGCATCCTACTTCATCTCACGCTGTTTTGCAGCACCCTCTCCTACCGACCCAGTCCCTGCTGAAGGATGTTACCTGCAAATGGGGAGGAATTAACGGCAGATCTCCTAAAACCCCAGACCTGTGCTCGCTCACTGTGTACAGAGTGTTCCTGGGGAGCAGCTGGCACCACCAGGGCAGAACACATCCCTCCGCACCCTTCTCCCCACCAAACTGCACACATCTGTACCACGGACACAGCCAGCGTCTCGATCCTCTGTAACCAACAACCCCGGGGCTCGTGTGCTCTCTCCAATTGTTACACACGTCCCCAGGATGGGGACAGTGTGGAAAATAAGGCCATGATAGCCCTATCGATTGATCTAAATGCTCCGGAGTCCCACTGGCAGCATTTAGCAGCAGGGAGCCCACAGACAGCAAGCAGCACACCATTTTTGAGACAGCCAATACAATCAATGGTGCTGTAACTCTTAAAGCAAAACCAGAGAGCTCAAGGGGGGAAAAAAAAAAAAAAAAGAAACCTAGCTAGCAAAACCATGAAGTGGCCAGGGAAAAAAATACCTTGAGAGCAAAGGGAGCAGCTGCCTTCTCTATAGCCTGCACCATGTAAAATGTTCCAGCTCACAAAAGCTCTGATCCCGGTAACTCTTGACCTTTAAAACCTCTGGCAAGTGCTTTAGGGTCTTCAAAAAGACCACATGTCCCTCTCTCTACAAAGAATACAACGCCTTCTCCAAAGGCATGGAAAGACAGAAATAAGGGGAGTTTGAGATATTCTCATCGTGGTCTTTTATAAGTGAAACAATGACCCCAGTATACTCTCAGATTGCTGCTTCTGCCATGTGTTGAGTTTTGTCATTCTCTACAACAAAACTGACCAAAACACAAGAGAAACTGCAGTAGTGCGTGCAGAATTCATAGCTCCCAGTGAATCACACGCCAAGCCGCAGCCAGAAACCAGCCAAAGGAGATTCTAAGACAGCTGCAGCAGATAGACAGGTGCTTCCCCAGGTCTGCCATTAAGATTCCTGCCATGGATGAACCCCCAGGTGACAACAGACCAGCCCGCAGCTGGGTTCTCCAGCTGAGCATGCTAAATGGACTGCTCTGAAAGCTGCAGGCCACCCCTCCTGCTCGCAGCACCGCAGGGTAACCAGCCTGGGGACAGACTGCCCAGGGGGTTGGTGGCAGCGGTCCCCAGGCACCCCTGCACCTACTGAGGCTGGCAGCCAGGACCAGCTGTGGCGGCACCTGTGCAGGGGTCTCCAGAAAACCAGGCTGTGACACCACAGTCCTTTCTCAGGGGACAACCACCAGCCCCCAGATGTTAAAAGCCCCGGGTGAGGACAGCCCTGTGCCGGATCAGAAGTGGTGGCTTTGAAGCAAAAGGCTCTCCATCCCATTAGCGATTCTCTAAAACTGCCCACTCACCCCGTATCTCTTATGGTGAATAAATTGATCTTTAGGAACTGAGCACAGTCATTTCCCAGT
Source organism: Falco punctatus (assembly GCF_963210335.1). NCBI lineage: Eukaryota > Metazoa > Chordata > Aves > Falconiformes > Falconidae > Falco > Falco punctatus. The sequence continues at coordinate 44,042,417 of NC_137589.1, forward strand.
ACTTTGTGGCAATTTTACACTATTTTCACAGAAAAGGGTCCATACCCTTTTGCTCTGAATGATACTGTAAATTAACTGTAATACAGGCAGACAGATCAAGTTCCCTTTGGATGCTGAGTGCAGAACTAATATCCAGCAGCTCAAGACCTGACAACACAGGCTGCTCACCGAGCCCCGGTAAGTCCAGAATCAAGGCATTTATGGTAGATCTTATTTCCATATTTTACAGATGAAAATAGAAAAGGTAAGTAACTGAGCTGAGACTCACACTCTCGTGTGGACAAATACAAATATTGATGATCTGAACCCCTAGCTCAGGAACTACATACTGTAATGCACACATGTGCATCGCCGAGCTGGACTGCACCAAGCCGGCCTAAGAATTTTTGTTAAAATTAAAACAAGTCTATTTTTCATTTAAAATTACTGCAGCTGCAAGGCCACGGGTGGGAGTACAGATGTGCAATACTAAGAATTACCAAGGGGGAGTTTCTCAGGACATATTATGTTCTCACCAGATTCAGCAAATGCTTATTTATATCCCTCCATACTCTGCCGTATGCCTCTGGGAATCCTAAAATTAACGGGACTTTTCTTAGGGAGGAGGCTATTTGTCAGGTTTGTCAGGTTCTTGCTGCGGCAGGACCTGCTCCCACGATGCTTTTTACTCCTGAACGGCCGCTCGGATCCAACCCAGGTCAGTAACAGCAATATTTTTCACCAGCTGCTGCACCGTACAGAGGGAGCGCTGCCTGTCTCCAACCAGCCCTAAAAGGCCCAGCATCTCTGTGTATCAATAGCTAAGTGCGGAGATGTCATTAATTAGAGACTCTCGTTTGGAATCTCACCAGAAGGGATGAGAGATCTGTCTGCCGGAGGAGCCCCGGCAGAGCAGGATGAGCACCATGCAGAGCCTACTCCTAGGGCAACTGGCCCCATCCTCTGCCCAGCACCCCCGAACTGGCCCTGACGGCACTGAACCCGTGGCAGTCTGGCACGGCCCAGGGGTGCCCGCAGAGCCCCAGAGGCAAGGAAGGGCTATCCACAACCAGTCTTCGAAGGGCACATGGCCCTTGCGTTGTAACAGCCTGTTCCAGAGCAGAGATCATTTCTCATGTCCTCTGGTAAGTAATGTGACATTTGCAGCAGGAGCCTACTTACTGGAAGATGTTTGCAAGTCCCTGTCACAGCACCCACCGAATTCCCTTTGCATTATCAGTAAGAAAATGGTCCTTCCAAGGCCATAAGCTGCTTCCCTGGCTCACAGGGTGAGGGTGCTCTGCTTACTGGAAAGGCTGCTCAGCGTTCCCGGTTTGGGCAGGGAGAACACAAGCGCCCCACCTGCATGTCACAGCGAAGCCCTCGGTGCCAGAGCATCTCCATCTGCACTGCCATATGGACAGGGAGGGCTTCGTCCAAAGACAATTTACTGGGTGAAGCCTGGCAAGTGCTAAAAAAAACCCCAACAAATCCACTTGCTGATAAAGAAGTGCAGAAATATTAAGATGGCTGGACCCAGCCTGCAAGGTGGCATCGGGCACTGGTGCGGCTGTGCTGGCGTGTGCCCCAGCTGCTGGGGGGCTCGTCTGGGTTCCTTCCAGCTCTGCCCGAGGTTCACCATCCGCAGCCAGGGTCTCTTCCCAGGGAGGCAGGCATGTTTCCACCAGGAGACAACCTGATGTCCCCAAAACAGTGTAACGAAGACGGATACTCTGCAGCTCTGCCTGCTTGCACCCAGCATGGGCAGAGCGCAGCATCTGTGGCAAGAGAGACACCAGAGTCCTTGTAAACTATTGCTCTTCCTCAGCCATCCAACATCCTAACGGGCAAAGTCACCTGGAACATCGTTTGCTTACTGTGTACATACACTTCCAAGATGACAGGTACTTTGTTCAAATTCATCTCTCCACCATCACTTTTCAAAATGCTGCCTGTGGGGCCATCCAACCTCTTGCTGTAATAACTCGCTGTGTATTCCAGGTCCCATCCTGGCTTACATAAACTGATCAAATTCAGTTCCTACACCTTTGTCTTAGTATGATGGGAACGGCCAGCTGCCCAGAGACATCTCACAGCAGGAAACCCTCTTTCCAAACAGCACATTCAGTTCTTTTTGCCATGGGCCTTATTTTAATCCCTTTCTACTTGCCTGAAGTTCAGCTGAAATGAAGGGGGGGGGTTGGTGGGAATCTCATAAAAGACCACATTAGTTCTAAAGAGAAATAACATTACTGCTACTGGCACTGACCTGGAGAGTCCTACAGAGAGACAGCCAGTCTCTGGTTATTAAAGGAAGAGGTTTACTGCCCAAGAGCAACAAGAGAGGACTGTTGTTCTAAATAATGAAAGTCATAAAACATTACCATGCGAAGGGATGCAATCCCCCCCTGCCTGCTTCCTCCACAGCCAGCCAGAATTAGGGATGCCGGGTACTACCAGCCTGTGACAGCACACCTCATCTAACCAGCACCTCGTGGACTGCAGCAAAGACTTTGTGGACACAGAGGAACAAGCGTGGGGAGCAATCCACTCTGTCCTCACCAAACTTCAGGGCTGGATGCTGAGCAATGGAGGCAGCAACCGTACCATGCACGCAGCAGCTCCACAGAATGACCGGAGGGACTGCCTGGGAGTCCAGGCTCGATGTTCTTTCAGGAACAAAGATACTCTGCCGAGGCTACAAGGAGGGAAAAAATGTAGGGCCTGTCTACACAGAATTATTCTGGAATAGGTCTTGTGTGTTTAAACTCACACGCTTTTATTCCAGAATTGCTTTTTTGTGAAGACAAGCCCTCAAAGGGGCAACCCCGTCGTTTCTCATTTCAGAACCTCACCTGTCTGAAACCACCCAGCTGCTGCTGCTTCTGTGGTTTTATGCTAAAAGTTTTCCTGATGTTTCTGAGAGACAGAAACAAACAGGGAACCTGGCTGGGTAGCTGCAGAGTGATGGAGCAGATGCAAAATGCAACACTGGGGAAACAATTAACAATGGGGAAAAAATTAAAGAGCCTTTCTTAAATCTCCTACTGTTCCACTCTGAGGGCACAAGCAGACTGGGGAATGTTGAAAGAAGTCCAGGCACTAAGCCGAAGCTGTCCCATTAATACCAGCTGCTGAGTCGGCCTTTGCAACGAACGCCTCCCCACTGTCAGAGGGATCTGATCTCCTAAATTACAGGTTTGACTCTGCGACAAGGCTCCTGGTCAGGAAACATTCCCTGCATACAGCTTTTCAAGGGTTGACAGTTCTTTTCTCTGACCAGCTGGGAAAAGGGTCTTTAGGGCAATCCCTACCCTCTCAGCAGCACATGTCCGCTGCAGGGGGTCCTGCACACACAAACACAGCGGAACAGACCGTGAGATCTACATGCAGCATAGACAGAATTTAAATCTGTCTCCAGCCTGGGGATTAGGTTTTGTTATGACTGAGAACAAAGTGGACAACTCCACCAAAATGATTTGCAACATCAGATGGGAGAAGGATTTTAGCAGTCACAGATGGGAGTAAATCACACGCCATCCTCTGCCAGCTTCACCAGGGGCCGGGCAGCTCTGCTGCACACAGCCAGTCCCACCGGAGCCTCGGAGCCGCGCTGCTGCTGGTTACAAACTGGGACTGCGCTCCCTGCAGGGCCCAAACTGGTGCGATGGCTGCATTTCTTCCCGCAGTAGATGCAAACCAGGCTCTCCTATGCAGCAGCTCTCCCTCAAGCCCTCTCCTTGCTCATCAGCAGTGCCTGCCTGGCCCCCCTGCCTGCTGCTGACTTCCCGCTAACCTCCTGACCACCGCTGGGAGTTCTCATCCATTCCTCCCCAATGCCTCATCCTGCTTCAACTTAACAAATAAATAAGAAAGCGATGTTATGGGAATAACCAAGAACAACAGCACAAAGGAACTTGCATGCTTCCAGAAAACGACAGAATGTTTTTCTTCCTGTAGGACAGGACACATGGGTGAGGTCTCAGCCTGCAGCATATCCTTCTCCCGTGTTCTGCTAGCCTGAACTTTCTCCTGCCGTTTTCCGAACACCAGCCCCGGCAATGCTGGTGGGCAGAAGTGGAGGTGGATGCTCTTCGGGCAACAGGGCGCTGGGAAACACCAGCTAGCGCACTCACGCCGCCTCATGTTACCCTCACTAATGCAACACCTTTGCTGAGCAACACAAAGGACATATAATTAAACTTATTAATGTCCGCCCTTGTTTTTAGACTGTTCTCAGTTTTAACTGGCAGCAGAATTAATTACATTCAAAAGGACTCTGTCAGCTCATACCAGATTCCAAATGTTGTTTTTGCCAGAGCAAACCTGAAGGATGGTTTTAACCCGTGACATGCACCTGAGCACAGGTATTTGTTTAACAACGCGCCACTGCAAAGTTTGTCAGTGACAACCTGAAAGTCCAGAACAGTACAACCAGCAAGGACGCCGACTGCATCTGTAATGCACAGGATGGGAGAAACTGCAAAAGCAAGCAACATGCATCAAGAGCAAGAAGCAAAAGATGATCAGAAATGTACTTGAGTCTCAATAACCAAAGATACTGTTAAGAAGCAAAGGGACTTCTCCCTCTTTCCCAGCAGCAATACAGCACCACCATCTCGCTTTTAACAGAAATCAACACTTACATAAAAAAAAAAATTACCTTTTGGTATCACAATGGCCTAAACAAGCATAAACCGTGCCTTATCTGCGGGCACCTGACACTCATGGCAGCCGCGCATCCACCGCTCCAACCTGGCGCCCAAACCGCTGCGCAGCCCTGAGGACCAGCCCTTCCCACAGCACCAGCCTCCAGAGCCGGCAGGGACCACCAAACCCCCAAAACCAGCCGGGGAACCTCTAAGGAGGCAGGGGCAAAGCCAGGAGGTACGGCTGCTGGGAGCACTGCCCCAGAGACCCCCAGACTCCACCACCCCAGGCAGGGACTCCGGGTCACGGGGCGCTCCCAGATCTGAGACCAACAAGTTTCCATGGTAGGAGAAGGCTGCGGATAAAGGTTTTCATTTTTATCACTGAAATGTTGCTTAACCTAAGTCTGGAGGCACAATCTGGACAAGACGGGCAATGCCAGGCGAGATCTCTCCTCCTGGATTAAGCACAAGGGAACCGAAGCCGACAGCCCCATCTCCGGAGCCCGGCCAGGGCAGCTGCCTCAGGCAGCTACGGTTTTTTTAGAAATAATTATTTATGAACGATTATTTAATAAATAATGACGAAAACAAATTCCTAACGCACAGAATCACGGACGGAGCGCTCCTAAAAGCAGCCGTGGCCGGGGGCGAGCGGCGGGCTGGGCTCACCCCGCGGCCGCCAGCAGCCGCAGCGGCTCCGCTCCCGGCCCCGCTCCGCGTTTGCCCCGGCCCCGCTCCGCTCCCGGCCCCGCTGCGGGGCTGCCCCGGCCCGCCGCCCGCCGCCGCTGTGACAACCAGCCGCGCCCGAGGCAGGGCCGCTTCCCCGCCGGGCAACGTGCGGGTCCGGCCCCGGATGGCGCCCGCAGCCCCCGCCGAGCTCCGGGGCCCCGAGTTTGCTCTGAACGCGCAGGAACCACGGCCGTGCCCGGGGCTAGGCGGCGGAGAGCGCCGGCCCCCGCACGCGTGTACACGGGCACCCGGGCACGCAGGGAGGCATGTACACGGGCACGCATGTACGCGGGCACGCATGTACACGGGCCCGCACGTACCCGGGCACCCAAACACGCACGCACCCAGGCAGACACTCACCCGCAGGGCCCGGCTCCCGCCGCGCCGCCGCCGCGCCGCCCCGCTCCGGCTCGGCCATGCCGCGCTGCCGCCGCCCGCGGGCGGGCCCCCCCCAGCGCCACCGCCCCCCGGCCCCACCGCCCCGGGCCGGCCCCGCCGCCGCCCCGCCCCGCTCGGGCCGCCGCGCCGCGGCCGGGGCCGCCGGATTGGCTGCGCTGTAGCTGGGCAGAGCGCCCCGGGCCGCCGCCCCCGCCCGCCGCCGCCGCACGCAGCCGGGGCTCGGCTCCGGGCGGGGACGGCTCTGCCCTGCGCGCCGCCGGGACCTGCCTCGTCCCCGCGGCCGCCCTGCCGCTGCCCCTGCGGCCAAGCCCGCCCGTCCCGTTCGCCGCTTTCATTTTGTTGTGATAAAACCCGGGGGGAGAAAACCCCGTTCTGCAGGAGCCTTTATTTTGGCGAGCCCCGCACTAGGGCACCGCGCCCCCCGCCGGGGCTGGCGGAACCGGCGAGGGCAGGAGGCAGGCGGTACCGCCGGCGGGCCGCCCGCTCGGCATGTCTCCCGCCCTGCTCCGGCGAGCCGAGCCACTGACCTTCGCCACCGCGCGGGCCGCCGCGGGGGGCAGCGCCGGCAGCAGCAGCCGGCGTGAGCCATGGTGCGCAGCCCGGCTCCGCACCGCGCACCGCAGCCCGGCTCCGCACCGCGCACCGCAGCCCAGCGGCGCGGGCAGCCGACGGGGCTCGGGCGGACGCCGCGCTCCGGGCCCGGCCACCCGCACTCCCGGCGCGGCCCGGGGCGCTGCAGGCTCCGCCGGAGCCGGGCAGCGGGGGCGGCGGGGAAGGGCCCGCAGCACGGTCCAGCCGCCCTGCCGGCACCGTCCTCACCCAGCCCCGCCAGGCCGCGGCTGTCACCCTGGCGTGTTCAAATGCCTCCGTTACTCGTCAGAAACAGCAGGGCTGGCCAGTAAATGACAAACCACGCACAGCACCGTCCCCTGCCTGTTACTGACGGCTGCTGCCTTCCCACTTCCCAAGGGCCACCGTCCGTGTCCGCACCAAAGCACATCTCCGGTCCTGCAGGGCTGCTCAGGATCGGCGGAGAAAGCAGGCACGGGGGCTACAACCGCCCGTCGGCACGGGAGGGGAAAACGGGAAGGCAGGCAAATATCCCTGACTGGAAAGGGTACTGGGGGCTTCCCCGCGCCAGAAGGGAAGGAAGCTGGGCTCAGAGCGGGACACTGCCCGAGGCAGGAGTCTCGCCTCCTCCAGAGACCTGCAAACCAGGTTCCCAGCTGAACCGTCCCTTCAGCCAGCACCACCGTGCGTGGTGCTGAGACGAGTCAAAATTCTTAAGTTCTCTGCCCAGTTTGACACTAACTCCTGCACATCCCACTTCTGTGCCTCCTCAGCCAGAGAGGTGGGCATGATACTCTCTCACCTCCAAAGGATCCAGAAAATGTGAAGGACTGGCAGCATTATGGCTGGGTGCAAATAACAAGGAGCACTGTGTGTCACCAGGGTAAACTAGTCCCCACCGCACCCTGGGGACAACGGCATCAGCTCACCAGCCACGCTGGCAGCAGGACACCCCAGTCTCCACATTTCCCACCTCACCTCCTTAGCGGAGCACATGCAGACCCTTTCCCCTTGCAGTCTGCAAGCAGGGCTCTGGGTTTAGCACGTTTTGCCTCATTTTTGCCTCCCCCTGTTTCCCCCGCCAGCGGTTTGAAGTTTTCTCACCCTTTGCTGGCAGATGCCATGCAGAGAGACAAGCTTGCTGTCCTTGATCTGCTTTTCAGGGCTTCTATAAAGTAGGGCACCAGCACCAACCCAGCATCAGGTTTTTGATACATTGCTGGAGTAGCCAAAAATAATAACAGGCAGCTTCAGTCAATCTTTTTGTTCTCAAATCTGCAGCAGCAGCACAGGGGTCCTTTGTGTGGCAGAGCAAAAATATGGTGCACGCCAGACTGAAATCCTGGTCAGCAATCCACTGCCACTGCTGCCCGAGAGCTGGGCCCACCAGCAGCTCCTAAGCAGCACGCCCAGGTCCTCGACAGGGAACCCTGGCCTTGCAGGGTCCCCTTTCCCACAGCCATCAGTGCTTTGCTCTCTATTTCCTTTAGCACCTTATCTCCCTCGCTGCGGTGCAATGCTAAGGTCAAGTTATAGTTTTACCAGCCCTTTTATCTTTCTGGCAAGACAGGAAAATGCAGAACTTGAACTTTGGAACAAGCCCTCACACTCGCAGTGGGTGGAGAGCGGAGCAGACTGAAGGCAGCAGAAGAGGAGAGAATCCACGTTCTCTCTGCAGCCCAGCGCTGGAATATTTTCTGTTGCACGTTCAGACACATTATTAGGACAATCTGGAAGGAAGTACGGAACCCAACAAGCATGTGCTTTTGGCCTGCGCTCCAGCAGGAAGCCAGATACGCTGGAGCTCTGGCAGCTCCAGCTGACGTAAGGACCCAGCACAGCTCCACTGTGGCTACCAGGCGACAAGGAAGAAGACCAGTAACACCCAGCAAAAGAGCTCTCTTTGCTGGGAACTGCCCAGCTGAATTTTCCCTGTCCCAGACCTGAAATTCCAGACGGTCGGTCTGTGCAGGACTGGCACGCAAGCCAGGCATCAGGAGATGAAGTAACATATGAACCTGGAGCCCCAGGTGCTCTGTGGTACCATCCTGCTGCACGTTCATTCTGCACGCTATGGCCTCCACAAACGACAAATGTGCTTCCGGAGGGTCTCGTGCTGCCATGCCCCTGCCCCGGTGGGCTGCTCTGGAGATCATGCTGGACTCGGGGTGGTGTCTAAAACACGCAGACTTCTTGGGGCTGCAGGTCTGTAATGCAGAGGTCACTCACTCCCTCGCCCTCCCCACAGCCTCCTGGCTGAATACCCCTGTGTGCTCAGGAGGTGCAGAAGCTACTGCAGACCAGGGCCTGGGGGGCTGCTCCTTCCCCCTCCCCAGGGAGGTCCGGGCAGTGAAGAAACCACACTCTGTGACTCTGTTTAAATACTGCTGCAGTGAGCACTACTACCACCAAAAAGAAGCCTGTACATCAGCCTCAGCTCATTTTATTCCAAGCCAGGGTTTATCCCGGCTTCCTCAAAGCAAGCTTGCACCTCACTCCTCATCTGCACAAGGTGGTGTTTCCCTGAAGACTCTTGTTCTCCCCGCAGGCGGATCTGTTCGGAGGGTGATACGCAGGTGTACAACATGGTTAGAGCTATTACTGTCATTGCCAACGCCGGCATCCTCCCCGGGGCACGGTATGTGACCCTACCCCTTCTTCACGTCTGCACCTCCTCTTAGGGCACCCAGCACCCGCCCCCCCGCTGACTGCTTAAGAAATGGCACTTGCGAAAGGAGAGCCACCGCGCTTCATCAGAGGTCAGGTCGAACGGTACCTTCAGTGGGTTATTAGAGTAAGTTTTCCATTCACAGTTAGGCTCAGTGATTATTATTTGTGTTATTTGTAGTCCTCTCTTCCTGGGTCACTGTCTCTCCTTTGGCCCCAGCCAGGCCAGGCTTACTCTGCTTCCTCGGCGGGACAGGGAGGATGGTCAGACACGGCTTCGCCTCCAGCCCTCTGGGCAGTGACTTTCCAAACTCCTGCTGCGTTTGCCTTTCCGAGCTGGTACACCCAGGTATCTCTCACTCTGTATTGACTGTGAAGCCAGCACCTTATGACCACACTATCACTGGGAAAAAGGTAATTCCCTGATAATCTTGAAGAGTTAGCAGTGGAAGGGACTGCGATTATCCAGGTTTATTCCAAATTTACAGTTAAAATCAAATACCTGTTGACGTTGTAAAACCCACTTATTTTACTTAGAAAGTTCAAACAACCCCGTATTTCAGCGTAATTAACATTAAAAGACCTGTAATTGCGCAACTGGCTGGCTGTTACCGGGTTGCTGCTTGAGCACTGGGGTGGGCACGGTCATTATTGTGGGGCTCTCTGGAAAAAATTCTTCAGTGCATGTACCACAACCTATGGCACCGTCAAACAACGTACAGATTTCACCGCAGACACCCTTAACTTGACTGTCAGAACCCCCAGTGTTCCTTCCTCAGACCGCATATTCACACAGCAGCCTCTGAGCGCCCGAGAACTACAGAACTCAACAGCCTGTAACCTTGGCTGTGTTTATTTTGTCCTTCAGTCCCATTTCAGCCAAAAGGCAATCTGAAGCTGAAGGGCTCAAAATTTACCCAGGTCTTGTGGACTACAGGAACAATGGCCAGATTAAATGAAAAGATTATTTAAAGAGTGCTTCACCCACTTCATTAAAACGTGCCCAACGTTCACAAAAGCTGAGCTGCAGCAATGTAGCAGAATTGACATCTAGCACTTCTGAAAAATCAGGCACCGTATCAAATAGTATTTACACTGAAAGAATATTTAACCTCTGACTAATGCTGCCTTTTACGCCATATTTCATAGTGGCTAGACAGTGGATCTGGACCAGCCAATTTCTCTTTCTGCCTGTAATTAGCTTCACTTTTCTGCTCTTCTGAACAAGCCTTAGACTTTCCTCTAGGAATGTAATCCCAATCAACAGGAATCCTGTTTTTACTGAGATGCCACTCATCTTTTCTGGAGGTTTTATTCAAAATATAACACTGTTATTAGCAGCAGATTTTTATAAACCTTTTTGTGAGGTCCCATTCCTGCAAACATTCAATATCATTTTGTGCTATTAGTCTCGCTTCAGAGACACTACTTAACATTCAACAACAATTGGAGCCAAGAAGCATTTGCAGGAGTCAAGTTTTGAATTTCAAATCTAAACTACACAGGGTTACTGATGGCGTATGACTTTGAGCCTGACAAACACAAATACATGTTTTAGCACCTAAACTACTTTTTTTTTTCATTTGTCCTTCTGTCTAATAGTATTGGCATATATAAGAGCTTCAGTTTAATAGGTAATAGCTGACTTCAGAGACTGAATAATATTCTTAAACAAAATGATGTTCTTAAAAAAAAATCCAATCAATGAAGTTTATAATCAGAATAAAGTTAGGAAAATGTTATTTTGCTGCTGCTGAACTCTTCCTTAACAAAAAAGAAGAAGAAGAAGAAGAAGAAGAAGAAGAAGAAGAAGAAGAAGAAGAAGAAGAGAAGCTCAAAGCATTTTAAAGTTTGTACTGATTGTGTGTATTTTATCCAGCGATGGCACCAGGATATAAAGCTAATTTCTTCCAATTGCTATCTGCCTTCTAGCCAGATAGATTTTAGTGTCTTTTAGGGATATAAAGTACATCCTTCTCATGGGAACCTTCTTTTCAGATGGAATGAGAGATTCACACTGATGAAGTTGGTGATTTTTCCATGGCTTTCAGAGCTGTAACTGTAGGCAACCCATCCCTGGGAGCACACACACCAGCCCTTGCTCTCCTCTGCCTCTGGCATGTTACAGGAGACGGAAGCCCTTGGAAGACGGAGTATTTTTGCACTCTTGTACACAGCATCTGAGCGTATGCTGGCAAGGGAGAGGGAAATCAGAAAGCACTAAGGAATGCTGAAGGCAGACCCATGCCTGGGGGGTGCACACTGCCAGCCCATTAGTGCTGTCCCTGGGCTTGTCTTGCAGGCACAGATGCTGGAGGTACCTTACAAGCCCCCCTCTCCTGACAGCCTGGGGCTTTCCCTTCTGGGGTGCTCTCCACAGGCAGCTACCAACAGAAATCAGTAATACTGACACAGGAACCACAGCACCTCCACAAACAGCCTCATCCATACTAAAAGCATGCCCAAATCCCCAAGTCGTAAGACATGTCTGTCTGCAGAATCCGTGCAGCCATGCCTGACAGAACGGGACCTCAGGAAAAGCCATCGGCACTGGAAAGCTCGCAAATACTGACTGCAGTCCCCCACAGAATAGAATCACAGGATCATAGAATCATTTAGGTTGGAAAAGACCTCTAAGATCATCAAGCTCAGCCGTCAACCCCGCACTGCCAAGCCCACCGCCCTAAGCGCCGCATCTGCACGTTTTTTAAACACCTCCAGGGCTGGTGACTCCACCACCTCCCTGGGCAGCCTGTTCCAGTGCTTGACAGCTCTTTCAGTGAAGAAATTGTTCCTAATATTCAACCTAAACCTCCCCTGGCACAACCTGAGGCCGTTTCCTCTTGTCCTGTCGCTTGTTACTTGGGAGCAGAGACCGACCCCCCTCGCCTGCAGCCCCTCTCAGGCAGCTGGAGGGAGTGAGAAGGTCCCCCCTGAGCCTCCTGGTCTCCAGGCTGAACCCCCAGTGCCCTCAGCCACTCCCCATCAGATTTGTTCTCCAGCCCCTTCCCCAGCTCTGTTGCCCGTCTCTGGACAGGCTCCAGCACCTCCGTGTCTGTCTTGTAGTGGGGGGCCCAAAACGGGACAGGTAGGAAAAGCAAAGATATTTCTAAAGATCACCTCACCGGTTTTCGCTGGTCTGTCCATCTCTCCTTTCTGACTCACGCTGACAGCCCATTTCCAGGAATGACCTGTTTCTCCCCGAGCCACACGCAGTGCAGCTCTGCACTGAGCCCGGGTCAGCCCCAGTGACCCCGCTGGGACCCCCGACCCTCTCTCACCAGGCTGGCTCTTTACCATTCCAGCCTCCCTGACCAGGAATTCAACTGCACTACTGGGGTGCACCACATCCGTACTCCAGCTCTTTTTCTAAAGTGCAAGTATCATTACTGCATACTCCATGCAATGCCAGGGGGCAGCTACTTCCAGAGCTGATGTAAAAATTGTTATTAATACTTACAAACTGTGAAAAACTCTTAAAAAGTCCAAATCCTGGCACTGCCCTAAATTAAATTACAGCCACAGCCTGCCAGGGGTACGTGGATAAGCACGGAGCCAAGCTTGCATGCAGTCCTTATCCACAACCCACACCTGCTGCTCCCTTCTGAACGTTCAACTAATGAACACAGCGTACAGCCCAGAGGATTTAAGATATGGAAAAGGTCAGAGTGAAGACTCAGGAGTGAAGAACAGATTGAAGGGGGTTCATAAATGACAGCCCCATTTTAAACCTAAAATTAATTTTTTCAATAAATTAGGGCAAGTGAGCTTTCCTCCAACTCAGACAATGCAGCTCTCCCTGGATAGAGACTGGTGGTGGGAGGAGAGGGCACGTGCACTCAGGAATCAATGCTAATACCCTAAGAAATTAATCTCTGAAAATTACTTCAATGGAATATAAATGATTTCATATAAATCTCTGAATAGCAAGAGCTGATAAAATCTCACAGTGATACCAAGAGTAAGTACAGACTGGAAAAAAAAAAGCTTCCGTCTTTTTTACACAGGGTTGGTGTGGTCACTGCCTTTTTGTGCCTCGGTTTCCCAGCTGTGGGCACAGGCTGTTGCATTGGTACATCTGTGAAAGCTGCTGAGAGCTAGTTACGGTTACACAGGGCTGAGGATAGGATGTGGCTTCCCGAAGATGAAAACACAGGCTATTCTACTTTAAATAAGCGTCACAGTTTGTGATTTCAAAATGTAGTCAGGATAGCACTCTCCAGGGAAGGGAGGGACAGGCTCTTATCAAAGCCAGGGGCAGTGTATTGTGCTCTGAACCCGTTCATGAATGCCAATGTGTTTGTACAGGGTGTTCCTTTTGGTACCTGCAGGACAAAGCTGGCCATGGTGGCAACAAAGCTTTGCAAATCTACAACAGACCTCAAAAGTACAAAGCCTCTCACCCTGGCTGAATAATGTATTAATTAAAAGAAGACAACAAGTAGCACTTCAGCTTTGCTGCTGACCATTCACTCAGGGAGCCGCGGACCTACAGCCCCCCCTTCGCTCTGCCTGAGCCGTGCCAGTGGGTGCCCCCCATGGCAACATGCCAGAGATCCTGGGGAGGGGGACAGGGCAGGCTGCCAGCCTGGGGGACACGGGGCTGGAGCTGGGGCTGTAAGTGCAGTACAGTCCCAGGCTGCGTTCCGTGACACACTGGCTCCAACTGACCCGCCAGTCTAGAGAGCAACCAGGGCTGCAAGGACCTCACACCCACCGGCCCTTCCGGGGGTGAAAGCTCAACTCCTCTAAATTTGGCCTCAGACCCATTTAGAGTTGTCTGTGATAGTGGAAGATAACAGCCCCCTAATGCTGTTACCAACATACGAGCTTCAAACAGAGGTCAACCGGTATTTGTTTTCCTAACAATTGATTACTCATTTCTCTCAGAGAGATGAAATCAGACCCAGTAAATCATTCTGACCAGGAACACTTTATACCATCTTCTGGACAGGACACAGAGATTCCTGAACAAGCTCTGTGAGCAGCCCGGTCTGGTGCACGAGTATCTCCATCCTCACCTTCGACACAAGGGAACCGGAGGGGAACTTGACCAAAACCTTCCTGTTGCAGGAAGGGAATGAAGGCAGGAACAGGGGCAGGGCTGAGCCCTGATGCAGAAACACTTTCCTTTTGTAACCAAGTTATTTTTAATCAATCTAGTTAGAGAGATGCAAAGCACTGACACAGATGCACTGGAACTGGTTTGATCCTTGCCTAAACAGGATTAACTTGCCTCAGTTTTTAGCCAAATTAAACCCCAGCTCATCTTCATTGCAAAAATGTCTGTATTTTACACCGATAGTTGTGTTGTGCAGAATTTTTATAGAGAGAGAATCTGGAAGGGTTTTCCTTTGCAGTAGGTCTTTGGGGTAACCACACAGCTCCCCACAACCTGGCTTGGCCTCATTTACCTCCTCTGAGGTAGAAGCGTCCCTCTCTCATCTGCAATTTTACTTTATTCTTAAAGTGTAAACCTACATTGTAGGCCATTAGCCTGTACCGATCACAAGATGAGTTAACACTATTTAGACACACTACACCAAGAGCCCGAGTTGATGTAAATAGATTACAGTTGCATGGACACATATTTTTCTGCAGATCAAGCCTGGGTTCCGCTCCTAACACACGGTCCTGACTCTTGCCTTTTCCACTCACTGTCACTGGCTTTGCTTTGTGGTTCCCCAACTCTGAAGGGTCAAATCTGCATAGCAGAAAACAAAAATTCTTATTTCACTTTCTTCTGAGAAAATTCAAAACGTTTGGATCTGGAAAGGCAGGATTCAGATTTACCTTGTCATTTAATATCTCAAAAACTGATTTCCAAAAATATTTTTTCTTTCTCTGCTGGAATACAAGACTGTCCCTCACGAGGGAAGAGCAGCACCCCCCTCTGTCCCGCTGCCCATCCTCTGAACTCCCACTATCCCAGTGCCACTAAACCACTTTTTCTTATCCTGACAGATGCTAAGCTTAGGTCAAATCCCTGGGAATACAGTGTATGTTCTCATTAACAAAATTGCAATCTGCCCCTGAGCTGATGAGGCTGCCCTGGATTTACACCATCACAGCTAAAACTGGACTCTGTTTTGGAGGGGCACATGGCTGATGGCTGGCAAAGGGTACTGTGCCTTCTCTGATGGGAAATAAGATGAGGCAAAGCAAAGGGGCAGAGTATGACGGGCACAGGGTCCCCACCCCAGCCAGGGTGACATCTCTGGCATGCTGGGGAAGTTTAACCAGCTCAGGGTGGCGACGGTGCTGGACTCCCATCAGCTGGCTGTTAGTGGAGTGATTTACTCTAGTAACACAACTGTAAATCGGTAAATCAGAACCTGCTCCACCTGGGGAGACAGCTGACAGATTTGTAGGTTTAACTGACTATAAAGATCAGCCTACATCACTGAACACGGCCGTGCTGGCCCGGGAGCTGAGCTGCCCATGGCAGAGGCTGCCACCAGCGCTGCAGCATCGGCACTGGCACGGAGCGGCCGGCAGCTCCCCTCGCCCGGCACTGACCATGCCCCACCGTCAGACACAGCACCCACCCAATAGATCCCAGAAAGCTTCTCCAAAGCTGACAATAAGGACTGAACGGTGCTAGGGCAGGGTTAAGCCAGAGCAGCCCAAAGGCTGAACTCTGGGGTCCAGCTCTGCAAATTCCTTCCCAACACGCACTGCCTTCACTCTGCCCTGTTCCCAGGTCTCTGCCACCCCCTGCCCTCATTCCCCACACCTCCCCTCCTGCCCAAGACTCGGTCAGATGGAAGCACAGGTAGAGGGCTTAAAAGAAAAGCTGCTAGAAACCCAGCACTGCTCACAAGGAGGTGGGACCTGGAGCATCCCCAGCGTGGGGAAGGGCAGAGGCAGGCAGGCTCCCACCGGGTACTGGAGCCTGTCCTTAGCTCCCAGATGCCGCAGCCAGCACCAGAGCAAGGGAGCCATGGAGAACAGCGGGTGGTGCACCCGGGTGGGCACCGAGCGGGCAGTGCCTGGGCACCCCCAGGCCAGCACCAGCGGGCAAGCGTGACTCACCTCCCTCCGGCAGCAGGAGCCAGCTGGCCGGCTGTGCTGCCTCTGCTCCCTGCCAGCCTCGCCAGCCAGAGGCTGGATGTCTTTATATGCCATTTCAGTGGATCAAAACTGAAAGCAGCAAGTTAGTTCCCAAACGAGCAACAGCCCTGTAAACACCGCGAAGCAAAGTCCAGCCCAGCCCAACCAGACCCAACTGCTTTCCACTCGCCATCACAAACAGGAGCTGCAAGGCACTGCAGATACCAGCCCTGCACAAGCGGCATTAAAACCTAAAATGGCTTCATAAAACAACTGGAGCTGTTTAAAAAGTACTGGCTGTGTGGCCCTAGACTGCCCCGTTTCTCCTTTGCAGGGCAGGACCGAGCTGTAGCCACCTCCGACAGCCCTGTCACAGGGCTGGCGGCACCACAGGATTCATCCAGGGGGCACGCAGGCACAGCCAAATGCTGGTGATTCAGCTGAAGCTCCCAAACCAGTTCAGGTGAAACAGGAGCTCTTTTCAGCCAGAGCTATGCCACCTGCCCACCCAGGAGCTCAGTCACTGCCCCCCAGGTGGGCACCCCCTCCCCAGGCTGCTGGCCAGGGTGGCAGGGGCCACATGGGGCTGCAAGGGGGAACGGCCTTGGGGGCCCTCCTACAGCATCACTTCTCCAGTGCTCCCCAAACGCAGCAGCTGGGCATCTCAGTCCATACTGGCTCCAAACTGTGAGGCAAAAAACTCCATTTCCCATGACCAGCCCCCTCCCGAGTATTACTGCTCACTGCCTGGCTTGTATTTGTGGCTCCCTGACTTCATCTTCCAGACCAGTTCAATTGCTGCCAGCCTCTGAAACCCAGACACACACACACACACACACACACACACACAGAGACATACACGGACACGCACACGCTCTCTTGCTCGCTGGAGGGGATCACGTGGAGCGTGATTCACTCCAGGCCCTGGCTGGAAGGCTGTGCGCATGCCTGCAGTGCCAGGGCTGTCTTTCCATTAGGAAATCATCAGCTTGTCAACAGGAATTACACGAACGGACCCTGGCTGTTGATGAGTAACTGAGCACATTCTGTGACTAAGTCACTCCATAACCTCCAGTCATACCTCATTTACAGATGCACGGACAACAATTCACATTGCTGGGCTCATTCGGCATCAAGGGGGTGGGACAGGGCCAGTACTGATACAACACAGACTTCTGAGAAATCAAAACAATTGCCAAGTGAGAAAAATGTTCCACGACTTCACTTCTTCTTTGGACACTTGAGAAAAGCACAACTGATGAGGATGTGGTTGGCTGATTACGGGGGGCAATGCAAAGGGAACACAAGGCAATCTTCCCCTGGCGCAGAGGGAAGGGTTGAATGCTCTGCGCTCTCCAACCCACACGCTTCTGCAAAACCAGCTGCACCTGCAGCTGTGTGCAGCATCTAGACAACTTCGGAAAAGCTGCCAAGCACCTTCTCTCTGAGGTGCCCCAAACGCACACATCCGTGTTTACAAATGATGGGATAACTGACATTTTTTGTTTAAGGTTTGTTGGAATTTTTTTTTTGTTTGGTTTTGGTTTTTTATAAAGAGATTAGAGTTGGTGGAAAGTGTTACCCCAGTCCCTGGGCAATAGATGGTTTCAGGCTGGGCTGGCAGCAGCAGCACATGCTTCCCACGGGGGTTCGCTGGCAGCAGGCTTCAGTCCTGCTCAGACAGGTTCACCTCCGCAAGACAGAGCCAAGGCCTGACCCGGCGCTTGTGTCTGCCCACCCCAACCTGGCTGATCCCAAGGGATGCCGCTGCCAGGGCAAACACCGATTTTTGGGTCCCACAGCAGAGGGTTACATTCAAGCCCTCCCAGGTGAAGAAGGATGCAGCCTTTTGAGCTGGCAGTCCCTTGGACAAAGCACATTTTCCCAAGCAGATACGCTCCTGCCGATGTTGAATTAATGACAGTCTTTAGCAAAGCTGCTTGGAAAGATGAATCATCTCACTCCCCTTCTGTTTTTATTTTAATAACAACCAATGTAATTGTCTTGAAAAAAGGAAAACAGAACTGGAAGGAAGCTTGGGGACGAAACCCAAATGCTTGCTCCAATGGCTGCCTGTGACATAACGTCAGACAGTGCCTAACCCCAAGCGCCTGCCTGCTCAGACAGAGAGCTCCAAGGATGCAGCAAAGGGCACCTAAGTCTGAATGCTGTTGTTTGGAAGAAGGCAAAAAACCCCACCTGCATTAGGCTGATGTGCAATTACTGAGTACGGTCTTGGTCTACCTTTGACACATGGCTTCTCTTATATTATCCCTTATACACTTTATTACCGCATATGCTTTAAGAAACAAAAAAGCTTTTAAATGCCTTTGCCTGTAGACATGTGAAAGCAACTTCTTCGTAAATCCAATGAGATCCCAAGTGGAGCCAGAAAGCCACTTGAGTTGTGCACCATAAAGACTTCCATGATGTAAATTAGTAAGTCCCTCTGAGGGTTGGGAAGTGTGCCACATGCAGCATTTCTGAGTCCGTAACTCTTTTATCTGAGTTGTTTTTTTCCTTTATCCTTGTCTTACTCCATGACAGTTTTGAGATCTTTGGCATCGTAACTGCAGCCTGGCTTGTCAAGCTAAACCAGCAGAGACTTCATGTGTACGTGAGAAATGAGAGTAGGGACAAAAATAGTTATTAACTCTGCTTTTAGAATACTAAACAAGCAAAATGGCTGCGTTCCAGTAAAGGAACCATTTCTGATCCACATCTGTTTAACACTGTCCAGTGTGGCTGGCTGCAGTAGAGTTACTCCTCAGGGCTGGATGGGAGGGCTTTTCTCCTCCGCAGAAGTTCTCATACCCCAACAATGCTGTATTTGGGCCATGACCACATCAGCAGGTAGCATGGGGCAACAGGAGCCAACGTTAAATAGGAAAAGTTGGCGCTGAGGACTGTCCCCTGTCCGCGCCCCAGCGAGGGGAGGTGGCTGGACCAGTGCCACGCTGCTCCTGGAGCACATCAGTGGGTTCAGCTCCTGCTGAAAGCACTCCAGGCGCCGAGACTGCTCCCTGGTGCAGACTCAAGCACAGTTAAGTGGGGACAGCTGGGAGAGTCGCCTTCCAAGCACATGCCTAATCCACCCCGAGACACTGATGTGGACCCTCTCAGTGACCTCCGCCTTCCAAGCACAAGTGGGAGCAACATCCATCCCTTGGCATCCCCGTGCGGAGACTCTCATGCTTCCAAACACTGATGCTGCCTTGCTCTAAATCAGATCCAGACAAACTGTTTCTTGGAGACCATCGCAGCTTGCTGTGAACACTGAAACAAGTTTGGAAACACTGGGAACACTGGACTCCATTAAAAAGAGGCGATCCATGCCAAGGCTGGGAAAACAAGAATGTGACCTAGCGGGACCGTCTTGGCTTGCAAATGGCTCATGGACAAAGCTTGCTCTTTCTCCCTCGCTTTTCACTATTGCCAAGCACTGCCTCGTTCCCTTTACTCTGGCAAGTGTCTTAGGTAAAATGTACAAGAATTTATCCCCATGCCAGTGAATTTTCGAGGAGAAAATGGAAAACGGTGCTGGAAGACAGGCCAAAGTTCAGCAAGGTGCCCAAGCAAAACCCTGCACACATGCACAGCAGAGGATGGACCAAACCAGCACCAAACTGCTACTGGGCAGCAGAACACCTGGGCCCAGGGCTGCAGGATGCTGTAATACTTGTGCCACACTTTGAAGAAATTTTAATTTTAAATAGGAATAATAGGCATGGCCCAGATACTCACCCACTGCACGGTATTTTCTTCACACTTTGAAATAAACCTACTGAAACCAGAGATGTTCAACGACCATTGTAAGAACGCTGAAAACTCCAGCTAATTTGGCAATTACTATAAAATACTTTCAGGCAGTTTTTAAAGGCATTAGTAAGATAAAATGAAGAAAATAAATACTGCTTTTAAAAGGTATGTTAAACATTCACCTTATCATCCAGTCACTTTATTTTAATGAGGTTTGGTTTACTTCTGGTATTTGCTTTGTCACACAGTGTAAGTCTCTGAGTATTTCTGTGTAAGATAAATGGTTTTGCTTGAGCAGGTGGGGGTGAGGGGGCTGCGGGGGGACGCTGGTGGACACCAGCCAGGGGCACACTGGTAAACGCAGTTGCCACTTACGCCCTGTATCACTGTGGGCAAGCAAAGCCTCTGCTTTCGTCACACAAAGGCTCTGAGTGCTGCAGATCAGACACGTTAGAGAGAGCCACATGCCGATCCCACAAGTAGGAACACAGCTACAAGATTTTTATTTATAGTGATATTAAATATGCAACAATCATTCCCCAATATCACTGTAATAAACATCACTGCTCCATCTGATGTGAAATCAGCAAGCATGCTTCTCACATTCACAGAGAGAGACAAAATGCTAAATTATTTATGCTTTGAATATGAACAAATATAGAGAAATACGTTAATTCGGTACAATGCGTCAGAGCAAATTCAGGGCAGATTATTGTACATCCTTCAATCAAAACATACTCTCTCATTACTCTAAACAATTGTTTCTCCTCCAAAAAGTGGGTTAAAGAATTCTAATTAAGGGATCAGCAGAATCATTTCTGACAAGTTTTTTTTAGATCTGACTACACATGTAAAACCTCCACCCCTCTAAATCCTTTGAGTGTTTATTGGGATACAGCACCAGTGCTGCGCAGAGCACACCAACCGCAGCAATCAAATTAGGAAAGTAGTGGTTGAATGACTTTCCAGGACATGAGCAGATTCAATTGGTTGGTAAGAGCAAAAATATTCCCAACCATGTTCTACAAAACTCCTTCTAAAAACAATTCTATCGTGGTCACCAAATACCAAAGCAGCAGAGGACAAGAAGAATTTGAGCCATTCTGGCTCATATTTGCACTTCTCCTTATCACCAGTCGTACCGTAACAGACTTTTCAAAGCCAGTGGCTGTCCATCTCAGCAGAGTGCTCTGTACTACTGCCATGGGCATCGCCCTACACGTGTCAGTCACAAGTCACGGAGCTGTCACACAGCCATAAAACACCGTGTCCGCACCACACCTGTCTCCTGTGCACAGGCACGAGCTGCGGGACAGGAAGAGGCTGTTGGCGCAGGCAGTGTCACCACGCTGTCAGGGGAGGACCGGCATTTCCGAGCGCTGTCACTCAGCCGGTGACCCGGGCGGTGGCACACAAGGGGAGCACCGGCCCTGGCTTCTGGCACAGGTCTCCAGCCCCAGGGGGTTTCGGCGGTGCCAGGGAGCCCTGCCAGCGCAGGGTGCCACGCTCTCCCACCAGACATTCCTGTTTCGAACCACACTGCCTCCTGGTCTAAGCACACCATTGCAAGGACAACCAAAAATTTTAAATCCAGCGTTTCCATTGTACCTGCACAGGTTTCTTTATGCTTTATTCAACATTTCCCTGCCCATACAGAAGGTGGTAAATACCAGAACGTTAATGAACTTGTATTACGATAATTATAGCTATTAACCAAGGAGGGATGTGAAGTTGCAGGGCTGTTGTGCAAGCCTGCACACTGGAGAGCCACGGAACCAGCCACGGTCTCATCCTCACTCCCAGCCCCTGCTGTCCAAAGCAGAGGAAAAGTTCACTGAACTTGGGGTCCTGTACGGCAGTGCTGTGCCTCAGCCCTGCCACTGAAGGATTTAAAACATCCCAGAAAGCTCAGCCATTAAATGAATGAATGAAAGATACCCCAGAGCTCCACAGAAACCTTCCTCATTTCCATATAAATACAGAATCACTATTACACCTTCCACACTGCCCCCAGACCTAGGCCAGCATTAGCCAAGTGTTTGCCATGCCCCGCTGCCATTTCAAGCTTGGCAGGAACGAAAATCCACAGGGAAAGAGGTGCAATTGCAAGAGGTATGACAAGAATTCAGGGACAGGAATGCCTTCAGAGACTGATTTTTCAGCAGCCAGATCAAGCCTTCTACTATCCATGTGTGTGTGCATGTGATAGGGAAGGGGATGAGAGGAGAAAGAAGGGATGAGAGCTGTCCTTCAATTTCTCAACAGTTTCTTAACTTAAATCCTTCATTCTGAGCATAAGCATCAAATCAGGCTCAAGGAAGGAAAAACTTAATTAATCAGAGGTAGCTAAGTTCAAAGTGCGCCTGGGGTCAGTTTTATTACTGTCCTTCACTTTGGAGGTACAGGGTTTATGGATAATCCCTGTCTGCTGCAGAATGACAACTATGTGGTGCCCAGTATTTTCCGGCAGTAACTAAATCTGGAGGTCTCCTTTCTTTGCACTCATCTTTTTAAAGCTTAATATTGTCACTGAAATATAACTGAGGGTCATATATAGCACAAGGGTTTAAAATACCATGCACAGACCGGTGAGCCCATGTGCAAGCTCCACACCGTACCCCGCAGACTCCTCTAACTAAGGCTTTTGCACGTGTGGTTTATGCCGATCCAGTGAAATGCAGAATCACTGGTGATAAGCAAGGGCTGCACGGTACCCCACTGACGCGACATGCCAAGGAAGCCCACTGTCATCCGCTTATTGAAGATCTCCACATCCATAAATCTACTGTTCAATCCAGGGAACCGAATCACTGTAACAAAAGCTTTATTATCTATGCGGGCAGAATCACTCAAAAATTTAACCAATACCAACAGCCATCAATTATCTGATTAAATACCAGCAATAATACCACTGAAAGCAGAAACAGGTTTTTGCAGACTACCTGGCTTGGCAGACACACCCCGCAAAGCTGACCAGATGCTCTGCACCAGCCTGCAGACCCCCACACTCCGATACCTTCCACCTGAGCTGACAGTGATACCGAGCACCAGGCACTTCTCTGCCACACAGACGAAGCAGCCACAGCTTCTGAGTTTGGAGAGAGATGCACAGGGGCTTTCTGTGCCCAGCAGCATGTTCCCTGCTCAAGGATGGACTCGGGGAAGGAGGGCTCTCCCACCACACACGCCACAGAGGAACTTGCTTCTGCCCCACAAACCCAGCTGCCACACTGGTGTTTGCCCTTGTTCCCAGCCAGCCACCAGTGGGACAGGGTAGCTACTTCTTCAGCCCTGGAGGTGTTTGGCTATGGATCACCCACGCAGATGTGCAGGGTGCTTTGACTGGGCTGAATGCTGGGGGCAGCTGCCAAGCTGGGACAGTGCCCACCTCTGCCCCATGGGGTTCACATGAGTCTCAATTTGGAGGGGGTGGAGGGATATGCCACCTCCCGGGCCATATTCCGCTTGATGCTGGAGCACTGTGACACCCAGCTTGTTCAGTCTACCAGAAAAAGACTAAGGGCCATGAGGACTACACGTACTTCAGAGTAAGTACATGAGAAAGAGAAGAGCTATTCAAGCACAGGGCAGCACTGGTGAGACAAGTGGATAAAAACTGGCTGTGAATAGATCCAGACTTGAAAATCAGAAGAGGGCTTTTAGCCACGAGAGAAGTGAAATTTGACATTAGCCTTCCAGAAGGAGGGAGAGTGGGGGAGAAAACCTCAGTGATGTTAAGACAGAGAAGATAAGTTTATGAACAATGTTCTAAAGCATGGTTGTCAGTAACAGAACGGGTCTGGATCTGCCGAATGAAGAAGTCCCTTCTGGTCATATGCAAAATGGCCCGGCTGGTCTAATGATTTCCTAGGAGAAGTCTCCTTGGCATGCACAGAGATGTATAGACAGTTCTTGGATACCCTTCCTGAAGGCTTGGTGAAGAAGGACAAGTTGAGACAGAGGCATCCCGCAAAATCGCTGCTCCCAGCTGTTGCGGCAGCCCTTGCATGAGGCGTCCAAATTAGCGCGCTCTGGGAGGCTGCAGCCATGTAGCCTGAGGCTTGATCCGCTCCCACCAGTCCCACAGAGTTGGAGAGGAGCATCGATACTGGACAGAAAGAGCCCCACTCCCGGCAGCCCCACAGCTGTCCGCTGACCCCGCTCAGCACCCAACTGCACAGTGCAGGATGGCGGCATGGCAGGAGCCGGCTGGTCCCCGGCTGGGAACAGGCAAGTGCCGGGGGCTCCCCACAGCACCCTGCACTGGGACCCCCGCCACAGCCCCGCCACCAGCATCCTTCCGGGAAACATTTGTTGGACCTGGGATGGTGAGTTCTACCCCATGCCTAAATAGTAAAGCCAGCATTTAGTTCCTTCATCTCCACACAAAGTATCTCATTTCAATTTAATTTCACAGTTGTAATGGATTTTTCAAAAATATTCAAGAACATATTTACTTTCCAACATCTTATTTCCTTTCACATTTGAAAAAACTTTCTATCTAATCCCCCAAGTCATCCTACAGTCTGAATAATTTCAGGTTTTTAATCAATAGCTGTCAGACTTGTCAAATTACTTTAGGGACCACAAAGCAATTTTTAAACATTCATAAACCCTCGTAGAACAGTTAAGTGCACTGAATTTTAAAAGAAAGAGGAACTGAATAACACTGATCAAATAGGATTATATTCTGGCAAATTATAAATTAGTTTTTTATGAATCATCTCACAGCTACTTACCTAGTGTCAGGCTTCCACTGCTGTAGGAAGAAGTGACTGTTCACCTCCAGAGAAACAAGCCTTTTCTCTTTTGCTCCTGAGCCCCCTAAGCAGGAGCAGGGTGTAACACTTTTTTTTTTTTTTTAAATAAAATCGTTTTTAAAAGCAACGTTATCTAGCTAGCTACCTCAGGGTTCTCTCCATCATCCTGCTGCCTATGGCCAAGCTGCTGCTCCAAAGCTGTACAAATGCATCTTGACTCCTGGCATCATTCCCAACCCCGTCTTTGCTTCCCAGTGTGCTTCTGGCATGTGAATCTGTCTGACACATCAGTCTAGAAATGAGGGTCGCCAAAAGTTCTCAAATCATTGGACATCTGTACCCAAACCACAGCTTGAACCCTTTATGGGGATGATTTTCCACGTTGCACTAAGTCAAACTATTAGATGAATGTGGGAGCCTGTGCTGCTGGTGCCTGTTCTGTGCTTGTTCTAGGAATAAAAAGAAATCGAGAACATCTGAAGTCAAACGTGTTTATCCAGAAATGACTTTATACACAGCAGTCCCACTTCATCGTCACAGTGTCTTTCTTCAATTTGAGGGATGTGGCCTGCTCGAGGGGGAGGGGGTTAAAGGGAGCTTCATAGCTACACCAGGAATGTTGGAAGTCTTCCAGGAAAAAGTACAGCTCAGATCAAAGACGGGCTGAAGGATGATCAGAAGAAAGGAACTGGCCACATGCAGACTAACCAGTCCGAACCCTCTGCCCTCCTCCCTCCCGCTGAACTTACTCTTCCACTGTCTCAGCACCGCCCTCAGCATACCTGTGCTTCTCCTGTTCCCCTGTGAGGTTGCCTCCCCCTGCGGCAGCCCCCCCCCCGCACCGCACCGTTAGCAGAGCTGGGTGGGCACCAGCACAGAGCCTGCACGGAGCCTCAGGGGCCATGATGCCACACTGGAGAAGGAGCTGAACCCCGTCTGTGGCACTGGATGCACCATGACACTGGGGAAATCCCTGTTCCTTGGCTATTGAAGGCAGGACGGGGCAGGACAGTGCGTTTTCCCAAGGAAGAGCAGCTGACGGGAGGAATTACTGCTCAGGTAGGGGCGCGGGAGCCAGGCAGGGCTGGCAAAGCTATGCGAGGCGCATCCTGCCTCCACCCAGCAGGGTGCTGGGCGATGCAGGAGTGCTGGGGACACACACACTGCTGCAGCTTCACATCCAGTACAGACACAGCCATGAGCCAGGGCACAGGCCTCCAAAGTCCTTCTTTGGAATGATATATCTTATCCTCTGCCTTGTTCAGTACTGTTTGTCTCCATGCCCTTTGCCGGAGCTGCGGCACGCACAGATTTGCGCATGCAGTCAGCACGGTCAGTTCTGCAAGTTACCCTGCCTACCCTGCAGACCGCTACTGAGTGAGGTATTAAATACATTCCCTGCCTATCTGCGGCTGCTGCAGACATCCTTTGCCCGCGATGTGCAATTTTATCTGTAAAGCCTCTAAATACCAAACGACGACTAATTTTAACCTTTACACTGGTTTCTGGTTTCCCAAAGGACTCTGGCTGTTGCCATCTTAATCAGCGCAGCACTGACAGCCAGAGGAGAGCCCCACCTTACACAGTCCTGTGGCTGTGTGCTGACAACCCACAGCTGCTGTACGCCTTGCCCAGGCTCAAATGCCCCTGAGCAGGATATCCAGCAAATGGATTTTGATATCCAGCTGACCTAGTTTTGACAATGGTTCGATGTCTAAACCATCACTCTGGAAGCTGAACCTGTCCCAGCTTTGGGAAGCCTTGTTCCTAGAGCCCAGGTGGCCAACATCTGCCCCAAGTGCTGCCTCAGCCTTCAGCTGGGGTCTGGAAGTAATTAACACAAAGAGCTCAGAGCAGGAGATGGGAAAGCAGAGTGTATGAGCTGCTAGCTAGTCCAATTCACAAGGAAATGTGGGATTGTGCGATGAATTCACAGAGTTGCTTTTTTTGTAGAACAAATAGAAGATGCAAAAATCTTTCTCAGTGAGAAGATTTCAGCAAGTTTAAATGTTTTTAAGGCTTACTTTGTTTTTCTTAGTGAGGTACTTAGTAGGTTTTTCCAGCTAGACATCAAAGACATCAAAAGTCTATTATTCTCATTCTGCTTTCACCATATTTAGCTTATTGCTGTTTGCCCAGTGAACTAGAAAACCAAACATACTTACGCACACTGTGCTAACATACAGAAGCTCATACAAACATACGTGCAATTATACGTATTGTACATTCTAGGCCAGAACAATATAGTCTCAAGTTCTAAATAAACAGTCAAGGACATAACAGGGCACTGAGCAGATCAGTTCAGCAAAAATGATGGAGATAACTCTTCCTTTCAACTTGAATAATTAACCCCCTGAATTACACTTGATAAGGATTCAAACATTTCATTACTTTGCATTAGTAATAATAATAAAATCAGAGTGGTTTTTGTCATGAGATACCCTGCCCAGGGACTTGTTAAAGAACATTTAATTACAGGGCTATTTCATTAAATGTAAAAATTAAACTAAAGACAAGAGGCTGTGATTGTAGAAAAAAAAAGAAATAGTGAAAAAGAGGCACTTACAGGCCAGCAAAGGAGGTAAATACCCTCAAAGAAGCACTGAAGAGCAATTCCTCCTCATATTCAGAGGACAAAACCCGACTGGGACGCCGCCGGCACGGTGCCAGCAGACATGGCGCAGGCAGCACTGCCACACCAGCCCGGGACCTGCGTGGGCTGGGAAGGGCTGGCCAGCACCCTGGGCACCCGCGGGCCATCGTGGCCACAGCCCCTGCGCTCCCAGCTCACCCTCGGCACGGCCATCCCAAGGCCACGCTGGTGCCCACGAGCTGTGCCGTGCCATGCCGTGCTGTGCCGTGCCATGCCGTGCTGTGCCGTGCCATGCCGTTCCAGCAGTCAGGAGCTCAGCCCTCTCCGCCCTGCAGCTACAACCAACGCGACGTTTAAAAGCTCAGACTTCAAGGGGCTGGGGGTATCTCAGGAAAGCTGGGCCCAGCTCAGTGGGTCTGAATAAACCAGTGTACTTGAAATGAGCAAAAGTTCCTCATCGTTTTGCATTTTTCTTTCACCTTTCACCTCTGGAGAGTTTCTCACACCAACAGCTGTCTTTTAGGTATGGATCTGCTCAGCGCGTAGCAGAGACGGGCTGGGACTGCTGTGCATGCTTGGCTGTAATTCAAATAACTAATTAATAAATAACATTAGTTACCATGGGGGCACTGCTAATACAAAAACTACTCAACTTAAAAATCATGAGACAGAGCAGCCTGGGTTCAGGCAGCTGCCGGCATCAGGTTGTGCTTTTCCTCCAGTAAGAGACGCATGGACTGGTCGTGCTGACAAAACCAGAGAGAAGCTGACTGAACAAAACACTATCAAGCAGGCAAGGGGGAAAAAGCTTATCAAATGGAGCTGAAACAACTACTTTGAACATGAATTTTATGTTCTCTATAGTGTCCTCGCTCAGCTGGGTGCATCTCCTTCCCTAGCAGGATAAGCCAGGGGCAGCTGGGGCAGGAGCACCCCAGGACCCGGGGGTCCCAGCTCCCCCCAGTCTGCCTGCCAGCACACTGCCCGCAGGCACAGGAAGGGTTGGGAGAGAGTTCAACTGTTTGTTTTTCTGTATTCGTAGAAGCATTTCAGAAACTCCATCCGTGCCTGAAGGAGCTGTTTCATGGTCTGAACGGACTGGGAGCAGGGAATAACTCAGGAATCAGCCAGGGTGGTTCCGCTCCCACACGCAGAGGAGAGGGAGCAGGTCAGATCCTACCTCACTTCAGTCCCAAGGTGGGTGGAAAAGAAAAAATATCAAACCAAAAAGTTTAGATCTGTATGGATGCATTGGGTTTCTCTTAACCCAGGCTGTACCTTTTCTTTCCAGAACGTCTCCCTCACACCTGCCAACGCATTTTTTTTTCCTGTTTAAAATAGTTGGTGCCGCTTCCAATTGTGTTTGCATTACTTCCAAAAGCGATAGTTTGTCTAATATGAAAAATAAAATCCATTCCGAATGAATGTTAACATTAATAATGGCCCCAAAATCATTTACTGTCACACTGGCATAGTGTTATTGCTAAATATACCCAACAGCCATTTAATCTCTACCTGCCAGCTCAAGCTGCCTCTCGGAGCCCAGCTGTGGGACTGGGACTAAATGGACTCCCCACCCAGCTGGGCTTCTGCGAACACTGGTGTTAATGGACAGAAACACCCTCTGCTTTCAAATCTGTAAGTGCTTTTCACAGCTGAGTAACTCCAGTCACCATCAGCCAGGCTTACAGCTGTATCAGTAAATAAGACAGAAAAAACAGCCGTTTGCCTCCTAAAAGTTATCTGCTTGTCATCATCTTTAAAAGGATGCTCTGAATAGAGATCAACACATACAGAGCACGAATACATAAAAATTGAGACACACTTTTTTAAACTCCGCTGAAATGCTCAATGCTGCAGGAAGCTTTCTAGGCAGAAAAGTGGAGAAAATGCCATATAAAGTGTAAAAATATGTGGACAGTCCTGCTGCAGAGCGTGTTCTGGCACAGCACTTCCCAGAAACGTGAACATGGGGACAGGTCTTGGACATCAAAGACCACATAAGTTATCCTGTATTGCAGTTCATTCCTCTCATTAAAATAATAAATCTCGTTCAGGAATACAGTTCCATATAAATACCACGAGATGTGGCCTTAATACACTCAGCTTTATAATTAACACCGACTTTAGTGTCTATGAAGGCTAAGAGGTCTCTGGGGCTCTTGATAAGGGAATAAGTCTATTTAAGGCCCAGATTTACGGTGTATTACAGCTGTGTATCTAGCAGGGTCTCAGGGCTCCAGCAGTTTGGTTGGAAAATGTGTGAAGGGATCCCGTCAGAGCGCAGAGGGCACGCACGATGCTCGTGTGATCGGTGAGGCTGCCAGGGCAGGGCAGAGACCGCAGCATCATTTCCACCCAGCTACTGACTAAGCAGGAGGAAGAAGCAGAGATGGAAAATACCCTGAGGTTATAAGATGGTATTTAAAAAAAGAAGTTCCATTGAGAAACTACTGCTGGGATTTGATCTGCTGCCATTCCCATTGGCATTGCTGGGAAATCTCTTTATAAATAAAACATATTTTAAAGTAAAATGTCTTGCTTCTAGGTTTTCTGGTGCAACCTAGTGAAGAACACTGCATAGTATCTTTGTATAAAATAAAGCTCGATTATCTAATAGGCCTTGGATCTGTGTTGCACTCATAGCAACAGAGACTGGTGCCCCAAGCAACAGGATCTGCACAAATATGTGAAATGAACAAAGCCACAGAGACCCACCGTCTCAAACTCAACCGCCACAGCCATCCCGTCACTCAGCTTTTGCCATCTGTGAAACAAGAGTAGAGTCTATAGCTGCCACCTTGAAGAGCTGTTAGGAGGACTTACACGAGAATAATTAGAAAATATTATATATGCGTTAGATGTTACTTTTCCAAGAGCATTTTCCTGTAAGCTGCTGGGAGGCCTGACTCACTTCAGGGCCTTTGGCAAGATGCTTCGCTGTCCTTTTGTTTACGTTTCTAGCCCAGTATCCCACAACAAGCTTCTCATCTATCCCACGCGGTGCCCTGCCTCCAGCAGCCGCTAACAGCTAATGTTTCAAAGGCAGGCAATCTTGTTAACAGAGAGAAAATATAGTTCCTGACCCTTGAAGGCAGGCAGGCAGAGCCCTGAAACTTTTGATTTATTCTTCCTGCTGATGTTGGTTGCTTAGCTACAAATATTCTCAATGCTCATAAAAGGCTCTCCCTTACTCCTCCTTACTGCTATGTTTTAAGTCCAGCCACAGTTTATTTTTCTTGAAACCTAGGTGATGAAATTTCATGTTGATGTTACATCTAAGACGTAGAATGCCCCGCTCCCTCTCCAGCGCTTGGTTAATTGCCATTAGCATTAACAGGAGCAGAGGGGGCTCCATTCCATGCAGAGGAGTCACCCTTCCAACACCGAAGATGGGCAACAGCGCCCAGCTATGAGGTAAGAGCACTCATAAAAAAGACAGCAGAAAGGAAAAAATAAAGAAGAACCAAGCCTGATGAACCAAACTGAACCTGGAGCTAAACCAGCCCTGCTGGCAGCTTGTTCCATGGACCCATCGGTGCCTCAAAGTCGGACGGGTGTGTGATGCAGTGCTCAGCACCTACTGACGGGTGATGCGCGTAGCCGGAGGGTGAGGGTAGAATGGGCCGGCTGGGATCAGCTGGTGCCAGTCTGCCAGGCCAAGGGCAAACACCAAACACATGACAGTGTCCCCTACAGATCTCCCTCTCCCCAGCCTCTCTGCATGTGTCGCATGTGGCTGCAGCCTTACAGCTCTGCCGCTCCCTCCTCTGCGGGGTTTCTTGTGGGGTTGCTGTCATGGGTAAGCGTCCGTTAAACCTGAACTCCGGCCACCCTCTCCATCTCCCACCCCTGCACTGCATTTATGCAAGGGACAGGAAGAGGCCACCAACAGGTGACATGAGTCAATAGGAAACAATGGTCTGGTCTCAGTCAGCGATAAACAGAATTACTGCAAAAACAATAACCTCGCAGAGCTACCTGTAGGAAAACAAAGCAGGCGGGTCTGGGTAGGAACACTGGGACAATCGCTAGCACCAGCTGTGGGACAGGGCAGGCAACAGAATTCAGAGGTGGGTTTTTTCCTGTCTGCTAAATTAAGAGAACAATGAGCAAAACCTCTTTGGTAGGAACGGGAAGCAGCTTCACAGGAACATGCAGCCCCAGCGCCCTGCCGTGCTCAGGAGCAGTGTGACGGGGCTGGGGGGCTGCAGGCAGGAATGGGGCTGGGGGGCTGCAGGCAGGAATGGCAGGCTCTCCCATGCCACAAGTCAATCACAGAAAACACACACCCCCTGCTCCGGCTTCTCCACATTGACTGGGAAGATGTATGCTGCTGTGGGTTCACATTTGAAAAATGCTTCGAGATCCCTCACTAAACGCTTCTAACAGAGATGTCAGAATTATATCAAGTGTTAATAAAGTTGTTATGCTTCTGCTACATAATGACTCTGTATTTTAGAAGTCATGCATATACATACAGCTGCCTTTGTGTACAGACAAGTGAACACAATTTCCTACAGAAGGCCAGGGAATGCTATCTGGAGCTCAGGGAAGAGAACGTCAGCTGACTCAGAAACACCACCAGTTTTTATCGGCCACGTGCAGGAGCCAAGACCCATTTTTAACTCATCTTTGCTGTGGCTCAGCCCCCTTAAAGCACCTGGGAGTGCTTTAAAACCATTGCTGAGACATGCTGTGGCTGCTGTATAAACGTGGAAAGGAAGAAACAGAGCTTGAGGCAAAGTCCTTTTGATCCCCACGAGGCTCTTGCTGAAGCCCAAAGAGAAGCTCCTCTGCAGTTTGTTCTTTAAGCCTCCAGCAGACCAGCAGTACCCAGCTCCTCCCAGCCCAAACTGGAAGGCAGACCACTGTCATCCCAAACTTGCTGGATAGGAAGGCATGGACAAGTGCAGGGAACTGTCAGTGCTGTCACATTCTGATGACTGAAAGCTGGAGCAACTTGAACCGTAAAAAGCAGCTTTTGGGCTAACAGTGCTTCATGTCTGGTGAGCAGGTAACAGAGACAGAAGGGCTGGGTGTCAAGGGTCTCCTTATCAAACTCGCTTTTTAACTAACAACCTTGCAGCGATGCCAAGAGAGAACCAGAAAGCTCCCAGTCAGCACTGCACCGCAATCAGTGATTAATTTGTTGCACGATGCTTTGCTTGCTGTACATGACAGAGCTCATAAATTCTCATTTTTATTGATGTAGTCCTGGCCAAGGGGGCATGCTGGAAAAGGCTGGCTTGTGCCACAGGTGGCCTGGGCAACTACCTGGGATGGTCAGGGATGCGCAAGCAGCCTGAACCATTGACGCCATCTGACTGGAGATAACTCCAATTTGCCAAGGACACAGGCTCAGTATCCAACTCCGTCCACGCGCACCGAGGCACAGCATGCGTACGGACTCACAGACAGACAGAGGTGTCCGTGTTCCCTCGGCGCAGCAGTTCTCTCCCAGCAGCTGACTGCAAGCTGCAGCACTGCAAAAGGGCTGCCAGGGCATTAGTGGGAGCACTCTTCATTCAGCCCTGTCACCTCACTCCTGAAAGAAACTAGAATTTCAGCAACAACACCCTCAGGACCTCTGCACCGCCAAGTCTGGGGCACTCTACATAAAGAAACAGGGACCCTTGTTGGTACAGTTAAATACCTGCTCTGTACTTTGGCTGGGAGAGCCCTGGTCCCACACAGGAGGCATCTCTGACGGCTCTCTTGGCATGGTCTGTGCCATTGAACGCCCTCAGTGCTACTCATGCCCAGGACCACAAGCCCCACCAAGGACCACAGGCTCATCAGGCACTGACTACCCTCCTCACCATTTTATATGTTCTCTTCAGATCACTTTTCCCTAGATGCTGAGCACCTTTCCCAGACCCCAGGGAGAGAGTTTGCTAAACTGGACAGCTGCCCATTCTCTGAGTTGCAGGGAGGGAAAGAGTGATCTAAGAGCAAACGGCGCTAACAAGGGGACTGGAAGGTGTGAAATGCACTGTTGGGACAATAAGCATTGGGAAATGTCCTACACTGACGGTCAATCCTGCAGGGCAGTGATCGTCCCCTGTACTTGACCCTGGTGAGGCCACACCTCGAACACTGTCCAGTTTTGGCCCCCTCACTACAAGACAGACACGGAGGTGCTGGAGCCTGTCCAGAGACGGGCAACAGAGCTGGGGAAGGGGCTGGAGAACAAATCTGATGGGGAGTGGCTGAGGGCACTGGGGGTTCAGCCTGGAGACCAGGAGGCTCAGGGGGGACCTTCTCACTCCCTCCAGCTGCCTGAGAGGGGCTGCAGGCGAGGGGGGTCGGTCTCTGCTCCCAAGTAACAAGCGACAGGACAAGAGGAAACGGCCTCAGGTTGTGCCAGGGGAGGTTTAGGTTGGATATTAGGAACAATTTCTTCACTGAAAGAGCTGTCAAGCACTGGAACAGGCTGCCCAGGGAGGTGGTGGAGTCACCAGCCCTGGAGGTATTTAAAAAACGTGCAGATGCGGCGCTTAGGGACGTGGTTTAGCGGTGGGCTTGGCAGTGCAGGGTTGACGGTTGGACTCAAATGATCTTAATGGTCCTTTCCAACCTAAATGGTCCCGTGATTTTATTCCATGAGTGTCTGTGCTGGAGCCTTCTGCTCTCTCCTGTGGGACAGCACCAGCACGCACACCATGTTGTGCAACCCCTTTGAGAATGTTCCCGTCCAGTACATCAGTCAATCACCTTTCAGGATATGACAAACTGCTTAAGGGCTTTGTTAAAGCCTTTTAATCATTTTATCAGTCTAATTCTTGTTTTTATTGTCTTTGCTGTAAATCTACTGGCTGCAGCCCAGTCTGCATCCTGCTCTTTACTGGGAAATGGAGCGTGCGGGACTCTCCCATCACAGCAGGGCAGGGGCTGCCACCTCTCACTGCAACAGTCAGAGCAAAACACAGAGCATCTCCAGTGCCACCAGCAAGGTCCTACCCAGCCTGCTGACACCCACTGCCCCACTCACAGAACAGCCCCCAGCGGGGGCCTGTTACCCCTTCCCATTGATGGCTGCTGGTACTACCGCAGCAGAGGGGAGAATATGAGGAAAAAGAAATAGCGTCTGTTTAAAGAAAACCAGAAAATTCTTACATGGTGAAGTGGTGGAAGAAGGAACCAGTGCTGGGGGAAGGAAGACCCTCTTGGAACACATGGATAAGCCTGTATATGCGAACATAGTCACTGACTGGAGTAACTGGCAGCTTAGGCCCAGCATTTAACACAACTCTAGCAGGCATCAGTGTTCAACAAGTCATAAAAACTGGGTCTTGAGCACCTAAAATTGAGACTGAACAAATCAGTGCCTTTATGTTTTGCTATCCCAGGTGATACAACTCCAAATTCTTTGAAAAGCTCTTCTCAACGCAAATGACAATTCTATCTTCTATTATTAAATCTGTCATCAAATTGCCAGTCTCTGAAACGGTGAAAGCCAAAGAGAAGCAAAAAGGGAGGTGTTTCTGTACAATACCCAGTGGAGCTGAGGGAGCTTTTTAAATAAGAAAAGGTGTTATTCCTGTCACTTTCAGCAGAAGGAAACTTGGAATTACTGAGTTGTTTCTCATCCCACTCACTATCTTCCCAGCTTCCCAAATATGCACCCTAGGGCCACTAAAGACTGGCAAGTTGCTGTGATAAACCACCAGCCAGGCACAGGGCTGCAGCTCAGACTGGGAACGAATGGAGCACCATGCAATGGGGTTCACTGGGGAAAACAGTGGCGTCTCCTGCTGAACTGAGGCTCCCCTCTGTCTACAGCGCTGCTTTTCCACCCGCTCTGTTCACATCTCCCTCTTCTAATATTGTCACTAACGAGGCCACAGGAGGCGGCTTTGCCTCACAAGAGTCTCTGTTACTTTTACAAACCCCATGGCAGCCCTCTTCTCCAGGGCACTGCAGTCATGCCCACGGACACCTCCCACTAATTGCTGTGTAGTGGGAAGAAGGATGGTGCCAGGAACCCAGGCACCACGTTGCAGAGTCACGCAGCGCAAACATGCTGCAAGGCCATGTGTTCTGCCAGCTGGGAGTCTCCAAAGATCATCCAGACCCAACCCTGCTTCATCTGTGCTGCTTAAAGGAAAATGATCAAAATGATGCTTGGGAATCTAAAGGAAGCAAGAAGTCACATCAGTTTACCTCTGAACATTAACATGACTATTAATTACCAATTGCTACATCAAACTATGATTTAATGAAAACAAATATAGACGCAGCCTTGACCTTTTCTCCATTACTGCACACTGCTTTCCTTACGCCCTTCCTACACACCATGATCCCTGACACTGCCTGGGGCAGGTGCTCTGTGCCACTGCTGGGGCACCTCATCGGCTGTCTCCAGCTCACAAGTATGAATGAGGCTCGTCTTAATACAAGAATTCATGGCTTTCATTATACTCAGGTGTTCCTAGTTGTACATATCATTATAAATATGCTTCGTTTTCAAACTGTGATTATTATTTGCTGCATTTATTGAATGGTGAATGTCTAAGGGATTCTGCCGCTGCTTAAGACACTGCAAGCAATACCAGTCACCCTCCTGCTTCTGGGGAAAAGAGACGGGAGGGAGGAAGTGTGTCTGAAGCCTAACAAGGACGCAAGAGTTTGCCAGACTTTAATTTGAAATACTTTCTTTCTTTTCAACAATATCCTTTTCCGCTGGGCTCTGAAAAGAGCAGAGCTGGACAATTGTACGGGAAGCTGGGAGAGACTAACAATAGAGGAGGAGTGGAGAGGGGAGTGAAACCAGCCTATCTCCTTTTACTCAAAATGAAACGTGAAAAGAAACAAATTGCATAAAGGATGACTAACATGACTAACAAAGACAGCTTTAAAAATCGTTTCAGGGTTAGTCTTTTCAGGTTCACAGCAG
Organism: Falco punctatus; assembly: GCF_963210335.1. NCBI lineage: Eukaryota > Metazoa > Chordata > Aves > Falconiformes > Falconidae > Falco > Falco punctatus. Next base: position 44,078,477 of record NC_137589.1, read on the forward strand.
GGACATCAAGAAAGGACATTCAGTTTCCTACATTACATAAGTTTTAGTACATCTCCCTTTAAAGTTAGCTCTGCTGTACTCTTACCACGTACACAGCCGCCTACACATACCCGGGACCGCTTGCAAACACACCCTACCCCAGCCCGTGGCCAATTCTTTTTTTTACAATCATACAGATCTTTACAATTGCTTTGAAAAATCTATTAATTCTGTATGTAGCGCCGTGGCCACTCCACACACACCGCTGCCCGAGGATGCAAGGGAGTTGCCTGCCCGTACACCATGCCCCCAAATTACCAGATTCCTTTTGCAAAGAGTATCAGGGCCCAGAGTAACCACCTTTCAAGCAAACCCTTTTACCGTTTGATTCCCGCATCTGCCTTTCTCTCCCCACGAACGTCTAGAAAAAGCACTGAATGCTCCTTTTCTTGGCGGATGATTGAATACAGAGGTTGGCAAGAGGCGCAGCTGCCTCGACCCCCACAGGCTGATTTCACAGGAAACAGCACAAACATCTGCACCATTGAACCGACTGACAGACCTCGGGAGATCTCTGTTCAGAGCAATCCAGCATTTGAAAATCCAACACATTGCAAGATGCTGCAGCCCCAGCAGTCCCTACCAGCTGAAACAACGTGCTGGAAAGTCTCTTTTCTCCATATCTGCTCCCTGGCCCTTTTTACAATGCAGTATATGAAATCAAAAGATTTTAAACGTCCAGGTTTTCAAACCTGGATCATCCACGTCCACAGCAAGCTCACAAAGGTGCAGGAAACACGTTGGCATTGCAGCTCCATTGTAATTTGGCAAATCCTAGCGAAGCACTGAGAAGAAAGGTAAGTGGAAAACTACCAGGCACTTACCCAAGCCTCCACGGGACAGAAAAATAAGATCAGGATAGAAAAACAATTTTGAGGTCCCCAGGAAAGTCAGCTCCTCCGAGGGCAGTGCGAGCCCATCTCCTGCGCTGCCCTCCCTTGGCCGGCTGGTCGCCTCTGCTTGGCTTGGGTGATGGAGCTGGCGCTTACACTGCTCGCAGGCTCCCGGACCGCCAGACTTCCTCCGCAGCTGATAGTGGGGTTATTAAAGTAAACCGACTATTGCCCTTTGTGAAGGGAGGTGGGGGGCAGGGAAGCTCAGCCCCTTCCCTTCCTTTGTAATTCAAACCCTTCCTGGAGGCTCGCTGCTGTGGAGGAGAGGCATCTGCTCCCAGCCCCTTCCCTGCTGCCTGGGAGCTCACACAGGTGCTGGCTGCCATCCAGCTACAGAAACTGCACTGCACTCCAAGTTTACATGACAAAGCAGCTCGTTCCTAATTAAACTTCATCTAGCATTTTTCTTTCTCATCCATAATTAGCGCACTACAGCAAACATACAGGTAAGAAGCGAGTTGCCCATACACACAGGCTCCTCTCTCTGCGCTGCTGATTAATTTTAAGATTTCTACTTCATTTATTCAGTAACAGGCTCCCATTGCTTCCAGAACGTCACAGATTCACCATCCCTACCGGGGACACTGAGCCAGCTGACAATGCCGAAGACTGGACACTGCTGGGCAAATGCTGGTCCCACTAGAGGAGTGCATGTTCCCAAACCCTCCCCGGGACACGCGGCCCCTGAAGCCCGTCACGGCAATGTCAGCAGGCGTTCATAGGCAGCTGCATCAGGACCGGGCAGCTCTGATCTTTATTGCTTCCTGAAAGCAGTTAATTTTTAAAGCTGAAACTACAAATGCTGTCAGTTTAGCTTGCAGCCTCCTTCTATTGGTATTTACAATTCACATTTTAAATTGTAGAAAAACGTCCAGGTGTACAGGAATATGTCCACAATCCAGGCGTATAGGAATTAATATACATTCTCCTCAAATCCTCTTGAAACCCAAACTTTCATTATTAGCCCTACCCAATGTGATAATAAACTCTAGCCCCTGACAGCCACATATGTATCTCATCTCCACTGTATTTCAATATTACAATACTCCACCAGTGACCTGGTAAGCAGCCTCAGTCCAACAGATTTTATTTCACCCTGTCAATGAGAAAATTCTGGCACGTTACAGAAATAAAAGAAAAAAAAAACCCACCCTGAATAATTTGTTCCAAGTTCCCACAACTCTCTGTGCCTTCCCCCTTTCCCAAAACACATCCTCCTTGAGGCAGTGGTTTTTGCTCATCTTTGACAGCAAATGTTTAGATTTGCTGCTCTGGTGATGACCGCAAACAGTGAGGATGGTCAGAATATCTATTTCAGCTGTTTGTACCATTCCCTGAGTTAATGTGAAAGGGAACAGAACACATCTGCCAGGAACCAGGGCTCACTGTGCTTCAGGAAAGCACTGAGCAAGGGACCTGCTACTTTTTCTGGGCGTGTTTTTATCGAGAGAAGTAAACAGAAGGGCGAACTGCATGGATGTTTTCTATTACATCTCTGTTCGGTGTCCCAACCTTATGCTAACAGCTTGCCTGTGACTTGTGAATAATCATAACATGTATTTCACTATCACTCCAATGCAAACAAGCATCTTTCTAATCTCCCAAGAGCAATTTGCACAGCTGGCTCTCAGGATGCGCAGGGATGAGCTCCTTTCGGTCTGGATCACTTTTCACCTGAACTCGGTTGTTCTTGCACCAGAAATCATGCTACCCAAAACTGAGGGATAAGAATGAAACAGTTTCTGCAGTACCCGTGATGAAGCATGTGTTTGGTGTCTGCAGGCCAAATCCCACTTTCACTGAAGTCCAGTAGCTATGTTCTTACTGATTCAGTAAGAGCAGGGTTCGAGTATGAAGCAGCCCTCGCAGGCTCACTGCAAGCCTCCCATTCCCTGGGATCCCTTCCTTGCTCACACCAATTCTGGTTTGGCTGTGCTATCAAACCATCAGACAGGCACGTCAGAACTCAACTTATGGCCTTAGGGTACTACTAGTAGGTAAATATTAAATGACACAATTAAAACATGGACAATCTAAGATAAGGCTGGTAAAAAAGAACAGCTAAGCAAGCAAACAAAAGCCCACCCAAATATGTGTGTCTGTATTGTTATAAGACACAAGAAGATTGCTTTTCTTTTATATTAACACTGTTTCGAACTAATTCCACTCATTTATTCTCTATATACATGGGGATATTAAAATAAGAACTGACCCAGCACCAAATATTCCCTATTTTAGGAATTATTCCCAGCTGCCAGTAACACAGAAGGTCCATGAGAGCCTGGGAGAATGTATCCATATGCACGCTTATCTCTTCATTTCAGACCATTCATCATTCCTTGCCTGGAAGCAACAGTTAATTTACAATAACTCAATGTCAAGATGGCAGTTTAAAAACCTCTTGAGGATTGCCCTAGGAGAAGATTTTGTCCCAGCTCTCTGTAGCCACTGTAGATTCAGCTGAGCCTCTTTTGAAGTCACTTAGTTTCAGAGCATGATAGAAATAAAGAAAGAGAGAAGACCTGCTAGGTTGTAGCACATCCAAAACCAAGGAAGGATCATCTCTCCAGCACGTTCTTTTGGGATTTCAGTAGTCACAGAAATCAGAGACGAAGGAAGAAGAACCTGCATGCAATGCAGATTATTTGCTACGGTTTATTGTTTTGTCCAGACACAGATTGAAGCAACGATGACTCTTGCATGGCATGGGAAACACTTCCAGCTTAGAGTGGAGGAGAAGGCACCCCTGGGCTAACATCAACAGGCTGGACCTTTCTGAAAAGGCCATGTCACAACCAGACCTGCCCCCAGACCTTCCAAAGAGCAATCCAGATAAAATCCACAGGAAGGTCCCTCTGAGCAGAGCTCCCTACGGACTGAGTCTCAATATCCCGTTCTCCCCTTATCTCTCTCTTGTATTTGTTTGGACTCAGCTTTACCTTTTCATTTGAAGGACTTTGCTTACCACATTTTACTAGCATTGATGGCCCTTGCCTTTTATCAAGGACAATCTGCATCTAATATTTTGGAAAGCAATTATTTAAAAGTCTTCAGGTAGTGCCGCATACAATGGATGACATGCCATCTATGTAAATTGGAAGGTGTCTAAAGAGGGTGTTTACAAGCAGAACACTGCCTGCTCGAAGTCTGCCTCGGCTGCAGATAACAAGGCTGAGACAATGACAGATTTCCTTCCCCTCGCAGCCAAGAGCAGTTCCCTCTGATTGGCTTCACCGTGTTTATCCAGGATGCTGGTAGAGAGCAGGCACCAAATATGCAATTAATTGGCAGTTTGCAAGAGCATATTGCCTAAAGATAAACAGAGTGGGTGATCGTGTCGTATGTAAAATGGCTGAGTGCTGCAGTTGTAGTGTTGACCCAGTTTAAAAACAAAAAAAAAAAGTGGTTTTTTTTGTTCTCTTGGAAAATAATTGTATTCGAAAGAATACTTTTTTGCAACATCCCTCTGGCCTTTGAATATTTTGTGTATGTAAGCCATTCCACGTTCTTCCTTAATCTGGAAGTACTTAGTAAATTAAGAATTTGTTGAAAACTTTTACTGCTGACATCAGTGGAGCATTTCACCAATTTCACTGTGCAGGAGCAGACAAGTACATTGTGACACGGTGTTAGTGGCCTTTCCTCTTCACAGCGGGTGTTTCGCAAGCCAGAAGAGACAAGACCACTGGACATGAGTCTAACTGGCCATCAGGTGACATGAAAAGGAACAAAACTCGCCAGGACAGACACAGGTGAGTGAAGGAGATCAGGTCTAGAAGACCCAGAGAGGAGAAATGGTTATCCAGGGACAACTTGGAGCAGGGGCAGGGGAATGACCAAAGCTTGGGAAATGGAGAGTGCTGTCAGCGGAAGGGACAGGCCACAGCCTCTAAATATAGGCACTGTCAGACAAAAAGGCCCAAAGATGACATAAAACCCAGAGTCAGGTAAGGAAATAAAGGAAATTATAAGGGAGAAGATTGAATGCTACCTAGGAGCTCAGGATACACACTGTGGAAAATTTGTTGAGGCTGGAAAGGGCAGGGGAAAGGCAGCTTGGATGTGATGATAGACAAGTTGGGTGGCTTGAGAGGCTTCAGAAGGGGTACCTACCTATGACATGATCAGAGCAGCAGCACAAACTTGTGGATCAAATGCAAGACACAAATGCTAAACAGAAAAGGTCTCTCTTTTAGGAGAGAGCATACATTAGAAGACAAGTCCCTGCTGCAGACTTTCAGACTCAGTGTTCTGCAGGGCAAGAGAAGCCCACGCAGCTACCACGCAGAGCAGTCACAGGCAGTGAAGATCAATGACTTCACAGGACAAAGGGTACACGTCTCTCTCCTTTTTTTACATTTAGTGCTATAAAACTGAAGACTCAAGCATGTGACAAACCTCTCGCTTCATTTTACTGAGACCACGCTGACATTACCAGCACTGTTCAGACTGAGCAAGAAAACAAGTCATGACCTGGCAACTTTTTTGCAAGGGACAATGCACAGAGATTGTATCTGGCCTGACCAACGTGACGATTTCAAAAATGCCTTTACAGGAATTACTGATCCCATGGAGAGATTTTTACGGCATGCTTTGACTTGCTGTTTTGCTTGATACTTTCACTTTGCCCTCAGCCTAGGCTGTGAACTGAGAGCAAACAGCTTCATGTGCACTTCGCACTCCACAAACTATGTTCTTCCTTCTAAGGTGATTCCAGACAAATTCTTCATGCAGGGCTCAGTCCAACTTCCCTCTGAATTCTCCTGAAGGCCAGGCCTTCACCATGTGCCATAGAGCTCAGTGTTCCAGAAGCATGGCAGAAATCCAGCAGCGTTTAAAAAGATCTTTTCCTTTTAGATCAAAGTTTCTGGGTTTGGGTATCTAAAATTATCTAGCAGAATAAGTGACATTTTATTCAGAGATGCAGAACATCCACTTATTTTAATGGATTCAGCATTCCAGAAAAGTAGGCCGTTATTTATGTACCTACATAAGCATTTGCAAGCCTAACTTGAAGGAGCCAAGTTTGTAAACGATGACCTTATGTTTCAAAAATCATGAGACAACTCTGCACGCATCAGTCTGTTATTCCCTTTATTTCTGTCAGCAAGTCCCATTTGAGAGGCAGATTTAAGCTGTAAAATGTGCCTTTAAAGTTTCTCGCAATAAGGTCTCCTCTATCTAGCAGAACACTTAGGCACAGGCTTAATGCCTTCCCGAAGAGAAGCACTTCAGCGAATCAAGGCTAATGGCTTGCTCGTACCCCTTCGCTTGCGACGGGGAATGAAACCGTGCCCCCCCAAAAAAAAAAAAATATTCCTGCTCCTGATGGGAATGGCTCAGCAGCCTTGAAGACTTTTTCTGCCTCATCACTTTACCCTAGGAACATACTTCAACATCGTACAGAACCGTACAGGGTTCTCCGCTGCACAGCAAGCCAGACGACACGGGAAAACTGCCTCCCGTCCTGCAGCCCGTGGCGGGCAGCCCCCCAGGGTGCAGGTGGAGGCAGGGAAGGAAGGGCAGCCAGGAGCAGCGAGGCACTGAGCCAGAGTGAGAGCCCCTGGTGAGGGCAGCTGTCAAGCGACGAGGCAGGATCCTCTTGCTAATGCACACCAGAGGAACTCCTCAACCTGCTATTTATCTTGCAACTTATCTATTTTAATCTCGCGCAACTGAATGACTATCAACGGACTGCCATTTGGCTGCTTAAGGAAATAGCTGTATAATTTAGCTCTGATTGTTTAAAGCACTTGGCAGGAAACAATAGATAAAAACTGACAGGACTTTCACAGTTAACAATACAAACTAATGAAGTGAAATACTGCTCAGAAAAATATTGTGATGGGTATCCACAGATTCAAATGAAGGAAAAGAAGCGGCGGGGTAGATTCTGCAGTGCAGTCCCTCAGTCTTGACTTTGAAGAAAAGTCATCAGGTCTTCCTTCTCTCTCTGCTCTTCTGGCACACTGGTTTGGTTACACAGCACTGTATGCAAGTTTGTAAAATCACACTAGTTTAAGAAGTTCCCAGAGAGGAACCACAAATGAGCTTAGCTCAGATCTCCCACACTTTCACATTCCCTCAGCTCTTACCAGCAGCAGTTCCCCTGTGGAATGACACAGACCACTGAGGGGAAGCAATGGGGGAAACCCTGAGCTCGGACAAATGCACCAGCAGCACCGAGCCTCCAGCGTGAGCATTTGCATGCAGGTGTGTCACAGCGACGTGCCACACAAACCCGGCACGCAGCCAGCAGAGGCGTGGGGGACTCTGACTGTCCAGCTCACTCTTAAAGGCAATTGCTGGATATTGAACTTTTGTAGAAAGAGTTACTGCCGCTGCAGCCGGCTACAGGCACTTTTTATTTTCCTTTATCTTACAAACTGCAGCTCAGAGTCTGAATTATTCAAAGCAGACTCCACTGACAGCTTCTGGAAGCAGAGGGGCATACAGACACACAGATGGTGGCTGTAGTGTTTTCCCCTGCGCATGGCGTATCCCAATTCCCAAGTGTGTTTAACCGGACAATTAGTGCAATTTGTTAAGCGGGCAGAAGGCAGTGAGGTGGAGCGCACCGTGCTGTGCACACAGAGGGTGTTGGTACAGAGCTCCACTCATCTTTGTGTTGTCAGAACAGAGGATGCTGCAGACAGGCAGCAGCCAGCCTGCCCTGGCCAGTACAGTTTACATGATATACTGGTTTGATTATCTGTGGTCTCACCCACTGGCTCAGTTAAAATGACATTGGCGGCCCCAAAGAAACTAATGATCAAAAGCACCACTGGGGAGGATTTCCCTGTTGTGTATCTTACTGTAGGCATGGTCTGGGTGTGCTGCAAGAAGGTTCTGTGCACAGAAGCAGGATCAATAACTTGCTGATATGTACAGCTGACTGCGATACAGTCCTTGGTAATCCCTAACAGACAGCAATATTCCTGGCTGTCTGGCCACCCTCCATGCTATCGGCCTCCTTTCTGCCTTGACCACAACGAGGAGAGATGTAAGGGTGCAGCTTTCCCCAAAAAATCATGTGCAAACAGAGCATCTGGACTTTGAGGGAAGTCAAACACTATTAAACACTAATTAAACACTAATTCTGTTTCCATGGTGAAGGACTGCAAAGTTTCACTTACCCTAGGAAGAATGGGAAGTTTTCATTTTCTGGCCCCAGGTAAAAGTGTAAGGAAAATTACATCTGGTTGGGATTGGAGATAATTTACTTGTAGAAAACAAAACAAAAAAAAAAGTAGGCAAGAAAGTGGTGCAGATATAGCAGAGTACTGCTTGAGTAAACCCCGTGTAATGCACCCTGGCCAAATTTTGTTATTACCTGTCCAACTTTTTCATATAACTCAATAAAGAACACCCTGACCTACGGTGGGGAATGCGCTCCAGCAGCTCTGAGGAAACAAACAGGCAAATCCCTTGAAAGGCATGAGAATGAGAATCGTGCCTGTGCGGAGAGCTAGCATAAGCCCCATGCAGGGCTCAAAGCCCACTTAAACCCACTGCTGACTCCTTCATCCCATCCCCTCGCTCCCACCGGGCAGACTCACCAGATCTGTGACTACACACAAGCCCTCTGCACTGGAGGGAATTTATCTGCTCTAAAAAACCTAGAGAGGGAACATTTTTAAAAGCATCTGTATCTGCTCCTAGCAGCCCTTTCCAGCATCAAGGCACTGCATTCCTCAATACGGCAAGCTGAAGCTGTTCAAGTGAACATGAGACTCCATGCCAGACTCTGTATTTCTAATGGGAGCTGACACTGCCAGCACTGAAAATCAGATGGGATGAAGTCCTCAGACAAGGAGACTAATTAAAAAACATAACTGGCACTGGCAAATAGCTTAAAAGATTTTAAAACCCAAAACCTAAACCCATCCTCATCCAAAAAACAGAACACACAAAAAAAATATTTATTTCTATACGAGTCAGTTAATTTAAAAAGAAGGAAATACCCTAAAGCTCACATGGATCTTTCACATGCATCCGCATACCTGAAAGTCAAGGCACTGTTTTCAAATTCTACTTGAAAATCTGAAGTTTACAGATGTTTCTGAAGTCATTAAACTAGAACTTCACAGGAAAAGGCAAATGGGGGCAAGTGGATCGGATCAAACACCATTTTCTAGATAGTAAGAGGCAAGAGCCCTGCTGCCTGGAGCACTGGCAGCCATGGGAAGGATACCATGAACTCCTTCTTTGAAGCAGCTGCCCCTCTCCCCTGCCCAGGCTGCCGCACCCCAGGCACAACAGGCTCCAGAGCTGTGTCCTCACTCCCTAGCTCCAGCCTCCAAAGAAGTGTCTCACCTCTGCCGCAGGGGCAGGTGCGGCTGGAGGCTGCACAGCCTGGCCCCGCAGGAGGACCCCACTACTTCAGCACTGGCTGCATTGTATGAATGTTCTCACCAGGGGACGTCACCAGTATTGTCTTTCAGCGTATTGTTCTATCCGGGTTAAATATAACTTATGTAACATTCACAGAAGAAAACTATTCTTTATGTGAGAAAATGCATTGCAGCCTTTCAGTTTGACACTTGTTACCATACCACTGCAAAGACGAAAGAGACAATAATAATAGTAACCAAAAGTTTAAAAATATCTCTATGCATATTTCACTATGCCATAGAGATTAGGATGCTTACCTCTAAGACTGGGTGAAAAAAGGTCCTAAAAACCTGGTTTTGCTACTTTAATTGATAATATAGGAGGCTTTTTCTGTCTATACCTATCCAATGAACTAATTTAAAGACATTTTTCAACTTTTTCCTTACACAAAAAGGGGAAAAATAGAAGGAAGGAGAGAAATAGAACCATGGCTTTTGACTAGTGAAAACTCAAAGCATGTCAAAGCTACAAAATACAATTTTATGAAGATGAGGGATGTTGGTAGCATTGACGTGAATCAGGGTATGTTCTGGAAAGCTGAGGAGCTGCTACAGCAGGTACATCACACACAGCCTCTCCAGCCCACCCCCTACCTGCCTGTATGAACTCCAGCATCCACACGCAATCCCTTCCAGTCTCAGCCGGCGCTGCCCCGTCACCTGTTCGGAGCACGGGCACGCTGCGGCTGTGCGAGCGATACTGTCCTGTTGCTCCAGCCAAGACTAATATTGCAGGAGAGCAAGTCTCTGAAACAAAGTGTTTGAAGACTGCAAACAACCTGGATGTTCAGTCTGGCACATCACAGCTTGCGGCAGTCCACAAAGACCTCCATGTCTATTGTGACTATGATTAATCTCTCGGATACATCCCCAAAAGCAAAGTTTCAAAGGCCCCTGGCTGCATTCAAGCCATGACAGTCCTCCTGGGTCACCGGGGTATTAATGCTTCAAACCTGACACTCCTGAAGTCAATGACAAAGCTGCCATTGACTTGAAGGATAGAGGAACAGACTGTGAGAGGCACGGACGTAGCTTCAGTTTTCTGGCTGAATTGCGCTGTCAGCTGCTTTGCTGTCATGAAGGGGGACCGTCCATCACCCTGGGAATACCACAGGCTGTTTACTGGGAAGGAGCTCAGCAGCTGGGAGGGATCAGGGGCACTTGAGTTTCTACACTGATGCGCAGAAGCAGTAGTAACAGGCTGTGAGTGGGTACAAAAGGAAGGTGTCAGTAGATGTCTGCTCTGAGCAGACCTGTGCTGCCTTTTCTGTCAGCCCATCGCCTTCACCAGTCTGCTAAACACTCAGGATGCACAAAGAGAGGGTTGAGAGCAGCCCTGTGGCATGAAGGGGACCGCAATGAGGCGAAGGCACTTTGCCATGTCAGGCAGTGGAGTCAGACTCTGTGGTGGATGCTAGAGAGTGGCTGGTAAGAGTTAAGCTGGAGGCCCCAGCTAGGAGGACAGGCAGCCACAGTCACTGTTAACCTTCTCTCAGCGTTGCAGGCTAAGAGGAAGGCCAAGGGATGTATGAGACCAAGCTCTACTGTCATCTCCACAGGGAGATCAGAAATGCCTGCTTTTTTGTTGTTGTTGTTCCTAATTTAATCCCTGTCAAGTCGTCTTCTTTTCTCTTTTTTTTCTTTAAAGTTCATAAAAAAATATTCCCGTATGACAAGGAAGACCAAAACTACACAGAGTTAACCCCAGAGCCTGTCCAATGAATGTATTATCTTCCCAGTAACTTAGTATAAGCGCAGTTTTACTGCAGTCATTGTAACAGTATCTGTCACTACTGTGTCCTCTGGATGTCATTAATAAATAATAAATGAAACCACTCAGAAAGAGGCAGAAAAAACATATCTGGGATTTTTTGGAGCACACTGAGAGGCCAGGAGCAGTGACAGGCATGAAAGGGAAAGTCTAATGGGACGAGCTCTGGGGAACACCAGCTTTGCAGTGTCACGGAGACAGGTGGAAAGCCAGACGAACACGCCAGCACAGGCAAGGTCTGCTGGCTCCCCCCGGGTGGGCAAAACAGGCAGCAAAGCACGGGCAGTGGCACCGGGCACCCCGACAGAATGGAAATAAAAGCGCTGCGTTCCAACGACAGCACCAACATTTGCCAGAGGAGGCCAATATATTTTTGCTGTCAGCTCTTGGGAGGTTTCTTTTAACACGGTTTAATTGGGTTTTAGCACTGGTGAAAGCCCCGGAGAGAGATAACTTGTGCTTAGTCACAGAAGAGTTATGAGCACTGACAATGGCAACGTCCCTCTTCGCAGTCACACAAACCGATTCCCTCCTCCCCCGCTGCAGCCTGGCCAGATCCAGCAGTCAGTCCCCCCTTTGCTTTTTCTCTTTTATTAGCACACAGTGTCGCCCACCCCCAAAGCTCCGCTTCTCTCACACTGTTAATAACGGGTGAGACGGGCGGGTGGTGGCACCAGCCGGCGGCACGGGAAAGCTGTTGGTCCTGAAGAAACTGCCTGGAGCTGCCCGTCCTCCTTCCTCCCTCACGGGCATTCGCCACCTGGCCTGACCAGGCAAGTCTCATTCTCTCCCCTCCACATCTCTAAGGGCCACGGCATGTCCTCTAGCTCTCCACCACGCTAATTCAAACCAACTTGCCATAAGTGTGGGGCTCAGAGGGCAGGTTTTGCCCACCACCCTACCTGCACTGCTCTTGAGTCAGCTTATGCCACCCTGAGCTACAGGGAAGCCCTGCATCCCTGGTAACTCCGCCGACATCTTAAGGTGTAAAAAAATAACAGGCACTCAGGCGTTTCCCTCCTAATCCCTGCTCTTTCTCAGCTGCTTTATACTCACCCTGACTCTCAATCAGGAAGAAGGAAAGAATGAAAATAAACCATGATAAACTGTTCTCAAAACAGACGCGTTAATATTAACTAGTAAACAAAAAAAATCCAACCCCAAAATACAGGCAAGTCAAACACACCCTGTTGATTGGAGAAAAATGATTCATCATCCTTTACCAAGTCAGTACTTTTCCCTTGTGTGCCAAGCCAGCTGGAGCACAGTGAGGGAAAGTGAATTGCTTGTCCTTTCCTGAACGCTTCTAAAACTATGGAAGATCCAAACCCATCATCCCAAACATGGCTTCAGCCATTTCTCCGCCTCTGCCACCCTGCCTCTCTCACAGAACCTCAGTCTGTCAGAGCTTGCTGTGCCCATTGTCCGTCTTCTAGAAAGTGTTAGCCTTGAGAAATGTGCAGCCCCACATGCAGCAACAAAAGGGTTATTTTTGTCCCCACACATATATTGTCAATGAATTTCTGTAGTTTGCTGTAGCCTGAGATGGGATTTCAAAGTGTGTCAGATCTTTCCAAGATCCTGTTCCTGTTCCCGCTCCCCACCCTTTGCTCTTCAGAGTGATCCTTTGGGGAGGCTGAAACTTAAATCTATTTCCTTGCCAAAGAGTTTTCCTTTTCACCACCTACACTTCCACTTGTGCTCCTGCGCGGCCCCTGGAGCGCACTGCTGCTGGCGCTCATTCCTGCTGAGCAAAAGTACCTTGTTTGGTTGGGACTGAGAGCAGAAGAAATCTGCTTCACATCAGGTTTTTTTCTGAGTTTGGTTTGCGGGAAGGGTATTATTTCTTAGAGGATGAGTCTGTTTATTGGCTGGGGATATTTCTAGTGCATTTATTTTTTGTTGTCATGAATTTGGATTAGAGGCATCTCCTTCCTCTTGACAGTTGCTGGCAGCATGCTGTAAAAATATGATTAATTAAAGTGTGACTATGAATCCACTCAGAGGCTTAGACTTTTCCTGCTATAACAATAAATAGAGAAAGGGCCATTTAACAAAGTTCAGACCTTGAAGCAGATTTCAAAGTACACTGCAGTTTAGCTCAGCATGACTAGGAGGTTCAACCTTCAACATTAAAAAGCTATGAGCCCTTGGAGAGAAGAGACTTCTGCTTCTGGTCCAATCCCAAATATAGAAATAAATAAATAAGAGATAAATAAGCAAACCATGCTCAAAAAGGACTTCAGCAGCACCGCAGAAAGACACTGGTCACCTGAGGGGCTCCTTCTTACCTACGTGACATTTTTACCTTTGTAGACAGTTCAACCACTGAATACATGCAGCCCTGTTGCACTGAGATTTAGATTAAAACAACATATTCTGGCTCTTGCTTTGCGAGAAGCCACTGGAAATCCTGGAAGACCTTCAAAAATGAGCAGTATAGTACTTGAAAAAGAGACGCAACTTTACTAAATTGAGAAATTTGAATTTCCTAACGTGGACTTAAAAGGTACTACTGAATCTTTAATGACTGCAATATAGAGATGGCTCAATCTGAGAAGGGCTGAAGGTCTCCTTTTGAAGAAGTCAAACTTAAAAAAAAAATAAATAAATGTCTGCTACATTCCAAGGTCACAAAGGGTTTCATGAAACTCTGTATCCCTCCCGACTCTGACTTCCTCAATGATAGTCACTTGTTAATCCAGAGCACCTACTTGAAACTGAACATAATTAGCTGGGGAAAGGGAAAACATGCCAGACTAAAAAAGTACCTCTATAACAAAAGGTTGCAAAGAGCAACGCGCTGCAGATACAGATGGAAAATGGGCTATTTATTTATTTCAAGAGCACAGAATTCTTATTCATTAAATGTTACTTTTAAGCTTGACATTTTTTAAAGCTGTTTGGTATTCTACAGCCTTCTGACTGACGGATAGCTTGGAGGAAAGGATCAAGAATGGGAAGCACAGGCTTTGTTATTTAGCAGTATCTGTGGGGTCAGTTACTAGCCCACTTTTCCAGGCTGGTTCTCATACTATTTATTTCCCATGTCCAGTATAATCTTCAGTCCCCGCAGCCAGTTCCTCTCTCTGCACCACATTTCGGATCACCACCCAGGTACTCCACTAGCGAACAATTTTCTCCGGAGAGCCTTAATGAATAGAGTAAACCTCTAGAATGTTGAATATTGTAGGAAGCGACCCGCTAGACGAAATGCCCCATTTTAACATGTTCAGGCCATGAGGAGTCCCTGGCATGCACAAGGCTCACAGGTTTTAAAAATAGCAACTGAGTTGTATGACAGAGCCCAGTGCTGGTGGCAAAGCTGCTGCCCCAGCCCTAGAGGCCGGCAACCCACCGCAATGCACACGCACTGCCTCAACCTGTGTTCTTGTTGAGCCAACAAGCAAATGTAGTATGAAAGAAATAGCCATTTGCTTCTTAAAAAAAAAAAAATAAAACAGTAATTCTCTTGTTGTTAGGCAAGAACACAGGCTATAGTAAAGCACCCAGACAGCTAAACTGTAAAGGAAGGCCACATTTAGATGACGCAAGACTAGGAATGTAAATGTAAAATTAAACATTTTTAGTTTGGGTGAGGGTAACAAAAAATATAAACTTTGAGAAGACAGTAATTATTAGGAATTATAAATCTGCTTCTGATTTATGTGATTTCTATTGACGTTTTCTTTCTAATTCAGTTTTTATTAATTTTATTGCATGCAGATGAAATCTAGATAAGAGCATTGTGATGTGCTGAAGGCTTAATCCAACAGAGCCCCCCTAATATGCAATTTAAGGATCTCAGGTTCATTAATAATCCTAGGAGCATCTTGTTTAATTTAGTTTATTTGCATGGGACTGAGTACATCTGAGCGAGACCAGGCGCGGCAGACATTGCTTCCCTTTAGATACCCTCTGGTGTGTCTGCTGGGCACCCCGTGGGGGTGAAACTCCTTTCAAATGCGTTCTCCATCCTCTGTCCATTGACTGGGCAGAGGAAGACTGGGCAATCCTAGAAAGGTCTGTTTGCCAGAGATTCCAGCATGATTTGTCCTCTCTGCAGGCATTTTTATAAGAAAATAAAATTAATACCCAAACACTAGCCTTCTCATGAATCCATCGATTCACCTACTGGCAGTTTCAATAATAAATTAGGTCAATATGAATTACTGTGTGTGCGAACAGATATCAAATCACAATATGCTATGATCAGATGGGTTTTTCCTAGAAAAACAGTATTTATCCATATTTAGTAGAGAAGGTGCATCTGCTCATCCAGAACCCAAAAGAGGTAAGTCTCCCAACAAGGCTTGGACTCTGTAACTGTTTCATGGACTAAATCCTGAAAAGAATAAAGAATTGTTTTTACTCTGGAAAACAAATAATTTAGGGTTCTGTTCCACCCCAGTTCTGTTCTCTATCCAACTGCTTCCTCCTCAATAGATCCAACTGTAAGAAAGCCTAAAACTTCCACAAACTTTGTAGCTTTCAATGTATTGGCATGAGTCGTTATTTTGTGGCCACGACCCACCTCTCATTTTGTCCATGAAAGACAACATCTGAGGCTTATACAAGAAAACCCAAAGGAAAAACTGAAGACCACCACACCTAGGAACATTTGCTAGAAAACGAAACGCTGCACCCAAGCTAGGACGTTCCAACAATATGCACCAATACACCCTCCCGCTCTTCCCCCCAGACCTCCCTTTCCCCATAAATCTCCCTGTTTTCAGCCCCTGAATGGGATCCTCAGGTGCTAATGGAAAGCAGAAGAGACCTGTTGGGTGGTTGACTCCTCCAGCACATCCTCAAGGACCGTGTCAGTAACTGGAGAGCTTTCACTACTTCTTCAGGCAGCCCGCTCCAGAATGACATGTTGGCATATGCAGGTAATTTCCTGATGCCTGGATGCCTGCATCTGCCCACCTTGTCCCATGTTTATCTGTCAATTATCCACCCTAAATTCTTTCACCTCCCCACTGTTGACACCCTTTAAATACATGGTTATGAAATTCATCCTCTGTTGTCTCTCAACTGACCTAGATAACAGAACTGGCTGTGCTCCACGCTCCGTTCAGCTTCTCAAGAACTTATTCAGACAGGGATGTCTCCCAAACTCAGTGTGATCCTGTTGAGGGGCTATGTTTGGATCACACATCAGGGCCTCGTCAGACGCCAGCATAATGAGCACGCATCACGGTTCTATTCTACTTTGCTGCCTTCGATATAGCTTGTTAACCATTCCCAAAAATGAGTATATTTTAATTACTGTTTTCTGAGAATTGGGATTATTTTCCTTCTAAATGTTTTCGTCTGATTATCTCCAGGATGAAATTCATTTGGTTAATTACCATCCTTTTAATTTGTTTAAGACTACGTCTCTGCTTCCTGTGCTGTAACACCTCCCTTCTAGCTCTGCCTGCATTTATTCAGTGTCTGACAGACTCCCATTTCGGGGAACAAACAGAGGATTTCCATAAAAACACACACCGAATGGAGCCTCGCAGGCAGAGCCTGCGATCTCACCTAAAATCCAACATAAGAGAGAAACATCATTCAAATGTACGCATTTATTGCTGATGTTTAGTAGCAAAAGTCCCGATCCTGTGCGCATTTGGGTTTCAGCTGCACAGCCCCCCGGGCTGTTGCGTGGCAGCGCCGGAGGGTGGTGAGCCCCCAGCCATGGGCAGGGATGGGGGGGCTTTCCTGACATCCACAGACTCGCCAGGACTCACAGCTTGTGCCTGAATATTCAAAACCCTCCCTGGCAGTGAGACAGGGTTCACTGCAGAACCAGTCCCCAGTGCCACCACACCTGGGAGGCACACACAGGACTCACACGAGGCTGCCCCAACGGGAACCTCCGCTGGTCTGGTCTCCCATGCTCTTGCCCTCCCCGCTCTGGGCATCCAACACCATTGGGGCCTCCCACGCTCTTGCCCCCCACCCTTCTGAGCCACCCCTCGCCCTCCCACCCCCTGAGCCTCCAATTCCACTTCCAACCTCTACACGTAGTCCAAGCTACCCTCCTGTCAGACACAATCTTTTATAACATCTCATTCATTTGCCAAAACCCAGCAGTTTTGTACCTGATGCCTGGCTTATTCTATCATCATCTTATTACTACCCCAAAACAGAGGTAGGCGAGTTCCAATTTCATTATCAAGATTTCAGTTCCAGTCAATGACGCACATACTGGAAGAAGCCCAACGTAATTTTATTAGTTTTCTAAACTCTCCTAATAATAAAAAAATATCTTCCATGGATAATGCAAATGAGACCAATGGAGGCACTAGGAGAAATTTCAAATGTTCTTAAGCCAATGGAAAAGCCTCAGCAAAAGGAAAGGTCACACCATCTAATTAAATTACATACATACACTTGAACTGCAGTAACACCGGAGAGCACCCAATAATTGGGTGAAAAACAGAGAGCTGTACACGTTTACTGCTACATGTGTAACAGGGACTGTCCTACCCGTGGGTGGACACGTACCTTGCTCTCACTGTTACCTTAGCCAGGACAATTCCCGTTTTAGTTTACAGGAAATTTGTACAGCGGCTCAGGACGCTCTCCCAGGGCTGCCCCTCGAGCCCGCACCTGTGCCCCAGCGCAGCCCCTGCGGCACCCCAGCCTCAGCTGCACCCACATTTCTTTTCTGTGCCAACGTATTTCTGTCTTATTCAGAAAGCTGTTTGTCCCTTAATAGGACACATTTTCCAACTAGCTTTGTTGTTCTGCAGATTACGGGCTATAAAGAATTAATGGCTGAATATAAATCAATTTAGTTCACTGAGAGAGTATGTGTTTTATGTAGTAGAGGTTTTCAAAGAAAAGTAATTAGTTGATTTGGCATTTTAATCTTCAGAAAAATAAAGAAGCTATTTTTCTGCTAAGAGGATGTGTTTGAACACATAAACATATGCCGTATTTTCTGAAACTATATTAAGAAATATCATGTATTGGCTAGATGTGGCATAGCTGATACTCATTTCTATTGTCTTAAGACGATTATTTGTGGTAAAGATTTCACCACAGAGGCTGCGTTTTACTTTCCAAAGCGCCTGACTCCAGGCTTTAGGAAAACCAGTCAGGTGCATTTCTCTCCCGGGCAGGGTGTTTCACTGCTGTAGGCGATGACACAAAGGAGATCAAGGTCACCCGCTCAGACCTGACCTCGGCTGCAAGCAGGGTGGCGGGTGCATCCAGCAGCTGCTGCACAGCCTGAGGGAACCCAGGTGTAAGGTCTGGGGTCTGCTTTTAGCTATGGGGTGCTCACCCACAGCGGCACCGCGGCCACCTCGGCTCAGCAGCAGGGCTGAGGGCTGCGCGTGAGGCTGGGCACCAGGGGTGCACCCTGGCAGCACCCCTGGCCAGCCGCCTCCACGGCTGAACGAGGGACTGCCCATCTAACCACGTTCATACAGCAGCCCGTATGGACCAGGGAAACAAAAATATTTCTCTGCTGTCTGTGGCTGAGGAACAGACACTGTCGTTATACACTCGAGAGCCTGAACGAGCTCAGACAGACCATGCGGGATGATTCAGAGTGACTGACCCACCTCCTGGGGACTACTGCGTAAGATGCCACTGCTTTGCATTTGTTTTCCTCCCTAGTTGCAGCGTGAATATCTGAAGCTGAAAGGCTGTTTTGTGCTTTGTGAGAAAGTCTGTCCCATTGGTGAGTCTCATTTGCCCTCTCTATGTCCATGTCATGCAAAAAAAAGAAATTCCACCTTACTCTATTTGTTGAATTTCACACATTAACACCCTGGGTGTGTTTAGCACAGGCAAACCAAAGCTAGCTTGCAAAACACTCGAGTTTGCTTTCCTACTGCTCCCTACTAACGACTCATTAAACAGCAGCACAGCAATTAGAAAATCGATATTCCATTCAGACACGAATGTTTCGTCTAAAGCATTACTTAAGGAACGTCTCTTGCAGCCTCATCTTTGCTTGGACAAAGGATAAGTCAGAGAGGACGCTTTGCCGTTAGGTTATCTGATTGATTTAAGATGATTTCTCTTAAGGCCCACACGGTATTTGCAGAATGTTTCAGGCTGGGTATAGCCAGTGAGGATATGACATTCTACTAATAAGCACCTCTGTGCCAGGGAGTGTGCATATAAATACAGTTGCAGAGAAATGCAAGCTTGCTTTATTGTTTAATATCATACCACCCACCTGAATAAAACAGAGTCTGACACATGTCATAAGGAATTACTCTAAGAATGCAAGGCCCTTAGGCATTGAAGCCCCATTTGTATTCCAGTTGTATTAACGAAAAATAAAATAAATAAGTAACAATCACGTCTTCTTTGCTATGAAAGGATTTTCCAGCCATTCAAGCGCTTACTACATTGCTGTTACAAGCTCCCTTACTGGAAGTGCAAGGGCAGCAAAGGCAAAGAAAAGCAGAGACAAAGCAAACAGCAGAAATCACAATGGAGAAATTATTCTGATTTGCTGCATTTGAGTTTGTGCTGGAAGACTACAGCACTCGCCCAGTGCAGCCTTGCACGCTCCCGCCCCAGTCCCCGGTCGGAGGCAGTGCAGCAGCCACGCCGTCTTCCCCGAATTCTATAATTAGTATCAGTGATCATTCAGGCAGGATTCAAAACACTGCCCATCTGCAGAGTCCGGAGTGGGCGCAGTCTGGTTTATTTTCATGTTATTTAAAATAAGAGCTGTAATTGCCAATTGTTGTGGAAAACCACTCCCATGAATGCAGACAAGCAAGGATGGTAAAAGACTGTGGACTCCGGGAAAGTCACCACCTTTCAGAATCGTTAGAGTGGCAACAGCAAAAAATCCCTAAGCTCAGGGGAAAACCAGCCACATTCCTTCCCACCTTCTCCAGAAAACTGAAAATCAGATGTATGTGTTACTAAATTAAGTAGCAGGAATTCCTTTCGCAGGGAATGCTAGCGATGAAAGCTGTACAACGCAGAGTTCCCTAATCCATCCTACAGACTAATTCCCCGGTTTGTTTGCGAGCGTATGTACGTGTTGTGTAAGCCATAATTATGCAATCTCGCAATTTACCATTGAGCAGATTCTCAGCTTGCTACAGCTCAGCAACAGACAGCAGCTTATGACCACAACAAAAAGGCTAGATTTCTCTGCAAACTTATTGACATGGAATAACGTGACCTCTGGTACCATGGAAAAAGGCAGTGCAAAGAGGTCCAGGAAAAGGGGCTACCACCGACAACAATTCCTCGCAATGTACTTGGTTCTCTTTTTAGTTAATGTAAAATGAAGCTGACCATGGGAGGGACATGCAGAACCTTTAAAACAGGTCTGTAACAAGGTCACTATGAATCGGATGCCACGACACAGAAAAATTGGAGCTCTGTGACCTCAGAAGCAGCACAACAAGCAGAGCTAGATGCTTGACTGAGGTAAAACATTTTCCAGTGTACTTCTTCATACAAATGGTAGATAAAATCATTGGACAAAACAGCCCACCCTACATAATCTTAACAAACTGCTGAATTTTACTTTGGGTTTTGGTTTGTTTTTTTTGCCAGGTGATTAGCCACTCAAAAATTCTGCAACAAAAAAAACCTGAAGAATTCTAAGTAGAATTTTCAGGTGAGACAAAATGAGCATAATTTTTAACGCTTACAAATAGTTGTAAACAATGGTCAGATTACAGGAATAGCTGCAATGCTAATTCACAATATTTATTGAAGTTCGAGTTTACTAATCACTGTTTCAAAGAGTTGGCCTGCCCTGATCTCCACAGAGGTATACAATGGGTTTTGAAGATCTATTTATGTTTAACTAGATTATAAGGAAGAACACAGCTGGGAGGAGTCAATTTCTCCAATATATTGTACTGCCACCAAACTGTTATTCTTTATGTACAAAATACCAATAGCACAAATCATATTTAATCCTGCATTCTTTATGCACTGACATTTATAGAAAGAAAGAAAGAAAAAAAAAAAAAAAGAGGAAGCATCCAGAAAAACTACTCAGAGCTGAATAATGCTTTTTCAGCTTATTGGTGACAAAGGTCTGTGGTTTTAATGCATCACGTAGGAGAAAATAAAAATGCCAGAGATACAGGTGATACAGCACTCATTCTGTTCTGAAAATACTGACATGTCGCTCTAGCCCATAACTTACTGCAGTCAGGAGAAAGAATGCCACATGCTGATTTGGAACAAAGTAGGATAATGGGCTGGGTGAAATCAGGGACTGTGGAATTATCTTAAATGTTGAAGGGAATCCGATACTTCTAAAACCTTCAGGCTTATGATTAGGTTGGTGGAATTATTTAGGTGAAGTCCTGTTTTACATTTTAATTTCAAATACATTTTTTAAAAAAATCTAAACTTGAGTTTCAGAACACCAAGGCCAGGACAGTTAGCCCAGGAAATTATTGATGAATCTTCAAACCATGGGTATTGGTGTAGGACTAAAGCAATTAGGAGTTACCATTTGATTGCCTGAAACCAGCCTGGTGACCCGAGTCCGGTTCTCAGCAGCAGGTGTCTAATCCCCAAAGAGCCACCAACCCAAGGCAGAGCAGTTCTGAGCCTCCCTGGGGCACGCGTAGACTGAAGGAGCAGTGGGGGACAAAGCAGCCTGAGTGCCGTTTGCAGAGGTCTCTGTGGCAGGGGTTCAAGGCATGCTGTCGGGGAGGCGTAGGAAAAGCTGCCATCACCACATATGCTATACCTGTTGTGAGGGTAGAGAGAGGAGATCCCCAAGCTGTCAGTCAGAGCTAAATTCATACAGAGGATTTTTCTTCATTTCTAAAAGTTGTTATTGGAAAATGTCACTATTCATTGCCAAGAGTTCCCGTGATGCAGTAACTCTCATTACACCTAAGCCCTCTCAGCACAAAATAGCCACACACTGATAACCTGAATATATTTGCTGCAGCTGCTGTTCCATAGACTGCACTCTTGTACAGTCAGGTTATTTTACATGCTTATTAGCCCCATTATTTTATAACTCATTCCTCTGTGTAATGCTGACTCTAGATCACTTCATTTTAACAAAAGGATATGTTCCTCTGAGACAGAAAGGGAACGTGGAGTAAAGGCAGCAGGTTGTGTTGTACCTGGGCTGAGGAAGCGCCTGGTGGCACAGGAGCCCTGGAGTCTCTGTTCCCACGGGAGCCCTGGAGCCTCTGTGCTTGCTGCTGCTGCTCTTCCTGCTCTGGAGGGTCCCCTCAGGGAGCTCTGCCCTTTGTGGGTGCTCCCAGGGGAGCAGAGGTAAGAACAAAGTGGGAGGGAGACAGCCTGCACCCTCGTGGGCGCTGACCAGAGCGCTGTGCTCAGCGCATCGCCCGCCTGCTGGAGATGTGGGGTTTGCTTGGGCCACGCCAGTCAGCATGTCTGGAACGCCAGAGCCATGGCACCCTCCACAGACTCACAGCCACGGCACTAAGGTCCCTGATGCTCTTGCTTTCAGCCATCTGCACCATTGACACTAATGGCCCGACCCCCCTGGAGAGAGAAAAGGTGCCGGCACTTCAAGTCTTTGTGCTGCGGCACCGGTTGCTTGCACCAGGCGTCCTATTACTGCGCGTTCAGTACCGCTACCTGCTGAATAGTCTTCCAGCAGCTGGCCAGCCCCTGTTTTCCCCCCCCCTCCTCCTCCTCCTCCAGCCTGGAATTTCTCTTAAGGCCTCAAAAGTGCAGGATCTGGATTCCACCAAACCAACATCTCCATGCCTCTCATGTTTCAGTCTTTCTCAGCTGCAGTTCCCAGCTCCCCTAAGACACCTGTCTTACAGATGCACAGAACATATAAGCCAGTGCTTTCAAGAAAAGCAGGTGTAGAAAAGGCATTTCTTCCAGCGGCGTACTAACGTACCTGTGCAACACATTCATTAAGGAAAGCCTCGAGAAGTGAAATAAACCATGGACAGTCTAAGAGGAGTCTCTTTAGCTGGAAAAGCCAAGAGGAGACGACATGACAAATGTCCCCTTAGCAAGCAAATTATCAGGAAATAATGCACGATAAAATAAGAAATAAACCGTCTGTTTCTATTTACTGCCTCTTACTAAAATGGCCAAGGAACAGATAATAAAGATGAAAGATAACTAAAAATAGCTTAAAAAATGTCAGTGATATAAATTATGTATTATACATCACACTGTGTCTGTGGAACTCATCGATACAAGATGTAATTGAGAACAAAAACTTCATATGACTAAACAGGACTGTTATTTTTTTTAAGGCAATGAAACTTTTTATAACATTCAGAAGAGATAACCAAGCTCCCCAGTCAGGGAATAAGCCAACCGCAAGCAGGCACCAGGCACTGGGCTCCTTAGGCCATCACTCTGACATGCTCTTGTCATTCTGTTTTCTCATTCCCCTGCTATCAAAACGTTTGCTCTAACTGAGGGGTACGTGGAGCTCTGCCTCTTGTGTGAGAGGCTGGAACTAAGGCTAATGAAGTGAGTGACAGCCTCAACAGGAGTGACTTTATCTAAGGAGGACAAGATACCCCGCCTTGGTTTATAAAAAGAGAGAGCTTTAGATATAAAGGCATCAAGTAAGAAAACTTCTTTCAAGTGCATGTCAGAACAGGTATAAGAGGGCCACGATAATGAAAAAAAAGACAAATAATTCTTTGCTTTTTTCTTGCAGGTTTCACTCAAGGACCTGGAATTGCTTTATGAATGCATATCACGGAAGCTGCCAACAGTCTTGGGAAGCAGCAGTGTTACACAAAGATCATAAGCCACATTTAAGAGATGCGAGTTAAAAAGAAAAAATGCAATGCAGAAGTCAGATGATGATTTTTCCTAAGTTACATGTATTGTTAGAACATGTTAAAACAGAATCAAAATTATTACCCATCTGTAGGGCACAAACGTCTGTGTAAATGAAGCAAGGAGTAACCAGTTAAAGGGAGAAGGACCGAGGAGATTAATAGTAGCTAGATTTACTTCCCTAGGTGGCTCATAGAGCTTACAATAGAATAGGGATGCAAGAAAGCAATTAAAGAACTAACTTAAATAAATCTCTGAGCTGAAGGTTTGCCAGCATATACCTCTGGATTCTTCTGCAGTGCAACTGGGCCCCTTCCTCTAGGGACTTTCTAACAACCTTGCAGACATCAGGATAATTATTGCAAAGTGTGACCCAGACTGCGGTTACTGGTATAATCAAGAAAATCCCTTGAGGTTTCAACGTTAGACAATCTCACCAGTGAAGCAAACTTCCAACTGTTGGCTACCATTTTTGTAATGACTAAACTGAAAATTACATTCTCTGTGACTGGGCGATGCACCAGTGGGTTGAGGTTTAACTGTCTGCTGCAGGACTGCTTACCCGCCAGGCTTCGGTATCCGTTATGGATCTGCCACAACGGTAATCCCCAGGGAAGACTCCTGGCAAGGAGCACACTCAGGGTGTTAGAAAGGGGAGAAGATAGGTAATGGACAGAGAGAGAGACAACATCTAAGTCCTCATATCATATGGTTGGTGAAGTGCTCCTGCTTTGGCAGACTTGGCACTGCGGTTCCCTTGCAACATTTTCTAAGCAAAACTTGTTCCCCTAATGTTTCAACTCCTCAGGTTGACTGAGTGTTCTATCTCTTTGGGAAGGTTAAAGACTTAAGTGGATTTGCTAGTTTCTGGTGCACTGGGAACTTCCACTGCTGGGATAGAAGTCCTTGCTTGGTTCTGCAATCTTCAATTTAAGCAAACAGGGAGTAAGGAAAGAAATTAAATACTAATTGCAATCCAAATTGCTCCATCTTCTATCCACCCCCTGCCAACCCTTCTCCCTGCTCCCTAATCCATAAGGTCTGAGTGATGATCAGTGAATAATTAATTCTGGGTGAGCTGGAGAGGTTTCATGCAGAGAGCCTCTGCAGCTGCAATATCCAGTTCAGGGAACGCATGGCCAGCATTTGGTGTTCCCCATTGGAACCCAGCACCCACCAAAGCACTCCCACGCATGCAACCTGGTGTCCCTCCACTAATTACACTGTTGGTCAAACCCTTGATGCTCACCGGCACAGACACTGCACAAACAACACATACTTCCACGTTACTTAGAGCGTTAGTAAAAGGTATAGTGAAAATGCCACAATATAGGGTAATCAGGAAAAATGCCATGTCAGTGATTAAAACTATTAACCTGTAGCATTAAAGCTACAGCTAAAGCATTTCTGCATCTACCAAAAAAATGCTGCAATGTGTTCTTTAAACCATGCAAACCTGATCTTCTGAAAGCACAGAAGTTAAAATAAAAGAGAGATCGTAAATAGCCTTGGTCTCCTCCACTGATCCAGAATGTGAACGTGTAGGAGGAGTGATACGCTGCAAATGTCTCTTCCCTTTACAATAATCCTAAACTGACCCTCTTGATCCAAATACCACCAAATTCAAGCATCCGGCAACTTGAATTCAAATCATCTTCTTACTGTTTTTTAGCAAATGCCAGGACTAAAATTGTTCATATGTCACAAGGTAGCAAAAAATGTCTCCAATGCATCTCCATTTCACCCTGCGCTGGTTGCAGAATTGGTCTTTCCGTGCCTGGAGGGAAATCCAGCCCGCAGCGCAATGGCTGATCAGGTAGCACAGTACGGGAGGCATGTCACCTCTCATCAGGGAAGTGTCACATCCCAGCTCAAGAGCCTGCCCTGCAGCCTGGAGTCACATTCCAACAGGACAAGGCTTGGCCATTGTTAGTGCCCAGGAGGATTACGCCCAGGCAAAGGATAAACAACAGATTCCAAGCTGAGCTAATAGCAGCCCTCAGCTTTTAATTTCAATTCTCAGAAGCAATGCATTTTTTTTAAAAAATGTTGTTCTCACACACACAAAAAATAATATAAAAATCCTTCTCTCTTTCTCTCTCTGCATATATACATATCATTTAAAGTGTTACTATATAGCTACACACACATCCATAATAGAACAAATCTCCACACACAGCAAGGACAGCAAAATATTAATTATTCAAGGTACATACAACAGAGTTATGTAAATCATTTGGTAACTACCATAGGACTGCTTTGCAGAGGGACTCCTATGGGGAAGAAGCACTGAATGGTTCAAGCAGGGGATGTGTGCAATCTCTCATGTACCAGCAACAGAGCATGGGGGCTATTGTACAGGGCCAACATAATCCCAGAGACATTTGTAAATGTGAGTAAAGGGGACAGTCTGTTGTAATACCTATGGCTTTATAATTACTAATACATTTACATCGTTTTGTCAATGAATGTCACCCTCCTGCACACTATCAATCACGTACAATGCATGCCACATCCCTTTCTCATATAATTACTTATGTAACACACATGGATTAAACCTAAATTCTTATTTCTGGCCTTAATTCAAATCAGTTAAGTATTTTTAAACAAATTATATTTTAATTCCAGCTAAAAATACACTGGTTTAATTCAATTAAAATCAGCTCTTGCTTCTTTTCATCGCACCTGACCTGAATTTTGCTGAAGAGAATCTGAGACATTCTGTAGTTGTACTGAAAATTTAAATTATAAACACTGCCAACCAGATAAACAAGATCATAGTATCAGTATCATAAGAAGATATCCATACGCGAACAATCTACTCTAAATCTCCCTAATAATCACTTAGGAAGAAACTCCATATAATAAGGTATTATTAAAGAGTATGGTAAGGAGGAAGGACAGAGGAGCATATTTTCCCTCAGTCTGTTTTTTTCTTCCCTCCCAGCTGATGGATCAACTTGACATAGTTATTTTATATTCACAAGTCTTGAACATCATTATATCCAGTGCTCTGTACAACTGACTGCCAGCAATGAGCTCAGTGCACACGCTGCCTCCAGCTACAATCAACGGATTTCTGCGCACGACCACTGCAATAGGAAAGTGGATAACAAGATATATACGTCAAACATTGGCATCTTCCAGCTCTCCAAACAAAGGCTTGAAAACCTTGCCCACCTCAGTTGTTACACATTCACTTACAACTCTTTGTCCCTCACGCAGATTTTTCAATCAAGGTTTTGCAGAGTTTCAATAAAGAACAGAGCAAAACTTGGTTTTCAACATTTCCTTTTTTCCAGGAGAGAAAGATACTTATTGGTAACACTAATTGCCAGCAGGAATGACAGAGTAGAGGACAGAACAATTTGATCCATCATGCAAGGTACCTCTCCTATGAGATGGGAAATTCCATTCTGAAAGATGGGAAACTGAGGCAGATGGCAGGTGGGTATCCCTCCCCCGTGCCTACACAGTACTAGGGCAGAAACTGAGAGTGCAGTTTGACATCATACCTCATTAAACACAACTGCACGCTGCCAATGAAGGGAAAAGTCCTTTTTCTGCCATCTTCCCATCGCTCTGCAGTTACGTGAGTTGGTTCAGTGCCCTAACCAAACAGAAGGACACCCCCCTAAATAATAATTTTCCATTTAGTCAGCTTGCTGACCTTCCTAAGATTGTGTGATGACTGGATCTGCTGCAAGGGGAGCACGTGGCCAGGAGGCAGAGGGCGGGGGAAAGCAAGACTCTTCCTCTGAGCTGAAAAGTAATGTTTTCATCATGAGCAGTTTTCATTGTGTGCCAGAACGTTTAAGCCTGGGATAGAAGTATCTTAGTTTTTATTGTAAACAAATAATAATTAAAAAAGCAAACAGAAGAGCGTAGAACTAACAGAAAACATCTTCTCATACAAAAGCTGTAGTGATGGCATTTTCTTTCTCTCTCTTTTTTTTTTTTTTGAGTTTATTGACATGAAGAGTAATGCTAATGTAATTGCACTGAAATTCATGCACATGAAAATCTCACCAGGGCAAAGTTAGAATAAATGGTCTGTTTGGAAACTAAATGTTAATGCAATGGAGTAGCAGTATCTGTCTTCAATCTGAAGAATATCAAAACACCATCAGCCACAATGCAACTTAACTGTCACCCTCGCTCAAGAGTCTTTGCTTAAAGGGTACAGAACAGAACTCTCTGCTTGTAACCCTGAGGTGTATACTGACGCACCACAACATCACGTCTGCCAGGCAATGGCCAAACGAGTCAATAATATGTATTCAGACTGTGAGAACAGTAAAATGAAAGCAAGCATCCTCCTATCCATTAATCAACCTGATCTTCCGCTGCAGGAACAATGCCTTCCGATTGTCGGCATTTACCAAACATTCTTCAAATGCTAACCATCTGCAGCTGTAATACAATGCTTTGATTACAAACGTCAAAAAGATAGAGCATAAAATTAACTTCTCCTTATTTAGTAGGTTTAGAGAAATGTGGCTTCACGCTACACTAATTCAGTGCCCTCAGTATGAAAACTCCCCATTATGATGTCTCGTCAAATTAGAGCCAACGATAGAACGATGTCATCTCTATCCTCACACAACACTATATTTTGTAATTAAGCAGGACAGTGAAACAATGGCCTTGCTTATAGAGAAAAGGTCAGGAATGCAAAACATATTTTTGCAAGCTAATTGTAAGATGCATGAAGCCAATTATACTAGTAGCGCTGCATATGCCTAAGCAGGAAGGATTTTATAATTTTGCTACGACTCCAAGTCGAGCCAGAGCACAAGCTGTACCCCGTGGGGCACTGTGCTGTTTGTTTGGGCTGTTAGGAACCCAGGAAGCGGAGAAACGTGAAGGCGGCTATTAAAATAATTCTAGTCTCTTAGCCCTTCCCTTGACATTTTACTATGGCTTGAAAAATTTTTAGGCATTAATATAGTCTTTTATGGAACGATATCAGACACAACCTCCCTGTTCAATTTGGAAGTTAGTTTGAATGTGTAGGATAAGGGGAAACATTTATGTGTTTCTTTGAGAATGTCAAATACGTTTACCTCAGGTAGCCTCAGATACAAATCACAGATCCACATGCATATGCAAAAGCCAATTTAACAGGAGGAATAGTTGAGACCTTGCTGTTGCCTTGGGAGAAGCTGAAAGCCACCACATTGTTTTCAGTCCATCTCTGCTCCTCTTGGGCTTATTAAATGGATTGAGCCACAAGGAGCAGCATATTTCACTGAACGGGGCTTTATAACAAATATTTCTGTGCTCACGGACTGGTGCAATTGATCTGCAACCTTCCAGATTTACCTGTTCTACCTCCCTGAATCACTAAAATGCAGTGCAAGAACACTGACCAGGGAAGGGCTTGAGCTTTGCCAAGCCTCCGCCGTCACTGCCGGGGCTGCCGTGCTCAGGAGGACTGAAACCACTAATTCCACACCTCGTTTTAAACACACTCACAGTCTAACTGCCCCATCGCCAGCCACAAACTGCAGCACCAGACTGACTCTAAAGGGGAATAAACGCCACTCTTCACACAATGGAAACCCGAACCACCTGTGTAAGGGAACTGTACATTATGTTTACAAATCGGAATATTAGCCTTTCTTCCATAGAAAGGATTATTTTGTTTGTTTCAATGCCTCCCCAAAAAACCCTCCAAAATCCCTTCTTTCCATTAAAAGCATTATTCTTTTAAAAATATCTGAATCCCAGTTTCTAAACTTCCTAAAACCAAGAGAAGATGAGGAATGTGACGGTTTCTGGGGAGAACTGGCAATTTCCTCCTGCATCTCTCCTTCAAAGCAGTTATCTCTGATTTTGCTTTAGCCTCCTAACACAGCCATTAATTAGAGATCAGTAATTAACTTTCTGGTTCAAGAAATATTTTGCAAAGGAACCCCATTAAAAGGTTGATTTGCATATTCCAGGACAGAGTAGCCTTGATATAAATGCAGGTACTATAAAAGGCCGGTCTCGATCCTGAGACTGTCCTTTAACCTTTAAGCTACCTGTGACTGCCCCCGGACCCGGGAGGGGGGCAGTGGGAACAGACGTTCCCCACTACACGAGAAAGCAGACATTGTTACCTGCTGGATGCTCCCGGTCCTGACTTGGCAAGATGTTTTATTTTGCATTTCAGCTATTGTTGACAGTGCCAAATGGTTTCCCCATACAAACTCAGCAGTGTTTCCTCAAAATATTGTCATTATCATGAAAACCAGAGGCCCCTGCACTGTACTTAACATGCTGTTAGTGTCACCCTTTGCTGTGCACCTACTATTACGAGTCTTCCTACTTAGAGGGCTTCACTGGCTAGTGCCATTTCAGTAAGGAGCCAGAAGAGAATGCAAGCTCTCCAGCACTTGTTCACACAGATTTGAAAGCCCTTCATGTGTCCTGGGGTCTGCCAGTGTCCTAATTCTGCAGGATGAGTCATTAATCTTTCCAAAGGTAACAGTGACTTCTTCATCCTTTGTAATGCAGCACTCACCATATTCTCATCAAACTTAACCGATTCCATCATGCCTAAAAATATTTGGCATATCAAGTTTGTTTGGAATAAACAAATGATAATTAGATCTAAAAAGAATTCACAAACTAGGCTTACTGTAAGAGTACAGACATTTGTAAGTTATTGATGCTCTCCTATTGCATCAAAGTAAGCTTTGTGAATATTGGAAAACCCATACAGTAGACTGCACCAGGAATTCAGTGCACTGCAGTATATGATTTGTATACTTCCTCTCCCCTCCGTGGGCTATAAGCAACATTTTTGGATGGGATAAAATAAAAAAAAAGGAGATTAAAGAGGAAGTAGCAGTAGTGCAAGTTGTTGCTGTTATTAATGCACGGCTGTACCCCTTCCAAGGCTGAGGCTCATTTAACAATCAACCATATGCTCAGACTTTTGTAGTGCCAAGAAAAAAGCTTAAATAGAATGTTATCTTCTGGAATTATGAAAAAAACCCTTGCAAAATAATCACAAGTGCTAGTAATTGAGAGTCCCTTAGCATTAAATAAATTCTAGGTGCATTGAGAAAAAAAAGAGTCCCCAGGAATGGTCAACTCAGGGATTAGATACAGGTATAGCGTTACACAGAGTACCCATTTTCCACCAAATCAAGACAGCTGGAAGGTATTTGTCCCACAAAGTGATAGCGTGTCTCAGTGCTAGTGTAAAATCATGGCAGCCTTTGCCAGTTTCAGAGGAGATGAGACCAATTTCATGTATTTAGATTTTTTTAAAAAACAACTAATGCTCATATAAGCCTACTTTCTAAATTCCTGACAAACTCTCAGATTTTATTTTTAAAAGATTACTGTAACAAAGCAACAGCAGTGACTGAAAAGGTCACTACAACAAGAAAACAATCAGAAATGCACTGACAACAGCAATTAACAACTGCAGCAGAACAACCTTCTCTCAGTTCTCTGGCTCTACTCCCTGTACCCAAAGCCCAACTCAGAAACTTTCTCCATCATCAATTTTGCAGGAGAAATGTGGGTCCAATTAAGAAAAGTCCATCTGCCAAATGCTTGATTTGTGGCTGATTTCAGGGAGGCCGCTACAAAGACAAACATTCAGTACTCTGTGATAAAAAACTTTGTTAGCTGCGGTAATAAATCAGGATGCAGGAGACATTGTTAGCAAAAAGCCACTTTAACGGAAACCCTGTTTAGCTCTAACAAGCAATGTGACCAGCCAACAAATTGAAAGGAGCACTCGTTCCACAATCCTCCATTAAACCTCACATTTATATAAACTGATTGTTCCAGATTAATGCACCTCCTATACAGAATACTAGTTACACTTGGTTTGATTTTGCTTCTCTTACTCACAATCAATAATTGTATTACTGTTACTAACAGGACTCCTAGAAAAAAATCTGTGAGCAAAAGACTGGCAAAATGTGGACAACTACATCAATGTGAACCCCACAGTAATGCGCTGAAGTCAGTGCAAACCCCTTATTCCACCTTTTTTCAAACAAAAGGTCTCTCCTCAGTCACCGTAAAATCCAATACCATGAGAAACAACCATGTTTTTCCTACAAACATAAGCTTTGCTTGACTATAATCAGTGTATTTTTCTAACACACCACTTTGAGCAATTCCTCAGATGTTCTCTATAGAGAAAAAATGGTTGCCCAAGGTTTTGCTAAACCAGAATTCTCCAAGTTTTCATAGCTGCTCCGAACACAGATGCACAGGCCATGGCAGTGCTGCAAACAGCTGCCTGGCAATGGACTGGGACCTCGGTGGATGGCACGTCAACGCGACAAAGAACCCCCCCATGTTTCAGGGCTGTCAGCTCCTCCCCAGGACGCAATAACCACGCTTTATAAGAGCAGCTCTGCAAGACTCCACTGGCAACCTGGCTGTTCTCTTTGTGCCAGTGCAAGGTATGGAAACCAGGCTCCACCGACAGAAAATTAACAGGGCGATTCTGAACTGATGCCACTGAGACGTTCTGTGACTTTTCCAGTGTTTAATATTATTTCATTGTTTTCCTTTGCTATAAAACTCACACTGTACAAATGTCTCGCTATTGTAGGAGGTCAAAATTTTCCATTTTAAAGGTACATGATAAATTTAAATGCATGCATTAATCAAACACAGGATAAAATGCATAGATATATTTGTTTATATCCTCTTCTCTGCTCTACACACACACCACATCCACCTAGTTAGCTGTCTGTACATGTATGTGCACATTTCATAGATTCTTACACATCTGCCGTACACAGCAGGATAAATAGGACATGCAAGAAAAGGAAAAATAAAGAAAATAAGAGGCATGACACACTACCAATTTAGATACACGGAAGCCAAGTAACAGAGTCATTTCTGATCTACTATAGCTCAATATTTCAACCTAAAGTGCTTTGACTGCATTTATTCCACTATTCATTTTTGCTACGGCATCTCCCACAGAAATTCTACAAAGCTCCAGAACAGAACACTGTTATAATGGTTACTTCAATGAGCAAAGGAGCGGTTCGCGAACAATCAGCTTGGATACAAGATGGAGTCAAGAATCAAATATTTAAAAGGCAAATATTCCAATACCAGATGCTTCTTTGAAACAATCCTTGGATTTCAAGAAAGGCAAGGAAGCACAGCAGAAAATACACAAGAGTGGGCTAAAAGACTCAAGCCCTTTCGTACACAGAAGTGAGTGCATTGTGCATTCTAGAAGACGTGGATGGGCATGTTCAGGAAGCTAAAATTCTCTTCCGTAACCAAAACCTTGATGCATGACTGAGAAGCCAGCTGCTGCTTTTCTTTCACCTCTCTGAGAGCAACAGTACCTAGGGCCAAGATCTTCTGCAGAAGGACACTTGCTTACATCGTAGATCTGACACTACTATGAAAGCTAGGGGGCTAAAAGCTTGCTGTCAAAAGCTACCTAGAGCCACACAGTTTCCTCCAGACCAGGGCACGTCTATGTATCATATATGAAGTGTATTTACACCTGCCTAATGGAAGCCTTTCGTTTTCAGTTTCTAGTCATATATATAAGCAAATCCTTGGGTTTTATTCAAGGCTGTCGATTGCGACTTCCCCTTTAAGCTCTACACTGAAAATGCACTACACCCATTCACTGAATCTCTTTAAAGAAAAGTTGCAGTAAATCTGGCTGTATCTGAAAGGACACTGCCCAGCAAGCTTCATAGCTCTTGTGCTGTGAGGGCAGGGAAATTACAAGGCTTAATTTGGGAAAATGACTTTGGCTGTAGGGCTGGCTGAAACAGTTAATTCCCACATCCTGTACTGCCAATTCACAGAAAGAATCAAAACTCATCTAGGTAGAAAGAAAACATTGTCTAATTTGCCTGTTCTTTGAGTGAAACAGCAGCAGTGTAGGCAGATTCCCGGCTGCCGGCTACACTCACTTGTCTTCCATATGGAACACAGTGCCCTACTTCGAGCATTTGTGAAAACTGCAGCACAGGAATCAAATCAACTCTGTCTTTCCAGATAGTAACCCCTGAAATATTACTCTGCACTGACCAGCACAATCCTTTCACTTGCAGAATCCAGAAGGTAAAAGCTTAGGAGGCTGTAATAGGTCAGGTAAGGAACAATCCAGATTGACAATTGTCATTTGCACGTTTCAAAAATTCACGGCTGCTCCAATGAGTAAGTATAGCTAAAACAAAGTAAAAGTTGTCATTGCTTTTAAAAGTGAAGCATTTACTCAATGGATTCTAAAGTACCATCCTGATTTTTTAAAATGCCACTGCTACAAAATGGTTACATCAGTGTACGTCCAATTTGGCATAATCTTCAGACACACTTTTCTTGGCACTTCACTACTTCTATGTCATTCCCCAAAATGATTCACACAAGGCTGAAAGATCTGCTTTTTGGAAGCAACCCACTAGTTTGTTTCTGGGGTTGGTAATGGAGTCCGTCTTACCCAACCATGACCTTGATATGCATGTGAATTTACACATAAATTTACCTAGAATGCGTGCCTGTCTCATGCACGCACTGACTTAAACCTACATATGCATAAATTCATACAAATTCACTAAAGAGCTACTATACTTTCTAACTGAGCTGAAGAATAAAACCAAGGCTTCATTTCTCCTTATTTTGCTTGCAATTTGCTCCAGTACCGGCCATCCCATGCCAAATGCTCCATCTGATCCATCTGCACATTCCCTGCACCGCATCCCTCTTGGACTGAAAGATCTTGTCATGGCTCAGACAGAAAAAGCAGCTTCGGCCACATGCCGAGAATCCATCTCAGTATAATGACGGCAGCCAACGGCTATGCTGAAGATGTATGTGTGTGGAAGGGGGAGAGAGGGATTTGGGGAGATTATGCTTGTTATTGTTCCATGTTATTGTTCATACAGTATGTAACCCAGTAATGTTCAATGTAGTCCAGTGCATGAGCATCCCTCCCCTCCCTCCCTCACCTGCATCAGTCGGCTTCGGCTGCTGCATCTCTGTGCTATTTATATGCTGGTGCATCAACTTAGGATTTTTGGGGGAAAAGAAAGCAGAGCAGTCTGGCTTCTCTGTACACGTTATTTACCCTAAAAAGGGAGGGCTTGCACTGTACGCTTGCCAACAAATCAAAATTACCCCTCTCGCAATTAAGCAAGTCTACTTCTATCACAGATGTGGCCCTTGCTTTGAATAAGATAAGCTTAAGATACTAGCTAGACCCGGAAAAACCGATCTCCTCCTTCTCTCTCACACAGCCTCCTACCCACCCTCCGAGAAACGTCCCCTTACCTTTCATTGTCCACACTCCTGAAGCCAGGTAAAATGTGGCGGAAGCTGCTGTTCCTGTCGAGCTTGGGTTGGCTCTTTGTCCTTTTGATGGAGCCTTTAAGCCGGCGGCTGAGGAACCCCTGTGGGGTGAGACAAGAATACTAAATTACAAGGAAAAAGGGAGGAAGAGAGCGAGCCCTGAGCCTACTCTCTGGCACCGGGTGCAGCCGGGCGGATTGTTCTCCCGGCTGCCCTGGTGCTCCTCGCGCCAGCCCCGCTCCCAGCCCGCAGCCAACATCTGCTCCCAGCGCTCGCCGAGGCCGGGGCGCTGCGTCGGCGCGAGACTCCCCGAAGCCTCCGTTACCCTGGAAACCATCAGCTCACATAAAAATACTGTCTGAAAGACAAGACTAGCACATCGCAACTC
Source organism: Falco punctatus (assembly GCF_963210335.1). NCBI lineage: Eukaryota > Metazoa > Chordata > Aves > Falconiformes > Falconidae > Falco > Falco punctatus. Next base: position 44,114,003 of record NC_137589.1, read on the forward strand.
CTGACGGGAGGAGAGGCTGCGATGCGGGGCTCTGGCTGGCCGGACTGGCAGCCCCCTCTCACAGGCGGGGGTACAGGATGCCCCCCACCACAGCGACCAGCCGACAGGCGAGAACTCAATTACCTGATCGAACCCCCCCCAGTTTCCAGCCATGGCTGGCAGGACTGGACTCAGGTGGTTTAGCTACATGTAAAAATACCCTATGAAGCACGCACACAGGCAGCATATGGACTCGGCAGTATATGCACTACCTTTACAGAAGAAAGAGACCCTCGCGCAGAACATACAGTGCCTTCTCCCTGTGCCTCCTCCCTCATGGAACATAAGTCACGGCTCCTGTAGTGCTCCACAGCAAAGCCAGCACTAAACGTTTTAATAGCAAAGCTTCTAATGTGTTATTTGCTTATTGTTAGGAGTTAATGTTCTACATAATCTGAACATTACATTTAATCTCTTCGCTAAATAAGGCAATAAAAGTATAATACTACTGTGGTGTCCAGCATTTGCAGCGTATGAGAATAGTCTTAGTGGGTCAAGCCCGTTAGCCGGAGAAAGCGGGGTAGCGTCTTAAAAAGAAACCCAGATTTTGGGGTGAAGCCTAAAGAAGTGTACCTTTTATGCACCGTCATACCAAAGAAATAGATTAGCTAGATATAAACAAGTTGGCAAATCCCTGCACAACCTGAGGTTCTGCACATGCTGCTTCCCTTCCCCATTCCCAGGAAAGGGAGTAAGGCATCCACTGGATCAAGCACACATTTTGACACACGTAAGGAAAGCAATGTGAGAAGAGTGGGTGCCTTTACACTGGTTACCGTGCCAGCAACCCAGGCATCGCACAGCGCACTCCTCCACTCCAGGCAGGAGGCTCAGCAGTGTCTCCAGTCAACCTTAAGGAATGGATATAGGTCACGTAGCCTTTAGCAGGTGCCTTTTATAAATTAATACCCTTGGTATGTCTGGCAGGAAGATAATCACAGTCTAACTTGTATCTAGCCTGTCATTTGTCCATGCTATTTAAACACCCCTTCCCCACCTAGGATATTCATGGGTCACCTTATGTCTTTCTCGAGTTGCAAAATCTCCTCAGGCGGTCTGTGCGGCTCTTGTTATGGAAGTGAGTTTCCTGTTTATAAGTGCATCAAGAATTCAAAACATCTAGATAACCAAAGGTGTTTCACATTTATTAAGTGCCACTATGTACAAACGAGGTATGTAATATGCATTCGTGTGAACTGAATATTTCTCCAGGAGCTATTAGCATGACTGAAATAGCATGATGCACATAACACAAGCCCATCATGTTATACACTTTTCCATCTTGCACAAAGACAACGCATAAGATAAGAAAGGCCTTTTCAAAAGCATTTTGTCTGTGAGAAATACCTTTAGAGAATTTGTATAGTATGGAGAAACATGACTGTGAAACAGCAGATTTGAGGATTTGCATTGACTAGAACATTGCCAAGGTATTTCCCTTGGTACTCAGACCTTAGTCAGCCTCATACTCATGATACCAACATAGTATCAGCCTCATAGTTGTGATATCAACATGACATCAGCCTCATACTTGTGATATCAACACGCTATGAGCCTCACACTCACGATATCAACTTCATGCTCTAGCTCTTCTGGCTAGATCAGGCTCCTGGTTGCCCGCTATGCAGACTAGCCAATATTTGCTGAGAAGGAAAAGATCAAAAATATGCAACTGGCCAGTCATGCAATATTTCCCTAAATGCCACTGGTGAGCAGGTTTTGCCCAGAAGCATGAAACTGGACTTCCTTTATCACTGCCAGCCTAGCCACAAGTATGTCATCATATTATCAAGCCACTTCTTTAAATCCAGTAATAGCTTTGAACTCCAGACAGGGAATTGATAAGGAAAAAACCCAAATACTTTCTGTGGCAAACAACCACAGCTTGCTTTCACTACTTTCCATTTCACACGTCAACAACGGTTAGATGATTCGTGCGGAATTTGGAAATCAGAATTTAGGGTTGCAGTAAGACATTACTTCCCTTCTGCTTCCCATTGTTTTTACATTCATTGCGACCAGAAGGAGATCACACTGTGCCATTTTCAGTTTTCATTGCTAGCTTCCTTGGGAGAGTGATATGTCAGAGATTTTAATGCTGATAAATTATGCTGCTATAGCAATACTTCGCACCTCCATGGTGCATGCCAGAGATCAGAAAGTCTAATGTGTGAATTACTACTACCTTCTGTAATTTTTAGATGGGGTAAGAAATAAAGAGAGAGGACTTGGTCTCCACAAATACAAGAGAGAGAGAATCTGACCTGGGGTGTGACCGCCATGCTTTCCTGGTGAGATCATAAGAACATCACCTATTTCTTCTTCATTTATGACTTTAAACAACATTGATTCTGATCTCCAGACAAATGAGGCTAATCCTACCCTATGAACATTGCCTACTCCTCTAGCCTAGCTGCATTCTTGTGAGTTCCACTAATTAAAGCATTGCACTTTATACTACATGTTCTTTATATGCTTTTAAGTTTATATTGAGAGCTGTCTAGGGCAGAATTGTGTCTTCCTATGTGTGGGCAGCATTTACCACCAGTAAAAATATCTTAGAAAAGATTAAACTACTAACTTAGGAAGGTTTCATTCAGAAGAAGTTAATAGACTGTACAAAACGACAATAAATAGAAATCTGCAGAGCCCAAGAATCCCTTCAGAATTTGCCACAGCAGAAAACCATGAGATGCCACAACCTGCGGCACTGAGGGTCCTTGCTTGAGCCTGAACTCAGCATAGCACAGAGCAGCCAGTCCACACAGGGCAGGGGTGCTCCTGGTGCGGTTAGCCGGGATGGAGCATGGCTGCATTCCGTGCACAACATAATGTTCTTTTACTGTGCCGCATTGCGAGGTGTAGACGTGTGAGCTCCTTCAGAACGAGTGCAAAATTTGCACAAAAGAGAATAACACTTCTGTTTCATTTAGTACAGAACTTTTCAAGTTCTCCTGGAATACAATGAAGCAAAACTTAGGCTAATATTGACTTCCTTTTAGGCAGCAGACAAACCAAATCATAAAATACCCTTTAAAATATAAGCAGAGGTACTAACTATGTAAGTTAATCCCTTGCACAGCCTAACTTCTGAGCAAGAGGAGATATTTTAGGGTCTTTGGAGTAGAGACAACCATTCTGACGAAGAATACAGTACCACGCAAACCTGCACAGCTGTATGGAAATCTGCCATCCATCAAAGCCCACAGAGGAGTGCTGCACAGAACTCAACTAGCCTAGCAAGAGAAAGACATACAGAGCTCACACTGTGCAGTGATTTAGCTTTTTTAAGTGCAAAGGCCTCGCTTCCCTTGTTTTGTTTCTGCAGTTTTGACTCTGACATCCTCAAGTCTGGAGTACAATTGCTCTAATCGGAAGAGCTGTCTGAAGTTATAATAAGACACAAAGAACGACGACAGAAAAAAACAAAACAAATTCTTTTGAGAAATGGCTTAATCACAACCACCTCTACTTAAGCTAAAACAGGACAGGCACAATTCAAAACAGGACAATTAAGTCTGCTGTGGTTTGGACTCTGTCCTCTTACATATTTGGACAAACCCAAAATCTGATGCCATCATCTTGCTGCAGATGGAGGATGGTGGGACTCTCATCTTAATTTGTCCTGCTTATCAACATTGATATTTCAAATTACTCTAGTACCTGGGAATAATCTCATATTATATTATAATATTGGAATATTTTTAATTTTATTACTTGTAAAGTAATGTGCAAACCCATCCAAACCATATATGCCTTTGAGATGCAGGAACTGCGTACTTCCACACACCCTGGGCCAACTATAAGAAAATTGGAAAGAAGAGAGAAAAAGGGAGGGGTGCAAAACTAAGTAGAGTGTTAAAGACAGCAAAATCTTGAGCTCGTGCTTTATTAACCATAAAGTAATGATGCACGTCTCATATCTGGAACTGACTCCCACACCATTAATGTTCATTCGCAGTGAAACCACATGATAAAGTTTTAAAGGTAAAAAGTCAGCACCATGGAAACACAATATATGTAAAATTTAAAAATCATATATCAATAAATCAGGCTGGATACATCACGAGCAGCTTTCTTTGAAAGACTCCTGGCAGCTCTCCGTATTTTCTAAGCACAATGAGCAAGGAAAACAGGGAGAAGGCTGGCCAAACACACGTGGGGCAAAGTGTGAGGGGCTGAACCACGGCCCTGGGATGGGGCTGGTCTCACGGGAACGCTGAGAAAGCAGACAGAAGCCCTGGTTTATGCTCTTATCCAAAGACCACACAGAATAAATGCTATAAAGGCATATCACAGGAACTTGTGAACAGATTGGGGTTATTTTTATAGTTCTTCCATGTCTTTTTGTTTCAGTTCAAGCAAATCTCAATGACAATGAGGACTTGAAAGGACATCAGAAATTTTTTCACTACTCATGATGAAACTGCCATAAATATTTGCCACGAATACAAATGCATAATGCTGTATTTCATACTGGGTGTCCATTTTTTCTAGTGTATCAGGGATAAGCTTATAGGTATAAAACTGGGAGTAAACCCTTTCTGCCAGATCTGTCCTTATTCTGGGCTTTAGAATCTTCATTTATTTTTTTATATTAAACTTCTTTAATTCTGGAATCAGTGTTCTTTTTTGCTTTTGCACAGCATCTGTGCTGCTCTTCCACAGCACATGGAAATACCCTTTCACTGAGGCTCCACTGAATAGCTAATTAATATTTGTATTTGTGAACCCAGTAGAGCCTTGCTAATGCTAAGCACCTTATTATAGCCGTAAATGTATGAGTTTACCCAGTTCTACAATTACCAATGTTAGCCTTAGCTTTCAAGTAAAATACAGACCTTTTTTGGACAGCATTTGATACTGTTTGTTACAGGTAAAGGCACCTGAGTGTGCATTGCTAATATTCTCTCCATAGAACATGACTGTATTAAGCTACAATAAGAAGTACACAGACATAAAAAACCACTGAGGGTGAGTTTAGGCATCAGATGTGTCTCTTGGGAGCCGAAGAACAGAAGTAATCCGCCAAGTGGTCTCCTGGCATTGATACAAGACAGAAAGGGAATTTCACACATAGCACTGACCTTTATGGATCAAATATTTTTTATTTGTTCAGTGTATAGAGGCATGTGCCTGTAAGTATATGTATCCTTTCAAACACTTCATATATAATTTATTACTGTCAGCTCTTTTGATTTGAACTTGCCTGTTGTAAGTTGTTTTCCTATCATCCTGGTCTCCTTCTGTCAGATGTGATAAAGGGCTCTGTTCACGAGGTGACCGAAGAGACAGCCCCTGTGGAGTGCCCTTCCCAAACAGTGTGTTTCTAGCACACGCAGTGCTTGCATAGGATCAAGTTTTGAACTTGGGCATATGATAGGCAAGAGACTGGCAGCCAGAGCATCATTTGAAGTTGAAGACATGCCCAAACTTATGAGAATCCTTGCTGAGTTAACCTTAGGAAATTACATTCTTGCAAGTTTATCAACCAACAAACAAAAATTCTGTACACATGACAAAAACTAGCTTACTCCAGTTGGTAAGACTTGCCTAATATGCAAGCTCAGGGAAAGGGCAAAGGAGAGCAATAGCCTACACAATTCCACAGAGCCCAAGAGATGTGAACTTACAAGGAAAATCAAACCACTTTATCTCTGGACCTAGAAATGCACACACAGACTAAGATAGTATTATTCCTCCTGTTTAGAGGAGGCTGAACACGTGACTTTTTTCAAGTGGGTGAAAAGTACCTCGGTTTCTCAATTTTATTTCATAAATCTCAGGACCCTTCCCAGTCATCCTGTGAGCGCCTAAAGAAACATGCAGATGAGATGAAGTAAGAAACTCTTATTACATCTTGGAATAAGAGCAAGTAACATACATCCATGAACCACCAACTTGATCTGAATGATGTTGCCTTAAAACATTATTCTATAAGGGTAAGGAAAGCCCCTCTGCAACACAAGTATCTTGGAATTCGGATAAACCCCAAAATAATGAAAATATATCTGCAGAAACATTGCGTGTCCAGTGATAGATGGCAATAAAAGCTCAAATCCTACCACTCCACACGCTGTGGTCTGACTTTTGCTCCAGCATCCAGAGTCGGAGAATAAACACAGTGATACAGTGCTTAAGTGTACGAGAGGGTACGTCTGTGAGCCAGGCCATAAAGCAGTCCTGGAATGTGAGAAACAGCTCATGTTGGTAAGCGCTGCTTAGCAACACTGCCCTTCTATGGCAAAAGATTAATCAAATTTGCAGTGTCATTGGAAACACTCAGTTCAGTCCATTTGAAAAATCAGATGAAGACGCACTGAAGTCCCACTGGTCACCAAAGGGACAGTGGAGGTCTGTCTAGGTCATGAAAACTGGAATTATGTCAAATGAGAGGCACTGAGGGTTAATTACGAATATGGCAAATCTAATACATGTACGTATTAGCAAATCACAGATAGAAGCAGCAATAGCTTCAGCACATAACAGCTCATCCTTTTTCCACTTCTGGCCAATAAAGGATTGCTGCTTACGCTCTATTTTTGTAAAGATTTCACCTATCTTGTTGAAAATGTCTTGGTCACAGGGTCTTCTCCCACTGTCCTGGAGAAAGAACTGCATAGACTGGCAGCTCTCAGTGCCGTGTAGCTCTCGAGACATTTCTCCTGATACTCCGCTAAATGTTTCTTTCCAAATTTCACTCTGTTCCTTTTCTGTCCTTTTCTACCAGGGAAAGACTCCTCTCCCAGCCTCTGAAATACTCACCCACAGCCAGCATACACCCTTAATCCCTGACCAAGACAACACTCAAAAACTTCAGGCAAGCCAAGTCTAGTGGCAAGGTAGCAGAAAACTCGGGAAGTCTCGGTCTGCCCTCTCCAATTAGCACTGACAACTTGTAACATGCACATAGAACAGGTGGGATGTTAATAAACTCCAAATGAAGGAATGCAACTGTCAGGAAGAACCTAGAAAACAACTGCAATTCAACAGGCATTGTCATTCAGGGATCACCTGATTCTTCAATTTGGATTCTTTTATTCTCCTGTTAAAACAAAACCACACTACTCTGGATTATTTGTTCACAGTTCTGTAATTATCATACTGTCAACATTTCATACCCGAATAAGACAGATAAATATTCCTTAGGAAGGTAGGAGAAGGGTAATTGAGCAATCAATGATGAATGATGCAGAAACAGAGATACAGGTAGAATGCAAGTAACCTTGAAGAACAAAGACAGTTACCAACCCAAAGAGAGCACTGACTAGAAAAAATCTGTCTAGGTGAAGCCAAGCAAGGATGCCACCTGGGAAAGAATTTCAGTGGGGTGAAACAGTTTGCTTATTTAGCTGGCACAATGGAGTCAGCCATCCCAGGGGATAAACTGTTCATATACAAAACTTTGTCTTTAGTGAGAACAATCCTGAGAGAAGCAGAGCTCCTCCCTGGCAGTGCTGGGCGGTGCCAGCTTCACAAAGGTGAACAGAAGTTAGACCAGGTAACATCTTGCAGGAGCTGTTCTTCAGCTCCTGGAACCAAGCTTTCCATGGCCATCCCAGGACCCTGCTTCTCCTTGAAATGCAGGAAAAGAGACTCTCAGCTTTGCTTTCCTTTGCTCTCCCTCTCTCCTTAGAGAACTGTGCTCAAATTAGGTTCTTGAGCATCTTTAGTCCCCTAGAACAAAGCTGTCACTGCTGAACAGAAGTCAAAACCAACTGCTGGCAACTGCCATGGCAGGTTGTAATTGCAGCAGAGGAAAAACTATGTCCTGACCTCAGGACTAAGCAAAGTGCCTTCTGATAGCCCCTGAAGGTCCCAGCAGTGTCTAAATGAAAAAAAGGATTCACCCTGTACATGAATGAAGCCTGCTTTCTAATGCAATTATGGCAGTCATTTGGAAAGCAAACAGAATGCATCACATTATTCATATTCTGGGACTTGTTATTACAAAGAGTAAAATCGAGTAACGTAAAAAGACAGAAAACCAAGTAAGGTTTTAAGAAGCAAACTAATCCAGCCAAAGTAAGGCTCATTAAGGAAGGTTTGAGGGAACATCCCAGTATCTATGACTTCTAGGAGAGAGTCATTCTTACTACTGTTTACGAAAAGAGAAAAGGCAGTTAACCCTAATGGTTAAAGCAAGCTGGTCTCATTTGGAGCTTTGGAGATTGAGTTTCATACAGCCAGGAAGGAGAGGGGAATACCAAAACCATTTAACAATATGCCAGGGGTTGTTCAGACTCCTAATATGGGGAAGCCCAGGATCCTTTTGGTGGAGATGAACTGTCCCTCCCCAAAGTATCACTATCAACGCATGCTAACTTCCCCAGTTTAGGCATAAAGAGTGATTATTTTTTTTCCCCTAAAACCTCAAAAGGTTGGATGATTATTATGATTTGTTTTACTGCAGGTAATTGCCTGCATATTAAACCAACTGAATCTTGACTCTGGAAAGCCAGTCAGGATGGCTGTCACATATATAACACACACTATTCAAGTAATTTCCAAGACAGTATTTCAATGGCTTCTTTCTAATGTACACTCTTGTTCATGCAGTTCAGATCACGGACCTCTGAAAGCAAGCCTGCAGGCAGCATGCATCTGTAAAACCTTACATGTGAGCCTACATGCACTGTGCTAATACCTTGTTTGCATTCAAAAAATGCCCATTCTTACTTGTGGAATGACAGGTATGCCTGCAATTATTCCAGGGACAGCTTCTCACAAAGCACAGCTACTACAGACCTGGCATCCATCGTGTTGCTGGGGAAAACACCCAGGTTTTCAGCAAACACCCAAGGCAAGATAGAAGGCCATAGGTAGAAAAGCAACGCCTAGACTCCTAAGAAATCCCACAATAATTTTCAATGCATTTTTTTAAAAAAACTATCCACAATGGATTAGGCTCATGAGAGTTTAAGTGACTTCAAACAAAAACTCCAAATCCAAGAGATACACAGCTAAACCATTATCCAACACTTTGAAAATATATCCTATGAGTTCAGAGGCTTCAATTGTTTATGATACAGTTTTAAGTATTTCACTTTCAATAAATGTTAGAAGTTTCACATTTACAGTCTCCCACGCGCTGTACACACAGGAGATTTATTTTACAATGGAGAGCAACAGATTCCAATCAGGCAAATATTTTTGAAACCTCAGATATGGAGAGAATGAGTGCCTTTTAGATTAAAAGGGATAATCCCCAGATGACAGAAAATTATTCACACTCCTATAAATTTAAACTTTCATAATACTTTTTGTAGCATAATAATGACTTAAACACTGAATATCAGCTGTGAATCATTACATTCATCCTGCTTTTAAAATGTAGTTGTGATTTAACTGAAGATAAAACAAAGAATTTATAGGACATGGTAGCAATGTGTATTTGGATGCTTGGCGATCCCATTTAGGCATGAAAAACAACCAAACTCTGCAAAGATTGATGGTTTCTATCACTCAGAGTATTTGTAGAAGGATCCAAGGGAAAACACCTGCAGGTTCTTAAGACTTCAAGCTGGTGCACAAAGTAACGCCATGTAACCATGTCAAGGATCCTGCTTGCTGGGGTAAGTAACTGAGTGCAAGGCACGTGGCCATAGACATCCTTGTCCTTTGGGGCTTTTGCAATGGTCTAAGAAGCCCAGGAGCTTTCAAGAGCTGCACTTTGGAACTGTTATTGTGGGGTGGATCTTCAGTCCAGTGGGTGAATGACCATTGGGCTCAGTACATTTATACCAGCTACATAACCTGTGTGTGAATAGCCCGGATAAACCAATCTGCCCTTTCATTTCAGAAAAAAAAAAAAAAAAAAAAAAAAGCATCTTTTCATTTCATACAAAGCAGGTTAACTTAATTCTTTTGCAATATCAGAAATGAGAATATGCCTTTTAAAAGACAGTCCACAGGAAGATCCATGCTTCATCAAGCGTACTGTCTGAGGAGGGGAGAAACGAGGGAGTGCAGGTAGGGGTGGGATACTAGGTAGGAAATACTGTCAAAATAGATTCTTTTGGCAGGTCACAGAGGAAACGAGTTTGAAGGTAGAGACGTCTAAGTGATTTGCTACACTGACTACACAGCAGACAAGCCGCAAAGCCAGGATTACCTCTGAAGAATGCTTCATTCCAATGCCAGCACTCTAGCCATTCAAATACATCGCCTCCTGTTAAAACAGGTATCAAAGCTCACCAGGATGAGCAATAAACACAGAGGGGAGATGCGAAAACCATCTCCATAAATCTGTTTACATTAATGTTCTCTTTTAAAGTCTGCGTTTGCTATACGATACAGAGTAAACTGTTTCATGAGTGTGTTTTATATGTGCTTTCCCTAGTTTGATTTATGGCCTTGGAGCAGCGTGCGGATGTCACATTGTACCTAGTCATCAGGCATCTTCCTACTCACTTCCATCTGAAATCTTCAGAGCAGAGCAAATACTGGAAGAGATAACCCCATTTTCCACAATATTGATGACCATCCCTTAAGTCTACAGAAAGGTATCAACATCAAGTTGCTGCATTTTCACTGACAAATCTCGTGCGCTTTTAGTAACACATTTTCTACAAAACCAGCTGCTAGGCCAATAAATTTTAAAAAGCAGTTGGTAGATGATATGTTTAGAATAAAAAATTATTATTATCCTTTGAATATAGGGATTCATTGCGTAATTTTGCAGTAAAAGTTACTCATTCAAATATGAAACTCATGTTTCAGGCAGATGCTCTTGGCTCCAAAGACTTCCACCACATTTCTGAAGCTTAAATTGGAACATCTGTATTCAGCAATAATTACAGCTGCAATCAAACAAAAATGTTAACTTTTGTAAAGGTACAGTGAATACCTACTATAATTCAGATAATACATCAGTCTTTCATTTTTCCCTATCTACCTTTCTAGACAACTTAATTTCCAGACATTGTGAAAATACTTAAGATGAAGCTCATTTGTCCTAACCTCAAAATTTATGAAAATGAGTATTTCAGTTTGATTCACCTTCTGCTTACAGCTTTGAAAAAAAGAGAGAAAAATTACAATGAAGTGATAAATATAACACACATATGATGCTTACAGGAGTATACCAGCCTTGCTTTCAGGGAGTTTTTCTGTCCTTCATGACACACACATCAGGGCATTTTTTGATTAAGAAAGCTTAGTAACAGGCTGTAACAGGCAATAATCCTTCAGTTGAGGTAGAAAGAATCTTTCTACTTGAAATTGTGCCACACAAAAATCAAGAATTTTAGGTGGTTTTATAAATCTGTGAAATAGCTTTCAAACTCTCAAAGTCCCCTCCTAATTAAATAGAAACTGGAGGCTAGAAATACGCACACTTCCATCCAGATACTGGAAGTGAGGTCTCTACCTGCCCCCTAATGCAAAACAAAAATGAAAAGCACCCAACAGTTTTTTCTTCTCAGATGAAATCACAAATATTCAATCATCAATTTAAACTGCAATGAAAACCAATGCAAGACTACTCCCCGCTATTTCCCCCCACCTTTACTCCCTTCCTTTTCCCCCTAAGCTTGTACCTTGTGTCTGATCTTTGGGTTAAGGTGGCAAAGAATGTAATGTGAAGTGGCAATAAACTACACAGCTGACAGTTATGTTTCCTAGGACACTGAAACTGAACCTTTGCCAAAGATAAAAACCAAAAAGAATATCTTTCAAGAACTGAAGGCAAAAATTAAGTTCACTGCTGTTTTATCCCTCAAAATAATAAGACAGACATTGCAAGTGGCAGATCCTATTTTTGGGTCTTAGCAGTGATTATTTCTTGCCTAATTATTAGCAGTGGATTTACTATCTTTAAAGCAGAATTTTGTCACCCAGCAGGAAATTTCAATTCTATCAGGCAGATTTAAGTCTCATTCATTTATTCCTTAACTGTTTTTGACTCACTTGCTAATTGCCAAGGAAGGCTTCATTCAAAGCAGGTCTGAAGCCAGGAGGCAGGCACGGCCTGGCTGCTGCCCCTCGGTTACAGCTGGCTGCCACATCAGTGGTGCAACTTCCCGAGCGCCTTGTTTCCAGCGAAGGCACCTTCCTCTACCTCCCAATATTAGCAAAACTGAATTACTACTTTTAAATCTTAAAAATATCTAGATTTATCAGGGAGGTAAAAAACACCAAACAAGGTACATGGATGCCCTTTTGACCCTGTTCTTCTGAAAAGTGATCATGCTGCTCAGAAGCTAAGGGGTGTAGGGATATGGGGGAGCGCTACTTGGACATGATGAGTTCCCATCTTGTTCCATACCACATCCCTATTTCCCAAGTATTTCTAAAGACATGGTCATCTCTACTGTCGGTATTAAAGTAGATCATCAACTGCTACGAAAACTAATCCTAGATTCCACCCACTCCTGCAACATCTGCATAAAACAGATGAGCACAGATGTGGGTTCCACCTTTCCTTACACTAGCTGCACACCTTGGAGCAGCAGGCTGCAGAGGTCACACTGGCTGTGGCAAGGAGGCAGTTACGGTGCAGCCCCTCGGGACTGCCAGCTGCTCTCCGAACATGACATGAGTCAACACAGCTCTGCACGTGATAGCCTAGAACGCGCTCAGGCAAATCTCCCCCCAGCTGCAAAGAAGGCATGGGAACTTGGTCATTTACTATAATCAGGCCAGACTGTCGCACCATGGGAAATATGTGGATATGATCTTGCAAGTGGCAGGAACAAAGGGAAGAGACAAGGGCAGGCAGAGGCAGGTCGTACTGATCACTGCGAATCCTGTTCTGCAGAACAGCATACATAACTACACGGAAAGGTTTAGGAAATAAAGACATGATTAGTTCTGGAGCTAATTTCCTTGGTGCTTTGAAGAATGTTGCAGGTGAGATATGATCCACTGTAATTATGGAGGAAGATAAAGACAGGAAAGTTGCTGGCAGAGTGCCAGGCCCACGAATAGCTGAATACTTCAGGAAAGGCATTATAGCTTGTAGCACCTCTCTCTCAAATTACCCTTCATGTCTGAGCTGTGACTATCACTGTTCACTAGGAAAAAAAAAAAAAAAAAGGAGCGTGGGGAGGGCAAATACAGTCTATTGCTTATCAGAGTGCAGTGCTGAAGTGACAGTATGGAGGAGAAAGTTAACCTTGCTTCCATGGTAACTAAAGTTTGAACAAAGTCTATAGAAGTCAGTGCCATCTTAACATGTCCATTAACATACAGACCCACAGTAATAAAAAAGTTACTCAACTGCAAGTATCATGAGACCCTGTAATCATCATGAGACCATCCTAATTAGACCTGCTGTTTCAAGGAGCTGCACTTGGTTTGGAACAACAGTGTCACCACCTGGAGAAACGCTCTCACATTAGGCAGCACTGGTTTGGGATTTGGAAGGCAAGAAGAAACCTCCAAAACAACTTCCAAATGATCTAACTTAGCATCCCTATTCAACAGAAAGTGCCATAAGCTCTTCAGTGCCTGTTACAGCTCAGTCAGATGCTTCCACGGGGGTGAACACCACAGACAAGATCACTTCCAACAGGGATGGAGCATCTGTTACATGATTTCCTGCCACAGCACCCTAAGTTCTTACCAGAGTGTGCAGGTGACAGATGAACCACCTATCACAATGAAAGTCCAAGAAATTGCAACTCAAAATATGGCAAGTTATGGCTATTAAAGAGAAGTGTTTAAGTGAGAAAAAAGTCTGACCCAGAAACTAAGTGAAAACTGGGAATAAATTTATTGATAACGATTCAGTGTTAACTGTGGCAATGACACACATTTTTATTAATTCCACTGCAATCAATTTAAAATCTAAGTTAATACCTAATATCTGAGCTAAAGCAATACAAATTCCCAAATGGAAGAAGTTTAGAGATGAAGGTCTGATTAAATGGACACTCATGTTCTACTGGAGCTCTCTCAGAGATTCAAATAATACCTTACACTATTTGTTTTCTGAAAGCACAACATCAGTGCTATTGAACGTGGGAGAATGGAATGTGTTTATTATCCTGCCCTTTATATCTGCAGTACAATTCTTTATCTATGACCCAGAAACAAATCAAGGGGACACCGTCAAGTTGTATATTTTAAAGGTCATCTTTTCTCTCTGCTATCAACATTCTGAGTTTTTTTCAGTGCACAGAGGTTTAAACAAATTAAAGCTTTTGTTTGTTTACTTTCTGCCTTTCATTCATTTCACAGAAATGAAACTAGTCAGATTCATTTGTCTCCCTACAGCCCATTAATTAGTACAGGGTGTTTGCATTTGGACTTCTTGGGAAGAGTTTGAAATACTACCAAATTTTTTTCTTGTAGTAGTTTTGAAATGAGCAAGAAGTAGCCATTTCTGTTCAAGTCATCCTTTGGAAATGGAAGACTAAAGAAATTATATGAATCCAGGCATTTGCTGAAAAATCCAGCAAGAGTTTGAGATTGTCTGCCGGGGGGGGAGGGAGGGGATTCAAACAGTAGCAACAGATAAAAATACAACAGGGCACCTCTGCCTATAGTAAATTGTGAAATTGCCACAAAAAATGCCAAACAAACATGTTTTAGAGATTAAAAGCCAGTCATATGGACAGTTTTAATGATTTTCACCATTTTAAATGATGCCTTGAGTTTATTTTGTTCCTTATAAGATGACCAGCAGCACTGCTATGCAGTCCCAACACTTTTACACATATTATGAAAGATGGGGAAAGTCATATAATCTTTCCACGCCTTAGTTTCCCCATTTATTTTAAGGCATTATGATAAATTGCAAGCCCACAGTGACTTCAAGCTTGAGCTCTTTCAGATTGGCAGAACAGTTTAACAGCCTCAGATGAAAGGTGCTACAGAAGTGCCAAGTACTATCACTGTAATTATCATTCAATATACACTGATCAAAAGAATGAAATGTGAATTAGCATTTCCTATTAGCCCTACTTACAGCCTAAATACTGAATATTTCTCCCATGGGCTCTCTCCATGAAAACATATAGGAACTGTTGGTATTTCTCATATGGTGACAACACTGCTTCTACAGGAGTGGAGGAATGAAGTGATCTAAAGAGAAGAGTCAGAAAATCATGAGAACAAGACAGGTTTCTCCCACAAAAGCTTACTCAGGCTTTCCAGGAAAGGGAGCTTGGAGCTGCTTTCTCACTCTTACTCCTTCTGTCTCCAGTCTCTTCCCTGGCACAAGGATGTGATGTTCTGTCACAAGTTTTGCTGCTGCTGGCCTCATTTGGACCCTGAACAGCTCTTCTCTGAAAGCCACAGAGTTTCACATACCACAGAGGAGTGGGTCCAGGTGTCCTCAAAGAATGAGAAACTGCAAACATTTGGCACAACTAAATAAAATCAATGGAATTGTGCTAGTTTACACCCAGTGCTGAGCCAGACAACCTGCTGAAATGTTTTGTTTTCCCCTTTCTCACCTGGGTACACCGTATTTGACCTTATTTTCCCTAGCTCCCCTGTTAATCCACTGCCCAGGTCTAACACAGGAAGCAAAAATGTGAGTTTCTTCCCTGGTGCTGAGTATGTTTCAGTGGTGGTTGGGGCACAGCAATTTAGTGATGCGTGGTCATTTCCCTCTTGGTGGAAGCTGCCATCACTGCAGATTAAATAAGAGGGTCTGACTGTGGGTTGTGTGGATCCTCACTCTTTAGGAGCTGACCAAGCTCTATTAATTCAAATAGCCTCTAACTGATGCTAATGACACCAGGTCATCTTCCATCCCCTCCTGACTGCCACATAGCAGAGCCAGCCTTGCTGCTGTCTGCACAGACCCTGCGGAACAGAGAGCTTTGCTGTCCAACCATGTCAGTTTGATAGCAAGCAAAAGCAGTTCAAAACCACGCTCCACCCCACAAAAACAGGATTAATAATATTTTTAAAGAAAAGTGGCCTCTGTGTGTGAATTACGCTGTTGATGAGCCCTTATGCCTCTTCCTTTCTGTGAAACTATCCTTTAGACTGCTGAAGGCTCTGAAAAAGAGACCTCCCTGAAACATACTATGTTCAAAAACGAAAAAAAATCCATACCCTGCCTTGCTGAGTCCTTTTCAGTGAAGCAGGTCATAGCACCATGTCTTTTATCCTGTCACTCCTGTCTCCCGCTTGATGCACATAATAAATCCACAGTGGTTTGAACTGCAGCTCTGTGCTCAAATCTGACAATCCCACGTATCTTTAACCACGCTGTCTTCCAGTACTCCCCTAACTGGAAACTCTAAGTTTACTTAGAAGATTTTCAAGACTTTATTTAGTCTTTTTTTAAGACTTTTTAAAGGTCAGACTCAAATAGTTAAACATATTATATTTACAATCGGTTTCTTCTTCCAACTCCTGTTCTAGGCAGCACCGAGTCTGTGTAAAGATTCCCTTTTTTAAAAAAAAATATCTATGTTTCATGCCTTAACTAGAATTTATCCCATGTCTCATAAAGTACCTCCAAAAATCAAAGAGCAAAAATACCCAGAGAGTTATGTTAACAAGATGACTTGGAAAAATAAGACAGAGAGCTCTAATTTTAATAACAAGTGATTGGAAATTTGAAAACTTTCTCTGGCAAAGAAAGCAAAAAAGCCAGGCATGCCTGACCCAGGAACAATGACTTGAGAGTCCAGAAAACCACTCACTCATTTTTACATGACAGTATCAAGTTTGAGAAGAATACATAATTCTCTTGAAACTGAAGGAGGATTTCAGAGAAGTAATTAGGAGTAGCTTAGCTCGTGGTTAACACTAGGACTGGGAATTAAAAATTAAGAATTTCAGCTCAGGACATATTTCCTGGCTTTGCTGCATGATCAAATTTAAGTTAGTTAACTTTTCCCTATCTCAGTTTTCCCAGCTATGAAATGAGGGTGCTGATACTAGCCACCTTTGTGGAAAGTCTGGAAATCCATCAACAAAAGATGCTCTAAGAGTACAAAGTCTGCATGCTGTTGTTGTACCTGACAAAAAAGAATCTGACATTCAGGTTAGCAGTCCTAATTTTTGCAAAACAGTACCAGTGAGACTAGAAATAACTGCAAATGCTCAAAACAACCTCATTTTTCTTCCAATCCCTAAAATGCTCCGAAACGGTAAAGGTTCCCAGCATGTCCTGTTCCAAAAACAGTGACTGAATTGACAGATACGCTCTCAAAGTAATTTACATATTTCTTGCTGCCACTAGCACTGGTTATCCAAATTCAGTTGCAGTTGACAGTTTAATGATAATAGCTTTATGCTTACATATCATCTGTGATAATGTTCCTATTCTCCTTAAATTCAGTCCCCATAAAAGGGGTACTTTAATGTATGCAGCCACAGACCAAAATGATAGTAATTTTCTCTTCTAGTTGGAATGGTTTAGTAAACAATTACATTTCAATTAAAGACGGGGTGATCATGCCGAGGGAAGCACCATTCAGCTCTTCACATAATATAAGAAGATAAACTCAAATAAAGTCAAACTATTAAAATATAATTTACATGACTGCTTTTGAAAACAAAAATAAAATTTAGGGTGGAAAATGGACAATAGTGCATATTATGCACAGGCAAAAAATTGGGGGGAAATCCTTCAATATCTTGTCCACAGCAGTTTGAACCAGGATCCCATTATTTAGGATTATGTTCAGTGAAGAGGAATGGTAGAAGAGTTACTCACTTTCATCTCTCTAGGAGTTTCCATTTACTGATATGCCATTTGTTTTTAATACTTCATTTATCATGGATTAAAAATAGGATAGATGGAGGAATGCCATAAGAGTAGCTTATAAGATATCACTGTAAATTCAGCTGGGTCCAACACAAACAGGCAGAAAAACTGCTAGAAAACAAGTTAACATTACAAGCAGAAGAACAACTAAAACCTAAAAAGATTTTGTATTTCTTTGTGACTATAAATGCTTCATTATTAAAGGGCCTGAAAGGCAGAGCAATGACAAACGAACCACAAAGGACAGCTCCTCCTCCCAGACATCACACGCGAATACAAAACAATAGACAACAAGCAGACTATAAAGGAACATGAGAAAACGAGATGATACTCATCTTCATGACTGACAAGGAGCTGGTGAGGAGTGCGTTTATACCACTGGATTTCACCTTAGAAGCTTCTCTGAGAATTGTTTCTCTTCCAATACAATTTACACAATTCCACAGATGGACAGCTGGATCACGTAACTTATATCTGCAATGTGTTTTGGTTTGTTGGGGGTTTTTTGTGGCCAATACGGCTTCAACTAGAAGCAGCACAGAAGCATTTTCTGAGATCCTAGAAAGCAAATGATTGCTACTAGAATTGAGGATCAATGGTCTGGAGAAGAAAATACTAAACTGTATCTAGCATTTGAGGATAAGAGAGCATACAGATGCTTCCTCAGACACAACTCAGTAAGGAAGGCAGAGAGACATTTTCGAACCATTTAGAAATATTCGGACTACACATGTCTCATTAATTCACTCTGTTTGGAAGGAAGCTCCTTGCACCGTCAGAGAGGTAGACTAACAGCAAGAAATCATTCTGCTTTCTTGATCCAATCACTTAGTCCAACTCTTTTGCACAAGTTCCTTGGCAATTTGGACTTCTGCTTGGCCTGGGAGATTTGCAGAGAGAAATCAGTCACCCGGGCTCTAATAAAAGCAGTCGATAGATGGCAGTACTCTAATGGGCTGGGAGAGAAGGCATCGCACAGCAGCCCCAGCCATCCCACCCCTGCTCACCACACCTGCAAGGTGGCCATTGCAAGAGGATTTCTCTAGTGCCCAGCAGCGCTTCTCATCTTCTGGTCCCTGTGTTTGATAAAATACAGGACAAATTTCAAGGTTAACCCATCTCACACCTTCAGCTATTTGGATTCAATGCAGAGAGGCTAAATGCTTCTCTGTATTCTCCTAAAAGGTAAATGTCAATCAACAGCAAGGCTTTACTCATCTCCCCTTGAGCATGGAGGAGAGTCCAGCATTTGCCCTTGGTTACCTTCATGTCTACAGCTGGAGCGTTATCAGCTGCTGCCAATTCCCCATCCTCAGTGGAGACAGCACTGGGTCACTGCCTAAGAAGGCAACATTTTAACTGACGTCTCATGCCAAGTCAAGCCTTCTGTCTGTCTTTTTTCCATCCTTAGATATTGACTCTCCTTGAAGCACTTGTTAATTAGGTCTCTTAATTCAAGGGGCAGAATCCTGACAAATAGGAATCCTTCCAACAAGGCCATTTAACTCTAAAGATGTCTCCTGCAAACATGTATGAGAGGACATTCGATCTTTTCCATGACTGTTATCAGATATAATAAATTCATGAGGAGCAGAATTTTCCTGCTGTAAACCTGTTATATTATCTTGTACAAAACATGCACCAAACCTACTGTTTCTGGGCACCGATGCAGCAGCCAGAAAGGTTTCTTCTAGTCCACAGAAAGCACTACAGCTGGTGATGTGAAATACATTCCTAGTTTTCCAATCAGACTCAGAATACTGAACTTGGTGCTTAGAGCAGGTTCAGAATCAGGGACCTCAGATGAGCAGTTACTTGGATTAGAGACTTGAATTAATTAGACAGCATCAGATCATACGAAGCTCTGATAGCACAGAAGTTAACTGAGTTTACATGGAAAATAATCATTTTACAACATGAGGTAACTAGGACTAGGGAAGATTTTTTTCATGTTTAAGAAGCTCTATTAAAAATTTCTTTTTGTGGCAGGAGTAAGAACAGCCAGTTCGCATATTAAGATGTATAAATCTTAAGACCTGATTTCCAAGGTTATATTTTATAACTCAAAAACTAGCATAAGATATTGTTTTCTGAAGCTACTACATAATACCCAATTAACTGCAACTTGCCTGGCACATTTCTGTATAGGAAAGGAGCACTTCCACCCTAGTTTGCTTTGGTTTTCAAATGAAAGAAAGAAACTGGGAGCACAACACTGTCAAAAGAGCTGAATTCAATGGCTCCTGAGCTTACTAGTCCCTTGGAGACTCAACAGCAGAAGGATGGAGATGTCAGGGAAGAACAATCAGCTGTAAAGTATGAAAAGCTTACAACATCAAAACCTACAGCAGCAGGCTCAAAAGTAATAATCCCATTACCACTAAACTAAAGCACTAATTACTATTCCCAGTGGCTGGAGTGGACTGACTGCTAATGTTCATCTGGTTAATGAAGGAAGGTGAGGGAGAATATATTTCTTAAGTCAGACATCTGCTGAAATCTGGGCAGCCATAGAAACTGTATGTAATGAAGCCATTCATATTAATGGCAATAACATTCGGCAGGCTGAGCAGGAACAGAAGTGAGATGATAGTGGATTGTAACTCAGAGAAGACAAATCCTGTGTATTACCCATGTGATGACCACCCTTATTTAATCCATACCGAATAACAGAGCCAAACAAAGCAAGCAACCACATCATGTGTAGGCTTTTTCACTACCAAGAGCTAACCTGCTTAAAGACAGGAATAACTTCTCTAAAAACACAAAGCAAGAGATAGGCCACTGGAAAAGGAATAAACAGCATTTTATTTTCACTGACTACAAGTGCACTAAGAAAAACACTCCCAAATCCTCTGTCTTGCAAAGAATCCAGATTTTCCCATCATTCTTTGCCTTTTTTCATCAACAAGTAGTACATTAAAGTTCAAAGATACTCATTTACTGAGATCGATCGATAGATTCTGATAAATGAAATGCACAAAGCAAAAGCATGCCTATTCAGTTACCTTTACTATGTTTCTGTCTGCCGTGCTCAGAGTTTTAAAGCATTTGTAACTGATAATCAATTCAGATAGAGGGTATATGGCTTGTGGAACAAGGGAGTTAAATAAAAAAATTAGTTTCCCTCTTGGCATTGAAACAAGATGCACCTTGCTTAGCAAAAAGGTGACACCACAAGAAGAATCAGACCAAAAGACAATAATCCCTCTGTGTTTTGACATGGAGCTCTTAGGAGAGTAACTTTCATCATCTCCAGAAAAAGAAATCCAAACATGCCCTCACAGCAAATGCTTAAAGACATCTCATACTCCACCGTTTTTCTGTTTCATTGTCTTCAGTATTTGCCACATGCTGTACACATTCCTTCAAACCAGAACTAATCTCCTGCCATCCACTCACTCTTTTCATCACTTCTTCCCATCTAGCAAACAAGACGGTACCAAAAAACATGCTCTCATATATTCAGCATGTGTTTGTGTATAATGGCTACAGAATATAGCCCCACAGAGAATGTTATGCATTCACAAACTTAGAATTTATAGAACTAAACTACTTGGACAAACTGCTATTAATGACGTCAGGGCAAATGTTCTCAGGTGAACTGGGTGTGCTCAGATGTTTTTTAGATTGCACCATTGTCTTTCCTTTGAAATTCTGGTTCTGCCTACTTAGGTTTGTTATGAAGCCGCTGAGCCTGTAAAGTAGGTGTGGCCTGCCGAGAAAACCTGTACTGAGCAAAGCAGCTCAAAGACCTTTTGCTTCTTCTCTGAATAATCTGAATATCTGAGAGATACCTGTGTGCAAACCTATTATCCACATATAGCAGGCATCATCTTGAAAATACAACCTTCTGATTGCCTTGGCTATCACTCATACTGGGTATATATATCTCCAGCTGTGTATACTTCATGATTGTACTTATTTTTTTTAAATCTCTAACTAGATTTCTCTCTATTACTGGAGGTTACCTTAAATGTCACTTGAAAGATCTTGGTAACTTCAGCTGATTACAAAGTCCCAGCCTCCCAAGACTCTCTTGCATTAACCATAGACATGTCCAGGCCGACGATACATTAGGGAAAAAAAAAAACAACCAACCAGCTACTCTCAGCTGCATGTTTATTGCCCACTTTCAAAAAAATATTTATTTTGATCCCACCATTGTGCTTCTATGTGTCAGCTGAGTGTACTCCTAAAATAAATAATTACTTGGATTTGATATTGTTGTTAGATAAAACAGTCCTCCTGATTGAAACTACTGTGACCCACTGTAGAAGTCTAACTAATATCTGCAGGATGTTATAGAAGTGACTTGTATCAGTGGGAAGACAGTGATAAATACCACTGTGCACATTGTAACTCAAGACACTTAACTCACTCTAGAACTGACCTCCCAGGCATGGCAGGGACTATCTTCTAAAGCTATGAGCCAGCCCAAACACCTGATCTTGTAGGAGCACAGAGAGGGTAGGGAGAGGGGAGTCCTGTGGTTGGGCTCATTATGCTTCCTCATGCTGCAGTGAAACTGTTGGCAGCTCCTCCATCATCTGCAGCATCACAGAGCTAGGGCTCAGCATGGACAGATCCCTCAGTCAACCACTGGCTCTGACTTCTTTGGGTCTTTGGCTCCGTTCTGTAAAATGGACACAGTGGTGCCCTTCCGCATGCAGCAAGACCCTCTTTGTCCTGTTTCGTTTTGGTATCACTGTTATTCATGTTAGTGGTGCTGCTCTGTTCCACTCCCAAATGACTTCCCATTCTTTACGTACTGTGATCACAACAGCATAGTGATACTAGCAGAGCGTCTCAAAGCAAAAGGATCGAAGAAATAGAAAACAGTGTGTGGCTCGCTCTAGGCTCCTCCTGGGAGAGGATACCAGGCTCTGGGGAATCACCAGCTTGGCAGGTTACCTGTTAGTTAATGACAGGTTCTTCTACAGGTTTTCTTTCTGTAGGAGGATGAGGAGGTACTGTACAATTGCAGACTAGTAAATACATCTATGAATATACTGCGCTGCCCTAGGATTCACAAAGGAAACATCACCAGGAAAGTCTCCCAAGTGAAAGAACTTATGCAAACCCACTCCAGATTCATACTCAACTCTTCTTGCTTCACCAAGAAATATTTTAGAATTGCTTGTTGCTAACAGTATCTAGCAACACTACATCTACTTAAAAATAAGTAATCAACTAGTTTCACCTAGGCCACCTCTCCTCTCAGGATGAGAAAGTTCTATTTCCATCTGGCAACCCCCTACAACAATCACTCAGATGGGGTGAGACACTTACCGTGACCCGGAAAGGCGTTGTGGCAGCAGGCTCCATGGTGGGGTTCTTCTCAGTGACCCCGCTGGGCATGCTGCGCCTCTGCCCACACCTCTCCGGGGGGGACTCTGTGGATGGTACAGAAAATAAAGGACAGTTACAAACACAGAAGCACAGGAACAGTCCAGGAACATCAGCAGACCACGCAAAATATGGCTTCTTCCTTTGAGATGCCCTTACAAATGAGCCAACACAACAACCCCACTGTATCTGCTCGCATTTCCCACAGCCGCCTAGAACAACGTTCAATCAGCAAGACTTTCACCTTCAACAATTAGCATTTTTTATACAACTGTAAGCTTCAGATAATGCCTGACAGGTTGGCATTATCGTTATTTCCAGTCTGCAGATAAGTAAACAGAAAATGTATTGAGCTGAGTGAGAATTATATGCAAAGTGCAGAAGCGTGCACTTGTGTACTTGATACTCCTAAGGGAAACTGCTAATAGGGTTACAGGCATTCGATGCTTAAGTTACCTCTCTAATTCCTCTAGCAACTTGCTTTGAAACTAGGAAAAAATTATTAAATGCTGCATTTGCTGAAGTCTAAAATGTGGATAGGAATACTTACCACCTTCCCTGCTGGTGAGGAAGGGAGGGAGCTGAAAAGGCTAAATTAACAAATACGCCTAACACTGAGAAGATTTAGAAAGATATTTGGTAAAGTCAGCAACAGCATTATGAGGTGGTGTTTCCTTGGTTCACAAACCCTCTTTCAAAGCATCATGAAACTCATAAAAATAGATCTATTTCCAAGCTGCCGTTCAATGATGCTCAGACCTTGCAAGAAGCTTCCCTTCTCAAACCATTCGAGAGTCTATGCTAGCCAAGCATGTCCATCACCCAAAAGGCGGAGCTGCATCATCTCCATTCTTTTGATCAGGGAGTCTGGAAACTGGGCAGGGCTTGTGGTCATGATCAAGTAGGCATTTGGTGATAACTTCAAGAAAAAAAAATCAGGTGTCTGGACTACACCGCTCTCAGGAGTGGGCATATGACCCGAGGGCTGAAGAATGCTCCTCCTGGAGCAGTGGTGTGGCCCTGCAGGAGGCAAGGAGGCTGCCTGCCTGAGGGGGACTGCACAGCCTTCTGTATGAACCTACATGGGTCAGAGATCTGCGCGTAGCTTTGCAAGTTGAGAAAATACCTGTATATAGATCTCTTTATACAGATGCATGTTTATGAGTGGAGTTTAAGCCCATAAAAAGTATGAGGAATGCAAAACAAAGGCCTGAGCAAACCTCTGAGTAATGCAGCTTCATTTTCAAACACCGGTTCCTTCGAAACTAAGCACACAGGATTCTTTTGAGCCAAGTGCTTCTTTTCAGCTTGTCCCTGCCCTGCAGGAGCACTGACCACATCCAGCACTGGAAACCTACAATTTTCATTCACAGACAGAAGATTTTTGAGGACTGAAGGATCTTTACATTCAAAATGAGCACAAAACTGTTCAAAAATTCTAAAAATGGGTACAAAAATCAAACAAAAATCAGGTGGTATATAAATAACTTTGTAAGGTACAAGCCAGGGAAAGGCTTTTGCCATTTTATTTTGGTTTGGTTTTGGTTTTTTGCCACACACCAATACATATCAAAATACTGTCTGCTGCCATCAAATCATGGACTCCTGAACATAGAACTGTGCAAGGTTTGGAGAAGATGAACGAAGCTCATACTTATTCTCCCACGCACCAGAATCTTCTCTACCTTTTTATTTATCAACATCCATTGGGTTGGAGTATTGTTTACTGCATTTCTCCCTTTCTGTAGGCTTCTTTTCCACAAATAGTTTCTGTCCTCCATGTGACCTTATCAACAAACCCTTCTGATCTACAGAAAACCCTATAACTTTTAAAAGACAGCGTTTGGATATGTAACACTGAGTTATTTAGTAAACAATATGGAATCCAAGCAAAGAAAAAGCAAATGAACAACAACTTCAAAGCGACACTGAAAAGCAGATTTTTCACACAATTTTCTCCTTTCAAAAGTTATGAGCATAAAGATAAATGAAGAAGCAGAAGCTGAAATAGACATTGGAGGAACTCCTACTACACGATTCCATAGGCAACAGGCATGCCAACAAGTGTTACATCATTGCTAGGATCCTTGGTTGGGAAAGAGAGGTATTCTGAAGAAGAATACCGGCCACAAAAGGAAATTCAATGGTAGACTCTGCTAGAGGGAGGCTTCAACAAATTAGTATGCAAATAAATCTAAAAATGGAACAACCTATACTTCAGAATGCCTCAGACAATGATGTTTTCATAACGAGTGAAACTTAGACATGGCTTGTTTGCCAATTCTCGGCCTCTGCAATCTGCCATTTGCTGCCATCAAGCCTTGGCAAGGAGGGTTGTCCCCTTAGCAAGGTTCTCCCCTTGCCAAAGACTGCCATCACCCGGGATCTGTAAGAAACAACTAATACCTGCAATTCCACTCAACATTTCCTGAGATGTTTCTTAAACTACTCCAAAAGGAGAGGTTGTGAGATTCCACCCATGGACTGGGTGAAGTGCCTGTTCAGCAACATCTTCCTTGCAGATCCCGCTCATAATTCCTCACCAGCGGGCACATAACCTGTATGAAAGCCAGACAGCCAAAATAAGCCAGTCCATTGCTTTCACAACTTCCAGCCAAGCCTTCTAGTGTCTTGGGCACTTTCTCCACAGAATGCTGCACTTTGAATCCCAAAGAGGCAATCAAGCCCTTTGGTGTTAACTCCTTTCACACTAAGACTCCCACCCCATTCCTTTGAACAGTGCCCCCGCCCCCCTTTTTTTTTTTTGGACTGTCGTAAACAAACTACTTGATTACAGCATTTTGAAAGTGAGTTCAAGATGACAAGACAGCTGAAGAAGCTGCTTTGCATTTTCTTAATGACCAGAAAAATAAACATTGTTTAAAGCATTTCTCATATATATGTCTGGAAATCAGGAACTATGGGATTATGTGAAAGGCAGCTGCAAGAAATTACTTTCCCCAGAGGCCCTCAGCACAGGCACAGAGCTGTGCTCCCCACCCCAACGCACCTCTTGCCTTCAGTACTTGCTGTTCCATAGAGGTATTGCTGCACTTTTCATTTGCACCACAGTGGTCTGTCAGACCAAAGGGCACAATTGTCTCACTTTCAGTAATCTGTCGATCTGCTTCCTCCTTCAACCACATGGGTCAGACCGCTCCAGAGAAAGGGAGAGTGTGTTATGACCCGGGGCTGATTAGTATCTGGGACTGGTTGCACTGAAGTCACAAACTTCACTCTTAAATTCTTACTTCATTATTAAAACATATCCAAAGCACAGCCTCAAACACACCAGTTTGACCCAGACCAAAATACCAAGATGGGGCAGGACCTAAAGCCTCCTATTATTCTTAAGCTTATGGTTCATAAAGTGTTTGGAGTCATATCTCCATTTGAACTTAAGCATGGTGGGTTTCACTGCAGAGGGGAGGTTTTGCAGGTGAGACATATTACAAAAGTCTTTATAAGAAACCAGAAATAACTAGGAGGGGGGTTGGGTGTGGGGGAAGCTGTTTGTTTTAAAGGAAAGTGAAAATAGCTTACAGGTAAATTAGTAACTCCTAACTACCAGAAATGTACGGCAGAACAGTTTCACACAGTGAACAGTACGAACACATAAAGGTTTGACCTGCCCTTTTTGCTTCTTCAGGGTCAGAGGAAAATTCTTAGCCCAGGTTACCCTGCCTCGAGACCGGCATTAGCGATGTCTGCCGTAGCAAGCCCACAGCAACACCACAGCAGCCAGCCACCATATCAAAGGTTGCTGAAGGCAATAAAAACTCTCTGTAGCCACTAGAGGCTGAAAAAGAAATGTCTTAATTTACAGCAGAAGATATTTACGTTAGCCAGTGGAAAAAGTCTTCTCTTGACACGAACAGTTACACATCGGAATTGATCATCTGAAGAGATAAATGTACATTCAAGCCCATCTTAAACCTTTCTACAGGAGAGCTCTCCCTGTTCAGGCAAGGTTCAGGTACGACGAGCTTCCTTCTCTCCCCTCTCCTGGGGCAGATGGCTACCAGATGATGTCCTGAAATCCCTTCCAGCTCTATTTTCTGTGATTTCTGACAAATTTGGCCATTTGTGCATAAGACAAGCAAGCTACAAGAGATCAGATTCAGTTTGTGAATTCAGCCTTTTCCACTTCATTTCTGGCTGGACAGACTCCATGGCAGTTCTGTTACAGCTCTCAAGAGTCCGCGGTCCTAGGCTGACCTCTGTTAAGACTCACAGCGTGACCCTTGGATGTTTTAATGCTTTTCATCAGATTCAGAATTGATAAAAAACTTGAAAATCCCATGGGAACACTGCAAAGTTTCATTAATGAATGTCTGCCATCCAGTTTGTATACCAAGATAAAGGATTCCAGAATGAGGAACAGTATTACTGCAGGCAGCTAACCACGGAATGACATTTCCAGAAACACTTAGTACTATCAGATAACATCCTCACTAGACAGTGAATTTCTCTGTTAGCTTAACACTATACCCCAGCTCATAGAAATTCCAGGATTATACCTTCATTTGTCCATTTATTTGCTCACATCAGATTTGATATGAGGACTTAGACACACAGCATCTCAGGACGCTATTTGCTCTCCCAGAGTCCTCAACCTGTTATGAACTTAAAACCTCCAAATCTTTCTTTTATGACACAGAAGCCTGAAAATCACTTAAGTAACAGTCTATTAAATGAGGATTACAGTGCAGGCATACTGGATCTGAGAACAGATTCCTTGGGTGTAGTGAGGAAAGCCACATTACCCAGTAGCAGAGATGCCAGGGTGCACAGGTGCCCACAGAAAGAGATGGCTTTCTGATTCTCTGCCATTTCCACCAGCCCACAACGCAATACCCACATAAAGATGGGATATATACAGATGAGCAATAAGAAGTTGTCTGATTACTGTTGGACAGTTGAATCAGGCAGGGCCACCTAATTACATTACTGGTCTTTTAGAAGCTCTAAAAAAAATCTCAAAATTGGACTGGAAAAGGTTTATAAATCACTCTAAGGAGGACTGTGGCCATTCTGACAGAAACTCCTCATCTAGTTTTCTCCTCATTTACGGCATTTTTCCTGTAGTTTTCTAGGTTTGCCAAAGGATAACCAGGCATTTCTACTCTCGCTCTTTTCCTTTCCCCCTGCATGCTGTAGAACCGTGCTCCTGTGGGCCCTCCCAGCCTTTTTTCATGAACACGCACTAAATCTCCCCTGAAACAGCACTGTTCAGTGTCTGCCACAGACCGGCACCGTGCTGGGGCTCGTCCATGTTATACAATCACAGAAGCAAGAAGAAACAAACAAAAGTGCTTCCTGCTTTTCCAAATATTTACAGAAGGTTGTAATGTTTTGGGTTTTCCCCAGCACAGGATAAGATCTTCAAAGAGAAATCTCCTTGAAATTATCAACCCCCTGAAACCTCTCCCAGGTTATGACACATAGCTGGGTCCAAAATGCTGCTTGCTGTGTGTTGCACCAGGATGTTTTTTTAAGCTGCCAGGGTTGAAAGCATCCCGCTGAGTTCACTGCCAACAGGACACACAGCACTGTAAACATTGCACATTAATTTAGGACCTAGAGCTTATGAATATTTCTGAAACTGTTTCTGTACACTAATAAACACATCTGAATTGTTTAACTAATTCAAGGCTCCTGAGTTGACAGAATAATAAATCCTTACTACACTCTTCCATGCCTGTTCTTCATGCTGCAGAACAGCTACAGAGCAGCGTAGCAAACCCCACCAGGGCTTCCAGGACATCAGCAGCAGAACAGACTGCGAGGAGCTCCTGGCACCTGAGCTCTTGTTTAACCCACTCAACAACACTGCTTTCTTTGCTGCAACTTCTCAGACACTGCTACAGAGTAGGTCATCGTGTGTGACAAACACACAAACAAATATTAATACTGTTTACTTTTCACTTAGCAAGTGACATGTTTTTACATTTGAATTACCTGCTCTTGTGAATCACAGCTAGTCCAAGAGAACATCAGGATTATGCTCTCACTAGTGGGAACGAAATACATTAACTCCTTCTGTTTGTTCATCTCGCTTCACGCCTTCCCCCTCTCCTGCTCTCCTCTCACACACAATTCCAGGGATCAGCTAGTGGAAGAGACAGTATGAACAAAAGCAACAAGAACCAGCTGGAAGGAAGAACTAACAAGGAGGCACTTCCCAGCAAGTTGATTTTCTGATATGAAACTGTTTCAACTCCAAACAAGAAAGGGAGGTACAAATCTGAATGACTGTCAGAGAAGGTAGCAATGAGAAAAGGTCTCCCTCAACTCACCAAAAGGAAGCCGTGCTTGTCAGCAACGCACATGCCATGGCACTCCGAACAAGCCAGGAATAAGAGAAGTAGAGATGATGACTTCATCAGAGGCAGCAAGAAAGAGAAGTATGACTGGAATGCCGGACAAGCCAGCAGCTCTGGGGAGACGCGACAGGAGGTCAGGTCCCTGCACCGTACCGCAGTGACGTGCTTTAAGGAAAGGAGACTTTAGAGGACAATAAACTTCACCAGATCATCTGGATGTCATGCAGAAACCCAAGAATTCATCAGAACCAAAAGCTGGTGGAAAAGATCCTGCCGGCAGCCCTCAGAGAGGTCAGGCTGGCTGCCGACCTTGGGCACTGATCCGCCAGCGAAGGTGTGCTCCTCCCGGTCCTGCCCCTTGGCTTCAGAACTTGACAGCGCCAGAGTGCCCCAGAGAGCTTACCGGGTGGAGTTTCTGTGAAACCAGAGGGAACAGGAATTACCGGTCTCTGGCTCGTACAATTACACTCTCTGAATTAATTTTATTGCTTAATGAATTTAGGTGTTATTCCTCTAATTTCTGCATTATCTAATAACTCCTTACTACAAACCCAACAGAGCAGAGAAGGAGACACATAGTGACAGAAGTGATTTAACACGGCTAACTAGCATTTATGAATTAAAAACAGTCCTTGGAGAGTAGATACTTGTCGTGTCGCTGTGATTCCCAATACTCAAGAGAGGCTGCAGAAAAATCTACATTTCAGACAGCTTTAGGTGGCCACATGAGTCCGGAAGGAAAGATGGATCTTTAATCTGAATCCAAAGGGGTATTTAGAAACTGCTGTTAGAATAGTGGCACACTTAAAAAGTGGAATATTACCCTGGGAATAAACAACGACGGAAAATAATAAACACCGAGTTGTGCCAACTTTTCTCTTCGCGAGGCATGAATAACTCCGAATGGGAAGCAGAGACACAAAAATGTCTGATTTCCAGTGGACAAAGGTCAGTTAAGAAGCACTGGCAGGTTATGAATGCCCTTGCCAACACTCTCCTCCTGCTCTCGTCAGCTGAACAAGAAATACAGCTGCAAGGCCAGTTTTGTTGTTCAATTACCTGGAGAACTATTTATTGGAACATATCACCCAATGCCCTGCTGATCCCTCAGTGAATTCCAGTTGATCCCTTACAGCAATATTAAAACCATTATGCCACACAAAATTAATTAAAAGTCAAACCTTTATTAGGCAATAAAATTGACTTTTAAATAAAAATGGTCGTGAAGCAAAAGTTTAGGGCAGGTAATGCTGCCCTCTGAAAAATCAGATTCATCTAAAAGCAAAGCTAATGAACACTCAGAGCGGGTATTCTCTAAGACTAATGAAACCTTGCACCACCGCTACGTTTTAGGTTAGAATAAAATTATTTCTTTTTGCATCGTAGAATCTCTAACTTAAATATACTTATATAGAGCATAGCAATCTCACTGGCTGTACCCACAACTCTTCTACAGCAGAATCGGTGATCACCCCCCACTCATCTAATGATATGAGCAAAAATAGTGGTCTGAAAAGGTAGTGAGAGCATGAGAAAATGTGAAACTAAGGACACTGTTTACAGAACTACAGCTTGTAAAAAAATCTCACTTAAGTAATCATTTACATACAAAACAAAAAAATAAACAGGGATCCTTACTTGCCTTTTGTGCTACACTCTGGCACAAAATATTAGAATTAAACAATTAAGAGGCTGGTTGTATGCCTATTGCGAATGGTATCCACGGTGACTACACCAAACAGATCCAGCTTCTTACCATCACCTTTGTTTCTCTCACAGATGACAAAAACACTATATTCATTTTACCAGGGGGAATGCTCCCTCTGACTCAAGTGTGTCCTGCCTGAAAGCACAAAAAGGCACCTGAAGCACCACTCAGAGCCAGACAATCCTCAGCAGCTACAAGAATGGTGGCCAGGACAGTTGTGTGGACTGAAGAGCCTTATTAGAAATGACTCGAAAACAGAAAACAATTCAACTCACAGAAAACATCAGACCTCTCATTTTCCCATCAGCTAAAAATTATGAGCATCTTCTTTCAGAGTGGGACTAAGATCTTCTGGAAGAAGAGCTTTTCCTTTGTTAAATAATGATTTGAAGTGACACTGACCTTTGCCACAGCATGCCGTGCACTTTAATGGATCTCATATCATCTCTGTGTCAGGTTCCCAGATATCCTGTACTGTGCAGTACTTAATATTCCTCATACTGCTCCTGAGCAAGTACTATTAATGGCTCTTGCATCTAGTACTGAAAAAAGCTGTGCTATTTTTCTGTGTACTGGGGGTGTATCTTTTTCTATAGTTTCTCTAATATTAATAAGAGAATTCTTTCCCCAGCAGCATGCTGAGGCGCTTTTTGATGCATGCAAGCAGGAAGGGACTTGCTGCCATTTCCTCTCGTCTTGCTGTGGGCTTTGGCTGTCCAGTGTTGCAGCTTCTTCCCTCCCGGAAAGCTCTGTTAGGCCCTCCAACCTTCAAAGCTGGAACAAGCCGTGTTTCCACTCCCCCCCAGCCGTGGGGTAAGGGCCGCGCTGCTCTGTGCCGCGGAGATGCGGCTGCGGGATGCACTAGGGGGCGCTGCAGCCCCTCGCTGCCCAGCCCAGCCCGGGCTGCCTGCCAGGGACCTGCTCCTGCCACAGGCGGGGGGTTCTCTCCGGTGGGGTTTATCTGCTGGTTTACTTCTGTTCAGTATCGCTGAGAGTCAAGAGGCCTTCCCCTGGTCTTCTGAACGTTCCTTCGCACCTTTCAGCGCTGCAAAGGGCCAGTCCTGGCCAGCCGGCCAGCTGACTGCTTCCGCCACCGCAGGTGCTGACCCTGGCCACGTACCCTTCGGTCCCACAGCTTGGCCATAGACACCTCGGGCAAATTCTGCCTGCAGCAGAACGGATGGAGAATGTATTCTTTACCTGAGGAAGCTGATGAGGCATATTTGTCAAGAAAAAAAAACCAACCTCTCGGAGGGCAAAAAGGAAAAGAGAGAAGAAAATAGCACAAATGGGAAAAGAAAGCTTAAATAATTCTCAACATGAAAAGTCTGAAAATACACACACTAACTTCCCTGTACTACAAAACCAAAGAAACAGATCAAATCCACAAACGAAAGATATAGCCACAGGTCCCCAGACCTGGTGACAAGAAAATATAAAGCATCCAGAAAATTACTGCCCCTCCGCCCCCCTTCTAAAAATAAATAGCAAATTATGCTGATTGAGCAGCCTTTATTACAAACTCCATTTTACTGCCTGGCATTTTTAAATTAGATATGTATTTATATATTTGGTATTTTTATTCTTTATTTATCAGTCTCTGAAATAAAATATGTATGATACTTATCTTTCTTTGGTATGATGTCTAGAGAACAAATTCATCTTTTGCTAACGGCACATCATTAGGAGCTTTTTCTCCAGGGTAAAATTGAAATCAAGCACAGACTTAAAAAATACATCAGAAAAAGCTGAAATTCTAGACTGGTTGGGGACTAGATCGTGGAGACTACTAATACCCTGGCTAAACTGGCAAGGATGATAAAGTGAAGTGGAACATCAGCTTCCTCCTATGTGATGATAAAGACAAGCAACATGGAGTCTGGAGAACAAGAAGTCAGCTCTGGGGAGATTTAAATTAGGTTCATCCATCATGCTTAACATTTCTGCAAAGATTCAATGCCGTTCCCGTGCTGCTTTGTTGCGGCACTTTATCAGCATGGCTGCCGACTCACAGTGGCAATCCAAGGAGAAGAGAAACTTCTATATTCTCTGTAGCCTCTGTCACTATGGATGTAAACTATGCCACCTATATACACCAGCCGAGACAGAGCATGGAGCATATAACCCTCTTCCACTTGAGACTGCCATGAGCCCCGGTGGGCTGAGGCACAGTCAGTGGCCAGCTGCCTCTGCAGACTGCTGGCCCAGCACAAGGCGGCCATCAGCATGTGGTGGTGGAGCACCACAGACACCTGCCAGATGGTCTCACATGGCCTTTGGCTAACGTCACAGGGTCCCAGCAGCACAGCGGCTGGAGAATGGACTGTCCCTTGTGCAGCTAAGCCTCTCTTCGTGATTTCAGTACAGATGACACAGGTCCTGCCAGGCCTCCCATTTCATTAAAACTCCTGGGATTGCAAAAGGGAGCTGCAAACCTCACAAGAACAGATTGCATCGCAGCACGTTGACCCTCTTTGCTTCCAACTTCAGAGAGAACTAAAAAATATAGAGGCACGTAGTGCCACAGTGGCAACCCCACTGGGATGGGAGCTACACATCCAGACCGCAGCCACATTTTTGTCACCTTTTGGTGAGGTTTGTTTCATTGCTAAGGTGTTCCTGTGTTTGGTTGGGGGCTTTCTTGATAGCTTGGACAGGTGAACTACAAACCGGTTCAGAACAGTTTACTATATGTGTGAAGCAGCAGCACGGTATAAATGAAAACTTTGTGCAGTTTAATTGCTAGGCCATTTTTTCAGTTGTGCGTTGTGGCTGTTGTAACAGGTCTGTACTGGCAAAATGCAAATTAAATAAATAAATACTTATTTTACAAGCATGATTCATCAGAGGTTTCATCTTCTACAGCAACGAAACAGATGTTCTATTGATGGCACTTCATTAGAGAGATAAATGGGGTCACATACATATCTCTATTCACATCCATCTGCATAATAGACCAAACATTAAGATTTGAAATTCACATAGTACATGCAGCTCTTATATCAGCCTGAAAAAGTCTTAATGCCCAGAGCCAATTAATCCAAGTTAGATTGCCTTAACATTGAAGGAACATTAATATTGTTCAAGAAAGCAGAAGGTTGGGATTTAACACTGGCTATTTAGGATAGTTTCATTGGAAACACTTCAAGAATAATACTGGATTTTAACTAACAGGCTAGCAGTAATTTTTGGTAGCTACTGGACAAAATACAGCATCCCTCCTGATAAAGCAACTCAAAATACAGCATTAAAAAGCAGCAGTGACAGAAAGGTCTGAAAACACTGCATGCACTGATGGAAGATAATGCTTATAAAAAGTGTCACTTTCTCTGCTAACCGAATTATTTTTTAAAGGTGCTTACACAAATGTTCCGCATTTGCTTGTGTGTGGATGTGGGAGCGTGTGCACACACACGTATGTCGGGATACAGTGCGCCTGCAACACACTGGCAACCAACCTATGTGCCTACAAAGCCAGAATATTGCTGAAGACGCATCCTGTCCTTACCACTGTTGCTCACACATCTTTCTTCTAGCTGTTCAGACTCTCTTAGCAATTGCTTTACATTCCACAATTAGAAATTGTAAATCCTAATTTATTGTGACTGATACTTTTTTTTCCCCTTTCAGGGTGGGTGGGTATTCCTGCTTCTCTTACACATACATGCTCTGAAAACACACTTGCAGGTGTCAGCCTCGCAGGCTTACTTTTTAGTTTTCAAGCAAACATTGCCAGTGCCAATGAAAGAGACAGGAAAGAAAACATTCAAGAGCAGTCATGTTTTCTCCTTTCATATAAAAAATAGTGTGCCACAGATGGACATACATAAACCACCATTCAAACTATTACATTCCTTTATGCAAATAACCTACAGCAATTGTGCTAGCTTTGTGATTGTGTTGCCATGCTTTTTAAACTATTCACTGTTTACCTGCAAACAAAAACGTAGATGACAAAAAGGGAATCTATCAGGGCAATATTCACTGGCACATTTCCCATACTATTTTTTAAGCGGGAGGGAGTAGAAGGATGTCCTTACCTACACTAACACTGACACTTGCATTTTCTGTCCTAAAAAATATGCAGGGTGTATGTAGGGATTCCTTCCTCTGCTACTGAATGGCAGTCGCTCTGAGGAGCAATTCAGCAGCTGTACAGCAACACACTGCAACACTGCAGAACAATTTAGCACACGTGAACAACATTCATTCTTCCTGGGGAGATTAATGCACTCCACTCTCAGAAATTTTATTTTGGTATTCACCTAAAGTTCCACTGGTCATAGAAGTAAAGTTATGTAAATGAAGACCAAATGTTCTCACTTTAAATATGCCAGCCAGATCAAAATCTGTTCCCATCTAAGGGTATAAAGGTAATAACTGTTAACCTTTGACTGCTAAAAACGTAAAGGGAAAATTTCATTTAAAACTTGCTCGTTTGGTTACCATGGACACTGCTTAATCATGAAGGATGACTATTACTTGTTACTATAGGAACCAAGAAGCTTAAGAAGCATCCTGTAATTTAACTCCAGATGCCAAATTTTACAACAGTCCACCTATTACTACATTTGGATACTTCAGAACAAGCCCAGGCTTGATCTCTGACTCTACAAAAAATTCACTGATGCAGAGGCAATGTAAGAAATAAAAAATGTGAGCACATAACATACAGAAGAAACTTGCACTTCAAATAAATGGGTTTCTTCAAAAAGAAACATTAAGTGCTCAGCATCTGAGGATTCTCCTTTCAGTGTAAATGTTAATGAAGCAAAACTTTGGCTGTCTTTATTCTTGTCAGTGTTTCTCAAAGTCTACGCAGTTGTAGAGCATGTTTTTCCCAAAAATGAATGCTCCAATGCTCAACTTAAAATAAATTTCTGAAGCAATGCTGAGTAGCCAGTATTCATAAATGAACCTCCAAGAGCAGATCAGGACTCCCAAGCTGGCTTGCAAGAACAAACCTGCAATAAAAGCATGTGTCCCTCATGTAAGCAAGAAGCAACGGACAGGACAAACCTTCCAAATTCAGGCAAGTGATGTGTTGCTCTAGACAGCCTTTTAGAATATTTCTGTCACAGCACTCTCCAAACTATCAAGCTACAACAAGATCTTTTACCATCTCATACCAGCATACTCTTCATGCCAGTCCCTCTGCTGCTTTCTCCTCATCTTGCCTCACCCCAGGCTCTCTTCTCTCTGCTTCTTCCTCTCTCACCTTCTCTTCCTCGGCTGCTCTCTCTTCATTGGCTCCCAACCACTTAACTTAACCAGCCACACCTGCACCTTATCTACATCGGCCAACCCACCGCCCCTGAAGCCAGCCCACAGCTGTATATTATCAATGCTAATTAACCAGCTTCATTCCTCTACATATTTCCACTTTCTAAAAAAGAAAAAAAAACAACAACAAAAAGACTCCAAAAAAACTTGCCTAGTGTTACTCATCACCATAAAGCTTTACCTTCAGCACCATCAAATACGTTTTGGTCAGAAGCTTTGTCTCCTGTAGGCCTAGGGAGATGAGGATTCCAGAAGTTACCTATGGCTGACACTGTTTCTTGACCATCACCAGCTGTATATTGGGTATGAATTCACAGTTTTCAAAAAGCCATCCATTTTTAAATTGGCTGATTTCCAAAGCAGCCTGAGGAAACTTAGTTTAAAAGCCTGACCCCAAGGCTGTATAAAACAGCAAAATGAGTAAGGAAGCTCTGGGTTTTATGTACCTTTTTTAATATGCGTATACACAAACACACAAGCAATTAAT
This sequence comes from Falco punctatus, assembly GCF_963210335.1. Taxonomy (NCBI): domain Eukaryota; kingdom Metazoa; phylum Chordata; class Aves; order Falconiformes; family Falconidae; genus Falco; species Falco punctatus. The sequence goes on from NC_137589.1 coordinate 44,150,875, forward strand.
ATCTAAATTTAAAATACTCTCTGGAGTGTTTGAAAGGAAAGAAAACAACCCTCAGCTAGTGTCTGAGTCAAAAAAAGCAAAACTGATAATGCCCATGTACGGAAAGTGACCCAGCTCATTCCCCGTCTCTATTGAGAGCAGAGTAAATTAAAGGATTATAGAGTGCCTTCAGTGCAATAACTTAAGGGATTAGTGGCACACTAGAAGACCTTCAAGGGAAATACAGGTTTAAAAGCTTTAAAAGGCAGCTCTGTGTCTAAATTGTTTGGACTGCCACAGCCGTAAGGAGACAAACTTACTCTAATACATAAGTGGTCATGAAAAGTCTGCTGAAACCCCTCTAAGCATGCTTTTGGAAGAGATTCTCTTTTGGGCTCAGACCAGGGGTTTCAACCCCTTTCTCATTTGTTACCTATGGCTTTTAGATAAAACCTCACTCTGCATTACTTGGGAGCAACTCTGCTACTTATTTCCTTTCAGAGTAATCAGCCCCTCTTGGCAACACTGTTAGGGGAAAGTAAGGTTACTATCAGAAGGAAAGGACTTAAAACAGAGATAAAGCAAAAGATGAGCAAAGAGAGACAATAGTCACTCTTCAAATTGCCTGAAAGTTGTTGGTACAGTTTCCAAATTTCTGTCACAGCATTAAATGAGCTGTTCCTTGGATAGTAATTTCCTGAGTTACTCTTAAGCAGTATTGACAATTCTCACAATTGTATCATGACTGCTGCTATATTTAGTTACCTCTTAAAGATGCATCTGCTGGAACCATGGGACGTTCAGGCATGGGACGGTGGTCATGATTTTAGAGAAAGAACATGAGAGTCAAAACTCCTGAGTTCTCTCCTTACCTTGGGGCAAAAGGAAAGTATAAAAAATACAGAGCTACTGGAGTTTGTACCATGACTTTGTCACTGACCATCCATAGGATTTCCTGTAAGTTATCCCTGGACACCTCACTGGTTAAACAAGAATGCATCTACCTGAGACTTCTTTCAAGTCCACCAAGTATTTGCAGTTCTTAGAAACACACTAAAGAAAAGCAAACAACTATTATAAGGCAGTGTTGTGTTTATACATGAAGACACTCAGAAGATATTTACTGTTTCAGGTAGTGCCATAAAACACCATAATGGACATACAGCCCACCCTAATGGTATCAGCAGACATACACACCTTTCCACTTGCCCAATTTCATCAAGATTCTGGGTTCTTTAATCAATTCTTCTTTTCAATCTGTTTATTTGACTTGCAAAACCCACTGTCCCTGCCTCAGCCCACATACACAGCTACAGCTGCTGACACTGAATCAAGGTGGCTGTGTTGTCCTGCATGAACCTTCCCCTATGTTCCAAGTTACTCCCTACAGTTCTCCTGTCTTTCTTTTCCTTCTCTTCCTTCCCCTACCCCTTTTGTGTCTATCAAAACTCCATATCCAGCAAGTCTTAAATCACCTCCTGCAATGGTCCTCTTAAAATCTGACAGAAGTTACAACACATGAAAATCAAACAAGGAGGGAAATACAAAGCTCTCAAACCTGCAGGATATTGTCATTGGAAGGACAGGTGAAAAGTAAATAAACAGTAAGGTGTTACCTCAGCTTGTCACAAGCAAATGAAATTACTGGTTCCCCAAATCCTAAACATACTGTAGAAGCCACCCCATAGTTCATTAACATCACTTGTTGGGCACAATATTATGGTTTAACTGCACTGTAGCTCTGGATGCTAAATGGCAACAACGATCAGTGGTTACACACAGCGTGGCCGCTCAGTAGGACTGTGTCTTTGGAAATAGAGGCTGTTCCTTCCACTACTGATGACAGCAAGATGGGGTGGGATATTTGTAAGTCTTGCTTGCTGCATGTGGGTTTCTAGCTTACTAGCAAACACCAGAAGGGCCAGTGCTCCTTGGACATTCACTCTGGTGTTCCCCATGGCTCCTAATAGGAAGTTTTAAAACTTGATTCATTTTTAATCTAGTAGGAATTGACACATTTGTCACAGAAAATACTAAGTTTTGATGTTTCTGCATTTATGACACACTTCTAAAGGAGGTGGTGTAGGTCAGTGTGGTATCACCAGCACTGTAAGAGCAAACAAAGGAGCTCAAGGCACTAATGCCACCATGCTCCTACTGAAGGGGAAATCTAACCTTTGCCCCCATAGACAATAAATTCACTCCAAATTTTTGTCTGTTAAAGGGATGCTTAGATTTCTCCATCCATTGTTTTAATACCAAAACAGTAACTCCTCCATCATGCACTACTTCCCAAGTTATTAAGTTTAGTATAGATTTTTATTAGACAATTAAGCATTGAATACGGCAAAGTCTCAGCTGGAGCACTACTGCTAAAAATAGCACAGCTGCCAGTGAATATTTCCTACAAACAGTACAGCTTAAACAATTTTGCAGATCTTTTCTATGGGCATCTGTCAGCCATGCTGTTAAAATTTCAATGAAAAACTGCAAGAGTTCTGCGGCAAAGTAGAAAATACCACAAAAGAGGCTTGAAAAACAAAGCAATAGTCATTAAAAGCTGCAAAGCAGGAAGGCCTCCTTTTCCTGACATTTAAAAGACACCACCCTTGGAAAAAAAAACCCCTATCGCTAATGTTTATTACTGGACTCTTCACTTGTCTGCTTTCAGCCCTTAAATGAAAAAAATTGTTTATGCAATATTTTTAAAGAAAAATTACAGGTATTCCAAGGCAAGTTATTTGGGTTCTTCCACAAATCTTACATACAGGAGACAGGTGAAGTGTACACATGCACCCCTTTGGCTATCCAGAATATAAGGCAATATAATATAATATAATATAATATAATATAATATTACTATTGATTGGCTACTAAAGTGAATCACTTTAAACTTACAACTTAAAATCAAGTAAATTATAAATGAAGAACGGGAAGAGTGATTCCCAGTTTGAATTGCCCCTAGTGCTGCCCGCTGATGCTTGTGACTGGGAGGTGGCCAGGCAGGGCAGCCCGCAGGGACTCCCCAGGTACAGAGGCTGGGACTGGCCTCAGAGCCCAGATCAGCCAGGCAGGTTGGCCAGTCATATGTGATTATCTTTCTTCCCAGACTTGACTTCCTACTGACCACACCATCATCAACCCCTGGTACAGGAAGATGTGCTGAAAAGGCAAAATCACTCATCAAATTTTGTAGGATATGAGTCAGAGAACAACAGTAAAACTGGAACCTTTTACTCAGATTTCTGCCTGCCAATATAAATACATGCAACACATAGGCATACTTGTATTTGCAAGGGTAACACTGTATTTCTGACTTCTACGCACTGCTGTAAAATCAGTTTCTTTTAATAAAAAAACATATTCTTTTTTCATACACACCACTAAAAGCTGCTGGATGTTTGCCAGATAGAAATGGTCTCTCTCAACAGATTTATTACATAGCCATCTAGATGCAATCCAAAAGATCAGAACAGCAATCCAGTAACAGAAGTGAGAGTGAAAGAGCTGGTTTTGGTAACGCGTGCCCTTTATAGGCAGGTGCACAAATGGTTCTGCTGGTGGTGTTGTATTCATAATGACTATTCAATTTGTTAAAAACAGAGACCACAGAAAAAAAAATCCAGGCTCAGGGGCACATACTGGTCTGGCATGTCAGGAAAAACACCCAGAAGGCATCATTAAATGTAGGGAGTTCTGTTTGGACAGCACACGACAGATTACTTCTTTGCTTATTTATTCATTAATTGATTATGGCACTGTAATTCTGAGATAGATGAGTCTGGTCAATACTGATCTATCAGGAAAGGTTGGTTCCGCTATGATGCAGGTATTCCAGTACCCAGGCCTTTACCATAGCTAGAACCATCTAAGCTAAACTTCCTTTACAGTAAGTGCAGTCAAGAGACACATCGAAACACATGTGCTTTCAACAATCTGAAAGGCATGCAGCTAAGTGTAATTCAAAGAAAAGTTAATTGTGGGTCATAAAAAGAACAAAGTATTGTTTAAATATTTAATGTGAATTATTTACTTACAGAACCCTGAATCTTACTTAACAATAGAGTGGGAATTTTCAGTAAGAGCAAAATTTCTAATCAGAATGAGAGAGAGGTGCCTTCTTCCCACAACATCTGATACAGCTGTGTCCAGAGCACTGTCCCATGCTACAGGACAAAGTCCAGCAGAGGTGGAAAGGAAGATGTTCCACATGGCATTCCTTGTCTAACATCACTTTTTGTTAACATGCTGCACAATAGATTTTCAGCTAGGAAAGATTAGAGAGAAGTGTGTGAGAAATTTCTGTTAGCTTTAAATATAATAAAACCTCTTTTTTTGTTATGTCATTCTGTTACATGCTGGGACAATATTCAAGTCTCTGCTTCCCTTGTCCCAAGTGAATGCCTTAACCTCTAAGGTATTGGCTATTTGGGTATAAGTTGATCTCTCTTTTATCACTTAAAAGCTTTTGATTCCATCAAACACAGAGAGAAAGACGACATTCCAGTCATTTTCAAGAGATGTGTATCCGAATAGCCTGCTCTATTTCTGACCTTAGCCTCCAAGCTCTCAGTGTTTGGTGTACTGGGCTTTGCTGAAGATCAGTCAGTTTTCTGTTCACAGCAGCCATCAAAGGAAAAGAAGAAGAAAGCTCGTTTAATAAAAATCCTTTTTGTAGAACACCTTGAAAAGCATTTGTGATAAACAGAACTTAGAGCAAGACATTTATGTCCAAGGAGCTGACAGAGGCAGAAGTATCAGGAACACTAAGCCTTCAAGATCAGGAACTCAAAATGTTCTCAAACTTAGAGCTTTGATAACAATCGATTGCCCATGGAGTTTTAGAGAAGAAAAAGACCTGAAGCCAAAGCCACATTTGGCTCAGATATGAAACTGTGAATGGAACACCTGTGAATAGTTTCTGTGAGCAAACTGAACACCTGCCACTGACCCCTGTTCCTTCATTATACCCATAATTAAGTAGAAGCAGAGATACCATGAAGGCACAGACCAAAGTACTGTAGGCAGAAGCAGGTGTTGCTTTTACTGAGAATTTTCCTTCTACCCTCTCCGCCTCCCAAGCACCTTCCACTACATTAGATGGATCACCTGGTAGTAATTGTAATTACTGCCATGATTCCTCATACAGTCACACACATCTCTGAGCTGAACAGATGATCCAAAGAAGAGATGGGCTTTCTGCAGTTAGTTTTTTTAACTAACGTACACCTGCAGCATGTCCCAGATCTCTGTGGAAAGCTGAGCCAGGAGACTTCAGATATTATCATCATTCTAAAAAAGATTAACAGCTGGGTGAAACCTGTCTTGTTTATCCACTATCAAATAGCAATAATTTAAACACACTGGAGGCATGAGCACGTGAACCTCCTGATATCATGCCTTCCTCTTCTGGTCTGCTTTGCCCTCCCCATCAGCCCCATCAGTTTCACTGTTCTTCAGCTATTCCAGCCCTGGACCTGTCAGAGGGACAGACAGGCAAACATACTGAAACACGTGATGAATGTGTCAAAAGCACCAGGGTGAACAGAGAACTCTAGAACAGAGGATACCATCACATGAACCATCAAATAAGCTGGCTGTCATTGCTAACAGCTGAAAGTCCTATACATTTTTCTGCATGCTACAGCAGATTGTCTCCATCTGGAGTCCCAGTAGAAAGCAGTCCCCTACTTTCCTTAGAGACTTGCATAGAAAATGCAAATTCCGTTCACTTTGTATCGAAAATGCACCACAGCAGAGCTTTCCTGAGGGAGTGGCTATCTCTTTCTTTGTACCCCAGGAAGCAAAACCGATTTTCCAAACTAGGTCTCAGCTGCAACAGCCCCTGCCTGTGACTGCGATGCAGCTGTGCAAGCTGTAACCCCAGCCCGACTTGCACTGCAGGGCCGCGGGCGGCTGCACTGCGCACTTACAGAAGGCCGGCGGGCAGCGTTCCTGCAGCAATGCGCATCAGAGGGGCGTGCATGGATAGGTGGCATTGCCCCCTCACGGGGGTGAGAGTGGGAAGTGGCAGTATATAAATAGATGCTTTTAAACACAACCTCTTCTTTATTCAAAGAGATTGACTGTTATAAACTGGAGTGGGCTGAAGGAGGTTCTTTGACTCACAGAAAACGCTGACAGCTTTTGGCAGGGGAGGCATACTGGCAGCAGATGGCAGCACCTGCAGCTCACGGGTGCTCCGGCATCAGCTCCACATCAGGGATTTATCGTCCAGGACTGATGCAGTACCAACAGTGAATGATTCCAGATGGGGAGAGGGGGTTGCGTGCCAGCAGAGATCTCCTCCTCCCTGGTAAGTGTCTAACAACTGCCTGATCCTCAGCAAGTTCCCAGTCCAAAAGCATGCTGATAATCTGCTGAAGAGACACACCTTGGAAAAGCTCAGCTTCCAGGTATCACTGCTCCTCCAGCTAGGGCCACAGGCTCTGTGAGGATCTTGGCAAAGGGTCTGGAGGCTGTAGAGAGCAAGAAGTTGCCAAGAGGATGTCCGGGAAACACACATGTAGCAAAACAAACCATTGCCAGTTCCTGTGAAATAACTCCAATACTCATGAATTTATGGTAACCTCCAGCTAAGGATATCTGATCTATTAGTATCTTAGCTAGAGAGAGCACAAAACACTGCAGATCAGTATTTGAGAACACTCAGCTCTTTCCTTCGTGCAGACTTGCAGATTTTGGAACCTAACACTACATCAAATCTAAAAAAATCTAGAACTTTATCCTGATTTCTGCATTCCTCAAAGTTCCCTCACCCCTACAGTCTCCTGTTCCTTAATCTTCCAGTGGGATCAAAACTGTCAAGGAAAATATTTCTTTTGCTGTGTTCTAGCACTTCCTTCGCTCTGTCCAGACTGGCAGCCAGGGTGCTGGAGCAGCAGGCAGCAGCTCCAGACTCTGGACCAAGCCTTACCACCAACCTACTGCATGACCGGCTGCACAACTGGCTTTCTGCATCTCTTACAAAAACATGTTGAAAAGAAAAGAGAAAATTCTGATGCAGATTTGGAAATCCTTTTAAGTTCTACCGATAAGAAGAGCTCAACTAGGGCTTAGTATTATGATCCTCCTAGCAGGCAGAGCTCCTAGAGACAAAATGTGACAAACACAAAATACTTAGGGAGAGATCAACAGCAAGAAGATTTCAGTTGTTTCAAATCCAATTTCTTACAAACATGACAGTTGATTTCCATTTTCATCAAATCTGCCTGTATATTCCTCGTGTTCATGACAAATTATGCCATTAAGTTCATACTGGGTTACCTAAATGAATCTAACACACTTCTTTTGTCACAGTAACTAAAATGACAGTAAAATATTTCTGTTTTGAACAGTACACAAATAAAGGGGGAAAGGGAAGTGTTACACTCTTGTGAGTTTACAAACACTCCTCCCTGACAGGCAAAACAAAAAAAATATCATGGAAACAAACCCACTGTCTGCTTAAGGAACTGATTTAACTTCCTATTGTTTTCTCAGTGATGATTCAAAATCCTTTAAAAAATACTGAATACCACGAAAAGAAGAAAGAGGACATTGCACTAAGCTAAATCTTGTAGTGTGAGTCTAAAATCTGCTTTGTAAATCAGAATTAACTCCATTCTCACTGGATACAAGCCTGGATTTGCACAAACACCTGATGCAGTGTTGCAGTTGTGCATTTTATTATGGCTTTTTATTCACAAAATAACAACAAAAAAAATCTTTTCAGTTAATGGCTTTGATTAAGCTCAAGACATTATAAATATGACTGGTTTGTCACACTAGAGGTCAAACAAAACCCTCTTCCCTCCTTTCTGAAAAGACGTTCAACAGCAAAATGACTCAAAGACTCTCGCTTCTTTGACTGCTTTAAAGATAGGCATAAGCATCAATAAACATTTATTTCACACTAGAAGAGAAAGCCAGAATAGCTTACTTTAAAAATGCAACTGGGTCAGTAGCTGCCTCAAGTAGAATAAATGGGCTGCATGAGTGAGTATGCCCTAAAGAAGCATTACTCTGTGGACCTAACTCCTGCTGATGAGGACAAATAGGCCCTTTTAGAGCAAGATTTTTAGAAGTGCAAAGTGATTTGGGAATACAACTCCCATAGGTTTCTGCAGTGCCTTGGGAGTGCAATCTTTAGCCTCTTTTGAAAATCCTACCCCTAAACTGTACTCAGCTTTGTAATTTCAAACCCCCTGGTGATACTTGGCTCGTGAAGAACAAGAAGTTTTAGCAATACATCTTTGCATATAGATATCATCCCTTAATCAAGCATTTTCAAACTGCTACAATCACCAATTAGCCCTCCAAACATCTCAAAAAAGTAGTTACCTTAATTATACAAATTGAAAAAAAACTGAACCATGGATAACTGAAAAAACTGGGTTAGTTACAGTTACACAAGGTGTTAAAGCCACTGTAAGGAAAGCCCCCAAGCCTGACTCCCCCAGCCAAGCTCTTAGAATTAACCAGCTCTCCCTCCCCATGCATGACTGCAGCACTACACAAGCAACTGACCTTCTGCAAAGCTCCATACATGCTTCACAGGGAGCAGGTACACTTACAAATATTCAACTGGTCATTCTTATCCGCCATAACGAAGCTACCTGTAAGCAACAGCACCTGTCTTTGCACTGTCAATTAAAGAGAACTGTTGTTGCAATTACCCCTACTAAGCGGCCTGTTCCGGCTCCGGGATCTGCTTCGCTGTCTCTGAAGTCGTGACCTCCGGAGCAGTCGATAGTAGTAAGACGGTCTCCCAGAACTTTTCCTGCTGTTCATTGACATTTTTGTATCTATTTTACACATACACACATGCAGGCACAGGTTCACTCTCCCCTCTGGCACAGTAGCAAGAGTTCCAGCGTTTAATTAACTGGAGGTTGGTTCTTTGGAGTGGAAAGGGAGAGGGGGGAAGAGGAACTCTTCACTTTATACATTTAAAAAGAAAAACAACAAGAAGAAAACATAAAAAAGAGAGAGAGAGGAAAAAAAAGAACGCAGCACCAGAGTACATCTCAGCTGAGGGAGGACTTGCAGCAAGCAAGATAAACTGTACTAACAATTCCTGCCCCAAAAAAGATAAGCCTGCTGGAGTTGGAATAGGAAGCCAGAGTTGGCCTGGGCTCTTGAAACGTGAAGAATAGGCTGGAAGAAATCCTGGACTGGATCCTCTATGCCAGACAGCAACATCTGATCAAACTGTACTGGAAAAAAATCAACATCTTGCTGCCTGAAAGCGGCTGGGTAGCCTTAGGGTGCCAGCTAGTTTCTACCTGCCCCGGCCATCAGATCATTTCGGAGATGAAGTTTCAGGCGGCTCAGTCTGCAGCAGGAGGTATCCACGAAACACTGGGTTGGGGAAGGGTATAATGATTTCCTGGCCACGGGACACATGTTAATAATCATCATGGAGCAAAAGCCCCGGAAAATAAAGTGAAACTTGAGAGGGGGAAAACTTTAATTAGAAGTTGAATGAACAGAGCCCCAGACTCCCCTGGAGGCCCATTTCCTTTCAACATTCAAACTGAGTTATAGCGCATCCCACAAATTAGAGAAAGAGCCTATTTACCATTTGGGTTCTGATGGCAGTGAAGATTCCGCCTCCGGCTCATATTGCTCAATAAAATTACATTTCAATGGACAGAATTAACACTTTAAGCCACGGAGGAAAAGGAAAAGAAGGGAAAAGAATAAATAGACTAACCAGATGAAAAATTTCACTCCACATTTATGGTTTAAAAAGGTCAGAAGTGAACTGTCCAGAATCTTTCATCTAAGCTCCTTCCCTTCCTGGCACAGAAAATGCTCTGAAGGAAGAGCGATAGACAACATTACAGAAAACCAGAATGGTGGCCAAGAACTTAACGCGCTGCCACTTCTTCTCACAAGCTGGCAGATAGATAACAGAAGAACCTCATCAGAGTGGGATGAACTGCAAAATGCCTTTTGCACAATACTTCTCTGTATTGTGTTCTAGTTTTGTCATTTTCCCCAGACATTTGTGCAAATTTATCTTTGTGGTGCCTAGTGAAGCTGCAGAACTAGGCAGGCTTGGCTGAGGACAAGCTACGTTCCCCAGTTAGGAGGAGCTTCTTCAGAAGTTTGAAGGGTTCCCCAGATTATACTCTTGCACCTTCAGTAACAAGAGGAAGGGGAGTATCAGACTTCAGTACCCTCACCACAACAGAAGTCCCTACCACCAACCATCCACTTTTATTTTAGGATTTTATAAACTCGTGCAGTCAGTGAAAACAGCAGAATTCTACAAAAGCTGTATTTTCTTCTTTACATATTGAGCGGTAAACCTGTGATGTTGATCAGCTGAGAAAGGCCCTTCCAGGAGGAAAAAAACAAGTCTCGATCTTCAGGGAAGTCCATGCCTGGTTTTGAGGCCAGACATAAGGAATTCAGCGCCAGCTTTTAGGCAGTGCAGGAATGAGCCAATCAAGGGGGCAACGGCAAGTTCAGGTCAAGGAGGCAGATCCCAGCTGGACAGCAGAGGCTCCTGGCTCTGGGAGGGGGATGCTGCACAGGGACATTCCTCTGCCGCTCCCACTCCAGCCACCAACTCTCACACTGCATCCCGGCAAAAAGCAAAAAGCTTCCGTTACTAAACATCTCCCCTATTCTTGTTATCCAAAATATTTTTTTTTTCATATTTCGGTCGATTATAAAAGCAAGCAAAAAAAAAACACAACCCAAACAAAACAGGAACAACTGTAACCAGTTTCCAGATGCCCACAGACTCAGCCTGTGTGGTTAATTCAAGTCACAAATGTAGCTGAGAACATCTAGAAGACAGTGATGGGCAGATCTGAAAATACTAAAAGTTAAAAGATTTGCTATCAACAAGAAGCCAAATATTCAGGTGGCTCTCTGCAATTTTGTGACTTCATAACTGAGCTGGTACCTCTGAAGAGAATCTTTTATGATTATGCTTTTATACTAGAAATGTCTTTAAAGCAGCCCATCCAATTTATTTTCCGCTTTGACATTCCCAACAGCAAAAAATGGCACTGATGGAAATGAAAGTTTAAACAAAACCATTTTAAAAGCTCACACAAATTCAGACAGTCCAAAAGGGGAAGGTTCACCTGTGTTGGTTTTGCTTAATTGGAGCCAGGTGACTCATCCTCAAACCACCTGGGATGCAGCAAAAGGCAGGCGCTGCTGATCTCCCAAACCTCTTCGAGCAGGTGGAAATGATCAGGAGACACAGGAAGACGGGCCTGCAGTCACCATGCATTCACCTGTGTTTATTTAAGCATCTGTTCCATGTTTAGGGATTTTTATTTTTAATCAAGCTAGTACCTTCAGAAACATTCATATAGGTGACCATAAAACAGAGGAAGTCAATGAGGGACTATAAACTATCATGACAAGAGAAAGCAGTCGTACTGTAAGAGCATAAATGGCCAGGAGTTTGTTCAAGTTTTGCCAGCTTGCCTCTGTCTCTCGCTTCAACGATGTTTTTGAAGGCTTTAAGTTCAGATGCTACATAGCAGCAGGCAACAAAATGAACGACCCATCTGGGAGGGAATGTGACTGGTCTGGACCTCTCCAATTAATCCAGCACTGCCTCCCACCACCCCCCCCCCTTTTTTTTTTCTTTTTCTTTTTTCTTTTTGAAAGCCACATCCTGATACAAACGCTCTTTTGTGTACAGCAGAACCTATCACTTGCAAACGTTAGATATATTAACTGCTCTGGAGGAAAGCTGACAACATTAAAATCTCTATCTCTAAAATTACACATCACAGTCTGGCTGTTCCCTCCAAAAAGCAGAAGGATGAGTTCAGTCATGGGGCTCTGTTGAATCTCTCAGTAAGAGGAGCAAATGGAGCCAAACATAGCAGTGATTTTTGGGGTGTTAACTCCTCCTCCCCAACACTGAACACAAACCTAACCCATTAAATCAAATATCTACCAAACTGTAACATCTCAGTCAAATATCCAGTTTGATACACTGTAGAGCTTTAGAGGAAAATTAGAGCATCCACCGCTGACCTGGCATCCCCTGTCATCTGCTTCCATTATCTTGCCATTAAACCTTCTTAAAAATGGATTTATTTCACTTCTTTACCAAAACTAACAGCATGTAAATAAATTTTAAATTAGCATTAAAATAAGTTCTGGGATGGAGAGCTACACAAACATTGGCTTGTTTGCTTTGACATCAAAAGGAGTAGGCTGTTGCCTGAGGCTTTGCTCAGCTGTAGCAGGGCTGCTGGGTCTGGGGAGGGACAGAAGCCATGCCTCCCCAATGGCTAACACTTGCCTTTTTTATCATTTGTTTATTGCTTTGTGCTGGGAGAATAATGACTGTTCCTCAGAATGCACATTCCCAAGACAGCCCCTACCATTAAACCTCTTGCTTTCCCAAAGGGCTTTAGAGGGAAACAATCATTCCTCTTAACTCCTGATTTTACAGCAAGGAACTTGAATTCCTTATTCTGAAATTGAAAGTTTCCGTGCTTTATCAGGGGGGCCCAGCCCAGCCCAGCCCGGCCCCAAAAACTTTATTTATACAGGTATGAGGACTGATTTGTCCACACACATAATTAACAGCCTCTGGATTTAGGCTGCCTTTTGGAAGACAGCAGCTTTAGTAATTTCATTTCAGTTTCCCTTTTTTTTTCCCCACAAAGAACTGAATTGAGGCTTTCAAAAGTCAAAACATACAAATAAGACAAGGTTTTGCCTTGGCCAGTAGAGAGAGGAGTGGTGGGTATCAGCTTAATTTCTGATTTGCATTAGGTCAATGAACTGCAGACAGATCATTGAGAAGTTGAAAAAAATCAGACTGCAACTCAGATTTTACTGTCACGTGTGACTACACTACCTCTGAAGAATGATTATATTCCTTTCACAATCTGAGGCAGAAGGAATCAGGGAATAATCTCTACAAAATATCCATCTTTTAAAACGTTAGAGAAATATAACAGCGTTCTTGTCAATGATCCTAGACACTCTCAAGATGTGCCTGCTTGAATTTGCTTAGAAGTCCATTGTGGTCTTTGGTTCAGCATATTATGAAGCTGGAAGATTTCCAGGCTTATTGCCTCAAGGCTACCAGGGATACCTCAGCTCCTATGCAGAGCCAGAGAGGAAGGTCATTTCCTTTGTGTAAGGATAACTTAACTTTCAATTCAGCTGTACCCATACCAAAATCTCCAGTGACATATTTGTTTGAAGACCTAAAAAGTTTCATGCACACAATTAAAAGTAAACTGCTTCTTTTTAAGAGTTTAATGTAAATCAATGATTATTTCAAGCCTACACATTGGCAAATTAATTTCCTTACCACCTTAGGTGGAATGTAACAGCTTTTTGACAGCCTTGCAACAAAATGGTATGCAGATTCTGGATCAAAATGAGAAATAAACATTCGCATTAAATTAAGCAGAGAATTCATTGCTTTCTATTTATTGAATGGTGTCATGGCTACCAAGACACTATGGAATACTCTTGCTGTCTGTGTGGTGATGAAATCCAAATGTAAATGGAAAGTAGTCATTACACATATTCTAGACATTTAATCATATTAATGAGTAGAAAAAACAGTGCCATGTAAAAAAGGCAAGAGGAAAAATGTGTGTCTGAATAACTTAATATTAAATAAGCATTCAGGAGGTCTTACGGAAGTTAAATCAGTGCATGAATTCTTTTAGCATTAGTGTTCCAAACACACAGGACTATTACTATTGTTTACTGTCATTATGTTTATTATAGATTTACTGTGGTGGTGCCCAGAGATGCAAAAAAGATCAATGTTAAATTGTTTTGGGATGTGCGTACACCACCAACTAAGAGATGACTCTGTGTCCACAGTACTTATGATCTAACTAAACGCACACAGTATTGTACACATCACAGGCATAATAATCACCATGCCCATTTCATGAATGGAGCAGTAAAGCCCCGAGTGATTTACACAAGGTCACGTGGGAAGGCTGGGGCAGAGCTAGGCATTTACCCCAGATCCCTTAGTCCTTGCCCAAAGAATTAATAGAGCTTCCTTGCTCTCTCAAGACAATCCCCTTGTGATGAATAAGTATTAAGCATAATAGTATCTTTTTCCCCCTACAGTGTCTTTCATCCAACTCAGCACAGATGCCTTTGCAAATACTTGTTCAGCTTTTTAATGTACTTAAAACATACAAACTTCCTCTTTTCACTCGGGTAAAAAAGAAAGATCAAAGGAATGTGTCCAATGTTAAGCAGGAAAGTCAGTTATTTGCTTCTAATAAAATATGTTCTGATTTTAAGAACTAGTCATAACATATTATTAAAAAAGTGAATAAATGAGTGTGTCAACACACACAAAAGTGGAAGCTAGAGAAATAAACATAATGCCTAGGAATTCTACCTCTAATTCCCAACTAGTCCATCAACAAGCTGAGGTTTAGACCACATTTGATTTCTGCATACAGCAGGCAACTTCTTGACAGTGGGAACGCAATACGACATACCAGCTCCAAATCAGTGTGGAACAGGCAAACAGGAGGTTGACAAACATGTTATTCATTGTGCTGGAAGGACGCGTAGTGCTTTGTGAAAAACACATGAAGTGATTCACATAGGAAGGGCTGCTGAGTCCTGGGCAGGTTACAGTAACACCACCGAGAGTCAGCATGTCTGAGAACCCAATTGGAGACGTTTCCTGTGCCACGCAATGAACTCTGTCCTGCAAGGGAACAGGGAAGAAAGACACAGACTGACCTCAAAGTAGAACATGTTTCCTGACTACTTCCCAGCAGAACAATAGAGCTAAGGAACATAAACTTTTTCTAATCAGCTTTCAACTAGCTGGGGGAGACCAAAATAAAATCAGTTAACTTACTCTAAATTTATTGACATGTATTCCTAACGATAAAGAATACTCAGATAACTTGGTTTATAACCTGGCTGGTAATGACACTAATAAAATTTAGAAAGTCAACATCTACCTTAAGATTTGTGCTATGATTTCCATAGGCCTAATGAAGTAATTAAGCGCATGGAGTCCAACACAGATTGAAGAAGAACCTTTTATCGAAATCAAACATACTGAGCCTCAAAACAGGCTACTGCTTTCAACAACCCAGGAGGAAAAAACCCCTGAGAGTAAAGTCTCAATTGTATAGCAAAAATTCCCACACCAAAAAGAATAAATCTTGTACAAAACCCCACATCAAACAAAGCTCCTCATACATAAATGGGAACTGCACAACACTTCCTAGCACCATGCATCTTCCATGAGTAGCTGCTAGAAGGAAATATTTGTTTAAGCCTGATTATTCTTTACAAAAAGCCTTATTGCTGAAATAAAATGTTAACAATGATTCATTGAGTGATTAGCAGAGTAACTTCAGCTCTGGGTTTTCTCCCATTTCCTTCTCCAAGACAAAATTAAAGCAGTTCTCTACTATGACCTCTGTAAGCTGACCCATGGGGCTTTCTGTGAACTCAAAACCAACTTGAATGTATTCATTGAAACCCTTTTACTCGTTGTCTGAGTACAGTTGAGCTAACACTGCTATTTACAAGGGTCACCTAGCCAGCCAGACTAAAACAAACACATTTCCTTTTTGCAGAAGGATCCTGCCATAAAGAATTCCCTCTGACTGACGACACTGCTGCTAGTTCTCACTCGTGTGACAGGAGCTATGCAACAGACACCAAACGGACCCTGTGCACTACTGCTCCAGGCTCAAGAGATTTTTGTCAACAGGAGAATGAAGAAAGTTGTCTGGATTGTGCAGAGATTATTCACTCCAGTCTTGTAATACAACTGTTTGGAATTTTATTTACAGTAAGACACAATGGTGGGAATTTTTCCCCAGATTTGTGCTAATACTAACCATAACATTTACCACACACTGGTGCAATTTCTCTCCTTGTGCATTTTTTTATTATAAGTTATTTTTAAAATAGCCTTTTTGTTCAAATGAAATATTCAGAAAAAAACCTGGTTTTTCAGTTTTTCTATCATTTCATTAGTTACTACTACTACTCTTCTCATGTAGCAAAAATGGGAAAATTGGCTTATTTACTGTTAAAAAAAATGAACTGAAAGATATTCAAGATCCTGCAAATCTCATATTGAAAATTTGAGGGGAAAAAATGAAGCATATTACAGAAACATCACAGCATAGGAAAGCTGTTGATTATTTTATTTAAAAAATAAAATGTCCTTATCTTGTTTTTTTTAACCACCTGTTTACAGCTCATCTGTCTTGCTTTTCAGAAGCATGTTTGCTCTGTGAGCTGCCTTCTCTCAAATTTTTCACTGTTGTGCAGGTGTGTAAGACTTTCTGTGAGTGATGAGGACTCAGTATGTGTTCAATGGGTAAGATTAAAAAGGTGGTTGGAGGATAACTACCCAAAAATTCAATGTTTTCTAGGACAGCTTTGAAGTAAAACTTGTGGAAGACAGCAAGGCTCCCAGACAGTGTAAAGGTACTCCACACTTCCCAGAGATCAAACCAACCACAGCATCCCAGAGTTTGCACCTTCCAGATTTCCACTCTTTCTGAGGACACTTACCCATCCTACCCAGGTGCAGTATCTGTTATTATTTATGGTAAATAGCAGGGACATGCAACTTGTTTGTCACAGGAATCTTAGAACAGAACTCCAAAATAGCTCAGGTGGGAAGGGACCAAAAGATCACCTGGTCCAACCTTCTGTGGGAAAGGGAACCTAGATGATGAATTTTTATGATCAAAGAAGACTTAAACATTGCAATAGGTAATGCAGAAGACAAGCCATCAAAGAGAAGTATTGCCACTCAAGTCTTCCAGAAAGTAGGAGTTACCAGACTACTCTGTGCCATTGAGGAAGAAAGTACTGAAATTCAGAAATAGAGGGAAATCTAACATATAATGAACAGCTTGCACATCGCACTCTGATATTCAGTTATTATTACTAGTTACCAATATTAATACAAATCACACGTTCACATGCTGCTCCCTACCTATGCAGACATGTATTAGATGCTCATCTTTACTTTCTTATCTGCAAATTTAAATTTAAACCTCATCATCTTTAACGTCATTAATTTAATTATTAGATGTAATAATATATTATTGCAATAAACTATGTATTCTGCATTAACCTTGATCAAAATATTCATACAATAAAGTAAATTAAATTCTAAAAATATTTTTACTTTGTATTTCAGTAGCAAACTTGCTGTTGTGTTGCTGCAGGGAACAAGTTGATAAAGGTCTGGCACCACGGGCTTCCTATGCCAAATTTATTAGTTACTATTAGAAGTCTCAGCTATTTATTGTGTGTTCTAATATAATGGCTTTCCAATGTGGTGTACTAAAAGGTCAGAAAAAAAGATCAGCCTTTCTAAAAGCTGCTGCAGGGCATCACTATCCTTGCTTGCATGGAAGTCTAGTCTGTTTTAACTCAAGGTGAGGAGAAGAAAAGGGTTTTACAGGCATTAAGAGTAGCCCAGTAACTCACATTGTGCACAAACAACATGTACCTAATCTGAGGAATCCAGTTTGCTCCAAGGGAAACAGACACTTTTATGCTCACCCCCTGATGTGCAGCTGGTTCCAAAGTGCAATATAAGGACACATGAGATTTACACAGCAATATGAATCAACACTTGGGGTGTTTAATCTCATGGTAACATCGCATTGAAACCAGCATCTATGTTGACAAATGAAATGAAAGATGAACTTGATTACACATGCTATGTAAAACTTACTTCCTGATTAATTAATAGATTAGACACTTCCAATTCATGTTTAAATGCCTGATAATGATCTTACACTCATATAACAAATCACTGATTTATATGCACACAATCCAAACTTCATTTTTCATGTGACAGATTATTTTCTTTCTTTCCTTGCCACATAATTTGCAAACTACGCTACAAATATAGTTGCGTGTTTTACTTGCTTTTTTGGCATCAAATTACTCTTCCAAGGAATATTTTGGCAAATATGTTCTTCAGCCATCTTCCTTATCAGGCTCACGTGACAGTGCATCACAGAAAATATCATCTATTTTAAAAGAATACTCTGTTAACAAGTTTAAAAATGAAAATGCAGCTATTGTTTTTAAAGACCAGTATACACCAACTGGAAATCCTGCAATCAATTTTTAAATACCATTGTGAGGGTGGTTTATTTTAATTTATGTTCTTCCTTCTGGCACAACAACACAGTACTTGTCTCAGGGAAGTTATTGCCCAAGTTTAGCTCATTGCAAAAAGTGAAGACCCTTCTTAAAGTAACAGAAATATGAAAAAAAAATATCTAAGAGCAATACCAGGGACAGGATGTTTTTAAGTGTGAGTGAAAACAACTAACATCTCCAGTCCCCAAGCTCCACCAAGTCACAATCTACCCTTGCAAATTATCACACCATAAGGTCTTTACCTCAATGACCTCACAAGCCCAGTGCAGAGAACTGGCTGGTATGATAAATGACACTCCAAATAAATATATTAGAAAACATCTAGCAAGGCACACAGTTATTCCTGCCAAATGATGACATAATACTCTTCTATTGCAGTACCAGTTCAAACAGATTTTTTTCTGCTTATCGCCCTAGTTATTCATACAGATCTTCCACTCTCAAGAGTAACTCTCTAGTCTATATATACCCATTCCACTAAGACACCCATTATATTTTTAGATGGAAAAAGCTACAGCAAAAACTCCTCCTACTGAATTTATATCCTTTATTCTTCTAATATACTCTCTTTTACTGCGTTAACAAGTCTAACCTTTTCCTTCGAGTACCTGCAAAGGGCTATGCAATGACAGCTTGTCTTCATGGTCCTAGTACATCCATGTGGCAGCAGTCTTAGATGATCTGGTTTGCAGGGTTTGTACAATTCATCAGACAAAATAAAAAGGCAGCAAAGCTTTCTGATGCCTGTTTGGTGTTTTATTTAAAATAGCTGGGTGGTCTCAAAACAGTCTTCATAGAAGACACAAATAATAGCTCCTAATTGACAGAGCACATGTTTGCTCATGAACGGCAATGCAGGAATCATCATTCCATTTCCTTATTGTCTACCCTAAAGAACAGCTTTGCTCTTGACCTCTGTGCTGAACCTCACAACAGGTACTACTGAAGGAAACATGTAACTCTTTAAAAGGAGAGCTAACACCCAAAACAGAGCAAAGAGCTGATCAATACTTGCGATTGTTCATTAAAGCACTCCACGTACATTCATTAGTTTTTCACTACAGAGAAGAAAATGCACACCAGCTACAACATTTCAAAACAAATTCTACACAGAATGAGAAGTTCAGTGTGACTTTGATAAGTAACATAGCTGAGTCTGTAACACCTAAACAATGATGGAAAGATATATATATACACCACAGCAGAAAGAGACCAGTCAGACTGTCCACTGCAACACAGCCTCCCACCTAGCCCCTGCAGGATGCTGCTCCATAGCTGAAACTACGTAGTCAGTCTTTGCTAATCTCAGTCTAACTCAAAACTCTACTTATCTTTTTTCTTTCTAAATCATCCCCAGGACAAGACTAGAATCTCTTTTGAAATGTAAAGGCTCTGTAATAAAATTTAGAAACAACATATGGTACAAATATCAAGCGTGAACATCTCTTCCCATCTTGTACGTTTTAAAGACTGTGCAAACAGCACTTTTCCCTCGTTTTGATCCTGCAGCCAAAATGAGTCATCTGTGAACAATTATGGCTCTGGCAGGGGTCTGACTGTTTGAGAATGAAAGGAAACACTTTATTATTGAAATGAACAGTATGCCAAGCCAAGAGGCGACTGCAGAGAAATGTTAAGAGTCCTTTGTCCTCCTTTAGCCAGCAAAATTGAAAGCAGTGGATGCAGCACTCTCCTCTCAGACTCCTGATAACACCTTATTTCAGTACAGGCAATCTAAAAGCATAAGGAAATGTGAGCTGTGGAGATGAGCAAGTATGTATATGGCAGGAAAGGAAACACAGAGTGCCTTAAAGCAGGAGGCCTGGCTTGAGAAAGTGTTGGTTATTCCTGGCTTAGTTCTCTGAGAGGACTTGTGAACATATTAAAGGAACATAGAATCAGAGGCCACGGAGCTGAAATCTGAAACTATTAAAGGACATTTGTTGGGACCTTGGTACTGGCTGAGTTTAGCAGGCTCTTCTGAGAGGGGATGAAAGGAATTCCCCTTGAGAAAAAAAAAGCAACATAACAATTTAGTAGAGACACTGATCTTCCAAAGTGCAGCCCATTTTCAGCATTAATACTACTGTATCTGGTTTTGACACCTACTGTCAGGAGGGTATAGATAAGACCTCTCTGAATTTGTAAGGGCAACTTCCATGATGTAGGTGCTCACTAAGAGGTGGACAGGACAGGTAACTGGGTAGGTTATTGGTCTGAGGCACTTGGCAAATGATACAAGCAGGAGATGATTTTAAAATTGGACTACAAACTACATATGAGCAAGTAATTTCCAATGCATTCTTGTCTTTTCTTCCTTGAGCAGCTTGCAGAGGGAGGAGGAACAATATGTTAATCATCACCCAGAGCCTATAGACTATTTAAAGACTGTTAAGGTTGATAGAATGACAAGGGGGAGCAGTGCACACAGAATTGCTAATGGAAGGTGTAGGGCAGGAGATCAGGGAAGAATCTGGGAACCACACATTTCGTATTCTGAAATTCATTTCCATCCCCCAATGAAAGAGATGTTTGAGGAAGATATTCATATTCTGATAGCAGGACCTCTCAGGTCAGGACACTAGCTGAAAAATACCCCTTACTGTTCCTGAAACTCTGAGCTTTTGAAACCTCTAGAACAGATTATACCACCATTACCACAGCTCAGGCAGCACTGATCCCCAAAACTAAGTAGTCTGGCAGCGCTGGTGCCTAGGCTAAGATAGCATGCTTTATGCCATGTTGAGAAAGCTGTTGAGCCTTTCTGTAATACTGTAAAACCAGTATGAGGGAATTCTTGCTAACCAAGGCTAAAATACAAAACCCCTATGATCCTAAGCAGAGTAGAGAACATTTACAGGCATTGTATTTGTCTTGATGGTTGAGACAGTAATCAGCCTTAGAAAAGGCCAGATTCTCCTTTCTTCAGAGGGTCTCACATAGATCAGGAGCCCCACACTTACTGTATTAGGCTAAATGCAGCAGGCTCTAAAACTCCTTAAACTCAGGGATTTCGAAGGGTCCTGTTTAGCTCATTATATGCACTTTTGCTCCTAACAGAATTCACTAGGGTCAGATGTACAGATTTCCTCCTGGTCTACATCTAAACAAGACAGTCTGGCAAACACTGACAAATCTGAAGTGGTAAAATACTTAGCAGCAATGCTGAAAACAGACATCAGGAATAGGAATTTCCCAAAATGCTCGTTCTTTGCAATGCCGTGAAGTAGCCTATGGTTACCTTTACACAGTATGTGGTAATACTACACGGAAGGCATCTTGTTACAGTCAGAGTCATCTGGAATCTAATCTTGGCAGCCAGTGGAGCGCTCTTTTGTTCAGGTCATGTCACTCATAAACTTCATACCATAACACACACAGCTGTGTACAAATCAACATAATACAGGGTATTGTGAAGCTTTTGCCAACGTTGCCTATGCTTTACTTTGCATACATTAAGGCTACACCTCTTCAATTTGTCTCAAGTTTGCTGAACATTCCTAAGTAACAAATAAGCCCTCAGAGTCCATCAATACTTTGACTATTCCAACAGAAACTAGATAGTTTCACATTAAGTCATGTAAGACAAAAACAACTTCAACGGTCTCAGGCTGTGCTGAGCACACAGGGCAAACATTTGTTTGCACACCAAGCACAGAGGAACACGGAAGAAGTGAGGAAGCCTCTTCAGCTGAAAACGCCAGGAACACTGAGTGCCATGTCAGCACTTTTAACTCTAATGGAATACTGTTATGTTCTGAAGACAGACCTGCATTCAAGCACATCTTAGAGGGAAGTTTTCTCTGTCACATCATATTCTTTCATAACAAGGTAACATCCCTGAGAAGTGTCTAACGTACAATCTTTAACCTGGTCAAAGCTGCCATTTCAAGTAAATTCCTTCATTACCACCGTGCCTCTGTCCCGGCAAATGAACATTCTTATTTTCCTGGAAGAAGCTCTCCGCGGTGTTGCCGCAAATCTGAAGCCCCTGGTGCAGGCAGGGGAAAGCAGCGGCGCGGCTGCCCAGGGGCCGAGGCGGGGCAGAGGCCGGGCAGGGGCCGGGGCCGGGGCCGGGGCAATGGCGGGGCAGAGGCCGGGCCGGGGCAGGGCCAGGGGCCGGGGCCGGGGCCGGGGCCGTGCGCACGGCTCTGCTGCCCCCCGCAGGCCGGCCGGGGCCGCTCGGCTGCCCGGGCCGCGCTCTCCGCCGCGGGACACGGGGCTGCACCCGGAAACAAACCGCCCGCGCCGGGGACACAGGTCCCCGTAGCTCACGGTGACCAAACACGCGTGTGGTTACGTTTCCTCCAATGCCTGTTTTCCTTTCAACAAATGCTTTTTGCGCAGCTCAGAGAACTCTTTTCCTTGTTTTTTTCCACCCCAGACACTGAAACGCCGTGGCCAGGCCTCTCATACTTGTTATTTTAGCTGAATAAACTTTGCCTTTGGCATTAAAAGTAGACTAGGAAAATAAATACAAGGTCATACTCTGCAATTGCTTTGTACAGTCATTTTCAGGCACAGATACTAAAGGACATTAAAAAAAATTGCATCCATTTTATTTGGTTGGAAACCCCAGTGAAGTACCCGAGTGTGTTAAGTCACCCAAGGTCTCAACACTTCCAACTTAAAAAAAAACCCAAACCAAACAAGAAAAACCTTTGCTGTTTTGGAATAATATTTAAATGAGACATATGCAAGGCAAAGAAATAACTCAGGTGAGACACAGTATATTTCAGCACTGAAGTCAGTGGCAAAACACCAGATTTAAATACACGTAGGCCTTACTGTGACTCTTGCTAGTGATAAACCTGAGAGACAGGCAGGTTCATAACTCGTGGTGCTGTATTTGAGGTAAGATTGTCCAGACTTCACATAAACAAGAAGTAAAACTGGGGGGTTTTTTTGGCTTGCACTGCATTTCCTATCTTGTTCATGAAAACAAGAGTCACTTACATAAGATGCTGAGCAGTCTGAGGTCAAATTAGCAAAACTCTTACGTGCTTAATTTCAATATGATTAAATGAAATTGAAACACTAGTGTTTTCATTAGTACCATCTGTAACAGCATGCAGTCCTAGGCACGCTCAAAATCTTTCCCCCAAATCAGCTCCTGGCCATAACAAAGGTTTTACAGCACTACCTGGTAACTTTCCCAACCTCCTTTTTTCCATGCCATGCTAAAAAGTGTAAGTGGACTTAGTAATTGCTAATCCAGTTAATGTATTACTTCACTGCATACAGCTGACTTAAACATGCCAGCAACAATCAATTCCGGAGTCCTAGATAGAACCCAATTTCTGAAATACCCCTCTGCTTTAGAAATACATTGGATGCAATTAATAACCCAGTATGAAACACCTCCTGTGCCCAGGGCAGGCCTGTGGCAAGGGGCAGCATGTGTGTGACTCTCGGCTGAGAGCAGAGGACCAGAGATCTGAGGTACGGTGCCCCAGCCTTTCCTGAGTCACAGCAGCACCTGGAGCAGACTTCAGGGTATCTCTTTTCCCTACTACAAAGGGACTGGAGAAGTATTCAAGCTCACCAAGTGTTACGCGGCTTATTGCTGCAGCGTACTCTGAAAGCCCTGGTTTGAACAAGAATCAAGAAGGACTTGCTCAGTGTTTTGCAACCATGAGACGAAGCAGTTTCCATTTTCTAAGCTATCTCCCAAACCCACTCTGACCTTACGCCCATTCCCAGATAATTTTGCCCTTCTTCAGTGGAAGTGCCACCAAGCTGAATCATACAGAGCGTGGTTTTTTGGCATAGCCTGCCTTATCTCAAGCAATGTTGTCATTCACTCACCCTTGTGAAGTACACTGCCCCACAGGCCCAGCTTTACTCTCTGAATGCGCAGAGCACTTCCAAAATGAGGCAAAGATGACTAAGAAAATCTCACCAAGTTAACAGGAGAAAAGGAGGTGGTGGAAGCTGCTGGCTATCTGCCAAGTTTCTCCACTCCGTTTTTTCATTTTTAGTTTCTGCTCTTTGCTGGAAAGTTTCTACTTATGCTCTGGTTTCCATGGAAACTGCATTTCTTGCCTTTCTTCTCTAGCATTAAATTTTTTATTTGATTTCCCTTCTTCCCAAGACATGACTTTCTTTTCCTTTTGAAAAAAAAAAAAGAAAGAAAGAAAGAAAGAAATAATTAAGCGTTGTTTTCTCTTTGGTTGGAGATATTTTTAAAGGTGGTGTGAGAGACTTTCTTCTTAGTCTGATGGAGAATCTGTATATAATAGTGTCAGAGAGGTAATCTTCCAAGTAAGAATATCAGGGGATTCCCTTGCAGAAAACCCATTTACCATAACTATCTTACATGTAACAAGGTTACAGCATGTAAGCATTCCAGATACTGTTGAGCCCAACATTTCTTAAAAATTGGCTGGTTGTTTTTATGAGACCAGACCTGGCCATTTTCTCTAGGACTAAACATTCCATTATTGTAAAAGCATTACTTGTGATTCCTGAGCAGTCTCAGGAGAATACATAATAGTTTAATAATTGTAACTGCACTAGGAATGTGGTCTTCAGTTCCAAATTGTAAATATTTTCACTGACAATCTTCTCATTTGGCTGGGAGTGCTATTAGGGCAGGTGACAAGCTAAGGGACCCTTCCCCTATTAGTGGCTAATCATCTGAAGGCAGTGCCCTGCATATCCTCATGCAAAGTACACAGAGACAAAACCCTCAGAACTCACGGAGCTTAAGCTAATTAATTTGTCTTGCCCTTGCCATGTTGGGACTGAATTATTTGACAACCTGAATTAATGTAAGAAAAAAATCATCAGAACAGCAAATCTGGATTAAATCTAGTAATTTGGTTTTTTCCAAGCTTTAGGTTCATCATAAATAGAAATAGTGTACAAGCTGCAAAGCACTAAAATAATGCAGGTTTTCATCCTATTTCACTATGAAAGATTCTCTCCACATCTAAATTCTCCATCACGTTCGGCCATAAACTGACCCTCCTGTACAGTTGTAGATTACAAGGTTTTTAGTCTTATCTCTGCCTGGTGGGATTTCACAGTAAATTCTTTCAGGACTGAATAATTAAAAGAAGCAAAAACATAGCATTTGGCTCACATGGCAACACAAACAAATCTGTCCATGGGTGCTATCTTGTTTGCAGCACATGTGCACAGATTTACATGTAGGATTGAGGCTTAGTGCTCTGTTTGTTTAGATTTTTCATTATTCAGTACCCCAAGCATAAAGTAAATTATATAAAGACAGAAATGGGAACAACTTTAAGAGTGAGCTGACCTTATGATCATCCTAAATCATTTTATTAGCCCCATTTTGCATGTTTTAGATTTTTACTACTCAGAAGAAATAAGGGATATGGTAAGAAGTGAGGAGTCCAGTCTTCCATGCT
The DNA here is from genome assembly GCF_963210335.1 of Falco punctatus. Taxonomy (NCBI): domain Eukaryota; kingdom Metazoa; phylum Chordata; class Aves; order Falconiformes; family Falconidae; genus Falco; species Falco punctatus. The sequence goes on from NC_137589.1 coordinate 44,176,392, forward strand.
TGGTTCATGCTTCCCTCCTCTTCTTGAACTCCCTTCTCCAATGAATATCTAGGTCAGGAATTCACAAGATCTTATAAAAATCTGGCAATGTTCAGTGTGTTTGGCAGCCAAGCTATTTTAATTGTCAGATATTAAATATATCTGCCAAGATCTGTGTTGTAAGATCCCTTACAACATACACTCTGCATAAACTCCCCATTGACTGCCTTAACTGTGGGCCAGATCCCCCAGTTCAAGTAGAAGTCAGGAGAAAAGTTTTACATATCCAAGTATGGCCTCCCCATTTTCTTCCCTTTGAGCTGGCAGGATTAGGGATTCAAAAAACTGCCTTAGGCATAGCCCCCTAAATTGCTGCCATAACATGTCTTTTATGTGGCTACGGACGGGCTTCATGTCTCCACTGTTTCAATTCCCAGAATAGGGATTGATTTAGACAGACAGCAGCTTACTCAGCTGCTGTGCTGAGGCGAGAACATCCAGGCAGCCCCTTGCTCATCTTCGCTTGATTTAATGATTCGCTGGCCAGACTACAGAGAGCGTCTCAGTAATTCATTCACCAGTGTGGCATGATTTGTTGGTTGCTGTTCCTCATCTGTAATTGCAATGAGAAATGCTCATCAATCATTACAGCTTTCTAATATAATGTTTTGAGATACAGCAATGAAGAGGCTTCAACCTGGCATATCTTTTTGAAAACATTCTAATCTTGCAAATAAAGATCTGAAAGCTATCCAAATGACGAGCCTTAGAAAGGCTGAGAACCATGCACTGCATGCGCTTTCTGACCCTAAGGTGCATAACCACTCCCACAACAAAGAATGAATATTCCTCCACTTACTGCAGGGGCAATTAGAGGCTACAAGTAAAATTTGCTGATCTTCATTGCTGTAGTCAGTAACACCAAACTCTCAAGTCACGGAATCAAAATATTTTTGTTGATGCTGCTGGTCTGATTAATTGGTTGGCATCACAGGATGCTCCATTCATCCCACTGCACTTCCCCATTAAATACCATCTTTCTCCTTTATTACTTTTCTCCCTATATTAAAATACACATCATATCCAGCAAAGAAGCTTTCTAAGGATGGAAGTGCTAACTTCAGTGGCTCTAATTCCTGTTTTCATCTTACATGATCCAGAACTCTAATTTGACTAGAAAATGTCCTTTTCACAATTTCTCTATCTGAGCTATTTGATCACCATTATAAATGTTTCCTCACCTCTGTGAAGTGCAACCTGAAAATCATCATCAGTTTAGTCCCCAGTAGGACAACAGAATCCCTGTAGGTAAAAAGCAAGACTGAAAGGGGATTCCTGGGTAGCTGCACTCTGTATCTCTACAATACTTAGCACCCTCATTATTGCCTCAGCCAAATTTTAAAACTTTTTTCTAACTGTACTGTTAGCATCACACCTTCCCAATAATGTCCATATTTGAATTGTTCTCATTAATTTCCTGGAGTCTAATAGAACACAATCTTAACACGATTTATTGAGATGATTAAAATTCAGAAAACAAGCTTCTCCGTGCTCCATAAAGCACAGCAAATTTATTTGCTGCAGTCAGTAAAACTCTGCTGCCTAAAGCTGTGCAGTAACTCAGCAGAGCTTGAGCAGTAACTGCAGGACCCTTAAAGCTGCACATTTCAGATAATCAATTAGAGCTGTGTTTGCACCCTTGGGGGCCAGCTTCAGACACACCACATGTTAAAGTGGCTTCTACACCTGTAGATGCAGAAAAAAAGATTCAGAAAATAAAAGCTTAGCAGTGGATTGTGAAGTTTATAGTTAGTCTATTGTGTTCAGCTGGCAAGACACCACCTAGTTCTACAGAAGACTGGTTACCACGAACGGCTTGTTGAAGTCAACATTGTAGCCTTCGATGTTCTTGTAGGGAAATCAAGGAAAACTGTAGCTTCTAAGGTTCACAAAGGAACAACCAACCAACAGGGCGCCAACATATTTAACAAACACAAAATACACAGTAGGGAAGCTTTGGGTTTTCAGATAAGACAATGTGACAAAGGGACAGGAGCACTATTCTACCCCTCCCAGTGGTCTGCAATGCAATGAAAGTGATTAAGGTGTCTCTAAGAGCTCCTGGGAAGCAACACTGGCAAGCTCGGCACAGCTCTTAGATCCACTCTACCTGGACTTCACTGTTCTGGGATTTCAGGATGGAAAATACACAAATGCAGTGCATGTTAACTGTTTCTGCTTGAGCAGTGGGCCAGCAGTGTCTTCTGCTACAATTTCTTGAATGCACCTTCAGGAAGCTACATTAAGGAGTATACAGGTTACACACCTGTCATTTCTACCAATTCTACCAACTATTCTACCAATAATTGTGACCAATTTTAAGGATGTACATTTATATACTCTAGCATCTTAAGTCTCATTAACCAAAACCAAAATAGAACAGATCTTTCATCCACCAAATAATAATAATAAAAAAAAACAAAATTACAAACCAGCTGGAATCACGACAAATCTGTAAAAAGGCTGCAAGAATTTGGATACAGCAGACTCAAGCCCTAATGCATGTATTTATTCAATAAAACCACTTTATTCAAGACAGCTCACAAAAAACCAGCTTGCATTTAGACTGCCTCAAAGAAGAGATGTCACACTACAGATTTTTCCAGTTAACTATGAGACAATCAGTTGTTTAAAGTTACCTGTCTTTGAAAGCTAATTATTAAGGAAATTTAGGATACAATTGGCCTGAATAACAGTAAACTTATATTACACATTCAGTAAGCACGACAGGCAGGTGATAAATTGCAAAAAAAAATGCTACATCAGGGTTTAACTTTCTTTGAGTCACCCTTTACTGCCCCAGCATTGTACAAAATAGCCCCTGCTTTCATTACTAATAAAACACAGAATTAATTACTCAAAATAAAAGAGGCCTTGAAAATGTGCCCAGACAGTGCACCATGCTGGCTTTTGGCTTTTTTCACCTATAAGGGAACCTCAAACCCATTTCTAGCTTTTTCCTTGAAGTCAGCTGCACCACATGCAGGTTTCTTCCAGGTCCCATCTATTCAAAAGTGGGTGTTCATGACCTACAGACCACAGCAAACACTATAGTCATGATACTCCTACCAAAATACTTCAACTTATGGCCAACAGCACTATAGATTTAATTTCTCTGACTGCATTATGATGAAAAATAGAGGGTTTCAAGAGATTCAGTCAACCAATAGAAATATTTTAGAATGGGATCCAAATCTTTCAAATATGTAGTACTGGACTGAAATTCTCCAGGGACTTCTCGGCAGTTCTGCTCCAGCTTGAACAAGAAGAATCCTAGGCTTGTTATTATCAACAGATGGAAATTTTTGTCTCCCTGCTCTACAGTAAGAAGGATTCCGGCTTTTCCCTGAATCGCATCTTCATGGAACATGCACGTTTTTGCACAGAGGATAGCTGTGCATGTTTTCATCTTGGCAGTTCTCCAGAAATTTGCTTCAAGACATAAAGAAATTGCACCAAATTTCTGGGAAATTTTAGATCATGTCACCCAACAAGCTGAGGCAGGGCTCTGACAGCAGGCTGCCTGCATTCTCGTCCCCTTTCAAAATAACCTTGTCATAAGCAGGACTAGGAACAAGCCACAAAACTTCAGAGAAGTACAAACACATCTGACAAAGTTTACACCAATTCATGACCAGAGTAGTTAAAACCTCCTGGGCAAATGTCCAGCCCTTTTGGCAGCACTGCATTAATGTAGAAAGAAAATATGGGAGAAAGAGGCAAATGCAACAAGCACAAGAACCATTCAGCAGCCAAACAGCTGCATGTCGAGACCAGGACTTTCTCAGCAGAATTAATTTTCTAACCTGGCCGCTGGCAGCACTAGCACTGCACAGCCCCAGACTTCACGACAGGCCTGAGCACAAGACTGGGAGCCTGGAGACCTGGCCGGTATCTTGACAAATAAGCTGTATGGCCATGGGCAACTCCATTAATCTTGCTGACCTTTAGTTACTGCTTTGTCTGCTAAGGGAATGACTCTTTTTTGCTTTCTAGAGTGCCTTGACGGCTGTTGATGAAAACAACTATGCAAAGAGGAGAGTTTAGATGGTTTTTTTCTAACTGTCAGACAGTCTGAAAGGTGCTTTATCTACCTACCAGTATTTTCCTGCAATACCTCACTACGTAAGAACCCACTGAGTCTGCTGAGCTACTGTAAAGTCAGTTTCCCAGTTCTCTGAGGCAAAGTATGACAGATAATGAAGGTAGGATTTAGTGTGTGGGTTGAACCATTTTGTGAGATTTCAATTGCAGAGGTAAAGTACTGGCTAAATTTTATGATCATGGAGTTAATTTTTTTGCTAAGAAAAGCAAAGCCAAGATGAGGATTGGCTCCAAAGGTTACATGGTGTGTGGTCTTTGCATTTGAAGAGCTCTGCACGGCACTCACTCATGTTACATGCTTTAATAAACTTAAGATTCAGAGTAATATTTATAAAGCTAAGATATGCAGACTTTTTTGCAATCACCTGGGTACAATCACCTCATTCACAAGAACTAGCTATAAATTATGCTAACCAGTGAAACATTCAGAAGATGAAGAGGGGGTTTTGTGTAATTTTAAATGGACTCCCTATGAAGAAAAATAAAAGGGGAGATATAAAATTACACAGTTTCAGTGAGCATTTCTTTTAAAATCTGTTGTTGTGTGTCAGTAATGTAAATGTTAAAGCACAGTGATCAGGAATTTAAAACACGTTTTTATTGTGGGACCCCCCTTTCATCTCTCCACAATGATTAAATATAATGCTGAAAGGTTTTGCTGTACACAGATATTGTTTTAAGCACCAATCCTGCCACTCAAATGAAGCCTAAATGAAATGTCCATCATCTTGCTCTCCAGGTGACAGCCCTATGTCTGAATCAGTCCTTCTGTCTGATTTAACATTTTACCATTACTCTATCTTAAACATAAACCTTTTTTTTTGTTTTGTGGGTTTTATGAAATAAAAAGTTAAATAACACAATGAGATATAGGTTTTACGTTATGTTCTTTGGGGGATAATTTAAAAAAATATTTAGCTTTAGCCTACCTCTAATGTGTATTTCAATCAGTGGGAAATTCCTGTGCATTATTCATGAATGACATTCATGCTGAGCATTTGGTACTCCTAGGAAGCAACAGGTAGTAAGTAGAATTATAAAATATCACTATTCGTTAAGTTTGTGGTTCTTCCTATAACACCTGGTATGTAAAAGCAGAACATCCGACTAACTCTCATGAATGAAGATCTTGCACATCAGGTATGTTACCCTGGTTTATAGAGAGCCGACAGATGTTTAACTTTAGAAGCTGTATTTCCATCTGTTCAACAACACGGGAGCTTCTCTGACCACTGCTTTCACTACCCAGAGGGCGCTCCTAAGTAGCCAAAAAAGGTGAGGAGAGCACAGCACGGCAGGTAGGTGGCTGTGAAGTGATTTCCCGTATTTCAACTTGGGTTCTGTACTAAAGTATAAGCGAAGCAGAAAAAAGGTAATACTCCACATGTTTTTAAACAAGTCACAGGATTGGAAGGTGAAGTGTGACATTTGGCGACTTTTATTTATGGATGGATAAGAAGAAGTAAAGAGGAGTAAACAACTCTAAAGCCACAGAACAAAACACGGTATAGACAGGATTAGGCTGTAGGACACAGGCCACCCTGTTATCTATGTGATTGCTTTTCTCCATCTGTCTATGCACAGTCTTGCCTTTCCTAGAATCAAAGCATAAGTATCACAGGGTTATATGAATATTGGCCAACTTTTTTAGAGTAGTGCTTCTCTACCTTTTTTGCCCAGGTTTCTCTTTAATCAAGTAAGATTTTTCACCCTTCCCTGAAGTTCAGAGGGTACTCGGCACTTTCATTACTGTTCATAGCACTTCACCAGTGTATACAGCAGGTGTATAATCAAGAACTATTTGTAGGCTCTTCACTTGCCTTCTTTGTTCAGGTGATGTCAAATTCAGATTCCATGAAATAAAAATCTTCCAAACGGAGGGTATAACACTGTGTCCAGACTTGTATAATGCACACATCTTGCAGCCCTCCTCTGATACCTGTAAAACAGGCCTAAGGGCTTTAAATCATTAAGGAATCTATTTGTGTGTCAATTCTTTCTGGTTTCCATGAGATTATTTGCACAGACATTACACAGTGATGATACTTGGGACACAAAACTCCATTAACGGGAGTGATGTGCTGTCTAAAATTAACTATGTATTTCTTTTCTCTGCAGTTTCTATAGAACATGAGGAGGGATGCAGATGGTTGACAGCAGTGAGATTATAGTGATAGCTGTAAAATTTGATGACTGTTATCAAAAGCATCGTATGGCTTACGCTAGCAAGGAACAATTAAAAGAAAAAAAAAAAAGAAAAGAAAAGAAAGAAGATTTCCAAGCTTACCCTGGACAGGACAGCTCGCAGAATAATTTTGTCATCACACTTCATAGATTACTATTAGCAAAAGTAAGTTCCAAGCCAAACCTGATTTTAACATGAAGCACTGATGCCCATTTACCATAAGAAATAAGTATCTTAAAGGAATATATCTTAGGGCAATCCCTGTGCACTAGGGAGTAGTAATAGAAAGGGATTTAAAATCCAGTTTCATAATAAAAGATTTATTAAAATAAGATGCTACTTCAGACCTTAACAGATACTGGTTATCCAAAGCAATTACAGGAATAAATCTGTGAATGAAGTGATAACTGCACTTGAGATAAAGGCTAAGCAGCTTCCTCCAGTATCTCTGGACTGACTTACTCCAGCTAGAGCACTGTTGCTCCATGGCTAGAAAAATATCATATTGCATAGTGTTATATTGAGGCAGATGATTGACAAAGTAAGCTGAATCCACTAACTTCTACCACTTTCAACCATGAGACTTCGTTTCACCTCTATAGGTGAAACATTAATCCAACCTGTGAGAGAATGATATTCACAACCTTCCCCTATCACAGATGTCACTGTTCAAACTATTCTCTCTCTTCTCTTCTTTTGAGAACTACCTATTTACCAAGCTGGCAAAGCTCTCCTATTCTTATTTCCCATCCTCTCTTCTGAACTGCTATGACTGGAACTCCAGACTTCCCGAACTTACAATGATTTATTGAAACCAGTTCTATTTAGTAAGAACTCTGACAAGCAGAAGCTATACCAAATGCACCAAGCAATTCACAGAAAAAGATAAAATCTCCCAAAATTTTCAAGCAGTTAAAGAAGAGACTAGTGAAGGGTTGGCAGTTTTCCATGCTCCCTGAAACATGGGAAGATCAGAAACAGAAAGATTTGTATCTTTTATTTTTTAAGATGCACATCTACCCATTCACTAACTGAAAGTTAGGCAGTATTTCATTAGAAATCAAGACAGATGAAAGCACTGTTCCTTGCTAGGTCTCCAGATAACATATCCAAAGCATCTGCAGGAGATGGACCCTTAACACTTAAACATTATAGAGTCTTCAAAATATCCATGTTACATCTACTGGGATACAAGATTTTTTACATTAGGAGGAAGTTAATTATAATCCAATGGGGAAAATGTTTCTCTGTTGTTTTTTTGATTCATATTTAATTTCTATCCTACACCAAAATATGTACATATATAATTACTTTAAAATATTTAAGAAGATTTCTTGGTGCGGGATCCATTTGCAAGGAACATGATACTGAGCGCCAAGACTGAACTGAAATGTTTTACTGACAAAGCATCAATATTTTCAAAAATATGTACGCTGTAGAGAGTATGGAATTCAATAATTTACAGATTTCTGTAACACTGGTAAGTTTACAACACATAAGGTCTTCACCCTGAAGTATGTCAAGTAAAATCATGTACTGTTCCTTCTCTAACATGACCAGACTTTATATGTAAACTCTCCCCCTTTGAAGACATCAGAGTACATTATTAGCTGAGATAATTTCTTAATCTAGTTAAACAGCACCGTAATGTAAAAAAGACTAGAGAAAATGCAAGCATAAATTGCTGGCTCATCAAGGAACTTAATTTCTATTAATATGTACTTCATAGAGGACAGAACAATTCTGCCTCCTCATCCTGGTTAAGGATAGTAAATGAAAGAGATTCAGTTTCCTTTCTTTTAAGTCAACATTAAATGGTGACACCTTTCCAGAGAGCTGATGGAACACCGCTTCCCTTCATCAGAGAAAGAATGCTCTAGATTTTAAGAAAATCTTAAGTTTTAAGAACATACAAGTACTGCATATAAAAACCCAGGCTAACAATGGATTTCGTAGATGTTGGCATCAGTTTGATCAGTTTGTTTTTTCTAGACAGTGTTGTGTTTAGCAGTTTAATCAGTGTCAAGGGTCAGTCAACACAGCAATTAATTCCCATCAAGATCATGACTCCTGTTATCACAGGAGGCAAATGAAATGCTTGCAAACCAAGGATTTCAGAACCTGTCATTACAAATGATTCAGTACCTAGAATGTACGCACACAAGAAGAGAGAAGGGTTTAGGACCAAGAGGTAAGATTAAAGCCAAATGAAAAACAAAAGTAAATCCATTGAACTTAACTGGCTTATTTCCCAAACATGCAGTATATACATATCAGAATTCAATCACTTAAATCCTGCAATTTTACAACTGCTTCTAAGCTTGGTCACTTTACAGGGCTCTTCCTGAACAACATATACATAAGTGCCTTTTTAAAGTACTATCCAGGTCAACGGTTTATAGGACAGTTATGCTCAAGACTAAATACTGAATAAAGCTCAGTGCTCCTTTATCCTCCTCCACTCTTTGCCTTTTGTACTTTGAGCACAGGGAGGGAAAAGAATAAGCCCCAAAAATCTAGCATGAAACAGCTGTACAATGGTTCTTCACAGAGGTGTAACTGCTGAGACAGGCATCAGCATTTATACGTATGTGCGAGAACAATTCCCATCTGACTGTTCCTCAGTGGCAGCAAACCTAGCAATAGCAGCGAAGGAGCTGAGGCTGCACACCTTCTATAATGAGCTTTGGGTCACCCTGATGTCCGTGCAATGAGGAGTGGTATTCATAGTGACAGTTTTGACCATTAGTGTTCTATGAGTTTATCCTTTTTGTTATATCAGAGGTTAGTATCTTGGAGCAGTTACCAGGCAGATGGGACTGAAATGAAATAAAGAACACTGAGGCCTTGATTCTCCTCCTGCTTGCACTACCACAAATCACTTCTCCTACACTGTACATAAAAGCAGGGTGTGAATGACAGCAAATGCAATGAGAGCTGGACAGAAATCTGATCAGCTGTCCACAAAATGCTGGGAGGGGGGCTTAAAAAAATTCTCCATTTCACTTTTAAATGCACCAAATGCCTGAGATCAAGAAGTCAGACTGCAATCTCAAAATGCCCATAAGAAACCAAAATAAGCTTATCCACAACTTTAGGACATATTTATATATGGAAAATTTTGAAGCAGCATAAACGAAATCACTGCCTTCTTTATCCATGTCAATTTACCAATAGTTATAAAAAAACTACCACAGCAAAATGATGTCTTTTCAAAAGGGGATCCTTGTATTTACAGCTTGTGTCCATACTTCTGCAGGAATGTCTTGCCTTCTTGCTTATCATACCTATTTAGGATGCAAAGCTGTTAAGGCACCTGTTCACAGATATTTTGAAGCCACAGGTGTTTGCCTGTGAAAATCCTGTATATAAACAAGGAATTTGAGACAAATATAAACTTAACATAATGGAATTAAATTTGACTTGAATTAAAAGCTACCATTGAAAGCCAGAACAATAGTGACTAGGACAGTGGCATCAGAACAGCTCTACAGACAGGACTAAATGGGAGGGGGGGGAGGAAAAAAAAAAAGGTTCAATAGCTTTCAGTCATTTGTGGTATGGTGGCTAAGGATCAGCAAGTGTTAACAATGACAAAGCAGACCAGGATGAGGTACCAGAAAAGCCTGGAAAGAAGAAGATGGCCAAAAGAAAGGTGGCAGGCACCTAGATATCAAAGCTGCTAGGTCTTGGTGTCTGACAAAAGCATTTTTGACCAAAAAAAGCATCTTGACCAAAACCAATAAAATATGTTACTGGAGAACAGAACTTCCCTCTACTGTCAGCTCTCTTCCCATCCCTAACACACATAAATGGAAACCACAAAATGAGACAATCTGTCCAATTCTTTCTTGGACTGTTATAGTACTGACAGAACACTGGATGAGGCACAAAATAAATTTAATTTAGACTTGAAATATGAGAGGAGAAGGTCTTTTCTGTTAATTCCTATGTCTTTAAAAACAAGAATGACCTATTTGAACTGGTGACTTCTTGCAAAGTAAGGGAAAACCTATCATCACAAAGCCTGAGACTTTAACAGATTTGTGTTAGGTATTCCCTTAAAGGAACTGCTTCAGTCCTGAACACTGGCAGCTCTTTCAAAGCCAAGTAGTTGGTTAGCTTTGTGCTTGAAAACTTGAAGGGATTTGCTCTTAACACTGCCGGTGATCCTCACCTTTTTAGCATGACAGTGTGACAAACAGGCCAACAAGTTGTTAACCTGTTCTTTCTTCTTGAATCTTTTCCTTCCACCCATTAAAAAGTCTTTTTCACTGCCTTGAAAATCTGGCTCTTGGAACATTCTCTTATTTTACATTTTCCACATCTACAGTGTTATTCAGCACTCTCAGGAGGAAAGTTAGTGTCTTCTTCTGATACCAGCAGTTCTTCTTCTGAGCCAGGGGTGGGGGGCTGGGGGGGTGGCTTTGCTTTTAGATAAAGCCACGTGGATAAAATTATAAGAAAGCTGAGGAAACCATACATACAAAGGTATGATTTTTTCTGTGATAATTTGTTTTTTAAGAATAGACTTGTTCTCTCTTATTCCCCTCCCGAATTCACCCACACAATCTGTATTAAAAGCACAAGCTTGCTTATATTATCAGTATTCACCATTTCTTTTTAATCCTATTAATAATTATCACCATTTCTCCAATTAATACTATCAGGAAATTCTTCTGTGAAAATCTATAAACTACAGACATACCCAGCAGCCATTTCATATACCGCAGTTTGAAAAACATACTGTGCTAATCTAAACCACATCCTCTTTTTTCAGTGAAAGGTATTATGCACATTTAAAACATTATTCTCTTCAACCACTTCTCTTCTCAAGACACCTATTTTCAAACCTTGACTTTATTCCAGAGATTCAGTTCTTCTGTCCATAAATCATTTAATCTAAGTTCTATTAGACACGTGACTGCAGAATGAACTTAAGTACATGACTCACTTCAACTAACAATATTCTTTGCCTTCGATTCTATGCTACTTAATTAAAAGTTACAATCTCAAAACAAAGGAGATTCTTGTCTTGCCCTGAAGCTGCTGAGGTCAGGATCAGAAGCTAAGGATGTTGGATGGGAGTTCAGGAAGAAAGACTGGAAATACATATACTGGAATATTATGGTAGGCTGCCCCTTTTAGATTTTTTTATTATTTGGTATATAGGTATGTATGTCTAATATATTGTATATTATACATATAATATATACAAATATAAATTATTTGAAACATTAAGAAACCTCGTCCTTAAACAAGATTTTTAAAATGTAACAGCTTTATATTCTACTGTGCACTTTAGGTTTAACCTATGGCCTTTACTGAGGTACCCACGGCTCTTCCAACTTCACCCTCAGCCTGCTGAAGGCATATGATGCAAAGTTATCACAGCAGTTTGCCAAGTTAACAGACCCCAGTAACAACAACTCCAGCAAGAAGGGCCCTGAAGCCTAAACAAATCCTCATAAAGGAGGTGTAAATCTTCAGTTCGTGGCTGAGAGGATCACTAATACAGTTTTGTGGTTATTCTTCTATAGTTACTCTTGGCAGAACACCCACACAGGGTTTAGAGTTTAGATAGCAGCCTTCCACTTCTCACATACCCACCACAGAAACAGCAGCCAGGCCAGCAGGTAGCACAGTATAGGTTTTGGAATTAATTTTCATCTGAGAGTACAATGCAATGTATACTTTTGCAAATTATCAAGAAAAGCATACAAAAACACTCAAGTTTTGACCAAGTTTGATTTAAATGTAGCAGTTACCTATTCTAAAGCATTGACTCTTAAGGGATTAAATGCTAAACTAATGAATTCAAAGAAATACCACCATTGTCTGTTATTCTTTTAGCAGTACAAAACATGTTTTACTTTTTTGTTCCTGGTAGTAGGAATAGCATTGCTTCAGATGCTATAGAAGTCAAAGAGTGAGACATTGTAACTTGGGAAAGAAATTCTCTCTAAAAAAGACAAGTTTGGAGCAAAAAAAACCCAGAAAGATGAAATCAGCTGAATTTTCTTTGGGAAATAACTTATTCTGTAGAAAATCTGATTTTGATCATTCAAAAGCCCTTCATATATTTGCCATACAGCTCTTTCTACTTTTTTTCAAGACTAAATTCCCAAGACTGAAGGGAAGAGAAGCTGTTCATTTTCACTTCCTGTTCCAGTCACTACATATTCTTCACAGCAGACTTACTGTTCCTGGGTCAGAGGAACTAAAGACAATCCACCCCAGAGCAAGGTCGTTAGCACTGTCTCCTGTGAGCAAAGAGCAGATGTGGGCTTAAATACCTTGAGAGAAAGAAGGACTTCCAAAATTTCCATGAGGAAATTCAAAATTAAACCTACTTTTTCTGATTGTCACTTTCACAGCTGCTCTGCAAAATGGTTTCACGTAGCCTGAAACAGAAACCAGGAATTCTCTGGTCTACTGTGCTTGCCACCACTGTCCCAGTTTCTCTGAAGTCCTTCTCTCTCCATTAATGCTTCTCTTTTGTTGAAAACACTGATTTCTATGCTTCATCTGACCTAAATTGAGGCGAGATACCCATTTTTTATCTTGATTTTGTTGTCTTATCTTGATTTTATCTTGATTTTAAAAATTTTAATAGTCTACTGGCAAGCACCAGAATCGATGACATCATAGCAGGAGGCGGCATCTATTCAGAGGAGCTCAGAGCCAGCAAAAATACTCCCCAGAACACAAAAATAGCTCCTATTACATTTTACTCCTTGGCAAAGGAATGCTAGATTACATAAAGGCAATAGAAATAGCTAGCACAGATACATGCAAAGTAGTTTAATGTTAATGGTAATGCCTCATCACTCTGGCTCATGTCTGCAAACTGGAAACCTATATTCTAGGTAGGTCAGGCTTGTCTTAAGCTGAAGTTCACTAAAAATGTACTGATTTAGACTCCAGGCAGCAAGCATGGCAGAAGAAGCCACATTCTTTGTGAATTAAGTGAGAATGAACTGCCAGAGAAGGCCTGGCAACTAAGTCAGGCGAAAGAGTTGTGGTGGAGCAAAAAAGAACTTTATATGGATTCCTGAAATCAAGCTGTAAATGCACAGTAGTAGTGTTGCATTGTCAGAGCTGCCACTTTAGCAAGAAAGTACTCTTTCCTATAGTGAAAATGACAATTCTTCATCTTCAAGGAAACAAATACCCTGGTGCGCTGAAAAAAAAACAGCACTGAAATTTTCCAAATTCATGTAGACATGTCAGGTGGATAATGCTCTCCACAGCAAAATGACAAATGTCCTCCAGCAATACTTTTTTTTTTTTTTTTTTTTGGGGGGGGGGGGGCAGGGAAGGAAGAAGAGAAGAGTGAAGAAAAGGAAATCAGCAAGCAGGAAAACCATGGAGCAAGATGAATGGCTAAGGAGCTAAGTAGGAACACAGAAGATCCAATGTGATTACAATACAATGATAAAAGCTTGCTGTGCATGACCCTGGGCAAACCACTTTCAGTTGAGATCCCCTTTATAAGATAATAGCAACACATTTAAGTTTTCATGAAGATATCTGGATTACAGAGTGAAAAACATTTAAGCATTGCAGTATTGATGACCATACCAGCATATCAACAACAGGCAGGCAAACCAAAAGTGTTTTGCAGCTACATAGGATCCCATTAAAAGGAAATATTAACCACCACTAAGTTGCGGTGAGCTTTGTTAAGGGATCTAGCAGTAACCCTCTAAAGAAAGGTTGCATGTTAAGTCCCTAAACAATAAAGTCTACCCATGCAAAAACACATATTACAGTTAGACCACTGAACCAAGTAACTATTGTGTTTGATGAAGGGGAAGTATAAAAGCTTGTTCACTCTAAGCAAAAAATACACACACTTTTACAATCAGCCGGTGTTTGATTTAAGTATGCATATGTACATCCCACTGAATTAAAAAGCTCTGATTCGACTGTCTCATATACTATCAATTATTGCTGATACTCAGCCACTACTGCCAATGGCTAAAACCCCTTCTGCTATGTCTGGAATGGAAGTGATCTTCACCTCTGGAGTTCGAAGGTCAGAATTTTATTCCTCATGCTACTTCATTATAATCATGATGTCTGGCCCAATGACAGATTAAAACGGCATCTGGGAAATCTATAATTGACAACATAATTCCACCAAAAAAGGCCTAAGTGAGCATTTATCATTATTATCAGCAGCAATGAATAAGAAATCATTTTTCTACCCCTAGAAATGTGATGATTACTGGAAAATCTCATTTGTACTGGTATATGCATGACCTTTCAAGATTTTTTGACATACAGAAAATTAGAGACACACACACTTGGCTTGCACCAGGCACAGTGAGACCTTAATCTGTCTATCTTATATTTCAAGCAAGTACAGTGACCACCAGCCAATGGACTGTACTGGTGTTGCACCTCTGTGTGATTCAGGCATTTCTTCCTTGGCTTGCAACAATTTTCCTGATTCAGGCTTCAGCAAAGTAAGTTATTTTGTCATTATAAGAGTCACTTTTGATGATCTGGCATTTTGCCACAAAAATGACTAAGTGAAAAGATGTCTATCGTTAACCTTTTTTTTTAGTGAAACTGCAGGCAGCAACCTCTCTTTGCTGTATTACAAGAACATTAGCTCAGAGGGCCTATGTGTAAGAAAGCATACTAGATGTAAGATGATCTTATTTATTTAAAATTGATTCAATATGAAAAGTTTAGGTTAGATCAAGTGATCAAGTATCAGTTACATATATCCACTCTTCCCTTATTTACAGGTACTAAACATTTCTCTTAGAATACATATAAGTACATGCAATTTAAATACTTACTATACACTTACAACCAACATACCAACACAAAAGAGAAAGCTAAAAACCAGGTATTTGTCAAAAATAAATCACAGTGACAGTGAAGCCTTCAGCAAACATAGTCTTAGAAATATGCTTTGCAGATTTTTCCTTGGAACAGCAACAGTAAATTGAATAATCTGACTCACTGGAAGGCTAAGATTTTGTAAAACATCAATATTTCATGCCCTCTCTTAGCTAACTTTGCCTTTGTGTAGATAGAAATGTCTGACTGAAATGTAACCTTCAGGAAAAAAAATTATGTTTTAAAACAGGAACATCAAAAAGTTAAGTATGTGCTAACAGTAATGGGAGAGAGTGGTGGCCATCAATTGTGTTGGTGTCAGGCCTGTTGTTTTGAGGTTAAAGGAATGGCTACAGTTTTTTCTCTAGTGACGGAGTCTACACCAGCAGGTCATTAGTGAGTAGGATTTAATGGGCTCACAAAATATATCTTGACTTCTTGAAGTGGAATGCACTGTTTGACTGCAAATCCGGACTGCTGAAAAATAGCTGTGTTTCGTCTGAGATAACAGTCTGAAAAAGAGATTCCATAATCAGGAAAACAAGAGTTGAGAGAGTTCTCTTGATAAAGATGCAAACTGAAAAATATGTGCTGTCTTGAATAACCATTACACTTACATTGCAGAAAGTTTATATTAAGACCTATTGTAAAACAATTTCTATACAAAAGAGCAAAAGACAATCATTGTTCCAACTCTGCTCATTTCTTCGGGCTCATTAAAGAAATTCTAAGACAAAACACAGTCTTTGATCTCAGGCATTGCTATAATGCAACTGTACATTTCAAATGAGACATATTTAATTCCTAACTAAACGAAACCTCTGTGCAAGTAAAAAGTCAGTCCCTGAAATTCAGAAGTCTTAAACTGCTTACCTTTTTACGAGCAAGTCAAATTTTTGGAAGCAGTTTCTCAAAGCAACTCAGACATTCCATGTTAACTGTTGTGCTGCAATAAACAGCTGCAAAACTTGCTGATTTATTTCCCCATTTGGTGTGCATGCTGAACCCCAGAAGAAATCCCATGCAGGAAAAAAAAATAAGGAAAAACAACCCCAAAACCCACAGGAGAAGCACCTCAGCCCTTGAGCAAAGCACAAAAAAGTTCAACAGGGAAACAGAAAGGAAATCCAGCGACAACTAAAAGTTTGGACAAGAAACAGGAAAAGCAAGCTTGCTCCCCTTGCCTGTAGTCCTGGCTAAAGGTGCCTCTCCAAGCAAAATTCACTGAGACTCCCAGCTCCTCGGAGCAGATGGTATTCACACATTATTCCCGAACAGCAGCATTCCCTAGTCCAATCAGGAGGCAGCACTCAAAAGCCAAGCGCTTCCCAGACTCTGTTACAGTTTTCAATAGCTATAGCACAAGATGAATGACTCAGAAAATGAATAAGCAGGGGAAATAAAACACGCCTCTCTCTCCTAGTCGGAGGCACAGGCAGTCAGTTCAGCAACCCTGAGTGTACTAAGCATTGGTTTCAAGTTGAATGCACCTGCTTTTCCCCCCCTAAATCCTAAATGCTGATTATATTTTTCATATCTCTGATTTGTGTTACCAACTTCAACATGAGCTAGAAGTCACAGTAAGAATTAAATCTTTGCTTTTTTTCTTTAGTCTTAAAAACAACAAACATTTGCAAGAGTCAAAAAAAGGACAACCTGTATGTGTGCTCTTCTAGAAAAAAATTTCCAGATAACTCAGTGAAATTCCTCATGCCATCTCCTGCTGAATACATGCATAAATGTTGCTAAGATTTAGGCCTAACTTCACAGATCCTGTTGCAAATTATATGAAAATAAGAAAGGTTAATTTCTAAACTGTCTCTCCTAAACAGATTAATATGTCCTCTGGTTCTGTCTATAAGTTTACCAGGAAACTTTAAATTACAATAAAACAAATATATCTAAGAAGCAAATTAATTAAAAATGACTACCAAGTTTCAGGTGAAGTACAAGCGTTACCCAAAAGCCAAACAGAACCAGTGAACTACTTGCAGCCGCTTTGATTAGCTTATAGACCACTGCAACCATCTCGGAGAGCACTTTTAAATACAACTCCGCAACTCGATGCCGGGCTTTTCCTGACAGCTGCAACTGGGTAGTAAAGGATGATCTGCTAAACAAAGCAAGTTACTCATGGAGACAGAGTTGCACAGCACCAGCAGGTTTGTCCCTGGAATACAGTAGTGCACTTGTGACCTTTCCAAAACATACTGAAATTCTCTTCATTTTTAAAACAGAAAAGACTGCAAGGAGGTAACACCATGTTTAATGTTCCTATACCAGCTCTCACTGCAGCCTACATACGATGTTTTTATTGCTGTCACTCAGAAATTAACTCTGGGTTAGCTGAAAACACACTGCAGTCAGACAAGTGGAATCAGTTAAATCAGTAAAACTATTTGGGGTGAGAAGCATTCTCCCAGATCCCCCCGGACATTTTCAGATCTTTGTCTGTGGCTGTAAATTGATCCTTTGCATTCCTGTCTGACACATGAACTGTGAAAAACTCTTCAGGGATATTCTCTCTGCCATGAGGAATGCTCTAATAGCATTTCTGCAAAACAGAAGAACAGTTGCAGAGACAATAAAATATCGTGAACTCTGGTCTAATTTAATATTGGTTTAAATCTTTTTTTTTTCTTTATTCTGAAACAAATAAGAGAACTCTATTAGCATCTTGCTTTCCTACTTTCAAAACATGAAGCGTCAGGATTTCTCCTGCTCGGATTAACAGCAGAACCTACATTCGGAGGCATCAATTTGCTACATAAGCCATGCCATGCCCACCCAATGGTTAAGCAAACAAACCCACACATAACAGTTACAGGACAAAGAACAATGGCTTGTGTTATTACATCTGCCACAGCTGCCTTCCAACTTCCCAACTACATCTAGAGAAGTATTTAAAGGTGTAAAACAAAGCTAGAAGCATATCTAGACCCAGTAAGAAAACAAACATTTCTTGAAACTTCATTTTGGCAGACATTTTCCGATCACTGCATTAAGCTGTCTAGCAGCCAAAACCATCGACTACTGACTCACTTAGCAAGGCATCTGGTAGGCCTCTGGGCCTGTATCAGCAGCAGCAATGCTTTGCAATTAAGTCTTTTACACATGCTAGTTCCTTGGACATGTTCAGTGGGGAAGCACAGCTAAACGTAAACAACATCACCATAACGCTCTGACATGATAACCACATGCATGCAGTGAGAAACCTCCTAGGCAAACATCCTGATCAGACATAATAAATAATATTACAGAGCAGTGGCTAAAGGTAAGCAGCTATTTATTCTTTATATCCCTCGTGTACAATACATTTGTTAGACACAGATGTAAAGTGTCAGTGGTTGTCAATCCTTCTGGTGATACCCAGAAAAACGAGGCTGCTGTCCAACATCTTAGTAGTTACATACATGTATGTGATCACAATAACCCTTGATTAAAGGTCTCAGAAAAACCCACTTGACTGACTCCTTGCCAAAATGTGGGTCTCAGCTCTCAATAAGGACTGACAATTTCTTCTGTTGCTTCTCCAGTTTCTGTTACCTGCTACCAGCACCTGATGAATTTAAAAGCTTCTGACCTATGAATACCTTGATATATCAGGTATATGCTTTTAATACCTCATCATCTCTGCTCCCATGAAATCTCTTGTCCCCTATTTTCCAAATCAGACACATGAACAAAACATCAAAAGCCTCTCATTTTCACTATCCCTGCAACATCATTCTGAGGCATTTTCCTATGTAGCATCCTCACACAGCTGATGTACCTCACTAATATTAACAAATACTTTGTTAATACCTAATCCTGACTAGACAGATTTCAGTAATCACAAAATATTAACAGAGTACAGTCTTCCATTCCATTTAATTATACTGAATTCACTTCTCCAATAGTAGGCTCTTGCTGTAGAAAGTTCTGAAAGAGGCTTGTAGTGGTGTTGCATTTTAGAGATGGAACTGTGAGGGTTCCCCCAATGCTGTGCTTTGAAGTTGCTCTTTTAGAAACAAAGAAAAAAGGCCTTAAAAAATTCTTGACTATGAAAGGACCCTTTTCTTTATTACAAAAGAATGAAGACACTACTTTGACTGTTTCTAGTACCTCCACATATGGATGGTTACATTCTATTCATCTTATGTTCCTTCACGATTTCACATAGATGGTTCTCCCTTATTGTGTGCTCATAATCTGGTGGGGTGCTTGCTTACTGGTTGGCTTTATCCTCTTCTACAGATTTTAGTAGGGAGAGAAAGGAAAAGACTGCATGCAATGCTTGTTCATATTCAGTTGTGAACTTGGAAATCATAAAATGCATTCTACAAATCATGATGTAGTAATCTTCTTAATCCTTGAACTCCTATTCCCCTGGAGCTTTTGTGCCTTTTTGATACTGTTGACTGCTTTACTAAAGCTATACTGGATCTTTCTGTTTCGCCACTTAGTGTAATTTATAATGAAGTTACCAGATAGTGCTTGTTTCTATTTTAAAACTTTTCTATTTGTTGCTGAAATATTTTGGTGACAATAGAGAAACCCACCTACTTTAAACTGTGACATCTGCTCTACTTGCCACGTGGTCACTGACAGCTCAAGCAGATCATTTATGATCCTTTCTGAACAACAATCACACATACTTGGCTTATTTCTTTGAAGTAAGTCCAATACTGATCATATAACTTATAGGAACCTCAGAAAATTATGTGGAACAGTGACCTAATGTTACTTGTGGGGTGAACCTGTTGCTGTTTCAGATGTTCACCCATAAATAATGCCCTCAGGTAGGATATCGTATTTGATTTTGTCACTAGTATTTCTTATATGCAGATATTCTACATTGGTTTTGCCCACCAAAATTTAGAACCTTTTTTCCAGAAAGATGTGTTAGCTGCTTCAGGCTTACCTTTCAGTACAACACATCTTTCTTATGAATTATGGTTAGTACCTGAATATAGTGTAGGTAAAATGAAGAAAACTACCGTACAATATAAAGAAAAGGGTTGCCACCCAATTATGCCTACCACTTTGACACACAATTCATCAGGAATTCAGTCTGCATTTATCTTCTCTTGGTATTACACTGCCATTTGTCTTTTTCTTGTTCTCTACCTCTCTTTTGTCAGAAGCCATAAGATAGACATGGTGTAAGAACTGTAACGAAAAAAAGAATGAAGCATAACTGTCTCAACAGTCTATAGCCCTCTGCTAGTTCAGCCTTGAAAACTGAAATTCACTAAGAAAAAGCATGATTTTTAAAAACTGCTCAAAAGAGAGATCTCACTATTCTCATGGAATATTATGAAATAACACACTTTGATAAATAATCTGGTTTCTCATATATGTCTTGGATAAATATTTCTAGTAATAATATACACTTTGTTTCTCTAATGTATTTAACTCAAGGAGTTTTCTGCAAACCACACAAATGTTGCCTGAGGTAAGCAGACAAAGAACAAATAATATTTTAAGGATCTACACCACAGGCCACAGTACAGCACTATTTAATCACCTAATGATAATTTAATATGTTTAATTACCAACCTACTCATTACCATTTTTCTTCAGTCCTGTAGACAATAACGGGTAATTAACTTTTAAAACTACTACCACCAAAACTCATTACTTTCCAATATTCACTCAATATTGAAACCAAATTTCAGGCTTAATAGGACAGGACAGTACCATGGATAAGAAAAGCCAAAGTTCACCTATGTTTTTGTATAGTTTTTGCAAAACAGCTGCTCCCAGACAAAACTCCTTTTCTCTCACATAAGGAAAAGGATCAGTGCTCTGCCTTTCAAAGATCTGAGCAACCTGTTTGCAACTTGTGCAAGCAAAAAAAACCCAAAACCACTACACAGTGACCCATGCCATTAGAAAAACAAACCCAAACTGTTTAATGTTTTAACGTTGCAGAAAAATGTACACTGTGCCATATTAATATTCTATTATAATTATTTTCTACTGGTTTTATATCATGCCAGCTCTTCTTCAGAAAGCCTATGTTTATGACTGACAACTGATCAACCTCCTCGGATTATTTAAAAGATAATAAAACCTAAAAAAATTATTATGAATTTATTCTGTATAAATTTCAAGCAAGCTAGTCTTTTCTTTTATACCCTCTTCCTCTTTCCATGTCACATATACTTCTTCAGTACAACATATCTAAATCAAACCTTGCTTACCAGTCTAATCACAAAGCATCTTTATTTTCTCTCTTTATTTTCTCAGATGCAAACGTTCACTAATATTACTGAACAATTTGCTTCTTCAGATAGCATGTCAGAATGGCAACACCTATAAGAAATACTTAACATTTAATTTCCAAGCAATGTACAATATTAAACCACAAAACATACCTCTATTAAAATAGATTCCTGACCAAATTTCCACACATTTGGGGAATTCAGATCAGGGGAGATTTGTTCCAGAACAAGTTAACTTAATTACAATGGTAAAATGTAAATAACTTACTCTTATAAATACTCAGTTGTTAGCAGATGAGAGGGAGTTTACTTTTCAGAACCTAGCTGCACGGCATCTTCAGCACTGCTTCTATTTAGAAGGCAGGTGCTTCAGAGTACTGCACTGAAAATTAGTGTTGTCACCCTATTTTCCTACTTCTTCTCCTTACTAGATGCCTAAAATGCAGTTCTGAAGAAGAAATGCCAAATCAACTCCCCTATTATCTGTCTCTGCCTCACTGTTCAGCAACAGAATTTCCCCTTGCATGGGGAATTCCTGGTTCACAGCCTTTTCTGTGGAACTTTCAGAAAGATACTTCAAAAGATTTTGCTGGTTTTCATCTTATTTTAAGTCTAACTAATCTTTGTTGTCTCCGAGATCATCATATTATATTTAAAAGAAGGTAATACAAGGTTAAGAACACATACATACTTTCCACAGAGTGGAAGTAAATGCCAAGTCCAGGAAACTAAAGAGCCTAGAGTGCTGACGAACCTTTGGCTCTGCTGGCTGAGATAGTGGGTGAGGTGCCCCAAACTACATCATCTGCCAAATCCAGCTCAGTAACAATGTTTACAGCCTTTTCCTGTTGTAAAGCAGATCTACCCTATCTCTCTTAATTAACACCTCGGTCTTCACCTACAGCTGCCATAATTTGTTGGATCTTGGGTTCCTGCATAACTCTGCTAACAAACAATATCTCATCTATAAAAAATTCTGTTTTCCTAGTCCTTACTTCTGTTTTCCTCTCTACCAAGTGCAATTTTTAATACACATCAAGGTGTCACTGAGGCTAGGATTTCATTACTGCCCTAGAACACTGCTTGAAGAATCTAAACTACCAACAGCAAGAAAAGTTCAAGACTGGCTGTCATCCATGTAATTCACCTGGTTGAACATGTGTGTCAGAAACTGAAAAAAATATGCTACAATTATTGTATTATTAAAGCACAATGGTTTCATTTCATGTCTTTGTGGTACAAAATCTGCATCTGTGATTCACACTTACTGTACGGAGAACATGATTCCTCTAAAACCGGTAGTTGGGAGTTGGTCTACAATGTTGTTCAAGAGGTGCTTGAATACTGTGCCCTTAAAAGAGTAACAACTAATTCACAAAGCAATATTGTCAGGACACACAAAAGAATCAACTCAGAGGTAGTACTAGTGTTCACTATAGCTTTATAAACTGTGATCTAAGCAATTAGAAGACACAATGAATGCACAACTCATAGATATTTTGTACTCAAGAGTTTGTACAAAAATACAACATCTTATAAATCTTCACTGGCTTGCAAAAAGCTGCTGAGTTGCCTTTTATTCTTGTAGCTGCAAGTGGCTATAGTACAAAAGAGAAATCTGTAGCTCTGATGTGTCATCCCTCTGAAATGGGTAATTTAGGGTTATGGTTTCAGAATCAGCGCATTCTTCAGCACTTTTTCTCCAAGAAATATTTTTTTCTGAAAAGAATCGAGTAAAACCATGCCAGTACATTAAAAAGAACACATCAAAAAGTCAGAACTGTGAGCTGTCATAAAATGACAATAATCTTTCTTTACATTCCTGCATTTCAGAGAATGTAAAGAAAATATCAGGGGGAGGGGGAGGAGAAGGGAAGTGTTTTAATGATCCTTACAAGAACCTGTAGCTTTATGTGAGCCTGTATCATAGGTACACATGGAGAAAAGTTACAGAACTTCTGTCTCTGTTCACAAATGTCAAAATGGATAGCAACCTAGCAAGCTTGTGTTGAAAGCAGTGCAAGCACTACAGCTCAGCACAGAGAAAAATCCAATAACCATTTCACCCACAGGTTATGATTTTAGTCCAGGGTCTACTACATCAAGGCAATTAGAACAGCTTAAATCTCATTTCAGGCCCCCAAATAAATGAGTGGTCGTTTTCTGTTCCAGTTACAAGCAATAATAAATCTATGAGGTATCTCCATGAAAAGTTGGCAACCTGATTTCATTAGGAAAAATATCTGTGCTGAGAAGTGAGACACAGCTTCTCAGTCTTAAATATTCCACTAATGTCCTTCTAGCTGATTTCATACACCTCTGTAAGCAAATGAACAGGCTGCAGGAGGCAAAAAGAGTAAAGTATATTATTGCCACATATTCTTCCGAACAGATTTTACTGTCATTAAAGATCTATTGATTGGGCTGGCAACAAGCAACTAAGAATGAACGGCCACTGAATTTTAAGGTACATGGTTAACCAATATGGACTCTCAGGTAGATCAAAAATTCAATAGCAGTTTCCATTCTAGCAGAAAAAGGAATTTGATTTGACATTCTTGAAGATAAAAAGGCACTTCTACAGTAAGCACAGAAGTTTCAAGTTATGGTCACTTCCCAAGGCATTAATATTTGTCACAGGAGACATACAGTAAGATAAACACAGTAGTTATCAGTGTGTTCACAGGAGTTCACTAGCTGTTTTGATAATAAAAGGGGCAAAGGGGCTGCTTCAAGAATGACAGCTACAAGAAAACATTCTCAAAGGGGAAAATCTTTCTTAAGAGCACTCTGATGGCATATTCTTGAGACCTTTCTGTTTACTGAATTCATGCAAAATAATGCATAGTAGTACCACAATAATAGGTTAATCCCCGAGTCCTGCATTTTGCTCCAGCAAGGCAGTGTAACACTTAAGCAATTGACTTTCTGATCAAGATATGGTTCAACCTATTTGTTTTACAATGGGATAGTTTAAATCAAAGTAATTAAACTCTAAAAGGAAGATGGGGATTTACATAGTTGGGAAGGGGAAACAGTGAAGTTTCTTCTAGGATACTTGGTACCATAAGCGCTTATTTATCTCTCATTTCACAGTTCATGAACATTTCCAGTGTCTGCCTACTTTATCAAGTATTTTGCAGGAAAACAAGGTTCTACACAATGTGACAGAATATACTTTACATGTCTGTAAGGAGAAGAATAAGAAACCAGTGTATCTGAAAATATGCATTCTAAATTTAGTGAGCCACCTTAACATATTTGAGAAACCAAGTTAAACTTTGATTTCCCACAGAAGCAAGAGATTCTCTTTGTGACTCCTGAAGTCCAGATTCTAATGTTAGGATAGGCAAGAACACTTGCTTATATATTTGGTAACATCAGCTCAAACTATGCATGCACTTCTCTGATAATCCTAAAACTTCCTGCTGTAAAGAAGAAAAAACTTAATTCTGTGTTCTAGTGGTCTAAGAGGAGGTACAAGACATGAGAGGCAGATACTGTTCTTCCAGAGAGAAATTAATATAACTACATATGAAATAGAATAGAAAAATGAAATAAAAAGTGTGATCCTCCCCTCTTAATCTTTTAATATAAATACTATCATTTGAAACAACATCAAAATCTGTCCTTGATTATTTTATACAATTCAACTTCAGCATGGCACAGAGCCCAAAGTAAAGCAGTGCTGCCCACTTATATCTGCCCAGTCAACTGTTCACATAGTTTAAATGTTACTTCATTCCCTTAACCACATTCCTTCCACACAGTTTTAGGTCTACCGTGATATTAACACTGCAGTTATGTCGTACTTGAAGCTCTAGGTTATCAGCAGAGAATATGCTGTGGGAAATACATAATTAGTTCTTGAACAATGTATGTGCAGGACGTGGAATACTTTGCTGATTTCAAACTGTATCCATAATAGTACCAAATACATATTAAAGAGCTGAGAATCAATTTATTCTAAAAATCACCATTTTAGATTGTTTTCATAAATGTAAGCAATTTCTTGTCCTCAGTATAGCCAATTCACTCTACTAACAGAGAAATAAGACTTGTAATTGTAAACAACTTTTTACCTGAATTTATGCTTTTTTATATGCCTTCCAATAGACTAGATACCAGAACATCAGCATGTGGAATGCTATAAATCCAGGGAATAGCTGCAGTTTTAACCATGGACTTTAATTCCAGGGTGAATTTATGTGGTCCCTAGCTAAATATATCCTTCTAAGTAAATTACTCATGCAACTGCCTGTAGGAAAGCTTTCTGCAGATAAAGAAACTGTTTCCAAATGCTTCGTTTGACAGCACATACGGCATAAAGTTACATTCTTTTCTCACCAGCAAAAAAGACCCCCAAACTGAATAATGTAGAATGCATAGGCTCCTCTTCTCTCTGTAAAGATTGTCCAGAAGATAGGTTAATTCTGCCCAATTATAGCTCCTTGCACTACACTATATGCATCAGTTTACTACATGTTTGTATCTCCAAACCCTGTAAACAGAGTGATTTCTAAGATAATGTGAAGCACATTACCACATTCATTTCTACTTATCCATGCAAAGACAGTAAAACCACATGCCTAACCCTGCACCTTTAGTAGGATGTTTAACTCAGACACTCTTTCACTATCCTTTTTTCCCTCTCTTTTCTATGTTTTCTACTTCTTACCATTGGAGTTCTCCTGGTCCAAAGGATTATCTGGTTCCATTACTTCAAATAAAAGCATCCAACATGCAGTTCTCCATGCAGCAGAGGCATAAAAACACAGCAGTTGCCTAAGCTGATTCACCTGATTTATGAATTAGTGCTGCATCCATAAGAGGCTGTGTTTCTTCTTTTGTATTACATCTGGCTCCTTTTCCAACTAGATGGCTGGGTATTACAGCGTGCAGGCCTTTTTCCAGCATCCTCTTAATGCATTATATTTAAAGTAGCAGCAACCTTTTTCTCCCATCCCCCAGACTAAGTTACAGCAGTAACTAGGCTGAGCTGGCAGAGAGCGGAGCTCATTCAGAACAGGACCTGCAAGCGTTCTCCGATTCGTGTTGCTGCATAAAGAGAATGATTGATACAATAAAAAGTAAGTGGGGTTTGACACAGTACGGTATGCACTGCAGAAAATCGCACCAAAACCAGCAAAGGTCCTGAAGGCTTGGGGAATGCCTTGTTGAAGCCACCAGTACGCACCCCCTCACACACAAACATAAATTATGTCCTGTTCCCTCCTCCTTCTCCCCCCCGCTACAATCTTTTATAACCCTGGATCTCCTCCAGCAATAGTCTATTCCTTTACTCAGTTTATAATAAACTCTGCCATTCCCTTGTGTCCCTAGGGCTGTCTTGGAAAAGAAAGAGGCTGTTTGCAGAATGAATAGACCAGCCAGTGCCTAACAGGGAGGCAACTCAATGACTCCGCACTGGGCAGTTGTAACTTGCTGCAGCAACAGCCTTCTGCTGGAGACCTTGTCCTACATTTACCTCCTTCACCAAGCCAGGAGCTGCTGCTAAGCTGGCATTTTAAAAAGCCTTCTGCAAATGAGCTGGAGAGGCAAGCACCAGCTTTGCTAAACTCATATGGTAAATTACACCAGTCTGCAACTGCAGACTCTCTCAACAGAGACAACATAGCTGACAGATCATAGTATTAGAAGTCAGGTCCCCTTCATTCTGCTACTGCGTCTACCACTAACTCCCTGAGACATCACACAATTCATAACTCTTCTTTCTGCTTCAATTTTCTATGATTTTGACATTTAAATATGTCCTATTTCACAGGAACTTCCCAACCTTACATGGTTTGAATTTCTTAGATAGATGATATGGTACAAGGCCTGGGGAAGAAGACCCTATCACCTAGCTGACGCATAAAAATTTTATTTTCTCTGAAGACATGTCCACAAAATAACAGCAAAAGATATCAATGTGCAACTATAAACCTAGATGTGTCTCTGAAAGGTAAATTCATATTGCTGTTATAATAATCCTGAAACAATTCTCCAAATCCAGACTTTCAGGATCAATTTTACTTCGAACCTATGGTTCAAACTCTTTCTTTAATACTCCATCTAAGGCATTAAAACATATCTTGTTTAAAAAGAATGCTTTTGTCTAGATCTAAGGCAAGGATACTCTAAACATCCACAACAGATTTAGCGCATTTCGGGTTTGTCATGGCTGATGACACAGGATTCTGAGGCAGGCAGGAGTTTCTATTTTGGTGCTCCCGGGTAATGCTTCTGCCTAGCTCACTCTTTACAGAGTCATGTAACTAGTGCTTTAGAGCTGACTATTCACGCCTGGTGCTACAAGCTGTAGGCGGACAAATGAATGGCTGGCTGAAGGGAGAAAAACATGCAGTTCTGTGTGGAGAAATTAACCTAGCAGGTTGATATGACTCTGCTGTAATTGTACTTTGCAAAAACACTTTAGCACTGTTCCTGGGGATTATGCCATATTAATAGAAGAAAAACTCATTTCCATCTATTTGTTTTAAGTGTTTCACAGTATATAGCCTCTATTAAATAATGTTCTGAGATCTCTGTCTCAGTCTAAATTACAGTGCTGCAAACCCTATATTCTTTCCCCTCGCACCCTACGCTCCCTATGTTCTTTACAACTTCACTACTTCTCCCACTCACTGACAAAACAAAAAACCTCCCTCTTTCCACCTTCCCCACAAAACCACCTACTCTGTGACTACAGGAACATGGCACTCTGCCTGTTAACAGTCCCCCACCTGTTTTGGGTCATGTATACAGTCTAGGAGTTAGTATATGACAGAAAAAAGTGTGTTAACTCTTGACTGACACATATTACATCCCTCCAGTCTGAATTAACAAAAGCTGACAATAATTGGTATAGAAGGGATTTAGAGAATTTTTGGAGGTGAGGAGTCCTGACAGATATCATCTGTCTACTCTGTACCCCAGGATGTGGAGATACACAAACATACACAAACATACACATACATACACACACAGAGTGAGTCATTAACACAGAGGACTAGAAATGCCTGGAGAATCATGACTGTCAATGTAGATGAATACATAGTTCTGTAATGAACATCTGAATCGAGACAAATTATATAAAGAGAAACAATTTGTATTCTTCCATGAAACAGATGCTACATATACATAATATACTTTCCACAGACAATTTAGTGCCAGAAAAAAATAAACACCTGTGAAAACCTTCCTTGTGGAGAGTCAGAAATAATTCAGGAATGTTACAGAATAGCTAAGATCAAGAAATCAAGATAGGAAAGTGAAAAATCATAGTTATTTAGACCTCAGTGACTTTATATGACAACTTATTTGATTTAAATGTCATCCAAATCATTTGCTCATCTGTAGTTACAGCCTAATCCTTAATGTGCAAGTCAGAATGATGTCAATATTTTGGCGAAGACAGTATTCACAATTTCTAACAATTGAGCAATTGTCGTATGTTCTTTGTTTGAGCACAGCTCATGCAGTTAGGCAAAGTACCTCATGCAATGATTTTGAAAAGAAAGGGACAGTTGGAAGACCAGGGCTTTGATCACTAGGGATTTTAATTACTCAGGCACTGAATGGAAAATTGCAGAAGTGAAGAGGGAAATGATTTTCAGACAAATGGCCTGAATGGTCAGAGGCTATGCTAGACCAAATCCTAGGAAATGAGCCAAGCACACTGAACTAATGAGTGTGGAAACAGAAGTCTAGCTAGCATATTCTCTGGAATACCTATGAGGTTAAGTAGAACACAAAATTTAGAGTTTTGGAAAGCTGACTCTTCAAGGAAGAAATTTTGAAATAGTTGGAAGGAAGTGGAAATTAAACGTACTGTTTCTGCCTAATCGGAGTATCTCCACATTCTCCTAGATGGCTAGTTTTGAGACAGAAAAGGAAATTTTATCTAATTGCCTAATGTCTGCATGATGTTCATTTCCACATCTTCTGTTTACCAGACTCTAGTTGTGCTCAATAGCTAAGACTTTACTTTGGCAGAACTGGTAGCTACTACTTCTAATCTCTTACTTCTTTTCATAGCTGATGGGAATCAGAGCTCACACTGGCCTTTCATGAAATTGTAAACAAGAAAGATTGCAAATGCTTTTAGTTTGCTGTAAAACTTTGGGCAAATCTCCTCATCTCTCTTTTATCAGCTACACGGATCTGCATTGAACATGTTTGTTATTCTTCATCATAAAGTAATTTAGTACTTCCAGATTAAGCAATATAGTCTTAAGTCTGAAGTGGTATAAATGTAGTGATATAACTGGTCTTGGATTTATTGCCAGGGAAAGGATTCGCTTCCTAGATCTGTTTAGACCAGGTTTTGCTACTTTATGTATAGTGGCAATGGATGATGGCCAATGGAGACTATGAAAAGTCTACTTTTCACTAAAACACACTAGCAGGTGTGTTAAAGATCAATAGGAAACAGTAAGTAGAAATACTTCTATGTATAAACAAGCACAGTCAACAGGCATTTTGAAAACAATATTCCATTCTTCAAAATGATATTCCATTCATCCATAACAAAGTGTTGGTATAATTTTTATGTTGTTCTTGGTAATGCATCATTTTACTATCACAAGGCCTATCTCTAACAGCCTAAGAATGACACCAAAGTACATCACAGCACTAATTAGGCCTTGCTCACACCAAGTAAACATTACCCTTTCCATATTGTAACACAAGTCACCGAAGCATAAAGCTGTAGGACACCTTCTTTGCAATCATGAATGTCATTTAGTTTGAAAGTTATAAAAACTGGCTGAGCTTTAACTATTTAAAGTTCTAATAGCCCTAAAATGAGTCTTTTCCAGTATAAGCAGGTAAAAACATTAGCAATTACATTTTAATTGCTAAAATCTTTGCAAAAATTATTCCTGGGGATTCATTCTCAGCATGCCATCTCAGTAGCATCACCCTATGTGAGAAGACCAAGTTGGAGACAGAAAGATCTCCATTATTTAAAATAAGGAGAAAACATTTCAGGCTGCATATCTACAGAAATGAGTGAGAAGAGGTTCCGTTGCTTTTCCCCTAGAGAAACGGAAGAGTGGTACATTATTTTGCCTGCTGTTTGATGCAGTCGTTGTTAGCCAGTGTAAAAGATCAGCATGATGCCACAGCTGCCCGCCACCACACAGTCCTTCTTTGAAACATAAATTCATATGTAGGAGGGAGCAATGAATGCCTGCAAGTTGAAAAGCCAGTGAAGCACAGACCTGCTTAACAAAACAGTTTGCCAAGGTTACTGGGGGTGTTGTCAAAGCCTCCTCTTTTGTGAGGGCTGAATAACAATTCATACCAAGTAACCAGCTTCACAGTTTCTTTGGCTTTACCTGGCAAGTTTTCAAAGTCACTGCTCATGGCTGGGTCCGTTCCCATTGAGATGCAGCTTATCTTGCCCTGGACAGCAAGCACAGGGATCATCCTACTCCAAAAGTTCATGCCAAAGCTCTATTGTGCTGTTTTTCTGCTTGAATTGAACTACGTCTATCATAAATGTGCTTGAATATGACACAAGCACAAATTGAAAAATGACCCATCCTTGGTTACTTCATATTGGTAGGAAGAATCCCCCTGCCTTGGCAGTAACTGATAGCAATTTAACCATTTAATATAATAAATTCAAAAATAACTGGGATCTTTAGGAAGTAAAGCAGAGCAGCCCCAGTTACAAAGATTCTATCTGTGCAAATGCTCCTGCTAAAAAGCCTACTTAAGAGAAGATTATAACCTATTTTAAATTTATTATTAAAGAACCTTCAAAAGGGTGATCTGTTCGCTGAGTTGTCCAGTGCCATATGGAAGCCTCTATTCTCAGCTGCGTCCCCTTTCGGAATATGTATCATATAACCTGCAACAATAGGACAGACATCCTCTAAGGATTCTTTATCTTGGGAGGTGGAAATTTATACTATTAAATCAGCAGATTTTTATCTTACTTTTCTGAAGAAGATGATGCTCTAATCATACATGTGAGGTGGCAGCTTTTCATCCAGAACTCAGCAAAGCTCCACCATAGAGAAAAAAGCATATGCAAAAAAAAAAAAAAAAAAAGAGATGTAACAATCAAACGGAGCATGAAAAGCTGGAAGACCTATGTTGGATAAAGTCTATGTGAAAGACACTCTCCAGGATATCAGTGCAAGAACTGGCATCTGCCACATCTTCCCCTTCAGTGCTCTCTGGTTTTGCGAACCATTAGGAGTCTGGGTTTATAAGAATGTTCTCTGGTGTAAAAGCAGTCCAATATCTGATATATGCCCAAAGCATGTAACTTACTGAACAATCTTTGACTTCAGAAAATTTAAAATGGACCAGTTCCTCAGTTTCTGAAAAGCCCAAGCCTTAGATCTCTATTCAAATCTCTGCCACAAACTACTAAATCTTGCAGTCATTAACAAACACAGCTCTAAAGAGGAAACCAAACAAAATGCTTCAGTTAGAGGTTCTATAGTAATCGTGATTAGAAAATACAACTATGACTATGAAAGTAGTACGCTTTAAGTATTCTACCATGAAAAATGCCAACCATCGATATTTTAAAGACCCAGAAAATGAATAATACTATCAGGACATTCTTTCAGGGTAACTAGAATATAACATTACCTCTTGCTATTGTACACTTCAAACTGAGGAAACTGTCTTTGAACTTCTTTAGTAAAATCCTACTGGCAGTTTAACGGAGGAAAATAGAACTAAACTGACTCCTGGACAAAAATAACAAAAAGGACTGCAACACACAGAGTTCTGTGCACAGTTTACTGAGCTGTCTGATGAGATTCCACCCTAGCTGACTTTACAGATTCCTAGCTATGTTTCTGCAGTTGTCTCCTAGAAACAGGAACAAGAAGCATTTGCTGTTTTCTCAGCTCTTTTGAAAAACTGTGCAACAGCTTTCCTCATATTCAAGATCAGTACAAGTAATTGATGTATATTTCCTTAATCAATAGAAAACCTTAAAGAATGGGTTGTTCTTTGATACCATGTTATGTAAATGTAAAACAACAGCAACTGGTGTAATGTTCTATCATTAATAAAAACTTGGACAAAAAGTACTAATGGAAAGTACAATCCAGAGAAATATACAAACATTTGGATACTTAACCAGAGTCCTGAGGGTAGCAAGAGTAGACTAGATGTTGAAAAGTTACACTTCCTTCCTGCATCAAGCTGAATTCATAATGAATATAGCTTCTGAAGGATGTCTTACTGAACAGCAAAATGGGGAAAATTAAGTGCAATTTCTTGAAACATGGACAGAAGTTTCATGTGATGTTCTGTGAAGGTTCAGGATAAAGTAATATACTATCCAAATAAACTAATATATCCTTAACATCTGCTGGGAAAATAGCCCTGGTAGAGCATTTATAAATCTCTTTCTGTATATTGAAACTCATCTTTTCTTCCCTCTTCCAGATATGGGCTATTCTGCTACTATTTCTGCACATGGCTGACTGGACATGATGGGACCAATACTAACTGTTACTTGTTTCTCCGGCCTGGATCAAGGCACCTAGGGCTTCTAGTAAATTCTTCTAGATATATAAAATTCTACAAAAATAAGAAAGGTTACAAAAAACAAATACAAGGTTCAGATGTATCAGGGATTATTTAATTTATGATTCCAAAACAGCTAGAAGCAAGGTACGTGACATAAGGTCTTGTGTTTTGTATGGAAATGGACCCATCCAGTTTAAAGCTAGTGCCATACCTGGTATCAGTGGGAGAGAAACCTGACATCCAGATCTCTTCCTCTGAAATCTTGGCTTCCACAAATCAGTAGATTATTCCCATACATTCATAGGTACAGCATAGAAATACTGTATCAAAATATGTATTTCTTTCCATTTGCAAGTTCTCTACAGAAATACATGCAACTTAGAAGAAAAAAAATCCAGACAATATTTAGGCACATGAACAAAACTATTGTATTGAGAAAGAGACATAGTCTGAATCCTCAAAGGCTGTCAGTCTGCTTGCTCTGAGCCTCCTCGTTCTTTTCTTTCCCTCATATATTGTTTCCTGTCTTTTCCTCCCTCTCTCCTTTTTTGTTTAGAGATTCAGCAATTGTTGTCCTTCCAGATCAAGCAGTCTCTTCATTTTAATAGCTTTTTTAGGCTAAATTACTCCATATGGTCTCTTGCTTTATGTGAAAGTCACACAGCAAAATGCAAAGATTTTGAACTAACTTTTGTTTGTTTCTGTCACTCGGAAACTGAAACACAAGATAAATGATGTCTTATTCTTTCCTCATGGTCCTACTCTGTTTCCGATAAAAAAGGCTTATAATGTCTCTTTTTGGAATGTTACTGTCATTCTTCCTTTTTGTTGCCCAGTAACTTCTGATTTCACATTCACTTTTTCAAAACTCTTTCTTGCTCTAGGCAGAATAAAAGTATGAGAATACAGTCTCTGTTCTTACTCAATTAGTTTTGCCTGAGCTAAGACTTCAGAAAGAGATCTAACTGACACAGATAAACCACTTTTTAACACAAGGTTTCCATAGAATTGTTGAGATATTGGTGTGGTATGAAGTACATACAGCAAATCCAATTTGAGGCTTGGCTAGAAAATGAGAAACTGCACTGAAATCAACAGGACAAGGAAGGGTAAGGTGAAAAGACAGAAAATAAATACTCATCTTGGCATGTGACAAGAGACTGCAAGGTTCAAACCTGCTATTCATTACCCTGATGAATAGAAAATCCTGAATAATCAATAATCCAGCACGTACATCCTTTCCTGACCCCTATGATGTTTCTCCAGTTAGTCCATGCTGCTACTGTGAGGACTATCCTTTGGTTTTTCTACAGAATATGTTGAGAATCTAGAACAGTTATTTAGGAATCACACCATCTTGGCTTATAGATAAACCACAGATTTGTCCTCAGGTTAGGGATGCTTCTTCCATTTACCCTGAAATATTTCTTAACTCAGCACCAATCAAGGTAAAATAGAATTAACATTTACTTACAACATTTTAGGCAACACAGCTACAAAGACAAAAAATGAAATAAAAACATTTTAATCTACTTAAACCAAAATTAAATATAAAAGTACTCTCTGTGTATGTAGATGATTGATATAGTTGTTTTTCTCACATACAGGCATTCTTTCTACATACCTTACAAGTTCCACTCATTATAGACACCTTTCCTGGTGGACTATGCTGGGGTTTATAACTAATCTTCCTTTATAGCTTAACTCCTCTAGAAGGTCCAGTAAGGTCTACTTCTACTACTGCTTCTTCATTTTTTCACAGACTTATTATTTTCTTTTTCCTTTTTCCCTAATCTTTTTCCCTTTCCTCCTTCTTCACAATATATTTATGTTTGGGTTATTTAAGGCATAATCTTGATTCTCCTCTAAGTAAGCTAAGTATTTTTTTTTTTTTTTTTTTTCAGATGTAATTACCATTTTGCTAGACCAAGTGTCACTGCCTATGCTCAACTGGCAAATTAATAACTCTATGCCTAAGCCAGGAATAAAGCTTCCATCTCCTCTTTAGGGAATCAGTGCATAATTTTCATTGTGAAACTTTTTAGATTTGCCCAACAATTAATACATACACTCGATACAAATATTGAAATGGAATAAATACATTCAGTTCTTCACTAGCTCTTGACAACTCAGACATGAAGCTCTTCTGGAGTAACACTTTATCATCTAATATAGGGACACCATGAAATGAAGTTCCCATAATAACCAAACCTAACCAAAAAAAAGCACACTGAATGGTTAATAATGAATAGTGCTTCTGCCATTCATCATCCAGGCACTGTGAAGCACCTAGAAGTTAGCTGTGCATTATGCTCTTTCATTTTTCCTTTTTCCAAGATTTCCTAAACCTGTCCACAGCCAAATCAAATCAGCCAGTCTCCCCTCTGCACTTCAGTGTTTATCCCTCCATTTATCTTTCCACTGTCATTTCCCATGAGCTGAACAACTGCCACTTCCCAAAACTTAAACTCTCTTCTCCCTAAATTTGTTCTTGAAAAGAACAAAGAACTGTTCTTTGTTCTTGTAACCACTCTTCCTGGATGCTCTGGTTTTGTTCACTTCCAATGCATCTAAATTTCTAGTATTCTCTTCCATATTGGACCACATCCCTTTATATTTCAAGGATTTCGCTCTTAATCAAGTCTAATTCCTCATCTAACTCTCTTCCCCACTCCCCAGCAGCCTCAATTTTAAAAAAACCTCACACCATGGGCAGGTGCACAGGGTATGCAGGAGCTACCAATGCTCATCTAGAGAGTTGAGACCTGCCAGTTCCTTCAATGGCATAAAAATAGAATAATGAGAAAGAACATCTCCTTTTGCAGAGTTCTACAAATTTCCTGCCCCAATTCCTCATTTTTAACTTTCTCTTACCTTGGGATGTTTTCCTCTGCAAAGATAAACAATTTGTTTTGCTCAAGATTATCAGGTCTCTGCATCTAAAGATTCTTTCTTGCAAGCCATAATCTTTTCCAGCCGTTTATATTCTTTCTGTCTCTCTCTGCTACCTCCTGTCCCCCAAACTTCTAGCTATTTTGCTCTGTAAAACTGCTAACACATCACTGAAAAGGAGTGCTTTTAAACTGATCATTTAAATTGATGGATTATAACACAATGTAGTAAAATCGGAATTTTCTTAATAAAGCTGTGTGGATTTTCACCCTTCCAACCTAACTTACAGAGATGCAATATTCCTGCAATTCTTGAAGAATGGGAACAAACCTTTCAAATGTAACACTCGTCTGGTAACTCTTGCTTTGCTTGTTGCTCACTTCAAATTTATTTTTTCTCATTAGCTTTAAGTTGTATTCACCTTTATTTAACAATTTGCTTATCTGTGGTTTCCCTTTGTTTTTTTCCCATATGGTTCCCGGTGAAATGCAGAAGCTTCTCTTGTTGTTTTGACAATTTAATTTCGTTTCAGTGATAACAGAGTGTATCGTCCCCATCTGGGTGTTTATTTTCAAAACTGCCTCATTTTGTTGTTTTTTTTAAATAATCTTTTCATTCAATTGATTCCAGTTATCTATTTCCATTCATTTATGTCAAATCTCCCTCTATAAAGGACCTCCTGTGAACATGTCAACAGGTAACTTAGACCTATGCAAAGGCCATTGCACAGGTTATAAGGCCACACACAGCTATAAAGCAGATGGGGAGGCGAGCCCTACACAACTCTGCAACTGGCACATCCTCTTAGCACCCAGCGTGCCCAAGATGCATGGGGTGGAGCTGAAATAGAGCTACAGTTTTTCTACTCTGCACCCTAGTATATCTGTGCCTGCATTTCTGCTCTGCCAGAAAAAAGTTTAACCTACCCAACAGGGAGAGCTGGCCACATATAAGGTCCATATACATATATATATTTACACACACTTACATACCTATCTTATAAGTCACCAGAGAAATTGAAAACACAGATTGCTAACATTTCAGCCAAAAGAATAACTTCAATGTTTAGTTACACAAGCAATCCCCAGGTCACAGTTTCACAATCTGTTTGAAAGTTAAGGAAC
Organism: Falco punctatus; assembly: GCF_963210335.1. Classification (NCBI taxonomy): domain Eukaryota; kingdom Metazoa; phylum Chordata; class Aves; order Falconiformes; family Falconidae; genus Falco; species Falco punctatus. The sequence continues at coordinate 44,213,315 of NC_137589.1, forward strand.
ACATAACCTTTTTCAAAAAAACTATGGACTATATGATGTAGTCTAACCAACATGGTTTTCATTTACAAACAAAAAAGACTTTATCTAAACTTTCAATGTTTATTTATTGCTTGATTTTCCCTCACATTTGTTAGTTTTCAAACTTCCATGCAGGAGAAGATGCAAGTCATTTTCTATGTAACTTTGGCTGTTGTCCACACCGTCTTCTGCTAGTTTACAGACCATGAACAGCCCACAGACCACACAGGTTAGGAAACATTGCTCCAGGTGGCTCAGCTTTAAGAAAATACCTATTATATCTGTGCACGTTTACAGGCATATTCAAAAATAAACTCCTTCCAGTCAGCTTTTGTTTTACTCCCATGAACACATGGCCCCATGAATACTGCATGTGCCGTAACTGGGAGAGCATCTAACTGGAATTATCACTGCATTATATAACTGCATTAAGATTCAGTTGCTGATCCTATTGACTGTTCAGCATCACCTGCAGACATATGGGTACTTCTCTCCCTATGCAATACTATCATCTTCAAACTCTCCAGTCTTATCTTCTAGCTTTGTTAGAGCAACTGAAATTATTAGAATGGTTGGAAGAATATTTAAAGTACATTTTTTTCTCCTTTTTGGCAACCTACTTTTATCTGATTTAGCAGTGTCCTGGTTTGCCTTTTTATTCTGACTAGGAGATATAACAAATTTCTATTATCAGTTCCCATCACTTGATAGAATAATTTTAGCATCAGATAAAACCAGCTTTGCATGATTTCTAGGAAATGCCCTTTAGTCTGCACAGGCCATGCTATCTTATATCAGGCTTCTCTTCTGCTGCAGGTCTCTACCATCATCAAACAAAATCCTCCCCACATGTGATTCTTCAGCCGCAATGGGCACGTCAGTAAAACAAGTCTGTCACAGGATTATATGAAGTGCATCTTAGATACTGGAGCCAGGGGTTCAAAGCTCTTTGAGCTCCCATATGAAGCAGCAATTTAATTTCCCTTTCTTCATCAATTCTTCATTCTCTCGTGATATCTTGGCAACATTCTGTTCCTGTCCAACATTCATCATTAGCTTCTTTTTTTTCCCCTCTCACTTCCTTTTATATTTCTTTCCCTCCCCATCTGCTAATTTAAAAGGAAATTGCATGGTATTCAGCATTATCATCCAATCTGTTTACTCTGCTCATGTTCAAATGAAGTCCATTTCTCACACACTGAGCTGCTCTGTTTCACCCCCATACACAGTATTACTATCCTCAAAGCCTGCATTTTATTCCGTGCACCTAGAGAGCTAACTACCATTCCAGAGGTATAGATCTTCCAAAAATTTTGTCTCTCTTTTAAGAATTAAGATGTGGAAATAGAGATCCACAGGAAAGAAGAGAGATGTCCAGATGTAGGCCTTCCCTCACTCCCAAGCCATCATGTAACGGTAGGTACATTGCCACACATGAGAAAGAAAGAGGAGGTCCTGACACCATTCTGGCTATCGGAGGAGCAGCACTCAAAACCGCAGACTCCACATCCAGCCAGGGGAGACCACATATGTGTGGAACAAGCTTGCTCTTAAGCAACAGCTTCTCGGTGATCCAGAATCCTTCACTTCCACCAGATCAGTCCAGCCATTTTTAGTAGTAATTCCTTGAAGCACCCTACATAATTACTGTTCCACACTGCTGTTTTTGCCGATACAGAGTTGCTCAATATTATACAGTTTGTGGTTTCATTACTGCCAGTAACACTGATTTTGACCTCATGCTCCAACTCTTTAAGACACAAGATTAATACAAAGTCTCCTTTGATCCCTATCAGTCACTAATGCTAACAGTAAAATGCTGGAATAGTTCTTGATAGCAACAATGTGAAAGTTTTGCATACTCGGGCACAATAAGTGTAACTGGTATTAATGGCTTTTAAAAGCCAGTGAGAAACAACTAATAGGAAAGGCTTTATTAAACCTGCAAGTGCCAGAATTCTCCTCTCATGATCTACTGAAATATTTTAGGTAGACATTATCCTTTATAAAGGGAGCTAACATTTTGAGTGATGATCCTATTGAATTATTTCAAATAAATACATAAACAAAAATGGAACTGAAATATTTGTATGTTTCTGTAGAGATGAGATCAGCAGGCAAAAGTGATCTCTAGTATGAAATGTCATATGTGAATTTACAAATTGGAATGCAGATCAGATTTTTTCCAATTCATAATTAACTAGTCTCTAAATAGAGAAGTTTGGAATAAATAAGATAGCTGAGATTTCACCTCATCAAATATTATAGTTTTTATTTCAAGCAGTTTTCATGAAAATATACAGCTTGCTTCTGAGCATAGATTCGACATCCTGTCTCTGCTCTCAGGCTGACCTATGTTTAGCAAGCTATTCAAGCGCATGTGATTTTAAGCAGGTAAGAAAACAAACTTGCTTCAAAGTTGAAGCATTTTACTTAACCAATGCTTTGATAAAAGCGAGTGTTGTCAAAATCAGGGAAAGCTACACAACTGGTAAAATGGCAAAGAGCACCTCCTCTGGAGTTATTTGGGGGTGGGGGGGTGGGGGGGTGAAATTAACATATATGTACTTAGCCCTTGGGAATTTTAAAAAAATGAAATGTCCAACTTCTGTATGAGTTTGTTACTATTAATACAAATATTTATGTGCTGAAACAAGTGGATTCTTGTGTGACAGAAAAGTAGATCAGAATAATTTTACTGAATATTGGAGCTTGACTTCTTACCAACTGCAGGAGGATATCACGCTGTTATATTGTATGTTGCTTAGCAATGTAATGTGAGAAGCAGCACCACAGTCCTTGACAGCGCCATTGTCCATTGAAATGCTTGTGAAATATTACCTGGGTTATATAAAGATAGCATACAGTTATAGAAAAATAGCATAAAGTTTCAAAACAGGACAAAGAGAAAGAAGGCTGTAAAGAAAAGGCATTGCTATTCCAATGGTAAAAAGGTCTCCCTGGATGATCTTTCACTATATGAATACACACAGCATAAATTAGATATGCAGAAATCATATCTGTAAAATCTCAGTAGAGCTATGCTTACAAATGATACACAGTATTGTAGAGTAACTACTCTCCAACAGTTGAATAGCTCTGAGTCCATAGATGTGCCAACACCTCTACATTACTACCATATAAAGAAGACCTATTGCTTATTGTTTCAAAGTTTTGCTTTGGAGGACAAGTTTTGTGCTCTGATGGACTGGTTACTCAGGCTGAGCAGAATGCAGACAAAAGGAGGAGCACTAAGCAAGGACGGATTTGTTCTACAAACAGATTACATGATAGGGTTTCCTACCAGTTAGACAAATATGAACATTCGCTTTTTGTGGCTTCACAGTATACCAGAGGTTACAGGTGCACCCTCCTGTATTCACTGCACTTGCTTTGGTGCCTTTCGCACAGAGAAATGTCAACCTGCTCTTGCATGACTGGTTTTCACAGCCTCAGTGTAACAGCCTCTGCCAAGATTTACCTTCATGCATGCCCTGTAATGTTTCTTTGGTCCATCTTCCAGCCATTCACCATATTTTAACTAGCTAGAGAAAACACCTTAGGTAATCTGTTTTCTGACCTTTGTGGCAGATGCCAAGACCTGTGTATTGAAGCATACAAGAGTGCTGCTTCATTGCCTAGTGTTTTAACACTCTCAAACTTCAGCATTTCCAGTTATACTCTCTTTTCTCCTGCCTAGTTTCTTATATGTCCACCTTTCCCTGGTAAGGGCACTGCATAATTTTGAAATGACATGTGAATGAGCTAGCGTGATAGTGACATTAATAACTCAAATGGTAATTAATTTATGCAATAGGATGTTTCTCCCAAAGATGTCAGCCCATGTTATGCTACTCTTGCCAGAGACTACTGCTGAAGGAGGGTAAGCATTTTCATGTAGCATGCCTATAAATAAATGCGCACACTTGTATTGCAGGTCATCCACCAGTACCATTCAATAGAAGTTTCCTTCATCATCATCACCATTCCCTTTCTTGCAAAGTAGCTGCTACCAGGGACCTGAAGGAGAAGCTAGCAACACAAAGAGAAAATAAACAAAATTAAATCTATACACAGGAAATATATCTCCATGAGATTGAATCTAAACTCCAGTACTTTGCAGTTCAGAAGCACTACCATTGGATTCATTGCACTTTAACCAAGTTTTGTAATTTGAGGAAGCATCAGGATCATCTTCCTTCTCTGTCATATGGAACAAACCTCAGATTATGATGGTTCATGAAGACACAGGAGCATATATGTGTCTCAGTAAAAAAATATTGAATAGACATGATAGATCCTAGGGGCATTTCCAAGAAATAATTCAATATTCCCTTTTATAGTATTTGGCAGGAAAACACCACAGAGTTTATTCAGCTTGAATTAACTAATGGATCTGAGCATTCTCTTTAACAAAGAGAAAAGATGTTGAGTTACACTGACTGCAGGGTTACAAAATGTTTTGGATGAATCTCATAAACTGATTGACCACAGAATCTGTACTGGCTTTTCTCTAAACTCACAGGCAGTGATGTCTTGTATTTTGAAATAAGAATTCTTAAAATTTGTTAAGAACATTTACTTTTGTTGATATATTTGTCACCAATAATCATGGGAAGTTATATGCCTTTATTAAAAAGTGAAGATGGACAAATAAAAGATACTATGCTGTTGAAAGAAAGCATGTAACAGAAGCAAAAGTTTCAGGCAGGCCATGCCCTCCCAACATGCCAACAAATCCTACTGCATAAACACATGGAATACATATTTCTTTAGAGGAGGACCCAATTCCTTCCCACAGTGCAGAATCTCATAAGTATAGGAGTACCAATGGTGAGATTTACCCTGTAGGAAACCCCACTCATCTTCAGCCAAGAGGAATATAGTTTTGATGTCAAGAAGCACGCATTTGATATATAATAATCATTCTCCTAAATCAAAATTGAGTTGTTTAAGCAGGAAGGGCACTTAGCTGAAAGTAATTGCATTTGCCTCCATATGAAAGGGAAAGTGTTTGTTGTGGAGACCTGGCTACTAGTTGTATCAAACTGTGCAGACTATACACAGTGTTAAGGACATAAATCTCCCTTCATGATGCAGGAGTTCCAGAGAGACTGCACTAGAGAAAGGCCCATAGAAAAAGCTGTTCCCCATGTCTTAATGTATCCAAAGGGCAGTATTTTCTCTCTGGAAAAGAAAGCAGGAAAGTTTACGCAGGTCAAACCCAATCACTGGGTTCTGTTACCAAAATCATACTTGTCACCTGAAAAGGATGTATTTGATAACTTAAAATAGTGAATGCAGAACACTGTATAGGTCATCTTTCCTCACTGCTATCAGAAATATAATGTTCTCATGACAGCCCTCCTTTGGCCTTTGAATTATTTCATATTTCTTTGAATTCCTTAATTTGATTCCCTTAACTTAGTTTTTTAAGCTTCTGCCACATATTCTTGGTGTTTCAGCCTTGGCTTCCTTTTATCCGATCTGAAATTAAGATCTATTCTGTGGCCTCTGTGCTTCTAATGGATTTTCTGGTTAAACATAAGTGAATGTATAATTCAGCCAGAAGGTTTTTCGTAACAATGCAGTCCTACAATAGATTAAAAGCAGTTAGCTTTTACTAATACAAGCGCCTTTTTGGATCTAGTGCTTCAGAGAATTTCAGTAGACAGACTTCTTCCTTTATTCCTTACTTTCATCCCAAGGAGAGGTTTTTCAAATTCACTACAATTCAAAGCTCTTTAATTTTTTTATTTTATTTTTAACAATTTGCAGCTCAGAACCAGAGAAGCTGGCTGGCATGATACAACTGCACTCTGTCTTGTTCTCTGTAAAAATAATTTTAGCAAGGACGATTTTCATAGTCAATTACTCAGAATAACTTTCAAAGTCTGCCCTTACATTTTTCACTTTCCCAAGCACGTTGAGTTCTGGCAGCACCCAGAAGTGGGGAACAGTTGCAGTTAAAGGGTGAAGAGCAAGACCATTCCTGGCTTCCTCACAGCTGAGTCTTTCAGTATCAATCACCATCATTTACTCGGCTTGTCAGCTCAAGGCCACAAACCCATCTGATATTCATCCTTGTATTTCCCTCTGACTAAACTAAGCCTTTGGACTAATTCCCTCTAGTCAGAGGATGAAAAACACACCTGAACAACAGATGGTGTACGCATCTGCCTCCAATGTAAAAGTTCAGAAGTGACCAATGTTAGGTGAGGCTTCTCTGCTCTTGCAGACCAACACTGTCACCAAAAGACCCTTCCTCTCGTACTGCATGTTGTAAGAGAATGACTACAGAGCTACACACAGTGAGATGCATCAAAACTGATTTAGCCGACAGCATTTTGCATTTTGTAACAAAAAATGTAAAAATGCAGGAAAAGGCCGGGAGTCTATGGAATGGCTGCAGACACTTTAACTCTTCCTTTCTATTTAAAACGTCAGGTAAAAAAGATTTCATCACGTCAGTCAGAAGAAACAGCTTTTCAGAGCTCTTCAGTGTAAGCAAGTTCAGTTTCACACTGTAGTCTGAAGCTAATACATAAATTCCAGACTCCACTTGGGCTGGGGCCTCTCTGATGAATTTGACGAGACATGTTAGTGCTTATCATGATGATGTAGCTTGTGAAATGGTTACCACTTTTGAAAGACTGGCATAAAGTTTATATTTATTCCAGGATTTTCTGAAGAGGTACCTTATGAAAAAATTTCTGTCACTACTAATTTGGATTGAATCCTTAGAAATAAAAAAGACTTCTATCCAACTGCTTTTCTGTGGAGACACACAACTCCACAAAGGAACCACTTCAGGTAACTGATGGTGGCATTAATTTGCATCTTTTTGTGAAAGAAAGCAGAACTAAGCTGGCCTCAGTGGAACAGGAACAGAGGAGCAGCTGCAGTGGTAGATCAGCAGTTAAGGAGTTAATATGGTTTCTCTTCAGGGAAGAGGATGAGGGTATGGACACTCCTTTCACCAGAGGTAAGACAAAGTAAGTGCAGAGCTGAAATGCAGCACATGCCTGGCATGCAGTCACCTGTCTGCCACACAAACCAAAGGTTAAAGCAAACGTGGAGCTAGGGGATGAAAGAATGGCACCCACTCATGTTCCAAAGACTCTTGCCTGCACAGCAGGAAGACTCTTCATCTTTAATGTACAGCCTACCAACAACAATTAAGTGACAACAGAGCACATAAATATATGCCATGGAGACACAACAAAGAAAACAGCTTTTCCTAAAAGACCCCTCGGTTAAAGTGCAGCAATGATGTGAATACCTATGACTCCCTCAGCCCAGAATTTGGGGTAACGGATATTGATGCATTAAGCCCTTTTAACTGGGATTATCTGAAGAAACCAGTTTCGGGCGCCAATGCTAGATGGTGCATTTTCATACTCCTTTTGTTCCCCTATAGAAAAGGCTTAAACTCCCTCTTGTGGGTAATTTGAGAAAATCCGTTTTGTAACACAAAGACCACACCAGAGTTTGCAAGAAATCTTTTAAATCTTCAATTTTTCCCATAACTATGTCCCCTGACCATTTCAAAACAGGTTGTGCAGTCTTCATCCTTGGAGGTTTGCAATATCAGGCAAGATAGAGCCCTGAGCAACCTGATTAGACCTTACTGCTGACCCTGTTTGAATAGGAGGTTGGTTATGACCTGTATTACATCCTATATTCTCTAAGATCCTATATACACAAAAAGGAGAAAGCATACTCAAAAGAGAACCGAAAAATCGGTACAGAAGAAGAAAAAGAAGTATGAAAGCATATCAGGAACTTCATACTACTCTTTATTTCATTAGTTCTAAATGCAGTTGACATCATCATCTGTTGTTGAAGATTTTAGGCAAATTACTATAGGAAACATGAAATACACTTCACTGTCCTAATTCCCAAGACAGATGAAGAGAGGCTAAGAATTAAACACAAGGACAAACAAATATACAGGGTAGGGTTGAAACGCACTGACAGCAGCATCCGAAGTATTATCTCAAGAGCCTCTTCTTGTATATGTACCTCAAAGTAACCAGAAACTAGAAACTCAGGCATATATACTTCTAAATTACAATTTTGATTCACCACAGCCTAACTCTTACAATACCAGTGTATTTCCAAGCATCAATATTTACTTTCTAAAAATAAATAAAACAATACATCTACATAAAGTTTTACATCCACAAGTCTCAAAGCACTTTAGAAAGTCAGAGGAGCACTACAGATCCACAGAGGTTGGAAGTGTTTGCTTAAAGTTACGAGATCAGGCAAGTGCACTGCATCTTGTGCTTTGCTGTTGAGCTCAAATCATCTAAGGGAAGTTCAGCCCAGTTGCTTTGGGTGCAACATAATGAACATTTTATGACATTGCTGAGATGGATACAGAAGATACAAAGGCAAAACAGAATTTACCACTCAGGAAATGTTCATGTTCAAAGCCTATATACAAGAATAAACTCAAGAAATAAAAAGAGAATTTCAGTCATTTCTTACAATGCAACTTTACAGCACCATAAACAAGGTATCAAGGCCACGGTAGTCAAAATGCTATCCCAGTACAGCTGTAGTCCTTTGCTGCATACATTTTTAACTGAAGTCAACTGCTTGTCCTTGAATTTATCTTTTTAACAACACAGCAGTCATTTCAACTGTGGGGAAAGGTCACTATAAGCACACACTGACAAATTCTGCAATGTGAACCAATACAAGAGGACATCCAAATCTTTCTAGATTGTATCCCATTCATAAATTAAATGTAGATCTCATCCTCTAAAGTTACTTAATGTGGAATGGTAATTATGTTGAGTGTTTCCTCTTGGCAGATCTAGATTTTGCAGATTCCTCACCTTGCTGTACTCTCTAGAGTTTCTAGACTATGCCCTGACCTTCTGTTCAACCGCATTCACATTGTCAAACCTTGTATGGCAATATAGTCACCTAATCCAGATCCAGTGCAAGTAATGTGTATCTTTTGGCACTTACATTCTTTCTTATAGGAAAGGACCTTATATCCTACTTCTAATATCATCTGTTTATCCTTTCAACCATGTAAGATGTTCTATTATGGTTGTTTTGGATTTTCTTTGTTGATAAATTTTCTCACTCCCTAAACCAGGGGTCCTCAAACTACAGCCTGTGGGCTGGATACTGCCCCCCAGGGTCCTCAATCCGGCCCCCTGGTATTTACAGAACCCACACACACACACCCCGCCGAGGGTTGCAGGGGGGAAACCAAGCAGCCGCAGATGACTTCCTGCCACTTAACCAGCGCACCGGCCTCCTGTTTAAAAAGTTTGAGGACCCCTGCCCTAAACAAACAGTGTATTTGTCCTACTGTCTAGGGTTTTCTCCCTTCTATTTCCAACATCTATGAAAGGTGAGTCAATTGGACAGGAACAACCAAGTCTGGTTTAGTTGAATCTTATATGGAAAAAAGCAGTTACATGAAAGCAGCACCCATTTTCTGGAATGTTCAGTCACACAGAAGGGAACAAATTTATTTTAAAAATATTATTTGTTTTCCTCCATCAGAGACACTAGGTATTAAGAAAAAGTTCCAGATTCGCATCATAAGACATTAGGGCAAGGCAATGTTAAAGCTTATTCCTGCTTCAGAACTGCTCAGACAACACAATGCAAAATACTGGCTTCTAACATCTCCCTATCCCTGTTCAGTCTGCATCACAGCAGTCAATCTTTATCACAAATGTTAGAAATACACTAAGTACAGCAGCCTGTTCACATGAGAGTAAGATTTTTTTCCTGAGAAAATAAATGGGTGACCTCCCGGGACATACAATACACTTGAACATACACCGCTTTGATTGATACACAACATTAAGGCCACTTTTGACAACTAATACTGCTCCCAAATACACTGTCAGGCACAAGACAGACAGCTGGGGAGTTCTGAATATAGAAACAGGCCATACAGCCACCTCTGTTTCACCATTCCTGGACCCCAAGACACAGTTAAAAGAGGTTAAATTCAACAGAAGATTACTAGCTCTTCTTGGTTTGTACAATAACTAGAATACTGATTTTCACATAGCTCTTTGAATTCATTCTTCACTGCAATTTCTCTCCATGCATTCCATAATACAGAGAATGGGCGGTTTTCCCCTACAGAGTTCTAATAAGCTAAAACAGGTATGGCTATTTACAGTAGCTGGAGACATCCCCTCTCCTTACAACTCAAATTCTTATAAGCACATACTTAAATTACAGTAGAACTCTAACACAGGTTGAAACTACCTACTGACATAGATCTTATTTCTAAATTTTTTTTTAATTGTAAGCATGAAAATAATTTATTATTTCCAAAAAGTTAGAATGGCACCCAATTGCAACAGAAACTGGAAGAAATCTCCGTAACGACAAATTATATGTAAGATCAACAATGAAATACAGACGTTGGGGGTTATGCATAGGGCAAATTCCCTGCTCAGAAGAACCAAAATCTTTTTTACTGAAGAGGTTGTTATAGTATCATAGAGAACATTTGGGTTGAAACTGACTGAAAAGCTGGGTTTACAATTTGGTGTTAAAGGACAATCAGTGACTGGAGGATATAATGACCAAGACAGATCCTGACATGAAATGCTGCTTGTCAGACTTGACATTTTATATCTATATTTATATCAATCTCAAGGAGATCAAGTTTGCTCACAGTAAATCCCAGCCATTAAAGCAGGATAGAACCTGCTGGAAAAGTTCATCAGACTCAGTTTAATTGGGCTATATTTATCATTAGCATTATAGTCTTTAACATCTAACCTACTGAAATTATTTTTCTCCTTCAAGTATTTCTAACTTCTCTAGTGTCATAAAGTCTTGCAAGGTGTTTTTCTTGCTCTTGTTTTTCAGAGTTAATTACTTTTGGCTAGGTCCAGTGGTGCTCCAAATTCATGACAAAACCAGAGACTGAACAAACTCACTAGTGTGTCAGCACAAGGGATCCCACACTGCACTGTACCCAGAAACACAAAGCTATTTCGTATCATGCAAGGTGGATGTGTGCCACCACTTAGGTAGCACCTGCTTACAGTATGTAGTGGCATGAAGAAATGCTGCTTTTTTGGCCATAGAAAATATACAGATACTCATAGTAACAGACCAGATTTGTACAGTAGGAAGCAGGCGTCCTGTCTGTACAGCAAACACCCTTTAAGCTAAGTGTCAGAAGCTGCCTACTGACATCTACCTAGAAGGACAGAAGCCCGACCGGGTGAATAGTTTGTCTTCTGGCTTCTATTTGTGAGGAGAAAATCAGTTAATGCATCATTTGCACTTAAGCTAAGGAACAGTTTGAGACATTTTGGCTACACATAGATGCAGAGGTAATAAAAGGATGAAAAATCTGCAGCAAATGGGCTGAGAATAGTGCGCCTCTCCATCCATGCCTACATCCTGGTGTGTCAGAAGGAGCCTGGAGACAGGATAATGAAAGGAATCCTTGCTTAAAACTTTGTGCAATAATTGTTCTGAGCACTGCGTGCAACTGACCCTCTGAATTTTCAGCACAACACTAAAGCAACTGGCAGAGTAGTGCTGGCACAGAGGCAGCTGTTAGGGCAAGAAGAAATGAAACTGCAAAGACTTAAGTTCCATATAAACAGCAGCTGAGGTGAAAAACTGTGGTCCTCTTTCCTATCAACAGATCTTTTCACTGGTAATTAAACCCCCAGAGAAGTACATCCCTTAAGAGCAGAAGATGGACCTGTTCAGATTTTGGACTTTGCCGACCCTGAAAAAATTGACTGGAGTACAGGGGAGGAAAGCAGCAAATGCTAGGATGCACTGCCTCATTAGACATTTCCAGCTATGAGAGAAGAACTGACATTAGGCTTATTGCCAAGCTTTGCCACATTAGATGGAGAAAGCAAAAGGACACAGAATAAAACTGGGAGAAGGAAGTAATAAAATAATTTATACTAAAGGGCAAGACTCTTCCTCATCCCTGCACTCTACCCCCTTATTCTCCCAGAGTGAATTACATGACATAGAATAGTATGTTCTCCAGTAAACTACAGAATGTCTTTCCCTTTTTTTTTAATTTTAAGTTTTAATAAAATGATTTTATCAGTGACAACCAGAGAAACATGACTCACATAATTGGTGAAAGGGACAATTTTTTTCTGACAAATAGGTTTTTATCATGGCAGCATATATTAGGAAGACCAAACTCGCTGCAGAATGGGAACATGGAGGAAAATAATTTAATTTCCAGATGGAACATTTTGGTGTTTCTCCATACTAATTAATGTTTTTAGATTAAATTTAAGTACGCTTTAAAATATTTTGGAAGAAAATTAAGAAAACAAAAGAAACATCAATTTGGTGTCAGACAACAGAAACAAGCAATATGTGTTGCTTTCAATCCACCTTTTTGTTTCTCAGCAAAAAACAGAAGCTGGCTTTTTTGGAATATTTTTTAGCCTGAATGCATATTTAATTATTTGTATAGTTCTACTTTGAAGCACCTGTATTAGACTTTCTCCTTCTATTATGAAGTTGGTATTTACCCTTAAGAAAAGAAAAACCGAGTAACTGTAAAATAGAGATGGTAGCTCATGTTTCTTCCTGGTAGTATTGGCAATAGCCCAATAGAAAGAACACATCAAGAGAGAATTAATATAGTGTGCTCTAGAGGAGATAAAGGAAATAATTCCTATATATCAGAATACGTTATATATTTTCCTCTACAGTAATACTGAGACTTTCAGAAGTACTTACTGCAGGCCTCTGCCAGTTTTCAAAACACAGACAATGCATAACATACCAATTCTGTAAGGTGCCATCTACTCCACAGTTCTTCATTCCTGGGCCTTTTTTTCCCACTCCATGTTACAGGTCACTATCTCCTCAACTGTGCCAGTACACTCAGATCATGTTTTGCTAGGGTCTGGAACATCAAAATGACACAGCTGAAAACAGCTATTGTTTTTTAACAGCTATTTTCAACAGCATCCTTGCAGTGATCTGGTTTATGCAAACAGTTACTTTTCCATTTTGACATGCTCTAATCGGCAGGCATTCCTGATTTTCTTCTTTTTAAATCACTGGGTACAGCAAAAATAGCAAAAGTACAAAAAAGAGATTACAAACCTTCAAATTAGCCAACTACAGCATATCACACCAAAGCTATGTATGTGTGTATACAGTACACTGAAATATCTTCTCCCTCTTTTCTACCTTCCACTGGAAGTTTAGGCTAGAGCTCTCCTCCGTGCTTTGATTCCTTCTCCTGTTAATATTCTACACTTGCCTTTTACCTTGATTTCCTTCTTAATCTACAGATGACTTAACATTCATCAGAGGAGGAATCCACTTACTGTCACTACAGCCAAACTGAACGTCAGTTTCCGAGGAGCTAGGGTTGTTGAATAGAATGCAGGAAATTCATGTGAAAGTGTGTCATACAGCCCTGGAGAACAGCACATTACCAGTGCTATAGGTGAAAACCTGGTGTTACAACACATGAGTAATGAAGACCTGAAAACTGGAACTGCTGAATGGCAGATGCAAACACAGAGCTTACATTTTATGCTTTGTGTAAACGACTACTGAAAAGCTGAAATCTCTATCTGCAAATGGCATATGGACATGATTGAAAACGTTACCATATTTATCTAACTTCTGATCAGCTGCTCTCATGCCCCATGGCTAACTAAGCCTAGATATAATTTTTAACCGATGTGTAACAGTAAAAGTTGAGTATATGAATTTGCACATGCAGGAATCAAACTGTTGGGAGACTCTTAAGCAAAGAAGGAATAAGCACACAGTAATTTCTTGTCAAAGGCAAAAATACTTGAAAAAACGATACAGGGAGACTACCAGTAAAATTTTGAGCACAGATGTGTATAGCTAATCTTAAACAGGAACTGCTCTCAGCCCTGGCCAAAGAGAACTGGGCTATAAAATACCTCACTGCAGAAGTGCCCAGAGCCAAGAGGACTTCTCATAGCAGTATGAACATGTTGCTTATAAGCACTTTACTGACTCAGAATTTGGCAGATTTAATCCTGGATGAGGATTGTTAGACCTTCTGCAGATTGCTCAAAGGAAATAGCTGAAAAGTTGATTGCACACATGTGATACACCATCAGCAAAACAAAGAAGATCAGCTGCAAAATCTGAACTCGAAAAAGTGTATCAACTACCAATTTTGAGCATGTTAGGGGGAAAGAAACTCTTAAGATACTTTAAAGTACAACCTAATATGCATACTGCTTCGAGAGGCACAATGGCTGAAGGCCCATGTAAAATGTTTCTCATTTTTATGTTCCCCTGCAATCAGTGTAGAAACAAATTATTAAGCCTAACAACTCTACTAGCAGTGAGGCTCATTAGGTACAAGTTGCACCATTTCACTAAGGAAAAATAATACATTTCTCTGTGATTTATGAAAGCCAAAAGGCAGCCGACTGCTCAGGTCTTTCCCCAGATGTGTTACAGCTCAAAAATTTGCAAATGGACATTTAAAACATGTTTCAAAACAATTTGTATCTGAGTGTACATCTTGTTTACAAGAAGAAACTACTGAAGCTGAGTAATAAAACTTGGAGAAATAGTTTTATAGTGGAAACACTGGCACAACTTTAATTACTTCAGTGTAACCAGCATCTCTGTGGACAGACTGTTCAGTCACTTCCAGGGTATTTTAAACCTACATGAAAAAGTCAAAGAAGAAATCCATACAGCAAGAAATAGAAACATAAATCCCTTCCAAATGCAAGATGACTTCAGCTGAGAAAGCTTGCAACCCATTAAGACACAGTCTTTTAGATGAAAGGAGAGGCAAGCAGTGGTATTTCACCCATTGTCCATGTTGATTCCATTCTAACCGAAGTCAGAGGGAGCTTTACTTAATAAGGAGCAACTTAATAAGGAGCAAGACCTAAAGTCTTTTACAAATTGAACAAAAATAACCATTCAGGAAATAGATTGCAGGCTTAGAAGGAAATGCATCTTCAGCTGCAGTATAAGAAGAGACATTCATACCAATGTCCACTCCCTAGATACAAGGCATCAAACCAGAACAAAAATAGGTGGACTCTCAGTAAGGGCCAGACAATTAGCAACTTACTGGACTTTTGCTAGGAGTATGCAGTTTTCTGTGTACAGCACAGATCCAGTCTGGGAGAGAAGCGGTAAGCTGGTCAAACACCATACTGCTAATTACTCACCATTCCAGTAGGTAAATGCATATCAAAGTAAAAATAGAACGTGATGCAGTAACACATGGTCATCCAGAGAAATCAATCATATTATGCAGATTTAATGCAACATATGAGCTATACTAGAATAATTTCACCCAGTACTGGGGCGCATTGCAGCAACTGCTTAGCAAGTAGTAACAATGCATGTAGTAAAATCACTATATCCAAGGGACATGAGGCACAGAGAAACCAGAACAGATTACCAGGGCTCTTCTGCCCCTATTAGCCATATTCATTTAACATATCTCACTATTAACTCAAGGTCCTGTGATATGGTCACAGGCATGTGACTGACAGTTTTACTCCTACCAAGAGCACAGCCAGATCAATCCTTTGACACAAGATAATTTAGTGAGGCACAGTGAAACTATTCATGACTAGAATTCTGACAAGACAAAGGCCGATGGTTTAGAAGGAGATGTCACAGGATCTTGAACGGAGCATGTCAGGGATTGCTTTATGCTTCCACTGATTTTTTAAACTGCAGCTCTATACTGATTACTAGTAAACACTTGCAGTTAACTGAAATCATAGCACCATTCCCTCCTGGTCTGTGGTGTTCCTTACAGATTTCTTCCCAAACCCAGGCCCTGTCCAGTATATGGAAACTGATGCAAGTTAAATGCAAGGAACGGGACCATACACAGAAAAACAGCCACTTTTTGGGAACATCCATGCTGCATATTATACACAAAATAATTGCTTCTAATTCATCTAGTTCAACTGAAAAATAAAAATACATGAGATAACCATAATAGCACTGAAGTCAGGTTATTGTATGTTATGTATATGCCAAAATTCTCTCATGTTATAAATCAAAAAAAGCATCTTGTTACTTTAAGTAAAATAATTAACAGTAATAATCCTAAAAAGGGCTTTCTGCTAAACAAGTTTCAAGATACAGCAAAAATCAGGCCAGTGAGGAGTCATAAAGCAATATATCTGTCACAAAACTTCAAAACAAAATCTATACAGCTTCTTGAAGCTCCCTCATGTTACTTCAGCTATGACTAATAAGAACAGATGTACTTGATATGAAATGGTCCTTCCGAAGCAGTAGAAATACAAGTAAAATATTTATTTCACACAGCATACCAGAAACTGTTCTATTATCAGATAATCAGCTGCTCAACAAACATTGCACAGAGGCAAGCAATAAAAGTCATTGACTAAAAAGCTGTCTTGACAGCTCTAAAGAAAGCTTGAGTAAAAGCTTCCAGAAGCAGTGCTTTATTAGAGAGATTTACTAAATATATCAATATCCTCTTAAAAAGTTTATCATCCTATCTAGTAATTTACACATAGTCATCAAATTTATCCAACCACCTAACCAACTAGACCTTTTTAACCAAAGTCAGAGGCTGTAATGGTTTAATAATTTCTGTTTGCTTTCTAAATAACGTTATTGCTGGCCCTATGGGATGAACAGCTGATATAACTCTCCTGTTCTACTATATAACACTACACACAATATATTTCGAATTACTGTAACAATTTCAGCTCAGTCAGGACTTGTAGTTAGCCATATTGATAGCATGTATACAATTCCTAAAATATATGGAGGTAAACACAGAAGATTTAGATGCTAAGGAACTACACCCTCCATCACAAGGCAGAGAGTCTGAGCTGCAAGATGTAAAGCATGGGTGATCATTAAAATTGTTGGCCCTATGCTTAATACAGTCTTGTTAGTAATCGGTAGTATGTGTCTGAAATCAATGTAAATTCCTCCTTTAACCACCTGTAAAACGGGCATAATAAAGCAAATATATAAATAAAAATAGATTTCACTCAGCAGCAGAAATCCCAGAACATGTTGCACAATGAACAATGCCAAAAGCACTACTCCCTGACTGAAAGGGACTTTGTCCCATACTGCCCTGTCCATGTCTTGCTGGCTTAGCCTGGGTGGGAGGAAATTGCTGCCACCTTGACAGACAAGCATGTTTTCCTCCTTTCGCAGTATCAGACTAAGCTGTGAAATGAATGGGTACATATGAAACAGGTGGTATCTTCAGCCATCTTTGCACCGTCTCCCTTTCTACTGCCTGAATAAGTGGATAATCTCACCAGCAGTGATTGAACGGTGGTTTCAGATAACTCTGGCTTTAACTCAGAATTTGCAAAAGTCCCCAGCTCTGCAGTAGTTTGAGGGAGGCTTTTCATTTTGTATCTTGTATTTTGCCTAGAAGCATCCACTCCCTGTTCTATCCCACCAAGTTATGAGGTCAAATTTTCCAGAGAAGAATTTCCTCTTGCTTAAAATCATTTATATTTTTCTGCAATGACTAAATGCTGGAATAAGCCACAGCATTTTAATGACTTTTAGGAATCCCCCTTTTTTTATCATGCCAAGAAATGCCAAACCAGGCTACTCTTTCACAGCAGGGCAAAAAAGCGCACAGAACCACAAGAAAGAAAAACCCCTTATTGACTAGTTCCAAAATTCTTATTAAAACAAGGGTCTATTTCCTACAAATGCCAGGTGTCCTGCTCATCTTCTATCAACAGATTTGCATCCTGTGATACAGGATGTATCTTCATGTAGTCTAGACAAAGCTGGATTAAGGTTTGTTTCCCTACACATCAATGAAGCATCTCACTACACCTCAACCAGCCCTTCTACTGCTTGCTACTCCTTTACGTTTGCCTTCATGCTTCCTCCAGTTCCCATGAAATAACTCATGACCCCCTGTTTTGGTCTATTTAATTTTTTAACTCATTTGGCAGAAGTAATTCAGCAAATTACTTTTGAAAAGCAACTGTCTAACGTAATAGATTTCTCCCTCTGTCTTAACATGTCAAGAACACTAATTGCAGAGAAAGATTTACCAGACAAACTCTGGGAAGATGAGTGTTTATGAGCTTGTACAGTTCCTTATAAGGTAGAGGACACAGGAGGAAAAGGAGGGTGGAAGTATACAAAAATCTTTGGGACTGTCAGAGGTCTAACTAGGTCAGATGTCAACGTACATATATACTTTCTAGTTTAACTCTTCGCTTTCTTCTTTCCCAAGAATTACCTGGGGTCCTCAGTATCTTCACAAACATATAGGATGCTGTACTGACTAAGCTCTCTGTCTCTGCAATCAGATTATAAATCAGGGAAGGAAAAAAAAAATCTCTTCTAACTAGGCATGGTGATAATTAATCCTTTTCAAGTCCTCTGCCATCAATTTAGCATTCTAGAATCCAGCACTGGTATCCAAAATTCTGTGGAGAATGCATATAGAATTGAAATGAGTGTGGAATTATGAAGGTCAGAAATGTGCGATACTTGTGGCTTCATTTTTTTCTTTTGAATTGTGAATATGTCATTGGGATAATTTCAGTCAGTGAGCTAAAACAGCCTCATAGAGCTAAAGCGATGTCATTATTTTACATTGTTTAACTGCTGGCACCAGCCTATTTCTGTTTGACTTTGTACAATGGAGACAGCAATTTCTTCCCCCATTAAACCACTGTCACTATCTTTAAAATTATCTAAACTCATATTAATTATTCTTCTTACTTTGTGCTAGAGCTACACACACCTGGAGTACTCTACTCAATCCATTTAAAGTAAAAAATTAGACTAGTCAAAGCAGAAATATTTAATTTCCAATACCACGAAGTTGTGTCAGAATGAAAAATCCTGAACTTGAAGGTTGCTTGGTAGCTGCTGTTGGAAACAGTGCTCTCTGCATTATTTTCCACATTATACTTGTGAAACAGTATTTCATGCATCCCCCAAAGGAAAGCAGGAGCAAACATGTGAAATAGTTCAATAAAAGATGAAGAGCCAAAGCAAGAGGAAAGGTATGGCAGGTACCTCTGAGTTTTTTGAGGAGGTGGGAAGAAAGAGAATTCCTTAAATTGGAAACAAATTTCTACTGTTTTCTATATTACTCTTAGATTTAAAGTACCAATTCAAAAGATAATCTATACTTAATGTAAATCAGTCTGAAGTAGCTCCTGAAATGGAGTGTGGGTACAACAGTGGCTTTAATTACCTTAGTAAAAAAGACAGATCTCAGGCACACAGGCTTTTAAAGTGCCTTCCAAAACTATCCATACCATTCTGCATTTTTAACAATGGTCTTCAAATCCCAAGAAGAGTTTTTCTAAAATTCCAAGTATTCCATTTGCTTATAGACAAACATTTTTTTTTGTAATATGTTCTTATTTCATCTTTTAATTTGAGACTGAAAAAAAAGTATAAGTTAATTTATGCTTTTTTAAAACAGGTTTCTCTTACATTTTGGATTGGGTTGTTTAGTAATTTACTCACATCTATACAGGAGAAATACAGTAAACCAGGCTATTTTCTGCATACCTACACTGTCCAAAAACAATTTATTCCACAACCATAATTTCTACAAACACCTTAGCTGTACTGAGACTTTACAATCCATATAGAAGGTGCAACCCATATAAAGGTGAGAGTCAAGTCCCAAGGCTTTTGTTCTTGCCTGCTAGGGCCATCTGTTGCTTTGTAAGAAACCATCACCATTCAGAAGGAGATGATTACTTTTATGTGAGAGAAGAGACACAGCATTTATTACTCTTCAGATAGCCTTAATTCAGTACTTTTCCTGATTAGAGTGAAAGTAAAAATATATATCTTACTTCATTTCCTCTGACAGTCAATATTAGAAGACAGTCTAAGACAAAAATGTCTCAGCCGCAACCAATTCTAAACATGACCATATGCTATTTTCATAATGAAGCTATTTGTATGGCCCATGGAATTGTGAAGGAATTAATCACAGCTAGCACAAGGTGCCACACTGACTTCTGCACAAAAACTTGATTAAGTGAGGATCAGTCTCTGCCATGAACTACTGAAAGATCTGGTAGAAAGTGAGGATGAATAGATTGTACATAATGAATTCTAAGGCTGTGAACTATCTATGTTGATTAAGAAAGTGAAATCAAGAAAAAAGCATGGACAGAAATAGCACAATGCTTAGTGAATCATAACTTTCATCTCTGACCAGCATGTTTCACTTATGATGAATAAATTGTACAGTCTCGTTGCATTACAGTCCTTATCACAGTATTTGTACAAAAGACCATTCAGCACCAGAGGCCAGCTTTGCAGACAGGCAAGAGGCCACTGGCAGGGCTGTGAGGGAATCTGCAACTGGGGTAATGTGGCTCTGGAGGTCAAGGCAGTCATTTACCAGCAGAGGTGATTGGGCAGAATGAGCAAAGTAGCAACATGATGAGACAGGACTGGAAATAGCCAGATGTGCACAGGGGATTTCCACAACCTATGACCAATTCTAAGCAAGTTGTTAATCCTCTGATACTCAGCCTAAGTACAAGTAATTAAATATTTCAACAACAACAGCGGCTGAATAGAAACATATACCAATATGTTGAGCTGCAGCTTCTTACCAGCAATCTGTCCTAAAAAAAATCTCATCATTAAAGGCAATGATTAAGAGAGAAATGTCACCTTACATTTTTACAGCAGTTTTTATCCTGGAGCACTTCATTAACTATCTTTCCAAAGATCACTTTGCAATACTGATTCTGCTGTATTTATCCTCTGTCTACCCAAATGAGAAAAAAAAAAGAGGCAGATTGTGCTCTTTTTAGAATCTCATCAGATAGAACCTTAAACTGTAGTTTCCATAGAAACACATCATGGGTCTCTCAGTTTCTCTATCAAACCTGTTCATAAACTTTCAGCTCTACTTACTGCTAGGTTTTCAAAAATACCAATTAGCTCTTTCATTATTTAGGGCTCTTCCAGTCTTTTGTGCTTACATTAAATAAAGGAAGTACAGCTAGACACCTTTGAACCATGCCACCATTACATGTACTGTTTTGCTTTCAACTTTTCCTTATGGTGTATTTCTGAAGTGGAGAAGTAGTAAAGAGGAGGAGTAAGGGGCAGTAACTTCATTCACCCACACATAGCCTGTCACAACAGAGAAAACTGTATTTTTTAGTAATCTAGTAAAATCTCTGAATGTCAGCTAGGTCCCATTTGCACTTAAAATCTCCTGTCACAGGTTGTTGTAGGTATTTGTGTCTCATACAAACCCTAATTATGGAAAAAACAGGGCCAGCAAATGATAAAGACAGGTCTGAGACATTTCATGAACATTCTGACACAAACATATTCTGTATAAACTACATTTATAATATATATATAAACAAAAAATGATGCTGTATTTACAAAAGGTAAAAAACCGATCTGTACTTTAAACCTTTACCTATAAATAAAGCATTACCTAACCTTTCAAAAACACCATTTTGCATAATGTTGCCACAGGTGTTTTCTTCTACAAAAGCACACATATTATGGAATCCTTCATTTGGCTCATATTTCTCCTATTTTGCATATCCATACAGGCAACTGGCTTAGGAATAGTAGTGTCCACGACAATGTTTAAGTTCACTGCAACTGACCTTTCCCATGTGTAAGTTGTGAGGCTTGTGTGGGTATGGAAAATAAATACCGCTGTGTGCACTGTTTTGCAGCCTATTAACATGACTAATGCTACTCGCCAGAGACTATTGCCACTGACCCCCGGCTCAGAGTCAATTTTGTTGTGAATAACAAATGAAGTAATATAAATGTTTGTCTTTATTTTCTTAAAGTTTCCTTTAGTTCTTTTATGAGTCCAGTATAGCTAAAACACTGCTGCCAGGAATGTATTTGCAATACTCTGAGGAAAACCTCCTCAGAGGCTTTGTTACATTTATCATCAGATTTAGATTATACTGTTTGTCCTAAAATGCTTTCAGTTACACAGAATAACTTACACAGTTATTCTATTTTAAAAATAGAACAATTAAATACACAGAGTGAAATGTGCAGCACTGTAATATCTGGGTTTTTTCAGTAATATCATCTCTTACTCTATAGTGAACACTTTCAAGCACACCAGTGTCCTGGAATGCAGTTCTGCTCCTAAATTCTAGGGATGTAGTAGTTACAAGTGCTAAAACCTCCAGGCTATCTAAGCGTGAGACAAAGTTGTAATTTCAGTGACATACTACAGGAGGATTTCTTCTGAGACTGCATTTCTCAAATAGTAAAGTGACATTCCATTGCTGCTTTAAGGCACCTTGATGACTTTGACTTGTTCTAGTAGGTTTGCTTTTTTTTTTTTATTTTATTACCTAAAGCTTTTTCTGTTTTGTTAAACACAAATTTTCTCTTTTGCCAAACCTACAGAAGCAAAGAAATCATTATATTGAAAAATCAAAAAAGAGCACTGGCTGGCTGGCTGAATTCTGGGTAAGACTAGAAATGACAAGTAAAACCTTCATGCACATGACTAGCATATGAAATGGCAAAGGGAATAGAAAAACGGTTTCACAAGAAACTTGTCTGAGAGCACTGGGAAATTTGCAACTATTACATCCCTCCCCCCCCCCCTTTTTTTTTCTTCCCCCCTTTTTTCTGACATTTCCTTCTGAAGGGAAAGTTCAACACTGCCAACAAAGCTGATTCCTGCATCCCTCTCCCCACAGCAGACAGCCAAATGATGAGAGGATTGTGGTGTGAGAAGCAACAGAATGCCCTAACCAGAGCTGACAGATCTGAGACTGCTAACAAGTCACAAAAACTCGGTCCTTTACCTCTCTGAATGATAAGAAATACTTCAGAAAAAAATAATTATTTCCAGTATATTTTCTGTAAGCAAATATCATCAGCAAAGACAGTTCAATCTGACTTTGATTTGTATTTGTGGGCACAAATATCCCCTAACAGGATGTATGGGAGAATTTAAAGGAGTTAGCTTTTTAGAATTTGCCAGATTTCTAAAATGCATATAACGCTCATAGATAGTTTGACAGTAAGATAATGGGCTGAAAATTTGACCTTATATTTTTAATAATGAAGCATGCTAGGTCAGAAAAAAAATTATGCAAATTATTTTACATACTAATTTGATTCAAAGCTTAAATGACCCCAGCAGCAGCAACCGACTGGAGAGAGACTGCTCTAGATGCCTGTTCTTTCTTGTTAAAATACACGTACACCAGTCACAAGGACTCAGGCTTCCCCCAGGACAAGCTTTACTCTGAATGGTCTTTTACATGCATTCTGTAACTGTAAACAACATAATAATGAACCTCCCAGACGTAAAGATATTTTAAACAATGTATTTTTTAATGTGGGAGAAATTATTCTGTTTAAAGAAACTCGATTTTAAAACATTCCTATTTTGGGATTATTGATTCCAACACACACGTATTCTATTTCCACTGAAAACAAATAATTCCATGATATAAAAATAGGCAACTAAATGAAATGCAGGCTTTTATAACATGGGAAATGTTTGTTGAATTAGCATTCTGGTTTTGATTACTTTTAGATGTTTTAGGAGAAACTGATTCAAAGCAGTGTTCTTCAGAAAACAAAACACATGTAGACAGACCTACTGCAAATGTATAAAGTTAACAGTTCTCCAGAGACCCAACACCAATTTAAAATTCAACAAAATATTTACATATATATAGCAAGAATATAGTAGATGTCCTAACATACTTAGTTAAGTTCACCCTTAAAAACTCTGAATGGTAAACAATAATAGAAAACAGTATTTGTGACAGTCCCTTAAAATTCATTGTAAACTGGGAAAAGCACTGTAAACCAAAGCACAATAACACACCTCATTACCAAATTGTCATGTATAATCCCTGTGGAAGCTGACAACACATAACACTTTACAAGCTTAGAAGAGCACGTGTATAACTGAAGTTTTAGTATAGTATGAGCAGCTCCAAACAGGATTCAGAAGCTGAATGTTCAACATCCAGCAACTTTTTAAGGTGAGAATCAAAGTCAGTTTCAGGAATAGCCTTTGATATTGTTCCATAGTCATTATGGACTACAACTTACTTGACTATAAGAAAGGGTTTTAAAACAAAGACTGAGGTGACAAAAATCAATATACTTCATATATACATCAAACAAGAATTAATAGCATCACTGGTAGTAGTTGTGGTTAATATCATGCTGACATCTAATGGTAGCTTCCTATACTGCGGCCAGTTTTTTCTACTTGAGGAAAAAAATCACATATTGATACACAACATACAGTAAATAAATATACTGATTGTAGACTATTTCCCTTTTGAAAGATAACAGAAAGCTGAAGCTACTTCCCACAGAAGAAATAGAACGGATGCTGATACACCTCACACAAATGCTTTTTTAATTAACTGCCTACCTGACACATTAGAATTCAAGGAAAGATTAAATATACACAGACTTTACTAAAGAGCAATACTGAGGATTTATTGTTGACAGGAACTTCCATATTTGAACTCAAACTGACTTATGTAAATGATGAAAGCAAAATCCAATTCTATTTTTTCTTCATAAGACCTAGAGGTTAATAAATCAATTTTCAAGTCCACTGTTGTCTTCTAGCCAGACAAAAATAAAATTCTTTAATTCCTTTATTTATTGAACCAAAAATTAGAATGAGAAGACATTCAGATATTGTTATTTAGTAAAGGTTACATTTTTCATTTTTCTCTTTTCATACTTAATAGTATTTCACAAGCCCTCAGTCTGCAGAATGCATCTGATACAACTCTTCAACTCAATGAGGCATCTCACTAGTGTGTGGTAAAGGACTTGTGAGTTACTACGGCTCCTTGTTATTAATCCCGATGCTTTTCTTAACTTCAGTATTTAAGGAAAAATTAAAACTGTATTAAGCAACACGATAACATCACTTCTGAAAGTGAAGCAACGGAGACTTCCCATGCTAGTTAACTTTCCAGACAACCTGTGCAAAGTGCACAGCAGAGAACAGGAAATGGCAGCAATAACCTATGGGAGGGAAGTATTACTGCCCACCGCTGCCCTGGGTTTTTTCAAACTTCACTGGCAAACACCCAAAGACAGGAAAATAAATGGAATGAAGGCCCATCTAAAATTATCTAGAAGGCTTTCTCTTCCTTGAGCAAAACATCAACATAAATTTGTACATAAGTACATAATGTGTTGCTGAGATATCACAGCTTTAGATGAAGTAAGGTTACCAGCTTCCTGAAGGATACAGGTCTTAATTGCTTATTTTTTACTTTAATGACAGGGCAAATGATAGGTGCTTCCTCTTCTTTGTTGAAATTAGGTAAACTGATGTGGTACAGTTTTCGATGCTCAATTCATATTAATTTTAAAGCACTTATTATTAGCACCAGCTTACATTTTTCTAGTGCCAAATTCACTGTGGGTGACGGGGGTTCATCATAGCTTATCTACTGTTTCCACAGAACCTGCTCCTCCCATTTCAAGTACATCCTTCCTTCCTTCCTTCCTTCCTTCCTCCCTTCCTTCCTTATCAGTGCTGAGACACCGTAAGCCGTCTATTTGCCAGAAGACCCTAAGGTCATCAAAAAAGAAAGATAAAACTGCAGACTCTCAACTTCCTTATAATACCATGCTTCAATACCATGTATTCTACTGTGACACATCCCATTCTGCTGTAAATGTGTTCTGATCAAAATTGTGCAATGTGTGCTCTGACCTGTCACCTCTCTGGCAGAAAAGGACCTGGGGACAGCCAGCTGAACGTGAGCCAGCAGTGTGCCCAAGTGGCCAAGAAGGCCAATAGCATCATGGCTTGTATCTGAAACAGTATGGCCAGCACGACAAAGGAAGTGATTGTCCCCCTGAACTCGGCACTGGTGAAGCCGCACCTCAAATACTGTGTTCAGTTTTGGGTCCCCAACTTCAAGAGGGACATCGAGGTCCTGGAGTGTGTCAAGAGATGAGCAATGAAGCTGGGGAAGAGTCTAGACAACAAATCTTAGAAGGAGAGGCTGAGGGAACTGGGGTTGTTCAGTCTGGAGGAGATTCAGGGGGATCTTACTGCTCTCTACAACTACCTGAAAGTAGGTTGTAGGCAGGTGGGGTCAGTCTCTTCTCCCAGATAACGAGCGTCAGGACAATAGAAAACAGCCTCACATTGCACCAGGGGAAGTTTAGGTTGGATGTTAGGAAAAACTTCTTCACTGAAAGGGTGGCCAACCATTAGAACAGGCTGTCCAGGGAGGTAGTGGAATCACCGTCCCTGGAGGTGTTTAAAAAACACATAAATGTGGTGCTTAGGGACATGGTTTAGTGATGGACTTGGCAGTCCTAGGTTAACAGTTGGACCCCATGATCTCAAGGATGATCTCTTTTCCAATCTAAATGATTCTATGATTCTTCCTCATGGCACCCCCTGCTTGAACAAGATTATGCATCCAATTAGTTCATATGTTGTTGTCCCTACAAGATCCTCTCATGGACAGTTTGATTTGATGCTGCTTTCATATATAATCATCTCTGTCCTTTTGACCTCTTCCACTGAAAGATGGGAATACATACATATCTCTGTTATGTTTATGGTAACTAGGTGATGGACTCTTTTTTCTCCTACTTCTCAGATACTTACTCAAAATGCATTGCTTTTGTTTTAAAAAGAAAAACAAAATGTGTCTCAGCTCTGCTGTTAATGTACATGCCATGCCATCTTGCATACTATTTTATGAGTTTTTTTTAATTACAGACTTCAAGCACATTTTTACATGACACCTCTACAGTATGAGGAACAGGATCCAAAAACTCCAGACTGATAGTCACCAGAACTTTTGAGTTGATGACTTTTCAATTGTTTATATAAAAGAAATACTGTGAATGTTTCCTTAGATACTAACAATGAAAAGACCATATCCCACAAGGCACTTAGTAATTAATATTCTTAGTTAGAAGGCAAAGACGAGGGTGATATTGCTGTCCTTGGATTTGGTCTCTTTGGATGAGGACTGAACTGTTTTCACATGAGACACCAGCTTATGGAATCCCATTAATTCTAATTTAATTATAACATCATGATATTCACTACTCACGGTCAAATATCATATCACATTGCAAGCTGCTTCACGGTATCTGAGAGCTGTATGGAGATGACAAATTGAGCCTACATAAGAACAATTCCTAATTAGTTCTCATTTGGGCAGCTCAAAGGTTCTCTCTTCTTTTCCAATATTTCAAAAAGCCCTACATGTTAAACATACAGAGCAATTCTGAACATTTTAGCATTTTTTTTCACCTTTCTTATGGATGGTTGTGAACCACTTTCACCCTTGTTTTATCCACTGTACCTACTCAATGGATAAAGAAAGACATAGCGTACAAAGTTGTTTAGATTAATTTTGCAGGGGTATAGGTAAACTCCCACAAAATTGTAGACAAGAGAACAAAGCAAAAATATTAAGGAATTGCTAATACCAGAACAGCAGGTGTTAGCACTCATAAATGCATTAATAGCAACTGTCCACAAGCATGTGAGTAAACATAAAGGACAGAAGGGAACTTTAAAAGGTCATAAGCACTCAGGGATCTTGAGACAGATTTAGTCTTTAGTCTCACATACAGCTAATCAGGATCAGTCTGGAATCAACTAGCAAAAGTGTGGTAGTAGTAGTTCATGCCAGCAACAGAAAGACTATTCATTACTCTCACTGGAAGAAAGTGTTGGTCTCTCACTGATGCTGTTCATATCACCTGAAGACTTCAAGCAACAGGACTACATTTCAGCATTCAGAGCGCCACTCATGCGTACATTCTTCTCAATTAACCATGATGCCTAACCAAAAACTTTTGCTCCCTCTGGTACATAATGGAAAGCAAAATCC
Organism: Falco punctatus; assembly: GCF_963210335.1. Classification (NCBI taxonomy): domain Eukaryota; kingdom Metazoa; phylum Chordata; class Aves; order Falconiformes; family Falconidae; genus Falco; species Falco punctatus. The sequence goes on from NC_137589.1 coordinate 44,241,208, forward strand.
AGGCTGCCTCCAAGGAGGAACCTAACCACAGAGTAATATCAACACTTAAAATAAATCTCTGTGTATTCTAGCAGTCTAATACCATTTTTTGTTCGTAGGTTGCAATGCCTTTTACAAAGAAGCTAGCAATTACTATCCATACAGCAATGCAATATAAATATGAGTTTGCACATGCCCCCCCCTCATTAATTACCAACATCCCATACATGAATAAAGTTTAAAGAATAGCTATGAATCACTTACAGTCCTCTTAATTCAGCCTAATATAGAACTCGACCTTGGAACTTTTTTTCAAATGCGACAATCTTTACGACACCTAGTATGCAATGTCTGTATGTGCAATGATGTGTTGCCACACACACCTTGTTTCTGTGGAATGAACCCTGCAGAAAAGCAGCAGCGATCACAACTTTGGCATCTTCAAAAAGGGGTGAAAGCTCCAAACTCTCCACCGGTGTCCTGCAATAGGTCAGGAAGAAACACAGTAAGACTTGAAACTTGAGGTAAATTTTTCAAAAGCAGTTTTTTTCTTCAGGATTGTTTTAATTCCCGTTTTTGACACATACTTCAGCATGATCACAGAACGAAAGATGGCATGCGTTAGGATATTACTCCCCAAATGGAGGGGTTGAAAGTTAGAGCTTAAGAGTCTGAACGCTGCTCCTTATTCATTCTTTCATGTGAGACCATACCTCAACCCATGAAAAACCACCAACTTGTACCTGTACATTAAACTCCGCATGAGGCCAGGGCGCAGCCCCACATTCCCCGCCGCCCCCCATGCCTGGGGCTGCCCGCCGGCAGGTTCCCTCAGCCGTGCCGCCGCCCGCCGGTCCCGCCAGCCTCCCTCACGCGCCCGTTCCCGCTCCTGCCCCGCGCCAGGCACGGCTGCAGCGACCCAGCACCCCTGCCTCCGCTAACGCCCCTTCCCTGCCTGCATTCCACGGCCCTCTTCCAGGTCCTGCCCGGCCCTCGCCACTCGGGCCCTGCCGCTGAGGCGCGGGGGACCGCCGCCACGGCCGCCCCGCGCCTCGTCCCCTCAGGCCGCCTCGTCCCCTCAGGCCGCCTCGTCCCCTCAGGCGGCGGTAGGCGACGCTGGGGGGCGCGCAACCTCCGCAGCCCCACCCTGGCCCCGCGGGGCAAGGCGGGGCGGGGCGCGAGCGGGGCGGCGGTACCTCTGAGGGGACGGCGGCGGCAGCAGCATCTTTGAGGGGATATTGTCGTCGTTGGCAGCTCTGAAGGGACGCTGGCAGCGGCTATGACAGACCACGAAGCGGCAGTCCCGCCTAAGTCCCGGCGGGCGCAAGGTAACCACGGTAGGGGGGAGTGGGGACGGGGGCTCTCCCCAGGGGTCGCTCCGAGCCCGGGCGCGCCTTCCTGTCTCTCCCCGTTTTTCCGTTTTATTTTATTGAGTCGCTGAGGAAAGTTTGCAGATCCTTCACCAAAGTTAACCCCGCGGAAAGAGCGAGGAGCAGTGCTGCCTCGCCTCCCGGGCAGCGCTCCGCTTGCCTCGGCCCCCAGCAGCTCCGCGGGCCCCGTCGAGGAGGCCGCCGCCTCCCCCGGAGCGGCCCCCAGCGCCCCGGGGGGGCCCGCGCAGGCCGGGCCCCTCAGCGGCTTCCCGGGCTGCGGGGCGCGGCGGGGGGCGCTGGCCGACGGTGCCGCCGTTCCCGCCTCGCATCCCCTCGGAGACGGAGGAGCACGACTAAGAGCTGGCCCCAGCTGCGTTAACTTACGGGATTTCTGTTGGTTTGTTTCCTGTACGGTAACTCGGATCACTAAGGGGAAAGCGAAACAAATGATTAAGAGCAGAGTCAACAGAAGTAATCCCTGGGGCACTGCACCAGTAAATGAGAACAGAAAGAATTTGGGGACTGATTGATTACACCATCGGTGCTTTTCACTTGAGCGGAACGGTAGATAAGTGTGACTAAAGAAAAAAATAAAATATATTTCCTCAAGTGGGGCATGAAGCTGTAGTTAATTTTCATTTCTTATCTATCTAGTGTCGTTATTCTAGCGGGTTTTGACCTTTCAGTTGGTAGATGTTGGGTGTAATCCAGGTCAGGAAGTTTTAGAGATGATGCACTGAAAAAATACAAGTGTCTGTCACCACAAGCTGAAGGGTTTTCCTGTTACTTGCATCATTCAGAAACAGACTACGGAACAGTCACGGTTTATTTTACGTTATTGTTATCTGCCATTGGAGATGGAAATATATTTATAAGATCATTTCAAATATGAAGGCTTTGGCTAGGTAATCTGAGTTGTTGTATAAATAACCATAGATCTATCTGGGCCCTGTGCCTAATGGCACATGCTAGTTCTTGTATCCGTGGAGAGGATCTGTGTTTCATTCTGTGAGTATGTTAGTTATTAATACCTAACAGTGGTCACTCTGATGCTGACCTTGTCTGGGACTCTGCAAACCTTTCAGTTCATGTGCTACTGAGGTTGTTTCTTCTGTAGTTACTGTGTGAGGTGTTGTTTTGGAGGCTAAAGCTGGCTACCAATTTTTTTTGTCATAAGTTTCTGTATTCTGGTTATTACATGTAATAATTTTGGCTATTTCCCATGTGAAATGCTTTGAGAAGCATCTGAAAAGACATTTAGTTCTCATTGAAAGTAGTATTCCTTATTATTCCTGATTGTTTGCTAATTAGCAGTTGAATAACTGTCTTGGAAAAACACCTTCAGTCATTCTTGGACAGTGGACCGAGCAGCACAACAGTGGAGATCTTTATCTAGTGTTGCTTGCCTTGTTTTCAGTCCACTTGATCCTTCATGCGTGTTTTGGTTTAAATCTGGTAGGTTGTTTGCACACTTGTGGGAGAAGGTCCCTTCCTCCCGTAAGGGACCTGGGAGTCTGGCACATTTTTGCTCTTTGACAGTGATGGGCTTGTTCGGATTGCATAGTGGAAGAAAATTAATTGCAAATGCAGTGTATGCCACACCTCAAGCAGTAACAAGAACTTCCCCCTTCTATCTCAGCCTCCAGCACTAAGTGTTTATTATAAATTGTTAATACAGTTTGATGATCCAAGTGATAATTTACTCTATCTGAAGAATAGACTATTCTATTTTGTAACGGCTAAAGTAACGGTAACTGTTCTGGTCAGCTTTAAAGGGATTGAAGGGTGATTCAGTTAATTTTTTTTAATTATTCTTTCTCCTTGTGGTTTATTTCCTAAAGAGGTATGTAATCTGTTGCAGACTGTCCACGAGTAAGACTTCTTTGATTAAGTTCCAGGTGTGAATTTTTAATATCTTGATACTAAAAAGCAAGAATGTCACAAGTGTTTGAAATGAAGCTGTAAACAGAGTGTTTGGCCCTTTAGAAAATCAAGCAAGAGGGAACCGAAGCTGAGTAGCTAGAGTTACTGCATGTTAAAAATGGAGTTCCAGCTGTTGGTGCCTCATCAGCATCTGTAGCATGGAGAACTAGTTCATGGCTAAATTATAATTAAGCCTTGCAACTCTTCTATGTCAGTAGCTGTTTTTAAATCATAGCTATTTGCGATAGCTGAAGTTGGAAAGAGAGGTTATTAAACATTTGTATTTAATAAAATATTAAAATACTAATACTGCTTATTTTCAAGTTGCTGTGATTTACTTCCAGGCTTTTTGGTTTTTTATAGTTCATATTCCTATGTTTAATTGTGCTTTTTCCAGACTGAAATTGGTAATTTCTTTGCAAATTTGAAATCTCTCATTGTTAGGGAAAAAAGATTGGTTTTGTTCCACATGTGCTGCCTTTAGCATGTTATTGCAACAGCTAATTGCATATATCTGTCTGCTCAAAAAATGCTAAGCACAACTCTGTCTCTAAGAGAAAAGGTGATGGTTGTGAATTGCTTGAGATTAGAACCAGGTTTTGCCTTTAATCAGAGGCCTAGCCAGTAGCTGGTATCTGTGTGTTCAATCCCTTCGAATGATGCCATATTTTGCAATTCCCTACTCTAATTGAAATAAACTTGAAGCTTTAAAACCTCTTCAGGAAAATAAAAAAAAAAGTATATCTATCTAAAAGAGCACATAATATCTGGAACATGGAATTTGAATGTTAGTGATAGCACTGGGTGAGCCTGCAACACCCTTATTTTGAAAGTAGTTTGACTTTTAATTAATTGAGTACCAGGGTGTATTTTCCCCATTCTTCTTTATCATGCTGGATCTCCAGGCCTGAAGGGATCCTTTTTGTTAATGTGAAATGATCCAAAGTTATGATGTACCTGACGTGGCTGCACATGCATATGATAGTGCCATAGAGGATGACTAGATGGAGTAACAAGATTGGGTGGAGGTCCATCTTGTAATGAAACAAATATTGTCTTCCTACAAGGAAAGGAAATAAACTAGGAGATATTAGTGATGTATTTTGAAATATTACAAGTCAGATGAAAAGTTGAGCAGGACTGTTAAAAGCAGCAATGTGCTACAGTGCAGATGCCTTCAAGTTGCACAGTTGCTCAAGAATTTTTGCTTTTTTTTTTAATTGTTTGCCTTGATTTGCATGCCAACAGCCTGCTATCAATTCAAGTTGTGTACTTGTCTGCTTTTTAACTTCCAAGAAAATTTCAGTGGAGTGGTTAGAGATGGTGGAGTTGGGCTCGTTCTGGCATAGGTGGGACTTTGAGCATCTTTTCACGACCAGCAGAGTAGTTGAAATGGACTCCATGTCTTCATCACTATTTCTTAATATAAATTATTCCTATCATTAAAACCAGTTCTGCAATTAATAGTAACAGATGCAATACAGTCATCAATTGGGCATTTTCTTATGTGATTATATTTTCTAGGCCTTGTCTCCACAAGTCATAACACCTTTAAAGTGAGGGACAGCTCTCAACACCAATAGCGATGGAGAAAATGCTGTGTACTCTACATTTTTAACATGATCTTAAGTTTTAGGTGGTGTCTTTTTTTAAGCCATTACATTGTTTTTCTCATTGCTTTTTCAGCAGCTGCGTACATTACAGTATATTAATATTTAAATATATATCCCCAGCAATTATTGTTAATAATCATGTATCTGTTGTATGAGAAACATTTTGGTTTTGTTGATTGTTTTGGTTTGCTGGGATTTTTTTCTTTCAGAGGAGTAAATTGCATTTTTCTGTTTTGAGTTTGATTGTATAATGGTATCAGAAGCATCACATGGGGGGTCTGGCTTAGGGAGAAGCAAAACCCAGTTCTCCAGTTCCCAGGCAGAAATCTCACTACAAAACCATTTTTCCTTATTTCTTACTCCAGTTCTCTTTGGCTAATCTTGAATGCTACAGATGTAGCTAAGAAACAAAAGACAAACTTTTTATTTGTGCTTTGCCTCTGCATCAGAAAATATGCTGGAAGTCTGTTTTCAGTAATTCTGTAGTTGTTTTGTGGGGACTTAGTGAAAAGATTTATCTTTGAAATGTTCTTTGACACTGCCTGCCACAAAGAAAGATATTTATCTCTATTAAAAGGTTCACATATGTGATGGGTGACAGAGGGCTGGGAGGCAGTATACTGTAAGCAGCACTTAGTGAGGTGTAAAACCTCTTTTTTTCAGCACATTGGGTGAGCAGAGATACACATCATCTGCAAGAGGCGCATCTGAGGCTGCACATTATACCAGCACCCTCCCTCTCTGCCAGTCTCATTTCAGTGCTGTTGAACTAGCTGCTATTTAGCATCCGCTGTCAATAAGCGTGACTGAGAAATCTGGCAAGAATGGCCTGTTGATGAAGTTATCAGAGTCCTGTGAATGAGATCTTCAAAAATTGCAATAAGAAAGCTCATTCCACAGATGCCAAGCATGTTTCTTGTATTTCATACAGTTTTTCACAAGACAGCATCTCTCTCGCTTTTTGTATTGTGAAATACACTACATTGCGGGACAGTCATTGTTGCTAAATAAAGTGTGCGCTTACTCAGTTTTGAAATTATACATTGTGAGTTGTGACTTCTAGCTTCATGTTCAACAGGGAAGCAAATGGATATTTATTTTTTTTCCATGCTGTCGTTCTGTAGAGCAGGTAGATGGGTGATGGTGAAGATGATGTTAAACTGCAGAGTAGAACTGAAGCAGGATCCTCCTCGGCTCCTTTAGGTTATAAAAGTTGTTAACTAAAAGAGAGAAGGAGGCTTTTCCTCCTTATCAATGTAGATTGTGAATACTTTTTATCGTTTTAGGCTGACTAATACTTGGTTGCTAAATGAAAGGTAATGTTCGCTAAATGAAAGGTAATGCTCCCTTTGGTAATGAGTTTATAGGTGTTGCTTAATGCTTACAGCTGCTCAGTACCACTATATTAGGTAATGCCTTTCCTTGACTTTCATAAGTCCTGGAAATTACTTCTTTAATCTGGTATTTCTGTTATTTAATAATAAACCTGTGGGGCAATATATTTAGGTAACTTTCCATAGAGGAACTTTAAAATGACACATGATATGATGTGGCCCTGAGGGTTATTATACTGGTGTGTGACATGGATATAAATTATAGATAAGATAGCCAACCAGCTTCAGAAGCTTTGAGTAATGTTACAAAGTTCAAGATACTGTATGAGACAAAAACTGATTATCCTCCACCACCTCTATAGTCCATCTTACTTGAAAGCTAAGAGTAGCTCAAAGACCCACCATCAGTGAAAAATAGAACTGGAAACTGCAGTGTTGGTTCCCAGTTATTTTGCTGACTTCTATGACTTGACTTCAGTCAAATATTGTGGATCTAAATTTGCAAAATATATACTGTTATTTGCTGTTGCTCACTTTCAAGGTTAGCGATGTCTAAGGAGTGATCTGTCTCCATTCTCTATCCAATGTGTACCACTGCTAATGCTGAGTTCACTTGTGCGCACAATAAAATGCTTAGTTGTGTTCCTGGTTATTAAAATCAATGGATATTTTTTCAAAATCAACACTTTGCTTTATAATGAAGTGGGTTCTACTTAAAATAACTGGTTAGGGTGGAGACTGAGACTTGTATTTTATAACTGGCCAGTTTTGTTTTGTAGTTTGAATTGTAGGTGTGTTTGGTGAATACAGAAAACAAGTCATTATGTAATTCCAGGTAGAACTAAAGTAAAACTCCTAGATTCTTTAATGCAGTTTCTTTCTAAGCAAGCTGGTAAATGCAGTCCATTAGATAACAGGAGTCCAGTCCTTCAACTATCTGTGGGATTGATCAAGTCAGGATAACATTTGCATATTTGCAGCACTGTAAAGGAGTATGTACAGTTCAGCAAAATCAGGGAGTGTGCTCCTGAAGCAACATTCTTTCATCTAAATGTGAGAATTGTGTTTTTCTGAGCTTTGTGGGTGCTACTTGACACTTCATACTTTTGGTTTTTTAAAGGATGGAATGAGAAAGATGAATGCCAGTATCTCCCCAGTAGGACTGCGACGCTTGTGAGTGCTCGGTTTCACCCTGGGATGTCCCCACTTGGCAGTGGGCTCCTGGCAGCCTGTTAGGAGTCTTAGCTGGCAGGATAAGAAACTTCCTGTAGCTTTATGAATGCTTCCCAGCACGTCCGCAGTTTGTTGCTATGCATTTCTTTTTTTAGCCGTGTAGTATTTGAAACCGTTAGCTCTTGTTATTTGCTGGTTCTGGAAATACCTTCAGTTGGTGCCATTTCACAATGGAGAACTATCACATTTGTTTTCTAAGCATAAGGAGTCTTTGGCCAAGAAGTGCTTTGTAGAGACTTTATTTCATGTCCAGCAAATCTTGCACCGTATCTTATCCTACTTCCTAGATACAACAGTTCCGAGAATTGTGATTTTCTTAGATCTTCACCTATGACAGCTGGAACATAAACCAAATTCTAAATGTCCTGACACTGGAGTTGGTAGACTATGGGGTATTTGCTTCTAACTCATTAAGCAAGTGTTCCTCTGACTGACTTAGACAATAAAAGAACAGGATTTCTACTGGGGCTGACTGGTCATTCTGCTAGAGAAAACTGGGGAAGGAGGAGTCATTTGAGACCCTATACTTAAATGTTAGCATACTTAATTCTGCCTAAATGTTACTTGGACCACATTCTGCCCTCAGCTATCTTGCTGCAGTGGGTTTGCATGGCAGGGTTTTGGTAGTGGGAGGACTACAGGGGTGGCTTCTGTGGGAAGATGCCAGAAGCTTCCCCCACATCCAACAGCCAATGCCAGCCGGCTCTGGGATGGACCCGCCACTGGCCAAGGCCAAGCTAATCAGCAACAGTGGTAGCGGTTCTGTGATAATATACTTAAGAAGAGGGAGAGGGGGTGGAAATCTGTGCAAAAAATTGCAGCAGTAGAGACGAGTGAGAATATATGAGAGCAACAACTCTGCAGACACCAAGGTTGGCGAAGAAGGAGGGTGAGGAGCAGAGCAGAGATTCCCCCTTGCAGCCCATGGTGAAGACCACAGTGAGTCAGACTGTTCTGCTACAGCCCCTGGAGGTTAACAGTGGAGCAGATATCCACCTGTAGCCCATGGTGGACTGCATGCTGGAGCAGGAGGATGCCCAAAGGAGGCTGTGACCCTGTGCACAGCCCATGCTGAAGCACGTTTGCTGGCAGGACTTGTGGACCCATGGAAAGAGTTGCCCAGGCTGGAGCAGGTTTGCTGGCAGGACTTGTGACTTTGCCGGGAAACCACGCTGAAGCAGCCTGTTCCTGAAGGACTGCACCCCATGGAAGGGACCCATGCTGGAGCAGTGTGTGAAGAACTGAAGACCACAGGAAGGACTTGTGTTGGAGAAGTTCATGGGGAACTGTCTCCCATAGGAGAGACCCCATGCTGAAGCAGAGGAAGGAGTGGCAGAAACAACGTGTGCTAAACTGACCACAGCTCCCGTTCCCTGTTCCCCTGTGCCCCTGTGCCGCTTGGGAGGAGGAGGTAGAGAAATCAGGAGTTAAGTTAAGCCCAGGAACAAGAGAGGGGTGGGAGAAGGTGTATTTTCTGTTTTAAATGGTAATAATTTTCCCCAAGTTGCATCTGTTTTGTTGTTTTTTTTTTAAAGTGACAGCAATTCCTGAGTGATCTCCCTGTCCTTATCTACCCACAAGCCTTTTGTTGTGTTTTCTCTCCCCGTTTAGTGAGGAGGGGAGTGATCGAGTGCATTTGATGGGGACCTGGCATGCAGCTGGGGTCAAACTGCCACATTTGCAACTTCTAGAGACTAGTGAAAATGAAAGCAGAATTTGGCTTTTAATTTGATTTCTGATCTAAACCTAATGAGTTTGGCTGGAGGAGTAGTGCTAACAGTGGTTTACTTCAGGAATAGTCAACATAAATATCCAGTTGTAGGTGCTTTCTTTAACAGGCACTCTTGCTTTTAAAAATGTGAAAAGTTCTGCTCTTTTCTTGCAGATGATGCTGATACTGGCCTTGGTTTGTGTGGATGGATTCTGGTGATCACTTCACTTTTTTTCACTATTATTACATTTCCTGTATCAATCTGGATGTGCATAAAGGTAAAGTTGTTCACTCCTGAGTTGGATTAAGACTTTAAGCAATGCAGATGCTTCCTAGTGTTTATTATTGTTCTTTATTTTATTTATTTGTTTTAAACACAAATTAATCTCATTCTGCCTTTCTTGAAGTGTAACAGACAGTTATAGCAAACCCCAATATTTCAATGCATTGATCTTCAAAGCAAAGAAAAAAGTGCTATTATACTGTTTAGTCAAAATTATTTTTGTGTTGATGTCTTTATTAAGTCTACCCAGTTGTCATTAGTATATAAGATTGTTTGGAAGATCAGAGTAATTGCAAGAATGCATAATTACTCTAGGAGGACATAATTACTCTAGGAGGACTGATTTATTTTTTTTTAAGAGATCTCTCCCTATATATGTATGTGTATAAATATGATGTAAATATAAATATATGTGTGTACATGCATGTGGTGGTATGTGACAGGTTTGTAGAGACTGTGTTATCTGTGGTCACTGTGAGCTTGATGTTCTCGGTTTCTAGACTGGAGGAAGTAGCTCCTGCTTTGTTTTGGCTGACATACCAGAATTAAGAGCTGGAAAAACCCCTGCTGGGTCACATACACTGCACTTGGCTTTGTTGTTGCCAGGATATTCCTGACGGCTGCTTCTAGTGCTTGGTCCTGCGCAGATGATGTGCCTTGCTTCTGCTGTAGCTTCTGCTTTTGATAGATGGTGCCACAGTCTGACTAGTATTTATTGCGGACTGTTGTCCAGCTTGTTCCTTTTGCTGCTTGGGTTTTTGACAGTGAACGTTAGGCTAAGATTCTCAAAAGCAGCCAGGATAGAAAGGTATTTACATTAGAGGCTCAAGACTGTTTTAGACTAATGTATGTATAGTTTGGAATCCATCATACAGCTTCTGGAAACTCTTGTGTGACATCCAACGTTTATTACAGATTATAAAGGAATACGAGCGAGCCATCATATTCAGACTTGGACGCATCTTAAAAGGGGGAGCAAAGGGACCAGGTATGTCTTGGAGAGCATCCTTAATATTTGTTCTAATTAAGTCATCGGCAAATTAATAATTGTCTAGAGACATTGCATTAGACTGGCAAATGGATTTCTCAAGAATTGTGTAACTTCCAGTAAGAGGATATGTTACTTTATATGGAGAAGGTGGTAAACGAATTATCTGTGAGCCTTACCCAGATCTCCTTAGTTAATGCGTGGTCTTCGGATAGAATCAAAAGCAGAGAATATAAAGACAGGAATAATGGTATCAAATGAGCTATTTTCAAAAAGAAGTTTAGTATGTCAGCTAAAACCCAAATGGTCTGAAAGCCTCAGTATTCTTCAAAGATATAGAAGCAATTAAATTATATGATAGTTTTGAAAAGTTTCCTATGTACATTAGAAATTCTGATGAGATCTGAAAGAATGTTATTTTCAGCTGTTGCTCCTGCTGCTCAAAGTGACGGGAAGGGCAATAGCTTCTTTCTTCATTTTCATCCAGATTTTGCAATACTTCTGCATTGCTGTAAAGTTGAAAGAATTACAGTGATCCACCAGAAGAAAGAGGTTGACAGTTTCTGGTTGCCGGAATTAGGCCCCACAAGTAACTGTGGGGAACAAATTTTCCAAAGTAACTGTTAACGGTTCTGGGTTTCTTTTTTCCGAATGTTAAAGATCTCTAAATAATTTAGTCCTGAATAAATTGAGGTTTCTTAGCATACTTTTTTGAAAATCTTACCCTGGTTTAAAAGCCACTAATGAACATGCTGCTGAGCTCATTACAGAGAGCGCTATACAGCTACAGTGGTTGGATGTAAGCTTATTTCAGTAGCAAGTTTCATCTGTTTTAATGACCTATTTTCACATCTTCTTGAATGATTTTTTTTGTCCAGGTTTGTTTTTTGTCCTGCCCTGCACAGACAGCTTCATCAAAGTTGATATGAGGACCATCTCTTTTGATATTCCTCCCCAAGAGGTGAGTTTGCATTTGCCTTTGTATCTGCTAAAGTGTTTTTTGATATTTTTTTTGCACTTTTTCCTTTTTCCCTCTTGGTATTGTGTGGCATTTAGTTTTACTGTAGATTTCTTGTGCAGGTTCTGTGTATTCTGAGAATACATACATCCATTGGTAATACCATTCTGTAAGAGAAGATCACTGGAGGAAAACAAATGACGCTGTCCTCTAAGGACTAGATAAGATAACTTAATACTGTCTGAGAGCTAGAATGGGAGGGGTTTGGAATGAAGGCTGCTGGACTGCATGCAACATTCTGTAATTGTTTCTGTGAAAACTGGAAGATTTCCAGAAGCAGCAGTGATCCTGTGCCAATTTATCTAGATATATGCACTAGCTGAAATAATGGGATGAAATTATTATATACATCAAATGCTATTCATAGCAACTCAGGGTAATGGTCTGCTCCCTTCTGTGAGTTTTGTGTGCATGTTGCTTCTATGTCCTGCTGTGCCCAGAAGCAGGAGGAAGATGTACCCCACCTAATGTCTTCTGATGTCCTTCAGTTTGGAGGTCCTAAAGAACAAAAAAACCCCTTCTATTTCTAGTCTGGTTTTCCTTTGACATCTTAATTTTTTTAGCAGAAACTCTCCACAGCATTAAGCTAGCTAAACTCAGTGATGCCAACTCAATGGATAAGAGGATAATAAAAAACAACTAGCCCTGTAAAAATAAGTTAGTGAACAATTGTATGATGATGATTATAACTGTCACCCTCATGTATCTGGTGTATTTTGGAAGACAAAGATGCTTGACGCAGCCTGTCTGGTGCATCTGTTTCCTGTCATATTTGCTAGTCGGTTTATTGCTCATCATTAGTTGTAGATTTAGACAAATGGCAACTGTCATGGTACACTCTAAAACGTAATTGGTAGAAACCTAATCACTGGCAGGCAAAATGTGCTTGCAGCTGCTGATGTGCCATTAGTGAAAACATCAGTTCTACAGGGTTTTTTTGACTTGATTAAATTAAGCTTATGGATTTAGGTTTGTTTGTGTTCTGTAGGTAAAAGCAGAAATATATTTTTATTTGCACAACTTCATTTCTGTGCATGTTACTCATTCTTCATTTATCTTAAGCTGTTATGAAAAGCCTGCTAAAATAGGTAGTTTGGGGAAGGACAGAGCAGGTAAGTCTTGAAGTTTAAGTAACTCACATCTCTCTGTCTTCAAATAACGTAATAGTAATTGTCTAGCATGGAATTAGGACACCTCTTCTTATAGTCATATGGCATACTTCAATCTCTTTTTAACTTAACTTTAAAATATAGTTAATATTAATGCTTCTTTCTGGTGTACCTGCCTCTAAGCCTTCAAGAATATCTGTCTTTATCTTTGCAAGTACATCCTTTGCTTAAGATACAAGTGTTAAATTCAGTATATCACTTGAATCAAGCTCTGAGTATGTTCACAAATTGGATTTCCTCTGCAACTTGTCTAGAAATCACCACATATTCATTTAGTAGCACAAGGTGGCAATCACAGGTACCTCCAAGGAGGACAGTGAACTTCTGGATAGTAACAGCGTTATTTCTAATTAAACGTTGAAGTAAGGCTGGCATCCATGCAGTGGAAATACATCAGGCCCTTGGGACAGGAAAAACCAATTTTTTAAAGTAGCTAGATGTACTTCAGTGAAACCTTCCAGTCTTTTCTAAAATATCTCATGGGCATGGCTCTCTGCCTCTAAGCTTCATTATACATTAACATATTTTTTCACAAAGTTTCTGCAGTTCTTCAGAGTTAACTTACACAGCTGTGCTGTGCTAGAGTCTCTAGTGTTGGCCATTCCTATGCTATGGAATAAGCAGTAATTGGGAACTGCCTTCAGCTACAGTCACACCTGCGGTATGGCAGAGTGTCTTTTGTGTTGGTTCTTTGAAAGTGCAGCTGAAATACACTCCCTCTTGTCTTGCCTGCTTTTGCATTTGTTTTATAAACCAACACACCTGCAGAGTTAAGTCTTGCTAAATCAATAGTCTTGTGACTGAAGTTAAATACAAGTAAAAATCTAATGCGTCCTGTATTTCCAATGATACTCGTTATTAGCCTTTTCTCTGTACAGAACCAACAAATGACCCTCTCCCATCAGTGTTTCCAGTATGTACTCCTAGAGTGCTTTAACCCATTTTGAATGTAGTGGTCACATACCCCATCACTGCATTTAAACAAAATAACTTTGAGTGCTCATGTTCTTGGAGCCTTTTTCTGTTACCTCAGTCCTTCACTGCATGCCTTTTGCGTTCCTGTACAGTCAGTCTGCCTCTTACCCATCTGTAATGATGAGCCTCACTGAAATATAGCGGGGGTACCTACCTGGCTGTGATGCATTGCTAGTTTCAGAATAAGAGGTTAAAGTTTCCCAGGTGAAAGAGCATATGTATTTTGGTGTAAATTATTTCTGATTTTTTTTTCCTGTCACTTGTACAAATTGCAGATCCCTCTGTGAATTTGAAGGAGTTAGAAATAACATTATGGCAAAGCTAATGGAATATATTTTTCCATGAGAAGTGTTCTAATCCCATAGTTTGCTTTGCAGAGCTGTACTGGAAGGTCTGTGCAGCTGTACATAGACATACTCACATGCAGCATGTGCCTGTAAGAACTTTTGTTTTCAAGACAGTTTGAAAACATCTGTTTTACCATGGAAAAACTAGGGATTTTGTCAGATAAAACAAATACATAATTCTCATTATAATTAACCATATACTTACCAAATTTTAATATGCTTTCCTTATTGTTTTTTAGATCCTGACCAAGGACTCTGTGACAGTTAACGTAGATGGAGTGGTTTATTACAGAGTTCAGAATGCCACCCTTGCTGTAGCAAATATCACAAATGCTGACTCAGCCACCCGTCTTTTAGCACAGACTACTTTGAGGAATGTTCTGGGGACCAAAAACCTTTCTCAGATTCTCTCTGATCGTGAAGAAATTGCGCACAGCATGCAGGTATGAGCAGCTTTACCTAAGCAGTCCATCAAACAATCAGTTAAGCAGTAACCCCATGGATAACTTGCAGGCCAGCATTTATTTTACCTTCTAAGTGATAAGGCAAGTTGTGATTTGAAGCTTTCGGCAAAATGCTTTCACGAGCTATTGGGATGGCATTCTGCAGAATAAAAATGAGTGACTAAAGTAATGACGGACCAGTGGAGCTCACACGTGGGAATGAGGGCTACAGGACAGGAGGGCTTCCCTGGATCATTGTGCTGTTGAGGGAAATTATGCCACGGAATTTCTTCAATATATTAATCAAGCTCTAAGTTTTTTTGTTAGTTTAAAAGTTACACTTTTATAATTATCAAATCACAATGTAAACACTGAAGCCCTTAAAGTCCAAAAATTCTAAGATAATACATTTGGCTTATTGGTCATCCTTCAAATTGGGATGTTATTTTGCAGCCAGGTAGATGGCTTAACTTAATTGTCTTGCCTTATATAGGCCACACTTGATGAGGCAACAGATGATTGGGGCATTAAGGTGGAACGTGTGGAGATCAAGGATGTGAAATTGCCTGTCCAGCTGCAGAGAGCAATGGCTGCAGAAGCAGAAGCTGCCCGGGAGGCGAGAGCTAAGGTAATAACATCAATATGTGGGTTTGTTGGGGTTTTTTTCCTTCATGAATAATTAAACGTGGTGATGTAGAAGATGAAGATTCTCAGCCAGATTGTGTTGTAGCAAATAGGAGTGCAGGGCGAGGTTTTTGTGGATTTGTCTGGGTGCTTGTTCTATTTCATTGTGGTTCATGTGGGTGCAGTTTCCTTCAAAAACACAGAATCTCAGTTTTTTTCGACACTCCAAGAACAAGTCATAAACAGAACAATGTCGAGGTTATTAGCTGGAGCCTGCAGTGAATTAGAAGCCAAACTTACTTCCAGATTTTGCCTGACTAGCCCTGATTTTAGGCAAGTGCTTTGTTTTCTGTTTGTTACTGCATATGAGAAATTAACCAGCTTGTTAATACTTCTGTCACCCTTAAGCTGACCAGTGATCAGTTGGTCATGAGATCTTTTTCCTTTCTGAGGTGGGAGGTGATACTAAATACTGAAGTTTGGAATAAAAATCCTCAGGGACAGAGCTGTGCTTTTCTAGGAGTAAGCAAGTTAGCTGTCTCCCTTAGTGTTCTGTGCCCTGTGGCTTTCTCCTCTGGTGATTTGTTAATCCTGTCTTGAAAACTTAAATTTTACCTCCATAGATGCAACTGTAGATTCCCTTTTTAAAAAATAAACAAACAAAACCCCCTTTTTGGTAGACTAAACTGATAGATGGGGGTTTCTGATAGGTGTTAGTGGTTTGTTGAGCTGCCTGCCTGTAGAAAAATGGAACTTGCATTCCAAATACTAAAAGTCTGTCTTGGCAGAGGGAAGTTTACTAGAGTTCATCTAATGGCATGAAAATTACATCTAATCTTATGTTGTTTGTCTCACACAGGAATGATTTTTATGCACATAATATGACAGATTTTCATGTCCACCATTAATTAGGAGTTTCATTAACTTTAACCTGTGTTTAGGTTATAAAATTTGGGGGTTATTTTCATGGGAAATAAATGCTAAACTGAATTTCATTAGACTTTTCAGCTGTCCATTATTGAATGTGAAGCTGGTAGTACACCCAGGAAAAGATCTTTGAGTCTACATTAGTGCTTCAAGTATTGACTTCTGCTTTTATTTTTTTAAGCTTAATTACTTTGTGATTATTTTTTACTATTATTATTTATTCTGTTGTTTCAAATAATACTGTGCCCTTGCAAGTAGAACTCTGTAGGGAAATAGGCACTTGCGTGTGCTGACACATATGTAAATTGCTTCACCAGTAACTTACCTGTTGTAACAGTGCCACCCTCCAGTCCAGCCATCCTTTACAAATATTTGGAAAACTTTTCTGTTGTCCCCATGCAGAAGGGCCTTTCCTGTACAGAAATCTGTTCCTAATGAGCTTATACTTAAAAAGAAAGAGGGAATAAAAAGGTATTTCCCCAGTAAGAAACGAGCCATTCCTCTGTCAGGCCCTTGTAGATACAGAAAAATACAGGTTTAAGTAAAAAGTATTTTCAGATGTATATGGGGAGTTTTGAGAGGCAGTGCTGAAAGAAGCACAACAGCAATTTTTGAAAACAAGTGCACGTGTTGCATTTTCAAGACATGGTGCCAGCTTTTGTCATCTGGCATCCTGATACTGAAAGGGAGGAAGACACAGGGCCTTGAAAGTGCTCAGGAGTAACCTATGTCTGAGCGAGAGAAAAGGCAGAACTGGTGAAAGAATGTGGTGAGGGAAGGTCACATGATCAAAGTGAGAGCAGTGGCTTTGGTATATGACATACGTATGAAGTCATCCTACAGATCTCTAATTACTACACCGGAATTAACTCTGTTTTATCCATGTTTCTTCCCCAGGTAATTGCAGCTGAGGGTGAAATGAATGCTTCCAGGGCCCTGAAAGAGGCATCCATGGTTATTACGGAGTCCCCTGCTGCTCTTCAGCTCCGATATTTGCAGACTTTGACCACTATTGCTGCGGAAAAGAACTCCACCATCGTCTTCCCATTGCCCATAAATATGCTGCAGGGCATCATGGATGCAAATCGCTAGGGGGAGGGAGGAGAAGGTTTGGGGTAGGGTCTGGGGGGGTTTGGTACAGTGAATGCTTGCAACAATGAATTCCCTGCGTGTTACAGCTTATGGTGGTGTTAACAAAGCAGATTTGCTAAGGAACCTCTGTTATTATACTAAGTGTGTTTTAAAACTAAAATGTAGTGTTTGTGACTATAGACAATCCAAATATTTGAAATTGAAAACCTCTCGAAATGAGTACAAGCAGATGGTGGTCTTAAACAAGCATGTATCCATACTGTCCCGGATGGGACACCTTTAATCTTCTGTTTTCAAATAGTGTATAAAATGAGTTGTGCTGAGGATGACATGCTCCAACAGCTGGAAAGAGAAGTATTCCTTTTAATACATAAATGGGTCTGTTGCCCTGCAAGGGAAGTGGAACAGCCTAACTGTCCTCTTGGAGTGTGGCTCTATGGGTTAAAGTCAGCAGATCACTGTCGTGTGGACTGATTCTCTCGCTTGCACAAGGAAAAGTAATGGAAGTTAATAGAGGAGTTGAGACTATGCTGGGTATTTCTGAAAATCAGGCTCATACCCTAAAATAGTCCCCTGTTCATGAGAAACAGTTGTTGGTGGAACTTTCCATCTCTGTTCTGCTGCACAGAAATGGCATAAACATGCCGTAGTTATGGATACAACATGCTTGCAGTCCCGATAGGCTGTTCTGTTGTTAGGGTGGCATGCCTGTATGGATTCAATGTTGCTTTAAAGCAGTAAAAAGTTGTTGGGTCTGCCTCTTCCCTTTCTCTCTTAAAAATGATTTTAAAAAGCCAAAGTATTGACCCCTGCATTTTATCCAGATTTAAAACCTTATTTCCTCTAGGACGTAACATCTCTGTAACGAGCAGGGCGTGGTGACATTTAATGGAAGATGCTGTGCTGTGTATGTATCTGTTCTAACAAATTAGTGATTTAACTTGTTGATGCTGTTTCTGAAGATGTGTACCATTTGTTGTCAAACTGAGGGCTTATACCAAAAGCATGTAATCTTCAGTTTACGTAGCCTTAAGCTGGAAGCCTGTTAAACTGTGCTCATATTTTGTACCTGTTTAGTAGATTAAAATGAGAAGCATGAGAGCCTGCATTGGGGGGGAGGCGTTTTAGGCTATCACCATCTTCAGTTATTGGGAGGTGGCAACGAAAACAAAAAGCCAAGTTCAATGATTTAAGTGCCCTTCTCACACTGCTGGCATGAAGTTCCTAACTCATTTTACCAACTTTCTGCTACAGTCAGCTGTGTATTTAACAGGTATCTTGATGAGGACAAGGTCTGCTCACCTGTGCCTTTGTCACTCTTAGGGCTTGGAAGGGCTTGAGCTAATTGGCACGGTTTCTTTTCTGCCTCTGCTGTGAACATTTCTTCCTCTGCATCATAAAGGCAATAACCTGTCTACGTCTTTTCAGTACTTCAGGTAGTGTAAGCAGAGCTTGACTTTTTGCTGGGAGAGGTACTGTTAACAAAGCTGTAGTAATTAGCATTACTGTGCTCTCAGGCTTGAAGTGGGAAACAGAGTAACTGCACAGCTTGAGGTTAATCCCTGGGGAAGACCAGTGAATCTGTAAATCCCACTCGTGCTGCTGCAGGTGGCCACCCCTGTGAATTCTTGTTGACACCAGGAGCAGGCTTTTTGCTCTCATCCTGAATAAAAAAAAACCCCACGCTGCTGCCTCAGTGACTTTCTGAAAAAGTAAATACTGTTAATTTATCAGGGTCTTAAATGCTAATAACTCTTGTAAGTGAAGAGCAAAACAATCCCCAAACCCCCAAAATAATTCCTGTAACCATTTAGTAAAAAGCACATGTGCAAAAGATGGCACAAAGGAGGTTTCGTTTCCTCAGGTGCACTTGTTTCAAGCAAGTTCAGATGTGAGATCTACAGGTTCTGTTTAATGTTTTTCTCCTTTGTAACAAACCCCACCATTTCTTTTCTTCACATACTTCATAGGCGCTTTATTGTATTAAATATAACCAAAGCAAGGAGGTGGGTCAATGACTGGTCATGATTGTTTTTTGGTAATTATTGCACAGCTAATTGGCTATTAACATCATTGCCTCGTTAACATGCATCCTGCAGGAGGAAGTAGCTCTTGAAGGCACTGAAGGCACTAAACTTGCTCCATTAAAAAAAAAAGAAAAAACTTGTTCCTTAGACATCCACATCTGCCATTGCTCTCTCTAGAGGATCAACAGCCCAGTAGTCGTCGTCCCAGCCCAGGAACCAGCCGGAGAAGGTCGGCGGCTCGAAGCCTTGCTTCACCACGGTCACCGGCGTTCTCTTGTCGCGGCTGGCAGGGTCGGTTTCAATGTACCTTTTAGCTGAAAACACACAAGGGGAAGGAAATCTCTTAGAGTACAAGGCTTACGGAGCAGCAGCTGAAACAGCTTACTGGGGGCTACGCGGCTGCTAGAGCTACAATTTTAGATTGTTTATTTAAACAAAAGAAAACGCACAGTTTTCACTCTAACAGGTGTTGATAAACCGTAGAAGACTGGCACTTGTCTGTAGAAAACTGACATCAGGATTATAAAATGCTGTAATACCGTGGCAGCCTACACCCGCCTGCCCCCACAAGGACAGGTTTTCAGTGCTGGGGGTTGAGCACAGTGTGTCTGAGTACTGCACCTCTACTCTGACCCTTGGGATCCTCCTTTCTGGAGAGATGGGATCTGTTTGATCACAACACTGACTTTTATGTTGTGATTAAGGTATGTTTCTCAGTACATTAAATTGCCTTCCCTTTGATCAGATAGTGGGGAAATAAGAAACAGTTAGGGAAAATGTGACATTACCAGATTTCAGTGCCTCAGTCTTTTCTTCTTCGTGGGCATCTTTCCCAATCCATACAAAGACCTAAATATTAAAAAAAAAACAACAAAAAACAAAAAAACAACAGCTTATTTCAGCAACAGTTGATCTCTTTATGAAAGAAAGAATAATTTAGATAAAGCTTCAGTGAACAGAGCACGGCACAGAATAAGAACATCCTCGTGCTGGTGTGGCTGGAGTGTTGACCTGTGTGACTCAAGCATAGATAACAAGTTTTGTGACTGCATTTTACCTACATAAATTGTAGATAGATGAACAAATTACATACTAGCTTAACATCAGGAGAAAGTAGTGGATGTTTGAAAGTTCTTACATAAAACATACGAAGTTCATCTCTTAGGTTGCCTTGTGGCCAATTTATGCAGTCTGTTACTGAAAAATAACAAAAAACGCGTCGGTATCTTAAACTGCTGAATTTTAACAATGGTTCCCAGTCCCTTCCAGCTGTGATGAGGATACAGCCCTTGAGAAGTGTACAGGCCGGGCGAGTACACGCGATACCCAACAGCCTGTTCCTTCAGCCCGCCAAAGCAGCAGCAGGACACCAACTTTTCTCAAGTTCCAGGTGTAAGTTTTCTTCAGTGTCACTAGTGAGGTGATCTGTTCTGGGTTCTGAAGATGAAAGGGCTCAGTAATACAACTCTCCCAGCTCCTGTAATTTGGGTCTCAGTCTAGAGCCAATTTGAGCATATTCCTTGCTCCTCTCTTCACTAGGCAATAAATGTGACATACCTGATCCCATGTGTCAAGGAGCATAACGTCGTCTGTAGCAAGGTCATCCTGAGTCAGATCTCCAGGAACTTCTTCAATCTGGAAAACACCGGGTTGAGATGAGTACACGCTTCAGGCACCGTTTTACCTTTAGAGAAGAAAGCCAGTTCGCAGAGGCTCTAGTTTCACCGTTGGTGAGCTGCACCAAGCTAGCCGCGGGGGGTGTCCGACCATGCAACTCGGGCCGTGTTACAGAAGCACCCTTGGACCACAGAACACAAAACCAGTCTGTCTACACAGAGAAACTGGCTTGCACTCGTGCCTCTTTATACTTGAAAGATTCACGAGTTAAAATTCGAGGAGCCTGACTGCTGGTTGTTAAACAGGGGAGGGCCAGTTTGATGCTTCAGAAAGTCGCTGCACTGATACAACGGCAGAGCAGGACTCACTGGTGTCTCTGCAGAAAACCAGTGCTGCTGCTTTCCTTCTGCAGGCAGCGCTGCAAAGGCGGACCAGTGACAGCAGCCTGCTAGCTGGCTCGGGGCAGGCAGGGGCTGAGCTTCTCCCAGCTTTGTCAGGTAGACGTTGAATTAATTGACGAACTTTCTAGATACTCACGGTGAAGCGCCCACTCTTGTTGGAGCACGCAAAAAGACGAGGGGGGTGAGCATCCATCTTCTTGTCCTTCAGCCGGGGAGAGGTACGGTAAGGAGCTTTTCCACCCAAAGCCACCCAGAAATTATCTGAAAAAGAGAAAGAGAGACTGATGCTTCAACTGTTCATGGAAGCCACAGTAGCAGTACGGTTTGGGTAGGACTTGAGGCACTTTTCTGTGTCAGAAAGTCCCAAAGGCCTACAAACATGAGCGTGCCGTTAAAGATACTTAGGAGAAGCCCCTCTGTGCCTATGTCCACATTTCCTTGTTCTGGGAGACAAAAATATCCATGAAATAATTACTGAGAACACACAGCTACACAGAAATGATCTCAGACTCCACTGTGCCTCCCTCACCTGGCTCTCTGCCCTCAGCAACCTGTACTGGGCGAGCTCCCAGTATCTTCAGCAGCTCTTGGGCTCCTGATTTCTCAGTGTCGCTGGCTCCTTGGCCAACCCAAAGGTAAGCAGCAGAGGGAGTTTTAAGGACAAAGGCATCATTGGAGTTCAGCTGACTGGCAGCAGGATCCAGCTGAAAAGAAAGAACGTTGCGTGTGTCAGATGTAATTGTCCTCTACACAGAGCCCATTATTTCAAAATAAAAATCGGTACCGATTGTTGAATAAACTGCAGGCAAGAGACTCCATACAGGCATGGGAGGCTGTAAGATGTGCTGTACATTCGCCTGTATCTGAGTGATGAGTTAGACTTAATCATGTGAGAAGAATAAATAAATGTGTGTAATCTACAACTATCTATGGTAAGAATGCTTGGATGTGTCATTTTGCCAGTCTTTATGGTTATGACAGGAGATTCAAGAACTTGCTGGGGAGATCGTTGCAGAGCAGTGTCCCCGCTGCTGAGGCTGCTCGTTAATGTAATTTCCTCTTTGTCAACAAGGATTCGCCATCTTGAAGCTAGCAACTGAGTAAGTTGCTGCAGATGTAAACCAGCTCTTGCCTCACCTGCAGCTGTCTACTAGGATTGTCTCCCTTCTGCTGCTGCACGGGGCGGGGGTTTTCTTTCAAAATTTGTGTGCATTTTCTTCCAAACAGATGTCCTGGCACAGGTTCTATTTGCGTACAGGACACTGAGCACTTTCTGCCTTCAGCACCGTTGTCACTCAGGCTGGGAACAAGTCCGATAGCCATGTCCTCATGGTTTTCAACAGTATTTGAAAAGTGTCAAAGGGTGCAGGCTGCAGCATCTTGTGGGGTCTTAAGAGAAAATGGCTTAAATGTATTCAAGGGGACATTTATAAACGAATTGGAAAATAATTGTTATCACCACTTATCCATGGGAAAAGAGGAGTCTTTTAATAGTTTGTAACGTTTTCAAAGTGTGAGCTTTCTGATGGAAACCAAAACAATTTGGCCCTTGTTCTGTCCCAAGGGATCACAATCCCACCACAGCCTATGTGCGCACACACCATGCAAGCCGGCTGGTTTTCCACATACCTCTA
Source organism: Falco punctatus (assembly GCF_963210335.1). Classification (NCBI taxonomy): domain Eukaryota; kingdom Metazoa; phylum Chordata; class Aves; order Falconiformes; family Falconidae; genus Falco; species Falco punctatus. The sequence goes on from NC_137589.1 coordinate 44,263,916, forward strand.
CGGCTCTGGTAGCTCCCGAGGTGCTGGATCGGACCTGGAACAGCCGCGTCTCTGCAGGTGCTGTCTGACCTCCTTCCCTCGAGGTTCCACCCTTGTAAACAATCAAGGGCTTTCCACCAAACATGCTCATCAGATGAGGAGGCTCTTTTCCTTGCACCACTCGTTTCTAGAGAAAAAGAAACTTGCTGTCAGCTCTAAGCTGCTGTTGAAGAGTAGCGAAAGATATACTAGAAATGGCCTTTACAACCGTCTCTCCAGCTGGAATATCCATGTAGCACCTCGCTGTCACAGGTGCTTGGTACTAACACCCCCCCCCAAAACCAGCAGCGTTTAAACCCAGCTCTCACAATCGCCATTTCGTTTTAATTGGTGGGTGATCCGCTGGCACAGAGGTAAGAAAAAACATGTAAAACACCTCCTGTTTCATACAGGCCACTTGTAAAACTTTCTCGTGTAATAGCTGGTTCGGTTAGGGACACAGCCTCTTCATACCACCCACACCACTGCTGGAGGGTCCCCCTGCCTGCCTCCACCCCTCCACTGCAGACTGGTGTCCTGTAATGGTACATGTAACCTTATCTATTCCCGCAGGGACTTGTGGGTTTGGGTTTTTTACCTGCACTGGGCTGCCTCCCAGCTCCTCATCCAGCTGTACTGTGAGGAATGCAGAGGTTGCAATTTCATCTTGAGTGGAATCGGCGCCCTGCCTGAAAGACATGGCAAAAATTGAGTTTTATTTTCAGCCCTTCCCCCCAGCATGCGCACCCCTTACAGAGATCAAGAGGAGGTAAGGAAAACCCTTGTTACCAAACCTCAGCAGCACTTAATTCAACAGGAAGGAGAAATTCATTATCCTATATTGTAACACAGTGATTACAGAGGAAGATAAGAATGTTTTCTAGATAATAGGCACGAAGAATCTGTGCTTATCTCCCTTTATCTTTCTAGCAGCTAGTTAAAACCCTGCCCAGTGGCACGTTATCAGGAACTACACAGGCAGCCCCCCCAGAGACTGCATCCCTTCTGGTCTCAGCTTGCCCATGCCCCCTCCACTTGCTGACCACCGTGAGGCTGCCTGCCGGGAAACTCCCCTTTCAGGGCACAGTCGGGGGAATGTAACAGTCACAATCCACCAGCCGAGGTGGCAGAGTGTCAAAACTTTGTTACAATGGTCTCAAAAGGTGTAGGAACTCTGCAAGAAGAAACAGAGCTTGAGCCAAAGAAGGGAGTAACTACTACTGGGGGAGGGGAAGGCGAGGAGGAGAGAAAACAATGCTAGCGCAGTAATACCCCATCTTGGCCCAAACAAAACATTCCTGACCCTGGTAGTGTTTTCTTTGCAAAGGAATATTATCCAGGGTGAAATTCTATCCCCCAAGGATCCCCTGTAAGTGGGAACCAGCAGGGATCTGTTTTCAAAGAAGCGACTCTCAGCCCCACATAGCCCCGGTGTTTCCTGACTTGCATCAGGAAATCTTTCTTACCAAGTGTAAATGATCTGTCCCTGTTTCCCAGCGTGCTGGTAATTGTACAAGATAATGTAGCTGTCCCCTCCGTAGAACTGCCCGTACGTCGCAGGATTCACCGGCACTTTCTCTGAGCCTTCTATTCTCCAAATCTAGAAAAGGAGAGAAGCAGAAATATTCTGAGTGCAGCGTGACAGCAGAATAAGCACTTCCCTGACAGAGCTGCTGTTCCCTTTTCTTCCCAAATTCAGCTCCCAGAACTTGCAGTCGTGTGGCCCCACCTGCTGGGGACCGCTGCCCAGCGCCCGGCATTCCCCATCCTGCGCCAGGCCTGGCGGAGGGCACGGGTGGCTCAGCTCATCCTGCTGCGAGCTCCCAGCCCGCGGGCGGATTTAACCAGAAACGCGGCGGAAGATCGAGGCAGACCGGCACTGCCAGCACCGCTGCCCCCTGACACGGTCAGGTACTATTTCTCTCAGTCAGACAGTCGGGAATAGAGCTTTTAGGCTTCACCTGGGACTTTTCCCAAGCATACGGTTGGCTAGGACCTCTGTGGGTCCTCCAACAGGACAGCACTCGGCCCTTCCAAGCCCACCTCCACCGCTGCTTCTGTGTGCGAATGCACGCATCCAGGCTCAAGAGACAGGTGCTGAGACTATCGCCCATCACACGTGTGATGGCAATAGCCAAAATAACAAGGAGGAGGAGGAGGAATGAGGAAGACATCTGGGTCCACACTGCTGGGTGAAGCATTGCCCCCAGGGAAATTCTGGCATCAAAATTAACAGCTCACCTACGCCACTGAGCTGCAGGACTCTCAAGACCCTGCTGGTATTTCTGATGTTAAAAATTCCCCCAGCACTTAGGAAACTGCTGTGTTGATGGCTCTCAGGGCTCCACTTGTCTCGCTGCTCTTGCAGGGATGCCATCAAGTAGCAAAGACAATTCTGGAAACCTTCCCAAAGGGATTCTGACACTGCTCACCTGTTTCCTGCCAGAGCCGTCATCCTCCATTCCGTGCTGGGCAGCCATGGCCTTGGAGGTGTGCAGGGTGGCAGCATCAAAAGGTACTTTCTCGATCTTGGCAACGTGACCAGAAACATAAGCCTGCCCCAGTCCTTCTGTCTGGTCTTTGTCCCGCCAGTTCTTGAAGAATTGCTTAAACAACGGGGTCTCACCACTCTCAGGGAGGACTTGGACCTGAAACAAATGAGCCAGCCCATCAGGAGCAGCCCTGCCCCCACCCCACACAGCCCCAGCTCTGCCTACTCCTTGCTTCGTGTGAGCGGCGGTTTCAGGCTGCCAGAGAATCCCACCAGGCTGCCTGGTACAGCCCCGGGAGAGGACAGGGAAGGTCTGAAGAGAGATGTATGAAAGGAGACTGGAGAATGTCTGACCTGGCAGGAGGTGAGAGCACAGCTGGATATTGTGAAGGAAAGTAAGAAAGATAAACATGGTTATCTAGTAGCAAATAGGTGTCTGCCTGCTGGTAGTGATACATAGCTATGTAACTGCATGAGTGGTTTCTGCCCCGAGCCTGGTGGCACACACAGCCGGGATTTGTAACCGGGCTGAGATACAAATATGAGCTTCTCTGTACAATAAAGTGTCTCCGGTTGCACCACAACCTGAGTCTGTACCTTCACGCGCCACACAGCCCTTTGGAGATGCCAGCAGTGAAACGCTCGCTGCCGAGATGGGGCATTAAGAGCAGCGTCAGGTCTCACGGACACCACAATCAATAGTACCTCCAGCTATTATCATACTGGGCAGAGCTTTGCCAAGAGAAATGACACCTGAACTATCTGTTCACTGCTTGTGACCACTAGTTTGAAGGCATCTGTTTCTTTCAAGCCAATGTTACGCTATCTTTAAGCCTCTGGAAGGTCCATATATCACAACCAACAACGTGGGTCTCAGTACGACAAGGGATGCAGAGTCTGTCTCAGGCAAGTTCTAAGGAAGGCTGAAGGGATGTTAAGCCTTTAGAATCATCTCTCTAAGAACAAGAAGGGCAGGTTTATCTACACCTGCTCTCCTCCGCTCTCTGGGAAGAGGTCACGGAACAGGTAAAACAGTATCCAACAGGAAGACATGTTAAAGACTAGTTGTGCTGGGGTAAATGCTATCATAAGGACAGCATTAACCCAGGAGCAAACTGCGATCTCTCCCTGCAGAAGAGCAGGTCACTCAAAGCAGGAGCTGCTTGGAAGAGCACTAGTGCCACCTCACACGAGCTGTGCTCTGGAGTCAGTGACCTGTGTGGCAGAGAAGTAATGCCAGCGGTGTCTGGGGGTGGCTGTAAGGTGGGCCGCACACCCTTACCTGGGTATGTTTTGGATAACCCATCTTATCAATGAACTCAGAAGCTGTTTTCAGTGCTGCCTTCTTCTCCTCAGAGTTGGCACTCTTGCCTTTAAAAATCGAGAGAGAAAAGAAATCAACTTTTGAGAAGTTCTGCATACCCAGAGAAGAAACAGTCCCAGGTGCAGTTCCTTTTTGCCACAGTAGGAGGGCCCAGCCTTCCAGCTACATGATGCCAAATCGCAAATGACAATTGTACAAGCTCTTTTATGCCTTTTGTGACGGCTGGGAGAGCACAATTGCCTTTCTACTTGTATTAAATTTTTTTCCTGGTTCCCAGGACCCTCCCTTTAATTCTCTACCCTGCAGACCCTGTACCTCAGCACCTGACATTTCAGATGAGAGTTCTTCTCTGAGGTTGTTAGCGCTACCCACACTTGCCCTGACAAGCACCACCACCACCACCACCACCACCACCACGTGTTCGCTTCCCAACCCCCCTCAAAGGAAGCAGGGACTGGTAACTGGATAAAGCTCCTACATGTGCAGCTTCACCTGCATCCCTATGGTACCTTTCCAAACGAAGATCTTTCCATCTGTGCCATGGTCCAGAATGAAGCAGTCATCTGTACCCAGGGCTGCCTGGGAGAAGGGGTTCTCGTCTGCCACCAGGGAGACTGCCATGTTCCCAGCCCCATTGGAGACCTGCAATAACCCAGCACGGAGATCAGATACGGCACCCTGTGTTCCACTCCAGCTTCAGGGCCATAATCCAAAACTCAGGGAGTAGAAGGGAAATAAATTTGAATGCATTGGCTGCTTCAGGCACTATTGTTTTTCGAACAGGATATCTTTGACACAGCAACAGTGTGACAAAAACGTAAGACTTACTCTGAAGATTTCAAGTACTTTTAGCAAAGCAGACACTGCTGGGACCAAAGAAAGATAGATCCAAAATGGTAAATATCCTTGGTGCACAAGCAGCCAAGAAATATCTTCTAATGCAAACCAACTGCATTCAAGAACTGGAGGGGACAGTCTTGGTAACTGAATACGCCTCCCTGCAGCACGTGGGTTTAATACTCTGAGCTCCTGCACTCACTAAGGGGTAAAGGCCGACACTACAAACCATCTGGGCAGATGCTCACCACATCGTTACCAGAGACTGCTGTAGAGAAGCGTCCAAGACTTTTCGGGAGGAATTTCTTCTACACTTAGACTAGCTAATGTCAAATGTTACTTTCAAATCATCCTTTGTGATGCTCACTGGATGTAGAAAGGGGTAGATCCTGGTTCTCAGGCTCACTATTTCTAGTTCTTTCCTGTCATCTTCCTAACACGAGCCCGATAACACAAAGAACTCCCCCTTTTCCCCATTTGTTTCACACTCCACCTTTCCCTCAAAAATTCCTGGGAAGTCCCAGCTGTCTCACTACAATCAGAAGTGGTGATAAAGACAATAGAAAGCATATGGGTATGCAGGGTAAGCAACCAAGGTTCACACATAAAACTTCATAAAAAGCTAACTGCAGAGTGAGGTAGAAACAACTGCATCCAATTGCGCAAAGATCACTCCATTCTCCATGAGGTTATTTGTCAGGGTTTCTTGTTACCTTGTAGAGCTTAGCCAGCTTTCTGTTGGCTGTATCAACTTTGGTCTCATCAGAAACTCCTGGTGGCAAAGCAGGCTTTGGTCCCAGGACCTGGGAGAGAGCGAAAAAACATTACCAGCCAGTCCAAAAGGATCTCTGTTCCCCAGACCCTCCAGCCACAAGAACAACTAGAAGAAACTTCTAGATCAACAACAGTGAAAATACATTCTGCTGTCCTAGTGGTGCAGAGGACCAAGTCCGCATTGAATTGAGTGTTTATCCGCTAACACTTGGTATGTAAAGACACACACTCCTGAGCCCACCTACCCACCCCACCCACGCCTCCACACTGCCCTTCCCACTCCAGCACAGACAAAGGGACAAAGCAAATAACCTGAAGCATTTCCTCCCGCTCTGATCCTTCCTCCGAAACATAGACCTTGGCGCGACCATTCCGCTCATTGTCCCGAATCCCCTTGGCCAGGACAGTGGCCTTCAGCCGTTCCTGGCGGTTGCTGTTGGAGCCACACCACTGGAAGATGTTCTGGAGGGAAAAGAGAAAGACCATGCAGCTGTCAGAGCATACCAACCCGCTCTCCAGACACGATGGCAGCACAGCTGGGACTGAAAGATGTCAGACTGGCTAAACAGGGTTTCAGAATGCTCAACACAGCGGGGGAAAAAATCCTTATGTGAACTACTCAGCTGTCTCCTGCCCCTGAAAGTCTGCTAAACCTGTCTTTCAATGGTACTTACACTGCCAAGATCAAGGATGAAGCAGTCCCCTGTGTTAAAGCTCTCCCAGGTCACAGGGACCTCCGTCGCTCGGACAGTTCGCCTGCCTTTGACCTGCAGAAGCCTCTGCACAGTCACTTCATTGGGAACCACGTGTCTGAAGCCAGAAGCCACACCACCAGCCTACGGGAAAACAAAGGAACAATTCACACTTGTGCTGTTGCTTCACAAAAAATTAAAATCCTATTGATTTGCTATCAGTGAGCAGTTTTTGCCTCTCACAGGAAAGAGGGGCAGCAGCAGCTTTGAGAGACAGCTAGTTTGCCCAGGCTGGGCTTTTGTAGCATACATCAATACATCCTGGCTACCCATTCCCATCGTGCCTAGGGGACACTGATACAACACAGCTGGAGTTCTCAACATTTGAAAAAGATCACAATAAGCTGACTTATTAATAGGATTTAATAGGACTGGTGGGGTGAAGAGTGTATTTCCATGTGTATTATACATCCTGCCTACCAGAAATTATCCCAGCTTCACCCTTTCTGCTGATAGACACTTGGAATTACTTACCAATGTAGGCAACAGGACTCATGTCAGTTACCCTCAAAAAAAAGGCAACCAAATTCAAATGTATGAAAATAACAACAAAGCAGGAAATAAGCAAAACAGAAAGACTAGGGAAGTCTTAGACATGAGGAAATGTAAGCACCTTGCAAGCATTTGACCTGATATCACTTTCCTTGTGCTTCTGGATTTCTAACAAACAGAACTGTTCTTGACTGTATGTTTCTATTCCACTTTACTGCAATGGCATGGAAGAGTAACTCCCACTACTATTATTCCTCTTTACCAAAACATTACACATGCTGAGGAGGTGGGCTAAGCACAGAAAAAGAGAGTAGGAAGGTCAAACTGTTATGTAAGCGGGGATAAATTAAATCTACTAGGTAGGCGTTTCCCATTAACTCAGATCACTGTTTCTTAAATTCATTCCAGACGTCTTGGGACTGTTCTTTCCTCTGCTTCTCGAAGAAAAACAAAGCCTCGATTCCTAAAATTTCCCAGGGCTTTGCTTGTGTATTACTAATTCAGCCAAAGCTCTCCCACTGGGATCTGCTGTTCTCCACCCTGTCAGTTCCAACTCATTGAAAACATCTGCCTGAGAATGGTTTTTAAGCAACTGGAAAAAGGGCAATCCTCATTCTTCTGAGAACTGGGCAGTGGGCAGGATGCCATTTCTTGCAAACTTGATTCAGACCAGTAGTATAAAGACCCAGTCATCACCTACCTTGTACTTGATGCCAGATTTGAAGTACCCCAGGAAAGTTGAGGACTCATGTCCTTGTACTTCACGGTGCTGAACAGCCTTCCCTTGAAGGTAGTCATCCATCTGGACAGTGAATATGGCAGCTGCCCCACGCTCATCTTGTGAGCTTTCATCTCCTACAAAATTAAAAGGTGACAACTTGGAGGGAATGCAGGGTTCCTGCCCCTATATTAAACCGTGTGAAAACACCAGGGAGAAAGCAGATTCCTGGGAAGTTTAGTTTCCAGGAAGGTCTGCAAGAACTGCTACTTCCAAACTTTTCTAATAACAACCTCAAACAGCAACATAAACTCTGTGTTTCTGGCAGGCTTACAGTACCATCACCAGTGCTGCAACCCCACTGCTTCACAGCCATCTCTGATACCTATCATCCACTTTTCTTTTGCTTTTCACCCTGTCTTGGAAGGAAACTTCCTGTGGAGCAAACAATGGAGAGATGAATCTGTGGGAAGATATTATCAGGCTTTATGAAAGGTGTAGATACTCGTGGGGCACCAGTTCCACAGCAGTTTGCCAGGCTCTCTGGAAGTCTTTGGTGTGGAAAACCTATTGACAGATGGCAGAGACGACAAGCCACCATGCAAGTATCTCACACAGCTTAAACTACAATATTGTCAGAGTTTCAGTTTTGCAGGCTGTGGAGAAAGCCTCGCCATGTTACCCGGTGAGATTTGCAGCAGAAGGCCAGTTAGGAGGTCTGAACTTCAGGGGAGGTGGGGCGTGGGGGTGGAAATCACACCCAAGAGAGTCAGAAGGACAACAACCAACCTTTATCCTTTCAGACAGAAAGATGTTGGCCGCCCCTTTCATGTGAGATCTTGTTTTCCCTGTGAGCCTCTGGAGAACAGGGATTTATTCTGTCATCTTGATCAGGAAAAGCTATTTCTAGGTACGGAGATGGCTGTACTCACTATTGCAGAAACCATTTCAAATAATTAAGGGGAGCAGCACTATATGCACCCAAAATTGCATTCTCACTGTACCACCCATTCCAATAAACACCAAGGGTTTTATTTCCTTGGGTAACAGCTGGTGTAGTGAAAGGAACGGGGTTCACCCGGGGCTCCCAGTTCAGCAGGGGCACTCCCAGCAGGCTTACCTAACCAGAAATGCAGGTCGTACTGCAGGTTCCCACTCCGCTGTTTGATGGTGTTCAGCACCAGATAGGAATCTCCTGTGAAGAAGTCTCCATACAGATTTTTTGGCACTGGTACCAAATCAAATTTCTCGATCCTCCAGATCTGAAGGCCAGGTTCCTTCCCAGCCTTCGAAAACTCAGCGTGTTCCACCATGCTGACAGGCTAGGGGCGAGACAGAGAGTGTTGTTCAATGTGCATCGAGCAGGGAAGCACGTGTTTACATTACACTGCTCCTGATCTCTTCACTACTGTTCCAGGCAACAAGTGGCAAGTTTCCTTTTTGCTCTTGCACTGAATTTTGAAGAAAAAAAAAAGGGGGGTGGGGGGGGGTGGGGGTGTGTGCAAAATCCTTCTCAATTGATCACTGTTAATTTTTACTTCCAATCAACTCTTCTTCCTGGCTCAGTCCTGACTTACTCTTTCCTACATTTCTCTTTTTTCTGCCTCTCTGGATTTTACTCTATGTATTTTCTTTACTAACCTATAGCTTTTCAATACAACACATAAGTGAAAGACTAATTCCCTTGCTGACTGTTCTTGTCTATAAATGATGCATGATGTTCAAGACTGTAGGAAATAAATCTTTTACCTATACATGTTGCACATCTTGCACCAACGTTATTTAGTTTCCTAAACCCTGTCTGATCTTAGCCAGCTCTTTCTGGAAAATGTTGTGAATATCAACAGAGAGTTAGATAAAAAAAATAACAGGTTTCTTATATCTCTTCTGTTCTGACATGTTACTTCAGTATTTCTGTGTAACTGCCCCCTTACAGGAAATACACCAATATACACAACACCCTGTCCTAAGGACGTTGCCATTTTGGTTTAATATGTGTTTTATCATACTTGTGGAATGTATTAACAATAGGCAATCCATTCTTCTAACAAACATATTGAACACTTTTCTATAACTATAATATAAAAGAATTAACTTTGGTAATGCTGCAAGAAAAAAAACACGTTTCTGTCATATTGAGAAAGGAAGGTTGTCTGTATATTACAGCATGCCTTTGAGCGGTATCAGATAATAAGGAAGAAAAAATTAAAAGTTATATTAGAAGCATCCAGTATTTTGGCAAAGAAGGTAGTTCACAGTAGCTGATGGACAAAAGTACAATATGCTCAGCTTTCAAGGCAGAAATAAAGAATGTTACAAACTAGAAAGCAAAATAGCAAGTTAGCTACCAAAGTGATTTCTAAGCTGAAATCAGGTATCAAAGGTGGAAAACAATGAACTTTATCGTCATGATTCCAGTCAGCCTGGCTTCGTTTCTCCCAAATTCCCACTATAAAATTGGACAAACCCTTTACAAAGAGAAGAGTCAAACTCTCTTGTAAAAGTGATCGAAAAACAGAAGTTTTTCAATCTTTAATTGTGATGTTAATCACTTACCACAGCTGAAAGCACAACAGCTGCTGTAACAACATATCCGAGCCCTGCAACAGACATGGAGCTAACAGAGTTCAGCTTCAGAGCCACCACACAGAAGATGGTGAGAAAAATATAACTCAAGTCCCGTTTGCCCATTTCTAACAGCAACTGGGCTTCTCCCTTCTGCAGCGGCTGCAGGGAGTCCCAGCTCCCTCCTCCTCCTCCTGCTAGTGGAGATGAACCACAGAAGCCAATCTTTTATCAGGGACAAACACATCCACCCCCTCCGCAATACAGGGGCGTAACGTGTTTGTGCAAACAGTCCTCTTGGAAGTCTAGAGACTCCTTCAGCCATTTACAGACACTTAATCCCAGCAGGCAGTAAGTCAAGACAATATGCTATCCATTACAGCCAACAGCGCAATTATGTTCCAACGAGCCAAACAGCTCGTCACAAGGCCAACGAGAGAGGAAGAAATTAAGAGACATCAGCAACAGAGACAATATTTTGTCAGCTGAGAACTGGAAAGTTGATGAGACACAGAGGAACAGGGAGGCTGTTCCAGATGGCACAGGCTGCAGGGAAGGGATTTTGGACATGAGAAGAACAGAGGAGCACTGAGATACAACTGAGTAACCTGAGGATGGAGGGAATGTGGCCTCATCTCTCTGAACTTGTCTGAGCAAGATGTAAAATTCAGCACGTGCTTTGTGTGTCTTGCGCCCAAATGCGCCCTCCACACAGGCTACTACCAGAGTAATACAGTCTGGAGGGGTTTGAGATGGACCAATGTACTTCAGCGCACATTAGCAAAAGGGCATTAGCAGTCTGTGACAGAATAAGAACTTATTCAATAATTTCACAGCCAACTATTTCCGAAGGTGTAGCAAGACCCTGTGACAGGAACATAACAGCCGTCAAACCTATTCTGCTCCACGGAATTACAACACAGCGTGGCTGATCGTAGCGTATCAATGATCTGCCACCAGTAAAGAGCTTACTCTTCCAACCATCTCACGCTTCAGCAAGCCAATCTATCACATCCTCCACATGTTTGCAGTAAGTAAACTGTGCAGTAAACCTACCACTGTGGCACCCCAGGAACAGAGCAGCCCTGTGTCCCCACCAGCGGTGGAATGGCTCCTGCAGGTACAACCAGCAGGGCCTGTGAGATAGCATCTGCCAAACACTGCCCAAGGGATGCGCGGAGAACTGCCTCAGTCAGGCTCCCTGGTACGCGGTCGTACTGGAGGGTCAAACAAGAATGCTAGGAGGAACCTACCTAATGCCTGCATGGGGTTGTGCTGCTGCTCTTTTGCTCTTAATGCTCCCAGGGATAAATTACTGACACTCTGAAGTTCCCACTTTCAGAATCTCTCAAAAGACACTTAACTAAGGGGCCAGATCCTCCACTCACTGAATTCCACCACAAAACTTCCATGAAGGATCTAGCAGACCTCACTTCATCTGTGCTTTCTCCACGAGACCATTTGTTCTCTCTCTCTCTCATTACAACACACTGCTTCTCTGTCATCCAAACATGCATTTTGTTTTGAAATATCACCCTGGCAAACTGATATAGTTAATGTACCTTTGAAAATGTCACTGAAAATTCTCAAACTGAAATAGATAATAAAAACAATGTCTTAGTCTTGATGGTATTTCTGATCTCTGTGAAGGAAGTTCAGAGTGTCAGAGGTCTAAGACCCGGTGAAAAAATTGTTAGAACTCTGACTCTGAGGAAACCAGCTGGGAAAGGCTTCTGCAGCTGCAGCACACCCAAATCAGGATGACTAAATTGCACAACATTAGAAAGAGATGGGTCCCTTCCAAATGGAAAAATACTTTGGACTTTTTACTAATAAAAATACACACATAGTGCCGCATTTGGGCAAACTTCACAGACTGATGGGGAGAAGACCTAGGGTAGTCTTCTCTGTCAGCATCCCATTTTAGGATATACAGGAATCTGCAGATATATCCTCACAAGCACACATGATACGGTGGAAAAACACTTTATAGGATCTTCTAATTAACTTGGCATTTTATAAACTTTGCCCTCGGTCCAAGCTCGCATTGCCAACTAGCTGCAGAATGTAAATAGAGGCAAAAGAGGGAAAGAGGGCTACAATGAATAAATTGTGTGTTATAGACCTCCCTGGTAAAAACTAATCTGAAGTGTGTCTGAAGGGAGTAAGCGTGATGTACTCCAACAGCTGGTATGGTTTATTACTGCCGTCAGCAAATGTTGCGTTGTTAAATCAGGGCGCCGAAAGATGTGCTCTGGCCGTTTTATCGCGGGCGTATGCCAGATGAGATTGCCAGGACCCTATCCAAAAGGGTGTCCTATTGGAGACATGGGGAAAAGGCATATTTCAAGCTGATGTTAATAAAAACTGTCCAGCATAGCCACAGAAAGGGTGTGATGGAGAGCCAACATCTTATGCAAAGGGAAGTTATTTAAGGAAAACAAGGAAAGGGCTTGGAATACAGGATTTCAGTGCAGATGGATCATCTAAATGACACTTGGTTGCATAATTATGAAAACAAGAACTTAAGAAAAGAAGTCCAATGGCTTGAGCAAACAGTGGAAGACAACAACTATTATGGTATCCAGATGTGCAGTTAACACAACTGCGACAGGCCTAGCTGAGAACACTGCAGAATGGAGAGCCGCCTATAGGAATAACTCCAGGGATATAGTCCCTACCGACCAAACACAAAACGTGAGACTTGGTACGTGAGGGATGCTGACACTGCAGGGGTCTGCGGCTGGCTCACAGGCCAACGGCAAAATTTAGAGGTTGTTTCTTCAGGGAAGAGTCGAATGATTCTCCTGAGGCTGGAAGCTGCTTCTTTCAGAGGAAAGGCCAGAAAAGTCAGAGAGACCACGCAGCCTCCCTGCTCTGCAAACCCGACGTTCTCACCCTGCTGTGCACCCTCTCCACTAGGGTGCTGTTGGTAGCCCTGACAGCTGATGCCTCCACCACCTCCGATCAGCAGTTTTCTCTCCTGGTATCCAACCCAAAACACTTTTCCTATTTCCACCCTGCGATTTGTAATAAACAGTTATTTGCCTCCTCCCCTAAGTGCTCCCATTTATGCTCTTTACAGTCATCCCTGTGGCTGTGCCTCCCACTCCTCTGTCACGGAGTCACTCTACACCCTCACAAACCAATGCCATCAGCACTTCCACCACTTGTCTTTACTCTGAAATTTTTTTAACAAGAAGGTGCCCAGCTCTGCGCTGCTCGGATGTGGCCCAGCACAGCTATCCTGAAAGGAATGCCCTGTTCCCTTCAAGAAAAACCAGTATGCACAGAGCCCAGACTCTCACCGAACCTCACCGCACTGCAAAGTCCATTATGGGAATAATTAATGCCTAGTTCCTCCACATCAAATTTACTATCCCATCTTCACACCTACCACCACCTAAAGCATGTAATACTATCCGAAGTATCTTTCTACAAGACAATATCATCCAGTGCTGGGAGGGGGAGGAATGGGGAAAGAGAGAAAAATCTTTACTCTGTTAAGCTCCAGTCTGATCCCGACTCAACCTCAAACATTCAGAGCAGCTTTACCAAAGCTGAAGGAATGCACACGCTCAACAAAAACATCCTCCGACTTCTGGTATTGCCAGAGTATTCCACAACACAAAGTACACAAGACAGTAATGGTAATATTTTAACCGGTTTTAAGTTAATTAATTAGTAAAGCAAGATTAAACCCAATGGAATGGGTGTAAATATTTAGTAGCAGGTTCCTCTGTATGACACAGAAAATATTAGCTTACAGGGCTTTCCTCACAACACTTTGTACTCTGATGCTTCTAAGAGCATGAAAAGCATGTATATATTTTAGGCGAAGTAATGATGCTTCTGGGTGGGGGTTTTTTTTCCTAGATACTTACTGAAGAGGGGCAATCAGAAAAGAAGAGGTGGAAAATTGTTGGTAGAAATAGTGGGTGAAAAAGAAAATAGGTGCAGCGTTTCATTTAAATAGACTCAGCTGTAAAGGGGTCTATGTCTTGCAAAGGAAAGAACAATTTTAAACGAGTATTTACACGAAACAGAGAAACCCAGAGCTCTGATGACTACATTAACAGAACCCTGGTTTAAAAGAAACAGTGCTTGTGGGGTGAGGGGCCTTATTTTCTTTTGTCTCACAATGCATCAGAGAGCTAACTCTATCTCCTCACATTCAAGAAGCCACTGTACAACACTTTACTCTCCTTGCAGCTTTTATTCAGTAACTGGTCACTTACAAGAGAAAAATGAGCATAATATTTTTTTAGAGCTACAGTTAATTTGTGGCACTTCACACTCATATATACCCAGAAATACAGCAAGGACTTACCTACACAGGGCTGCTGAGGCAAGCTTGGCTGAAATGAGACTGTGAAATAAGTGGTGGTCGGCCAGACCACCATGTGGTTGTTCTCATTTACAGCTCCAGTGTCTGGCTCATGGCAGGCTCAGATAATTTGTCTAAACTTGCTGCATAAACAAAACCCACACAGGAAGGTCTGCAGCCAACACAACGTTACACCACGGAGTACCTAAACCACCTGCTGCTTACTTCTGGAACAGTTTCTGTATTTCTAGATGGCAAAGGCTGTGTTTATTATTTTAATGGATAATACTTACTGAGCAGCAAAATAAGTTGCAAATACAGACTGCATTTTAAAATATGGGGAGAACAGTAAATCTTAGTAGAGTCTGTATCCACACAAGATTCATGCTGGAAAAATGCTTCTTGTGCACCAATCCTTATTGTACCTTGGGGGCAAACAGTTGCATTTCCACCCAGCTAATTCTCTCCTTTCCTCTATTTATTTGCCAAAAATTGCCTGGAGAATATGGACAGCTCCAAAGAAATAATATCTCCTCAGGAAAAGAAAAGACTCCCTTGTCTCACAGCATGCTTCCACCTCTATTAAATGTACATCACCACTGTACTTCTGCTGCAACAACGGGAAATCTGTAAGTCACTGTGTTCTGCAGGTGGCAAAATGGTACAGTCCTACCAGCGTGACCAATCCCAACGAAATCAACAGGTTGTACTTGAGAGAGTAACATTCCCAGAGTAAGAGCTGCATTCTCCAGATCACTGTCTGAAATAATGACACTGAAGAGATAAAATGTACCACAAATAAAGGTTGTTGCTTGCTTCAGTTTTAGCTGATTCTACATTTTGAAGAGAATCTATACCTTCTGACGGCCCACATAGCCATTTCTCTTTTCTCTGATACTTTGCCAACTCATAAAAACTCTGATGAATTTACAAAGATTGCGACAGTGAACGCTACAGAATGATTCAAGTACTGACAATAAAAAACTCCAGACACGATAACACAGAGAAAGGAAGACAGCTCAGCACACTATGAACAGCAGATGACAGTGCATATCAAAAACAGAAATACTTGTCTCTTCCTTATACCATCCTTGCCAAAACAGTATACATAATGACTAACTCTTCTGTAAACCACTGAAAATAAATTTGGTGGGACTTCAGCTTTGTTGCCAAGGTGATATGCACTGAAAAATACCTAGAACGATAGATTAGATCTGTTTCCAGTCTCCAGACAGCCCTAAATTCACATACACATAAAACTAAAAACAACCCCTTTCCTTCCATCCTTGGAAGCAGCTAGTAAACAAAGCTTATTTGGGACAAGAAAAAATTAGCACAGAACTGCCTCCTCCCACCCTAGCCATGGTGACTCCATCAACTATTTCAGTTCTCTATAAGAGAAGCAGCACAGTTAATGGTATTCCTAGCAGCTACATCTTAACAGATGCAGCCAGCCACAAATCTGAAAAACTCAGACTGGCATTGTCCCTCCAGCAGCTTCCCCCTTCATTTAAATACGCATCTGATTCCAAAAAGAACTCAGATCAACAGCCGTGGACACAAAGTACAGCATTATCTGTACAACCGGCAAGTAGGCTTTTGCATTCATAAGTTAAAATTCCTACTAAACCACTTTGGCAAATTAGAACACCCAGATGATTTGAGTATTGTTCACTTTTTCCAGCTGTTTATTTGCACTATGAGTCATGCCAGCTCTATTCTGGCCACTCTATCTTTTGAATATGATCCACGTGGTAAACAGAGAGGGTTCAGCCCAATGCACCAAGGCTGAAAACTTAACACAAAAGCCTGAGTTTCTTCTCAGTTGCAATGATGTAAATTAGGAAGATTATTACTTACATGGGAGAAACTTTCGGAGACTACATAGGTCTCCCATCTGAAACACACCCAGAGAAAATCTGCTGATACAATCAGCTGTTTAAAAGCCCTACCTTAAGAGCATACATGAGAGCTGAATCATGCACTTAAATACACACAGCATAGATAAGTACGGATCAGTGGAAACCACTGACTACTTACATTCAGTTGTGAGCAAAAGTGAATCCTGAATTATACTCAAATGCAAATCATTGTTCAGTCCTGAAAAGACATCTTAAGGGAGTGCTTATATAACCCATAAAACATAATCCAGTATGTTAAAATAGGACTACCACCCCCCATTATGTCCCACAGAGATATCTGGTGGTGACAGCCAAAGCACATTGATGGACACAGCGGAGACATGCCTGTGGTCAGCTGCGGGGAAATGACACAGATGTTCTTCCTCCAGTCACCAGGTCCTGACTGTGTGCAGGGGAAATCATCTGCAACTTTATGCAAACCCTCAGAGCAATCCTCTGAGAACTAGCCAACACAGCCCTCCCTAGTACAGAAGCCTGTTCAATCCTTTATCCATAACCCAAAGAAGAACAGAGTAATACACTATTACCAGAGAAGAGGCGGAAACCAGAAGAGATGGCCTAAAACAAATCTAAAAGGGAAGCATGAAACATGGTCTTGCACTGTAAGCATAGCATCAGACACAGGAGACTGGGTGAAAGGACTTACAATAAGCCACTGCTACATGTACGATGCAAGTACACGCAAATATTAGGGTTGAGCATAAAGGATATGAAAGCATGTAGATGAAATGTGGCGGTACACCGCACTGATGCAGCACAGCATGGTCAAGTCCTCCAGCAAGCCCACTGCCGGCCGGGGCTCGCTCTGCTGCTGTGGCAGCAGGAGCCCAGGGTCACTGCACCGAAACCACCCCAGGGAGCCCCTGCCCTCCAGACCAATTCCACAGAGAAGTTACCTTTCTGTCTCAAAAACCTCCACATGGGGCAACTCAGAATTAACAGAAATTAGTTCACTTAATACACATTCAAAAGCAAAGAGCTGCTTCTAGATCAGGGACAACGATCAGAACACGAGGCATGGCTGAGAGTTACAGCCGCTGTAGGTTTTCGGTACCTGCGCCTACCTGCTGACAAGCAAAACAGACAGACCTGCTGCTACGATCAAAAGCTCCCTCCAGCCCCGCAGCCGGCATGCACAAGTGCGGGCAGCTTCTGCACGTCTCCACCATCCTCCTCCTCAGCAGCACTAGGAGGAGACAGGACTCCCCCATTTCACACGAAGTGGTTTTCTTCACAAACACCTGCTTCCAAACACATCAATGTGGAGACATGCAGACTTACTAGAGTTCCCCTGCCCACCTTGCTGTCAGTTCTCCTCACATACGCAGGGGTGGCCACCGCGTTAATGGCTCTGGCTTGAAGGGACACAACTTTGCAGGAAGGCTGTTTTCAGCTCCAGAACCCCACAGCCCTGGCAGGAGCACCCGGCTTGCACCCACGGGGCACACAGCCACGAGGGCAATGCCATAAACACATGCCAAATTCACACCCTTCTTCCTCATAGCAAAGCCATTAACAGAGGGGGGGTCTTTTCTTTTTAGTAGGATTCAGGCTTCGGTGTTGAGGAACGCCAAGCATTCCCAAAGCAAGGCAGCCTGAAAGAAGGGGAAGTCCTAACAGTGCTACCTCTCACCGCAGCAGCCTCTCTCTGTCCCAAAGGATCCCGGGATGATTCATTTCCTCCTTAAAGACACTTTTTTGAATTGTAGTTGTATTTTTACTGTGTGTGGAAACATTCAGTAAATAACATATGTTTAAACTTTGTTTTTGGATGGCATCCCACTGACTGACTAGCTCCTGATACAGGCAGTTGTTTCTCCCTCTCCCAATTGTACTGGGACATCAGCTGAGATCAGTTCCAGCTCTTCAGGTTCTCTGTGGGAGGTGAAAGAGGTACAAAAGACGAGAAAAGGAAGGGAAAGACCATAAACACAGCCTGTAGTCAGAAAAGAACACTGTGAAACAGGTAAAAGGGGTAAAAAAACATAATCTTCCACACCATCCAACCCTTCCACCCAGTCATCATCACATCCCAAATTTTGATTAAAAAAAAAAACGGACAACCTGCTTTGAATATCCTGACTAAGGATGCAGTTACTCGCTAAGTTCCAGTCCATCCCAAAGTGGGGAAAAGCAGACAAACTAAAATACAGGTCATTCTCCAGAGGGAAGTGTGAACAGGCAGGAGTCTCCAGAATACCAACCAAATCAACCACTCCAACGTCAGCGGCACCACCACGCTCCCTCAGCTGTCAGCGATCTGGCATTTTCAGTTTGCCAAGCAGGCAAAGCACCCCAGGAAAAAGCTGCTACAGCTCTATTTAACTCCATTAATGTCAGAGCTCTCCTTAACCTTGCCAATGCATCATCAGTGGATAATCAGAGGTAAACACCTGGCAATCCTGCAGAGTCAGAGGCTTACTGTGAAAGGCCTCCTTTCCTAACTTTTCTGACCATGCTTTCCTTCACCGAACAAGCGTGAAATACTAGAAGTTGACATCTTATGAACACTGTCTGATCTGATTTCCTCTATGGTGGGATTTGATGCTGACATATTATCAGGCAGCTCTCTTCCAGTGCCCTGGACACACACCTGGATCAGCAGACGATACTCCGAGCACCTCTGTCCAGTGATGGACATCACAGGACTTGTGCTACAGCAAAAGCAGCGTTCACTGTTACCAGCAGCACGTACCAGCAGCGTGGCTGTGTCTGGAGGGTATGAACATAATGGTACGTGTACAGAAAAAGTCACCTAGCAGTGTGCCAAACAGCTAATAACAGGCCTGATGAATCTGCTCTGGCAATCAGTGTACTTTTACTATCAGGAAGCTGAAGACTGTAGGACGTAATGTAAATATTGGAAATTTGCCAACATCTGTGATTTCTTGGGAAGCCAAGATGAGGCAGAAGCATAAATGTATCTCTAAAGTCCAGGCCTGGTGCATATAAAGTCTGTTCAGACACTCCTTACCGCCAGTTAATTTACTTTTATTCTCCTTCCTTTAAAAACATCTGAAAGCAACCTTCACTTCAGGAAATCCCTAATCACAACAGTTCTTGACTGCCAGAAATCACCAGGACAGACCTGAGAAAACTGACGGTGTATTTTTCCATTCTCCTCCTCTGTCTAAACATCTGCTGTGAGCTACCGTCAGAGACAAGATACTGATGAACCAGCATGACAGCTTCTCTGCTCTTGTGCCCAGTGGACTGTATCTGCCTGCATCGCCTTTGCACACTACCACTGTTTTTGGAGCCTCCCACAGAAAAATACTTCACAAACTGACACAACACAGTTTTAGGCTCAATAGCTGTGCACTATCCCCACCTAGGGAGCTTGTGCCTGATACGGGAAAAATAGTTCCATCATGGCTCGTAGCTGCAAACTCCAGCAAGTTTATCACCTTTATGGGAAAAGAAATAATCATCCAGAACATTTCTTTCCAATTCCCTTAGTCATCTTAGTGTCTGAAGCGATTAAAAGACTGAAAAGACAAGGACTCAAACTAATGCTGTGAGAAGCAGAACAAATGACTTGACAGAGGTACACAAAGAGATAAGCTGCACAAAAAAAAGATAACTTGAGGCTTTCTTCTTAACATAAAACTGCAGTGACCTGTGAAAGCCACTGCACAAGACGCTTTTTGAGTCTTGAGTTTAAAAGGATTCAAAAGAGATTACAAGTGGACATATAAAATAACCATATATACAATTTTCTTTTCAGTTTAATTTTTTAGAAGGGATATCAAATACCTGGTTTGGAGAATCAGACAACCACTAATCAACAGAAACAATACACAACTTGTTACCGACAAATTGCCCGTGTCAGAATCTTCTGCGTTTTCATGAAAAGCATTTGATAACAATCAGGCAGAGACTTATTCAGAACCAACTTATTCACGTGGCAATTCCTAAGTGCTGTGAAAGCGAACAAAGAACAAGAGCAACTGCTTCTTCCCAGATAGTAGTTACTGTACTCAAGCGACTTTATATCTGTCTTTAACCACGTTCCGTTCCGCTTTACAACAACCAATCTGCAACTTGATCACTTCAGCTCATTTAAAAAAAAAAAAAGTAAAAGAAAAAAACCTGTTTCTTTTGATGTCAGGATTCCAAAGCAAAACGGGGAAACTGTTTGTGAAGCTGCCTATTCCTGTCCAACACCCTCTGTAGCATACACGCTACGCAGTAGCAACACTGATGTCGGAGGCTGGAATTAAAATGGAAAGCTTGTATTTGCAAAGTGAGTTGAAAACAGATACAAATCCTGAGTAATAAAATACGCCACAGTGCTATTTTAAGAATGGTTTAGTTCCCACCAGGACTCACTAAAACACCCAGCCTACAACAAAAAGTTATTTTAACCAAACTTGGGGTGGGGAGAAGCGCTGGCTCAGTATGGGTCTTTAAAAACTGCTAGCTGCTGCTTCTTGTCCTGTGGGAAGGGTCTTACCTCTTCCACAGAAGAAGCACTCAGTGACACTGCTGACCACACTCTGCATTCTGTAAGTGGTTGAAGCACTCGCAAAAGTACACTAACAGCCTTGTAATGGAACATGTCAGGCAGCCAGACTTCCTAGAGCTGGCAGCAACTGGCAACATTATCAGAACCATGAAGCTTGACTGTGGAACACTATCTCACATCCCTGCTTTGGTGATGAAAGGTACAAATTCACAAACATGCTGGATTTGTGCCTGTAAAATCAAAGCTGAAACTAGCAGTAGCATTTTTGCCTTGTCACCCTTTAGACATTCAGAAGCAGCCAAAGACTGATCGCTGTTCAATTTCCCCAGTGTTTTCCCTATAGCACTGGAATTTCATCCAGATGGAGAAAGCCTCCGCTCTTCTGAGAGCAGGAGACGTTCTCCTGAGGATACTGCAGGTACTCTGCTCTCACTAAAACAGTTATCTAAACACTCGGGCAACCTCTGGAAAATCCTTCCCTGTATTTAAACACTTAACATTCAAGTTCACCATCCACCTATGTCACTGATGAGGTGTAACTACAATTCCTGCCCTGTCTTCAGGCTGAATTCTAGTGAAATCCATGGAACTGGACTTCTCGCCACTCCAGCAAGTCAGTCCTGCGATGGGGCCCGTCGATGGTATAGATAAAATAATGCTGACACCCAGGGCTGGTGCATAAGCACAGAGGCCAGCGTTCTCATTACCTGCTTGGGAGGGGAGCAGCCAAGTTCAACCCAGAGCCAGACACCGGGCACACAGTGGGGTGGGCAGGGGGCTAAGACGCGGCAGCAGCCATCCCATGGCGCAGAGGTTAAACAGGGCCGGCTCTTGCTGCGCTCTGCTAGTGGTGTGGGTTAAACCTCCATCTCTCGCCTCTCTGTAGTAGCAACTACGGAATAAACTGGCTCACGGACAAGATGAGAGAAACCAGTTGCAATAGCCAAGGCTGCACGAGACCTATTCCCTGGTACCTGGGTTTCGCTTCGCTTGCCCAGACGGATGTTAGACAGTATTCTGTAAAACAGTTTGAGAAACCTAAAGGACAAGAGATGTTAAAGGAATGCCCTCCCCATCTGACTGCCGAGTGGGTGCCCTGAGCTGAGCCATGCCATACCCCAGCAGAGGAAATTTTTTTGCTGATAAACTTGCATCATGCAGAAAGTTGGTAGTGGAAAACAGAAATTGTAACGATCAGTAAGAAAAATAAGAGACTTAAGGGGAAACAATGCTAGTACCGTCCTTGTTAGCAAAGGCGGATTTTTTACATCCAAAAGCAAATAACATTCAAAGCAGTTTTATTCAAAGAGGATCTACTTACTAATGAGGCCTCCTTGAAACAAGTCATCCCCATAACTTTTTTTTTTTTAAAACACTCTTCCTAGGAAACATTTTAAATACGTTTTAAGTGTCCACAGTTTTTGAATTTCTCTTCAAACAGAGCTTGCAAACATTCTTCCCCCAGGCAAAGAACAAAGCCAACAAAACCCCCGCTGTCCCCATCGCGGGAGGGGCTGGCACGAGTTTTGCCAGGAGCAGTTTTACGCTGCCGGGACGGGGGGAGCGGGGGGCCCCGACCGCCAGTCCCCCTGGGGCTCCCGGGGCCCGGCCCGGCGGCTCCGCGGCCCCTCGGCCCGCCCGGGGACACCAGCGGCCCCGCCCGAGGCGCCGCGCTGCTGCCAGGCGCGGGGTCCGCAGCCCGGCCGCCCTCACACCAACGCCCCGCCGACCCCCCCGCCCCCGCCGTGCCCCCCGCCCCTCGGCCGGCACCTGGCGGCGTTCCCTCGGCCCGGGCGGGCGGCTGCCGGGGGTCCCGGGGCGGCGGCTCCCCCTCAGCGCCGCGGCCCGGCCCTACCTGGTGCCGGTGTTCGCGGGGCAGGAGCAGCTGCCGGGAGCGGGGCCGGGCCGGGCCGGGCGGGGCAGGGCAGTCCCGGGGGCGGGACGCGCCGCGCCCCCGCCCCGCCGCCACAGGGCGCGGCCGCCGGTAGCGGTCGGTAGCGGCCGGTAGCGGCCGGCGGGGCGGCCTGGTCCGCCCCTGGGCACGGGGCCACCCGTAGCGGCGAAGCCCGAAAGGATGGGGGCGCCGCCGGTGGCCTCCCCAGCGCCAGTGCGTGCCTCGGCCGGCCCGGGCCCCTCGGCCACCATTTTGTGGCGCGTGTTCCCTCAGCCCGCGCGCGGCCCGGCCTCCCCCGCCGCCGCGGAGCCCCCGCGGGGCAGCGGCCCTTCGTTTCCCACAGGCCGCGGGCAGCCCGGCGGCGCGGCGCGGGCAGGCTGGGCGCCAAGGCGGGCCGGCCCGGCTGGGGGAAGGCTCAGCACCCCACCGGCAGAGCTGGGTGCCCCCGAGCCCCCCGCTCCCCCCGCGGGCCGGCCGGCCGCCCTGCGCTTCCTCCGCTCCCCACGGAACGCCCGAGCGAAGGCAGCCGCCCCCCGTGGCTGTACGCGGGCGGCCCGGGCGCCCCAGCGGCGCCGTAAGGCTTCGCTTCGCGAAACCGGGCGGCACTGCAGGAGACGAGGCATAGCAGGCGAGGGACTCCGCGGGGCCACCCCGAGCCTGGCTGCGGCCCGGGCGGGGGGCGGCGGGGCTCAGCGCGGGTTCGCTCCCGCCGGCACCTCCCGCCTCATCCCGCGCCGCGGCTGCTGCACACCTGTGACTCCAGCACGTTAAGATACGCAGGGGTTTGCTCTCCGCTCTGGATGTTACAGGCTTTTTCCTGGCTTTATCCCTCTCTTGGGAAAGACACCCAACTCGGATGGATTGCTTTTGCCGTTTAGCTGGGGTTTTCCTTGTGGTGTGGAAAACTTTGCACTAACTGGCAAATATTTCCCTCAAACTCTCAGCTGTTATGAACAAATTCGCTTCTGCCACATCTTCCTACAATCCCAGATATTAAGGATTTAAATTCTTCTGTGAGTTTTCTTGTTTGATTTCATACGCTTCCATGCAAGTATTGGTATGTCCATACGCAAGCATATGCCCAAGAAGCCTGTAGTACAGTCTCCTTATAGATTATAGTCACTAATTAAACATCATTCTACAACACAGTGTAGAACATCGTAATAAACCAGTGCTGCGGTCTGGGACGTGCTCCTGCTGTCTGCCACGGCGAGAGGGGTGAGCAGGGCTGCTGGGGCCAGCACTGCGATTGCCTGGAGAGCCAGCAGCCGCTGCCTTCCTGCCACCTATTCGTGGAAACCCGCTCCCTCCAGCCCCGCTCTCTTACTTACGATGGAGCGCGTATGCGTGCACAGGTATGTCTGTGTGCATAGAGGTGGCTTTTTGGCCCTGAGCCATGTGAAGATAGTTTTTGATGCTCGTTAGCTGCAATGTTCCTCAGAACATCTTCTTTGCAAAAGTCAGTGCCCCCCGGGCAATAATACGTACATGAGCCTGGTAAACAAATTGTGGTGACATGGGTAACAGAAGTTATAATTATTGATTAAATAACCCATTTAAGCTCCTAAGAAATTAAACATAACGTTTAATTTCCAAAGTCTATCAGCAGCAGATGAGTTATAACAGTACACACACAAAGACATGGACTTCATGGCTCATGTATTCAGTATATATCACACTGAGCAGATTAATTCCTCCTGTGGTTACATTTGAAGCTCTAGAAAGGAACATGATCCTTAAAATCGATTTACCATTACCCATTTTTTGTGAAACATTGTATAGGGCAATATATCTGAGAGCTAGTAATATATTTTCAACATTACTCAGAAACAACTGAAATTTCTAACTTCTTGCATTTTTTTAATGTAGTTTTTCCTAGATACTACAAGCGAGTTGCGGTGAATCAGACAGGCAGGCAGGCCACAGACAGCTGTTGTTTTTCTTTCTCTCTCTACATCATGTAATCAGAGAACTGTTTTGTGTTCTCAAGAGAAGCATTGTACCGAGACAGTGCCACCCTGGTATGGTTTTTTACAAAAATGTTTCTATGCCATCAACAATGCCTCCAGTTGCTGCTGGAATTGCATAGAAATGTAACAATGACATGGTTAATGATAAAAGGCAATGGTCAGTATTTCTCCTCTGTCATCGCTGTAACTGAAGAAGACTGCTGTTATCCTTTTGTTTTATGACAACATTATTTTCCAGACTATTTTAGAGGGGCTAAAAACTGTCTGCCATTTTGACTCTACTGTCTGGGGGAGCTGTGCAGAACCAGGGGAATAGTAAGCCTTTCATTAAATGAGGAACATACATTACAAAGAGATACTAACAGTGTAACACAGTCACATGAATTTTGTTTTCATAACTTATCTACTTGATGTTGTGCATCATGTTCATATCAAGCAAAGGTACTGTTTAGAGTTACAAAGGGCCAGGCTCCTAATTAGAGCTAATAACTATGGGAAATTCTGCTTTTTCAAGTTGTTGTTTCATTCCAAATGCAAAAGTTTAATTATGTTATTAATTAAAAATAGAGGCATAATGCATAATATGAATTGCATTTAACATAATCATTACACAGCTAAACCAAAAATTCTTTTACCTGTCAAATATGATCAATCTAAAATGATTCAACCTTTTAAAAATACAGTGTTCAATTTATTTATTTATTTTTAAAATATTGATGAAATTGTAATGTTCCCATGGAAATTTTAGGTCCCAGTTTCCACAACTAACTTATTAAACTGGAAATGCAGCCACCACTGTGGTGTTGACCATATCAAAAAAGTGAGCTTGGCACGCTGAAAGACATGAGAGACTTGATTTTCAGGAAGAAACCTCTCTCACTGCAGAGAGAGTGGGATGTGGAATTAAATCTGTATCTAAAGTAGACTCAAGATAGTGTATTGATGTCAGGAAGAGCCTCAGGAATCACTGTGAATAAGAAGGGCAGAAACATTCTGAGGCAAACTTGTGTTGTGCCAGCCTTACATTCTACACTTGCAAAGTACTGCTACATAGTTGTCCTTCAGTGAGAAAATACCTTGAAATTGTGCACAAATATCTAAAAATTTAATCATTGCTTTCTGTTCGTGAGAAGCTCTGCATGGGTCTAATCTTGATTTGTGCAAGACAATTGACTCAGACGTTCTTTCACCACTTTTAAGGTTTGGTCTATGGTTATGTTGTCATATCAACCAGGAAAACCACACAACTTGCATGTCTTTGAAAGGCTGATGCTGGTATTTCACAGACAGTTCTACTGCTGTAACAATCTTGGGGGGTGATGACACGACACACAACGGGACAGATGGCCAACCACTAAGATATAAGCTACTTGCTAAATGACACGTCCAAGCTTGCATACAGCATTGAGGATTAAGCTAGAGGAGAAGTTAACCAGACATCAGAGTTGTAATGTGATCTCCAAAATAACTCAAATAAAGCCAATGAAGCTCAGCTTAATCTTTAGTCTGGATAAAAGGAGTCATGCTGAGCACTTACTCTGTCAACTGGAGTCATTGCTATATGTACTCGAGAGCCATGCTTGAACAACACGCCTGTTCAAAGGCAGGCAGGCAAAGGGGTATACTTCCTTTTTTACTTCCATTCCGTGTCTTCAATGACAACACTAACAAAGAGAATCCAGCTAATCTGCATCTACTTACACCAGAATTACTGTTGGCCCAAATTTTCTTACAATATTAAGAAGTTCCATTTGAAGCTTGAGATTGTATAAGTGCCAATGCAGACATGTTTTGGGGCTACCAATTTTACAAGAGATGAAGGAACTGAAAAAACAAAAAGAAGGAATTAAAAACAAAAAAATGACCACAGGGATATTTCTACAGACACCACAGAACTGAAGTGGTAAGATATAAAAGAAGAACCTAGCAGCTTAGAATTAAAATACAAGTTAAAACCAGTTAGTCATTTCAGACCAATCCAATGGTGGGTGATCAGCTCTCACAGAAGTATATTTCAAAATAATTCCTGAAAAATCCCATGCAGCTTCCTTCTGTGTTTGCTTACATAAACTTGAACAAAGCCAGAAAAAGAAGTTGGGTTCAGGGGAAGAAGAAGGACAGACAAACCAAGTCTGAACAGGCATTCCTTACTTTAGCTACCTTTTTATTGACTGTTTGTCATGTGACAGTTTAAATTCTGATGAGCTGGTCATGGCTGCTGCTGGGTAACAGATTTTCCTAAGTGTTGCTAATTACTGCTTCCATGTTGCACTGTAAGTGGTTGTTTTCTGTAGCCACACTACATGGATCATTTCTGTTATAATAAGGTTTCTCCTGCACTGTATGAAGGAGTATTTCCGTAGAACCCACAAACTTGTGTTAGTGATAGCGGTATTACCTGTTATGATTTCACAGCAGCTGTTAAGACTGCAAATAAGGAGCTAGTAACCAACTGTCTAACATTTCCTTTAAGTTGCTGAGCTTTGCTGTGCACCATGTTCCCTAGTTTTTTCCATGCATACAGAAGAGCAGAAGGCCTACTTCCTCTGTGATTCCAAATGGATTTTTCTACACTTGTTTTTGGCTCTTCTGTGTTGTCGTCACCTCTTAGTGTTTTCATATGCTAATGAATGTGTGAAAATGTCAGGGTTCCAATGGAAAGACAATGTTTACTAGTTTGACAGAGCCCTGCTGTTCTGTGTGTGTGTGCACTTTGAGCTGTGAAAGAATTCTGGGTCCCTATATCCATGAAGTAACTGAGTAAATTAACCACTTCATCAGGCATTAAAAGATATTTATCATGGAGTTTCTCAAGCTTCTTGTGCAAACAACATTATAGATATTTGTGAGATTTTTCCTGAATTTTTTTTGCCATTTTCTTTGTGAAAATCTACTTGAATAAGGAAACTAAAAATTGACTGAGATGCGATGATTTGTTTACAGCAACAGTCCCACCAAAGCATGCCTTAGCCATGATTTGAGCTGGGATTTACAAGTCAGAAAGCCTGGCTCTTGTTTCTTTTTGGTGTGTTTGTGCCCTAGGACAGGGCCCTCAACCACACTGTTCTCCAGTTTTTGTATTTGTAGCATGGGGATTAGACCTCCCTTTGCAGGAATGTTGTGAGGATTATGTTTTGTGTTGAAAGCACTTACTTAGAGTTATGTAATAATAAAACCTATTACTGGTAAAACTGTTAAGTGTAGTGTATTAGGTAAATCCAATACATTTTATTTTATCAAAGAGAGAATTTTGAAAATATAAGTAGTAATATTATGTTTTCAGAGAATGTCGGGGACAATACTAGGAAAGGAACCTGTTGTAGGATTAAAATAATAGTGTTGAAAGTCTTTACCAGTAAGGATACGAAATGTGAGAGTCTTGCAAAAAGAAATTGGTTGTTTATTTTAAAGCAGCTTGTTGCAAAGTAGTCACTGAGTGTTTCTCCTAGGAGAGCAGATATTAGTCCCCTTCTGCTCTGAAGGCTTACAACCTGCTTCCTTAATTTGTTATTGTCTGTTGGTCCTTGGGCTGAACTATGTTAAAAAGGAGTGTTAGAATCCCCAGGAAACGTATGGCGACTCTTTTCCTCCAGTCTCAGAAATATGTCTGCTAAGCAAGCTGTGTGATACGCCTCTGCTCTGCATTTCCCGGGGCCAGGAATCCAGAGAGCTGTATTTTGCCCCCAGTGACTTTGGGGGTAGCAGGATTGTAGCGAGGCCACTGACAGCAGACCTTGGCTGAGAGACTGAGGGAGGACCAAAACTTCCCAGCCTGGAGGTGTCTCTGTCCAAGTTGAGTGGTTAAAGCAAGCCTCTTTATTGCTGTCCTCAGTAAAAAGAAAGTGTTTTGGATAAAAAAATGACTGTAACTTTCCATACCGTTCAATTGCACATTCTTCATGAATGCTGATGTGTCATTTAATCATTATTTAAACAGTATTTTACAAGGATGCATTCTAAAACAAGGAAGCAGATATTATAGATCATTGTATGTAATTTATTTGAAAAGAACAGAATCCTCAAACCTTCTATCAACTGTATTAACTCTGAGTCTTTACTTTTCCTGGGGTTTGTGGTAAAAAAATAAATCCAAGAGCAATGCTCATGTGACCAGAAAATTTGGATGCAGTTCTTTCTTGACAGAA
This sequence comes from Falco punctatus, assembly GCF_963210335.1. Classification (NCBI taxonomy): domain Eukaryota; kingdom Metazoa; phylum Chordata; class Aves; order Falconiformes; family Falconidae; genus Falco; species Falco punctatus. Next base: position 44,292,613 of record NC_137589.1, read on the forward strand.
ACTTCAGAAAGAGACACGTAGAAAAGGCTTTTCAAGAGCAGGCTGTATTGACCTAGCAGGAATCCACAAAGAAGGGTGGGACGATAGGCAGTATCCCATCTCTAGCAATTTGGTATTGTTACCAATTTAGTGGGTTTTAATTACTGTTGTTAGGTTCTGTCCAGATGTTCAGAATGAATAGGCTGAAGTCAGCCTTTTCTCAATAACTGTTGTTGGAAAAACTGCTGCAGGCTTTCAAGCACTCACAAGAATAAAAGAATCAAAGAAGAACTACAGATGCCCTTACTCAATCTTCCGTCTTGCTCACATCTTTTTTGTACTTTAAACCTTATAGGAGTATTTCACAAAAGCATACAAACCGATTCAGAACCAGAACCTTTAAAGCAAATCTGTATTGCCTTTTGCCTCATCTGGCAAATGAAGAATGTTTTACGTAAAACATATTTGGGAGTTTCAGATTTAAAAGACCAATCTTACTCAGGTAAGGGCTTCTAATTTTCTTTGTATATAAATAACAGTAATTATGTTCCCAAACTGCTTTTCATTTCTGTTCAGAACTGAAATAAGTTCTCCACAACCCAGACTTCAGATTAAAGTGATTTTCAGAACTTTTGAGTAATCCTGAAGATGTATCTGTGGCCACTGGCAGGGAAAAGCACTGTTCTGTTAGCATCACTGAAGAGGTTCAGTGTTCTGCCTCTGTATTTGGGAAGCAGTTCGGAACGGGGGGACTGGGCTACTAACCCTACAGGAAAGCCTGCTGCAATGTGTGTGCCTGCGAAGTGCAAGGGCCAGGACTCCTTGGAATTTTCACTGGAAAAGAAGACACCACTTGGACACCACCCCCCCAAAAAAACCCACAACCCTTACACCCTTTGCAGGCTGTTGTCCTCTCCAGGGCATCACAGACAACAGTGATGATTACTCGTCATGAATTCCATATTGTAAAAACAGGGAAGCCAACACTATTTGACTAACTCTACTAGGACTAAACCATAGATAGAAAAACAATCAATGGATTTATGTGTGGTGTTTTAATAGTTCTGAATTTTAAAACCTGTTAAGCAACTGTTACAGTGTCTGTGTTAACAGAGTAGTATTTGGGGAAATACCAAGTGCTTACAGGAACTGTATTTTTTGAAGACAGTAAACCAGACTGTAACTGCATCAAAATAGTCAGATCATTTTCCACTTAGACTCCCTCTTGTGGAAATCATTCTTACTGACTTGTTTTGACCTATTTTTCTAGCTAAAGTCACTCCATATAAGGTATTGCAAAACTTCAAATCAGTTCTGTTGCATAGTGTCATGTGTTTAAAAGTTAGGGCCCTGACAATAACTGACAGTAGTTGTACAACTGTAGTAGATTGCTAGCATATTTTGTATCTTCCTGCCGAGTCCTTGCTTTTTATTACTCAGAGATTTGTTTATTTATTATGTAGATTAAAAAAAATATCTAATTTTCATCTATGCTTTTCATTCTTTGTATAAGGCTTCTGTCCAGGCAACGTGGAGCGCAGCATACAGTGCCTCCCTGGTAGGGGTTGAGTAATGATTAAGAGGTGAGTGATTCATGGAAAGTACTCATTGCAGAAAGCAGAGGATTCCCTGTACATTGCTATGCTGAGAAAATGGAATTAGTAATGTCTCAGTAATGGAGATGGAAAATGCCCACTCTGGAAAGACATTTCCATGGGAATGTTAATACCAGTGGCATGCTGCCTTACAGGAAGGTGCAGTTTGAACCTTGGACACTGATACACAACAGAATTTGATGCTTTCCATAATGTGTGGCACTGAAATAAAATCCTTATTTTCTTCTAATAGTCTGTTAGGAGAGGAAATCACCTTGTTTTGATTTGATTCGATGTCTAGTAGGTATTTGGGCAGGAAGAACCATTAACTCTTTTCAGTCACACTTAAGCCCTAATCAACTGTCAATTCTAAAATAAGTAGAATCTCTGCACTTGCTTTAATTGAAGCTCTTGGCTTTTGTAGCAGTAAAGCTGACAAAGCATCCTGTTCCTTCTCAAATCATAAATCATCCACTGAAAACACGCTGTGTGGCTGCCCTCTAGCAGCTTTTGTGGTAATTTCTCTTTTAATAGAGATGTAACTACCTTTAACAGGTTTGTAGGCCCTAAAGCTTTCCAAAAAGACACACTCAAAGGAATTTCAGTTAAACACAGTGTAAAACTTAAAATCCTAATATTAATCTGGAATATTAGGAGTCTTAATTTTGAATGTGTGGACTCATTAACTGTTGCTATAATTTTTGTGTTCATGTAAAGAAAGTTTGTGTGTTGAGCTGAGAATCTGGGTAAGTTTATCGAACTGGAGAGATACAGAATCCTTTTTAATGTTACTTCTATACATTTATCTCATCCCCTGAACCTCTGGGATTTCCCATGAACTGTGAGATTTGTGCAGCATCTTGCATTGTTAGGTCTTTAGTATTGCCTGTCGCAAGCGTTTAGAAAGTCCGTTTTAAAAAAATCAAAGCCTAAACTATCAAACTGGTTAGAGCATTTCACAGGACATTGTAAGACACGAGATACAGTATTAATTTTACTTGAAACTGGAAACAGAAACATGAGCTCCCTACAACGCCTTCAAGATTTTGGATATTGGCCTATGCCGAGCATAAATGTCCCGTGTCCCTGCACCTTGCCAGGCTCTTCCTGTTTGTATTTTCCCCAGAATGAATAACCGTACCTCATTAATGGTGGGAGAGACTCCATCCTTCAAATGGTTCTGGCTTTGTAGGGATTCTGAGGCAGGACAGGAAACATGGCCGTACTCCTCCTAGATAGTATGTGAGATACCTTTGGGTCTCTTATCTGTGTACTATATTAATTTTCTTTGTTCTAGAGATTACCTAAAAACAGAGTTGGAAGACAATTCAGAGGTAGCTGCAGCGGTGACTTCCGAAATGCGAACATCGAGGCCAAGGGGCAGAACCATTTTCTGACGGGCTGAGGCTTCTGGGCGGGTTGCTTCACTTTTCCACCATGGGGAAAGCCGGAATTTTCTTCAGCGCTAAGGCGCGCACTCGACCCTGCCCCTGCCCCCGTCCGTGCCCCAGCTCCTGTCACCGACCCTGTCACTGACCCAGCCCCTATCACTGCCCCTGCCCCGTCCCAGCCCTTGCCCCAGTCCCTGCCCCTGATGACTTCCCCAGCCCGTCACCGCCCCTGCCCCTACCTCAGCCCGTTACTGCCCCTGCTCCAGCCCCTATCACTGCCCCTGCCCCAGTCCCGGTCCCGGGGCCGGCCTGAGGCGCGGGCACCTGCGGAGGAGGCACCGCCTGAGGGGGCGCGCGCTCCCGCCTCGCGCCGCGCCGCGCCGCGCGGCGCCCCGTCCCGCCCGGCCCCGCCCGGCCCCGCCCCGCACGCCGGCAGGGAGGCGGGGCAGCTCCGGCGCGCGGCCTCCGCGATTGGTTCCGGCGCGGCCTCTCGCGCCCACCTTTGTGCGGCCCCGGCGCCCGTCGAGAGTGGGAGGGGAAACCCCGTGCGAGGGGCGCCGCCATCTTGGATAAGGGGGGTGATGGGGGCGCAGTGGAGCCAGCGGAGCCGAGCCTGAGGGAGCCCCGGAGAGAGGCGGAGACCCGGCCCGGCCCTTGCCCAGCCTGAAGCGAAGCGCCACAGTGCCCGCAGGGGGGACCGGGCTGCCGTCGACCGCGCCACGCTGCACAGCCACCCGCTCCCCGAGCCCAGGTACGGAGCGGCCGGGGAGGGGCGCCCCGCCGCCCGGCCGGGCCTGGGGCGCTAGGCCCCGCTCCGCCGCCCGGCCAGCCGGGCTCCTCTCGGGCGGGCGCGCCGCCCTCTCGCCGGCCCCCCGGGGCAGGCCCCCGGCCGCCGCCCGGTCCCGGTGACGACGCTCCCCCCCGCTGCCGGCCGCGGCCTAGCGGGGCCGCGCTCCCCGGCGGTGAGCCCTGTCCGCTCCCTGGGCGGTGCGGCTGGCCCCGGCCTCGGCGGGGTGACTGCTCTGGCGCCCGGCGGCAGGCGGGGAGAGCCGGGGGCCGCCGGCCGGGCCGGGCCGGGACCGGGGAGGGCGAGGCGGGCTGGGCAGTAGCTAGGCCGCTGCTGCACTGTTGTCGCCGCCGCCTGCCATTGCTCCTCTGCACCGCACACCGCCCGTGTAAGGCGCCACCACCACTCGTGCACATGAGGGGGACATACGTGTGTGCCCCTTAGTAATTGTTGCAGCTGCGCGTAGCGTGTTTACTATATGTATATATTATACTCTGTGTGTGTGTGGCCAATGTGCAGTGTTATCTGTACTTTTGATTCTTGTGTTGACCAGTGCTGTCATGAATTTCGACAGAAAAATAACTTCGATGAGAGCCGAGGGGAATGCCACTACCTAGTCGAGAAAGTGACAGAGGCGCTCTAGATGCATTTTCTTTTGTCAGTGCTTATTTGGGCTAAGCAGAAGAACGAAGCTCTCTTCGTTACCCTAGTTGTGTACTGCCTGTTTGCAGCACGCTGAAGGTTTCTGTAACATGTGTGGGTACCTTTGTCTTCAGCTGAAAATGTACCGACCTACCCTTGCAGTGAAGCCAGGAGAAGGTGTGTGTCTGCAGTGGGGTTTCTAGCAGTGGCTCTGTTGCTCTGGAGGTTGCTTGATGTGGACTTTGCTTTGTAGGCCCCTGAAACAGAGTGGGTCTGTGTTGTGGTGTGACATTTTTTTCACAGAGGTAACAGTACCCCTTTGTGAACAGGATTTACTTGGGTTGTCTAGATCCTAAATCACTTCAAACTCCAAGTCAGGAGTCTTTTAAGTTTTCCAGTAGCCCGATATTATCATATGGAATGTATTGGTTTTGGGACTGGTTTCTGACATGATTTGGATTGAGAGCCTCCTGTGCTTGGGCATTACTCAGGAATGGGGAGAAAATCCCAACCCTGGGGGACTTAATAACTAAATATCATATCGTTAATATGGATTAAAAATTAATTTGGTGGCTACCTGTAGGGATCTGAAAACATCATAAATCTGAGTGGAAGGAGGAAGCTGTTATTTTACCTTTCCAATTTATGAATAACAAAAAAAAGTTAGCGTGAAGGGCAGTAGTTTGAAAACAAACCTGTTATACTGGAGGTACTAGGATTTAAAATGTCAATAGATAATTTAAAACTACTTGCTTACTCTTGTGCATCTAATGGAACCTGCATATGATTGGTGTTCATTTTGCTGTATCCTTCTGAAACAAAGGGGTAGACCTTACTTAATTTTGCTCTAAAATGTGTTTGTGACTTGTTTTCCACGGTGAAGACTCCAGGCAGTTAGATACTATTCTGATTTGTTAGACTGACTACAAAACTCTTCTGGTTTCAATATGTCTGTCCCTAAACTTACGCAGTATCTCTGGAACTTGGTTCTCCTGTTACAAATGCAGACATGAGCTACAGGTTAGACTGTTTTATAGGAAGAGGAAAATAGGATAAATGAGGATACACAAATGGATAAAGGACTATGGCTGAGAGAATGGACATCAGAGAAAGTGCTCTTACTAATGAGGACAGGTATGCAATATTTAGTTTAACCAATGTGCTAGGGTGTGGTTAGTAAGAAATGAGGTGTGCGCATATAAATGCAGGAAGTTAGGAAATAAAATGGAGGAACTTATTGGAGCAGGATGTGAAACCATTAAAAGGACAACCAACACTGTGTGTGTGACTGGAAAGCTGTTGTGGAAGATCAAGAAGTGAAGGCAGTATGATACATAGCCTTGCTTTTAAAAATAAAGTCAAAATTGTCCTATAGGAAGAGAAATGAAGGCCTGTGAAGTCTTTGGAAATACTTATTAGGCTTTAGGCTGAGTAAAGGTGTTTTGCATGATTAAAGGATATAGCAAATGCATTTCTTCAAGAACAGCTTGAAATGGGGCTCTGCACAGCGGAAGCTTGTTAGTCTGAGCCCAGCAGCCTGCAGGCCTGGTGTGCTTTCAGAGAAAGAATAACTGGACATGGAAATAATAAGGAAATGCAAAGTGATCTTCAGCAGCAGATCATAAGAAGCTTGCTGGCTTGCTGTCTGATCAAAGATTAGTTCAGCCAAACTTACTGTCTTGTGCTAATGAAATACTTTAATGAAATCCAGATGGGGAAAGCTAGAGAGCGTGACTGTAGAAGAACTGAAGAATGAGTAAAGAACTGGCCAGCAACAAGTAAGGTTGTCAGGTAAGTGTGGAAGTATTGGACTGCTAGGAGGCTGCTGATGACCCTCCTCAGGGATCAGCCTGGGAAGAGAGCTTTGTAAAGACAAGCCTACAAAAAAATGAACACTTTGGGGAGGCTGTGGGGCCATCACCTTAAAGAGGACTGAGGTGTTTGTATGTTTAGGAAGACCTGAATGTCCTGAGCGTAAGTCATAGAACCACAATGAAATTTAATTGTAATAGACCTCATAGCTTGCCATGGACAAGAGACTTACGGGAATTCACTGCTTGGGTGTATTAATTGATAACAGAACTGTTATTTATTAGCTTCCAATATTTTTACAGAAGACACAATTGAAGCAATTATAGACTGTATTTCTAGCAGCCTTCTAAAGTAAAGTACCGGTTAGACTGTGTTGGGTTTGTGTGCTTGACAAAAGTTTTCATCAGGGGAATAGTACAATTATGAATTGAAACAATTCTACTTGTCCCCAGTTCTTCTCCCCTTATTGATCTCTTTTCAGTGTTCACTGTTAATTAACGTCTAAGTAAATATGCTGGGAAGAGCAGGAAGGTTATGCCCTGAGAAAGAGGATAACTACCTATTCATTTTGTGTAGAGATTTAGAAGCTATTCTAAATAATAGTCATTGGCTGCATACAGTTGCTCTTGTATGCAACTAGTTTTTTTCTTCCAAATGGAAAAAACTAACAGCTCTTCAAAAGTTATTTCAGTTTGTGAAAGGAATGATATGATGGCATTGACTTTTGTAGAAGGGAACTGGACTTCAGCTGTGAGATCCTTTCCTGCTGCATATCCTTGAGGAATGACTGAAAGAGCACATGGATGGCCAGTTGAAACACAAAATGCCTCTGGCTTCAGACTAACTAAACAGTGCTCCTCTGGCTGCAGAATGGTATGTTTTTAAAGGGAGCTGGTAATAATTAGGCAGTCCCAAGTTTGAAGCTGATTGCATGTTGTTAATACCATCAGCTGGCCAATCCACACAGAAATGATACCTCTGAAAAACAGCAATGTGTAGTAAAACCTGTGCATACAGGTTCTGGTCTCTTCTAATAACATACCTGCTTCTCATTGAGCATAAAGGTATGAAATTTCTCTGTGCAAATCATATCTAGTGAAGAGTTAAAATTGTGTCCTTGAGTTGAGCTAGAAGGAGCTGCATGGGTCTCACAAAACCTGGTATGCATATAATATTTACACTTATGTTATTCTGATAAAGAACGTTACGGCTTTGTGCCTAGAATGACCTTATCTCAGCTTGTACAGATGTGTGCTGATACTTGAAATAAGGCATCAGTGAGTTGTCAAAATAGCTGTGCAGCGCTTGTTGATTAGAGGAGGAAATGTAGGTGTACTAGTATTTCATTAAGCTAATCTTTAGAGGCTTTTTTTAATTTATAAAGTTACAGGAGAAGTTGATTTGGAAAATGGATTATGATGATGCTGTTGACTGTAAAATTTCTAGTCCTAACTGTAATGCAGAAATTAATTGTACAAGCTTTGAAACTAGCAGAAATCTGTGTGTAGTGAAGCATGATACTCTGGCTAGTTGCCATCCTGAAATAATGCTCTAAACTCTAGGGAAATATTACCTCTGAGAAAGGAGCCAAAACTGGTTTGAAGTTGGCAGACTTCCCTGGAAGAAAGATGGCAGGTAGACCAAGTTTCCAGACTAAACTTCTTTTACTTTCTGTTTAACAGTAAATTCATGGTTGGTTAACTTTGTCATATTGTATGATGTCAGCAGTGGCTGAAGGTAAGTTGCATGTACTTTAATGTGCAACTTTCTCAGTCCTGCAGTTCTTGCCCTCCTGGCTTTCTCAAGAGGAGAACTGTAACCACTCGTATTGGGGTAACTAAGGTTCACGTGTCTGGAACAGAGGGCTCTGAAGTGGAGGTAGAACTCCAGTTTCTACAGATGGGTGATGCTGTCAACATATATTAACCCCTTGTATTAACATATAGCTAATGTTTTTATTTACTGAATCCTGTTGTGCATTATTCTTGTCTAGACTTCCTTCTTTCATCTGCAGTAAATGCTGAGATGGTCAGTTTTCTAAGGCTGAATTCTCACTGTGGCTTCTATGTTTTTTTCTCCTTCAGCATGGTGTCCTTCTGGAATATCTGTGTTATTCCAAGATCTGAGTACAGTTTGAATTCCTGCTAATCCTTACTGGAATTTGAGTGTTTAAAAGATTGTAATTTTGTTGAGGTCTTTTTTTTCCTTTTAAGTCATCTTATTCTCCAAAAAAGATTCCTGACCTTTAGTAATAATTTAGAGTATTTTGGAGTCTTTTCTGTAATTTGACCCTTAGAATAAATGTAATACTAAAGTGTTGCTTTATTTTTCAGTTTAACTCCAGAAACCGTGTTTAATATCTACAAGCTTTCAGTATGTATGTCTTTCAGCCACAGTGGCTTCTGCAGTAACTTTCTGGGACTTGAGAGAAGGTCTAGACTCATTGTATGAGTGAATTTCTCTATCAGTATTATTACTCAAATTTTTTCTTTAAGCTGTGGGGAGCATGTATGCGCTAGGTCTGGCTGTACAGTGGGGTGTGTGGTATCTCACACCTCCTTGAGGGGCCTAATGTCACTGTAAGAATGAGGGTGAAGTTTTAGCAATGAGATGTGGCTTGACTTCAAGTTAGTCCTCCCTTCCCACCCATTTCTTAGCAGAATTTGTTGCCAAGCACAGAATTTGCTGGTTTTTCTAACTCTCACTTTGAAGTGGGAACTGATTTCAATGCATATGTTGCAAAGAAGTGACAGTTTCTTTTCTATTGAAATAGCATAGACAGACTACTTAAAGAGTATAATGTAAATTGACATATCTTAGCAAGCAAAACCAGCCTGTCAAATAAACAGAGATGTATATTTAGCAGTAAAGATTCTAGTTAAGAGACTCACTTAAAATTCAGGTTGTGAATTAGAATTCTGAATTCCCAGTTTGTCCATTTTAAAAAAACCAACCAAACAAAAAAACAGCGAACTCTTCCTCACTTTCTAGTGCTGGTTGCTTACAAGTTTGGATAGTAGGTCCTGTTCCCCTCACTTGTGGTATACAGCAGTACTGTAAAGTCATGTGCTCAGAAACGTGAAACTTTGAGTATTTCTGAGTACTTAGTATTCCTTAGCCACTTGGTCTGCTGAAGGAAGAGAGGATCACTTAGGTTTCTGCAGGACAGATTTCATAGCCATGTGCGAGTGGTTCCCTATCTTGGAGTTTACAATGCTAAATTTATTTTTTTTGTTTTAAATGGTATGTTGTGAGAACAAGTGCATTGGATCAGAAGATGCTCAGTTTGAATGTTACTGCTATTGGGACATGCTGGAAAAGAGGAAGAACATAATGTGTGAAGATGTATTCAGAAAATTTGAAGTATGGGTTGTTTCCACAGCGACATATTGACAGTGAACTCTGTATGGAGCAGTTACTTGTCCTTATTTGCTGGTGTTGAAGATAATCAGTGCATGTATTGAAGCTGATACTCTTAACTCTGGAATCTTCCACGTCCATGAAATAAGGCAGTAATGTTGCTGACTTGCTTGGTAAAGGGCAGTGCATTTTCAGTACTGGATGAGAATTCTTACCCAGCATAGTGATGGGAAGTGGTCTGTCCACTGAGCAGTTGATGGCCAGAGACTGAGGAGGGCAAAGGTGATGTGGGATGGCTGCATGAGATTTCCCTCTATTACAGCAGAGGTTTCCTCTAGGATTTGCTTGATTGATATGACTGTTCTTGGAACTTCTGCAGCACTTAGTGTGGATTTCTGTCTTGCCAACACATACAAGAACTACTGTCCAAAACTGTCTTTTGTTTACTCTCTTGGATTAAACCTGGCTTGGTAGAACTGTGTGTGTGTATAGGACTTAGGATAGATGCTCTGCATACTGCTTGGGGTAGGACTTGAGAGTTTCCCTATTGTGAGCCAACCACGCAGGAGAGACAAGGTGCAGATCAGTGACTGGCACACAGTAAACCCTTCTTAACTGCCTGCTGGACTCCCCCTCCAAGGTCTAGATAAGAGTGTTTGCTTTAAATCTCTGCTGTGTAAGGCAGTGGCTGTTGGCTGTGTGCTGTGAATGAGATTTGTCAGTCACCTTTCATATGCCTACCGTTCACTATTATGGATAATTGAGGTTGATGAAGCAATACTTTTGAAAAAAGTTACAGGCTTATAAGCTTTCTTATGTGTCTTTTTTTTCTTTACTGGTTTCATTTGTCATGTGAGTGACACATGACTGAATGAAAATTTTTCTAGGCTAAAGCAATTTAAGTATTGTGTTTTTCTAGTGGCTGGCTATCTGCCATGCAGGAACAGGAACAGAAATGGTGAATTCCTAGTAAAAAATTTCCACTTGCTTAACTGATCATGCTACATCTAGTATAACATAAAACCTGGGACAGAAGCAGGCATTTTGCATCTGTTATGGTAACTAGTAATATCTGGCCTGTATAGGCTGGTAATCCTGGTTAGCTGATGTAGTAGTAAGTCAACTATTAGACCTTGCAGGTTTACACAGCTGAAGACATTTCTACTAGGAAAACAGGAAAACTCTGGAATATTGGAAATACTTACTCCAATCTAATTTTGACTATCACTTAAAAAAGAGAAACTGCTAAGCCTTGCTGTAATGCCACTGTGCTGACAAAGCCACAGAGATGTTAACAAACTTCCTGAACATCTGATTTGTGGCTTGTACAGCTTTTCTGACAGGGAAATGTAGCAGGGCAGACCCCAGTTAAGGCTACTACAGCACACACTTAAGTAATTCTTAGTTGTTTGATGCAAGCTGCACTGTTTCCTTTGTTCCTGTTGCAAGTCTCAAAAGTGTGAGGTAATAGTTCCAAGTTGCTGGTTTTGTTAAACCTCTTCAGATTTTTCTTTTGGAGTCAGATTTTATTGTCAGTTCATGTATCAGCTGTTTGACAAGTGAGCGCTGGTTCATTCAGTGACTCTGTACAAAGCAAGAAGCTAGTGGAGCTTTTCAACAAACAGCTTTAAGTCTTTCTGGATAAAATTGAATGAGTATCAATACTACGCAGAGCATGTTTCTTTGTAGAGGCCTTAGTGACAGGGGTTTGGAGCAAATGATGTGGGAGTTGTGCTGAGTGTTTCTGGCACTAATTCAGTGACCATGGGGAAGTACACAAACGTGAACTGTGAATGAAAAGATAGTTGGAAGGAAAGGAAGGGGGTTTTGCTTATGTGAACTAAATTGGCTGAACTGGGTTACATTTGAATAAGTAGCAGTTCTGATGTGTTCTGTCTTTTTTTTTTTCCTAGTGCCACAATGGCAACTGCACCTTACAACTATTCCTACATCTTTAAGTACATCATTATTGGTGAGTATCTCTGGGCACCTACCTATCTGTGTAAGTGTGACAGCCTACCTACAAACACTATGGCTGTACTATTGATGTCTGTCACATGTTACTTGCTATGTAGTGGTGACTCTTTCAGTAGTTGCTTGTCCAGCCTCAGTCCCTCACAGATCACTGCACTTGCTCTAAAGGCTTAGCAGCTGACAATATAAAGGCAAATGCCTTTCTGCCACAGAATGAGAGCTGTGTGACTGATGACAGGTGAACTGGGAGTGGGGGTGAGTACCAGTGCCTGTACTGAGTACACTTCATTGCTGAGTTACTGTTGAAAATAACTGTTCTTCTTGACATGCTCAAAAATACTGAAGCGTGTTATCTTCCCTGTTAGGGCATAATGCTTAGCCCTCTGCATAGCACTAGGGAAAAAGGCACTGTAAAAACATGTGCATGTGGTCCTTTTCGAAAATAACGTTTATATTTAGAAAAATTGCTAAATATATTGGAGATGGGGAAAAGCCTTGGGAGTCAACACAACTGGGATGTTGTGTTAATTCAGGTTTGCTGTAGCACTTCATCTCTGCATCATTACTCAAAGGTTTTACAAATTATGTTGAAGATGGGAGTGCTAATTGGAACCCATTGCTTTAGATAGGCTTGTAAACCTCTGTCAGACTATTTTGTGCTTAAATGTTGCTTTTAGCTGCAGCTTCTGTGGCTGTTCAGAGTCAGGGACTTGCATTTATTACTGTCTTGGAAGAACTGGTCTTGCTGTTAACTGTTTAATTCTTAATGACCTTGTTCATGTGTAAGTGATCTGTAATCTTACTGTAATGGTTTGTAAGTTGGGCTGCTGTGACAGTCTCAGACGGTGGAAAAGTTGATTCTTAAAAAATCTTGCTATTTCTAGCTGTTGGCATTGTGAAAGTGAAGCAATTTCTTGGTGTGTTCATGTTGTCAGTATTTTTTTATGACCTTATCAGTAACTGCAAGTAAGACAGGAGCGGAGTAAAGACTCAAATGGTAAAGCTGAAATTTAAAATAAACTGTCTGTTTCTCATACCTTGTGAAATACCATTGTAAAATCAGTAATACAAACTTTTTTGAATTTTCTGCTCCACCCTTGCTTGCAACCGTGTACCTTTTTCCAAAACTATAGTGCAGAAGTTGATAAATTTAAGGACTGTAGCCAGGTATAGAACCCTACCCAGAAGGCCTGAGAAAGAAATGGCTGCCTGTACCATTTGTTGTGTGGGATGAGGAAGATGTGCTTGTTACAACAATGATGTGCTGTCAGCCTTAACTATTCTTTCTGTAACAGGGGACATGGGTGTAGGAAAGTCCTGTTTGCTTCATCAGTTTACAGAAAAGAAGTGTGAGTATTTCAATTCATAATATTCTAACTGGTATGCTTCATCCCTCCTTCCTGCCTTTTTGTTTTCATCATGCATGAGCTTGATGTGTGCAGTCTTCATCTGTATGGGTTTGTATTGTACTTGGTCAGATTTTTGTTTTGATTCCTGCAGATGTAGAAAGAAAATGCTGATGTAGTTACAGTGAAACTGCTGCTTCAGTCAGTCCTACCTGTGATGAGTGGGAAGACTGTGACTGTTCTTAGAGCTTTTCTGGGGAATTTGATACGGAACAAATTGAAATTTCTTGTCTGAAATGTACATGTTTTTAATACTCGTATAGCTTGGACGCAAGCAGTTGGAGTTTTTTAGTGCTGTGAAGGACTTAAAAAAAAAAAGGAATCTTTTTTTTTTTCTTTGACTCTTTGTAGACTTAAGTAGCACTGTCATTCTCTGTAGCTGCTGTGACTCATGGTGCTTGGACTGCCCTGTGTGATGGGGTTAAAGGCTTACTGCAGTCTGAGCTGTAACAATATTCATGTATGACTGTGACTAAGAATTAGCTTCACTTTTAATGTGTGTTGTACTGGTGTTTGCAGCAGCTATTAGCTCTATGACTTTCCACGTGTTTTACACACAGTGGTTAAGTCTGTAGGTATTTATTGGTGTGAAGTCTTTTCCGTGCGCTACTTGAGGTGTGGCCATAAGTCGGTAGGCGCTATAGATGAAAATACTTCGGTATTCTAGTAGGGACAGGTTTTTTTAACTGTTGCTTTTAATTAAAATCCAGTATCAGCTAACTGCTTAAATGCTACTTTGCATGTAATCAGACTCTTGATGAGGATGTCTTGTTCTTAGTTTGTCAGCATTTAAGACAAAGCACTACAACTGAACAAACTTAACATGCCAAACACCTCTACTATGAGACTGTCGCTAACTGTAGGTAGCTTGAATAGGTACTCATCCTTTCTATATTTTCTCAATCTTGCTTAAAGCTGAGCTTATAAAGATGAGTTTATTGTAATAGAAAGATGTCTTTTTTGTTTTGACTTGCTGTGTTGATAGCTACTTACAAAACTGGCTTTTTCCTGTGGACAGTCATGCTGTTACCCTACTTGAAACAGCTTGAGTATCTTGTTTTTGAAGCTGTGTTACAGACTTTTAACTGTATCTTGGTAATTCCATAAGTTATCTTTTCCTACTGTATTAAAATAGTTAACCGTTTCTGCAAGGATAGACTGAGAATCAGCTGACTTGATACCTTCTGATATATATGGCCAAACAGCAACAGTGTACATGCATCAGAGAAGGCAAGGAATTTTATAACTGTTTAAAACTAACAGCAGTTCATGAAATGCTTTGTTTTATTTCTGGTTAAGTGGTCCAGTTTGGGTACTGTAGCTCTAAAAATGCTTTTTAGAGACTGAAAAATCTAGTAAAGATAACTGAAAACTGGTGATAGTCATATCTCTGTTGTACAAGGAAGGTCCCTTTGCTAGAAAGATCTGATCTCTGCTCTTATTTTTCATGACAGTTATGGCAGACTGTCCCCACACAATTGGTGTTGAATTTGGCACAAGAATAATTGAAGTTAGTGGCCAAAAAATTAAACTACAGATTTGGGATACAGCAGGACAAGAGAGATTCAGGGCTGTCACACGAAGCTACTACAGAGGAGCAGCAGGAGCTCTCATGGTCTACGACATTACCAGGTAAGGTGGTGTTGGCTGGTGCATCTTGTGTCGGGAGCTCTGCGTGTGCTTGACAAGCTGTTTGGATGCCACAGCCCTTGTGTGTACTGCCTTGTCTGTCCCCTTGACTTCCATTGAAAGGACTCTTGTCTGGATGGATTCGTATCCTGTTGTGTGAAGCTTAGCACACTTTAAATACTGGAAGAGTTGAAAATGAAATGGAATTGTGTGAGCTGCTTTTCTTGGAATACTTCACTGCTTACAGGCTTGAGGATCTTGTCAGTTCAGGCCTTGACTGCCTGTGTTTAAGTTGTTTAAAGAACTGGCTTTGTCCTTAAAATGTGCTTTTCAGTACATGGATTTTTTCCCTTCCTGGGAGGCCATGGATACTGCTGCTTGCCTGGCAGGAATATTCTCAGAGTAGGCACAGGTCAGAACATTACCTCTGTTGCAGTGAGCTACATAAATGTGCTTCACAGACTGTGTATTGGTGAGATGAACTGGAGAAGTCTGACTTGTAGGCCCCTTCACAGGCTGGTCCTCCAACAAAACAAGGCTGCACAGAAGCTGTCCTGTCATCTTTTAGCAGCATCTTTAATTTTCACCTGTAAAAAGAGTAATTAATCAGATATGCAACATGAAATACTTAACGCTTTCATGTCTGCCATCTTCCCCGGGGGCTGTTCTTGGTATTTTTCAAGCACTGTTGGTTTTTTTCTGCATATATAGCTATATCTCCTGTTTGCTTAAGTCTTGAGTAAAATACAGTCGTAGGCACTGTTTGCCACTGAAGTGCTTTTCTACTGTACGGCCTTCTGTAAGGGCACTCATGGGAAATCCTGTAACATGTTGATACGAGGACATTTACACTGTTTTGTGAAGACTGTAAAACTACTACATGCTAGAAGCACGAGTTGGTCTGTCTTTCACCTGTGTTGTGAGAGTTGCTCTGGAGGTTTAAAGTTGACTTGTTGAAATCTTGGTATGAGTCCAAACAAGATGCTGCCACTTTGTTTTGAGGTGGGGGAGAAGAACAGGGATGACAGATGTCACTGTGTTCAATGGATGCTGACTAAGCTGTTGGCATTTGGGTGTTTTAAAAAATACTGTAGCTAAAATGGTACTTGCTTGATTCTTTGCAGAAGAAGTACGTATAATCACTTAAGCAGCTGGCTGACAGATGCAAGGAACCTCACCAATCCAAATACTGTAAGTTGGACTTCACTTAGCTTGAACGCAAGATTGCTTATTGCCTAGCAAGAGGTGGAAGGCTTAGGCCAGAGCATTTGCAGTGGTAGCAGTGTTCTCTTAAATAAGCTGCTTGTGTTTCTCAGCTACTTGGCTCTGAGTTATCCTTCTGTCCCCATTTTGCAGTGTGTCGGTGACTCTCTTCCCTGACTGCAACTGGAGCAAAAGTGTAGGCTGCTGCACAAGAAGGCAGTGGTCTTTTCAGAAAGTCTGGTTGTGCTACTTGCCTTTCAGGGGCCTGCTTTTAGCAGTTGGAGACGAAATGGCGATTAAATCTGGACAAACTTTTTAAATTTTTGTCACTACTACTTGTTTTGTGGTAGTAGTGAGGTGAATGTGGTCTCATCTTAGGTTGGAATATAAATCAGATCTTTGGCAAAAGCTGGCCAAGTCTTCTGGAGGGATGGGGCAGGAAGGTTCTGTGTGTCTGCCCACACCACAAAACTGCTGTCCTTCAGTCTTGCTCTGAATGTTCCCACAATACTTTAGCACTAAGCTTGTGGGAGGACACTGTGCTGGGATGAAAAATTTGCAAAGATTCTGGCTGGACTAGCGGGTGATTAAACAAATGTAAGAAATAGCTCAAGGTACAGCTCTTGTGAATAGAGTAGGACTACTGCTCTGCTGCTTTTTAGGACCTCACCTCATGAGAACAGCCTAAAGCATTTGAAAGTGGCAGCTGGAGATGCTACTCCTGACTTTACAAGGGGGGCACTGCTGGAGCAGTGTCTTCCTGAGAACGTGTGGCTTTTGCAGTTAAACTTTCTGTGTATTTTGAGGGTTTTTTTGTCTTATGAGGGTGGTAGTGAAAAAGTTAATAAGCTTTTTCCTAGACTAATTTTCTCTCTTCTGAACTAGGTGATAATCCTCATAGGAAATAAAGCAGATCTGGAAGCACAGAGGGATGTTACATATGAAGAAGCCAAACAATTTGCTGAAGAAAATGGTGTGTTTTTTCTCTTGAGCTGTTACACTTCTTACAAGATAGCGATGTTAAAGTGAATCCTCAGCATTGATAGCTGCAAGCTTACACTTCCAAAGTAATGTAATTATATCTACAGACTTATACTGTGCTTCAGGTAGTCTGGCTTAACTCTGTGCTTAGTTCTAGAAAACAGCTTGTGTGCTTTCTTTTGTGTGCCTTAACTTGGCCATAAAGTACTATTTAGTAATAAGAGAGTGTCTTGCATGTAATCTGAAGGTCATAGTATGACTTAGGGCTATTTGAAGTATGTTATGCGTTGACTGTTAAACCTCTTGTTTCTAAACAGGTTTATTGTTCCTCGAAGCAAGTGCAAAAACGTAAGTTACTTTTGTCTAGAGTCATGATTCAGATGTGATCTGTTTAAGAGGAGTATATCGGTTATGACTAAGTACAGCCATAGAGTTCAGGTATAGTAGGGTTTTACAAGTCCAAAACCCCCTGTTCTTGAGTCCTCTTAGGTGGTGAGGTATGCATAGCAGTATCAGTCATGTCAGCTCTGACTTGAAGGTAACTTGGAAATTAGACCTCGCTACATGTCAGGCAAAGACTTGTTGAAATCAAATTAACTGATTTGGTTCCAAGTCGTTACTGAGTGTAGAGCGTGCGTGTGTGGGTAAGAGCGGTTCAGACTTTCCTTCCCTCGGGTGTCAAGCTGTAAGCAAGCTCTGCGGTGACAGCCAGTCCCTTCAGTTGCTGAGAGGCATCACTGCACCATGTTTGTGGTGGGCCGTGTTGGCTGGGAGCCTGTTGGAACACAAGGGATCAGATCTCCACTGACACTAATAAATGTGGTTCCAACTGGCACCTGTCGTAATGGAACCTTTTAACAAAAAGGTTTTGATTAATAGTGGCTCCCCTATCTTTAAGCCTCTTGTCAGAACCGCTCAGTGCATGCAGCTCGGTGCCTTAGCTTATTTTTGCTACTTGGTGTTTTGGCATGTATTTCTTATTCCTGGCTGGTCCTTGTAGGTATGATGGCTAGGGAGCAAACCGCCCTACCAAAGGATAGGTTATTGAACGTCATGGTATGTCTGCTTTAAGTGCTGTAAGCTTTTTTTGCATGCAAGAGGACAGGGTAGCAACTGCTGCTCCGTGGTGACCTGTCACATCCCAGCGAGGGTGCCTAGCCAGCTGCCGCCATAACCTGCACTGCTTGGAAATGCAGCCTAAGTAACTCCTGCTGCTCTCTTCGTAGTGGAGAGAACGTTGAGGATGCGTTCCTGGAGGCTGCCAAGAAAATCTACCAGAATATCCAAGACGGAAGCCTGGATCTGAATGCTGCAGAATCGGGTGTACAGCACAAACCGTCAGCTCCGCAGGGGGGGCGACTAACCAGCGAACCCCAGCCCCAGAGAGAAGGCTGTGGCTGCTAGTGACCTCTGTTTCATGGCTCCATTTCTGACCTTTCACCTCTGTCTGTCAGAAGCGGTGCTTTTGACTGCTTCCCTGTCTTCTGTACATCTTACTGGGTTTAATTAAAACTCTGAGACAAGTTTAACACAGTACTAAACTGCTAAACAACTTTAGATGTAATCAGGTTATCAAAGGCAAGTAGAGTAATAAAACCTCTCCTGCATGGTAAATCTAGAAGTTTTTTTTTCCTTGATTGTCCTTGTGATAGTGTCACCGATACATAATTTAAACTGAGCACGGATGCCGGACTCATGATTTTACACTTTCGCAGGGCTTTGTCTTGTATGGTTTAATTTGATGGTTCTTTGGCCTTTCTTCCCCACCTCTAACTGTTTAGAGCTGTCCGTAGTAAAGGATAAGTTTTTGCTGTGAAATGACTTCTGATGGTAGCGAGGGGCTCTGTAACCATGTGCTTTTTGTTGGAAGAATTCCCCGGGGCCGGGGCCGGGGGGGCTGACGCAGGAGCGTACGACTCGCCCAGGGAAACGATCCATTCATTCTTGTGCTCATAGCTTTACATCATTTTTTTGCCACTTCTATCCTTTACATTTATTAACAGAACGTAAATATGTATAAAATTTGAAGGAACTGAGCTAACAGTTAAATACATCCTGTGTATATGATTTTAATGAAGAAAATGATTACTGGCATTAGAACAGTATATAAGAAAATACCAGTTTGTACAGTATGACCTGTATGTGACCACGTTGCCCTGTTAGTCCAGAAATAGATGTGACTGCCGTTCACTCACATAGGCTTAACTCCTTGGTGTCAACAGTGGACATTGTGCTGGGGGAGCTCGTCCCGACGCAGAAATTAACACTAGTGGAATCTGTCTCTCATCTTTGCACTGTGGTATATCTATGCCATTTTATTAATCCCGTTCTGTGCAATCAGCAGTGTGCTAACCCGCTTCTCTCTTCAGTAAGCGTTTCGCATTATTGGGCTTCATCAACTGCCTTGCATCGTATACAAAGGCTGGTTCTCTTGCACACCTTTATGCTTTTATACCTTTAACTTTTTCAATGGTCAGAGGCCGAACTGGACAGTCAGAACAACACGTGTGCTCTCTCGGGATTTTAACTGCTGTTGTATTTAAGTCCTGTGTGAGGGTTTCTCAGGTTTTTTCATCAAGCTTTTGAGCACATCCTTTGTGGGGTGACGCAACCTGTAATGCTTGGGCGAAGGGGAGGGACCGAGCGGTGACAAGTGTGTGTGTGGATGTCATGGAACCGTGTGCAGGGTTTGACTGTGGCTCTGCGTGTGGTACTGCTGTGTCTCCTGGGGGCCTCTGCTTGGAAAACATCACATAGGGTTTAAAAAGGGCAGGGGGTAAGTGTTTATTGTCATCTGATGTCTGGCTCTAGCCTTATGGCAGTGTTTAAATACAAAGTAGGCTTAAAATCCCTCTCTAGACACTAAAACTATACAATGTTCAGACTTGTAAGTAAACAGTGGTACCAGAGTATTGTACAGTCAATGTTAAATAAAAGCCAAAACTGGAATGTGCAGACAATAGGATTTGGGTAACTTGTGCACTGTCCCTTTGTTTTTGTCTGGTTAGTCCTTTTTTAACTAATATTCTTAAGTAGATGGGTATGTTCAAGACCTACAGCTAATGCATCCTGCTTAAACCAGGGTTGCACCGCAAAGGGTTTGCCCAGGGACCACAACCTGCTGCTGGTGTGAAGTAAATATTCTAATGACTACAGCTTGCTGAGGTGCAATACCTGTACTCCCAGAGTAAGTTACAGTAGGTCTTACTGTTTCTGTCATGGAAAGGATCTGTTTGGACTGCTGTACTCCTCAATTGATGTAACAATGCTATTAATCTAAATATTTGTAAATAAAGTACCTGTATCTAGATAATGTTCTGGCTTGTGTTTGCTGTGGTGTGACTCCTGCAGGGGTTAGGCCTTGGGAGCAGTTTCAGCTGCTTGTGGTTACCCCTTGCGGTGGACCTTATGCTGCAAAAACTTCACAGGCTTTTCCCCAGAGGAGCAGGGAACAGCTCTGGGAGCTGCAAGAGGCCAGGGCCAAGCCCAGCATGAGGGGTGGGAGCTGGGTCACATTCCCTGCCTGTGGAACTGTGGTTGCTGGGTGCTGTGCTGCAGGGACCCCTTTGTGCTTGTGGCTGAGGGAGGGTGAGACAGAATGAGGGGAAGGGGGGGCTGGGGAGGCTCCCTGCTGGACAGGGGAGTCCCTATTACAGTCAAGGCTAGGAGGGGCCTCAGGAGCTCACCTGGCCCAGCCTTTTGTGGGACACTGAATTGTTCTTGCTGTAAAAAAAAACATACTACGTGATAATACCCCCAACAGCAATGCCTGAACCACATTTGTAGCTGCTGTTCCATCACATGCTGGTTCTGCATCTTGTGGTGACACATGCTTTCACCTCATCTCGCACTTTAGCATTGTTTTGCCACTGCTAATTAAGAGACTTGCTGGGAACTTCATGAAGCCATTGCCTATAGCCACATCACTTCAGCAGTGATGCAGCTGCACCTTCAGTGAGGGATGGGTGGCAGACACCAGCAACAGCTCTGGCACAGCGGTGTAGGAGGAGCTTTACTCCCTGCAAGGCAGAGCCAGAGTGGGCACTGCCAGCGCTGCAGCTGTAAGTGTCCTTAGGGACAACTTACACCAACAAAACACACTGACCCACCACAGATGAAAGCAAGCATCAACCACTGACACTTCAAGGAAATACTGGAAAATAATTGTATTTTAAACATCTGTGCATTTGGCAACAAATAAATGGACAACTCTGTGTCTCTAATAATCAAGTTTTCTTTGCAGTAGAAACTGAAATGAAACAGTTGTTTTAAACATTTAAATCCACATTTAAAATATTTTTTATAAACAACCTCCAACTTACATAGATAAAGCTCAGTTAATCATACAAAAACATCACAGTACAGAGCAGGCCCTGCGAGCTGTCTGAGTAGTGGCCAGTGCCTCCCTAGCCCAGGCTTGTGAGCAGTGAGGTAGAAGTGGCCGAGGGTGGCAGCTGCGGCCAGGGGTCAGGCACTGCTGGGGCATGGGCAGCACTCGCAGGCCTGGCTTAACTCCTGCTGCCTCGCAACTGCCTAGGAGCAGCTCTGAGGCTGCTAGAAGCTTTACTTAAGCAGCTGCCATACACGAGAAGAAATCTATTTTTAACTTAATTACAGAAGAATGCTTAAGTACCAGGCCAGTATTACAACCAGGTACAACTGAGTTAGACAATAGGCTATATGTTTATTAAAACCAGAGAAGTGTTCCTGAAGCATCAAGGATAGCACTAGCTCAGCATCCAAGCTGATCAGTGCAGCAGCCATTTCTCCATGTCATCCGAATGTACAAGCAGCTCTCACCCGCCCTTTGCTTGAAAATACACACCTATGAGCCAAAAGAGTATCAGGCATGAGGACACCAACCGCTGGAGCGCCGTCACGGGAAAGGGGCAGCACGGTGTGAGAGCACGCCTGCCCCTGGGGCCAGCGCCAGCCTCCACCAGGGCTGAAGGCAGCTCTCACCTCTGGGCCTCTCCGAGGAACTCCTCACGAGCCAGAACGCGTCGTCTGCACTGCCTGCGACACCACTGAGACACCAGCCGGCCCGTGTGCAAATCTTGTTAGAGTAGCCTAGAAAAAGGAGTAAGGCTGACTAGTAACGTCTGCAATTAGCAGGGACACATTAATCTTCAGAAGAAAAAAAAATATGGATTTGAAAGAATAAAAGGTAAGATTAAAAACCAACAACAGACAACGTTGAGGAAAACTTAAACTTTTCAAACAAGTTCACTGCTGCCACAGTAACTAAGTGGACACAGGATGAGCACCCCACCTCGCACCACCCTGCTGTGGCTCTAAGATGGCGAGCAGATGCTGTAACAGACTACCAGTGAGCTAAATATTATTAAAACAAACCCAGAATTCCTGTATACAGGCTGTTACCTGAGTTTTGGTTAAATTCAGAGTGTGATGAAGAGAGAACAGACTCGAGCTATGGGCTAGAACCAGTGGGTCTGAAGAAGTGCTGCTGACTAGGTCATCCAGCGCATCAACCTGTCGCTTCAAGCTGTGCAGGCTGCCTTCTGTTTGCTGCTTTCCTCTGAATAATACTTCTGCTTGCTTGGACATGGACTGCCGGAGCTGAGCCTAAATAAATCATTAGTTCTATTTATATCCAGCTAGTGTAATTTTCAAGACCGTATTTAAGACATCTGATGACCTTGAAGTCAACACACAAGGGATGCAATGTTAAAAGAGTCTCAAACCACATGCAGATGGCAACGGTTTTACAAATTATTTTTAACTAGCTCGCCTCCTCCCAAGCCAGAAATAAGCCCCGTTTCTATGGCCTTTATCATTCATTACATGCCTGAAGAAAGCGCAACAAGTACATTTAATGAAAGTCGGCCAGCACCTGTACTTAAGAGCGATCATGGGTGCTCCCAAGCCCTAACTGGTCATATTGCAACATACCATAGTACAATATAAATGAGGGAATTTTGTTGGAATACTCAAAACCCCAATTAATTAAAATAATTCATCTTGATGCAGCATGCAGCTGCTAGGCTTTCTTTTATTGTTGTGTCCCCCCCCGCCCCCCAAACACTCTGTAGCAGTAGGGTACAGAGTGAATACACCGGAGCTGGAGCAAGATCCCCACGCTCCTGGGTCGTTCAGATTCATTTTAGAAGGGACCCAACAGCTGTTTTAGCGCAACCGAGGAGCCATGTGCCACCTTCAGCCAATCTTCGCAGTGCTGCAGTTTTTCTCGGAGAGCCTCTCCACGCCATTGTTCATCCTTCTGGAAACAAAAGCACAACTCAGCAAGGGAGCGTTAAACCAAAGGTACCAATACCGCCATGCTCAGCTGCGGCACTAGGAGCAGCTACTTTGTGAAAGCATTTTACCATTAAGATGGCTTGCGAAAATTTCAACTTTTCTTCCGATGAGAGGCGTCTTTCTTTAGCAGCAGCAAAGGGATCAGTCTTTAAGTGATCAGATTCACAGTGCAGACTTCCCTTTACTTCAGAAGATGCTTCTGTATCTTCCAGCAGTTCTGAAGACAGGCTTGAAGATTTCAACCCCATCCTAATTTCATCTTCAGCCTCCAGGTTAAGTAGCGTTGCTGCATTCTCTGTTTCCCTTTGTCTCTTTTCCAAGTCTTCTCGAGTTTTAACCTACATCATGTAACAGTCTCACCACTCTGCCATCAGGTTACAAATGCATCATCAATCCAGAGGGACTTCCCTCTATAACTGAACAAGGCTTCTTTCAGAAATGTCTAGATTTCAACTAGTACAATCGGAAGTCACAAAACCTCTGAACAGATGCAGCCCTAATTCTGACATTAACTTCACCTGTGAAGCCCCTCAGATGGTAACAAAGGCACTGAAGTTACCAGGACACAACTTGGTAACAAACCCATTCGTACTCTGATCTTGTGCAGTCTTCCTTGAACACTTTCCAGTTGCTAACATCATTCTCTGAAGGACCCAATTTTTAAAGGGCTTAAAAACAATTTATCAAAAGGACTGGGAGCAGTCAGACAGTGTAAAATCACCTTTTAATTTAAAGCAAGTATCAAATGCTGGCTCAGGTGGGCAATAGCAAGTTGTTAAGTGCCCACGGAGTAGCTTTGAATATCGATAACACTTAGTGGTTTGCATAAATTATGACTCTAGTCATGCCAAGTTTGTATTACCAAATCTTAACCTAAACAGGAGCCAGAGTCTGAATCCTAGACTGCAGCATTGCCTAAACTGAGCTGACAGCAAACATTACAGTGCAATTGCTGTGTAACTTGGGAGCATCCAAATCCAATTACTCTTAATGAGTAGCTAAGACTAGCCCCTCCATGCTCAGCCCACCTCCGAAGAGCAGTCCCTTTTTGAGGCATCATTTTACTGGTCAAGAAGGGCTGATGCGTTTGAACTGACCCGAGCAGTGCCTGCAGTTCTCCCCATGTGACAGGAAGGCAGCCCTGCAGCTGGGCCACTCTGCTGTGGCCTTCAGGGTCTGAATCATGAAATAGCTCTTTAGAGCTTGGCAGCCCTACACTGAGAACTCTGCACAGGGCTGACTGGCTGGGGTTGGTTTGTTCCATTTTTAAACTTGGATTACCAAACTGCCTGATCCTACTGACTGTTCACAAAGCTTAACCTTTCCCAGATTTGGGGAAAAAATAATGATAATAATACTAATAAAAAAATAAAAATCACACAATAATTTTAAGTAGGTCTGTTTCTGATTGTGATACAACAGACAGGAGGAGATTCAAAACCAGTACAACATTAAACTCATCTGGAAGACACTGCTTTGCCTCAACCCCTCACGTTCAGCTACGCAGGCATACCTGGGGCTGCTGGACCTGGTCAAGGTCCTTAAGGTGCTTGGCTTGCTCATGGTGATTGCACGCTACTTGTTCAGCAGTCGTTATATCACTCTGCAAACAGCTGTTTTTATGGGTTTGATCCTAGGAAAATGCAGCAAGATTGACTTTTACCCTGAGCATCCAAGAGAATTCACATAACACAATTTCTTCAAGTTAAAAGGTAAAAACAGGCAGCATTAAATAGGAATAACTAGACGTGTTCTGCAGTACAAGCTAGAAAAACCGAAGTTTGGTTGCTTCAAGTTCAGTCTAGTCATGAAGTTAATGCATTACTTTGTTCCTTCTAAGATAATAATGGGTGTTCTATCATGTTGCCATTTAAAAATAACCTAAATGCCCAAACATTCTCCCCTCAGCCAAGACTTACATGCAGTTTTCTTTCCAGCTGCATACTTTGCATTTTCATTGCTTCTTTCAGACTCCGAATTTGTTTTTCTGCTTTTTTCTTCTCTGATGCTATCTGATCTTGGAGATGGTTTAGCTCAGACTTGGAGACTTCCAGTTCTTTCTGAAGAGCCTGTATTTCACTGTTTTTTTGTTGTAATTGTAATTCTTTTTCTGAGAGCTGATGTCCTGTAATTAACATTTTTTAACAACAATCCTGATTATCAGAAACATAAGTACCCTGGCATATTTCATACACATTACAAGTTTTTCAAACACATCATCTGCTGCACAATGGTGTAAAACACTGATGCCAGGTGAGAAGGGGACAGAACGCCAGCTGGCTTCAGAATTTCTGTTTTGCACAAGTCAATTTAAGGATCTAGAGTCAATCCACGTGCTGTATTAGCAACCAAGTGAGATTCACAGAAAAATGTTTGTTTCATTAGACTTAGAACACAGATGGAAACCACCAATTTGTGCAATGACTTACTGCTTTTTCTGACAGTTTCTTCAAGTGGTGCACATTGGGAATTCTCCTTTTCCAGCTTACTGAGGTCTTCTTCTGCCAGCCTTACTTTTGCTATTGTCTGCTCCAGTTTCTTCTGTTGATCTGTTAGCTCCTTTTCCAATCGTATTTTCTCATCTTTCACTTTAGCAGTATATTTTTTCAGGATTTTTCCTTCATGCTCTGACTTTTGCTTGAGGCGATGAAGAATCTGCCAAAAAACCCCACCGCTTCAAGCTGTAGCTAGTACCAACTCAATGAGAACACGATCACCAGAAAACAGTATAGAAGATAAAAGCAGCATAAACTGTAAAGAATTGTAGTCTAACACTCCCTACTGACAAACAAAGTTTTATCAGTTTTTCTTGTCCCTCACTTTTGGTACAGCTCCCTCGGTTTTTCTTTTAGGTAACACTTTGTTGAAACTGCTCAGCCAACCTAAGTTAATTTTACTACAGGAATATATGATTAAGCCCTAATTTTTATGAACAGCTGATGGGCTTTGCACAGAAATACTGTAGAACAGAACAAAAGCTAGCGGCCAATAACAATCCACTCAAAGTCAGAAAAAAACTCCAGAATAAAACATCCTGGATTTTTTTCTGGTTGGTTTTGGAATTGTGGAATGCAGCTGGAGTTAAGCTTTGATTTCATTTGCAATCCATTATATCATTTCAGGTACTCTACATAGTGTGCTTATCTCCCAAAAGAAACTAGCAGCATGGGAAGAAGTTCTCTGAACTATGTCCAGCTGCTATTATCTTGGCAGCTGACAGAACAGCATTATAGAGAATGATCTGTACCAGTCCATCTCCTCACCCACATCAGCTACACCAGCAGCCCAGACACAACGCTGCAGCACAGGGCCTGCCACTACATTAGCCCTTCTTGTGCTCACTGCTGACTTTACAGCAGTTTTGTTACCAGTTCAGTATAAGATGACCCTGCCAGGGAGGAAGACGCAGTACTTTGTTGTGCTACACATTAGTTTTCACTAAAACATAACTGAAAGTTGAAGCTTTGTTTACTGCTGTTCCTCTAAAAATGAGGCCTGATGTTTCTTAAAGCACTGGTATATTATTTGTAAACTTGCACCTAAAACTTTTTGGCCTGCGTTATTTTTTAGGTCAAAAGAAAGTGAGGGAAGCTGGCAGGCTCATTACCGCTTCTTGTTCGGCTAGCTCTGTTTCTTTCTCTTCAATCTCTTCCTGGAGCTGCTGCAGTTTGTTCTCCCTCTTTTTCTGTCTCTCTTGGCAATCCTTACATTTCCTTAAATACTCTAGGATATCTTCTTTCAGGGTTGCCTGCTCTCTAACCAACTCATCCTGATGCCTTGTATTATCTTTCAAATCCTGCAATATAAAATACAAAATCAAGTGACATAACTAGTGGGTTAAGAGTAACAGCTCTGTCTAAAAGGCTGGCATTTGAAAGAATGTAACTGAACACTCCAAATCACACTGAAGATCACCGTCCATTTAAACTAGCCACCAAGTGAATTAACACAACAGGAACCATCAGATGAAGAGCCAAAAGATGCTGTTTTGTTTTGGGTTTTGTGTTGGGTTTTTTGTTTGTTTTGTTGGTGTTTTGTTTTGTTGTTTTTTTTAATAAAGAAGAGTATCTTCTTCCTAAAAACAATAAACCAGGGTCTGGATTGTTTTTCTAGAAAGAAGATGAATTCAAAACTAAACAAATCCACAAAACCTGAATCTCCACCAAAGCAAACAACCAAAACCAAAGCAAAGCCACACACTCCCAATTGGTACAAATGATCTGACTATGAGAGTTGTCACAGCTGCCACGCAAACAGAAAACCCAGAAGAGAAATTTGGTTTGGTACCCACTGTAGTCCAAATCACTCCAAACTCAGCACAAACATGGCAATAAACTCACCATTGTTTATTAGCTGTGCAAGGCTCTGACGTTGAGCTAGTGTGCCTAGGTGAAAAACAGGTGATGGACTGCAACTGTTGTAATAAATGACACCCCTCGTTTCTGCGCAATGATCCTACCCACTATGTGAAAACAAGTAGGTACTTCACTAAAACTAACCTGTTCTACTAGTTGAAGCTGTTGCCTGGAGTGATCTAATTCTCCTTTCAGTGTTTCTAGTTCTTCCTTTTTTTCTAGGAAAATAATTGGCAGAGATTTTCAATCAGCAATTTGAAAAAAATTTGAAAGTTTCCATCTTTTTGACCTGTTAAGTACTTTTTTTGCCTGTAAATATCTGAACGTTTGAATTTATTGGATATCTGATGTCATACAGTATAGCATGTCTTTTAACACAATTTCTCTTAAAACGTAATACAGGTTAAACCCAAAAATTTATCTTTACCTTGAAGATCTTTCTGTACAACAATAATGCCTCCATCCAGTGACTTTTTTTGTTTGCTCAGTAGATCTACCTCCTGCTGCAGGTTTTTAACATCCAGTTCCATTTTTTCTACATTGGACAAGGCAGCTCTTCTCGCATCTTCAATAGCAGTTAAGTCTCTGTAAAATGCAAATACATATTCTTGGTTTGTTGGAAGTACTTGGTGAAGACTAGAAAACAGCTGCATTTCAGTAAAAGTTCTCTCAGCTCAAGGGGATGCTACCTAGTAGTCATAAGAGCAGGACAGCTGTCCCATTCCAAGACTTAACATTTCGCTTTTCATAACATTTCTCACTGCATTGCCATGATACAATAAATGCTGTTGCATTCATCAGCTCCATCGCTGAGTATTTTCTGTAAGCCTGCTGGAGACATGGTTAAAATAAAACCGCCACAGGACATAAGAAACAGCATACTCTGTATAATTGGACTTCTCAAAGTTATAGCTGTATTTTTAATTAGGATAAACAGATATTCAAGGCACTTCCCAGCCCTTCTGATCTTTGCAGAAAAAAAAAAAACCCACATGTTCCTCCCCCACCTTCTGGTTTGTGAGAACTTCTTTTCCAAACTCTGACAGTCATCTTCAAGTTTTTCTTTTTCTTTATCCAAAGACTCAATATTGCTTTGCAGAGTGCGTGCTTGAGAAACCAGACGTTCGTTTTCCTCACGTTTTTTCTGTAGTAGTTGCTCCTGCCAATCTACTTCCCCTTGCTGACACTGAAATAATCTCTGAATATTGTCCAATTTTAACTTCTCCTACAACAGAAGGTATTGCAAACACCACATTTATATGGTCAAGAAGTAGAACAAGCATTAACATCTTCAGCTGCAGCAGTTTAAAACCCTTCCATTCACAGAGATCACACACAGGCTAGAGTACCCTCTGTAACTGCTGTATTGTAACAGGGATAAGTGCTTAAAGTGCCAGATTAATTTGTGTGTTTATGATGAAGGTTGGGATGAATATGAGCGTGAGGACTGGAAGATAGGGGGGCTATTCTTTGTTCCATCTTGTTTAACCACCATTTTTCCCCCCTCCATATGAATGGCACATCCCTTCATCACAGGGATTTTGAGAGAATGACCACTTTAAGTGCTGTGAGATGCTCAGGTAATGTAGTAAGGTGATCACTTTAACAGATCACAGTAATAGAAAGGGGTCAAGTTTATTGACCAGTCCCTTCTTTTCCCTGTCCTTCACAGAAAGAGTAAAAAGAGAAGACGTAAAGTCTGCTTATACATGCTTATAAAAGCTCTCTTAGCAAACACATTAGATTTTCTGGAATTGCACAACTGCGTAAAGCAGGGCTATCTGGGACTAACTTAACAATCCTGTAGCTACCTCGAGACTGCCAAAGGGATGCTGCTGATCCCTCTGCCCTCTGGCAGCAAAGCCGAATGTCTGTCTGTATTCATCAAAAAGAGACTAGCTGACATAGCTTTTTCATGGTAGAGAAGATCATCCAGCTGAGTTAGAAAACTGTCTTCCATACTTACTGTTTGCAAGGAAGGACACAGAATCCAGATTAAAAAAAAAAAAAGACTCTGGAAGCTAATGCTAAGAAAACAGTATTCATGGTTCTACAGCCACAGAAGAGCCTTCTGTCTTTTTGCCCTCTCTCCCTTACAGGCACCAAAAAAGTCCCATTATTTTAAAAGGCCTAAGCAGACTTAAGACTTTGCTGGATAAGCTGAAATCAGAATAGAAACTGATTTGAAAGTGTAGAGACTCTGCTACCCAGATCTGAACAGAACCACAAGAACATGCAGATCTATTTTTCCAGTTACTGTATTAGCTACAGAAGAAATACTTACTTCTAGAACTGCAGCCTGAGTCTTTTCTAGCTCATTGACCTTTTGGTCATGTTGTAGTTTCAAACCTTTAAGTTCATTATTTTCAAGCTCCAGCGTTTCCAGAACATGTTTCAGTTCTAGTAAGGTGAAATAAACAAAACATTACTACAAGCACCTCAAATATATTCTGTCTGCAAAAAAAAGTCACCAAGGAAAATTAAAAGACACTATACTGATATCAC
Organism: Falco punctatus; assembly: GCF_963210335.1. Taxonomy (NCBI): domain Eukaryota; kingdom Metazoa; phylum Chordata; class Aves; order Falconiformes; family Falconidae; genus Falco; species Falco punctatus. The sequence continues at coordinate 44,322,511 of NC_137589.1, forward strand.
CCTTGTAAAAACTCTTCACGTTTTCAACCGCTGTGTCAGACACACCAGGTATTATGTCCTGTTCTACCAGCAAGTTTTGCAGGTCCCTAGGTATCCTGCTCTTCCGGCTCCCTGGAGAGTTAGTCTGGGACAGAATATCTGACTGATAAACAGTGAAATAAGGCATTTCAGATAAAGTACAGAAGTTGCAAACTGCCACTGCTTATACTTCCCACAGTCTGACAGGATGTTAACTGTCTCAAAGGAGGTTCCTCCATTTCCCCACACACCCTGATGTTTAATTCTGCTGTGAATGCAGCACAATTAGCTAATGTCTCCTAACCACACAGTGCTCAAGTGTGAGCTTAACAGATCAGTCCGGGCAATGGATTCATTCACATTTCTCTCCGGCATGAAAAACCCCCACCCCAAATACAAAGCAGCACAGAGCACTGCCTCAAATTAAGCAAAGGGTATCTGTCAGCTCTATATAAGCTACAAGAATTACAGGGAACTCTCTCTGCAGTTGTTCACAATATTTTAAAAGGACTGAGGAACACAAGACTGCAGCAATGTACAGCTAAGAGCTCTGACTGTATTTCTTTCCAATCTGCACAAAATGCTATCTAGTAAAACCAGGGACATACCTATCTTATGCTTGGTAATTTGCCCAAGTATTCCTTGAAGATTTTCTTCCTCTTTTCCAATATCCTTCTTTATGAAGGAAAGCTGTGTTCTTTTCTCATTGATCTGGACATGCAGTTCTTTCCTCTCATTATTAAGTTCTTCCAGAAGTAGTTTTATTTCCTGTGGAAATGTATCAGTGTTAATTATTTGCCATTTTAAAGGAAGTTTTCCTTTAAATAGAAGTTGTAATTATTTATGAAATTTATGAAGTCTGCCACCGATGTTCTGGTAAATTTAATCCCAGAGTTTATAGTTACAATTAATGGTGTAAAAAAATACCAAATATTTAGGTTAAAGTCTTGCTTGCTGACAATTAGTAGTAATCTTATAAAAACTTTGATCTACAAGTCTGACTGTAACGCCATCATTCAAGTGAATTAACAGGTAGGCCTTAAAACAGAAAGTCAGACAAGAAGCCCCAGTAAGAAACCCACAAAATATAATTAACCTCGATACTTTGTCTTTATTTCAGAAAGCAAGCACAGGATCCTTTTTAAGTAAATGTGGATGGAGACAGAGAGCTGACTTATGCCAGCTTTGTTGTGTTTCCCGCACACTGATCAGACTGATTTGCTTCAGCAGCTTGTCTCAGCAACAGTAAGTCATTCAGAGACTTTTATTTAATGTAATTTTGTTCTCAAGGGACCAATTCTGTAAGATTACTGTAACTGGTGAGTTCTACTTCTTATTTGTGTATCTGGACCAAACGCTTAGTCATCCAAAACTGTAAATTTGCTTGTTCTATTTTTCAGTGGGTTTTGGAAGGTCATAGAAAGCAAAACTGATTCTGTGGGAACTTTATGGGATGTTTTTGATACTTCTGTTCTTTTCCTGTTCTCCAGAGATAGAACAAATTGAAAACTCATTTGGAAAAGTTACTCTTATTTGGCGTAGTTTTTCATTTGCTTCAGTCTCTTCATCTTGAATTGCTCCTCTGAGGTCACCTCTCTTCTGAGAAATACAGTTTTCAAGGACATGGAGCTCTTCTCTTCCTTGATTTAACTGTTGCTCCAGAAACAAGAACTCTTGTTGGTGAGTAGTAATCTACAAGGTAGAAATTTAACAGAAGAAGCATCTGAAGGCTTTTACTTTTGTAGCTACACACATGCACAAGTGCAGTACACTGTTCCCTGTCAAGAGATTTATTTGAACTGCATAATGTGTAAGGATCCCATCAAAGCAATTAAGTTTTATTTGCTCAACCTGTATAATAAAGCCAATACTAAACACTAAGTTCTGATCTGGGCAGTGCAGTCCTGTACCTCAGAAAATTAAGTTTTTTACTCTGAAATTTAGTAAAGATTGTCATAGAGAACTCTGGAGTAACATTATTCAGGAATGCCAGAGATTGGTATCATACTTATAAATTACAAGACAAAACAAGGACACTTACAATTACCAACATTAAAACAGACTTAAAAATTAAGTTCTTCAGTCAGACAAGGCAATTCAGAATCAAAGATTTCTCAGCTTTCAGTTACATCAAACCCAACAAAATGAGTAGTCCAGAGTTAGTAAGATAAGCCTTACCTGGTTTCTCAATCTTTCAAGTTCAGTTTTCTTGCCCTGAAAAAGGCTTTCTATTTCTCCAAGGATTTGGAGGTGATGTTCTTCATTACCTTCTGCAACTTGAATATCTCCTTGAAGCTTCTGAAGACTGACAGTGAAGATAAAACACAACTCAGAAGAAACAAGAACACCTTAGGAAGTAACTTATTGGATGAGGACATCTTTATTTTGTCTAATATAGCTTATGGTAAATTAAAAATACTTCACCTTTCAGTTAGCACTTCTATCTCCTGGTTTAATGACTGGAACTCAGAGTCTCTTGCCGCCACCATTTGGTCCATTTCCTTCAACATACCTTCTTGTTCCCTCTTACGCTGTTCTAAATTCCTTTTATCTGCCTGTAACAACCTGAAGAAGCATTTATGCCTTTTCATATTAACATTTTAACAGCTCTCCCTTTCCAAAAGCACTATCTTTGTATTTGAAAGCATCTTGTTCTCCTCTCCCCATTTCATACAAACTCACAAGAACAGCGTACCTTAATTGCTGATCTGCTCTCGCAAGTTTAAGGGCCATTTTCTGAGCCCTTCGCTCTAGCTCCTTTGCTTTAGTTTCAGTACGGGACAGACTCTTTTGGGCATAATTGTACTTCTGAACAGCATCTTTAGTCTAGAGCAAAAATTAAAGATTATTAAGACAATACATTCCCATCTTATACTTCCCACATCCATAACCTGTAGGTTTGCCGTCTACAGATAACCTCCTTCTTGCTGGAATATTCCATTTGAGCTTTCTCCCTCTCTATACCATGAAGCAGAACCTTTTCTCCTCTCTTGTCCACAGTGGAAAATCTTGCTTCTCTTCGGCAAGGACTGAAACATTTTCTTTCAGCACAAGTTATCCCACAACTTATTTTCATATAGAAACATTCTGAGAGGCTTCAGGTTATCCAAGCGAAAAAGCATTTAAACAAAAATCCTTTGCTTAAAACAACCTTAATGCAAAAGACAAATTCTTTCTGTGCTTAAGAGTTAGGGTTTCACTTACTTTCCCCCGCATGCTCTCAAGTTCCACTTCAGCTTCTGAAAGTAGCCTATCTGCCTCTCTGAGCTCTGCTCGTCGTTTCAGAAGAGTCTTCTCTATACACTCAATTTCGCCTGCAATATCTTCATGATGTTTAAGAGACTTTTCTAGTTGAAATTCTGCAATAATGTTGTCACTATACCCTTCAATAACGTCCCTAAAAGGTCAGGAAGGAAGACATGGAATTAAAATACAAAATGCCAGAGGCCCAGAGCCTCTTGAAGTTCTAGTCCATTTACATCAACTGTCAAAACTGACTTTTATTAGAAAAAAAAAAGTTAGGCATTTCCACATGCTCACTTTAAATGCATTCTAGTGCAAGGTCCTTACTTGCATTTGTTCTGTTTTTGAGCTGCTTGCTGTTGCTCTGCTACTTCATGTTCCAACTCCTCTCTCTCAAGCAGAAGTTCTTCAATGTTTCGTTGCAATTTTTCCACTTTTTTGCATTTATGCTCAGCTGCCTCTGACCATCTATCTTTGTATTGCTGAGACTTTAAGTAATATACAGTGTCTTCTAGCCTCAAGACTTCACTCTCCTACATACAAGAAATACAAAACCAACTAAACACACAAAGAATAAAAATCAAGACCTATTTTCTATTTCACTTCTCCTGAAACAAATGAGCAGGTACTGATAGCAAACATCAAACTATTAGCATTGAAGGTAGAGCATTCTTATCACCAAGCTTGCTCAGATCCAGAACCTTCCTAGCAGGGACTTTTTTTTTTTTTCCTAAAAACCTGACTTAATCTGTGAAAATGAGGTTTTGCTTTTTTGCCACCCCCTGGCCCCCCTTTTTTGGGGGGGCAAAGCATACACTAACATGTTCCCAATCCATTCTTAAGTCAGTTGCCTATGGTTAACCCTGCAGCTTACAGCTCTGTATCTTACCAAATCATGATGTTCAGGCACATTGCAGTGAAGCACTCCAACAGGAATGAGTGGGACAGTGAAGTTTGGAGGAAGAGGGCCATAAACAACTTGGGCTCCCACAGGAGGTGGGCCATAGATAACAGATCCAGGAGCAACTGAATCTCCACCTGCAGGAGGAGGCCCATAAACCACAGTTCCCTGAGGTACAGGAGCACCATCTGGAAGGACTGTGTAAATAACTGTACCAGGTGGTGGTACAAAGGGAGGGTCTTTGTGATCATGAGTTTCTTCATTTCCTTCACCATCTTCTTTTGCCCTCCTATCTTAAAAAAAATCAATAAATATATTTTAAAATCACTTTTTCATTAAAAGACATTCTTCAAAGGCACATTTCAAATACTATGTGATGTACAAAAACCTAATAAATGCTGCTTAAACTGAATAACAAGTTCAACAGTAATAAACATTTATAATTCACTCATGCACATAAAAAAAAATAATTCACTATGAACTCTTAAGCAAGCCCACCTTCAGTATGCTCCTAAACATTCTGAGACCACGAGAATGACCTACCTTTACCAGAATTTCTTTTGTGCAACCTCTTTCTGACTGGTGAGTAAACCCAACATCCTCCTTGATCGGGCAAGTCTTCCTTCCTGCACTGCCTGTCCTGACCACCCCCTCCTCTGAGTATGAATGGGCCAGAACATCGTAAACAGACTCCAGAATCTTTTGTGCTGCCGGAAGCTGGAGTTGAAGCCTAAAGAAAAAAAATCCATAGATGTTGATCTAAAAATAAAAAAATCATGTAAAATAATTATCTGTTGTAGACATTCTAAAGCACTGATTCCGCCCCCCCCCCCCCCCCCCCAAGAACGGGCTATACATACTCTGCTTTCTCTCACTTCCAAGCATGATGCTGCTTCAAAGGTGAGCACTAAATATATTTTACCAATATTTATCTTAAATTCAGACAAATGCTGTTTTGCAAGAAATGTTTGCCTGCGACGACCCCTTTTAACTTTTACGCAAATGAATTTACAGTACTACACTGTGAATAACCATCTCCAAATTTTGCATGCACTAGATTCCTATTATTACACAGTAACAGACTTTATCAGGGAACGTTTGCATATGTGTGGTTTCCGTATTTCTCTTACATGCCAGCTAGTATTTTTTTCTTAAGCTTCTCCCAGACCTAGCATGTTTATAATGGACTTTCCCATATCAAATTGCTTTCCATATAATAGAACTTTTATTTCTGACCTGCGAGGATGGCATGTAATACCAGTATCCCCTTCTTTTCAATGGATCTGCTATACTTGTGATATAATCATTCTGGTATGAAAGCACATTTTTGAGCGCTGCAATTTCATCTTGTAAGTTGTCAATTTCATCTTTGCTACCTGTAAATTAATCATAGTTTTACATGCTTATAAGGCAAATAATTAAGTCATAAATGCTGCATTCAGCTTTTCCCTCATTGTTATCCTGTTAAGCTGAAACAATATTAAAAAAAATTAATTGCCGGGGAAACAAACTAAACGTTACTATATAGTGATGTAGATATACACTGGCCCTTGCAAGTTTGTCACTTTAGGACTGTAGAAACAAAAGTTCACATACAGGTAACTGATGCTCTTTTCTCTGGTTAAACCACACCACCTTACATGGAGAACTCTGACAATGTTCCAGAGCAGTAGAAACAGAATGCACAGCACAATTACAGTTTTCTAAATAGTTGTAAAATGTCTTGTTAATACAAACTAATGAAAAATAACACACTGCCACTCTGATTTTCAAACTGATGAAAAACTTAATTAAATTTCCAAAGATCATGTGCCATGTCAACTGGCAAAGCCAGAAACCTAGACATGCTAGTGCCACTGGCTGGTCTTAACTATCCATAGCCTCCCTTCTTCGTATTTCAAAAAGCAAAGACTCATACGCTTCACGTAACTGCACTGTGTCTTGTTGTTTGCTTAATACACATAGATACAGAGAAGCCACTGAAGCACAGTGATTGAAAGACAGAATGTATGCTGTGTAGAACTGTACAGGAAGGTATTCTGAGCAGTTTATTCTCCTAGAATAAACTTGCAGAGCTCTGAACAGCTTCTCAGATCAAACAGCAAGAAATACCGAGAGGAAAGTGAAGTCTTCTGCATCTGTGCTTATCTGCAAGAACTGGAGAGAAGAGATTACCTGTCCTGGTATTATCCAACAACCGTCTTAAACGGTCAATTTCTGCCTTTTGTTGCTCCATAGCTTCATTTAATTTATGAGTTTCAAACTTCTGAGTGCCTGATACGACAGTCTCCTCACCAGCTTTCTCCATTTCACGCTGAAGATATTTAAAATATATAGTTTAAATCAAAGCAAATTCAATTTAAATTACACTGCGCTAAAACTTACTTAAAACTTTCCCATCCACCCCTACAAAAATACTCATTCAGCAAAATGCATGTACCACTTTGATGCAACAAAACTGTTCTTCCCATCCCCTCCTATGACTGAGGTTTACAGACATAGCCATGTAAAGGCATTCAAGTGAACATGTGATAGTTTTCCTTAAAAGTCTGCTACTCCAGTCAGATTTTAATTCTGTTCTTTGGCAGACATCAGGGAAGGGAAGAACACTGACAGGAAATCTTGAGGAAGGGCAGGGCAGGCACCTCTAAATACGGCATTTTCAGAAACTCACTGAATATATCTATTTTATCCTACTCATAATACAGAGCAAACATCACTCCAACCTACTTGTTCTTCATTTTCTTTGAGGAGATGTTGTAACAATTCTATTTCTGCTTCTGCTCTGGCAAGATCTTGAGCTGCACGAGCTGCCTCAGCACAGAATTCTTTGGTTTCCTCAATCTCCTAAAATTGAAATTTTAGTTTGAGCTTCAGTTTGCAATGCCACTCCACAAGCTTGCAGCTGTCTCATGCAGCTTTCTGAAAAGCTGACTGATAAGAAGTATCACAACCTGTCTTTTCTAGAATTCCAGAAATCGGTGATGTAAAATCATGTTTCTCCTTTAACTTTATAGTATGTCTATAGAGATGTTAGTATGTAGCCAAAAATGGTTCCCAGTTTTAAAACTTGAAGTTTAAGCACAAACTTCCATCATCCTTTCTTTTGCTTTTCTGTCTTAATTATGTATTCATGTTGTTTGACTTTCAGTTAATAGGAGATTAAACTTGCCTCTCCCTCATCTTCTAACATACAGCAAGAACACCTGTCCACACCCAAATTTATGCAAGCAATCATCTACTGTATTTCAAGATGAGACTCCACCTGAAGCAAGAGCTCCTGTGCAGCAAGACAACTCAAAATAAAGCTCTGAAGCTGAATTTAAAACACAACACTAGGACTGCTACCATTCTGATAGCATTAGAAAGCACTACTTGTATACAAGCAATTAATTATCAATGTTGATTTACCTCAGCTCGCTCCTGATTAATTTTGAGAACAGTCCCATGAAGAGCCTTTAGCTGATTTTTAGCAACAGAGAGCTCTGTGGCTGCCAGTTTATCTGAAGTGCTGACTGCTCTCTTTAATTCCTTCAATTCTTTATGCAGACTGACAAATTGCATTTGTGCCCTGGCATCTTCTATTTTTTTCTGAAACCAGGAAAACAACAGGTTTTATATGTTTTAAGTAAAAAGCAGCATGGAAAAAAGGCTTTCTCTTGGTACGACTTCCCCCCCTGCCCTCCGCCAATTTGTATTATATGCACAGAAGCAAAGCAGGAAAAAAAACCCTAAAGCAAGGACAACCAATAAAATCCAAGGGAAAAAAACCCCCACATTATTTAACCTTTGTGTTCCTTCCTGTATTTGATCTATCCTAGAAAGCAAAATAATTCATAAGTTACTGAATCTTGTTTTCCTGAGCAATCAAACACAGTGCATGAACTTGTCCTTAGCCATTCCTACCATTTTTTCTAACTCTTCCAGTTGAGCAAGCATTGTCTTTTTCTCTTCATCTGCCTTTTGGAGCTGTTGATAAGCAAGGCCCTGAATTTCTTCCATGCTCTTTATTTTTTCACGTAACTGTTGAGTTTCATTCTTTAACTGATGGACCTTGTTCTTATTCTGCCCGTTTGCAACTTTAACCTACAAGTGAAGTAAGACAGAATGAGTAGCCAGATATTTTTTTTTCCCCCCAATAAAAAGCCATGCTATTTTAATTATTTAAAGAAACAAATTTTCAGGAAATGCAGTTACCAGCATACTTTGTACCAAAAGAAAAAGGAAAAAACCTGTTTTGCCACTGTAACCATTTACATTTTAAAAGTGCTCAAGTTATTTTGGCAGTGGTATGTATAGTGATCTATTAAGAATATTGATGGCTGTATTTTTCTACCTATAATTGAACTCTTTGTTGTCTGAGATTTACTGAGTCTAATGTCTAATTCACCAAATAATCACGCAAAAATCATAAATACTATTAATAAAAAAATAAAATCAGATTCCAGTTACATGAACACCAAAAAGTGGGTCTCTCCTTGTTATTACACAGCTAAAAAACTGCTTGTGCATTAAAATGTCCACATTAAACCCTTCTCCAAGGAACATTTTTGCAAACTTTATATAACAAAAGCCAACAAATGGAGCGTATGTCCTGTCAGATACCAAATTTTAAACTATCTTAAGTACAAGAGAGTGTTTTAAGTTTTTCTGTCTTAAAAAAAGCCTTTAAGTCTACAAAGGCTGCGATAACACAAAAGCAAGCAAGAGTAGCTGATATATTTCACTACTTTAACAAGAATTTTACAGTATACACAGCATGAAGTGGTCATTTATTTGTTTTCCCTCTTCAGAAGCTTCTGCCTGGTTATACAGTTTCTTTATCATGAAAACTACTACATGACATACATTTGTGCACAACACAAATCTAGTTTAGTATTCTTTCTAATCACAAGTAACGTGTTGCATCCTCCTCTGATGCAAGTTGTCAAATTTATTTCTAACAAGCAAATGTGTTAGTCTATCTTCAGTAAAATTACACTCCTCTGCAGGATGGGAGGGTAGCAAAGCTACATCTGTAGTGAAACGATCCTTCAGCTGCAAGTTACAATTTTTAGACCAAGGTGAAAGTCTTACTCTTTGTTTTGTTGTTTTGATACGTGCCTGTCTATATTTCTCCTGTATCTCTTCCAGTTTTTCCTGCTGGGATACCATTTCTTCCTGCAATTGTCTCTGTCTAGCCCATGCTTTCTCTTTTTCCCTCTGAGCATCAGCAAGGATGTCATTAAATTCTTTCTGCAGATTTACAAGGCTTTTCCCTAAAACATCAGCTGAATTCTGACATCTGAAAGAGAAACAATCCAGGTTCCAAGACAGAAAACAGCAATTTTAAATTGTGATACCAGAGAGTGAAATAATGAAGCCTAATACAATAGTAAAAGTTCAAGACATCCAAAGTAAATTAATTCAGGTGTGCAGCACTAAACATGTTACACTGCACAGACAGACCTCCATCCTGGCTCAACTTCCCCCAAAGAGGGGAAAGATGTTTTCCCTGTTCCTTGCAGTGAAACCCAAGAGGCCTGTGCATTTCCCTTGGTAATATAATTACTGAGCTCAGGTGACATTCTCTTAAAAACCACAGGGTGCTGAAGTTCATGGCTGAACTGCTCCAAGTTGCACTCAGTAGGATGTGGCATACGTACCTTGTTGCTCTCGTTGAATCATTCAGGTTTGAAAAGACCCGACGTAACCATTAACACAGCACTGCCAAGTCCACCACTAAACCATGTCCCAAAGCACCATGTCTATGCAACTTTTAAATACGTCCAGGGCTGGCGACTCCACCACTTCCCTAGGCAGCCCGTTCCAATGCTTGACAACCTTTTCGGTGAAGGAATTGTTCCTAATACCCAATCTAAACCTCCCCCCTAAGCAACTTGAGGCCATTTCCTCCTGTCTTATTGCTTGTTACTTGGAAAAGACCAACACCCACCTTGCCACAACATCCTTTCAGGTACCTGTAGAGAGCAAGGTGGTCAGCCTCCTTTTCTCCAGGCTAAACAACCCCTGTTCCCTCAGCTGCTTCTCATCAGACTTGCACTCCAGACGCCTCATCAGTTTTGTTGCCCTTCTCTGGACATGCTCCAGCACCTCAGTGCCTGTCTTGTAGCGAGGGGTCCAAAACTGAACACTGCATTTGAGGTCCGGCCTCACCCATGCTGAGTACCAGGGCACGATCACTACCATTTCACATGAACAAATCTAACACTATTCTATTTTACTCACGTAATCTCTCCAACTCCTGTCTGAAGCTTTTGCTTGAGCTCATTTATACGAGCTAAGACTTCTTCAGGATGAATTAAGTTACCAACCACATGGTTTAGCTGATTCTGAATATCTTTAAGCTGTTGTTTCAAGAGATTGTTGTCTCCCTAAGAAAAAACAGATAAAATCCACACAACTATAAGTATACAAATGCACAAACGATAAAAGCTATAATTTTTAATACTTAGATCTGTTTTGGTGGTTTTGTTGTTGATGTTGGGTTTTTCAGGGCTTGGGGGGGTTGTTGGTTTTCTTTTTCTGTTTTTTAAATACAGTCCAGACTTTCCCTCCCGCCCCCCGATGTGGCCTGAACCAGTATCAACGACAAAACAAGAACACCCCAAACAATCTTTGCCTTTCAGTTTCCTTTATGTTGAAAAATACTTCAATGTCAGTTCAAAAACGATCTTATCCTTTCCTTAAACTAAGGAAGTACTGTCTTTACGTAAGAAAAGCCCAGTGACACACAGAAGCCTATCACACTGTCTATCCATACACTGTGCCAGCCACTAGACTGAGGAATCACATCTGTCCTGAGCCCATAGCTCTTCAGCTCTTCTCTGCATATTGGCAAGCTTCAGCAAAAGTGACAGTACTAATGTCTGGCAAAGATCCTTTATAAGCTCTTCCCGATGTGGTCTGGCCGATGGACTAGATGATTGTTGTAGGCCCTATCCTGGTGGTCATTGTAACCCCTGAGCAGTATGCGAGATCATAAAAAGGGATCCGATGGATACAAAGGACTGAACCCAGCCTTCCCACAATGGTAGAAACTGCTTTAAATCACCTAGCACTTTAAAAAATAAAATAAAATCAAGGGAGTCTCTTTGCCAGCCACATTCTGGAGATCTTGAACACCAGTATATTACTCTTGCCTAGAGAAATCCCATTAATCGAGCCTTTCAGAAGCTTTAGGAAGAGGAACACTCAGTTTATAACTCAGTTAAAATGAGGCACTGATCTGTGACACCGTATCAAGGTAGAGGTGTTCCCATACACTTACGCAATGGCTGTGGGTTCAAGGATCACAAGCTCTGTTGCTTATTGTACTTTGATGTCATTACTGGTCTGTGGCAAGTAAGCAAGATTCCTCAGAATTGCAACTTTGAATGGAGGCAGTAAGTTCTGCTTTAGGTATTGGATCAGGTTTTTTTCTTCTGTATCCAAACAGTTTTCTTACTGACATGTACTGGATAAAGCTTGTGGGCAATTAAGATACATGTAACAATCTATGAACCCCTCTACTGAGCAGCTCTGAAATGATTTCAAGGGTCAATCTAAATACCCAAAATAGATAAAAGACCATGGTGTAGTCTCTGGACAGGAAAATTGAAGTCAGGAAGTCATAAATACTACTGAACTTCAAAACAAGATGCATACAGAATCCTTTAACATCCTTATCACTTTCCCCTTGCAGGAGTGGGGAAATCATACTGTTTATCAAGTAACTTATTAAAGGCAATAAATACTTCACCTGCAATTGTTTGAACTGAGAAAGGAGCTTATGGTTTTGCTGCTCCTTCTCTTCTACTTTCATCAGAGCATTCTCTAACAGTTGCCTTTCTTTTTCAAGTTCAGCTTGCAGAGCTGACAGTTCCATCTACAAACACAGAAAACCTTCAGATTAATACCCCCACTCCTAACCCCAACCTGTTACCCAAATATACAACAGCTGTAATTCTTATGACACCACCTCCTAAAAACCCCAACAGAACAACTCCAGCCATCCCAAATTAACCCAAACATCACATCATATATATCTAACAGGTGTTTTTCCTAAAACATCATCCTCAAGATTGGTATTGTAAATTCTAATCTAGACCTAGTATGAGCGTGTGCTACCCACTAGGTAACTAGCAGATTTACGTTTTATCAGTGTTCTACAAAGACCTTCCAAGTTTTTCCTGAAACATCAAAACTGAAAAACTTGGAGGGGTTTGGGATGGATCACCACACTTTACTTTTTTGCATTCTCATTTCTGCCTGCAATCTGGAATGTGTAGTTGGAATGTATCTTGCAAAAAACCAACTTGTTGATTTCTGACAAATGGAAACTGAACCAAGACAGTAGTTATTGTACATCATCATCATCCACAAATGCAAATGAGAACCCCCAACAGTAAGATAAAATGGGACTATATGAATTCAGGCATTCATTGCTCCTCCTCAGCTGAAAGCTATTACTTTATTACATATTACAAAATAAAAAGATTGCCTGTAAGACTCATTTTTACTACAAAGAGCAAAAGCAAACTGTCTTTCACCTGTTTTTTTTTTTCACAGGACCACTTCAGTGTCACTTCTTTGACGGGTGCACAGTTATCTCTTTCCAAAACAATGCACATTATTATTTTCCTTTCAAATATGCCAAACACTCTCTATAGGGTCCCCAAATGATCTGTACCTTGCTTCAATGAAAAGTTATAAATCCTAGAAAACTGGTATCACCTTCCATTTGGGGACACACTTAAACCAAAAATTATTTGCAAATCAACATTGGAGATGTCGTATGAAGGAAAGTTTGGTCATCCCACGTCCTAGAGTAGATTACCCCTCTGGCAGCTCAAGAGCTTTGTTCTTACCTGGCTAAGTCGTTTCAGTCTTTCCAGTTCTTCTTTTTGCTGACCGACTTCAGTGTCTTTGTCTCTTAGCTGGGCTTCCAGTTCAGCCTCATAGATGCTGGTGTCCTTTTGTGCTTCTCTAAGTATTTCATTTATTTCTTGCTGCTCTTGGAGTGCACTCTCTAGCATTTTAATTTCCTGGAATTTTACGTTCATTTTAGAAGTATGCACACAGATGAGCCAGGATTTCTTAGAGTACACTGCCTCTCTTCCTCTGTTACTCAGGAACGCATCATCAATGTGACAGCAGGTAGATCAAAATGGACACTAACGCTAATCACTGAACACTGAAACTTAAAGCTAAGTGGCAGCACTACATACAAAGACCAGGTCAGCTACAGACTACAAAAAATCTATACTCCTTAGAAAGATATAGCTTAAAGTGATACACATTTGCCCCTGATATTAAAGTTCACGTAAAGGCTTACCAGGATACTAAGACAGCTCTCAAGTAATTGGCTGATATGATAGACGCAAGCTAATAGCATATACATTCCCAGCTAGTGTCCAGAGTCTTCACTAACGCAATTCACTATGATACCAACTGTGCACCCATTTTTAATAACGTCTGAAAGGTGAAGCCTGCATTTCTCAGACACCTTCCATGACGTACAGATTTCTGAGATCTTCGATAAGGTACAGATTTACTGTATGTCTCTTGAAACTGTTTTTAAATTCTGTTCTTAATACGCTTGGATACATCTAATTGAAGTTACCATATCAAAAAGTTATTTTGTCCAAGGAACTGTGCTTTGCTATTCCCAATGTGGTTATTGGCTTCTTTTTTTTTTTTTTCTTCTCGGTTATCTGAATTTGGAAAGAAACACAGTATTAAGCCTTACTTTTTTCATATTTTCCGCATCCATGGCAACTATTTCCAGGTTGTTTCTTTCCTCCTCTAGATCTGCCAATCTTTCTAGCAAAGATTCTTTATCCTTCTGCAACTTCTTGCATTCATCATTGGTCTGTTTTGCCTGACACTTAACACTTTCCAGATATTCCTGTAATCCAGTGATAATACTTTCTAAATCCCTTTTCAGTGCTTCATTTGTTGCTATTTGACCTGCAGAAATTGAAAAAAAAAATTTGAGATAGTTAAGAAATCCCTCTTATTTACAAAACAAACAAAACTGCATTCCTTCATCTTCAAGATGTTCACCTATTGGAATATGTAGTAACAAGAAGTAACTAAAATTCAACCAGAAAATACCTGTGTTTTAAAGGCTAGGAGTTCCCATATTACTGTATTAACCTGACCACTGGGAGAGTTAAAAAAGAAACTATAGTTCTTTGTGCATTCCTGCCCCCACCTAAGATGACATTTGTTACCTTTACACCTAAATCAATTTTGTTTCAGTTTTTATATTCATATTATTTTCTGGGATGTTTACTTTCACATAGACTAGTTGCACAGTAAATGTATACACAGATTTAGTTCATTGACTTTAGTTTCCAAAACTTCTCCCCACCTTAAGAAAAAAAAAAAAAGAAAAAGAAAAAAGAAAAGAAAAAAAACCCTGCAAATTACCTTCCCCACCACATACAAGCGAGGTGAACATACTAAAAAAAGTTTACCCAAAATGTCCTTTTAGATCAGTTAAGAACAGTTTTGCAATCTTTTCTTATACATGTCTCTATTTAATTTAAGCAAAGGTAAACAAAACTGAATCCTCAATTCAACTGTTATGTTATCCTAAAAACACAAAATACTGTAAGACAAAAAGAAAAATTTACCATCAGTGAGCTGTTGCTCCAAGTCCCTGATTTCTTCTGTTTCCTTAGCAATCCTAGACAGCATTTCATCCAGGCGGCTCTCAAGCTGTCTGTAGTGTTTGTTCATTACATCAAAGTCCTGTTCTTTACTCAGTATTTGAGCTTTCATGTGAGCCTGTAAATTAACAGTTGGAAAGGTAAAGTGGGACAGCATCAACACAGATTAAAAGACTCAAATCAGTATTTTAGCTCAGTTCTGCAGCATCTTACTACTGGCAGTAAAAGTCCCAAGCGCAGCATGTCTTGTCATGACTGGGGTTTTTTTTTTTGTTATTTTTCCTTGTTGCTGCCCCACAAAGAATGCCAGATAGGCAAGCATTATGTATGACTAATAGCATTGTTAGAAGTCTCCCCCTTGCCTGGGCATGATGAACAAGGCCCACATTTATAAACCATTACTCATAGCTACTACCTTTCTCCCAGCCTTTCCATTATTCCATTTCCTCTTTCAGTCAAGAGCAAACATGATTCTCTCCAGCAGCTTAAATCCTGTCATCCTGAATTGCCTTCAGAGTACATGATGCTTCAGAATGTGTCAGGTCACCACCCAAAGGAAAGCGCTCTGAACCACCAGCAAGTCAGGCCATCTTTAAGCACGTTTACTTAAAAGTAGGCTGGTTTTGTTTTGCTTTTGGTTTTTTAATGTTTGGGAAATAGACCATACATGCAGCTCACACAGACTTTGGTCAGGACTTCATGCATTTAGTATGAATTTTTCTGACTGTTTCAGCTGTATTCAAAATTTGGTTATCAACACAATACAATGCTGAAATTACAAATGACTCACCAGAAAAGTTGGAAAAATACAGAATTATACTGTCATGATAAAGAGACCCTTTTTCCTACCACAAAAAAAAATTGCACAAGTTTTTAAGTGTAAGTTCTTGGGAAAATCAATTATAAAGTTGCTTCTGTAACAGAAGTAATGGGTAAAACCAGAGCTTTCCGTATTTTTAACGTATTCAACCTCAAGTCATTTTTAGCAGTCACGTTAGTACAATCTGTCATCTTGTTAAAGACAAACCACCATTGGGCTTGCAAAAGTTAAATTTCAACAAGTAAAACCCAAGCGCCGGTGCTGCTGCTGAGTCACTTTGCTGCAGCTGCTGAACGTCACCAGGGCGCCGTTTGAACAACCGAACACTTACAGCTTTGCCTTTGTCTTTTCTTCCATCGGTATCATTTGCAAAACGCCCCACCCCTGGTCTAGAATTCATTTGGCTCAAGAAGCGGTATCTTCAGCATAGGAAGCGATGAAGTAGTGTCCCGTCTTCTCCGGACGCTCCCGTCGCCGCAGCAGCGGGCTGGGCAACGTGAGCGCGGGCGGGTGGCCCCGCACCGCTTCCTGTGTTGCGATTTGAAGCGAGGGGCGACTGGCGGTGAGGGGCGGGGCGGGGAGGGGCTCCCCGGGAGGGTACAACCCGCCTCCAAGGCGGACAGCCCGCCCGCTACAGGCAGCCCGGAGGAGTTAACGGTGCTGGCGGTGGGGTTTTGAAATACTGCATTTTTTAAAAGTGTTTGCATGCCTCTGCCGGGGAAAAAAAAAAAAAAAAAAAAAAGCGGAGCCAAACATAAAAATTCTTTCTTTGCACGCTTGAAAACATCAAGCTGGGCAGAAAAGCTCTCATTCAAAAAGACATATTTTAGAACTATTAAAAAATTAATTTCAATTCAATTAAAAATTTCTGCAAGCGTTTGCTGTACCTGACCACATTTAACTCATAATCAAATATCTTGCTTCCCTCGAGATTTTAAAAAAAAACCACCAAAACAAAAAGCAACAAACTATCAGGCTAGAGCTCTTCCTGGTGCATCCAGCTTTGCTCCAAACCTGTAACATGACCTCAGAGACCTGGCTGAACCCATCAGTAATGACAGGGTTGCACATCTGTGACATCAGAGAAAGGGCATTAGTCCCCACCAAAACGGCTGTATACATCTTTCCAGAATTGGAACTATTTGTTGAAAACTGATTCTACTTTTAGGATGCTGAGCTACAGCTGCTGCTGCCTTCTGCTGTCTGCAGTTTACAAGCTGGAATATCAATAAAAGCAGTCACCATGTCAGCCAGGGCAGCTGCATGTGCTACTCCACACAGCTTTCCTCTGCTGACTTCCTGCAAACAGACCTGTGCCAACGCAAGAGCTCTCTGACAAAGCAGAACTCCAGCTACAGGCCCATAGCAGTTACACAGACCTTTAAAAATCAGTACATGAACACATACAGTACATAAAAAGTTAAGACTTCAGTTTTACTTACGTGTCTTGGACCTTCAGAATTTACAGAAGCAAGAGAACTCTGCAAGCAGTCAAGCTCTTTCTGTTTTTTCCCCATTTCTCTTTTCTGTTTCTTCAAGTGTTTTTCCAGTTCTAAAGCTTCCTTGTGTAGCTGATGCAGGATTTTTATTTTTTCATGCAATTGCTGTTCAATGTCTTCCTTGTTGGCCTGTGATAGCTGGAAATAGCATTAGGAGGTTGGGTAAAACAGCTGAATTGAAAATACACAGCTGATCAACAACATTTTTAAAAGTTAAAATCAGACTGCTAGTTTAGCTTAACAAGTTGTCCAAAAATGAGATATTCATTGTTTCATGTCGTCTTTATTTTCTTAAGATAACAAAAAATTATAGAATTTTCTCAGAAAGAGAAAACAGAAAGACAGTTTACTTACTGTAAGTAGAAATTTCATACCATTAGTCTACCATATCAGGAAACCCCAGAACCCTCAACTGGACCATCATCCTAAAAAGTTTTGTTTTCAAATAAAACTTCAAAAGCCTCTTGTGTAATTCCTTCTTGCACTCTTAAGAAGACTATCCAGAATGTCTTTTTTTTTCCCCCTCCCAGTTATGACTTCTGAAGATAAAATATGAAAACCTGGTCTTTGATTTTGAGGCAAGTTTAAAGACTAAAAATAGCAATAATTTATGACAGTTGAAGAAATGGAAGATACAACTTAGTTTAATGCTGATAAGTGTTGTTAAATTAATTCTTGCTGCCCATTATGTTGCTATGTTGCTTATTATTTGCTACACAACTAAACATATGCAGTTATAATCCTCCCTGAAAGGCTTTTTCTGATAAATCAGAACACATTAAATCCATTCAATTATATTGAGAGATTCAGTTGAAACTTCCTCTCATGAACACGTACGTCAGGTCACCAGCACTGCTTATTAAGTTGTGCCATTACTGTGTTACCTGCTGTTCTGTCTACTAAGCCATTAAGGAGCTATAACCTTATGGTTATTGCAAATGAGAAGGTATGTTCAAATTCAAATCCAAGTCTCCTGCTGCGTAACGCAGCGACCCTTAACTGTCCACTTACTGCAGTACTTCAATCTATATTTACATTTTTCCAAAGCATTCTGGGAGAAGTTAACAACCAGCAGCAGCACTGCATGGAACACACCTAGATGCTATTAACTGCACTACAACTCTGACAACTTGTTTATAAACAAACTACCTAAAACCCTTAAGATTTTTCTGATGCACGACAAATGGATTTACACATGTACAATGGCCCCTTTAAAAAAGAATGGGGAGAAAACCATATATTGTATTTTCTACATCAACACCGGTTAGAATGCTTTCCCTTGCTATTCATGTAGCAACTTCTTCACATACTTTTTTCTGAGCCAAAGCATCCTTCAGTTGTTGCAGTTCCCCAGTTACCTGCAAAACCTGTTGCTCTGCATTTCTTGCTGCACTTTGCAGTTCTTCTAATGTTCTTTGTGCTGCATAAAAAAACACACAACCCCACAAAATAAATTATAATATTCTGTATAACACTGGTATGCCTGTTTTCTGTTAACATGTTAATCAAAATGCATTTTTTTAAAAAAAAAATAATAAAATACATTCTAGTTTCTCAAAAATTGTTTTTAATGAGTCTTATACAACTAAAACCATAAAATATGAAACCTCCCTATAATATTTAATCCTTTAATCCTGAGTTATCTTAGAATAACAGCAGAAAGAAATTGTAACAGTTTTGACCGAAAATGCATCAAGTACACTCTTTGGAAATCACAGCACTTAAAGCCTTTGACACACTATTGCCATCTCATGTCAAATATGTATCATTTAATCAGTGGAATAAACTACATTGATATACATACTATTTTTTATTTATTAAAAGTTAATAACTTACCTGAACGAATCTTTTTTTCTTTACCCTCTAGTAGTTCATCTAGAGTTTGGAGCTGCAATTTCAGCTGGGGTTTTCTATAGAAGTCATCTTCATTTGGTTGCATTCTTCCAATCTTCATCTGCTGAGCTTTGTAACCAATGTAGCATTCTCTTATAAACATATTTCTTTTATACCTGGCCTTACCAATGTATGGGCTTTCACCAGGTACATTATCAAGTTCAACATCCTGAAATGTATTAAGCAATATGTCTTTATCTCAGAAGTATGGTTGCAGCCAACTCATAGTATACATTTAAGCCTCTTAAAAAGCACATAAAGGAAAACCAAGCTGAAATCAGAGTAATTAGAAGCAAACAGACTACACTTGACTGTTTGGCCTTGAACATTCTCATTATTTTGTAACAGAATTAAAAACAAATAAACCAAATTGCCATATGATCAGTTTATTGCAAAGGGGAAATGCCAGTGGATATTTACTGGGAGGAATTTTTCTTTGTATTTTAGACTTAATAGTAATATAGATCGTACTTAGTTTATTACATTATTGTACTTAAACTTTACTCAAACATAACTTAAAAATATTATTCATGTTTGTAATCAACATATATAAAGTCATGTAATGATTACTGATCTTTAAATTTCTTATGCAGACTCCTTTCATTCAGGCATCTCTACAATTTCTTTGCAAGCATGACAGAGGTTAGCTCTACTAGGAGGAAAAAAGAAACCAACCTGTTTTTTTCTAACCCTGTATAACTCAAGAACATTCTGGCTTGTGGAATTTCTCCAAGTGAAAGGGCCTCCAAAATTAAGCCAGAAGAGAGGAGTATAGTTTGTTTGGTTAATAGTGAGAATGAAATACTTGTTCACTGACTCTACTTAGCTAAAACATACGTGTATTGGTATGTATACTAATATTCAACACGTGACTGTCGCTCAGATTCAGTTTAGTTCAAATCTTGTAACTTACGATTTTAAAATTAAGTTTTTCTATTTTGTAACTAATAACTCTTAATAAAGCAGTATCTAATAGAATTATAGAAAACCTATTAAGTTCAATGAAAACATCCATTATTTTAAAATTATTACCTCTGGTGGAAAATAATTTAAAGGTTCAAATTTTGCATCAATCTTATAAAACGCCAGTTCCTGCTCCAATTCATACTGCTTCTGGCAAGCTCGGGTTAGCTCCATTGTCTTCTGCTTTAACTAATAAACCAGTAAACAAAGTAAGCTGCATTCATGCAAGTGTCATCATTATCACAAATTTCAATTCAGTAGAGAGAAGGGCAAAGACATCAACTTTGAAACAAAACTCATATTAGAATAATTAAGATGGTGTGTTTTGTATCAAGAATATCAAAGTGCAACTTTATTACAAGATACAATACGATGACTAGGAGTAGACAAAAAGCCCACAATTAATATAACACAAATGATCACATGAAAGGCCTTTTAAGTTTACACGCATTAAAGGTTTGAAAATAAATTTGTCGCTAACTTAGGATAAAAAAAATAATTTGGGTACAATCCTTTAGCAAAATCTAGGCCAAGTAACAAATGTACTTACTGCTACTAATGAGCAGTGAGAACTATTAACACTCACTGTCTGTAAAAGAAACAAAGTATCTCAATTGTCAGGCGTATAGACCCTATCATTTCACTTTAGCTTAGCCTGGTGCTAGTTAGGTTTTGAATTTATTTTTTTTAACTACAGGTCCATCATGTGATTTCTTTTTAAATCAACTTTTCACACTGGATACCTGAGAAAGAACATGCAGCAAAACTCCAACAGACAGTGGAAAGCAGGACTAATGGAGGAAAAGAAAACAGAACAGACTGGAATAAAGGAAAGGCTTAAAGAAAGATTCTAAAACCAGATATATGTCATGCAAAAGGCTAACTGTGTTTCAAAGGAAACCAAAAAGTCAACAAAATTGTATCCAAAAACCACAACGAATATAAAGTCTCACTGGAACACTTTACAGAAATGTTCCTACTTCAGTAAACATGCAAATAAATCCTAGAAATAAAAATGACCATGCAACCCAGGAGCACAGTAGGGCTACCTTCAGTGAGGAATAAAGGCTCTGCGGAAAGGGAACTGTGACAAACCAATACACCAGCTAAAGGAAGAAAGAAGCCAGCAAAGTTTGTCATCCAAAGGATAAGAGTGGGTTAAGCTGCAAAATACATGCTCCTAAATCTCACTTCACTGAAAACTACACTATAGAAATAGGCTGCTGGTTACTGTGTGTGTTCACAGATGAAACAGCTATAGAAGTATTACCCACAGATTCTGAAGGATACAATTTTAGAAGACAAGTCTAACAGGCAGGATAAAAGCCATATATTAAGTTCCCATCAGGTTACTCACAACTGAGCACACACAAGTAGTTTTCTTGCATTTTATAGCTACCAATGAAAGATACTTATCAGAGCTAAGTTTTTAGGATGATGTGAGTACAAGTAAACTAACAGACATTACCCAAAATAACAGTCAAGGGGTACTACTGACATACAACTTGTATGCATACCTTGTTTTTGTAAAAGCATTTAATCTTTTCCCTTATTGCAACAGCAACAATGCAGGAGATTCAATACATCAGCAATTTAGCAGCTACAGGATGCTTAACCTTTCATCAACTGACAAAATTTTAAACAAAGAAAAATAACTAGACGCAAGCAAGTTGGTTACTATAAATGAACGATACTGATTGCTGGTTCAACATACTTACATTTTCCACAGAAAGAATACCTAAGAACAACTGGTCAATGAATAACAACTCTGAAAAGTTGCAGCACCTAAGTTTTGTCTCTCAAACATAAATCTCCAGCCATTTGAACTCTCACATAGACAACTCTGTTTCTGACAAGAGAACTATTCAAAATATTTACATAGTGCAAGGGTTGTTCTTACCAATTCATTTTTGGTGTTCAAGTTCCTTTGTAGGTCTTCATAGCTTTGTTTCCGTTGCAGAATCTTTTCCTTTAATGATCTGTTGACCTCATCTTGATGATGTAGTTGCTCAAGCACTTGGGACTGGTTAAGTTTAAGGTCCTCCAACTCCTTTACTGTGTTTTCCAACTGTCTTTCTAATTTATCTCTCTCTTCTGAAAAACAAAATAACAGAAACATTCAAATTGAAAATATTTTCCTTCTAAATTTAAGTTTTGTGTCATTCACTTTAGTTCTAACACATTACTATTACCTAAATCAAACCTCTCCAGAGCTTCCTGCCTGTCATAATTTGTCACTGGCTGTCCATCCAAGTTTTCCAGTGCTCGCAAGTGGAATACGGTGTACAAGGAGTAGTGAGGCAGACTTACAACTGGATTATCAGCAAGGAATAGAGAGGTCAGATCTTGTAGAGGCCTTAGTTTAGCTATATCACGGAGCTAAATCGAAGACAAATGGAACAATGATTAGATATCCTTCCAAGCACAATTAAACCCCATCAGTGAATTTCTGATTGTACAGAATGTTTTATGTTACGTCCATATCAAAGAATCTATTTTAAAATTTATGCTAAAGAATAATCTATAAAAACCTACCAAAATACACAGCACTAGAACTAAAGTAACTTCCTCAAATCAAATTGTTTCTTCTATGAAAAAATACCACTGCAAAGAGGCCAAATTTAATCAAGCTTGACCTTGGAAATTTCGAGATAACAGGGCCTGTGGATATATATAACCCTCCATTCCCCCAGACTTAAGTATTAAAAAAGGGAGTTTTTTATCATGAGGAGTACTCAAACAGCTGGTTCATCTCTCCTCCTAGCATGACTCATTTAGGAATCTTATTAAGTTATTTCATTTCATAGACGCCCTTTTGTAGCTGCCAAACATGGAAATTAACCTGGATGACAGAAGTAAATCAGTCACCATAATAAATACAAAATAGATGCAAATAGATTATTTACAGATCTCCAGAACTATATAATTGACTTATCATAAGGGATACCATCAATAACATGCAAAAGTCTTCACATTTTCACCAAGATTTTCTAAGCTTCCATAAGCTTATGCTTTCCTGAACAACATTTATGTTTATGCTGTGAATACCTGGTACAGAAGAAGGTTTTTTTGATAAACAACTTTATTAGGCTTACAACAGACTTTGTGGAAAAAGAACAGAAATTACTCCAAGTCAATTAACGTAAATATACCAGTTCACATCATTAAAAGATTCTGAGCAATTTTGTTCCTAACTATAATTACTTACTGATGATACTTTATTCCATTTCAAATCAAGGATGCGCAGGGATCTCAGTTTCTTCCCTACCCACGTAGGAATATACTCAATCTCATTCCCTGCAAGGTTCAGCTTTTGTAGATTATGCATATGTTCTATACCTTCAATTTTACTGAAAAAAAAAGAAGAAAAACATAACTTATCATGGACTATAGCAAAATTACAGTATAACTTAGATATTCTGGATAAACTACAGCAAAATCTGTCCCAATTATGATCCAAGAGATGAGTAAAAACAGTTGCTTACTGCCATGGACTCTAAATTCAAATTAAGTTACACCAGTTACATCCAAATACTACGTTAAGATAACAAAAAAATTCACAGCAAGACCTCCTTGCTCACTGTGGCTCACTAAACCTCTAATGTATACATATCTTTATTTTAATATTAGCTTTATTTTAATGTGTGGTAATTACATTTTAATATGCAAAACGTGTTCTTTTTTCCCTGAGAACATTATGGGACACAGATGAACCCAAATAAAATTTTTTATTTTTTTCATACAAAAGAAGGATCACCTGTAAACTGTCAGCAGGCAGAACTACATTTTTTTTAGTGTTTTCATTACAACACTGAACAGCTAATGAGGAAAACATGCTATTTTTTAGTTTACTGGAGCATTTATCTAAAGATATGAGTACCCTAACAAAGTGCAGTAGAATGTGCTCTTGTGACTGTACTATTTTTGGAGTATATACCAATTGTATATAACTCCACTGAAAAAATACAGCAGTAGCTAAAAGCTACTCTGATGTTTTCAATTCCTGTTGAGAGAGGAAGTTGTGCAAATGCAATGTGTAGAAGTGGTAGTGTCTCACTTACTTCCTATTAATTCCTCTGCTGAAAACGCAGCTTCTCTACTGCTAAGTCAGTCTCACGTAAAGGTCCTAATTCACTAACAGAAAAATTAAAGGAAACAATTTTGCTATTGTGTACTGCCTTCAATATTTTTATACCACTCAGACAAGATACCAGACTCTCAAAACAGTAAAAGTGAAAAAGCAATTCAGTGAGTTTACGGCCTGCTTGATCCAGCCCTTTCAGCTTCCTCTCCTATAAGAAAACTTCTTGTATTATCTGTAATAATATGCAGTAAAAGTTTATTTAAAAATGTAATGCATTTAATTGGGTTATTGTACCTTCATTATGGCGTCTGGAAAATTGCATTTCTGGCTTGGTTCCCTAGGAAAACATGTTTAACTGCAGCTGTGGTATATGAACAGCACTTCCCAGAACTATTTAGCCTTCTAATATCTTACGGCTTGTAATTTTTAAGATCTATCAAAGCCTGTTAGTCTTGCCATACAACTGATGGGAAATTCACCTTAACTGTTCACACACACAGTAAGAGAAACTCAGCTTTATTGTACCTGGATTTAGCAAAACCATTAGTGTTTCTGCTTACCTGATTCTGTTGTAAGACAAATTGAGTTCACACAACTTCATCAGTTTATCCAACTTCTCAATCTTCTCTATTTGGTTGTTACTAAGATTTAGTGTCTCCAGTTCAGAGCAGTTTTCCAGATTTTCTATGTACTAAAGAAAATAAAATTAATCCCATGGTATTGCAACTTGGGTTTGGTTGGTGGGGATTTTTTGTTGTTTTTAAGAAAAAGGCAGATTTTCAATTTTAAGAGCCATCTATTCATTAAGAAATACAAAGTATTCTAACACTTTATTAATCACAGTTTCACTGTTGCTTCTGAAACCCTGCTTTAGGTACGGTCTTCTGTAGTGTTGAAAGAGGAAAACCAGATTTTAAATTTACAGTAGACCAGTCTCACCTACACAGAGGAAAACCTGCCATTAAAAAACAAGACAAAAAAAACCCCACCAAACCAGAACAATCCAAAAGCTAAAAAGTTACTGAAATGGATGGTGTTCTAAACTTACTCTAATTGATCCAATTTTTTTTCTTTTGCGGACTTTTTTTTAAAAACAAAGGATCTCCTTGTAGAACTACGCTAACATAATCAGAATATAGCTGTTTAAATCCATATAAAAACAGACCTTTAAAAAAATCAGAATGAATTTTTAACTTTAATTACTGGTTATTTTCAATCACTTACCTTAAATTTCTTATCCCCATCCTTTGAGGAAGAAAGATTCAGTGAGCTTATACATGCCAAATCTTCCTGTTTTGACAGACGTTTTATAAGTGCTTCAGTAATGTATCTAACTCCTGGACTAACACCATTTTCATCTGAAATTAAACAGAGAAACTACCTTCAGTAGTGAAAGAATCGGTGATTTTATTAATCTTATACTTCACCCTGTATACCGGGAAAACATTGAAAATTATTCCCCCACCTTCACTGCCACAGGGGATAAGAAGAAACAGTACACCAGAAGCATTTACAGGAAATGACATGTTAGAGTAAGCATGTATAGCCTTTTGAAAAAGGCACAGTATGCATCTCCCTTTGCCAGTTTTCCTCCCAGCACAGAATGTAAGGAGTAAAAGTCTCATTATTCTACACAGCTTTCATTACTATCATTTCCACATTTGAGTACCAAAAGATAAAAGCAAATTCTTCAGCGTTCTTTCTAACTGAGCATACATCTTTAATAAGACAGTTCACAGAACATTAGCTTTTTATGCTTTTAGTATGTACTTTCATACCAGCAGTTATTTATACAATACCTTTATGAAAATTACACTCAAAAGCAGCTTCTACATTTTCTGACATATCAAGTTGTTGGTGCCTCTGCTCTCTGCTTTTGCAAGCAGATGGAGATGTCTGTTGGCCAAGAGGAGATGGTGATCTCGAACTCACAGGAGACATTGGACTAGGTGTCTGAGAAGCTGACATCTGTGGTTTTCTATATAATGCTTCACTTACAAAGCCTTTCTTCATTACCAAAAACACAGAATATCATATGACTAATATCTGGAAGAACAGAAATAAATGTCAGTCTGCATGTAAGTCTAAATCTTCACAGTTTGCATGCCAACAAAGGCGCTCAGAAGCATGTTAAGGACATTAGGTGCTTGCTGTCTCAGTATCTATGTGCTTAACAACATGATTTATCACTTCAGATGATACAGTTTGGGACACCAGAGAGGTGACATTTGAAAAATTGGGGGTTTTATCGTAAGAAAGTATTTCTAGCAATGATATGGTGCCAAAAAACATTATCTAAGCCGATTCTCCAATGGGTGACGGCTTCCAGTTTTCACAGGCTAATACATACTCAGAGCAGCATACCTTTTTACTTACACCATTCTATAGCACACCAAGACCTGGCTGAACTGCTTTCTGTTTTGCAACTAATCTTGGTAACTGTCCTGTATTTACGGTTTACACAAAGTCTGTCAGGTTTGGAGATACTCTCAACTCAGACCAACAGCTGGTAGAGGACAGAAAGGGAGGACTGGGATCCCAACTGTTTTTGGCAAAGCTATAAATCACCCACTTTGCTGCTAGAAGAGCAAATACAAGCCAAAAAAAACCCACAAAACACAAAAAAAAGGGCAACAGAGGAAAAAAATTAAAATCAGTCCAGCACAAGCATTCCTTCAGTGTTTCCCTTTCTGCAAACAAGTAGTTCCGTGAGTGCCTGGGAAATTCCAGAGAAGGTTAACAGAAACTTTGCCTGGTGAGAAATATATTTCCCAAGGGGTAAGTGTAGAAACAGCCATGCACACATTCCATGCATCAAAGCCCTTGTAGTAACCATCTTCAAGGGACAGATTTTTACTAAAACACTCAGTAAACAAAAAGCATATTTTAAGGCATTCCTTAAGACAGACACGCATGCTTTTAAGAGAACTTAGAGCTATATGAATAAGTGTCTTGAGAAGATTTTATTCATTAAATCGATTTTTTTCCCCGTGATTCTTCAAAAATAAAGAATGAAGGAGCCAGTCTCTTGTATCCAATACTGGGTGATGTAACTCGTTCCGGGCCAGGAAAGCGAGCCTAGAGAAAGTGAGGTACTGAAAAGCTCGTTTGGGAAGCTCCCTCATGTTATAAGGTGAGCATTCGGCATTGTAACGCGGTTTCTTGAGAACAGATTGTGGCTTTTCCATGAAAACCACGGCAGACCTGTCACGCTAGAGCCGGCGGGGAATGCAGACGCGCTGGGCTGCCCCTGCAGCCGAGGGGCCCCCGGCGCTGCCAGCCCCCCCCGGGGCTCCCAGCGGGCTCCCGCCGCAGCCAAGGAGCGGCCCCTGCCCGCCTCCCGCCAGGCCCGCACCTGACAGGATGGCGGCGCCCGGCGCGGCGCTACCGGCGGAGCCCCGGGCACAGCTCCCCTCCGCGGGGCCGGGCTGCGGGGCAGCGCCGCGCCCACAGCCCACAGCGAGGCGGCCGAGAAGCGGCGATTGTCGCTGAAGGGGGATCCCGGTTCTCGCCGAGGGTGGCTCCCCTCAGGCCTCCGCTTTGATTATCTGCGTTGACATGGTAACGCCGTCTCACCGCTTCCCGCCGGGCAGCGGCGGGCACGGGCGGCCTTCAGGCGACCCCGAGCGAAAGGCACCGGCTCCCAACGCGCCTCTCTCACCTCCCGTACTCCACTAAGCGTTTGTCGTCTCCAGCGGCCACCAGGCCCAATGCGCTGCGGCTCCTTTAAGCGCTCAACCTGAGGAGCTGAGCCGACACCATTTTGTCTGATCGTTGGCCGGCGACTGGTGAATTCTTGGGGCGGGGCGGAGAGGGGAGGGGCTTCCCGGAGCCCCGCCCCCGACGCAGCTTTCCCGCCGGGGCGGGCCCGTCCGGCGCGTTAGTAGCGCTTGTGCTTTTTCCCGCCGTTTTGCCTCAGCGGCGGCTGCCCGTATCCCTCTGCCGCTGAAGGGTGTCTTCTGGGAGGTTTTGTTTTCGCTAAAGTCCAAGTCACAGTATGAATAAGAAAGTCTGCTCTGGTCATAGTTATTTATGGTGTTTCTTTGTTTTTTTTTTTTTATTATTTTTTTTAAATTGGTCTGTGCTTCATGTTAGCCTATCTGTAAAACTGTACGTAGATTAGCTATCCTGAAACATAGTATGTAGCATTGGGAATGTGTGCTGTGTTTGACAGAGACTGAATGTAGTAGGCCTAAATTGCTACCATTTCCACAAAGGTATTTAAATAAATCTCTTAATGCATTTAGCCTCTGTTAGTTTAGCATCTATATGTGTAAAATGTAGGGTTAGAATAATTAGTTGACTGTGTCATAGAAAGAATGTAGGGAGGGGACATAATTAGATTTTAAAAAACATTTCAGAATTTTGTTAGACTTCTGAAGTGTTTTCCAATGTTCTTTGCAGTTTGTTGCTCCCTGTTTACACACCAGCCATGTAAACATGTTCATTTCACAGGTATTTAATCGTAGGTATTTTAGCTGTTATTTTTAATAATACCAAGCACCTTAAATTTTACGAGATTTTTTTTCTACATGTTGTTGTTTCTCATGTAGTTTATTGCATCTGCTGAGAAGCCCAAGTTGGCCTTCTTGTAATTTAACTTCATATTGGCCAGAAATAGTTTTGTAAATGTCATTCCCGTAAAGGTTGACTACAGTATTTGTTTAAACTTCAGAAGTCTTGCACAACTTAAGTTTAACTTTACATAAACGTATTTGTTGAGGTCCTATGCTTGCATATCAGGCATGCAAAGGTTTTGTCACAAAAGTGTTTTTTGTAAATGCTGTTTAAAATAGTACATGTTGTAGACATATTATGCATTAATATTTTCATATTGTAGTTTTATTTGTAATAGTACTTAGAAAGTTGGCATAATCAGGAGTACAAATGGCTAAAAGAAATTTGCAAGTGAATAGTTACTTCAAAACAAAAATTTTTGGTCTAAACATCAGTGCATTATGTTTGATAAAATTCAAATGCCTTTTTCACTTGTATGCAAATTTAAAATCACTTTGATTTAAATAAAAATTATTTTCTGAAGGATAATGTGAATCTAAGCTTTTGTTTGCTGTGTTGGTTATTTTTTGCTATCTGAACATTTTTCACGTAGCTATCAAACTGAGAGAAAGTTAGGACTGACATGGGATTACTCTGATCATACTTAAAAATTTAAATCCTACATTAAAAAATTCCTACATTTAGCTGTTTTGGCTTCCTTGGGAGGGGACAATAACATTTCAGTAAAACATGATCTGCAATTAATTATTAACTGTGAGTGAGATGTTTTGGTATTTCTGTTCATCTGCTGCAGAAGCCAAACGCAGTTTAATCCAGACTCATTAACATCTATGGTTTGCTGTTTGTTGTCATAGGCACTATGATTATTTTAATCTATTTTTTTGTTTTGCTATTTTCTGGAACAACTTTTAGCCAAGAGAAAATGTAAGTAAAGCATCTATAGACTATAATGGAAATGTTACTTGATTGTTGTCTGCTATTTTAGGTAAATTGATACAGAATTTAAGTAGAGCAAATACAAAAAGCACTATCCAAATCAATGTGTTTTCACAAGCAAAATTCTCACTAATGTATGTGGGACTAATGTGAGAAAAAGGACTGATGCTTCTGGAATTACTGTATTTGCTGCCAAAGAAAGAGGTAGAGTCATCTCCTTATGTGCCATAAGATAAACATGCAAAAAAATTAAATAAAGCTGCTGCTCATTAGCTCTTCTGTAGTGCCTCAGTGCTACAGGTGTGATGAAAGCTCTTCCTTAAACTTGTACTTAGTAATGTGGTTTTGATTCTTACATCTGTTAACAATAGTATATAGAAAGCTGCCAACCTAAGTGCTTTTGGCATTTCAGAACAAGAAGATGCACATGTATCAAATGTTTTCTTCAGTGGCACTTTAAATGTTTTACTTACATTACTTGTCAGATACGTAAAAGCCTGGCTTGTACTTTTTTGGAATGATGGTACTTTGATTTATGAAGCGCTGAAGAAATTAAGAGTAATCCTGCAAATATTTATTCACGCTTGCCTTTACAGTACGTTGCCCCATTCATTTTGATAAGAACTTTACTGGCAGGAACCACACAAGTGTACTATTTGGGAGACGAGTGTTTCAGGGTTTAATTGGGCAAAAATAATTATTATTTCCAGGTAAATAGACAGTTTTAGAGGACATGCTTTTGTGTGTCTGCAAAATCAAATCCATAAACGTTACCTCAGCTGTTGTTCACATTACAGTTTTCATAAAAATTATTCTGACTGGGGCTTTACTATTTTTAATTAGCGTCTTAATTCTAAGACTTAGCCTGGTTATCTTGTTTGCTTTAATGGTGCATGCATAAGTGAATTACAAATGGAAGTAAGAAATCTGAAATAAATATAGTTCCATCACCCTTTTATTGGTTTATATTCCATATGCAGTTATGTCCTTACATCACCAAAGATCTTCCGAGCTGGGGCATCTGAGAAAGTTGTAGTCCAAGCTTTTGGTTACGATAAGGAATTTCCAGTCAATGTTGCCTTAAGAAGTTTTCCAGATAAGCTTGCTGTTTATTCTTCTGGCTATATTTCTTTAACTCCAGCCAACAAATTCCAAGCTGCTGTAACTTTAACAGTAAGGAATTCAGACTTTTCTTGCAGTGTTTTTATTGTCATGCTTAGTTCTAAGTGTTAAAAAAGATTAAGGTAAGTTTTCAGTGGTTTAAACTGGGATGGGAAGCCTAGCACCCCAATTTCTCACTTTGCCATGTGTAGTTTATTTAATATTAGTTTGTTTGAAATTGAAATTACAATGGGTAAAATTACTGTGAAGGAATGACACCAAAGTTAAGCATATACATATATCAAACTATTTTAGAAACATTTTCAGTTTCGTAACTTCAAAATGTAAAAGGGAGAGAAGATAGAGAAGTGTTGAATGTGGATGAGGTATGTCAATGAAGTGTTCAGAGTGAGCCAAAATGGTAACTAAACTGAGGTTCAAGACTTGGTCTGGTTTCTTGGTGACAAGCTCCAAAGGGGCCCAGCTTTCACCACAGAGATTGAACTGATTTGCTTGAAGCAAAGAGTGCAGGAAGCTAAACGGGTTTCTACTGAAAGCTGATAACTGAGATGGTTTTAAATGGGGTTAGGCCTCCCAGGAGGTGCTGCTCCTCGCTTAGTTTTCCTTTTCAACCAGAGTAGCTATCTCACCGAACTACCAACCACAACAGCAGCCTTGCTGGAGGCAAGATTCATCACATGTATAAGTTGAAGTCTGATAATTTGTACTCTCGTAACCTCATAACTGGGCTTTGCACTTTGCTGTTTTAGTTCTGGACCTAAATAAAATGCAAAATCTCAGAATACCTGTTTGTAGCTTAATACTCCAGACTGTCATCTATGATGTAAGCAAGAATAAACCCTTGCGGGTGTTGATGTTTTTATGTAATGATAATCAACAACAGTATAGTAATTGCTGTTCAGATACTCTTCCCAACAAAAAATACTGTAGGAAAAAATACTTGCAAACTATTTTAATATTCTCAAAAATCTTTTATTTCATCTCCCTCAGCTTCAACCAACAGATTTACCAAGAACAGATAATTCAGTCCAGTATTTGTATTTGGAAGCTGTTTCTCCACATTTTACAGGACTAAAAAAAATTCCTGTTTCCTATGAGAATGGGTTTCTTTTTATTCATGCAGACAAACCAATTTATACTCCTGATCAGTCAGGTAAATAATGCTTGTTTCTCTTGGCTGTTATTTGATTTGTAAAGACCGTTGACTGCCGAGGAACTAGGATTTAAATGCCCTTCAAACTCTTGGTTATGTTATATTGCCACAGCTGCTATTTAATTTTTAAATCAACAGAATAATATTTTGAACTATTTGATCATACTGTAGAAATTAATCACTTCTCCCGATATCCTCTGATTCCCTGCTCTCTACACCCTAAATGACTAATCTGTGTTGCAAAGAGTGAAAGATATTCCTGGAAATATGTTAAAAATACTTGTGAGAAAATATGACTGAATCACTGGTTTCATGTAGATTGAGCTCTTTTCCCACGGAAGTGATATGCTAGGATTGTGATAGTAAAAAAACTGTATTGCACTGTGATGATTCAATGTGAAAGAGTAGTGGTGCAGGGTCTCTCGTTGCTAGCATGAATAAACAGTTCGGATTCCATACTGGCACAAGGTCATGAGCATTCTATAAATACTAAAACCTTAAAAAAATAGTAGGGATAAAAGGTTGGGTTTGAGGGTTTTTTTATTTGCTTGGTTGGTGTGTTTTTTTAAATCTCTGTAACAGTATGACTGAAACTGTAAAAATTCTTCCAGTGAAAGTCAGGGTTTACTCTCTGAATGAAGAACTGCAGCCAGCTCGGCGAGAAATTGTCCTAACTTTTATGGTAAGTTGTAATTTAATTTATTATTAATTGTCTGTAGATCATAAAAACTATAAATGCAGTTAGATGGTAAATCAGTATTGCAATCAATATTTAATAAAACTTAGATGTTTTTGTAAGTAGGCAGATATCTTTTAAAACATCTAAAAATGACTGCATAGTATATAGAAGTTTTCAAGTCCCAGATCTGAAGTTGTTACAAAATGGGGAAAAAAACTCCAACTAATAGTCTTTGATATTTGGGGAAAGGATTTTTGAGGGAATGTTAATAATACATGGGGTTTATTCTGTTATTTTATTTAAGATATAAAAATAATCACTATCTACTATGTTTTTTAGCCTTTAACATTAGACTTGTTATTACAGTAGCTTTTTAACAATTTAAAGCATTGTGAAGTAACAGCTTGTAGTTGTTGGAACCACAGTAAAATGTTTTGTCAGAATTTCAATCTGAGCTGTTCCTAAAAATATTTGTGTTTTCATGCTGTGAAATGGGCAAAACTCTTAGAAAAATATGTTACAGCCAGGCTCCCACTGAATTCACAGAATGAAAATTTTCTTTTGGTAAGAGTCATCTGTAACTGCTGATTCTTTCCTGTTATAATTTAAAGGATCCTGAAGGAGTACCAGTTGATATTCTAGAAGAAGACGATTTTACTGGAATAGTTTCTTTTCCTGACTTCAAGATTCCTCCTAATCCTAAGTAGATTTATTTAATGCATTTTGAGAATTATTAACATAATAATGCCTTTTCTTAAAGACTGTCAGAGTGTCTCTTGGTTGATACACAGAGAGTGCATGACTTGAAACTTGGAGATTTCTAACATTTCACGTGACGTGAAACCATGGTATAAATAAGGAACTTCTGACCAAGTATTCTGCTTTTTAGTTGACTTCCAAACTAGCATTTGTCTCCTAATGCCAAGTGGGAAGCTTACTCTCTGTTTTGAAATAGATGGCATATGCTCACTGTAATGAGAGAAAGTAAGGAGATGTAGCGAGTGAGAATACTGGTGATAAAACTGAAATTAAGGAACAGTTAGTGGTAGGTTTGTCTTGCTCAAATAAAAAGGAAGATTAACAAAAACTAAAGCTTTCTACTGCGGAGATAGAAACCATGTTAAAGATGTATTGATTTCAAGGAGGGGAAGCACTCGTATTTCATACAAATCAGCAAGTTTTCCAGTAACAGCAGCATACAAAAAAAAAAAAAAAAAAAACCCCTCTTCAGTTCTCCTTTTAGTCTTGAGAGGGTGCTGAAGATTCACTGAGTTGACAGAAGGATGCTAGTAGGGCTTGGAAAATAATTTTTGACTGATTAACTTTTCATTAGGAAATTAGCAATAATTTCAGTCTGAGTAAAAATTGATTTTGTATCCTTCTTGAAACCGAGTATCTGTTAACAGTAGACTTGTGTAACTTTTATTGTGGCACTATACGACTGACAGATTGTAGGAACTGATCTATAAATTATGTGAATTGCAGTTGTGCCTCAGTGCTCTAGTCAAGAGAGAAGGACCCTCATAGAAGTCTGCATGAATCCTTTTGAGCATTTTCTTGATCTATGATACGAATACATTTTTCAGTGTAGATGTATACCCATTCTCTGTCTATGCAAGACGTTAACTAACATGCTTAATATTTTTTTGTAGTATGTATATGTCAAATTATTATTCAATCTTGGATCCAACTTGAACTCTAAATGTTTCCTTGTAACAAAATTACTTGCTTTTTTGTGGAATTTCTGAATTCCTTATTACTTATAAATGGGATAAGTGTATTGAACTTGCCTATATATAACCAAAGAATTGATAATTGGTCATACCTTCTGGCCTTGTTTTTATTATTAGGGAAAAGACTACATTTTTCACTTACATTGAGCAAATTTCACTATGTTACAAAACTGACACAGATGAAATGGATGTAGTATGTACTATGGGATCAAGTTCCTTTGAACAGTGAGATAGGAAGATACACACATTTAGATGTGCCCTGCACATAGAAGTTCTGTGGGTTTATGTAAAGCAATTTGAAATGAAGCAAGTGTCTTTTGAGTGCTTCTAGTGGCAAAGAAAAATCATCCGAATTATGGTAAATCAAGTATGTGATACGTATTAACCCTGATCACTGCATTGGAACAGACTTGTAGCCACAAACAGGCATTTGTTGAACCTCAGGAGTGGTAGCAGGCAAGTGAGAGAAGCCAGCAAATAACGTCTTAATGGCGCTGGTTACATTTGCAGTCTTCAAAATGTGTCTCTGTTTATAACTATAAAACAACAAATTCCAATGGTAGTCATAATGCAAATAATGGCGTATTCTTTCCCAATTTATTTCAATGTTTTAAACTAAGTTTCAAGTAATTATTAAAATACCAAAGCAGAATCTTCTCAAAGTAGGCATTGAATGTGTGCAAAAACTTGGTGCAGAATTATTCTCTTTAAATAATTATTAACATGAAATATTGCTCAGTAGTAAAATTAATTTTTGTCTTCAACGTTAGTTTTCATCTTTAAAAATGTTTGATTGTTAATGTTTCATAGGTATGGAATTTGGAAGATTGAAGCCAAGTATAAGAAGAATTTTGTAACCTCAGCTGTTGCAAAATTTGAAGTTAAGGAATATGGTAAGATGTACCCATACTGTCAACCTTTGTTTTTATATTTGTATCTGTGAAATCTATAGAGGACAGCTATAGCACAGGGGAAGAAAATGCAGAAATGCCTGTGGTGATGTTGATCTGCAAAGGGCTGCAATGTAATGCCAAAATGGCAGTGGCAGTTCAAGCTAATCAGTCATATCAGTATAAGCCTATATTAATACAACTTGCCTATAAAATGGAGCTATTCTTTGCTACGCTGGATCATCTTGACATAGTTGCACAGATGCCAAATGTGGAACCAGGGCAACTGCAGGTAACTTAGGGCTTTGAACTTGTACTTCAGTATGGATGACTGACAGCTGCATTTTGGGGCTATAATATTGCCATTCAAATAACTTGAAACAAACGTGATTCTTTGATAGCTATTCAGAAAGGTCTTTCTGGGTACCTATGGATTAATGTATGAAAAGACATCTAAGTGGCTTTCTTTTCTACTCAATTTCAGCAATGCCAAGCTTTTCCATCGTCATAGAGCCAGAAAGTAACTTTATTAGTTCTGATAAATTTGAGAACTTCAAGATTGTTGTGAAAGCTAGGTAAGGAAATTTGGCTTTGATTTCTAAATATGTGTGTATCTCTGCTTTTACCTGAATGATTCTCCCTTGTCCAGAAGTTTCCTCTTTTACTTCCTCAAGAAGCCCTATCATCGCAATCCTTTCTGCTCTGCAAGAGAACCAAGTGACCCTTTTCAAAGTTCTTACAAAGTGGTTGTTTTTCAGGATTGTTTTTCAGCAGAAGTGTTTAAAGCTACACAGACTTCTGTTTTTTGTCCCTTGCCTAGGAAATCACTTTTCTTCAAAAACAAATGCTTTGTTGCAACCATTACAGTAATCTTAAAAGTATTTATATTGTTGCTTTGTTCTCAGCTATTTTTATAATAAAAGGCTTGCAAGTGCTGATGTTTTTCTTCGTTTTGGAATAATTGAAGAAACTGGAAAACGAATGATACCTCGTGCAATGCATGTAACTAGGGTAAGAAGCAAGCCTAGCTTGTGCAGATTTCATATGCTTAGTTCGGGACTGATCCAATTCCACTGGAGTTTTCCCATTCAATTTGATGAGAATGGGTCCCAACTCCTGGTTTGCAGCGACAGCTGTTCAGTGTCAACTGTTCCTATGTAATACTGTCATCAAGGGTTATAGAAATGCACTGTAAAATGAAACTTGGACAGAGGCAGCGTCTGAGACAAAGTAATTTCTGGTTCAATTACTCACTTGGGTAGACTGTGTGGTTGAAATTTCTATGAAAGAACTTTTATGTGCTCTATTACATAATACATGAAAGAAATCAAATGGGGATAAACAGCAAAATTATATTGATGTATTATGAGGAGTCTGTTCTCCACCAATTATCCCTCCCTCATTTAGTCTGGCCTTTTTGATTTAGTCATTGAAGAATTATAAAAGGCATTATCTTTCCTCATTTAGTGAAGATAGCTCTGTGTTATTCCTACCTCTAGTTAGGCCTGCATGCAGACTTTGCAATATGTGCCATTGGTTGATTAGTTATCAATAATGTTAGGGAATAAGTAATTTTTTTTCATTAAAACATCTCCACCTATGATTTCCTCTGAAAATAGACAATTAACAGAAGCATGATGAAGTTAGAATTTGCGTACAGTGCATCTTATTTCTAAATTACTATTAAGTAATGATTTATATTTCATTTCCAGATTGAAAATGGAGTTGCTGAGATCAATTTTAACAGTAAGAAAGCAGTGAGTTTTATAGGGCTTCAAAATCTAGAAGAATTGGATGGCTCATATTTATATATTGCAGCATCAGTGTTGGAGTCTATGGGTAAGTTGCTTTTAATCAAATGTTTTTAACGTATCTGCAAATGTAAACAGAACTAGAAAACAAAATTATATGGGTAACTTCCTTAGCGTCAGACTTTTTTTAGTATTCTGAAGTCCTTCTTCCAAAAATTTAAAAGGATGAACAGCCCATCCACCACTGTAAAAATGCATAGGGATTAATTTTTTTGGGGGGAGCTATTTGTTTTCACAACAGTACTAGGAGTTGACTCTTTAGATGCAAGGTCTATATAACTGCCTTTATAACAGACAACTTGTGCTGCCTTTTGAAGGCAAATGGAGAAAACAGAGGCTCTAGGATGTGATTATTAAAAGGGGCATAATATTTTCTTAGGTGGCCTCAGCGGTGAAGCAGAATTTGCTGGAGTCAGATTTGCTGTATCTCCTTACAAATTGAGTTTGGTTGCTACTCCTCTCTTTGTGAAGCCTGGACTTCCATTCTTTATTAAGGTTGGTTAACATAAGCAGTATTGTTGCACATTACAACATAAACCCATAATGCAGAAGCCATATTCTTTTTTTGTATATATTATTGCAGGTCTTAACACACTTTTGATTTCCATTGCCCCTTTACATTTTTTTATCTTGCTATTGTAGAAGAAGGTTAGCAGCTTGAAAGTTTTCTCCTGGAAAAATGTCACCATTCATATCAGAAATGTTACCTATTCTGATGAACAGGTGCAGGTGAAAGATACAGTAGATCACTTCGTTGGAAATGTCCCTGTAATTCTCACTGCAAAATCATTTAGTGAGCAAATGGATGAGACTGAGTTGGTATCAGAGGGTTCAGAATCTGGGAGAAGAAAAACAAGCATGAGTGATGGAACTGCTTTGTTTGTTGTTAATATCCCATCTGATAGCAAAATACTGGAGTTTCAAGTAAGTTAAATTGTTGCATTAACTTATTTCTTCAAGGGTTTAATTCTGTGCTTTTTGTGAATGTACAGCACTAATGAGAAGATTTCACACAAGTTAAGAGTTTATAAACTTGGAGATTATGACGAATAATCAGTGAATAAAATGCAGGTGCTATAATGAAACATTACTTCTCTATTGAAGTCTTGTTCTGAAACAAAGTATCATTTGTCACATATTTATAAAAATCTATAAACAAAATGTGTGGAAAAAAAAGCTGAGTGTGCTTCCCTCACTATGTAGGGAGGCATATCATTAACCTTTTCTGCTCTATTTAATTATCTACCTGCTTCTCTACACTACCATTTTGTATTTGACTTGATATTGGTAGATCTTTTCATTGAAGAAGATATGAAAGTCTTGAGTTGGCTTTTCTTTTATTAATACCTCTGAATAATATGTTGCAGAATGTTTTTAATATTGTAATTGTTTTCTTAAGCGTAATTTTTCAGAAGTTAGGACACATGGGTTTTGTTTTCTCCTTTACTCAAAAAACTTTTAGACATTTTATTATCTTTTCAGGTAAAAACTGCAGATTCACGTCTTCCAGATGAAAACCAAGCAAGTAAAACCTATGAAGCAAAAGCTTATTCCTCATTAAGTCAGAGTTATCTATATATTGACTGGACTTCAAACCACAAAATACTAGAAGTAGGGGATTTAATAAATATTAATGTATATCCACATAGTCAGTATATTCATAAAATACATCACTACAGCTATTTGGTAAGTAACAGATGTTTCCACATAAATTAAGGAATTGTGATTTAACATATGGTCACAGATGAAATACTTCAACAATCAAGAACTATCCACAGCATAGAATGCATGCAGTTCAGACAACTGTTCCTTCTGTCTGTCAGTCTTAAGTGTAAAAAATTGTTAACAGTCTCGTATTTAAATTATATATTAGATCTCCATGGTTTTGAATTCTCACCTGACAGAGACTGGGATTGAGAACACTAATGCAGGAACTGAAATAGGAACAAAGAGAAAGAGATGCAGAGACAGCACTTCTTTTTAGGGGATGAGGGAGAGAGTTCCGTGCCTTGAACTAGATCCACTGGTCCCAAATGCATTTTTGTGTGTGTTGGATTATATCCTAATGCAAGTAATTGCTAAAGGTAAGAAAAATATTAATAACAAAATTTGACTTCTTTATTCTCCATCTTTTTCTATTATAGATCATGTCAAAAGGGAAGATAGTAAGCTTTGGAACTCAGGAGAGAATTAAGGATTTGGAATATGAACATCTAACTTTTCAGATAACCCAAGAAATGGTTCCTTCAGCACGTCTTATTGTTTACTACATAGTCGTAGGAGAAGAAACTGCTGAATTAGTAGCTGATTCAGTTTGGCTGAATGTGGAACATAAATGTGGGAATAGGCTTGATGTGAGTAGCAGAACAGGCACTAAAATTTGTGCGTGTGCATTCATTTTATGATCAGATTTTAATTTGGACTTACACCAGTTTTTTAGCACTTCCTCGATTTATTAAAGTGTCTGCCTTCAGATGGATTTATTTTTGAGCAATGTGCTTTAAAATTACTTATATTTGTTTTCAATTTGTAGATTAAGCTGCTATCAAGCAAAGAGACACTGAATCCAGCGGAAGTTGTATCACTTAACATGAAGACAGAATTCAATTCATTTGTTGCTTTGTCATCTACTGACAAGGCAGTATATGGAGTCGCAGGAACAGGAAAGAGGGCAATGGAAAAAGTTAAGTAGTAGCCACAAAAGAATAACAAGTTGCTGTTAGTTTTGTGTTCACATTCATATAGCTGTTGTGTCATGCATTCAGTAAGCCCGAAAATAGGCAGGAGAGCAATTCAATCCAGAATGAAGTTGCTGGTTTAAATCTGACAGTTCAAAATTATAACAATACTTTATTTACAATATTTTGACTTCTAGTAAAAGTAAATACTGGTTTTAAAGGCAAATCTGAACTGCCTCATCAGAACCCTTCACACCTGGCCAAAAATAGGTTGCTGTGTTAGAGGGCTCCTTGATCGGAGAAGCATGGAGACTACATTCTCCTTCTTAGCTCTTCCTATAATCTTTTGAGGTTATATTTTTAAGGCAGACTAGTAGAATGGTATGGCAAATGCTATTCTGTTCAGTGGGTTATAGAGGTTTTCAGTCTTTATAGAATTTTAAATATGCATGTATGTAAGTAAAGCCTACATATCATCTAAAGAATTTCATTCCTATGATAAAACACGGTGGTTTTTTAATACTTCAGAGCAGTCAGATACAAAATACGTAGGAGAACAGAGTACTTTTGTACCAGCCTTGAATCATTTGAATCTGTTTCATAGCACTATTGAATTGGTTTTAAACAGGCTAGTCTGAGTATTGCAACTGCTATAAACATGTTTGTGAAGCATTCCACCTTGATCCATCTGTGTGATTCTAACTCTTACGTGGGGTACAAGAAAGTGGCTGTGCTGCTGCTTGAATTAGCTCA
The DNA here is from genome assembly GCF_963210335.1 of Falco punctatus. Taxonomy (NCBI): domain Eukaryota; kingdom Metazoa; phylum Chordata; class Aves; order Falconiformes; family Falconidae; genus Falco; species Falco punctatus. The sequence goes on from NC_137589.1 coordinate 44,362,863, forward strand.
AATATTGCTAAATGGTTTTGTTCAGTGTGTTGTGAGGACATCTTCCAGACTGGAGTGCCCTTTCTGCAAGTCTAACTCTCGTCCATCATATGCTATATCCCACATTTTAGTGAGCTGCTGGTGTGTGCTTTCCTCAGGTAATGCTACAGCTGGAAAAGAGTGACCTTGGGTGTGGTGCTGGAGGAGGACGGAACAACATTGATGTATTCCGAATGGCTGGGCTTACGTTTTTAACTAATGCAAATGCTGATGATTCAGATGAAGGTATATTCCTTTAAGATGAAATTGTAGATTTTCTTTTCTGAAATATTCTATTGTGACTCTAAATTGTTATGTTGGGACTTATTAGGGAATGCATATACTAATGATATTTGAGGAAGGAAAATACTGACTTGTGGATCAGTTACAGTAATAGAAATGAAAATACTTTTGTGTAATTAAAATAATAAACAGAAAAAGTCTCCCATATTTGGAATGTCATTTTTATGGAATTATTTTTAAGTGGACTGTGCTATTACAAAAAAAGGTCATGTCTTTGTACTGATTCACTTATTTTTTGAACAGGTGAAACTTGCAATGAAGTTTTAAGAAGCAAACGGTCTGACTTCACGGAGCAGATACTCAAAGAAGGTGTCAAAAAAATCTTTTAAAGTATATAATTGTGAAGAAAAAAAAAATCACATCCATTAGAAATCAAGAAAATCTGAGCACTAACTAATTTTAATTATTGTCATTAACTTAATGTAGCAGAGAGAGAGACTGAAAAATATGGAAAATAACTTTAGAGAGGACCGCATTTATAAAGTTTCTTAGCCATATGCTGAATGTGAAGTCTGCAAGATTTAAGTACAGGTTGAAAATACGTGATTTTTCTTTTTCTGAAGAGATGTAGCCTGAAAACTCACCATACTACCATATGGCAGTCTTTCCCAATGACCACCTGCCAGGGACCAAGCCTGTCAGAAGAATCTTTGACTGTTAAGAGGAGTTGTGTTACATTTTAAGGTTTATCTAATCTGTATTTTTAATTCAGAATAGTAGTGATTGTGTGTCACTAGCTTTTGAAAAGTGACAAGTTTATGTGCTTCCTCAAATCTGTACCTTCACTGAAATGCCACACGTTTTAAAAATACATTTGATTTAAAAATACATTTGATTTAAAAATACATTTGATACAAAGAAAAACTTAATCTCATGAAGTGAGTTATTTTATTATTATTTCAGCATCCAAATACGTACATCCAGAAATTCGAAAATGCTGCATGGCTGGAGTAAAAGCCTATCCAGTCTCTGAGACTTGCAGTGATAGAGCTCAGCGAATTCGGCATAATCAAAAGTGCATTTCTGCGTTCATAGACTGCTGTGAATTTGCAAATAAGCTGCGGGAGAAAGAGCCTAATAAGCTTCTAATATTGGCAAGAATGCGTAAGTACTAGAGCTTTAACTCTGCTGTGGATATTTGGTGAAACACTTCCAGTGGAATATGGGTAAATACAAAGGTGATAGTTTTGTTAATCTGTTAACCCCTCCCTATTACCTGTCAGGGTTATTCCAGAAAGAATTGTACCAGTCTCCAAAGACTGGTTGTACACCCCTGAAGAGGGGTAGGAGAGCAGTTCTTGATTCTGTCAAGAGCTATATTCCATTCACCCATATTTGGAACAAGCAGAACTGAAATAGAATAGCATCATTGTCTGTGAAGGCAATGCTAAATTTGAATCCTTTCCCCAGGCCCAAAACAGCCAATGGGTAACATTTCCCATTCTCTCCCTATTATTGCTTGTTAACAAGTTAATATTGGATTATCCAATATGGATATCGGACAGGTATTCACATGTGCAAATAGATGAGGTGGGATTAACACAGACTTTTGGTTGAGGGTATTGAGATATATTTTTTTCTCTTGTATCAGGACTAACCTGAGGCAAGTAAGCAGAATACAGTATCACAAGAGACAAAGATAATAATTTTTGGAGCCTTTGGTGGAAGTCTGTTAGCAGGTGATTTGGTTGGGTTCTTTACTTGCTTTATTTGTTCTTCAGATTTTGAGGGTACCTTGGAACTGGATGAGGCAGCAGTTCGTAGCTATTTCCCTGAAAGCTGGTTATGGGAAGTTCACCGAGTTTCTCCAAGGTACTGCTTTTCTCAGATCAGTTCCCAAAATTTGACTTGGTCGTCAGTTTTATAGAAAATATATGCTAAAATTGAGGTAAGCTGGGTAGCCTGAGTTGTAGCAGAGATGTGTGCTGAAATGCAGTCTTATACAAACTATTCCTGCGCTGTTTCCCTCCATGCAGGATATGCTGTCTGGTGCCCAGTCACTTTTCCTTTCATTTTCAGCCTCACTAAACACCAGGTTCTGTAAAGTCAGCTCAAACCAAGTTTATAAACCCTCCGCCCCCAACCCCCAATTCAGAAGTCCTGTTTCCTAGATATGCTCTTGTATCTTCTCATACCTAGTCTCTCAGGTAGGAGTTGCTCTGGGCATGTACTGTCTTTGTGTTGATTGATTAGCTGTTGGCTTTCACAGATGGCTATTGAAAATGCATAAATGTACAAATCCTTCTAAACACAGGTCGAAGACTCTGTCTGTCACCTTGCCTGATTCGCTGACTACCTGGGAAGTACAAGGTGTTGGCATTTCTGATGAAGGTAGGTGCTGCAACCTGCCTAGATTGTAGCTAAAGAATTAGGGAGCTTTTGTGTTTGGATTTCACAGAACCTCTCGTTGCAGTTGATGTGTGTGTTCTAAAATGTTTATTTTCTGGTTGATAAACAGGAAAAGAAAGCATAAAATATGTATTTTAGGTAAAGGAAACCATTTCTTGTTACGAATGTAAGTGGCTTGGAAAACAAAGTCTATCTTGTGTTTGACGGTGGCCCATAATAAATGACTTAAGAATATAAGAAGAAATAGTGAGTGACTCTTCCCTGGCACAGCTTTACAGTGTCCTGCTATCAGTAGCTCAGGGATGGGAGGAGAGGAAGAAGCAAATTTTCTGACAGATATGATAGTCCAAACAGAACATTTGTTTTTCACTTTGGAAAGAGGAGAAGGAGCCCAAAGGTCTGGTATGTCAGCAAGAATGTGTGCAGGATGGGAGACAGCAACTTGGAACAGGAGGCTAGAGCCTGGTCACTTTTAAAAAAGCTTGGACAATTTCAGAGTACGTGTTGAAAAATGATAAGTCATCAGTAAAGGTGGCAAGAATGTGAAGAATTTTTTCAGACTTGTTTATCAGAAGGGTGGATAAAATAGTCTGATTTATGTTTTTAATTTTCTTAGGTATATGTGTTGCTGCACCATTGGAAGTGCAAGTTGTGAAAGATATCTTCCTGAGTGTTTATGTTCCTTATTCTGTGGTGCGAGGAGAACAAATTGAGTTAAAAGGAACAGTTTATAACCATAGAGCTTCTGCAATTAAGGTAATTTGTGGTCTCTGAGTTCTACAAAAATTAACATAATAAACTAAAAAAGCATCTCCCCTGGGAGTATCCAGTATAAACAGATCCTTGGATCAGATTTCCTCAGTCCTTCAGGTAGTGTTAATTGTGTTCTGCATAACCATAAACCAATGAAACCCAGTCATTAATTGTTTCATTTCCAGCCATTCCACTGATTACAATATTGTCATGCTCTAGCCTAGCAACTTTGCCTCGTGAAAGTTAAAATACGATTTTTTTCTATTCTAATTTTTGGACACAGTGTCAAAAAGCAATGGGTTTTTTTAAATTACCTGTTCCAGAGATCAGAGATTACATTGGCTAGGAATTTAATATAAAAGGATATTTTTAAGGAGATACATGAAATTAAAGGGCAAAATTATTATTGAAAAAATCGAGTGAAGTATAGAAAAGTATGTGTATGAAGCAGGGAAGTGTATGTAGCCTTATACAGTGATTTCCTGGTGTTGCTAATGAAGATTTGTTAGTGTGTGTCTAGTGCAAGTAATGGAATTCCAAAGATAGTAACACTTGCTCATTGTAAATCGAAAAATAGTATTACAGTAATAGAATGCTCAATATAGGATTTCAGTTGCTTTAATATTTCTCTGGTGTTGTACCTGTCATGGAGGTGAAACATTTAAAATGTCTCAACTTTTCAGTTCTGTGTTAAAATGGCAGCTGGAAATGGAATCTGTTCTTTTGGAGACTCTGCAACCACTGGATCGAGGATACACAATTGTAACTTTAAGAATCTAGACGGCAGTTCTTCATCACCAATTAGATTCAGAATACTTCCTTTGGAATTAGGTCTTCACACTATCAACTTTACATTGCTGACAGCCGGGAACAGTGAAACTGTAGTTAAAACTTTACGTGTAATGGTAAGAAAAAAAAGTCAAAATGTTTCTAGTGGTTTTGAATTTCAAATTGATTCAGTCACAAGAAATAAAAATATGTTAATAAATAAATATTGCTTTATTTTACTATTATCAGAATCCAAAATATCACATGATATGATTGAATTCCCTGAGGTGTACACAGTGGAAAAATGCATGACAGAATATTTGAGTATGTACATTTTTAAGTTGTCATTACAAGAATTGTCAGGAAGATTATACATATAAATAGATTATAACTTAGTAAGCAAGGAGGATACCGTATTCTAAGTTATTTGGTTCAGATTTTCAACTGATTAAGCACGCTTCGCCAAAAGGCACTTCTTGGTAATTTTATACTTTCTTAACCTTTTATTTAAATGTTTTGTTAAATTTTCTCAAGAATTTTGGGAGATAGAACACAAATGTGTGTGGAATAGATGTAGAACAATTAAGTAAAATGTAACTACAGAGAAGGATGTAGTAGGCAAACATACTATGGCTTTAAATTGTTGTTTCAGCTAATACATTTGATTAAGCAAAAGTGCTTTAATTTTCTGCTTCTTCTATGTTAATAATTTCAGCCAGAAGGCATTAAGAAAGAGGTTCATGCAGGTTTCACTTTGGATCCACAGGGTGTTTATGGTAAGAGAAGTGATCATGTCTTTGTTTATTTTTTCATATTCTTGATTCATGATGATTAAGTTTTCTGTAATGTGAAAAAATCGGCATTTCTCCTTCCTGAAATATTCTTCACATGTCTTCCAAAGGATTTCCTGTCTTTTCATTGACTAACAAATCCATCTCAAAAGACCTAGTCTTTCAAAAAAATACTTGGATTAATTTCTTAAAGGAAACTTCATGTATTTTTTTACTGTGATATAATCCTAAGCTTTTCTCATTAGCAGATGCTTTATTAATGAAAAGAGAATGTGGTCTTATTTAACCAGAGATGAACCTGAACACACAATGTTTAGGTTCAGATCAGACTTTTTTTCTTAACAAAAAAGGCAAAACAAAGATTTGTGTTTGCATGTTCTTTTGCAAAGGTTGATATCGTTTGCATGTACATTTGGGTATATTTCTAGTTTTCAAGTTATCAGAGGTATTTTTTTTGCTGACTTCTCAGATAGTTGTAATCTTTAATTCTATTACATCTGAATCATCTGTTAATTTAGATTGTGCAGTGTGATATATATGCATTCAATTATAGGTTCAATGAAGAGACGACAAGAATTTCGATACAAAGTCCCACTCAATCTGGTCCCTAAAACAAAAATTGATAGAAGTGTCAGTGTAAAAGGTAAAATGAATTGAAACTTTGTCTGCTGCATAGGCACTTTCTGTATATATGTGCTTCTCCTGTTTCCTATTTCTTTGTTTAAAATTATCTGAATTTATTCCTAGTTTCTTATTTTGAGAAAAGGCTTTGCAAATCACCTTTTCGTGTAGAATTTTAAATACTTTATACAGCATGATTGCTTATAAGTATCAGTCAGATTCTGCCCTTGGATTCACTTTCATTATCTCTCATTTAAATAAATTTTGGGGTTTTCTTTCTGCAGGACATCTTATGGGTGAAGTGATTGCCACAGTCATCAGTCCTAGTGGTCTTAATAGTCTCACTAACCTGCCAAGGGGCAGTGCGGAGGCAGAGTTTATGAGTATTGCCCCAGTATTTTATGTGTTTCATTACTTGGAAGAGTCAAATAACTGGCATTTACTGGGTCCTGAAACCTTAACCTCAAGAACTCAAATGAGGAGGAAGATGAAAGAAGGTAGAAAAATATAACTTCTTCTCTTGCTTCAGAGTTGTAGGGGTGCAAAAACTTTGCTGAATGAGAAGGATAATATATCTGAATGAGCAAATATAATTTTAATATAAATCTCTTCATAACTCATTTTCTGCCCGATATATCACTTAGGAATTGCGAACATCTTGTCATTCAGAAATCCTGACTTCTCATATAGCATGTGGAAGAATGGGCTAGCTAGCACATGGTGAGTTAAAAATGTCTTTTGATTAGAATAGGTGGAAGAGGCTTGGTTTACTCCTTTGCTTTCATATTATAACTAATTTTTAAAGGGTCATACTTTCTAGTAACCATGAGAGGTGAGCTTGATCGTAGATTTAAATGGTGCTTACAGTTTTGTGTAATATGTTCTGATTCCTCATTTTCACTTGCTCCATCTTTTATTTATGTTCATAGTTCACACCATTACAACCAAGCTGGGGCAATGGTTAGATGCAGGCATAGCTGAGAGAATTTCTAGGGTTTTGCTCCGTTCTGAAAACTCTTCTTTGGGCTTCGAATTTTACAAAATGATTGTGTAGACCTTGGTTCCCTGCAGAAGCCGTAAGCTCAGGCAAAGTTTGCACCCCAAGTTTAAAGAAGGAAAGCTAAGTACAGGGACATGATACCTCTTGTTCACACAAATATATTTAAAAAGTATCAAACAGGAGGGGTAATACTGTTTATGGAAAACAGAATCTGCCATTGAAAATTAGGCAAAATACATTTTCACTGTCTTGCCTTTCAGAATGGCAAATGCAGTTGGCTTGTAGAAGGAAGTAATAAGATGCTTCAAACGCATCTTTCTTAAGTTCTGTGCATATGAAAAAGTATTCTTTTGGGGAAGTAATGAGTTCATATCCTGAAACATGGAAATTGATCCTAGTTTAAAATGACTTAGTAATTATTGCCCATTTGTTAAGTTAAATTTAAAAATCATGTGCAATATTTCTTTGAACTGTGGGAGTGTGTAGCATACCTAAATCATAAATAGTGCAAACTTGTGTCTAGCCTCTAGCAATGTGGTGGTATCTTATCTGCTAATCAAAACAAATATAATCTGTTTGATTTCTTTGGCAGGTTGACGGCTTTTTCCTTAAGGATCCTTGGACAAGTTAACCAATACATAAATCTTGATCAAATTTCTGTTTGTAATTCACTTCTATGGTTGGTTGATAGCTGTCAAATGCCAGATGGGTCATTCAATGAATTTTCAGGTTACCAACCAGTGAAACTTCAGGTAGGAAACGCGAATGTCTGTGCATATGCAGTAAAAGTAGAAGTCACCAGGTAGTAATGTGTTTTAGCAATACAATACATTTTAGGCTGTGTTTCACCAGAACGCCTATTCAAGACAATTTGGCTAGATTTGCCTTTTTTAAAATTCATTTAAAGAACAGCACAATATTGAAAACCTTTCTGTTTTCACACTAGAAGTAGCTGCTTGCTATTTCTTAATATTTAGAAAAAATATGTAGGATGATTTTACAATAGAATAGTCCTGTCTTGCCAATAACTATACATGTTTTAGTCTGTTTTTTTTACAAAAAAACTTACCTTACTTTTCAGGTTAAACCAAACTGATATTTCTTACAGGAATTTCTCAGTCTTCTTACCTAAACTGTAAGAAGTTCTATTTATATAAATTAACTGTTGGTTCTATTTAATTGTATTTACATATTTGATTTTGTAGGGTACATTACCTAAAGAAGCTAAAGAAAAATCTTTATATCTCACAGCATTTTGTATTATTGGAATTATGAAGTCAATTAAAATATGTCCTACTCAGGTAAATATTTTTATTTCTGCCAGCAGTCATGTTCTGGGGTTCTAATTTCTTCCATTTTCTTTAACAATTGTTCAAAAAAATCAAGGGTTTTTTTCAATTTTGAAGATCAAGATTTATTTGCTTTGTTAGTTTTTGTCTTTCAAACTGTAAAACAACAATGAAATTCTGGATCACTTTATTATAAGACATATTGTAAAAAGTATTATATATACCTGTATTATCTTGATAGATGTGTCTCTTTTAAAAATAGTCTAATAGATGTAAGCTGTAGCCTGTTCATCTTTTCAGAAAATCCATGATGCTAAAAATAAAGCAGGAGATTACTTGATAAAAAATGTGCAGTCTGCTCAAAGCCCCTTTACTATGGCAATAACTTCATATGCTTTAGCTCTTGTGGATTTGAACCACCAGTCTGCACGATCAGCGTTCTCTGCACTGAAGGAGGAAGCATCTGTCATAGGTATTACTAAACTCTCTCAGAGTCTCTACTGAAGTTGGCTCTTGGGTTGGCTGTTCTTTTAGTATTTTTAAATTCTCTAATGTGATGGCACTACTTGGGGAGTGGATTTCAGTGATGCTTGTTTTGGCGTAAGTGAGTTTTTAGTCCTCTGTGGCCTAGTATTTTTGAGAGATTGAATCCTGCTTTCAGCTTTTCAACAGTGCAGTTTCATTAGCAGTATGCAATCCAGCTAGGCATCTGTCATGCCCCATTGTATCACATTTGCTCTATCTATAAGCTTTCATTTTATACGGGTGTCCACAGTGGATTACTTTTGTCTGCCTCCTCATCCTTATGATGTGTCCACTCTCTTCCTTGGCTTGGAGGGGAATTTTTCACAATATTTCCCGCTGTCTTCACTTTTGTTATGTTCGGTTTTCTTCTCAATTTCTCACTGGTTGATGAGGGACTTTGTAGTCTCTTGTGAATGCTGTTCCTTTTTAGTGTATTTTGCCACAGGCAAGGAACTCAGACTGTTTTCTGCCAAGTAACGATTTCTACTGGAATAGAAACACTTTGTCCTGTCTGTTGAAAGTGGCTTTAATTTGTTTGGCCACTGTATTGCTGTTCAGGACCATCAATATTCAGATATGCATCAGATGCTTTGCATCAGGCCTGTTTGTCATCAGTTTCTAGTATAAATGTCAGACTTACTAGTGTAAGAGAAGTATATCTTCATCTCCTGTTAAAAATGCAGAGTGAGTTCCTCCTTTTCTCCTTGACCTGAGTAGGTAGTACTTCACCTTGTGTAGTCTGGAGAGTGATGCTTCTGTGTTTCAATCCAAAACTTTCTGTTTATACGATTGCAGGTGACCCTCCTATTTATCGGTTTTGGAAGGGTACTTTCAAAACCCTGGACCAACACACTTCCAAATCTGTTACTGCACAAATGGTTGAAACTACAGCATATGCTTTGCTTACGGCTTTGCTAAGAGGAGACAAAACCTATGCTAATCCAATCATCAAATGGTTGTCTGAAGAACAAAGATATGGTGGAGGATTTTATTCAACTCAGGTGAGCTTTTAAATATTTTGTTCTCATTCTTCAAGTACCAAAATCTGAGATGTCATAAGAGGGTAATGTCATTAGATGACCACATTGACAACCTCAGTTTCATCTGTTGGGATTAGTATCAAATGACTCTGTTGCCATTATATTCTTTGTCTCTGGGAAATGTAACTTCTTTTCATTAAGTCTATTATAATGAGAAATTTGCAAGCTGATTCCACTGACTTCAAGTCTGCTGAATGAAAAGAATCCTAGAAGGAAAAGTTGCTTTCCCAAAGTTTGTATAAAACAGAGTATTTCATTTCATGACATGGTATTTGTTCTTGTTACCCACAAAACTGGAACACAGTGTAAGAAGGTATGCATTTTTTCATTGTAAAAACTGTGTTAGGGTACATGAATAGACTAAAAGTCAAGTGAAAGTTGCCAGATTTCTAATACACTGTCAACTAGTCATACTATCTAGAATATTCCAATTCATGCAACCTCTCTTTTTGTAAATTACTAAAAATCTATGAAGAAAATTTGAGTGCTGTTTGTTTATTGCTGTTTCCTTGCTTCCTTTTTAGTACTTGCAGGCATTTCTTTAAATTGCACAAGTATGTCTATGTAATGTTATGTTAAATATTTTACCACTACATTAAGTGTACTGCTGAGACACTGCTAAGCTGTCTAGCTAGTAATGGTTACCATTATCTGTAATCATGTTTATGTGGCAGAAAATAAATTCCTTTGTAATACATTTTCACTTCTATTTAATTTCTGGAATTTATTCTTTATAACTGATTTTTGGCAGGACACAATTAATGCCCTTGAGGCCTTGACTGAGTATTCCCTTCTTGTCGAACGGCTTAATTTGGACATGAGTGTTAAGATAGCATACAAAAATTATGGAGACCTTCATGTACTGAAACTGACAGAAGATAATTTTGTGGGAAGAACCATGACAGTGAGTGAACAGTATTGCTTTTGAAAAGTGAAAGCAGAATTCTTAGCAGCTTGTTAAATAATTATTTGAACTTTGAAATGGCTACTAAAGTAGCTTTTTCTTCTAATATTCTGGTGCTAATTTGGTATCGCAAATGTTTGAGGACTTTGCTTATCTGCTAAATTTAATGCATTTGAGTATTCGTTTAAATTTAGTATCTGCTTGTTCCTATGAAGTTTATTTTGTAGAATGTGTTTGTAGCATCAGACAAAGATGTAGAAAGTAGAAATGCCAAGCAGATCATCTGACCTGAGTTGTTGCTAATAGCACTGTCTTTATTATTAGATACCTTTGGATGATGACATATATGTAAGCACTGGAAGCAGCACTGGTATAGCTACAGTAAATGTAAGCATGCAACTGATTTTTTTTAATGGAATCTCTGGTTTGTTAATATCAACACTGAAAAAGACTAAAATTTCTCATAAACTATTCAATTTATTACCCTTACCTTTAGACTGGAGTGATGGATATCACTGTGGCTGTATTTTAGATTAAGTACAAGCCATTTTATGACTTAGGGCTAATGACAGAGAAGCTGTGAAGTTTCTTCCTTTTCATCAGAAGTTTTCTGTTCTGTAAATCTAAATAGATGATCAACTTCATTTTAATGTTCATCCATTGTTTCTATCTCTGCTTAGACAGCCAAACAGGGGAGACTCAAGTTAGCTATGAATTTTGAGAAATTGCTCAATTCTTTGTTATTCTGGTGTTTACTCTTGGTTTGAAAAACTGTTTTCTTGCAATATTTAAAGGAATACTTTTTGTCTGCCTAAATAATAAGCTGTTGCCATGATATATTTTCTTCTAATCATAGCCTCTTCTAGCATCAAACTTAATAACATCTGAAATGTACATGTTCTTGTGTACTAGTATTTATGTTCACAAAATAATCAGGAATTTTTGGGGTAATATTTCTAATCTTGTAAATACGACCATCAGGAGTGGTGTGGTTTTGCTCAAGAATTCCCCATTTCTTTCTGTGCTGATAATTTATTTACTCTTGCTTTGCATACATCAAATCTCATCATGCTGTACAGACTTCTTTTTACTGCTATTATATTCCCCATATTATTATTTTTCACAAATGAATGCCAGTTTTAGGGATTGTTTACTGCTTCTGTTTTGTCTAATTTATTTGTACATGTGTAGGTGAAGACAGTATATAATACAATTGGTACTTCCGAAGAGTCATGTAACTTTGAATTGAAGATTGTTCCAAAGAGAGATGATGGTAAAGGGTTAATATGGTTTTAAATATTACTACTCAGGTCAGTGCAAGGGAGAGAGGAAAAAAACTCTTACTCTAACAAAGTGTTTCCTATTAAGAATAAGACTGTAATAAATTCTTCCACTTTCTAAATTTAAAACTGGAAAAGGAATTGGTAGAAGCCTCTTTAGCCCTCCTTGAAACGGTTGCCTTTTTGTGAACAGAATTGCTTTTTAATGTATTTTTGTTAGGTGCATTTTTACTCATTTACGGAAGAGTTTTTGCAGTTGGGGGTGTGAGGAATACAAACTTCTGGCAGAAGAAAGAGATATGGTGGGGGATGGCAGGGGTTTACAGGGAGTTCTACAAGGTACTGAGAGTTCTAGTCCAGTTACAACATGGTATATAACCACATCCTGAGCTTTTGCCATGAAGTAGTTTAACTTAAGTGCACAATAAACTACATTAAGCATTAAAGCTGTCATTTCACCTGAATTATGAAAGTAGTATAATGTTAGTTGTTTGTGGCTAGACAACAAGTTCCTATAAAAATAGCCACCTAAATGATTTAAAGAATTATCTTTCAATTATGAAAATGCTGTATGGGAATTTTGGATTGCTGTTTCTGAAAACATATAAAATTACTTACTTGACTCTACTCGCTATGAAAAGGTTACAGAAAAGAAGAAGGTGAGCCACTGGGGCGCTTAGAGGCTTGTGCAAAGTAAGTACAGCAGATGGGGTTTTTGGTTGGTTTGGTTTTTTCTTTTCCCAGTGATTGTGCCAGTGTTTTACATTTAAAGTTTTCATTTAACTGAGCGCTGGTTCTAAATGTCCTGGATTTCCTAGCATTCCTCCTTGCCAAGCTCCCACCTGAGTGTTAAGGGGTTGGAGCAGTGCAAAGTAAATGCACTGTTGGTCTACGTATGCATTATGGAATTAATTTAAGAATGTTACAGAGGCTTTCTGATGTTTTGGGTTTTCTTAGTTATTGTTTTAATATTGCAGTAACTGACACATTTGTATTAAATTTCTTTTATTTTTTAACAGATTAAAATGTTTTTATTTGCTAATAATTGTACCTGGTCCTCTGATCTTATTTCTTCTCGTTTCTTCAATTTTGTGTGTGTGTATAAACAGAAATAGAGCCAAAGGTCATGATCTCTTCAGGAGCAAGTTTTATTTTGATTTATATGTAGGTTTCTTGCAACATAAGTATTAAGAAAAGCTTCTTTATGCATGATATTTGCATAAATCTGAAATTACTCATCTAGCTATGATGTATGGGTTTACTGTGATCTAAATGTTGATAGAATTTTGCTTAAGTTTTTCTGGCATCACATTTGAAGATTTCTTTTTAATTTCAGTTATGTTTAATATTACTTTAAATCTGGTTTAGGTACAGGCCCGGCATGAGAGAGCCACGGTCAGGGTCTGCTCATGCTGTGATGGACATAGGTTTGGTTAGTGGATTGGAAGCAAATACAGAAGACTTATCTACTGTAAGTATTAGAGAACTTTTTTTCTTTTACTGATCTTTTTTTGACAGAACTATAATATTCTTCATCTTTTTCTGTTAGAATAGTGTGAATTTATATAATTAATTATATCCTTATTGCTTCTGAACTCTTCTAATACTAAAGAGAATAATCTACTTAAATCCAGATTATGGATTTTTGGTAGAGTCAGAAGCTAGGCATCTAGTTAAAGTTTGATATCTAGGCTTCCTCTGTTGTTAGTGAAAAGACAAGAGTGGATGGAGAGTGTTTGTCATCAGTGTTAGGGTAGTGTGAATCAGCCTCTGGAGATGCTGTAACTGCTAACTGGAAAGGCAGCACCATTAGTGTAAACACCTAACTGCAAGTTGGCTAAAAATTCAGTTCACAAACTGAATCTTTACAGTAGTGCTTGTGTTCATCCAGCTCCTGTTGGCAAGCATGAGAGTTTTTGTTAAAGGTAATTACTTATACTTACAGGATTTAAATAGGGTACTATACATGGACTCAAGTATTCTCTTAAGGATAATTAGCTCCTTCATTCTTTATTATCTTCATGTAATGAGTAAAAGGATAATTTCCTTAAAAGCAAACAAAAAACTCCAGTGAGAATATGAGCATTATAAAGAGGCAACACTAAAATAAGGGGCTTTTTAAATCTCAGAATTATGTTAAAACTACTGATCACAAAACATTCAAGGTCGTCCAAAAATGTTTAATTTGTGTAAGAGATTTTTCTCTGTTTTTCTCCCTTACAGCTTGCAAGTGGAGTTGATCAGTTGATAGCAGACTATGAGATAAAAGATGGGCATGTTATTCTTCAGATAGACTCTGTATGTTACCCTTTTCATAACTAAGCACTACTTTAACTCTTTGGAATAATTTTGTTTCCTTTAGAGCTCCTTAATTTGTGTGTCTTTCAAATAGGTGCCAGCTAATAAATTTCTCTGTGTTGAGTTCCGAATAAGTGAGCTTTTCCAGGTTGGAATGCTAAATCCTGCCACATTCACTGTTTACGAGTATCACGCACCAGGTATGTGTTCCATGTCTTCAAATTAATGTTTGTCTTTTAACTCTTTATTCCTCTTTAAAGACTGCATTTTTTCCGTCTTCAATAGCTTTGTAATCCTTTAAGCTCAGGTAACTTTTGACTTACAAAGTTTCAGTGCTGACTTCTTGGACTCTGATTTTCTATTTGTATTTATTTTTTAATATTTTAGATAAAAGGTGCACTGTACTTTATAACCCCTATGGAAATGATAAACTTGTGAGATTGTGTGAAGGAGATGAATGCAAATGCATGGAAGGTAAACTTTTTTCTTTAAAACATTTTCTCATGTCAGGTGGTGGGAAAATGCATTGTAGCGATTCGGACAAAACCACACCTAACACAAGGGAAAAAACATCCTCATAAGAACACAGCTGTTGTCTTTGAATTTTACAGTTAAAAAAAAGTTGAAAAAAAATGTGTGCAGTATTATCATGGGTGTCTGAATTAAGTTCAGGTGATTGAAGGTGTTATTTTGTATTTTAAATATTCATTGATCCAGCATGCAGTCCCATAATTACAGTGCTTCTTAGTTACAGTAGATTATCCCAAACAGGTAGAGGTTCATGATGGTTTATTTGAGGACATGTGATGACATTGTCTTAACACTGGCTTTTTTCTCTCTCAATGTAGCTGAGTGTAGTAAAGTACAAGAGAGACTAGACTGGTCAATAACTGCTGACACAAGGAGAGAAGCTGCATGCCAAAACGATATTGCATATGGTAATATTTGAATTGTCATTACCTAAGTGCTAATAAGTGCTGTGTTTTTCTTGCTTGATACTGTTCTAACATGGTCACGTGTCTTTGGGGTCAGAGGCAGGTCTGTGGCATCAGACGAGAGCACGGGTAGAACTCGTTAATGTTTCTTAGCCCTGCAGTGTATAGCTATAGCCATTGTTTTCCCAGAAATTAGTATTGTAAAGGGACATTATATTCACTGTCTGAGCATCTGTAAGACATGTAGTATCTATTGCAGGAGCAAGAAATAACAAAAGGTTTGTGTTGTTCTGCAGTTTATAAAGTGAACATCTTATCTCGCAGTGAAGAAGGTTATTTTGTAAAGTATTCTGCAACTCTTCTGGATCTCTATAAAAGAGGTGAATATCCTTTTCTTAATCTGTTTAATGATTTACTTAGAGTAAAAGCTGTGTAGTTGAGACCACTGAAGCAGCTGACAAAAATCAGCTGTAACATAAACCTAGTCATTTCATGAGAGTAGAAAACTGTAGTCTCAAATACAGCCTTAGAGAATTATTCTGTACTCTGAGAGGGGTAATCTTTGATGTTTTTAAACAGCTTTTCTGTATTATAGCTGTGTTTTACTATAATCAGTTAAATATCTTTTATGTGACAAAACAAGGTGAACATATTCCATAATCAATTAAGTTGGTCGTGAGCTGTTGTTTAAATGTCTCATCCACTCCACAGAATGCCCTCCCATACTGTATACATAATGATTGAAGGGTGATAATATGCAAGGATACGGTGTGCCTTGACTTTGCCCAGATTTTTCTGTGTTGGGCATGTTTCTGCTTCTGGGAGAAAGGACTTAAGAATGCTCTTGGGCACTCACTGGCTTACCTTTGGGAGAGGTAGCTGCTCAGAGGTCCTGCAGAGCTAAAGCTGATATTCACTCATTTTCCCTCCGAGTTTAAGCACCCGATATGTTCTTATAATTACTGTAATACAAAATTATTGAATGTACACAAGGCTTATTTACCATTCAGCTTTAATGTTAAAAATCTTTTACAGGAAATGTGGTTTATATCATCAGATTTTCGTGTTACATAACTAGTGCCAAATAGATCCCTTGTCTGTGCTGTACGGTAGAACATTTTAGTGTTTTCTGTCTAATATATGAGTTGCTGGAAATTTTCTTTGTGAATTTTTCCAATTCCTGGCATTCTACTTCAGGACAAGCTTTTGCTCAAAAGAATAATGAAATAACCTTTGTTAAAAAGAAGACCTGTACAGATGTTGAACTGAGCCCAGGAGAGCAGTACTTGATCATGGGGAAAGAAGCCTTAAAGATAAGCATTGGTTACAGTTTCAAGTAAGTAATTTACCATCAGGATATGCAGAGATTTAACCTTAAAGTGTGCTGTGAAGTGGCAAGTGTTTGTATATAATAATTCTTATGTAATATATAATTGGTTTAATTTTTATAGTATTAGTTCAACCAATAATTACACGTTTCAGATGTGTACATGTAAAACAGGATTATGAACACAAACCAAGCAATTTCACGTTGCACTTCTTTTTTTCTGTTTGACATTTTCCTCCCCAAATCTTAGCAGCAAATTGTCATCTTCTGTTGTTGTTTTAGATTCCAGTACCCTTTGGACTCAAGCACTTGGATTGAGTGGTGGCCTTCAAATACAGCTTGTACATTTTGCAAGGAGTTTTTAAATACAATGGAGGATTTTGCTGAAGATCTCATCATCAATGGCTGTTGATTTACTTGGAGAATTTTAAAATTAAAAACACAGACTAAATCTCATATATAAAACCCGAAGTAAATCCTCACCTGTTTCGTAATTCTTTCCCAGACTTAACTTTGATTAATAGTTCGTCTTGAAAAATGGTCTTTGCTTGTATTTCATAGTCACATTCTTATGACACAGTAATCTTCCAAGTATGATTTTTGACCTTGGATAGGAGAATAATGCAGAGTACTGCAAAGACATTTGAAGTCAGATGAAGTGGATCGACTGTAAAAACAAATGTGGAAAGGACTGTCTTGTGCCAGAATAATGCTTAAAAGCATTGAAATCTGATGTCTTATTAAAACATAAGCCTTCTTTCATAAAAAAATTAAGGGAAAAATAAAATTGTTTATCAAATGATTTCGTTACAACTTTAATTTCCACCCTAATTAAAAAAACCCAAACCTATCTGAAGTAGCACCATAGCTTCCAAGTATGTAGGACAAAACCCTTGCTGCAGCCCTAATTCCTTTATAGCGACTATTTTAAATGTTTGGTTTCCAACTTCATTAAAGTACTGTAGTGTAGGAATGATGGAAGATGTCTCCTAAAGCTATTCTAGGTTGTGCCAAGAGCCGTACGGAAGCCAGGCGTGCCTGATGACCTCATTGTGCTTCTTTAGTTCCCTTAGACCTGCAGATGACAAAACCTTGCTCCTTTTACCCTAGCTAGTATCTAGGCATTTATCTTAACATGGTGAGTGACATTTTTCATTCAACGTATGGTTGGAGTAATAGATTTTTTAAATTAAACAGTCCTGAAGATTTGCTGAGTTTTAATAAATTAGTTTCTTCCAGTCCATATCTGAAATGCAAAAATTTACTTTAACAGTGTACCGAAACACTGCAATGTGTCTCGGACGAACAACCCCCCAGCCCTGCACTGGAAATGAAACATACTGGAAAATTATGGTTCATATTCCATAGGCTGAAACTGTTATAGGCAACTTAACTCTTTTGATAAATAGACCAGCTGAATTCATGATGTTAAAAAACAGTCAGGAAGACCTTTACCTGGTGCCATTTCATTATGCATTGATG
The DNA here is from genome assembly GCF_963210335.1 of Falco punctatus. NCBI lineage: Eukaryota > Metazoa > Chordata > Aves > Falconiformes > Falconidae > Falco > Falco punctatus. The sequence goes on from NC_137589.1 coordinate 44,380,546, forward strand.
CTTATATGTGTTGAAGATACTGTCGTTTGCAAAGCATTTCGGCATGGGAAGTTTTCCAGGTAAGTAAAACATTCACTAAGACACTTTTTTAAATCCTACTTGTGTATGAAAGAGGAAACATTGATTACAGGTTTGTTGAATCTGCACAGGCAGTTACCATTTGTGAAGGGGCAGTAGTATATTCAGAGGATTAATTGTGTTTTCTAAGGAATATTTTTGAGAAGAGCCAACAATGATTTGGACATGTCATGACAGTTTGTCTGATGAGACAAAAAGCCTTTTTCTGACATGCTGCATAGGTATGCTGCAAAAGCAAAGATATTTTTCATAGAAACCTTGATATTTTACAAATGCAAAGTCACATAATAGCTTTTGGGTCATCTCAAACTTAGGAAGATCTTAAGGGGTGTGTTAGTTTACTTAAGTTGGTTTTTTTTGCTAAGTCTTTTATGTATATTAAAAGAAATTGGCCAGTCTGCTACCTTGTCTTCCTTGTTTAGATAGAAGAGTGCTAACTGTTTTGCTGACGTTGTCTTCAAATCAGGCCTGTTATGGTGGAAAAAAACATAACTCCGCTTTATAAGAACTATTTTTTAATTAATACCAACATTCAGAGTACACTGTTTTGTAATTTGCATGTTCACAAAGCTGGAACTGCCTTTGTATTTCTCTGCAAAGCCATTATCAAGAAAATGTCTTTTCTTGGCTTTTTAGATTTCAAAAGTAGAAATTACACCCTCTTGCAGCTGATTCAGTCTCTTAGTAATGTGAGAAAAATCCCCTTACACTACTGTAGTTGTTGTTAACCGAAGGTTAAAAGAAGACAGTGTTAAACCAAGTATTAAAAAGAAAATAGTCATGCTACTACAATGAAAACCCAAACACATGATATGGGGGAATCCCACTCTGAGAGAGATTAAATCAGTGTTTCCCCTCACTAACGATGTGTTAAGAATTTCAGTTGTTAACCAGTTTGGTAAGTCCTCTTCCAGGCATTGCTAGTTATATGAGATATTTCAACCGTTTTTAAAATACCTCTGATGTTGTTGAATTTGATGTTTCTTCTGGTAGTGTTGGTATGTCATCCACCTGTGTAGAGAAGATAGACTGTTTTAAAACTAGTACTGTATTTCTCACTGCTTGTATTTTTAGAAAGACCATATTTCCAATATTAACCTGGCAGTCTTAGTAAAAATTGTTTGAACAATTGTGATAATAAATAAAAATAGTGTAACTTGCAATAATATTCCGAACTCACGTGGAACTATATTTTATTAGTATTCTTAACAGAACAGACTTTCTTGTTAATTTGTAGAAAGCCCGGGTATGTCAATGGCATTGTATCATGCATGAAAGCTTCCTTTCCAAACAAATAATGCTTTTGATCCTTAATTTTTACACCATGCTGCTTTGTTTTGGAAATTTGCCACGACAAATTATTGCACATTTTATTTAGGCATGAGTATTTCTTACTGTATATGAAGGGATGTTCACAGCTCTTGAAACAGTTTTCCACTGCAACAGAAACAGCAGAGGGAGCAAAAGAACACCATTTTCATATAGGTCTTATACATACATACATACATATATATATATATTAGTAATTTACTACACACACCCCAAAAAAAAAACACCCAACAATGAACCAAACAACTGTTAAAAGACATTTTTCAGAAGTTCAGCTGTTTAAAATGCTGCACTCATTTCCTAGTGGTTGGAAAAAATACGTGTTTTCATGTGTAGTGCCATTTTAATTTCATGTCTACTGTCAAAATTCTGTTCTTCATATCATCCAAATTATTTGTCAAATAATTTCACCTGCAAGACAGTAACCACCCCATGATCTCTGGGATTCTTGGACAAACATTAGATTTACTACAGATGGTATCCTAGTCAGGGCTGTGTGATGAAGTATTAGCAGAGGATACAAAGTTTTTTCTGATCCATCTACGAGTTCTGAGCATGAAAGGGGTTGCAAGCCGCGATACAACCAACGGGGCAGGGCGCAGTACTCATCTTAAGAATGGCATAATTACCCCATTTCTGCCTGTGGAGAGATGTGTTATTTGAGAATTCAGAATGGGAAATGTACTTCTGTGCAGCTCCCTGCCTTTTAGGAAGATAATTAGTTTAAATGCAGCTTAAAATCACAGAGAAAAGGAGGTTCAGCCTAACAAAGTCCTCCTTTTCTTGAACTGACCTGGGCATTTTCTGGCAAGTGCACCACATACCTGGTACTGTATAGTGAGTCACACTTCAGCTGCGAGTTAAACCACATTATATGAAACAAAAGATGTTTTCACTGTAAAATTTTTTGGAGTTTGTGATTTTAGCATGGACGCCTTGATGATACTTCAGCAGAGCAAGTTATTCAGTGGCTTAATTTTGTGGCCAGTTCACTTCAAAAGTTTCTTATGACTGTAAATGCTGTGCTGGTAGTGACATTGTGAGTTTCTCAAAAGCTTTAGTCTTGCAGTAAAAGATCTAAAAGCACAAGTAGGGATGCTTAAGGTAATTCCTCAGCATGAAGAAATCTTGCAATACTAGAAAGTATTGGGAGCAAAACATGCGGTAGCAGCCCAGAGAAACAACATGTATACTAATAAAACCTGTACAAAATAGAGACGAGGAACAGAAAATAGAGAAATTAAAAACAATAAAACAAAATCCAGAACTATAGAAGGGCGACCTGTTTCTAAGTTCAGAAGAGCCAGCCATCGCAGCCCTGGGTGTGCAGTGCCGCCTGCTCACCCTCAGGCTCCTTCAGCCCCTCTCTTCGGTCTCGAAATTTCTGCTCCCATCAACCTGCGGCGCTGGAGGAGCATTTACCAGGCAAGATTTCTGAGGCAGCTCCCCCAAGGCTCTCGTTTTTAAGGTAACATACGGAGTGATGCTTATTAGAGAATACCAATTCCTGCTTTTTTGAGCATTCCTCTTAATTTGGTTCATGTCTTCACAATTCAGATTTGTATGGTTTGGGAATGAACGAGTCATTTTTCAGCCTTCCCATTGGTTTTAGGTAAATTCTTATGCAGTCCTTAAATTTTTGGTCTGCATTTAAGTGTGCTGTTAGTGCATATTGACTGACTGGCAGTTTATTTTAGTATGTGCCCAATGTTAAATCTTTTCCTTTTTTGTTTTTTTTTTGTCTTATCTCCTTGGCCCCAGTTGGGCCTGGTCAGATGCTCTGGTTCCATCTGGGGGTGCAAGTCCCCATTCCCCACAGCTGTCCACAGCCTGTCCCCACTGCCACCCCTTCTCCAGCAGCAGACAAGCCCCAACAAAGCCTTGGAGATCATCAGCTGGGAGGAAGACCAGGATGGGGAGGTGACAGAGCGCCGGCAGGCTGTCTTCAACCAGCCCACCAGACTTTGCTGTAACACCAGCACCATCGCACGCACCCCCCAGCTCACCTGGTACAAGGATGGGGCGCCCCTCTCCCCCTGCCCAGGGGTGCTGATGCTGCCAGGTAATGGGCATGGACCTTCACTGGGGGGTTGGGGGGCTTTCCTGCAGCAGCTCTGTGGGTTGAGAGCATCTGTAGCACGGAGGAGGTTGGGTCCTGTCCCCTCACTCCTGCCAGCATGCACAGCACCCAGGGGGACCTGCAGGGCCACTGGGGCTGTGCAGGGGTCCATGCACAGTGAGGTGGGAGGGGACCCGCTGATCCACCACGGAGCACTCCCCATCCCCTGCCCCAAACCCGCGGACGGGACCACCTGCACTATGAGCTGGAGGTGCAGAGTGAGCACAGGCCCGGGACAGGGGGTGGGCTGAGGCCATGGCAGCCCCGCAACCACCTGCCTCCTGCTGCCCCGGCCATCCACGGTGGCACAGTGGACTTGGCTGAGGAGCTGATGGCCACCAGCCATGGCACTGTCTGCTTCAAGTGCAAAGCCACCAAGCACCTGGTGCCCACAGTGTCCTGGCTGTGGAACGGTGTCCCATGGTGGTCAGCCATGGCATCGGCTCCTGGAGGTCAGTGTGCCCCTGGGCAGGGTGGCTGTGCCTGGCGGGGGGACAGAGACGCTGGGTGGAGGGGATGGGGCACTTCCCTCCCCAAGGGGGAGGCTGTCCCAGTCTTGCCAGGTGCCAAGGTCCCCATGGGAGCCCCCGCAGCTCCCCAGCTCAGGACAGCCCTCAGCGGGGCTCTGCTCCCCCTTCTCAGGTGGCAGCTGACACTGGCAGCTACATGTGCACGGCCAAGAGCCTGGCTGGGTCAGCCGAGAAGCACTTTGCCCTGGCTGTGGAGGGTAAGGCATCTCCAGCAACCCTTCCCTGGTCGCTGTTTACCCCGCTCCTCATCCTCCTCCTCCTCTTCTGCCAGCTGGAGTCTCCCATGGCTCCTGAACCGCATGGCTGCCTCTGCCCCTCGTGCTTCTCACACTCGCCCCGTGCAAGGAGGCCAGGGTGCCAGCACGCTCCGAGTGGGCGAGATGCTCGGTGCACATTTCCTCCGGGGAGCCCGGGGGAGCTCCACCTCTGTGGTGATGGCTCCCCTTTGGCACTTGGGGTGTGCCGGAGCAGAAGCTCCCTGGACTGTGGGCACAAACCCCGAAAGCGCTGATGGCAGCAGCAGCAGCGCGTCACTGGGGTGCGATGTCGGGTTGCACCCCCCTGTGCAGATCGCCTGGTACAAGGATGGCCACGTCCTGTGGCTTGGTGAGGAGGGAACCGCCACCCCAGGGGCGTTGGGATGAGCAAGGATGACAGCCTGGCCCCCGGCACTTGGCACAGCCACTGGCTCTCGATGGCAGGCTCTAGCTCCCCTAATCCACCCTTCTGGATGCTGCACGTGGGACGTGAGCTCAGACTCGCAGCTGTACCACACGCTAACAACTTGCTGCCGAGTGATCCCCTCTGCACAGCACCAAGGGCTGCATCCTGCAAAGCCTGTGCTGCTGCTCCCCAGGACTTCGGCACCCTTTTCTGCTGTGCACAGTGAGGCCTCAGACCTCAGAGAGAGACTTTGAGAGCCTGATACCTCTTGCAAGGAGCTTGGCTGGCTCAGGGGCATACACCTGCCCGGCCCAAAACAGCACAGGCAAAGGTGCAGAGCTGCACATGCTGAGCGTGCTGGCACAGCCTGTCCTGGCAGGATGCCTGTGTCCCTCAGGGTGTGAACCCAGTCCCCATGGTGCCCTGGTTGTCATCCCTTTCGGGCTACAAGTCTTTCTCCTTCCAGGGGAGCATTGTTCCATGGCTTAGCATCCTGCCCAGCCTGGCTGCTTTTGTCTCACTGCCCCAGCACCTGAGACCCCGGGCAGGGGTGGGAGGGTGTGGGAGCTGGGGTTCGAATTCCCGTCTCAGCCTGGGGCTCGTGGGCACCCCAGCACCCTCAGACCTGTCCCCTCTCTGCCTGCAGACATGGATGAGTGCGTGGAAAGTGTGTTCGAGCCAGATGTGCTTCAACACCCATGGAGGTGTCCAGCGCATGGATGTGCTGTGCCCAGCCAAGTACTGGAGAGGCTTCAGCCCTGGGTGAGTCATGCTGTGGGGACTGGGGGTGCCTGTCCCACCCTCCTCGTGGCACCATGGACCCAGGTGTCCTGGCTGCTCCGGACACCCCACTGCATCCTGCATTCCCCCCAGCTCTTGTGTGCAGCGTGTGTGTCAGTCACCGCACCCCAGGCTGCAGCTCGTGCAGTACCAGCTGCTCACCCTGCCCCTCAGCATCGTGGTGCATCTTGTCCTTGGGCGCTGCCCTCCACCACTGCCCCGTCTTCATGCTGCTAGAGCCCAGCAGCCCCTTGCCCCCCGCACCGAGCAGGGCTGTGGCATCTCCACCCTGTGCCTGCTGCGGGACCCTGGCACCTCAGGGTGCAGGTGCTGGCCCCAGGTGGGCAGCAAGCACCCAGCATCTTTCTCGTCCTCATCTCTGTCTCACCCTGGCCCTACCGACATTGCTGAGGGACAGGAGGGAACGCAGGGTCACATCTCCTCCTGTCCCTCGCCAGCCACTGCACCAGTGGGGGCACATGGCTCAGGGAGAGCTGAGCTTGCACCTTCCCCCCTTCCCCACACTCCCCACCCCCACCCCCCACCCCCACCACCTTCCCTGACACCCCCTTGCCCCAGGCAGCCCTTCACCCAGGGCCGGTCTCTGACTCAGCAGGGCCCTGGGGGCGGTGGGGGCAAGATGTCCCGCCAGTCTCTTGCAATCGGTTTTTGTTGCAACTCTGCAATTTGCACCAGCAGCCCTGAAGCAAACATGGCTCTGGACGGCCTTGGCCGCATTCAGCCCCCGGGGGGGCCGGGGGATGGAGCCAGGTGACAGCAGGCAGTGAGGGCCCAGCCAGGGTGCAGGGTGTGTGACCCCCCCAGCGCTGGGGAGGGTGGGGGGCACCCTGGCATTAACATGTACTAAACTGAAATACCCTTGTGTTAAATTATTAGTTTTATTTTAATCCACTTGGTTTCTGTGCACACTTATTTATGTTTTTTTTTCCAAATAAAGGTGTTTTGTGGCTGAATATCAGCCGCACCTGAAGAAAGTGGTGTCCTTCAGTGTGTGGGAGGGGGCTGCTCCGGCAGCAGCCCCAAATTCCCAGGGCTTTGGGCACCTCCCTGTGTGGCCTTGGACCGGAGAAGGTGGATTGTCTGGATGTGGCAATGCCAGAGGGCCAATGTCCAGCACCTGAAGGTCCAGTCCTGCCCCAACATCAGGTCCCTTGCTCAGCAAGAGCAGGTTGTGGCCTCTCTGCCCATGGTGCCGGTGAAGGCTGTTCCCAGAAAGCCATTTCCATCCTTCCCTGCGCGTTGGCCCCGCAGACCCCAGCCCACGCATCCCCACGTTCAGGCTGTGTCTCTTGTGGTGGCCATGCCCCTGGTGCAGGTGCCACAGCCAGGTCCCATCGCTGGAGCTGGCTCTGTGCGGTGGCACTGGGATGTCCCCAAGGCCCTGGCCTTTGGGCTGGCGTTCCTGTCCCCCAGGGCCACCTCTGCTGCTGCTCTGGGGTGCCCTGGGCACATGTGAGGGGGGGGAAAGTGGGTTTGCCCCATGCACAGCCCCCTGCCCCATCCCCCCCTGCCTACCCATGCTCCCACTTCTCCTGAGGGAGTTCCACAGAAATTCCACCTCCTCCTGCTGTGCCAGGGGGAGGTGGTGGCAGTGCAGCGGGCACCGGGTCCCCTCTGCCCGCCGCTTTCAGCTCCCCGCGGCAGGGGGCTCAGCGGGGTCCCGGGGGGGCCGATGGGGAGGGCTGGCCCTCGCTGGGACCGTGCCCACGGAGGGGACAGTCCCGCGGCGGCCCCGCCTGCCCACGCCCAGCTATAAGGGGGGGAGGAGGAGGAGGAGGATGCTCCAGGCACCGGACCAGAGTGCTGAGGGCAGTGGGACAGCGGGTGAGTACGGGCATGGCACGGGAGGGGGTGGCGAGGGGGGAAGGGACCCTTTGCCTTGGGGTCCTGTCCTCTGCCCCCGGCTGGCCCTTCTCAACCCACCTGTGGGTGTCCCCCATCCCTGGGTGCTGGAGAGGGGCTTGCTGCTCCCTGCAGGAGCAGGGCAGGGGGGTCCCAGCCCCCTCCCAGCTCTGGGAGGTGCAGGCTGCAGTCGACCCCCTCTCCCCGGGTCTGCGGTGGGGAGCTTCCAAATGAGTCCCATCTCCCTGGGCCACCCCCAGGGAGGGGAGCTGGGACCTCGGCTGGCAGCACCCCTGCCCTCCTCGCTCTGCTCTGGAGATGCTGGAGGTAGGATGGGACCCTCGCGAGACGGAGGAGCGATGCTGAGGCAAGCCCCAGCACCAGTGAGCACACCCCCCCATGCCTGTGCTGCCGGAGCCCCCACCCTGCCCCGTCCCAGCCCGCACGCAGCACTCACCAGGGCACAGGCTGTTCTTCCAGCCCAGCTGGCAAAGGTGACTCCTTTCCTTCCCAAAGTTTCAAGTTTTTTATTCCCCACCCCACTGTTTTGTTTTTTTTTTCCCTTGGTTTTAAAAACAAAACACACAGTGTTCCTGCAAGGCAGCGCAGCCAGAGTTGCTCTGGTAAGAGCCCTGCCCCAACTCACGGAAATTGCTACGGAATAATAATCAGGGCTGAGAAAGTCCCACCACGTTCCCCTTCGCTGAGCTTTGTTTGCGCTGATTTATTACCACCCAACGCCAGAACTTCAGGGCTCTCCCTTCCTGGGCAGGCGGGCTTGGCACCAGCCCCGTTCCCAGAGCTGGAAGTGCCGGTGGCCCCACACTGTTGCTAGGTTGCAGGATGCATCCCCAGGGCCAGGTGTCCCTGGGTCCCTCGGGCATCCTGTGGGCAGCAGGACATGTCTGAGCAGGGAGGTTGGAGGCGTCTCCTCTAACCTGCTGCCAAGCATTTGTGAAGCGAATGCGCCCGGTCTCAGAGGTGCTTACTCGGGCTGGCAGCCGTGCCAGCGATGCTGGTGGCTGCAGCGGGGATGGGGATGGGGGTAAAAGAGGGAATTGCCCAGCAAGGAGCTGCAGGTGCAGCGTCATGGTTGGGCTGGGCCTTTTCGGGAACTGTGGCTGCCTTCCTGTAAACGGCCGGGTGAGGAAGGGAACGAACGGCTGAGCCTCCCAGGCAGGGGCCCAGCTCGGCGCCGCTTGCACAACCCTGGGTGCTGCCGGCACCGCTGGCACGGGCAGCCCGGCGGGTACGGGCAGGCTCAGGGCACCGAAGGGTGGTCACAGGGCTGCAGACCCCTTTGCTCTGCAGCCAGATGCTGTGCCTGGGCTGGCTCTGAGCCGTGCTCCGTGGGATGCTGGCCCCACACTATGCTGGCACACCCCGGCATAGCCGCACCCCACTGCGAAAGGTGCCGGGTGGGCCAGTCTGGGGGCGCTCGGCATGGCGCCTTCCCTGCCTGCAAAAGCAGCAGCAGGATTGTGCTGACTTGGCAGCAGCAGCAGCATGGAAGTTGCTTGGGACAGGATCTGGCCGGCTCCACTGCCCGCCTTCCCGGCCAAGGGTCAGCGGGCATTGCCCCTTGGTCAGGCCCTGGGGCTCACAGCCCGGCCCGGGGGCTGCAGGGAGCCCTGAGCCCCCTCCTGCAGCGGGACCCCCATCCCTGCCTCTGGGCTGCCACGTCCTTCGCCACCTCCTGTTGTTGGCTGGAGTCCTCGATACCCTCGACTGGCTGACGGCACCGAATCCCCATGTAGGTGTTTCATGCTGGCAGGAAACACGGGGCAGCATAATTAGGACAAATGCCCAGTAAGCATTAATTAGACTTGGGGCGGGGCCGGGCTCTGGGGGATGTTGCTGAGCACCCCAGCCCTGCAGTGACTGCTCACCCAGCAGCACCGGCAGGCACTGGGGGCCAAGCTGGTGGGTGGCTGTGCCTGTCTGCCGCAGCGGCTCCTCTGTGCTGGCCCTGGTGCCAGGCTGTGACGTGCCAGGTTGTGCCTGAGCAAGGCACCTGGCTGCATCTCCACTGCAGCTGGGAACCTGCACCTGAGCCCCTGCCCCCTGGCGTTGCAGGGTGCTCACGGGGGGCGGGGGGGGGGGGGGGGGGGTCAGGCTGTGCCGGGCTTGTCAGGGCAAGAGCCGTGTGGAGCAAAGGTGAGAGCAAAGCGGCCCCGACGGCTGCCCTGGCCCCCTCCGACACCCAGTGCCGCTGTGTGCACTGGCTGGCACATGGGCAGGGCTCTCGCCCGTCGTGGCTGTGGTGCCCTGGCTTTTCCTCCTGCCTCCAGCCCTCCCCCTGCTCCTTGCAGCCCCGGGAGGGCTCTTGCTCCAGATGATCCCTCCTGATGCTGTGGTGAGTCCCCCCTGCACTGCCTGCTGCTCACTGCCCCCAGCCTGGCGCCCCCGGCAAAGGAGGGGGCTCAGCCGGCCCCAGGCGGAGCACAGCCCGGCTCAGTGGGCTGCCCGTGGCCTTGGCCCCACGGGAGCACCCAGCAGCTGACGGCAGCAGCTCTCACTGCCGGGGAACGAGAGCAGTGCTGGGAGCTTGTGTTTTAATCCAGGAGCTTGTCCCGCACCGCCAGCCCCACCACGTGCTCCTCTGTGTACTCAGGCCACTGCTGGCCCTGAGTGTTTGATTTACGTGGTCTGTGCTTCTTGCCTCCTGGTTATTCATCACCTGGATAATATTTGTGTTGCCCAGGATATCCCACCCCTGGGGGAACCCTCATCCCTGGCTGCCCTCAGCACCCGGCTGGACTGGGATGGCCTGTGGCCAGGTCAGGGACAGTGGGGAGGTTTCACAGCTGATGGCTGCAGCATCCCTGCACCAAGTAAGGGCAGGGGCTGGACCTGTCATGAATCCCTTTCCCTTTGCTTTGCCAGCACCATGGCTCAGCCCAAGGGAACAGTGGTCCTCGCCTACAGTGGTGGCCTCGACACCTCCTGCATCCTGATGTGGCTGAAGGAGCAGGGCTACGAAGTCATCACCTATCTGGTGAGCTCTGCGTGGACCCTGTCCCTGGGCGCTGAGGGTGGAGGGGGCACTGAGCCATGGGTCTGGGAACCTGGGTGGGTGACAGGGGTCCTGGCACGTGTGTAGACATGGTGGTGACCCTGCTTTCACTGGTTAACCATCTCCCAGGCTGGGTGCTGCTCTGCTGAGCTGCCAGCCCTGCAGGCACAGCCTGTCCCTGCCAGCAAATGACCCTCCACTAATGAGGGCAGTGCATCAGGGCAGAGCTAAGGGGCTTGGCAGAGGCAGTATGGGCACGAGGTATGCTGCCCCAGGGTGGGCAGCCCCCCCCCCCGGCCCATCCTGTGTGGCCTCAAGCCTAGCCAGCATGAGCTCTGCCATGCCTTGTATGATGCCCTGTGCCGGGCTGAGCTTGCACTGGAGTTCTGTGGTTTCTTTTCAAACTCAAGTCTTGTTTTTTTCCCCCTTCCAGGCCAACATTGGGCAGAAGGAAGATTTTGAGGCAGCACAAAAGAAAGCACTGGCACTGGGGGCCAAGAAGGTAGCAGCATCCCTCCCTCTGGCTGCCCAGGGGGGTCTGAGCTCCCCCTGCTCCCTGCCATGGGGCTGATCCCTGGGGTCTCCCACACCCCGTGGCTGGGGCCACCACAGGGAGACGGGACAGTGCCAGTGAGGAATCCCTTTTCCAGAGGTGCTGCACCAAAGCCTTTTAGTAGCATCTAAAAAAGGGGAGGCAAAGGGACCCTTTGCTGCACCATCCCCCAAGCCCCAGAGGAGTGGGATCCCCCCTAGTCACCCTCCCATCACAAGGCTCCCTCCATCCCGGCAGGTTTGCCTCGAGGACATCAGCAAGGAGTTTGTGGAGGAGTTCATCTGGCCAGCAGTGCAGGCCAACGCTCTCTACGAGGACCGGTACCTGCTGGGCACGGCGCTGGCACGGCCCTGCATCGCCCGCAAGCTGGTGGAGATCGCCCAGCGGGAGGGAGCCCAGTACGTTGCCCATGGCGCCACGGGCAAGGTGAGGGAGGATGGGGGCACCAGGGCAGGGATGGCACGGGGTGCTCGGCAGGGGGACCCAGTCAGTCCACTGGCCAATCTGTGGGTGCCAGGAGGGGTGCACAGCCTGTTCTGTGGGTGTTCTGTGGGGCAGTGCAAATCTCAACCATGTTTCAACACTTCCTTCTCACTTCTGGGATTTCTGTCCCCAATTTCAGTTCCCTCTCCCTGTCGGGAAGGCTCAGGTCACAGCTGAACCCTCTGCTTTTGGCAGCAGCTTTCGAAAACCTGCAACGGGCAGGGGCTGCCTGGGCCAGGAGCCGGCTGGGGCTGCGCCAGCACTGCCTGGGGCGTGGGGCACCCCGGGCAGGGAGCGGCTGTTCCGGTCCCCATCCCTGTCCTGGTTCCCATCCCTGTTCCGGTCCCCATCCCTGTCCAGGTTCCCATCCCAGTCCCGGTCCCCATCCCTGTCCCCTCCACAGTCCCTGTCCTGGTCCCTGTCCCGATCACAGTCCCTGTCCCGGCCCCATCCCTGTACCCGCCACAATCCCTGTCCCAGTCCCTGTCCCCATCACAGTCCCTGTCCTGGTCCCATCCCTGTACTGGCCACAGTCCCTGTCCTGGTCCCTGTCCCCACCACAAGTCCCTCTGTCCCGGCCTCATCCCTGTACCCGCCACAATCCCTGTCCCAGTCCCTGTCCTGGTCGCCATCCCTGTACCCCCCACAGTCCCTGTCCTGGCCCCGTCCCTGTCCCCGTCCCGATCCCCATCCCTGTCCCCGTCCCCATCCCCGTGCCCATCACAGCCTCTCCCGCCCCGGTCCCGTCCCCCCCGCCGCAGGGCGGCCGTTTTGCCGCTAGAGGCAGCCAGAGACCGCGGGAAGGGCGCTGGGGCCAGCCCTGCCCGGGGCGGGGGGCGCCTCCGGGGGGGCTGGGGGCCTGCGAGCCGTGCCCCCCCCCGCACCCGCAGCCCTGCCCGGCGCGGCGGGGACACCTGGGGCGGGGGGTACTGTCACCCTTCGGGGGCCGTGGGTGCTGTGCCTGCGCCCAGGACCTGCCGGGTGCCCCCTCCTCCCCATCCCACAGGTGCCCCTCCTGGCTTAGGGGCAGAAGCCAGGTGCCCCCCTGGAGGGGTCTCAGCGCAAGGGGCTGGGGGGGCGCTGGGTTTGGGTGCCCACAGCTATGGCCGAGGACCCTGCTAGAAGCCGGGTGCTGAATCCAGCCGGGAGACAGCCAAGGGGCATGCCAGCACCGGGGCAATGGGGCAGAGGGGCAGCCGGGGGGGGACCTCATGGCCAAAATAACTCCTGTTCCTGCTGTGCTGGGCTCCCCACACCGCTTCGCTGTCCATCTCACCCATCCCCTCTTGAAAGCCCCCCCTCAAGGGTGCCCTGGAGTCATGCACCCCCAATGCGATGATGTCCCCACCACTCCTGGGTACCACCAGCACCAGCCATCCCTGCTTGTGTGAGCACCCCCGGCTGTTCCCCAGGCCACGAGTGGGGACACCCTTGGCTGCTCCCCAGGCCATGGGGGCACCCCCAGCTGCTCCCTGGGCCACAAGGGGGGACACCCTCGGCTGCTCCCCTGCTCCCCAGGCCATGGGGGCACCCCTGGCTGCTCCCCTGCTCCCCAGGCCATTAAGCCTCGGGCTCGGGCAGGGACCCACTGCAGGTAACTCGAGCCCCATCCCCGGCTGAGGCCACAGCATCCCAGATGCGGCCATCTGCGGTGCCCCCCTGCCCGAGCAGATGGGCTTGTTTTGGGCCTGTAAGGGAAATGAGTGCTTTGGTGGATGTACTTGCCTGTGTGTAATAGTCCTTGGGGATTTCCCAGCCCAGGCGTAAATGTATCCTCCGGGCCGGGCCGAGAGGAGGGGAGGGGGTATTTACACCCCGTGATGCTGGTGGAAAATAGGCTTTGGTTAGCACTATTCCCTTGGAAGGGCTAATAACTCCCAGGCTCGCTCCTCACCCCTTAGCAACTACCTGGTCTCATTAGCGGGACCTTGTCAGCATGGGCCAATTAAGATAAAGGGAGGTTCAGAGCTATTTAATTACGAGCTGCTGCATCCTCCTGGACACCATGGTCTTCCCTCCCCTACCTTGCCCTCTCCTTCCATGTGTCTTCTGATGCCTGTGGGGGAAACCCACCCAAATCTGGGTTTCTGCCTGCTCAGATTTTAGACGTGTTAGCCCAGGGGAGAGCACAGCTCTCCCGGGGTCAGCCAGGCTCCCTTGGAGCCAGGTGAACGGGCTGCATCAGGGCTTTGAACACCCAGCTGCCAGGACCACCAGGAAAGGTGGGTTTGGGCTCAAACCAGCCATGGAGAAAGAGCAGGAGTGACCCCAAGGGACAGAGCCAGCCCAGGTCCTGGCATCCGTTACCCCCTCCCGCTGCCCTCCGTGCTGGTGGAATTGAGGAGAGAGATGGGTTCTCAGCCTCAGGCCTTGCTTTTTGCAGGGAAAATGGCCAGCAATCCCATCCCAGTGGCATTACTGGGAGAACAGGTGTGATCCTCTTCTCCTGCACAGAGACCCTCAGTCTATGAAGTCCTGGGTAGCACCAGGTGGACATTGCTCCTGGCTGGTGGCTCTCGCAGGGATCTGCAAACGCCCTGCTCAGCCGAGGGCCTCCCGAGCCAGGGGCTGGGATGCTTTTCCCAGTGGACATAGAACAAGTGGCTGTCCTGTGTTGGCTGAAGCTGAGACCCTGGGACATGTGTCCCCTATCTCTCTGCTGAGGGGGGTTTGGTCCTGTCCCCACACAGGGAGAGCAGCTGGGAGCAGGGAAACAGTGGGTCCTTGCCTGCTGTGCCCGAGATCTCCAGTGTTGCAAGGGGAGTTGCTACTGTGGCCAAGCAGCGTCTCAGAAGCTGCATGTGTGTGCGGTCACACGTGTGTGCAGTGCCGCACACGTGCTCTCCCAGTGCCCAGCAGTCCCCGAGCCTCCCAGCTCCCCAGACGAAGCCGTGGGGCTGCAGTGCAGCTGGGAGCTCCTGTTTTGTCATCTGCACTTTTATTGCTCCTTCCTTTTTTTTTTTAAACAGTTCCCACCAGTTTTGCAGTTTCTTTCCCCAAATCCAAACCTGCAGCCCTGCCAGGACATGTTCCTCTCCCAAGGATGCTGCATCGCCCTGGGAGAGCTTGTTCAGGGATGAGGCCCCATCCCCCATCAGTGGGGGGGGGGGGGCATCCCCCTCCCAGTCCACCCCAGTGTGGGGTGACCCATCAGCATCTCCCATTCGTGTTTCAGGGCAACGATCAGGTTCGGTTCGAGCTCACCTGCTATGCCCTGTGTCCTAAGATCAAGGTAAGGCACCCGGGCTGCCCCTGGGGCCCCAGCAGGAGCTCCTGGCCCCCTCCCCAGCTGGTGGGGAATTTTGTTTTAACACCGATGCGAGTGGCCGTGTCTCACTTTAACAAGCTGCCAGCTGCACGAAGCGACGTTTTGGCATTTGAGGGGGCTGTAATGATACTTAATTGACCTATTTTCACCCCAAACACTACGAGGCCATGGAGGAAAGAGCACCGAGGCAGGTGCTGGATAATCGATGCTGCCTATTTCCCCCTTGCATCCAGCGCCTTGTTAGGGTCAGGGGTTTGGGTTACTCCACCCTTGTGCAGGGAGATTAAATTTCAGCCAGGGGGACCAACACCCCATGGGTCTGGCTCTCCAGGGCTGCCACAAGCCCTCTCCCATGGGGAGCCCAGAGGGGTGCTGAGGGGCGCAGGGGGACCAGGGGCTGCAAGGGGACCAGGGGCTTCTCATCTCATGCTCCTGCCCTCCTGCCAGGTCATTGCGCCGTGGAGGCTGCCCGAGTTTTACCAGCGCTTCCCTGGGCGCCGTGAGCTGATGGACTATGCCAAGGTAGGAGCCGGCATGGGGTAGCCACGGGATGCTCGGGGTGGCTGCGGGATGCTCAACGTGGCTTGGCAGGTGACAGTAGCAAGCCCTGCACAGCATCCCTCCAGCACCACGCTGGAGCCTTCTGGTCGGTTTTCCCCCCCTCTATATTTTTTTCTCCTTCCTTTCTAAAAGCCCCATAATTACCTGGCTATTAATGGTAACCCGCTTTCCAAGGAAATGGGTCCCAGCTTCCTGACTCACGTAACAGACAAAGCAAATACGTTTGCCTTTGTTGTCCCTTCCTTTTTGAAGTACAAGTTGCAATAAAACATATTAGAAGTTTTGCATCAGGCTTTTACATGCCCACCAGGGTACCTTTCTTTTTTAGCGACTTCATGGAAATGCTAGACAACTCGGCTCAATCAATCAAAAGGGAAAAGGCAGCTCTGTGCATAAACCAGAAAATTGCTTCAGTTTTTAAATAGCTGCCGTCGAGGCTGCCTGGGTAATCTCTGGGAAGGCGAGGTGCCGAGCCGGAGGGATGCAGCGTGGGGTGAGGAGCCCTCCGAGCCCATTAGGGCTGTGGAGAGCAGCGTGTTGAGGATTGTGTTTGCCATCTGCTGTTGTATTATGAAGGGGCGAGTTTACGAGAGCTTTCCATATGTTGCCAAACAAATTGTCAAATAGGGCAGTTATTAAGAGCGCCGCGGTTTTATTATATGGAAAATGGAACATGTGTTTCGGGTTTGGGGTTTTTGTTTGGGGTTTTCTTTTTTTGTTTGTTTGGAAGGAGGGGGAAAGGGAAATGAAATGGACTGGGGCCCCATTCGAAGAGGAAGGGTTGGGGGTTGAGGGTTTGTAGTAGCTCTAGGTCTCTGTTTATGTTCAATGTTTGAAAAAAAAGGGGGTTTTCCCTTCATTTTCACGCTCAGAAGAGGGAGATGTGTGGCCAGGTCTTTTCAGTGCCTGGATGTGCTTGCCTCAGCACTTGGGGAGTTATAACGCGATGATATCTGGGGCTCCGTTGGTGCCAGGGAAGCTGGGAATCCATGTCACTGCAGCACATGGCGTAGCCCTTGCCACAAATTTGCTGCCCAGGGCTGGAGCCAGCCTTGCTCCAGCAGCCCTGCTCCAGTAGCCGCTTCATCCCCACAACCAGCCGGGGCTGAAACACCTTAATGAGCAAGGTGGAACTCTCCTGGATGCTGCTCTAGGATGAACCACCACCGCAGGCAGAGCCAGGTGGGACAGAGCTTGTCAGGGCTGTGCCCTCAAAAGGTTTCTCTTCGGTCTCAGCATGTTTGGCCCTGGCCAAAGCTGCCTGGGCTTGGCAGATGTTGGTATGTGGGTCCAGACTTGGAGGATCCCCTTGGAATCGGTTGCGTGGGGCAAGGGTGGGCTGGGGAGCATGGGCTTCCCGAGGTGCCAGAGGAGGCAGAGGGAGGAGAGGGCTGGCTGCAGAAATAAATCAGCTGGGGCTCGTGGCTCAGGATCAGCGGGTGTTTGGCTGTGAAAGATGCGTTTATAGGTGGCAGGTGAGATGGCACAGGGAGAGCCCATCGTAGGGCACAGCCTCCCGCAGCCCCTCGCGGCTGAGTGCAGCTCCTTGGATAAACAGCCCTCAGCATTAATTGCTTGGCTTTAATTAACTAAGGTGAAATGTCCTCTGCCAACATCCACGAGGGCACTGGGTTGAGGACGAGGGGGCAGGTGCCAATGGGAGCGTGGTCTGACCCCAGGCAGGGCTGAAGTCTATCCCCCAGCCCTCAGTCTCCCCTGGTGTTATTTGGGGGGGGGGCTTTGGGGGGTTGCGGGGCACCTGCAGCTTCATCTGTCTGAGGGATGGGACAGGGAGAGGCATCTTCTCACTCTTTTCCAGAGAAGCCAGGCACTCCCCAGCACTTGCACCCAGCCGGCAGTGTTTTGCCCTCCCAGCAAACCCAAGACTGTGTTTTGAAGCCCCTGTGAAGCGTTGATGTGCTCTGCCTGCTCTCCCCCGTGGGCAGGGGCTGTGGGCAGGACAGCACCCCCGCAGAGGGGCCTGGGTCGAGGAGACGAAGGCTGCCCAGCGCCCACCTCCAAAGCCTGGGATGGGGGTCCTGGGGGTCCCACACTGGCAGTATGACGTGGGACCAGCAAACCAGGACCCACGAGCCTGGGGCAATGTCCCCACGGGGACAGAGCTGAGATAGTCCCTCTGCAGCCATAGGAGGTATCTCAGAACCTTGCTCCCATCTCAGGTGATGGGTTGATGGCCATGATTTTACAACTACAAGCATTTCCTTCCCTGCAAACAAGGAACCTCTGCTCAGGCCCTGCCCCTCAGTTCCTGTCTGAGCCCTTGGCTGATGTCCCTGCCATGGTGACACTGAAATGCCAGAGCTGCCTGTTGACCTACGAGCTGTACGGACACACCAAGGCACAGCAGGAACTCAGAGCTGCCACCACCACCTCCACTCCTGGCTCACCGTGGCCATCCCGCAGCTGGGACATCGTGGCTCAGCATGCTGGCAGGGTGGGTGACGTCCCTGCTGGCTCCAGTTCTTAGCTCACCCAGCGTCGCCTCTCCCGCTAATTCCCCCCCGTATTCACCTCATCTTCACAGGCAATTTCCCCCATTGAAATGTCAGCGGATAATTGAGCACGCCGGTGACCTTGTTAGGGAGCTGGGCTTGGTGCTGTGCGCTGTGCTGGGGAGGCAGCCGGCATGGGGCCGTGTGTCCCCGGTCATGGTGCGCTCGGGGTGCTGGGCTGGGGGGAACGCCTGGCACCTGTGTGCTGGGTGCCTGCATCACCACGCATTTGCACGAGGCTGTGGGGACCCGTGTGCTGTCCCCCCATGGCAGAGCATCAGTCCTGTCTAGGCTGCAGAGCGTCCTGTGGCTTTGGGGACTTCTGTGTCACCTCCCCCTGCTGAGGAGCCCAGCTTGGGGAATGCACCATCCTGGACCTGGACCTAGAAAAAGCACACAATGTCCGTGCTGGTGGTCTCCATCGCTTGGGTTGGTGGGTGCTCTGGGGCTCCTTCTCAGCTGGGGCGGTCATTCTCCCAGCCACACCATGTCCTTGATGTCCTCATCGAGGTGGCCCTTGCGGTGGGAGCTGGTGTTGCCCAGGGTCAGGGACACTGATGTGCACCTTGCTCCATGCTGCATTGCCGGTGGCCCGGGGTTGTGCCTTTGTGCTTTTGGGGCTGATCCCGGCAGAAGCCGGTGCTGGCGGAGGCTGGCCCTCCCTGCAGGCTGGCTCACCCTCGTTCCCCTTCTCTCGGCAGAAACATGGGATCCCGGTACCCGTGACGCCTCAGACACCCTGGAGCATGGATGAAAACCTCATGCACATCAGGTGAGAGGCTGGGCAGGGGGGGAGCTCCTGTGGGGGGAGGACCCAGCGCCTGGGGCCCCTATCCCCCCATTCTGCGTGGCCAGGACAGCCCTTCTCGCCTCCAGAGTCCCAGGCTGCCGTACCATGTGCTGGCCAAGGGTGACCCCAAAACCTCCAGCCTCCCTTTCTGCCCAGTCACCCACGTCACACATGGCAGCACTCACCTCCTGGACTCTCCTAAGCCTGGCGTTCCTTGCAGGGCTGCTGCTAAAAGCCCCTGGCGATCCATAACGTGCATTTACGCCCATCCTTGGGGGGTGGAGGGTGGTGGGTTGTCCTGGTGGGTTTTGGGGTTGCAGGTTGCAGGTGCTGCAGTGACTTCTCTCTCCTTCCCTGCCTGCTGTAGCTACGAAGCCGGGATCCTGGAGAACCCCAAGGTAATCAATCACAGCCACCCGGCCAGCATGGCAGCCACAGGGCTGAGGCCGTCTCGTGTATTTGCAGCCTAATTGGAAATTTCACGGCGGGCCGTGTGTGTCGGGCAGGCCCCGGCTCCTCCGCCTCTCCTGGCACGTTAATTGCTGCCAGCGTGAATAGGGGAAGGGACCGTTTCAGGGTGACACTGGAGGGGCCAATGTCATGGAGCTTCAATAAAGGAGCAATTAGAGGATGAGGCGCGGGTGGGAGAGCGGGGGCTGGTGGTGGGTGGCAGGGGTCTGGGCTGGCCCCTGCAGCTCGGGTCTCCTGGCCATTGCCTGCAGCTCGGCCAACCCTCCTCGCTTTCCCATTCCCACTCTGGGGGGGGGGAAACGGGGTAAAACCTCCCCTTGTTTGGAGACCCTGAGTGCACCCACGGGACCCTCGGCTCCCTGCTGATGGGGTCAGGAGCCCAGCGTGGTGGGTGCTGTGGCCATGTGCTGCTGCTGGACGTGGCACATCGCTCGGGGAGGTGCGGGGCCGGCCCTGCTTGCCCTCGATAGCGCTGGTGGTCCGGTGCCCGCTGGCCCCTGCCTGCACTGTTCATGCTCCAGCGGGTCACGACGGTGGCTACTTAAACTATCCATCAGCGCTAATTAGACAATCCGGGGAGAGGAGGGGGAGGCAGGCGGAGAGGGAGAGGAGCGGGCTGGAGCTCAGCGCCCGCAGCCGGCTCACCGCGGCTGGGCTGGCGCGTGCCTCGGGCAGGGGCGTGAGGAAGAGGAAGGTGGAGAGGAGGTCCCGCTCCCCCATCGGAGTCCCCAGGAGGGGTGTCTGCAGGTTGGGCTTTGCAAAGCCAGGCCCTCAGGGGGTCTTCTCCTCCAGAAGAGCAGTTGGCACAGGGATGGGGTTTCATGCCTCGAACTGGAGCTAGCGAGGGGCTGACCCTTCCCGGTGCACCCATCCTGACCCACCCTGCCGCACCCAGTGCCTCTCCTCCTGGGGAAGACCCCTGGTCCTGAGGCTCTGCCAAGCCCGCTTCCTTCCCAAAGCCAGCTCGGAGAATGGGGCCAAGCAGTGCCCTGACCCCATCCCCGAGCATCCTCTGCTCCGGCACCTCTCCCTCTGCCAGCGCCGGGAGGTGGCTTCCCGCAGTGTGGTGTCACCACCGTCCCTTTTCCCGGCGCTGAAAGCAGTGCTGGGCACCGGGGTGGCCACGGCAGGGTCCGGGGTGCCAGGCACGGCGGGCTCCCCTCCCCAAACCCCCAGGACCTGCCAAACGCAGGGATTTGAAAGCAGATGGTTGAGCTATTTTCTGCCTCTGTGAGGCCCGATTGAAGGGCAATGAGGCAGCTAATGCGGAGAAAGATAGAAATTTACTTGCTTTAACTTCATATGGCACTCTGAAAGAGTTCATTCAGTCCCGGGCACAACAATATCAGCCGGATGAATAAACCATTTGCGGCATCGATAGCTCTGCATCATGGTTTACTTCATGGACCATTTGCTTCCAATTTCTTCTCTTCTTGCCCCGTTTTTCTTGCTTCTTTCTTTCCCCCTCCCTCTCTCCCTTTCCACACACTCTTCCTTTTTTTTTTTTTTTTCCCCTTTTTTTTTTCCTCCCCTTTTTTTTTCCCTCTCTCCCCTTTAAAGATGACATTGCAGGACTAGCCCCCCTGCGGGGAGGGATAAATAGAAGGCATTGATACACTGCAACAAACTATTTGTCATTTGAACTGTGCTTTTAGGAGAGAGAATAAAAAGAGGACAGACTCGCACCGTAATGATGGAATGCAAGCCAAATGTCACTTTTATTTCTATTTAGTTATTTTATTTAATAGGGGTTTTCATAGTTGGCTCGGAAAATTGGAAACTACCTGACTTTGACTTCCAATGTTTAGTAAAGAGTTTTTAATACTTTCCAGTATTTTTCCCCTCCCGCCCCCCCACATCTTTCCTTTTGAACTCAAAGTTTTTCATCATCTCTTGCAGGTTCGTCTAGTTAATAAGTGTGATCAGGGCTAGGAAAGGCCAGACGATGTAAAATTGAAATCCGCAGCCCGTGTAATTTGTGCATGTGTGCGCACGGGGGGAAAGGGGCAGGCACGCCTGCCAGCGCCTCTTGTTTAAAACAAGGGAAAGGGGCAAAAATGAGAAAAAATGGGAACCTGAGGTAGTTTTACTGGAGCGTGTGCTGGGGTTCTTATGTCTGTATTCCTGGGATTCGGCTGTGGCCCCACGGTTTGGGGTGAGGCAAGGGGGGAGCCCTGGTGTGGAGAGGGTGGCAGGGATGCTGGCAGCTGGGCAGGCCACCCTCAGGCACTGACAGTGATCGGGTGTTGCTATTTATTGGAGGGAAAAAAAAAAAAAAAAAAAAAAGAGGAAGTTCTCACTAAAAAAGATCATTGGAAGTTCTCACTAAAAAAGATCATTGCGCATCTTTAAAAATTTGAAATGAAATCTTCTTCTGCAGAGAAATTAATTTTCCCTTTAAGAAGCTTAACATTTTTTTAAAGCAATTGCTTTCGGTCTTTTTTGTTTGTTCGTTTTCTAACTTGCTTTCTAATTTGTCCTTTTCTCCCACACTGGAAAGGAGAAGGGAGGAAAAGTGAGCAGGAGAAGAGTTGTGCTTTAACAGGAGAGGGAGCACGAGCAGGGCGGTGGATGGGTGCAGGCAGGGCTCTGCCGCCCAGGGATGCCCAGAGCTCCAGCTCTCACCAGCCAGGTTTGGTGTGGAAATACCAGTTTACCACCATTTAAAACATTTGTAGGAGCAGCCGAGTTTGGAGGAACTCCACCCGAGCTGCTGGCACAGGGGGCTTTAGGTGACTGGGACTCCTCATCTGGAGGAGGGTCCTTGGCAGCATCCCCCCCTGATGCCGGCCAAGCCCAGCTTTGCCCCAGCCCTGCTCAGTGGTTCGTTTGCTCAGCCCTGCCTGCCTTTCCCCCACGTTGCACATGCCCTGGGTGCTCCGTGCCTCAGTTTCCCCTCCCTGAGCTGCGGCTGGGTGGAGGCGTCCTTCCAGAGACAGGAGTTTTCAAACGCCAGCCTGGAAGTGGTTTGGGGTCAGCGTGTGCAGTCGCGTCGTGCATCAAGTGTCGAGGGGGCATGTGAAATTGCAAAGCATTTGCTCTCCAGGACGGAAAGCTTTTTTTATTATATTTCCCCCCCTTTTCTGGCACGCGCTTCAATTGCAGCAATTCTTTGTCAGCGCCCAAGCCTCCGGTGGCCTGGCTCCAACGGAGATAAGATGCCTCTTTCCTATAAATCTAGGAAAAAAAATATACATAAAGGTTGATGTGCTCTGAAATGGGTTTTTGCTTTGTTCCTCTATTTTCCCCCGTGTGTATTAACCCCGGGGACACCATGAAAGAGCCGGTGCGCCTGGAGCACCTGCTGGGGTCAGGCCTCCTCATTAGTTTTTTCGGTCAGCGCCGAATAAGCCCGGCTGTGGCGTGGGGACGTGCGGGTGCCCGCCCTGCCTCTCGCTGCCATCGTCCAGCTTTTCCCTGCCTGACTTGCTTCTCCACAGCCATCCCGCCTCCAGCTGTGGGGGCGTCGGAGGAAAAGATGAGATCAAGTTGAGGGGAAAAATTGACTGATTCTTCCAACCCCTTTGTTCCCAGGGCCCCGGTAAGCACCGGTGCTGCGCGGTGCCAGCCCCGGTGCCTTGGGGATGGGGGGTGCACACCAGGGATGGGGGCTGCGCACCGGGGATGGGGGATGCACGCTGGGGTCGGGGCTGCTGGCAGCATTGGCCTTGCCAATGCCACTGACTCTCTTCTCTCTCCCCACCCTGCAGAATCAGGCCCCCGCTGGGCTCTACACGAAGACCTGTGATCCCGCCACCTCTCCCAACACCCCGGACGTGCTGGAGATCGAGTTTGAGCGGGGTAAGCGCCTCCGGGCAGCCCCCCCCCCACATCTCTCTACCCCCCGAAGCTGAACCCTGCTCCCCAGATGGGACCGAGGGCTGCTGGGAGCATCCCCAGGGTGGGGGCAGGTGGGGCGAACCCCAACTCGTGGCATTGGGGCGTGGGATGGTGCTTGCAGCACGCTGGGGCTCTTCAAGGTGCGCAGAGGGTCTGGGTACATCTCAGGGGGCTGGCTGGGACCCCCTGAGAGTGGAGAGGGGTCTGAGCTCCCATGCCAACCATTGAGGCAGAGTGGGAACAGGTCTCTCTCAAGCAGGGTGGCATACGGGTGGGTGTCCATGGGGACATACAGGTGGCCCTGGCCACTGTCACAGCTGGAGAGATGCTCCAGCAGGATTTGGCCGGTGGCGCTATCAGCGTTGCCCAAAGGAGACAAGGGCACCCCGTTCCATCCCTGGGGGCACAGGACAGGGCCCAGCCCCAGAGCTGTCACCCCGAGAGGGGGCACAGGGCAGCATCTCCCACCTCCACCAGCCATGGGCATCACTGTGCCACCACCCCTACTGGCAGCAGTGGCAAGCCCAGCCCAGGCTGGGGGGAGCCCCCGCTCAGAGGGGGCACCCCCTGCCTCCCCACCACCCCCCCGCCGCCAGCATCCCTGCGCCATTATAATGATCCCCCTGCAAGGAGCAGCCCCCCTCCCAGCAGCCCATTCAGCCCCTAGTTAATTTATTTGAAGTTTTAATCTAATTATTAACTATTTTAAAGGCTAAGCAGCTTTCACTAACAACGGCCCCGACAACGTCGGCTCTCCGCCGAGCCGACCCCGGCCAATACCCCGGCGGAGGATGCGAATAGAAAGAGCCGGGGCGAGGGGAGGGCGCCGAGTGGGGGGACCCGCGCCGAGAAGCAGCTTAAGGTTCATTATGGCCGCGAGTTACATTTAATAGCAATTTACAACTGAGTTTATAAACCCCTGGAAAAATAGGGGGTTTAGTGGGGGGGAGCTGACAGCCCCCATCACTAGCCAGGGCTCTAGCGGGCGCCTCCATAATAAAGACTAGAAAGGGAGGCATTGAGGCTGATTGGCAACTGATAGTGCGTTAAATGGTAATGAGGAGGGCAGATGGAGGGGGGATTAGCCTCCAACTCCGCACCGCTTTTCTTTGTGGGCCCCGCAGCCCCCTTGTCAGCTTCCTAATACATTTATTGCTCATTTCACACCGCTAAAGAAAAATGCCTCTTTCTATTCAGCATCCCCCCGCCTTGCTCCTGCCCAGCGCCCTTAAAAAAAATTTAAGCAAAAAAAGAGGGGGTTAAAAAAAAAAAAAGAAAAAGTGCAATAATTAATTCATGGTGGGGAGCACCCCGCCGCGGGGTGCGTGTGCGTGCGTGTGCGAGCAGTCGTGCCCTGGTGTGGGGGTCCCCCCCCAGACGCCCCCCGTGCTAGCAGGGGAGGGGGGGACACACACATTTGTCAGCCCCCCCGGCCAGGGGCTGGTGGGACAGAAGGTGCTGCGCTGTAAGACAATTGCCGAGCGTGAAATTCAATTAGTTAAGGGCCTGGTTGCAATTTCACAGGCCCTAAAAAAGAGAGAGGGAGAGGAGAGGGGAAAAGAAGGGGGGGACGTTTTTATGGCCTTTTTTATTTATTTATTTCGCTTCTCTCTCGAGGTGGGTCCCCCGCCCCTCGCCTCCCCCCCGCACCAGCTTGGATATGCCTTTTTAAGAAGTTATTTAGAGTTCATATCTGTCACATCTATTTAACGCCCGCGGGGTGATGTTCTGGGGGGATCCTGACACCAGCTGATCCTACCCATCCTGCCTCCCTGCCTCCGCAGGTGTCCCTGTGAAGGTCACCAACACCGGGGATGGAGCCACTCGTTGCTCGGCCCTGGAGCTCTTCGTGTACCTGAATGAGATCGCGTGAGTGCCACGCTGTCCCCTGTCACCTGCCCGCCAGCTGGCAGCGGGGATGGGGGTAGCATCCCCAGGTCCCCAGGGCAGGATGGATGCGGGATGCTCGCAGCAGGCATGTCCCAATGAGGCCGGGGACGGTGGTCAGCAGCATGAGGTTGGGATGGTCCCAGCTGGGTTCCAGTTGGGTCCCAGTTGAGCCATTTGTGCCAGCGAGTGGAGCTGGGCACCCAGACCAGGAGCACAGGGGTATTTAGGGTTTTGCTCCATGTGCTTCAGGAGGGCTAAAAAGACTTACTACCACCCTCTGCATTTACCACGTGCCCCAGCTGCACAGCTGGGCAGGGGCTGCCCTGCCTGCAGTGAGGGGCTCAGCCCCTGGGGCACCCCCAGCCTGTGGGGCATCCTTTGCCTCTGGTCCCCGTCCAGCCCCAGACCCCCAGCTCCTGCATCCTGGGGTCATCGCCTCACCCTGCCTGCCCGAGGGGGCTCAGTCTCCCTTTTGGACAGAGACTTGGATTTCTGGGGGCATAGAGATGTGCTGGCCCGGTCCATCGCCCCGTCCTCCCCCTGCCTGCACAGCAGCAGCTCCTTCAGGGCTTTCTGCCCTGTGCAAGCCCATTCCCAGCTTCTGCTGCCGCTGGGGCAGAGCCATCACCAGGGGCTTGCCCAAAACTACAGCAGCACCCACGAGGGGACCCACTCCTCCCACCTTACACCAAGTGCCACGCAGTCCCTGGCCACCCTCCTTTGTGCCTCTGCCTGTATCCCCCTGGTGCTGAATGGGAATGAACTTTTCCATGTAGTTTGCTTTTTAAATATTAATTAAGTGGTTTTAAAGTTACTTTGGTCATTGGGAATACAGCTGCAGCATGTTCTGTCTCCTTGCCCAGTTTGTTTTCCAGTGGCCCAAGTACCATGGGTCCTTGTGGTGCTGCCAGACCCAGCAGTGAGGGAGGATGGAGAGGCTGCTGGCACAGCAAAAAGGAGGGGAAAAGGAGAGAAAATCCACCTCCTTGTCACACACCATGGCAAGAACCCACCATGGGTCACTACCAATGGTCACCAGTGCTACTCAGGGGCTGGCCACACTGTCATTTGGGGGTTGTCCCCCACATGTCCCACTGTGGGGCTGGGGAGGCTGCAACTTTCCTTCTCCTTGGCAGGGGCAAGCATGGAGTGGGACGCATCGACATAGTGGAGAACCGCTTCGTTGGGATGAAGTCCAGAGGTGAGCAGTCACCCACCAGTGGTGCCGTCCCTGTCCTAATAACAGCAAAAAAAAAGGAAAACCCTGGCGGGACATGTCAGGTGCTGAGCATCACTGGGATGCTCTGGCTCAGGTCACACCAGCAGCCCTCAATTGCTCCCTCCCCATCAGCTTTTGACCGAGATTTCCCTGTGACAGGGGCTTCTCACTGCTCTCTAATGAAGGCAGCTGCCTGCTCGCTGCCACTGCCACTGTTCACACCAGCCCTGGGGTCCCTGTGCCACCAGAGACCCCACGTCCCGGGTGAGACCTGTCTGCAGTGGTAAAACCACCGAGCTGTGGGCTTATGTGGGAAGATGCTCATGGGAGGTCCTGGAGGGTGCAAGGCTCTATAGTACAGGTACAAAGCGCAGGAGGCAAATGCAAATCACTGAGTTTTTTTTAAAGCAAATTCTTTGATTTATCTATGTGTTTTTGAGGCTGTGACTCTTAATATTGATCATCCATTAGGATGAGCTTCATTGGAAATCTCTGGAGGCAGCGAGCTGCCCCGTGCAGAACTAAGTAATGAGGTGGCTTATCATCATTTCCCACCTCCTTGCCCCCACGCTTTTGTTTTAAACCTCACTAACACCTAATTAGATGCCCCCTTTCTTTAAACTTGCCCTCTGTGCAGGGCATCAGCAAATATTCCGGTTAGACTCAGCCTGTGGTCCCCCACCCCACTGCAGGGCACCAGCCCCTTTGCAAGAGTGTCAGCCACAAAAGGCAAAAAAAAACCAACACCAAATCATTTGATCCTAGTTTGAATAATCAAATTAAAACCAAAATAAGGAAGGAAAAAAACGCCAAACTGCACACACCAGCCTGCGCATTTGCATGCAAGATGCTGAGTAATTTGTCAAAACCTATTTTATTTTTTTAAGAGCCACTGACACGCTCTAGTGACCCTTCCAGCATTTAATAATTTCTCTAAACCCCATTTAACTGTCATGTCTGTCTCCTGCATGACATTGCCAAGCGATCGCTGCCGTGTTTGTGCACCGCAGATGCAGGAGGACTGGGTGTTCTGGGGACAGTGGGGGTGCACGCACCTCCGGGACAAGACCTTGGTGGCAGGTTTTCCTCCTTGCTTTGAGCAGGATCCTGCCCCTGGGTTTGCTCTTTGGGATTAACTGAAACCTCCCAGGAATCTGCTTCTATGGGAGAGATGGAGAGCTGGGATGGGAGGAGGCCAGAGCAGGAGGGTGCTGCCGGTACCCACCTCCCCCTGGGGGTTTTGGGGTGCAGGGCAGTTCAGGGAGCATCTTGGACCCCCAACGGGGTTTGGGTCAAAGGGGCAGGAGATGGGACCTGGGCTCTCAGGTGGGAGGAGATGGTCCCTTAAATCCCAGTGGATGCGGTGGCCCCACTGGCTCTGGGTTCTGACGCTTCCTTGGGGCGGCACAGGGACCCCCGCGCTGCAGGGACACTGAGGCACGGGCAGTCACAGCACAGCAAGAGCCCTCCGGGGCCACGGCAGTGCCAGTGAAGGCTCCTGCCAGGTGCCTCCCCTCCCTCACCTCCCAGACCCGGGGAGTCCAAGAGAAAAATTCATTTGCATTGATTTTTACTAAGCTCCTAATTGAACTTCGTTAAGGCCTAATGGGCGAGGGGTGAGCTGAGCGTGCCCGCGCCAGCCTTTTAAGCCCTATTAATTCAATTTTGCCATATTTGTTTTAGTGGGAGGAGGGTGGCTAATTATGGGGTGCCAGGGAGCGGCTCTGCAGCCGGCTGGGGGGGCCATGGCTCGGCTGGGGGCTCTTGGCTGCAAGCGGGAGCGTGGCCCTGCCTCTCCTGCCTTTTCACATCCTCATTATCAAATTATCTTTTTAACTCTGAAGGGGGGCTAATTAAGTGAAGTAAATGAAATCAGTGGGGAGGAGGCAGGAAGGAGGGGATGGCCACTGCCAAAAGAGCTGAGCGCTGCCTTTGGCTGGGGCTTTTCCTCCCCTTGGCTCTCTCCTTCCTTTTCCCTTTTCCTCCCCTCCGTGCATTGAGCAGATGGAGGAGGAAAGTGGAAAACCCCTTCCCTGCAATGAACCCGTACCGGGCACGCTGGGCCTCAACCCTGGACCAGTGGTCGAAATTTGGGCAGCATCTTCCCATGGGCAACATCACCCTCCTCTTCCCCTCAGGAAGCCACTGCATCCCGTCCCAGGGATGACGTCGGGAGTGACAGCCTGCACTCAGCACAGCAAAATTGCTCGGATGGAGGTGAACTGACAGCCGAGGTTACAAATTAGAAAATTTTAAGCAGTGGCAGCTGTCTCCTTGGCTGCCCCCCCTCCATGTGCCCCCCCGGCCCCGGTCCCCCCCTTACCCAGCAGTAATTACGGGGTGATTGAAGCTTCACCAGGCTGCAGCGCTGACACCTCTGTCTTTTTCCTGTAAACACGGGGAGGTGAAAATAGACACTTGGAGACACTGCAAGTGTCACTTTGAAGGTGTCTCTTGCCTCCTCGGCAGCGAGGCTGGGAGTGCGGCTGTCAGCTCCCTCCACCCTGGCTGTCATGTTCCAGTCCCCAGTTCTCTAGCATCAGGTAGGGGTGCAGGCAAACAGGCAGGAGGTGAGCGTCAAGACCTCACAAACGACACAAACTCAAACCTTTGGTCAACCAAAATTGGCTTTAACACCTCCTAAGGGGAAGGAGAGGGAATATTAATGGTGTTAGTGGTGGGCTCAGCTTCACGGTCGTGGCTGGAGGGGCACAGAGCAGCCCTCTGTGCCCGTGTGCCACGACGGCTGGTTTTTGGTGTTAACTTGGTTGTCTCCTCCCGCAGCCCCGTGAGGATGGGTGCTGAGCTGTCCCCCAGGACCGGGCTGCAACAGCACGCATCGCTGGGGTGGCCTCAGAGCAGGGGGTGGCTCTCCTCTGGGACAGCTGCATCCTGTCCCCTGCCTGTAGGGTGCTGAGGTCATGGTCCCTGGTAGGGATGAGGGCTGGTGGAAGGAGCTTGGGCTGCCACAGTAGGCAGGGCTCCTGCCATGTCTGTGGGACTGTGGCCACCCCAGGACATGCTTGAGCCTATGCCACTCTCCAGGGCACCGAGTGGGCAGAACCTGGTGTGCGTTTGAGCCTCCATGACAGCCCCGTGGGCTCCCCTCACCCCATCTCGGGGCTGGGGACACATCCCCTTTCGGTGGGGATGCTTTCCCATGGGGTTTCTTTGCGTGCCAGCGCAAAGTGCAGTGCCCTTTGCCCTTCCCATGGCCATGCCATAGCACAGGTGCCTGGCACTGGGAGGGGACCATCCCCGTGGACAGGCAGGGGACAGGAACGTGCTGGTGGAGCAGCCCTGGCCATGGGCAGGTTACAGCCATGCCCACCCCATTGCCGGACTAGCTCAACGTTTCCGCCCCCCCACCTATCTACACACATCCAACCTGGAGCGGAGCACTGCACTCATATTTAAACACCAAGTAAACACGTTATGCAGAAAATAAGCCCCGAGTGGCTGTAACAAAGGGAGCAGCTCACCCACAGCATTAGCCACCATCGCCAAAATAAGAAGCATCCCTCCATCCCCAGGCCTTGTGCAATGGGGGGGCAGGTGGGAAGGGACTGGGGGGGGGGCCCGCCAGCCCCAAATGAAGTTGCCCTCCCAGCCCCCAGGTAGCCTCATTGCTTCACAGCGGCCGCGCGGGGCTGTTCCTCGCAGCTGAGGGGAGAGGAGGGTATTTCAGGCCTTCGCTCCCCGCGCCTGTGCCCCGCGTCGTTCCTTTAATTACAGGTTTTCAGCTGCAGACCGTTGGGCACGGATCGGCGGGGGGATCGGTTCCCAAACCCTGTCATTTAGCCTCGTCAGAGTGCCTCTTCAAAGAGGGGAATCTAGAAATTTTCTCCACAAGGTGCGGAGTGGACTGTCTCGGCCCCAGCATGAACATAATGACAGATGCATTTTACAGCGAGCTGGGACTGAATGCGCTCGACCACAGCTCCTTCTGTCAGCCAAGTCATTATTTTTTGTCATTTGCTGACAGTTTTGGTCTCATTCGTTTCTCTCTCTTTTTCTGCTTTTCCCCCTGCCTGGAAAAATGGCTAGGTATCTATGAGACCCCAGCGGGAACGATCCTATACCATGCGCATTTAGATATCGAGGCCTTCACCATGGACCGGGAAGTACGGAAAATCAAGCAGGGGCTTGCCTTGAAATTCTCCGAGCTGGTGTACAACGGTACGTACGGTCCTTCAGCCTGGCCCTGCCACCACAGCATCCTCCCAGCCTTCCTCCTCCTCCTCCCTCGTTGCTACCGGAGGCTGCAGGTCCCGCTGGTCCATGCACTCAGGGCTGTAAAATTCCAGTGTGGATTTTGAAGCGACTCAAGGGGGAAA
Source organism: Falco punctatus (assembly GCF_963210335.1). Lineage (NCBI taxonomy): Eukaryota > Metazoa > Chordata > Aves > Falconiformes > Falconidae > Falco > Falco punctatus. Next base: position 44,410,849 of record NC_137589.1, read on the forward strand.
GGATGGGTTTGCTTGTGCCGGGGGCTGAGCTTAGCCCCACACCCTGCCTGCTTTCATGCCGAGGGGGGGGCTCCACACCTGCCTTTGGGAGGCGACGCTGCCTTCCATGAGGGCTTGCTGGTGGGGGATGCTCCCAACATCTCTCCCAGCCTGGTGCCACCACTTTGTCCCATCCGACACATTGGGATGTCTCACAGGCTGTAATTCACCGTCCCATTGTCCCCCCACATCACCTTTCCCCAGCTCTCCCCTCCAGCCCACTCCATCTCTCCACCTGCCCTCGCCCCATGGGGAGGGGATCCCACCAGGATTTGGGGCACTGGAACCCACCGGGATTTGGGGCACTGGAGCACCCAGGCTCCCGGCACAGCCATCCCCACGGTGGGATTTGAAGCCAGAGACCTCTCCCATGCCCTGGCAGAGAGAAGCGCAGGGGTGTGCGGCACAGGGGGTCCTCAGGGTGCTGTGGCTGGGGTCTGAGGGCTGCAGGACGGAGGGTGCTGGCCGTGCTATGCGGTGAGCAGCCCACACAGGGGCACTGCGCGTTGTGGCTTTGCCGGGGGCTGCCGGAGGGGCTTCCAGCTGCTCCCGGCACAGCCGGGCCTGGGGGAGGACAGCACTGTGGTGGGCTGGCAGTCGTAAGGGACAAGGGGGTGCTGGCTGGCAGGCACAGTTAGGGACAGAAATGGGGCCCCTTGCCCTTCCTCCCGTGGTGCACCCGGCAGCTCCAGCTCAGGTCTGCTCAGCCACCTGCGGGGGCTGTTTGAGGGGTCTCAGCTCAGTCCCCCTGCACTGCTGGGGGGAGGGGGCTGCCACAGGGGACAACCTGCTGGGCCAGGAGGCTGCCGGACCCGGGGGGACCTGGAATGGCACCGAGGGGACAGCAGCCCTGTCCTGGGACCTGCTCTGTGGGTCAACCCCGACTCGGCCGCTGGGGCTAAGCTGAAGGAAGCAGGGTTAGCCTGAAATGCCGTAGGTGAGCTCAAACCCTGCTGCCCACACCGGGGGGGGGCTGCTGCAGGGCTCCCGGCACAGCGGGGTGTCCCCATGCCCCGGCTCTTCCCCCGTCCCCTGCCCACTCCAGAGCTGACATCCCTGGACACCCCACACCGGAGACATTTGCTGCCCCTCGGCCAAACAACACTCTTATTTTTCACATGTCCTGATTTCTCAGCCTCTTGGTTCCTCCTCCTGTCACTTATCAGGCATTTCTCTCCAACTGCAAAGGCTGTGATAATTCCCATGGGATCTTCCAGGAGAAGCTCCCCTGGAAATAACCCGACTCCAGGAGCTCGGGCTTTGGGCAGCAGCAGATACAGCGGGACTGGGTCAGGCTGTCTTCTCCCCTGCAGTTTCTGATGCCTGTGCTCGTCTTTGGCACCTTCTCCTCCATGGACATTCCCTCCTGCATCTTCCTCAGCAACTGGCATTTAATGCCCAGGCCCCTTTGCTGCTTAAACCACGGTTTAGGCAGCGCGAGGCTCCGGGGCTGCAGAAGTCTCTTGTTACCTTCCCCTTGAATCACAGCCCTTGCCTTAATTCACTCTCTGATGCTGCTCCTGCCGCTGGCTATTTTTATTAGACTTTGTCCTGGGCTGCCTTTATTTGAAGTTGGGGTTTGTCGGTTTGTTGTGGTTTTTTTTTTTTTTTTTAGTTTAAGCATAAACCTGTTTGTTTATTTCTAACCGCTTGCTTGCAAAGCCACCAGATTGAAGAGCCACTTTGGGGAATCATGATTCTGCTTCTCCCTCCCCACCTCTGCCAGGTGAAGGCTGCTGTTTCCCTGGCTCCAGATGCTGAATCCCTGGGGATTTTCAGCATGGTCCTAGACTTCCCTAGCAGCTGAGCCAGAATCTGAGGAACAACCCCACTGGGGTGCAAACAACACCCGTGGGTCCCCATGCCAGAGGCCAGGCTTTCAAGCTCACCTTCCTTTAACACCTCATTATTGCAACTAGACCCTGATTTTAGGAGAATTAGTGTTTATCTTCCCCCACCCCCATTGATCCCATTGTGGAGGGGTGGCTTTGAAGCCAGTTCCCGTCCAAGCAGGTAGGGCCAGGTGCAGAAATGCCATTGTCCCCCTGCCCAGGCTGTGATTAGGGCAGGATGGTGGTTACCAGGCAGGAAGGTCATTAAGGGGGATCGCTTCCAGTGGGGAATGTGTCTGCGGTGGGGGGCAAGGAGGGGGGGGATGCTTCCTTGCACCTGGAGCTGTCAGAGCTGGGATGTAAGTAGCTGGTTATTATTTTAATGTATCTCAGGTTTATTTTTTATGGGGATGCAACAGCCCTACATCAATCCTGATGTTTGAAGAGCTGTACCTGGAGGGTGATTACCAAAAAGAGGGGTGTATTTGCCTGGAGCCGGGGTCCCTGCCTGCATGGAGGTGCTGATTGTGGGGAAGGGGTCCCCAACCCCCACACACCCCCCAACCACCTGCTGTGGTGGGGTGGCCAAGGGGATCAGGGGTAGAGAGGTGGTTTAATGGTGAGGGGTTGCAGGGCTTTGATGCTGTGCCTCAGAGCAGGGCTACACGGATCCTGGGGACAGGGCTGCAGGATCCGGCCCTGCTCTAGGGGCTGGCGAGGCCAAAGAACAAAAGAAATTGTTTGTTTCTTTAATGGCTTTGGCCCCGGAGCCCAGCTGGGAAGGGAAAGGTGAGAGGGCACCGGTGTGCGACCGACGGGGAGCGGGAGGGCGATGGGAGAGATAAAACCTGGGGATGACCGGAGGGTGGTGAATGGGCTCTTTCTCTCTCCACCTCTATCTCCCTCTCCATCTCCCAGGCTTTATTCCAGGTCTCCAAGGGCTCCCCTGCTAATTACCCCGCTTAGGGACAGGAGGGGGCATGGAGGCAGCAGGCAGGGCTACGGCCCCTCTGTGCGCCCGTGGTGGCCTTGTTGGACGGCGATGCCGACGACTGTTCCCACAGGCTGTGTTTTGGGGGGCTGTGGTGTGGCCACACATCACCCCAACACCCAGCCTGGGCTTCAGCCCAGATCTTGCTGTCTGGGCTCCTGGGGGTCTCGAGGTGCCGGGGGCTGCTGTGCCAGGGGGCTGCCTCAGGAGGAGGGGGCACTTGCCATATCACGGTTAGAAAGAGCTTTCCTTGGGTGCTGGCAATGGTTCCCAGTGTCCCGCCAGCCTCTTGCTCTGGGATTACAGGGAGAACAAGCTGAACTTCCCAACAAGTGGTGGCAGGGGAAAGCTGAGCCCCGCTCCCCTGGGAAGGGCCAGGCAGGGGAGCCCACCCAGGGCTGCTGAGACATCTGCCCTGGGCTGCGTTACCTGGGGGCAGCGCTCTGCTCTGCATCCTGCTGGGATGGGTTGGGGGGCTGCACTGCTGGGACCCCCATTCCTGTGTGAGGTACCCTTGCCAGGGCTGCCCAGGGACAAAGAGTTGCTGTGGGGGCTGCGTCCCCCTGAGCAGAGCCCACGGTTGGGGTTGGCCATTCAGGGCTGATCCCTGCCCATCCCAGGGGAGGATTTGTGCCTTTCCCAGGGGGCTGGGAGCTGGGAGCTGATCCTCCCCAGTTCTGTGTCCATCTGTCTGTCTCCACTTGACCCTCCTGAGATGGGGTTTGTTGAGTGGCAGTTTTGTACTTATTGAACGAAGCTTTTAATTTCTGTGCTCATCCCCTCCTGGTGGAGCTGGAAGGAGAATGGCCCCACTGCCTCTTCTCCACCAGCCGGTTCCAGCCTCCTCTCCCGGGTGGGAACCCACGGGCCACCAAGGGGAAGGGACACACGTGAGGTCTCCACCCCTCAGAGCTGAAGCTGGCTGTCCCAGCACCTCATTTCCCTCTCCCCGTCCCGTGACTGCATTCCTTCCCTTGAAAACTACCCAGGGTCTGCCTTGGAGGGCTTAGCCTGGGGGACCGCCCTGCATGGGCACCCCGGGCTCCCCCGTGCCCCTGCTGACCCTGCCTCCCACCCACAGGCTTCTGGCACAGCCCCGAGTGCGAGTTCCTCCGGCACTGCATCGCGCGCTCGCAGGAGGCGGTGGCGGGCACCGTGCGCCTCTCTGTCTTCAAGGGTCAGGTCTACATCCTGGGCAGGGAGTCCCCGCAGTCGCTGTACAACGAGGAGCTGGTGAGGTGAGTGGGGTTCGGGGGGCCAGGCTGGGGTGGGGTGCTGGCAGTGAGCATCCCACCCCATTTGTAGCATCCCACCCCATCTTGTTGCATCCCACTCTGTCCCACGCCATCCCCTCCCATCCCGCTCCATCCCACCTCATCCTGTCCCATCTGGTGACACTGGTGATGCCATCATCCCAGCCAAGCGCCCAGTCAAAGCACAAGCCGTGTTTTCAAGTCAATATTATTTTTTTCCCTCTGGCTTTTCCCTTTTCTTCACGTTGTTTGCTCGCTCGCTCGCCCGCTTCCCCCCAGCCCTCCCTCAACCCCTTCCAATCTCTCTAAACACTTTATAAGCCATAAATACACCCGAATGAGTTTAGATCAGTCGGAGTAAATGTCAAATTATCTTCTCTCTTTCTCTTCTCTGGCTTTTTTCCCCCTCTTCCCTCCCCCTTAAAATCAACAGCTCCTAATAATCCGTCCCAACCCTTCATTATGCTTTGCACTCTCACTTGGAGAGATTAAATGAATAAAGTATTAAAAAAAAAAAAAAAAAAAAAAACAACACAAGAAGGAAGAAAAAAAAAAAAGAAGATGGAGGGGGGTGGGACAGAGGAAAAAGAGAGAAGGAGAGAAAAGCAGGGGCACTTATTCTCCCTGCGTCTCCAACCATTTTCCTTTTCTTTTTGATTTCTACATCGCTGGTTTGAAAGCCTTTGAGTGACGGCGTCACAGGAACCCGGGAGAAAGCTGTGAGAGGCAGAGCTGTGTGGAAATGCCTCTGCACAGTAGGTAGAAAGTAACGTAATTATAGAGCAGGTCAGAACCACTCGAATGAGCAAAAATAAAAGCACAGAGGTTTTTCTGTAGCCCGTCAGGGGAGGTAAAATTGTTGTAAACTCTTTCTTCTTCTTTTTTTTTTTTTTTTTTTTTTCTTCATTTCCCTCCACTTCCTCCGTTAAGGTTTGCGGTTTCTGGGAAATGAGCTGTGTGGTTTGGGGATGTAGAAAACTATTGGAGTTGGGATTTGGTGGGTGGCTGCTGCCTTTGGGGAGGGGGATGCGCTTGGTGCTGCACTGAGGCACTGGCTGCCACCACCACAAACCCCAGTGATGCTGGGGTGTCCTCTAGCACCAGTGCCCTGCCCGGAGCAATGTCCCCTGCCCAGGCAGTGTTCCCTGCCCAGAGCTCTGCTCCCTGCCCAGGGCAAGCTGTGCCAGCCTGGCGTGGGACAGCCATACCCAGGGGGTGGCTCTGGGACAGGGCGAGCATCCCTGCTCGGTGCAGGAGCACGGGAAGGAAGGGTGATGCTGCACATGTGGGACCACGGAGGGAGCTTCGGGGCTATGTCTCTAGCAGGGCCTGGGGGAGCCCAGGGACCACCATCAGGGTGGCCTTGCAGCTCCACTGCTCCTGAGGCCATGTGGCTTCCCTGGGGGCTGGCAGGGACCCTGTCCCAAGCCCCCCACACCCACCAGCAATAGATGAGGGGGCAGTTGTGGGCACTGGCCGGGGGGAGCGGCCGGCTCCAGGGTCGCCTGTGTCCTCTCCCTTCCCAAGAGGCAGCCCCCAGCCCCTCTGGGACCCCTGGTCCCAGTGACGGTGCCTTTCTTTCCGCAGCATGAACGTGCAAGGGGACTACGAGCCCGCCGATGCCACCGGCTTCATCAACGTCAACTCACTGAGGTTTGTGGGGCCGAGACGGGACCCTCCCCAAGTGGAGAGCAAAGCCCCCAGCACCTCCAGGGCTCTTCCCCGTCCCAGCTCGGGCTCTGGGGGTGCAGCTGGGCCTCCCCCCAAGCCCCCACTGATGCTGGGGTGCAACCAGCCCCCCCAGCTCCAGCCCTGGCTAATTACAGCCTTCCCCAGCACAGCCGGTCTCATTCTTTTACTTATTTCTCAGACCCCACCATACTCCCCCGCCCCCCAGCTCCAGGGCTGTAAAACACGCCGCATTTACATAATGGGCTCTTAATTTTTCCGTTGCCTGTTAACTGCTTTGTTCTTCTCGATCCGCCATGTCCCCCCACCCCTCTAAGATAAATTAATTACATTATCTCGTGGAAAAAAAAATATAATTAAATTGTACAGGCCTTAACAAACGCCTGCTCTTCACGCCCCCTCATTCTGCTTAAATTAATTGAAAGGAAAAGTGTGTTATTACTGTTAATTTACAATTAATTTTTTTTTAATCTGGTTTCTAGGCTGAAGGAATATCATCGTCTCCAGAGCAAGGTCACCGTAAAGCAGGATGAATAGCAATCAATCGCATGCGAGCCTCCCGCTCCCCTTTCTAATTTCTCTAAGAACTAGCACTAATTGTGGTGGTAATTTGTAATTGTAACTTGTCTCCCAGAGTCACGGTGGAGGTGATGGCTTTGTTATGGGGCGGCAAGTGAAATGCAATCATTAAAAAAAAGGTGGTTGGCCAGAGGAGAAGTGGGGAAAGAAATAAAACCCCAGCCACGCGCTGGGTCTGCTCATTGAGAGTCGGGCTTTATTCCTGCCTTGTTTGTTTGCTCTTCTGGCCCAGCGCTTCCCCGAGCCAGGCTTTGTGAAATTTGTAATGGATTAAGTGTCTCTGAAGGACGTGGGGGGGTTTGTTGGTACCTTCTTGTGAAGGTGGGGAGTGGGGGACATCACCCACGCAGTGCCGGACCGGAGGGGTGAGCTGAGTGGCGGAGATGGGTTAAGAGGATTTGATCTCTTTTGTCTTTATTTTAGTGTGTTTTAAGAGCAGGCATGGGGATTGCTGAAAAGGAAAAAATGGGAAATATCCTCCAGTGGTGTTGCGGGAGGCAAGGAGGAGAGGAACGCTCCCTCCGGGCTGGGCAGTGGGTCTCTCTCCCATCATGTCTGGGCAGGTTGTGGGTCCCTCTGTCCCTCAGGGCTGAGGCTGTAGCGCTGGGCTGGGATGCAGGGATGGCTTGGCAAGGGAGACCCGCTCCAAAACTGCCGTGGAAGCAGGAGGGAAGAAAGAAAACACTTCCTGACCCATGCAAATGCACAGGATGTGCTGCTGCTCTGTAACACTGAGGATGGGGAAGGATCTGGTTTGGGGTGTCCCCATGGTGCGTGTCCCCAGGCTGGGGGCAGCGGTGCTCTCCAGGGCTGGAAGCGATGCACCCACCGTGCTGCACCCCGCAGTGCCTGGCACGGCTGCAGGGCACCGGGCAGCCCCATCCCAGCGGCAGGGATGTGCTGCTTTCCAGTGTGTTTGAGGAGCAAAAGCAGAGCTGCCACCAAAAAAGGGGAGGTTTTTGCAGTCCCCGGTTGGACAGCTGGGCCGGGTGGCCATTTGGGGACAGCCAGGCATGCCCTGCCTGCCCTGCTGCCGAGTCGGCGAGTGTGACAAGCTCTGACATCACAGCTAGGAAAATAACATGTTATTTTCCCAGCTTGGATGTGACTTTCCCTGCTATTACTGGCAGCGACCATCTTGGGAGGAGAAAGCAGCGGAGGGCTGTCAGGCGAGGGGAGAGAAATGGTTTTCTGGGCTGGTGGGGCCTGTCTGACCCCCGTGGGGTGTGAGACGGGGGGATGCTGCACAAGGCCACCCCGTTCCCTACATCCCATTGCTTTCAGCAGCAAGCCTGTGCTGGAAGTGCAGCGTCAGGTGGGGGTCCCACACGAGCAGCATCCCCCAGCCCCGCAGCAGTGGTGGTGGTCAGCGGGGGGGTGCTGTTCGGCATGCGTGCCTGGCATTGAGCCCTGTTCCTCCCACAGCCGCCCCCTCCCAGGTGGGGGAAAGGGCTTGAAACGTCATCAGGAGCCATCTCCTGGGGGGATCATCCAAAAAGCAAGATGGGAGCAGAGCTGCTGCCCTCCCGCGTGCTGGGGAAGGATGCTGTGCTGCAGCGGGCAGCGTTGCTCCCCTGTCCATCTTCGGCAGCGACGGGGCTTGGCCGTGCAGGGCTCTCCGTGGCAAAGGGGAGTTGGAAAGAACTTGGTGCAATGAGAAGCTGCTGTCTTGTGTGTGCGGAAACCAAATAAAACGTGTCACAGCAGAAGCTTCTTGTGCCGCAATGCTTAAGAAGCGTTGGATGGGCTCTGGATGGGCTCATCGGGCCATCTCTCCCCCGGGTTGTTTAAATCATCAGCTGGAAAAAGCTGTTTAGCTCCGGGGCCTCACCTCTCCAGCACTCACGCTGCCGCCCTTCGGACCCCGGACCTGAGCATGTCCCGGTTGCCTGTGCCTTGCCATGCCTGCTGCGATGTGCAATGAGGTTTTGGGCTGAGGACAGGGGCTGCTCGGACCATGGCAGCTCCCGCTCCTCAGGCAGCACAGGGTTGCTCCCGGAGGCAGCGGTGGACACGGCTGTGGTCTGCCATGGAGGAGCAGCGTGTGTCAGCTTCCAGCTGCTGCTTCCAGCCAGGCTGAAAGCACATCATGCTGGCAAAGCAGAGCTCGGTGTACTCAAAAAGCCAAGTCAAACCCAGTGTGAGTCTTGCAGGAGGAAATAAAACTCTTGAAAATCGTGGGGTTGCAGGGTAGGGGAGACCCAGCAAGTGCCTGCCCTTTCCTCTTGGTGCAGCTACTGGGGGCTGCAGCAGTAGCATGCCGTGAGTCAAACACCACATGTTCAATTACTTTACTACTTTAATTACCATCAGCCCTTCCAGTTCCCATGATTTGGTGGTTTCTCACTGCTCTCCTTGCAGTTTCCCAGCACTGCTGGTGTGCCTCAAGGAGGTGTTTCAGGGCCGGGGCCTGCCAGCCTCAGGTCGCAGCAAGAGGGAAAAGCAGTGGGTGAGTGGCACGATGTGAGCAGCTCCTGAACCACCTGATAACTCCTCGGCAGAGGCATTTCGGGGATAACATTTTGAGCTTTCAAGGTGGCAGGCCCATTTCTGCAACGCCCACCTGGCTGTAAGGGCAGCAAATGTGGGCTGGGGGCTCCCTGTCCCCAGGGCAGAGCTGCGGCTGGGAAGAGCCCAGAGGGACCCCAGGAAGGGACCCGGGTCACTGCTGGGCTTCAAAGCTCTTCTGCGCATCCCTCTGTGACACTGGCCATTGCTCAAGCTCCAGCCTGCTCCAAGGCAGCCCCTTGCCGCTCTGGGGCTGGGGGTCCCTGGAGATGTCCTAGGGAAGCCGCACCCCCTCTTTGCACCGCAGGCCGTGCCGTAGGGCTGATCTGCCGCCCTCCCAGGCTCCAGGGAAGGGCTTGTCCGGGGTCACTGCAATCGATATCTCATCTGCAGGCTCTCCTAGCGGAAGTGATGGTATATTGGAACATGGTAATGGGTCTTGTCTAGTGGAAAAGGCTAATCTTCCCCAGCTGTACAGGATCTCCGCAGGTGTCCTCCGGCTCTCCCGGCTGCCACCAGCCCTGCAGCCAGCCAAGGAGTAGACAAGCTTCTTTAAAGCTGCAGCAGTCCAATTTATTGCTGGTCCCGGCGAGGGAGAGCTGCCTCCAGCCCAGCCCTGGGGGGTGCAGAGCTGTGGCCAGTCCTTCCCAGCAAGAGGCTGGCACCCAGGGTGGCACCCAGGCACGGGCCGGCTGCAGCAGTGCATTTGCTGGCTCAAAGCAGTGAAGGTGACGTGTCCTCCAGCCTCACTCGCCCAGGGATGGCATTTCCCCAGGGGCAGGAGGAAGGGGATGATGCCAGGAGGGATGTGGATCACGCCCCCCCAGAGTCTGCAAGTGTGATATTGGGTATCTACCATCTGAAAGCGTAGGTGGGAGGAAAGTGAGTGCCTCAGGGAAAAGCAGGGGTGAAAGCGCCTTGCTGGTTATTTGGCTTTTTTGGCAGCACACTGGCTGCCCAGCTGGGCTCAGCATATGAGGTTTGGCCTGTTCTGCCCATCCCAAGGGATTGCCAGCAGAGCCAGGTCTCCCCTCCCCCTGCCCGGCTGGCTGTCATGCCCAGGGGGCCTTTGTAGGTGCCCAGGGGGTCCCAGTTTTTATCAGCTGACCAGCCAGTGCTGGCTACCGCAGCCTGCTGCATCACTATGGCAAAATCAATTTTCCCATTTCTCTGGAGGTAGAGGTAATTACTGGGTTGAAGGTTTAATATGCATGTGGATTTTAGCACGAGCGTTGCCAAGAACAACTTGGAACAATGCACAGGTCTGGGCAACACATCCTGGGAGCTCAGATGTGGCCATGGTATGTGGAGCTCCCAGGCGTGGGCTGCAAAATGGGGGGTCCAGGGGCTTAGGGGTGCCCGTCAGAGGCTGAGCTGCCGTCAGATCCCACAAAGGCTGTCCCAAAGACCATGCTGACCTTGTTCAAGGCGGTGATTTATTCCTGCAAAATACAATGAGAATAGATGAGTGTTAAGAGAAAATTCCCAGAGGGACAGAACAGCTGTGGGACTGCTGGGCTTTTGCTTAAACTCTATTTTATTGGGCAGGGAAAAGGATCATCAGGTCTGTGCCAGCAAAAGGGATGATGTTTTGCGGGAGGGAAGCAGGGAGGTCTCATGGCTGTGCCCTGTGGGGCTGTCTCCCCATCACATCCTATCCTAGGACTCCATTTCCCCATCTGTGGGGCACGTGGGAGGGGACCCCTGCCTACCTCTCTCAAAGGAGGGACAGAAAATCCTCTTGCGCTACCCAATATCATGTAATTTTGTGCAGGCAGTGGTCCCTGGGCCACAGCGTTGAGGATGGCATCCCTTGGCAGGGGACGGCGTAGTGATGAGTAGCGATGGTACACTCAGGGGAAAACCCTGGGATACCCCATGATGTGCGTTTGGCTCCCGTTTCCCTTTGGAAATTGCTCTGAGTGGTTCACGGGAGCAAGGGAGGCATGCTGGGGCCTGCACATGGGTCCCAGGACTGCAGCACAGCACAGCTACGACGTGTTTCTATCTTTCCAGGGGAAAGCCATCCCCCCGGTGAGGTTGGGAGTCGCCGGTCGTGAGCTTCCCAGGCAAGGAGGAGATGGCTGCCTTTGTAAACCCCTTAACAAGGTGGCTTTGTCTCCCCGTTTAATAAGAAGCTCCCTTGCTTCTTCCCCAGGAGTTTCCCAACGCCGGGTCCCTGAAAGCCAGCTTTATGCTCCAGCCAGGGACGGGCTGCCGTGGGGCCGGCAGGGATCAGAGGGACACAGGGGCCCTTCTGCATGGCCCTGACAAAAGGCTGCCCCGGGGGGACAGAGCGTCAAAGCTCAGCCGGCTGGGGAGGGGGACATGGGGGGACAAGGGACCCACAGAGGAGGCTGTGGAGCGAGCCCGCCATCCATCTGGTCACTCGATTGTGGCAGCAGCAACCTGGTGATGCTCAGGGAGGGCCAGGGGGGTCCTGCTGGTTTGTTCCCCCGGAGAGGGGGCAGGGGGAGCGGCCGGGAAGGGACAGGTAGGTTTTGTTGGCCACAGGTAACTGGATCCGCAGCCGTTGGTGCCTTCCTGCCCTCTCCTCTGCCTTCAGTGGGCGGTGAGAGATGGGAGGTGGGAGCGAGGAGAGGGCTGGAAACCGAGACCTCCACTCGGAGGGGATGCTTCCCCTCAACTGGATGGGATCGGGTTTGGAGAAAGCCTAGGGGTCTCTGCTCTGGGAGCCGCAGCCCTCCCAGCCGAACTAGGGCATGTTCAGCAGCAGGAGGGACCACTTGGGAGTGATGCTTGGCTACCAGGGGCATCCTGCTCATGGCAGAGGCATCGCCCATCCCCATGTCAGCGTCTGAGCTGCCCTCTCCCACCTCCTCTCCCTTCCCCAGGGGCTCTGCCAGCCTCCCCTCGGTTTGGGAGCTCTTGCCCTTCCCTCGTCCCACCAGCAAGTGCTCCGTCTCACCTCCCCCCGCCAGCCATCTGCCTCCGAGCCCCCCGCCCAGATTTACTGTCACGCATTAAACCCACAGCTCAGTGCCAGGGTCAGCGTGTCACGGCAGACCTTCATCGATTTGTTTTACCTCCCCTTGGCAAAAGCACTTTGGCCCCAGCCTCCTCGGTGGCGTAAGGGGCTTCCCAAGGCCCTTGGTGCTCCCTCTGCCCATCCTGGTCCTGCATAGCCGGACCCAGTAGGCATGGGGCGGTGGGCGGCCAGCTGAGCCGCTGATCTCCTGACCCCCCAGGGGCACCTAATGTGTCTCCCTGGTTTATCTGGATCAATATTTCTGCAAGAGCAAGGAAAACCCCTCCGGGGGGGTAGGGGGGAGGAGGGGGGGTCCTGCTTGTTTGCACAGCTCTGTGGCTGGTTTAGTGCTTGGTCAAGCTGGGTCCCTGCCGGGGGCTGGGAGGGGAGGGCCACCACAGACCAGGGATGCCAGCTCAAACCAGGGATGTCTGGAATCTTCTCCTTCCAGTTTATGGGTCTTGAGCTCTGTGCCGGGGCACAGCAGCTGGGATGCCTTCGGGTCCAAAACTCGAGGGGCTGGGGTGGCTTCAGCCCTCAAGCCCCCTACCCAGCAGGCGTGGGGCTGCCACGGGAAGGGGGTGGCAGTGGGTGGGGGCACAAGGTGCTCACCGGGCTCTGGGTGAGCTACAGAAGAACCAAGGGATGCTGATGGATGCAAGCAGGCAGCTGCAGGGAGAGCGCTCAGTGGGGTCTGCTTCTGGCTCCCCAGCGTTTGAGGCTGGGGGAGAGACTTTTGAACTATGTTATTTGGTGCTGGGGGTGTTTTTGTAGGAGCCTGGAAGTGAAGGTAAAGGATGCACGTTGGCCTAATAAGCCCAAGCAGTGGGCTGCCGGGAGATGTGGCCGGGACAGCAGCCTCCAGCCCTTCCTGGTGCACGCTGGAGGATGCCCGAGGCGCAGGGGCTCTTGCCTGGCTGAGGGAATCCAGGCAGAGAAAACACAGAGAACCCCTGAACGCCACACAGGCTGCAGCCACCCCTGCTGAAGGCACCGTCCTCCAAAACCCCTCCTGCCCCCAGCCCTGTCCCACAGCATCGCCCCCAGCCCCACCACGGCCGTGCCCACGGGTCCCCACGCCGGTGGCCAAGGCAGATGCGTGGCGGTGTGGGCAGCCCAAGGAGAGAGCGGGGGCTCTTGGCAACTCTGCCTTTTGCTTTCAGCCTCACCCTCTCACCATTTATCGGTGACTTTTGTCCTTGGCCAGCTTAGCGGCTGAAAGGGGCTGTATTATATCACATGTAGGCAGCTCCTGGGGGGAGAGGGCCGCACTTTCTGCTGGAACAAAGCGCGGGTTGGCTAATTCCCCTCTCCTCCCGCGGCACCCGGGTCCCATCTGGTTGACACAGTTTGCTCCAGTGTCTCCTGCTATTAAGCCCCCACTTGCCTGCTTGAATCATTTGTGCTCCCCCCGCCCCTGTACCCTCAGCCCCTTTTTCTTGCTTTATTTTTCATTTTCCCCAAAGCCGGGCAGAACTTGCTCTGTGGAGTGATGTCAGATGTGTGTGAAGCAGACCAATAAAACCTAATGCATCCCCCTCTTTGTCTGCCGGCCTCTCCAGCGCCTCACATTTTCCACTCAGAAAGCCACTTAAAACACATCAGCAACAATCCCTCACAAAACAGCCACTTGTTGGCTAATTGTGCCGAGGACCTGCGCGCGCCGCATTGCGCTTTCCTGCCGAGGAGGGTCTAACGCTGCCGGGGGCTGGGGCTCCCCACTGAGCAGAGGGTGATGGGGACCCTCAGCATCCACCAGGATCAGCCCTGGGGTCTCAGCTGCTCCCCAGGGTTTGGTGGGACAGGGATGTGGGATGGAGGTGTTTCTGTTCCTCGTGGCCTTGGGTAGGTCCGGATCCAGCTGGTTGCAGAGCTGGGAGCCGGGCTCGGCTCAGGACCCACTTTGCAGCGGGATGGATGAGCAGATGGACCCAGCAGAGCTGCCTGGAGCTCTCTGCCCTACCCGCTCACTCCTGCCCGGGAGGAAAGCAGGCAGGCACGCTGCCAGTGGGATAGGAGCTCAAGGGAGAGACGAGGAGGGTGCTGGGACCCCAGCAGGCCAGACTCTTTGCTCAGTGCCTGTGACCCTGGGGTGATGGCTCTGTGTCTGAAGGCTGAGAAGAGCTGGCTGCCCCATGCTGGTGGGAGAGAGGTCCCTTGCAGTTGGAAGGATGCCGGTGGGTTTCACAGGAGGGGATGGAGACCCAGATGTGTGTCGGAGGGCAGATAGCGTGGAAATGAGAGATGCTCTATGCTGGGAAGGAGGCACAGGGGCTTGGACCTTTGCCTAACAAAGAGGCATCCAAAAATCCCTCCCCAGGGATATTTTGGTCCCTTTGGGATGGGGGAGATCAGCATGTGGTTAATCTCCCCTTTTGCATCCCAGGGGCAAAGAGCATCCCTCTGCTGCAGAGGGTCCCCCAGCCCGCCTGGCTTCCCCCCAGCAGACAGGCAAGTGCATGGAGTAGCTGCATTTATTTTTCTGCAGAAAAACTCTGGCAGCTTTTCCTGCTGCCACCCCCGACATCCTGGGGAGCAGGACCGGAGCTGCATGTAGACGAGGCAGCCTGGTTTTGAGGAGGAACTGTCACACCTTTTAGCTCGAAACTGCCTAATCTTACCCTGGTTTGGGGCTAATTTGAGGCAGGCAAGGAGGATGAGTGCCAGAGGCAGCAGCCAGCGGTAGCAGGAGGTTCCCGGTGGGCGCTGTGCTGGGCAGGCAGCCCAGAGCCATCCTGGCGAGCACCGTGCCGCAGAGCACACCTGCCCACACTCACCTGCCTGTGCTCACCTGCCTGCTCAAATGTCACGGGGCAGAGCAGCACGGGGAACCTGGCCAGAGCAGGGTCCAGCTTTTTGCCCTTCCCGCAAGCAGATGTGCTCTTGCCTGCCCGGGTTTGGTGGCTGGGCTGAGCCTCTGCGGTGCTGCCCTAGCCAGCAGCAGGCCAGCAACGCAGAGGGAGCTGCAGGCAACTGCCTCCTCTTCCCAGTGCCTGGCTTTGCTGCCAGACCCCGCACACCGCAGCAGGTCAATGGGGGACCCCACAGGCAGGTCAGACCCCAGGCTGGCCACATGCCTGGGTGGCAAGTAGGACCCGGGGGAAGAAGGGGTTAAGCTGAGCCAGCACCGGCAGAAATCAGAGGATTACAGGTTTGTTGCCGGACTGTCCCATCTGTCACAAGCACAAAGACGAGCCCTGTCTCGGGCTGGGCTGTCAGCGAAGAGCCCACCACTACATTAGGACTCCATTAGGGGAGACTGGCGGTGGGAAATGGCAGCTGTCAGGGTACTATCATTTCTCCTGTAATTCCTCCTGCTTGCTTCTGAACTGCACTTAAATAGCAGGTCTACCCACTGGGCCAATCTTGCGTTTTCTTCCTCCCACTGCTCCTCTTCTTTCTTTAAAGCTGTGGCTCCCTGGGCCCCTTCCCCAGCAGCCTGCCGCAGCCGGTGCCGCCCGTGGTGTCTCCGCAAGAAGGGCTCGTGGAGCTGCAGCAATGCCAGCTGCTCTGCAGCGGCACCAGTGGGCTTGGCAATGGGACTCGCTGACCCCTGACGTTGGCACAGGGAGGTGGGTTATGACCTCCAAGGACAGGCAACATCTTTCCCATCTTCCACCATCTGGGATGAGCCCTGAGCTGGCGAGTGTTTCCCAGTCTGCGCTGCCCTTGCCCAAAGGAGCGGCTGGCAAAGGGAGACAGGGTGGGCAGGGCAGCAGCCGGTGAGCGGGGCTGGGGGCCGGGGCTGGTGACCGTGGGCTGTGCCGCAGCAGAGTTTCTTCCTTCAGCCACCAAATCTGCCCAAAGTTTCAGCACTTTGCTTGGGTTGCACTCCTGGTGCAGTCATGGCCACCTTGGGGTGGGATGCTCCCCGAGCACCACGCGGTCTTGGGATCCATCTCACCATGGTGTCTGACCTAGGGATAAAACCATGGACAGCCAGGCTTCCTGATGGGACAACATCATCTGGAAACTCTCAGGATCTGCAGAGACCACCTGCTCCAGGAGGAGTCTCGGGGAAGCATCTCGGCATGGTGGGGACCCCTCTCCTGAGCCACATGTTCACTGGGGGTCCCCATGCTCACCCCCAGCACTGCTGCTGTGCCAGTGCTCCCTGCGGAACCTTCTTTTCCAGCGGGGGATCAAAACAAACACTTCTGTGGGGAAGTGCATTGCAGTGGTGCTTGAAATAAATAACTAATTTCTCCCTACATGATCTCAAGGAGCAGGAGAGGCGTGAATAGCAGGGCCCAGTGTTGGGCTGACTGGACTCCCCGGTGCGGTAATTCAGAGGATGACAAACATAAGCCAAAGAAAAATGTTGAAAAATGGGCACTTCCCGCAGCCCTGAGCAAAGGAGCTATTGCAGGGTTTGGAAATAACGAAGGCAAAAAGAGGGAGAGGGGGGAATTTTCTCATAGAGGCCAAGTGAAGTGCCAAACAAGCTGCTATTATGGTGGCTTTGAGAGGCACAGGGAGGGGGTGATGGGGAGGAGAGCAGGGGGAAGGAGAGGAGGGAGGTGGGGGAGAAGAGAGGGACAGAGGGCTGGAGGAAGGAAGAAGGGTGGGAGATGCAGGGATGAGGGGGATGCGAGGAGCCAAAGGTGCAAGGTGACGAGGGGGAGACAGAGGGAGGTCCAAGTTGTGTGACAGTGGCAGGGCCACTGTGTGCCAGCGCCCCGTCCCTCGCCCCAGGTTCCCCACATCTCCCCATCCATCCCCCACCCTGGTTCCTGGCCACCTTCCACCCCCCACCCCCCACCCCCACCAAAGGCGGGGGGGGGGGAGAGGAAAAAAAAAAAAAAAGGAGATGGAAAGAAGGAAAACAAAATATCTACAGTTGTCGAGACAAGGGGAGAAAAATAGAGGCAAACATCCATAATTTTCTCTGTGGGGCTTTGCAGTAATTGAGCCATTTGGATAAAAATAAAGGCAGCAGGCCCTTTAGGTAAGAGAAGCTTTTGCAATCCAAGAAGCCTGAATTATGCGCCTTGTATCACTTGAAACCCCCCACCCTATCACCCCCCTCCGCCTCCCCCATGCAACACCAAACCACTTTCCCTTTTCTTCTTTTTTTTTTTCCCTCCTCCTTTTTTAAGTACCCTGTCAAACGGCGTCCGACAAGAGGAGAATTTCAGCTGTCACAACTAATTTCAGCGTGTGTGTGTGTGAAGGTGTGTGTGTCTCGGGCGGGGGGGGGAGGCGGGTGATGGAGGCGTAGAATCACTCCTTTTTTTTTTTTTCCCTCAAAGGGAAGATTTACATCAGAAATTTGTTTCTGGAAGTGTTTAAGGCCTGTAATTTCCATCTTTTCAATTGCTGCCTGATGTCTTCTTCTCGCTCGGCTCCCTCCTGGCCATCCCTGCCTGGCCAGCACCGGGGCTTGCCGTCACCCTCCCAGCAGCCTGGTCCCTCGGCCCCCATCCTGCCCGGTGCTGAGAAGGAGGCTCCTCCATCTCTTGCCAGGGCTTGAGACCTCCAAAACTTGGCTCTCGCAGCCCCCAGCGTCACGCTGGGTCTGGCAGCAGAGGCTACGGCATCCCAGCGCCAGGGCTCTTAGGGTTCAGGTTTGGTCACCTTTGTGTTCATGCTGGCATTAGCCAGGGGGTTGCAGGGCGAGTGCCGCCCAGGGCAGGGCACCCATGAGAGCAGGGGGGGGGACTGTCGGGGTGATCCCCCCACCAGCACCTGCCTGGGGAAAGGCTGGTGCTGAGCCTGTTGGTCTTCCCAGAGGGGAAAAAGTCCCCGAAGGCAGCCAAGTCTCCGGGCTGTTTCCAAGAGGAAGCAGCAGAGCCCTGGGCACGGCTAGGGGAGTTGCCCCCACCGTGGTCGGAAGATGCTGGGGTGGCTGCGGTGACACAGGTCATCCCAAACCCTTCCCCACGGGCTGTGTTCTGTCTCCTAAAGTAAACGGGCCTTTCGCTTAAGGAAACGATCCCGACTTCTGAAAGGGGAGAGGCTGGTGATCAGCAAGCCCCCGGGCACACCGCAGGTGATGGGCAGCGGACTGAGCATCCGGGTGAAGCCGCGCGCTCCCTGCTCTTGGAAAGCCACCAGACAATTCCGTCGGCCTCAGCGATTCCTGCCTACTCACATAGGCGCGAATGAGATGCATAAAACTGGAAAGAGCAAGAGCAGCTGAGGAGGAGCACAGCGCAGCTTGGGCCGCGGTTTGAATTCCAAATTTAATACTCAGTGGCTTTGGGAAACAGGGTCTGGGCTGGGTGGAACATTGCCAGTTCCAGGCTTGGCGCTCAGAGCCAGCCATGCCGGAGGCAGCATCTCCCACCCCTTCACGCACCTGCATTGCATCGGGGGGTTAAGTCAAGCCCCCCTGTGTGGCCAGGCTGTGGGGGTTGTTTGCCAGACCTGGGGTCCCACCACTGCCCCCCTCCTTGCTCTGGGGACCCAGCAGCCGGCAGAGCTGACACCCGCTGCCCTGTGTCCCTCCTCCGTGCCATAAGCCGTGCCCCATCGACCCTGGAGGATTCACGCATGCTCCAGCCTGTGCAGCTGGGCACCCCCACATGAGAGGGGCTGGGCTAGGGCGGCGAGGGGGTGGCAGCCCTCCTGGGACACCCCCAAAAAGACCGCCAGCGCCCAGACATCCCGGGCTTTTGCATGTGCTTAGCATCGATCCTCGACTAACTGGTCCTGGCGTCAGCCCCAGCCTCCTGGTGGCAGCGCTGTGGCCTCGGGGGTCCGACCCGGGGATTGGGGGTGCCCCGGCACCTCCAGCTCTCTGCGGAGCACGGCTCTGAGCGGCGGGGCAGAGCTCCTCGCGACGTGCTGGCACCCCATGGCCCGCAGCTCCCGCAAAGTGTCACAAGCACTGCGCGGGTGGCCCATTCGGGTGCACCAGTGCAGGTGGGGGGACGGGAGGGGCGGGGCGCAGGGGGCATCCGCAGGGGGTGCCAAATGGGGCCACTGGCAGGGCACTGCTGCAGCCACCACCACAGCAGGGGCAAGGGACAGGGTGGCACGGGATGGCACAGGGAGGGATGGGATGGCACAGGCAGGGATGGGATGGCACGGGCAAGGGACCGGGTGGCACGGGCAAGAGATGGGATGGCACGGGCAGGGATGGGAAGGCATGGGCAGGGACGGCATGGCACAGGCAAGAGACAAGTGGCACGCGCAGGGACAGCATGGCACAGGCAGGGATGGGATGGCACGGGCAAGGGATGGGGTTGCACAGGCAAGGGACAAGGTGGCATTGGCAGGGACAGCATGGCACGGGCAAGGGACAGTGTGGCATAGGCAGGGACAGCATGGCACGGGCAAGGGACAGTGTGGCATAGGCAGGGATGGGACGGCACGGGCGGGGAACAGGGTGGCCCAGCCCCGAGGGGACAACCTGGCAGGGTCAGGCGGGGTCCGGGGGGCAGCGGGGGGGCACAGGGGTGGGGCTGATGGGGGCCGGGGGGGACAAGGAGCTGAGCCCCGTGGGGCGCTGTGGGGGGCAGCGGGCCGGGGGGTCCCGCGGGGCGGGGCAGGGACTCCCCCGCCGGCACGCGAGCGGCCGTGACGTCCGGCGCGAGCCCCCCGGCCCCGCCCCGCCCCGCCGCGGCGCCCCCGCCCCCCCACCCCACTTCCGGCGGAAGCGGGGGGCTCTTTCCCTTTCCGGGTGCGGGTCCCCGGGCGGAGCGGCGGGACGGCGCGGCGGCGGGCGGGCGCGGGGCGCGTGTCATGGCGGAGCTGGCGCAGGGGCAGAGCGCAGCGCCCGTGGGGATCAAGCCCGAGGGGTTCGTCGACGCTCTGCACCGGGTCCGGCAGGTAGGCGCCGGCTGACGGGTCGGGGGCGGGCGGAGGCCGCGGGGCGCCGCTAGGCCGCGGGGCTGAGGCGGGGCGCGGAGCCGCCGTGAGGGGCTGGGCCGCGGCCCGGCGGCCCCTCTCTCGGGAGGCCGGAGCCGGCGGGCCTCTCTGAGGAGCCCCGGGGCAGTCCCCGGCGGGGAGAGGGGCGGGGCGGGGCGGGGGGCTGCGGGGCCCTCTGACAGCCCCCGCCGGCGCGGGTCGCGGCCGGGGCCTGTGACACGGCAGAAGCGCTGCGCTGCGGGGAAGGGGGCGGTCTGCAGCCTGTGGGGGCTCTCGGCCGCCAAGCTGTCGTCTTGCACTTTGCAGTGGGTGGGTGTGAGCCAATATTCGGTTTTTTTAAATGAGGCCTTAATTGCGCTTTAGGCTAATCAATAGAAGCCCTGGCAGAGGGAGAGCTTTGCATTCCCTCCTGGGAAGGGGAGAGAGAGGGGAGTGCTTCCCAAGGGAATCTCAGTGCTTGCACAATGCTAAAATGGAAACTTGTGGTGAAGGTGCCCACACCTGCAGAAATCGACACCCCTCTCTTCAGTACGGGATATCGCAAGTGTCTGTGCGCTCCTCGGTTTAGTGGAAAGTGGCTTCAGAAACAAGAAGCTGCTGCTCACGGTGCAGGTTTTGTGACTGTTCATCACACCTCTCATTACGTGTCTGTTGCAGGTGTTTATTCCATCTCTGAACAGATTGCACGTTACTCATGGTTAGTAACTGCACCTTAACAAGACGTGATACAGCTAAATACCAGGACCACTGCCCAAATGGCACTTAGAGACCCTGACTGTATTCTTTCCAATGTTACAGGCCAGGTGGGAGGAATCTCCTTCTGTTGCCCAGACTCCCTTTTCTCATTTCACTGAGAAACTTCTGAAGAAACTAAGCTGGACCCTAAGACCTTTCAAGCAATTGCTCTAATGGATCTTAAGTGGCTTACCATCGCTCATGGCTCACTTGTGAATCAGTACGGCAGCAAGTCCACCTTCTGTACAGTCTTCAGCGACCCGTACAGAGGTGCTCAATGTTCTAGATGAACACCCGGCACCTTTCCAGAGGAGATCACAAGCTAGCCTACTCTTCTGTCATTGATTTCTTTCTCACCATAAGTATTGCAGCAGGCAGGTTGCGTGTTAGCTGCCTCCTGAATGAGGCTATGCGTCACTTTTTTTCAGCAGCTAACAAAGCACTGTGGCCTTGGCAGTATGTGATGTCTGAAAGCTTTGCTGTTAGCCCAGGGTTATCTACTTGATGCAGTTAAATTGAGAGATGTTGCAGCTGTGTTTGTCTTGACCTGGTCCTCTGTTACTGAAGGCCTCGCATTGCAAAAATGTCTTGTTGAATATCTGATAATATCACCTGCTAGTAGTTGAACAATCTTTGAATAACCTGTTTATGTAGAAGAAGATAATTATTTGTTGCTAAGTTAGGCTTGTTGAAATTATTTGTGAGTGTGTTGGAAGTGCAATGGTGTATACCACTCATCTGCTTGGTGTAACAGGTTAAATGTGAAAGTGGGGTGCCTTGGGTGGCATTAGGCTAAAACATAGTGCTAACTGCAAATGGATCGGAGTCAGTGTTATGTGGTTGCTGTCATCATGTTTGTAGGATGAATCTGTGAAGCCCCCTAACCCTTGTGTAAAGGAGATGGAATATTAAGTAATTCTGTAACCTAGCTGTGCTCCAGTTTTGCTGCCCTTATGTTCATTATACTTGAAAGAATATGTTTGATTTCTGTGAACCTATGGCTTGAGTTAGTCTAAACTGGAAGATTTCAAAATCTTTCAAGTTGCCAACTTTATGTCAAGCGCTGCAGCGTAGCAACCTTCCTGCTATCTTTTTACACTGGATACAAGAAATACGTGCTGTGCACATGTTCATGGGAGCGCAGTGGCCTACATTTTTGTGCAATGAGTTGTATGCTGCCTGTTGAAAATGTGATTATTTTTTTTCCATTAATGTTCGTGGGATGAAAAGAATTGTTGGCAAGTGCTAAAACATTCCCCCCCCAAAAAAAAAAAAAAAAAAAAGTACTTGATTTAATCTAGTTCCGTAGAGGCTTTGTAAGAGACTAGGTAGTCTTCTCCTGCACAAAATGGCAGGACTAAATTGTCACTAATGACGTTGCCAAATGTGAATGAAGGTGGTCTTAATTGCTCAGGGGGTGGATATTTACCTCACCACCCAAGCAATCTGTGATGGAACTTCCTGACTGAGAATCAGATGGGATGTAAACGCAGTTACACCAAACACTTCACTGCAGGTGATGGCAGAGCTTTCACCGAGTGTGTGTAATGTTGTGTTTGCCTGGCCTGTATGGATATGGTACGTAGATGTCAGCTTTTGTACTGTTTCTGGCCAATGTTGTAGTCTTTTCTGAGTATTACTTTTGCTTTAAGGTTATGAGGGAGCAGAGGAGAAAAAATTCTGCTTCGTGGGTTGGTATGGCATCACTGGATTGATGCTTGAACTCTTTCAAAACTTAATCTTATGCTTAGTAAATTTGATTACTAGTCTTAAGTTTAGTTCTCATGAGAGCCATAATACTAAAATTGTGCTTGGAATCCAATGCTTAGTTATTAGTAACTAAATAATTGAGGACAGGGAAGACTTTTCTGACCAAAGTAACTGCATTCCTCAAAGTCACTGAGATGTGAGTAAGAAATCTGGAATACCTTGGAAAGAAATTACTTGTACATTGATTTCAATGCTTGTGCTGGACTTGCTTGAGTCTTTTGTGGACTCTTAAATATTTGAGATGGAGGAAAAATTACTTTTTCACGTAAATGCTGGGGCTTTGAGATGGTCTGTCCTGCCTCTTCTGCATCATACCTCAAGCGAGTGGATTAGTTTACGGATCGTAGGTGGTGACTGATATGGCTGGCTGGCTGCTTCTAGGCCGCATGGCTTTTCTGTGGCGTTTTGGATGGTGGTGAGTGAAAGAGGATGTTAGCTCCTCTTTTGAGCAATGAGATCAGAAAATAAGCAGAGCTGCCTGTACTTTGGACAAAAGTGGGTTTCTGTCAGACTGTCCTTGAGTCTTATTGACAAAACAGTGTCTTGCTTGGTCCTTACCCTCTCCTGCTCTCCTTGGCAGGCTTGCTTTCAGTACAACTCTGCAGCACTTCGTGGTTCCTTTTCCTTACATGCGCTGCTATTCTTGTAACCTGCCATATGTGCTGTCTGAATCTGGATTTCTGGAAACGCTACAAAGAGGAAAGGCTGTGGCTTGGTAAGCCTGTAGCATGGCATCTTGGGTACCTTGAAAGTGGATGAATATCCTGAGACTTACTCAGAGTCAACAGGCTGTATGTTTAAAATCCCTTTCTATTATCTGGTGCTAACTTCTAATTTCCATGAGGATGGAGGGGTCTTAGACTAACTTATCTTTATCCCCTTGCAGAGTACTTTTTCAGATCATCCTCAAATAGATTTAGGGCTTTGCAGTTACTCTAGTATTTAGGAAGACCACCTGTGGCATGGAGTTGTGAATGGTTTTGCTCCTTCCTGCAGAGCTCTGGGGAAATGTTTGTCGCGCCAACTCTGGAGTATTCGGCTCCACAAATGGGAAGAATAGCAGAAGCCCTAGAATTGTCTGAAGGGTCAGGTGACAGCAGCTTGCTGTTTTCTATCCTGCTAATACCTAGAACTGGTGATTTTACCAGTTGCTGTTCTTTTGCCAGACAGCATGGAGATTCTTCACAGAAGCTAGGCCCTTTCTCTTGAAAGCTGAATTCTGGGGATATTGGTGTTTGAATCTTGCTGTGCCTAGCAAAGAAGCTTCATGTTTAAAAATGGGTTTGTATTACACCATTTTTGAAGAATGTTAAAGGTACAGGAGGGCAGAAGTGCAAGGTATAGGAAAATATACCTATACAATTTTGTTTTTCTTGGCTTTACCATTACTATTTATAGTTCAGGTTTGTGCTGTATCATTTAAAGTATTTGTTGGGAGAGCTTTATTTTAGGGAGATTAGGTGCATAAACAGTTCTGTGGTAGTGATGCCTTTTTCCAGTATATTTCAGAGCTTAGTAAAATGGATGTGTTTGGTTTCGGAGGGAAAAAAAAAGTAACTGACATACAGCGGGACAAAAGCAGTGGCTAGCAGTACATTATTCAAGGTCATTTAGTCAGATAAGGACTAGGTCTGCTTACTTTTGCTATGTTCTAACATTTATGCTTATCTCCCTGCTGAACCTGTAGTAAAACCTGAGGTTCACATTTTAAGTTGAACATAAGTTAAAATGTATTCTAACTGCTAAATGTACTTTTAAAGCTGAACTCTTAATTTTGCAGAGTATTTTTTCCTGCTGTTGTGAGGTGGCGTTTGGTCTGCCTATAATCCAGTGGCAGCTGGGAGGCTTTAGAGATAAGGGTGCAAGTTTAAATAAAAGGGGGGAAAAAAAAGAAAATATCCCAAAAGCTGATAATGTAAAAATTGCTTTGACATTCTTATTTTGCCCTTTACTTGGAGGGTTCTGTGCCATAACAAATGGAAAATTGCCACCAAAGGGCAATAATTGTGCTAAGCACAAGTAGGGGTTTGCAAAGCTCTCCCACTCTAGGAGCGAACAGCCTTAGTGCCAGCGCTCTGTTCGTGCACACGTTTGTACTTTATGCTAGCTTCCTTTTGTAGGCCAGCTTCTGCTATCTACAGACGATTTTTTTTCTTCCCCTTGAGTGTGTGGTGTGTGATTTCAGCTCCAGACTATCAGCTAGCAGTTTCTACAACGTAGAGATATTTTTTTTTCAGGTAAATAACTACTAACAGAAAGAGAGTTCATGAAGGGCATGTTAAAATCAAACGTTCCAACAAAGCATGCCAGGGTATGTTATACCTGATACTCTTCCTTTCGGCGTATGTTGTACGTTATGTGAAAGCTAATAGATTGTTCAAAAATGTATTTTTCAGCTTTGAAGTAGTCAGGAAATATCTATGGTCTTTGTACCTTCATTAAGATCCTCTGCATCCCAAACGTAAGGGGAAAGCGTGTGGGCGAAGAGCGGGAACCACGGGTGCAGTACAGCATTCAACAGAAAAGCAGGGCATCACCTGGCACTCCCTAGCGTGGAGTGGACAAGGTGTGTTAAAGCTTTCAGAATCAGACTTCTATGGGCTTATTAGTTTTCGGAGATGCTGATGTACAAGGTGCTTGTCATCAAAGCTTTGCTACATGGTCACTGTGCTGGTCCTGCAGGAAGACTTTATTAATACTTTCCTGGCATTTCTGGCACAATGAAGTTGTTGACTTTCTAAAAGAGGACAGGACAGAATGGACTATGAGAAGAAAATAGTCAAAACAAGGAGCCCATGGAGCTTGGAGCAAGGCATTGAAGAGAATGTTTTCTATTCTTTTCCTAAAAGCAGTGCCCTCAATCTTTCAAGATTATTTCAAATAGCTTTTTTTCAGTACCCTGTGGTTCTGAATCTTGGGCAGTTGTTTATTCTACTGCAGCAGCTGATAGTGTCAACAGCCAGAGTTACTGTAGGTGTCTTTCTGTTGCAGTAAAACTCAAATTTTAGAAACAGTTTTAGTTACATTTGTCATTTGCCCTTGTCTTCATTTAAAACATACCTGTGTAAAATGCTTTTTCATCTGTTCTTGTTGCTTATTTTCTGGTGAAATCCCAGCTACAATAGAGCGACATCAGACTACTAGTAAAGATCCTATTTAATGATTTTCTTTTTCCTGGAAAAGGAAGCAAAACGCTGTAGTATTCACTGTGCTTTATATTTGTTCTGTAACTACTTTGTTCTGCACTTGCTTATTACAGCAAAATACTTCATGTAGGCAAAGGGTGCTGTGAGACTGCAGTTTGCCTGTCCCTGAGTGTGTTTTAACTCAGGTGCAGCACCGAAGTAATGCACCTCTGTGTTCCTAGAGTGGCCTTACATCAGTTAGCTTGGAGAGCGGGTGAAAAGCTTGCCTCTGGCATCCATCTGTATAGATGTCTCCCAAGTGTCATTTGAGACGAGCTTAACTTTTCGATTTGATTAAGTGATGTTTAGGGGTGTCTCACCTAGTTTCTTTGCTTACCTTACTGTGATACCTGACTGTCTCCTCTTTTCTGTAAGTATCCTCCTTGCATCCTGGCTTGGCAGGGAATGGCACTTACCCTTCCATAAGGGACAGAAGCAGAGACACAGGCAGTGTTAATCACGTTCATGCTGTATTGACCGCTGCAGGAAATCAAAACTAAATCGGGATGAATAGTTTGCCCACTGGTTTATTCTTCATACAGTAAATGCAGAGTGATCCAGTCTCTTTTGACAAGGAGTTCCCAAACCTGCCCTTGTGCTGTGTATTTTCACATTCTTCTCCCTCTGCTCCCCCACTGATGGGCAAGTATGCATTTCTGTGTATCTGGATATGCATGGATGCAGGAGGCAGCACGTGTTCCCCTATACGGCTATGGTGGTGTCAGCTTCTCCAGGACAAAGTTGATGAGCTGGTTTGAGCTCTCCTTTGCAAGATTTAGCATGTCAGCTGTCCATTGAGTGAACAAACCTGGATATAGCATTCCAGGGAGTAAATACCTACTTATGATCTGGAAGAACTGGGTGAATATGATCCTAAATAAACAAATATTAAAAGCAAGCAGAAAATTGTTTCCTTTACAAATGAAGCACTGCTGTCTTGGAACTGTTGTAAAGCCACCTATATAGTAAGTAGCTGAGAGAAGACTGGACTGGAGTAAATGCCTTACTGGAAGAAAGAGTATTTGGCTGTGGTGGATGAAACTTCAGGTATGCTAATCATACTTTTATCCCCTGTTTTTACAGATTGCTGCTAAAATTGGAGATATTCCTCACTTGAATAATTCTACAACACTTGTGGACCCGTCCGTCTACGGTTATGGAGTGCAGAAACGGCCCCTGGATGATGGAGGTAAGCTGGCTATAATTAGTCTTGTGAATTCCGCTCCTGAAATTCATCTATGGAGACAGTTGTCTGCTTTAAGGACAGAAATCAACGCATCTTTCTGTGGTTAGAAGTTTTATACAAGATTACTGGTGCTGTTTTATCTAGATAGCACAGGGCTCCTAGGCATTAGTATTATTAATGTGAAGCAATTCTATCTTAGCTCATGAACCTTTGGAATTAGCAAATGAACTCTGTTAATTTAAATCTTGTTCTATGGTAGCTGGGGAAGGGAGGGAGGAGGATGTGCTTGTTGGAGCCACGCTGGAGCCCATGTGTAGAGTACCAGATACACATAGTAAAGCTGTTCTTCCCTGACCCTTATTTTCTGATAGTGGGCAGTGTATAGGGACAGTATTACATGTGCTCTTTTCCATGCGTAGCAGTGGTCACAGCGCAGTAGTTGAGTTGCTGTCAAGAGTTCTGATTGCGTTGTACATGAATTTTAAGGAGAAAAGGTTTTGATACAAGTTGGACGGAAACTTTCTGTATAGAGCTTAGCTTTTTTCATAATTATTCTTAGAGAATTTTTAAATTTCTGAAGCATTTAACATTGGCCACAGCCAAAGAATAATCTACTGGGTGGACCATATCTGGTAACGGTAATGAGTTAATATTGTATGAAGCATTACAATTTTAAAATAAGTTATTAGTTTCTTATATTTGGTGGGAACCACAAAAATGTTAGACCAGGTGTTTTCTTTTTTACAAATATAACGTGCAGTGTTACAAGAAGTGTTTAAACTGTATTATCTGCTGCTGTATAGATGCACAGAGCTTACCTTTTCCTGTAGTTGGTTATTAAAAAAAGAAAAACACCCATGGCTCTGTCTTCCTATTTCCTCTTGTATTTTGACTGCCACAGGTGGCCCTGCAGGGTGATTCTCTCCCCCACAGATATGCTCAGCAGTACTGAGGAGATAAGCAAAGCTGCTGCCTAGCACTTCATGTTGAAACTAACTTTTTCTGTCTGATACGAAGGCTGAAAATACTGCAGGTCTGCTTCTCATTCTGAAAAAATGTGCTGGAGCACAGGGTGAAGTTTCTTTCATGTGGAGCCTCTGGCTTGCTAACATTACTGTTTTCTGAACACGTGCCACAACCCACTGTTCTCTGGTGTTGGCTCTACTTGAGTGAGAGGTTGTTGCTCCTTTGGTTTGATGTTTTAGGAAAGAATGGGTTTATCTGGGTGAGCCCCTGTGCCTTATATCTCAGGCTGGAGCATCACTCTGTGAGAAGCCAGAGGCCTGGCATTACGGGGGTGTGTTGGTTTCTCTATGGAAAGATGTTTGGCTGTCATGCTGGCTGTTCAGCATTGGAGAACGCTGAACAATTTTGAGCTGCATCTGAATAGCTTAGATAAGTGGCTATACATGAAAAAGAATGAAAGCAGACTTCTGAGAACTCGTCACTCATAACATTAGTCCTGCCTATTTCTTTCGTTGATTCATCAGATTGAACTGAGAAATCTGACCTTGTGACAAGATGGTTTTTTGTGAACTTTTAACATGTGAAATGGTTGTAGCACTTAATGACAGCACAAGTTAGACTTTGTACTTAAACTTTTACTGGTGAGCCCTATTTCTTGCTGAGCCTTGTTTGTGTCGACACAAACCATGTCAATACAGTTGCAGCCTGGGTTATAAATGTACATTACTGCTGGTTTCTCGTCTTGTGCTAGATAACTCCATGGAGCAGGTATCGTTCCTGGGAAAGTCTTCCAGAGTGGCTGAACTCCTGACTTTTGTATGGGCAGTTCTGCTGATGTAAAGACCTACAGGTGTTTGCTCACCTGTAGTTCAGCACTGAGCCTTGTCTGTAACTGTTTTTAAAGTAGCTCCAATGCTGTATTTGCCCTTGGGTTGTTTGTACGCATCTGTAGGTTTTGTAACTCGGTCCAATGCCTTTCCCAAAAATCTGATCTGTGAGATCTTAGAGGAGAAGAGAAATGATGGAAGTAATATTTTAAAGGACTGGAATTACACAAAGAAGCGGGAATTGTCAGGGTAGGAGCAAGGCTTGTATCACTACTTTCAGCTTTGGTCATCTTGGGTTTTATTTATAATGGCATTACTAAGTCCTGTACTGAAATACAATTGTGTGATGCGTTTCCCACCTAACCGCACAATCCTCCTGTGCTGCTCTTTAACTGCATGCACAGAACTGCAGTCTGACAAAGGAAATCCTGGAGCTGCAAGTGCTTTTTTGTTTTGTGTTTGTTTGTGTTATGATCCATATCTTAGTCATCTCAGGCTATCTGCTCTTGCTGCCATGGCATTAAAAGTCTATAATGCAGCTCGAGCTTTAAGCATCTGGAAGATGGCATGTTGCTTTTAATAGGACGCTTAAATTAGGAAAGCGCTCCCCACTTGGATGATCTTTTCATTTTGTTAGCTGCAAACAAGGGGTGTTGGAATTGCATGCCCACACTTTCCTCCATTTTCTGCTTGTCTGTGAACAGCAGTTTGGAGACGTTGTCAAGAAGTGATTTTATGTTTCGCATGCTCTAGAAATTTTATAGTGCGGGGGTTTGGATACATTCTGCTGCTCTGGATAGCTTGGAAACAAATCTGGTGGTAAATCTTTTGATTGTTTACCTCTGTATAGTGTGTGTTCACGGCTGGGTGCAGGTCTCACTGCTTCCTTATCCCCATGTAGCTGTTAGAAAATTACTTCTGTTCCTAATACTCCTGAAAAAAATGGGTCCAGAGGAAGTATTTAAGGTGACAGGAGAACCATCTGTCTTGTCAGGAAAATATAATTCTGCCTGTCCATTTTTGTAAACATCTGCTGGCGTGTGTGGCTGATTGATGTCGGCTTAGGAAGTGGTCTTAAGACAGGGTGACAGTGCACTGGTCAAAACAAATTCAGCTGCTTTTAGAGCATTTCCAGGAAAAATAGATTTGTCATAGTATTGGAAACCAGAATGTGTGAGCGCCTTTTGCACTTCTCTTAATGCAACCTTCATCTGAAATGAAGAGCTGTTAGGATTGGCCTTGGTGACCTGGCCTGTTAGTTTTAGATGGAGCTTGAGACTGATTATTTCTCTTTTTCCCTGGCTTCTTTATTTCCCCATTCTGGAAACAACATTAAAGTAATTCTGCAAATAGCTATAGTGCAGGGAGGAGATCAGGTTTATTTGTACGGCTCATAGGAAGTCTTAGTCTGCATTGATATGACCAGTTGCGGTGGTTGGTGTTTCTCAGCAAAGGTGAGCACTGGAGATGGTGTTGGTCTGAGCTGCAGGGAGACCTGGTGGCATCTTGCTTGTGGCTTGCTGCTGAGGATAGATCCCAGCCCTCTTGTTAATGGCCAACAGCTGCTCTTGGCCTCCATTCTAATTAATGGGGCCCTCTAATTACCAGCACAATTTAATAAGTTTATTTAATGCTAAATAATCCTTAAAGAAACAATCTTTTGTTCAAAGGAAGGAGGGATCTAGTCTGCTGAAAAGAGACTGATCCCCAGAACGACAGTCTTTGCCCTGTTTTGTATTGTTTTGAAGAAGTTTCCAGTGATAGGTGTAGGGGTTAAGCAGCAGTGTTACAGCTGAAGGCTGGGACATCCTTTCAGTCTGGGGAAACAAAGATGAGAGACATTGGAGAAGCCTCACACCCCCCTCTCTCCACCTCCTGCCTTCCCCAGGCTTCTGCTTCTGTGGTGCATCCAGATATGAAGATGGCCGGTTTTGGTGCAATAAAACTTGATTGTAGTAGAGCCAAGGGGCTCAAGCACAGCATGATCCTGTTGTATGGAATACTTCAGTCTTCTGCTCAAACCTGTTTTCAATGTGAAGGCAGAAGGAAATCTTACCCCTGTCTTACTGCAGAAAAAAGTTGGTAGTGATGCTCCTTGACACATCTGTAGCAGCGGTAGGACCAGGGCAAAAGTCTATATTTCTTGGCAAAAGGTTTAGTGGAATACACAAAATGCCAGTGTTTTTCAAAATCACGACTTTATAGATCACCATTTTTTAAATAAGGCATTTGGGGAGGGGGAAGCCTATAAAGATTTGCAGTGAAGGCAGACATTAAAATTACTAGGTTTTGACCATTTAATGAAAGCAAAACCTAGCGATATTTAATGATGAAGAATTAGGCTAACTAATGTCTTCCTTGTAGCTTTCTAAAATTGATGATGATCTCAGTTTTGTTCAGAAGTATGAAATGCATCCATGTTCCACTGCTCTCCAGGAGATACATCATTCTGATTTTATTCTAGCCATGGATATATTCTCGATGAGATTGTATATTCCCATCATGCACATTAATTTAGTGGGAGGCACTGCTCTGTTTTATGGGGTGGAAAAAAAATATCTGCATTTGTTTTGAGTGTCTGTTAGGTAGAATTCAGTTAAGGTGAAGCCTAAAGCAGAGTGAAGTGTTACCAACCAGCAGGTGCCATTAATAGGAAATTGTGCTGATTTTATTCAGTATTTTTCCTTATTTGCAGTGAAATGACTGCAGTTACAGTTAAATTGTACTCAATAGATGTAAAAGGGGGAAATATGTACGTGGCTTGTCAGAGTTCAGCCCCCTCCCTGGCGTGAAGAGGGAGATGGTGGAACAGTACATCAGCTTTCAGTATTGCAGTGAGCGTCGTCTACCCCAGCCCTGCCTCTCTATTAGTCCCTGCCTTTCCGAGCAAAATGGGCATGTTGGAGAAGGAATGGACCTTGAAGTTGTTTCTTTTTACCTCCCCCCACCCCCCCAAAACAGAGAAGTCATAACTGGCTTCAAGTAAATCACTCCCAGTTCTCTCCATCTGCGTTATATCTCAGCTCTTGGAGAGGTTAACTGTGAAATGTGAAAGGAATGATCTTGCACATAAGTTATTGTACAAATTAATTTCAAAAAAATTAAGCATCAGTAAATATACAGTAAGGCTGCTATCTGCTGGCGTGGTGAATGGCTTACCATGAATAGTACTTGGAATGGGTTGGAGAAGTTATGTTACTTATGTCTGAAGCAGCATTTCCCTGACTGATTTAACTTTTTATGCTCGTGCAGTTTTTCCCTAAGAAGTTGTCTTTTTCAAGTGTAGGATTGTGTTACAAAATGAAAGCTCTTCTGTTCCTTGCATGAACTTCAGGAGTTGATTATAGGATGTGTATCTGTCTCATAATTTGTGGGCAGCGGCTGCAGTGGAACAGACTGCTAAGAAGAGCTGTTATGGTGAATTGAAATGCAAAGTGGATATTTAAATACAGCCTTGTAGTGTTAAGGCCACTCTTTCTGGCATCTTGGAATAATGAGTGGCCTGGTCTGTGGCAAGGGCAATCCCATACTACCAGCAATAGCCACCAGACCTGTTTCATATAGTAAAAATATTTAGAACACAGCCTGGGGCAAGATGGCGAGATCCTGAATTTGGTGGTATTAGCTCAGCTCTGCAGTAGTAGCTTATCAGGTAAAGCAAATACTCCCCATTACATCACCCACCTTTTTCAGCTGCTGTATTGATAGTTATCAAATTAGATCTTTTTATATTCATCGTGAGAATATGCAAAGACAAATCTAATGGAGTCAATAACGCAGCAGTTGTCTTCCCACTGAGCTGGGGAGAGTAATAAAATACATACGCTGTCAATATTTTGGTCCCAAACTGTTATGAAGGTATTGACCTGCAGCAGAAATACAGTATTGACTCTCTTAGTCTATTTTATTTGAGTAAAGTGTTTGGCCACAAACTTTATGCATTTTTCTACCGGATCTAGAGAGTGTGGGATGCATCCGCTTTCTAACCCTGCCAGCTGATTGCCAATTTTTTCAGGTCAAAGAATGTGCAGGTTGCTGCAAGGTAGTTTGAAACAGCATCTTTATTATCACAGCTCACATGTTGGCCGGTTTCATTTGTTTTGCTACTTGTGCCCTCCAGGCATGCAATATAATCTTTCAACTGGTTGTTAGGACCAAATGGTCTGGTTTTTAGCTGGTTTGCTGCAGGCAAAGTCCAGTAGGAAGCCCAGCAGGGCATGTGTTCCCACTTTGCATGAGTTGGTCTAATGATATTTTCCCCATTAACGTTTTGAAGAAAGATCTAATCTGTTGGGGGTGGGAGGGAGGGGGGAGAAATCTGTTTGAGAGTTGTCAGATGGGGAGATAACTGCTGCTAATCATAAATGGACCACCAGCTAACATCACAGATATGCCTGGAATGTGTGCATTCAGTAAAATGTGTTGCGTTTTTTTAAAAAATACTGTTTGGGTGCCGCAAGGTTACTTAACAGACCTATTCCTTTAACAGGTCTCCGTGTAAGTGGGCTCCATGGAGCACAGATAAGAGAGACAGAGAGAAGTATGTGCAAGCGGTCTTTAATGCTTTTTGCCTAGACTAAATCTGAGTATGCTCAGCTTTTATTTTGGGTTTTTTTAATACATACCAGTCTGCTTAAAATTTCTCTCTCTCTCCCCCCCCCGCCCTCTTTTTTTTTTATTATTTCTTTTTTTTTTTACTACTTTGGGATTAATTTGGGAGGAGGGGAGGTTAGTTGCAGGGATTTGGATTTGGGCAGGCAGGATTTTCTCCCATAACTCTCAGCATGGGGAGACGCAGATCAATTCCCTATCCTGTGTTCAGCTGGACACTGGGTTATGGTGTGTGTTGATCAAGAAATCCCCTCCTGTTTTGTACCACATAATGCATTCATTTCAGCCACTGAACCTAAATTACTGTTTTGCTTTTCTTTCTTTTTTGATGAAATGGTAAGAACTCTTTTTCTGTAGGGATGAAGTTAGTTTATCCGTGCTAATGCTTTGATTTTTTTCCCTTTTTTCTCTCTCTGCCACAGTAGGTAACCAGTTAGGGGCCCTGGTACATCAAAGGTAAGCAGTGGGTTATGTTTTATTATTTATTGATCAATTCTAATTGTTTATTGATCCACCATCTGTAGTAGTGTTAGGAAGTCAGAGGTTGAGAATGTGGAGAAACTGTCGGCTTGGATTTTCTCCAGGCTGGCGTTTCTGCTAAGCCTTTAAGGTTGTTTGTTGTGATGAAGAAAGAAGAGTTGATTTGAAATTTGGATTTCATTGTAAATCTGCAGGACAGAGAAGAATAAATTCTCTCTCATTTCCCTTCCGCTGCCCTGGTAGAGAGGAAGAAAGAAAAAGTAAAAGAAGCTCTGGCATTTTGAAAAAAGAAGTGTTGAATGGGAAAGTAGATGATGATGATTATTATTTAGTTTTGTTGATATAATATGACCTGGGAGGACTCCTTTGTCAAAGGTGGTTTTGGGAGACTGAAGCAAGTATGAGTTGTCATACAGCATGTCTTAGCGTTAATATAGAAGTAAAAGTCTCAGGTTTTCTTGAAACCCAGTCTTAAGGAGTTGTCTGTCTTGTTTTGAGTAGGAAGGGGAGAGCATTTCTAAAGCTGGATTCACCTTCAGGCTAATAGTAGTGCATTTCCATCATAACCAGCTGTCCGTTGGGGGCCTCAGCAAAGGACAAGCGATATACATGAAGACCGTAGAACCTTCAGGTTTTAATGGTTGGGTTACAGCTAATATCCAGCTAGGGCAGCACAGAAAGGGGTGAGCAGACTTGTCTCCTCTGCGGCTGCCTGCCACCTCTCTTGTGCCAGGAGTGATGATCATGCAGGGAGTTTGGTTAGGCTGAAAAGCCTGAATTAGTTTCTCTTGGGTTTTGGTGGTTGATTTTCTGCTAGGTTAGCTTCATTGTCCAGCTGCAACAGTTTGTCCAACCCAAGGTGGTTAACAAATGGTGCAAGATAGGACGTTTTGGCAACAGGCTGGGTTTATTGCAGGTTAAAACAACTGTAATTCTGAACCTCCCTGTAGCAAGTGAGTCTGTTCTGTTGTAGGTATGGGTGGCACTGTTTGGTTTTGCATCACTAGTGAGCCTCAGGACAGTGGAGAGTGCTTTATGTGCAGCTTAGCTGGTGAAGTCTAGTGGGTATTTTACACCTTCCCTAACTGATCTAAAGCAAAAAAATGGAAAAATTTTAGTATCTCACCACAAAACCTGCATTGAACTTCCTGTACAGGCATTTTGTTGCTTTTGAGATTGCTGAACAAATTGTATATAATGCATATATGCAAATTCCGTATTCATTGTGGTGTTCTCAATACAGAAATGGGTAAGCAGAAAACCAACCAAAGTTAATTCCTTTCTACTTGACTATGGTCAGGTCTTAGGAAATTGCTTTGGGTGCTGTATTTCAAGGCAGACACACACTGAAAAAGTCTGAAGAGCAGTAGATACAGAATTCTCAAGATAACATGAATTCAAAGCATAATTGAAGACAGCTTTTATAATTTCCAAGGAAAAGAATGGTAAGGACAAGGAGGCAAAAAAAAAAATAGATTTGCAAATATTAGAGGGAGCATTCCTGTCAGGTTTGGCTTTGGTTAGTGTCTCTTGGCAAGAGCGTATCCAAAAGTAGTAGGCAGAGACTGGCTTGGAAGATCTAGGCTAAACGTTAAAGAAACATTGCTGTTATTCTGTTAAATCTGTCTGGAGCAAGAATGACAAAGAGGTTCTTACATCAGCTCCACTGAAGATAGTGGAGAGTAGATTGGAAATTTATCCAGCACAGGAGAGATTAAGTGACCACGAGAGGTCCCTTCCAAAACAAATGACTTGGACTGTGATGTGGAGTTTACTTGTGTGTGCAAAAGCCTTATGCTCTGCCTGGTTTCCACGGCACAGACATACTTGTCTTCCAAGTTGTTCTTTGTGATGACTATTCAATTTTTTTCTTCTCTTTTTTTTTTTTTTTTTTGTAGGGCTGTAATAACAGAAGAGTTCAAAGTGCCTGATAAAATGGTTGGATTTAGTAAGTACTTTGGATGCTTTTGATGTTTCTTGATGTGTTTTCTGTGCAGGATTGCAGTTTATTCTGACGTGCTTGCGAGTTTTTGTACTTACTGGCCTTGGATAAGCCTTGTCTAATGCTGTCTTCATGGGGACCAGATGATCTGTGTTTAAAATCCAGGTGCAAACTGCATGGAAAAGCTTGGTGTCCCAGTAATAAGAACAAGACTGTGTGGTACAAGTTTCTGAGTTTTAGTGATTCACTTCTTTAAATTCCAACTAGCATAGTACATAAATTCACTTCTGACTTGTTTATTTCCCCCTCACTGAAACATGTTACTTCCTTTGAGTATGCAAAACTGTGAGAGTCGAGGGAGGAAAACAACATTTAAATGTTAAAATGAGTTGACTGAAGGCAAGTTAAACAGAATGTTAAATTTCTCATGTGTTTGCTGCAGGGAAATGCAACCAGCATGCATTGCTCAGATGAGAATTTTTCCTAGATTTGCATTCCGAATACTGTTCCCTTTCAAGCTTGATCCTAATTTCTGTCTTCCTCTTGATGATCATTACCCTTCCTTTCAACGGCACCTCCTGCTGATGTGTTACTACAGTGATTGCATAGACTCTTCCACTGTTAGATGCCAGTGTAGCTCTTCCAATTTGATATAGAGAGAGTAAAAAGGAACGTAACAGGCCATGATAATTACCTGTGAATGTTTTCACAATGGCACGTGAAGTTTTGTCCTGTATATAAGAATGTGCTCGACTATAAAACTGTAACACAAATTCCTGTAAAGGAAATGCTCACACTTCTGCCAGACCTCTTAATTTATCAGTCCTGGTACTGTGAGGGAACACTGGAGGGATGTGGTAGTTCTGGGAGAGGACAGCTTGCGTGCTCTGTTGGTGCATCATCTCAGTGTTAAATCAAATCCTGGTTCAGGGACAGACAGGTGCAGGAGGGTGGCAAACCCACAGCTGAGAGATGCTTCTGTGGGAGCATCCTGAGCCAGGCATTCCTGTTTGACTTGACCGTTTTGCTCTTTTGCAGTCTGATTGGCACATTCTCTCCTCTGTATGTCTCATTGTGAAACAGCAATGTGCCGACTCCAAGAGTTAAAGGAGATGGGTATTTGTTTTCACTGAAGGTTGAACAGTATGTAGCAGTTCTGTCTGAGTACAGGCCAGCCAAATAGCATGTCCATTGAAAAGAGGCAGTAAAATACGAATTTTAAAGAAATAAGTCTTTGCCTTTTTTAGTACCCCAAATAACTGGTTTATCGGTTCAGGCTGAATAAGATAGACTTTAATGACTCTTCCAGCAGCACTCAAACTGGTGCCTTATTTCTTACATACTGTGTATTTCCATGCCAGTGCAAGACAGGCTTTTTTGTTTTGTTTTGTGAAAGCAAAAAAAAAAAAAGGGCAAAAAGAATAATTTTCAGCAGGATTTTAATGTTCTTCTGCTATGATAGATTTGGTCATGCTGTGGATGCCTCTTCTGCAGTCCTGGAGTCAAACTGTCCCTTTATAGATAGCTGCAGCAGAGTGAAAGGGGGAAGGTGCTCTGCAGTTGCTTGGAAAAATGGTATGTTCTGATGCTTGTTGAATTCATTTCAGTAATCGGCAGGGGAGGAGAACAGATCTCACGGATTCAGGCAGAGTCTGGCTGCAAAATTCAAATTGCTCCAGGTAAGAGCCTCTTTGTGTGGCAGACGAACAGGTTTTAATGTTGAAGGATGTTGTGTCCATTAGATCTGGTGCCTTGCCATGCTCATGGCATGTTATCACCATTAAGAACTGGTATGTACTAGGCTAACATGCATGGGAGAGACTCTGTGGGACTGACCTCCCGACTAGCACAGAAAACAGGTTTGTCAGGTGGTTTGGGGAGTGAAACATTTAAGGAACTGTCTTTAACCAGTGGATGGGTACAGTGGGCAATCCATGTCGCACTTAGACCTGAAATCGCAGCTGTGGAGCTGTCTCCTGGTGGTACCACTTTGCTCAGCTCTGTGGTTTGCCTCAGATTAGTCTGGTCAGTTGCAGCTCCTGGCAGGAGACATTTCAGGAGGGTGGCAGCAGCTATTTGTACATACAGCTTGCCTTGCATTGAAAAAATGGGACCATCTATTTGTTCTGTGCTGGTACCTGTTTGCTTTGGGGAGGACTACTACAGGAAATTGTAATCTAAGTTCTTACCCTTCCCTTTGACTGGTGGGAAAGACTTTAAAAGAATGCAGATATCCAGCAAATAATTTAAAATACATTGGCCCTGGATGTATTTGAATTCATTAGCATGCTGTGTGTGCAAGGGAGGGTGGTGCTTCATTAATAGTGCCTGGTAATTACTGAAACAGCTGCTATTTTTTTAATTCCATGTGTTAAAAGTTTCCTTCTTGTTTCCTTTGTAGACAGCGGTGGGATGCCCGAGAGGCCCTGTGTACTCACTGGGACACCAGAGAGCATTGAGTGAGTTCCAATTACATTTCTCTCCTTTCTCCTTCTCTTTCTTCTCCCTAATGCTGTGCTCTGTCAGTGGTGCTACTTGGTTAGCCACACTAGCAAATGTTGGCCTAGAGAAACTTGAGGGTCTCTGGAGCATAGAACCTCTTGGTCTGATGCTTTAAACTGTGCACCTCAAAGGCTTTTTTCCAGTTGCAGTTTGAACCCTCTGCAGAAATTTCCGTGGAATTCCCCTCCGCAGGGCAAGGTTGCTCTTAGGGCACCTAGGGTGCAGTTTTCTAACTGCAGCTTTCCAGGATACTGAGCTAAGCTGCTGAAGGGCACTTCTCTTCTCCCCTTTGCTTCCCTACTATTGAGATGACCATCCTTCCAGCTGAAGAAGGGCTGCATGAGGCCTCCAAAGCCTGTTGGTGCCACTCCAGAATAATCTGGAGGTGTTGGTGTTGTTGCAGAGCAGCATGAGGGCCATAGGTGTGCTTGCCTCTGCATCGCTGCCAACAAGAAGCAAAGGACTGAACCAAAGTCTTGAATTCTGATCCCTGCATGGTACAGACACGTGGCCAGCCAGCAGGGTTTCTACTCTTTAGACCTATAGAAACTTTAGGGACAGTGTTTCCTCCCTCCCCCTTCCCAGGAGCTGAGTTTGAGACTCTCACAAACCAGTTGAGGACCTCCTGCTGGAACTGGATCCAGGATCCTCAGGCTTACAGGAACACACTTAACATATGGAGCTGCTCTTTCTCTCCCCAGCCTTTGGGTAGGTGGGTTTTTTAAAATCCATCTGGAAATCTTTGAGTTGCATTTGATAGTGAAAATACATGGGCGCAAAGACTGTCTCTCTAAAGAGAAGGCACTCATCATTCTTCCGTTCCTAAGAGATCTAAGGTTACTTAAATCTCCCTATTCTACCATAATGCTGCAAGCAGTGAGCCAGAATAAATATAATTGGCAAGCTCACATTGTAGGGCAGGCAGTGTATTCTTGCTGATATTGAAGTGCTTTTCCCCCTTTAGCAAAGGGTATTTCAGAACAAGACCAAAATACTAAAAAGCTGGGATGCCTGATGAGGTGTAGTTGGGGG
This sequence comes from Falco punctatus, assembly GCF_963210335.1. NCBI lineage: Eukaryota > Metazoa > Chordata > Aves > Falconiformes > Falconidae > Falco > Falco punctatus. Next base: position 44,449,780 of record NC_137589.1, read on the forward strand.
AAAATTGGGGAGAGGTATAGCTAAGATTTCATGGTTTTGAAATAAGCAGTTAAATGTAGTTGTGTCCAAGGCTGTCTTTAAATAACACATGAATAAATTAAAGGAAAAGTGAGAGTACTCAGTTTGTGAAGCAGAACAAGGTGTTGAGGACATAGAATTAGGCAAAATTTAATTTACTTCTGTGCTAAAATTCTTGCCAAATTGGTTAGTTGAACTACTTCTTCAGGCTACTTGTAGAAAAAGAAAATAAAGTAAGGAAACTAATCTAGACATCAGGCTTCTTTGTGAAGGGTTTTGTGAGGAGCGTTTCCATTATTTCTATTCGGTGGCAAACTAATGGGGTTAATTTCCATATGATCCCTTCTCACCTGACATGCGCTGTGTATTAACTGTTGTAGTCTCTATATTGTCACTAAAAGAACTTTATGCAAAATATGAAGGTAGATGAAAAAAAACCTCTGAAGACTCTTCCGGAATATTTGAAGTGGGCTTCCAGAAATTCCACCTTTTGCCTTGTTTTGTGAGAAAGTCAAGAGAAAGCAGTGCTGTGATCTGTGTGCAGCCTCAGATTCACCACCCCCTGAGCTGTCTTGGGTGAATGTCTGCTTGCGAGGGATGACTTTGTACCATTTTCTTCAAGTTGCCAGAGAGAAGACAGTCATCCTAGGGTGCCTGGTATGGCTTGTTACAAAGTGGAGAAGAGGGGAAGATGCTGCTTTAGACCAAATGGGGAACCCGTGACTTTCTTCTACCTAGCTTTAGAAGGGTTGTGGGAGAAGGACAGGAAGTGGATGTGTTGGTACTAGGAGTCTTCAAAGATGAAGGGAAACTGTGTCAGTTACCTCTGACATGCTAAAGATTTCAGAGAAGGGATTTTTAATTTCCCAAATGCTTCTTTGTGTATCTCTTCTCACCAGGAGTAGAAGAACCCAGTCTTTCACTGGTTGCTGCTGCAGTATCCTTGCCTCACTTCACGGTGTAGCTTCAGCACCTACTGCTTGGGGCAGAGGCTGTGTTAGAACAGTGTTCTGGTGCTGCTGGGAAGAGCAGGCAGAGAAGAGCAAGGCAGCTGCCTATGACTGATCAGAGAGGGGTGAACCAGTGTGCTGTGTTAGTATCAGAGCAGTGTGTGGTTTTTGTCTTGACCAAGAAGGAGAACAGAGCTTGAGTTTTAACAAATGTTGTATATATGTTTTAGAAAAGTTTAGAACTTAGAGCATCTTCATTTGAAATAAACACCCTAAATGCTTTAGCTCAACTATAATCCTTAACTTCCAAAAAAGTCAGAGCATGCTGCTGCTCTTCCTTTTCTCTTCCCCTTTCAAAATCATACTGCTTATAAATAGTCATGATAGGGGAAAACATGCATCACAGAGTTAAAAAAAAAAAAAAAAAAAAAAGCAAACATTGTGCTAACTATGATTTCCTCCATCTTTTCACTATTTCTCCTATCCCCGATCGCTTCCCATTCCGATGGTTCCTGGTCACATGGAACAATGTTGTCTAATGGTTGTTTCCCTCAATTCTTTTCCAAAGACAAGCAAAACGGCTACTGGGGCAGATTGTAGATCGCTGTCGGAACGGACCTGGTTTTCACAACGATGTTGATGGCAACAGTACGATTCAGGAGATTTTGATCCCGGCATCCAAAGTGGGTCTAGTCATCGGCAAAGGAGGTGAAACAATAAAACAGTTGCAGGTGCGCAAGATGCATTTACTTTAGGGCTCTCTTCCTTACTACAGCTTCTCTAGATCAACGAGAGCGTGCTGAAATGGAGAGCCTTAAATGCTCTAACCTTCTACAGCAGGGACTATTCTTCTGCCTTCGGAGAGCTGGACTCAAATCTAATCTTGTGTTACAAACAAAATCAGTTTGGCCCCAGCTACACATGTAGTGGAGTTTTGCCAGAACTGTGAAAGAAACTCATGTGCTTTAGATAACATTTGGTGCGTGCTGTTTAGGAGGGGATCCTCGTACCCAAGAAAAGGCTATGTCTAGTCCGCTGCTGCAATAGTTTTTAATGCCAGCCATGCTGTTGTAGAGTGCTGTGCTTCCCTTCTGTTGCTGGTCTGTGATAAAGCTGGCGTGTGTCATCTTTTTTTTTTCCTCATCCCACCCCTTTCCAATTGAAAGTGTTGTGTCATGTGTAAATCTTATGTTCCTAGACATTCTTTATTCCTCCATCTGGTAAAAGTTTTTTAAAGGATAGAGAGTTTCAGAAAACCACCTAGGTCAAAAATACTGGGTTTTTGAGTGCCCTGATTAGGCCTCTGTCATCCAATAGTTTTAAGGCTGGTCACTTAACATTTATACGCAGACAGCTACAGATTTTGGAAAGGGATGAAAAATCAGTAGTTGAGATGGAGGGGTTCTCTTTGCAAGGGATTCAGCTATTTGAGAACTTCAGGAGCAGCATACTTCTGGCAGTCCTTTACACTGTAGGACTGTTACTGAATTTGTGCTATAACTACCGTGAAGAGCCAAAGTAGCATTCTGTAAAGCTGCTGATTTGACCTACGTAATGTTTAGTAACCAAAGTATAGTCCCTTGTCTCAGGGACTCTGCTTAGCAAAGTGCTCTGTGCTTTTTCTTCAGGAGCGAACAGGTGTGAAAATGATTATGATCCAAGACGGTCCATTGCCTACTGGAGCAGATAAACCTCTCCGTATTACTGGAGATGCATTTAAAGTGCAGGTATGTAATAAAAGTAAGCAGTTGGCCCAAGAACTGAGGAGAAATTCAAACTTTAGTGTATTTCTGAGCATCTAATGGAGTCAAATCCAAGTCTAAACGTAATGATCCTTGCAGGTTTTGTTTGTACTCTAAGGTTGATGAAGTTTGAGTAGAGCCAGTTAAAACACCATGCTAGCAAGTGTTGGCTTGTTTACAAGGTAACCTAGAATCATAGAATCCCTTAAGTTGGGAAAGACCTTTAAGATCATCAAGCTCTCACTCCACATAAATATTAGACATGGGTAGAAGAGCTGAGGGAGAGGAGGGTTGGAGAAAGTAGCTTTGAAACGCTTTCCAGTCTGTGTAGCAAAAATCAAAGCTCTATGTTACTTGAACAAATGAGTTCTTAGTGACTAAATCACACCTTTGAGAAAGTTTTGTGGAAAGGTCACTATCTCAGACAGCCAATTGACGCAGGTAATTAAAAAAAAAAAATAAATCCCACAACAACTCCTGAAACCAAGGGGCTTGCTTAACATTGGTGCCTCAGTCTCCTTGTGTCAGGGTTCTACAGATATGATTATACCTGCGGTTCAAAACAAAAAACCCATGATCAGCCGGAGACTGGAAGATTGCAGCGTGATGGGAGTGCTTGAATTAATGAAAGTTTAGCTGTGGCATGTTCCACTTCTCAGCAAGTGCTTTTCATATCTTGCTGAGTACTTAAATCTAGCTTAGCATTCCTGTCTCTAATAAAAATAGTTCTGTTTCACAGGATCTCCCTAATCATAAATTGCTGCTACAGTTAATGTTGCTCAAGGACAGTATGTTTGGGTTGTATTTTTTAAACCTTTTATTGCAGCTGAGTTTTTAGATTCAATTTTTTTTCTCCAAATTCTTATACTTACTGTGGAGGTACAGATACATGCAAAAAGGAGTCTAACAGCAGTCTTGCTACTTTTAAGTGCTGCTACTTCCCAGGTGGCTTCTTCTGCCTTGCAGGATTTGCTGTTGTCACATCTTCCATGCCATATAAATCATGCCAAGCAATCGTGGAGAGTGCATAGGCTGGAAGATCTTTGAGGCACTTAAAATTTTTGAGCGTGCTTAGAAAGCACTTAAGAATCTTGATGAATCCTTGGGTTTGGTGGATGTCATGGTTTAACCCCAGCTGGCAACTATGCCCCACGCAGCCGCTCGCTCACTCCCTGTCCCGGTGAGATGGGGGGGGGGGGGAATCGGAAGAGTAAAAGTGAGAAAAATTGTGGGTTGAGATAAAGATTATTTAGTAGATATATGGTCTGCTGTGTGCACAAGCAAAGCAAGGAATTCAAACTCACTGCTTCCCATCGTCAGGCAGGTGTTCAGCTGTCCCTGGCAAAGCAGGGCTTCATCATGTGTAACTGTTACTTGGGAATACAAATGCCGTAACTCCAAACGTCCCCCCCTTCCTCCTTCTTCCACCAGCCTTGTATGCTGAGCGTGATATCTAATGTTATGGAATATCCCTTTGGTCAGCTGGGGTCAGCTGTCTGGCTGTGTCCCTTTCCAGTTTCTTGTGCACCCCCAGCCTACTCGCTGGTGGAGTGGTGGCAGAAGCAGAAAAGGCCTTGACGGTATGTAAGCACTGCTCATCAATAACAAAAATGTTTCTGTTATCAATGGTGTTTTCAGCACAAATCCAAAATGTAGCCCCATACCAGCTACTGTAAAGAAAATTAACTCTCCCAGCCAAAAGCAGCCCAGCGGGATTTTCTGGATGCTGCAGCAGGCTTTCTTAACTCTCTCAGATCCCTATGAATTCTCTCCATTACCCTTATTTTTGTCTTGGCATCTCTGAAATGTCTTGTTTCCTTATGGAAAATACGGAAAAATGTGAAAGGAGTCAGACTCGCTAGTGTCCCTCAAACTTGGTAATAGAATCAAAATATCAAAAGCTTGGCTGGAAATGTATAGAAGGCTTTGGTTTTGACACGTAGACTTTTTTTAATGGTGACTATTGTTGGCTTATTTCCAAGGTACACTTTTTACTAGCTGGGCTACATGCAAGTTTGTGAATGGCCTTGAGGGCTGCAAGTAGGTAGAAAGAATATTCGTTTATCTCAGAAAATGTCTTGCTGGATTGCTGCAGACTTGAGCTTAAAAGTTTTTGAGTGTCAGAAAACTCACTAGTGCCCACCTGCCTCCTTTGTACGTGTTCTGTAGCTGTTAGTGGATGTGATCTCTGTTATGCTACCACAGCTTCTACCTTACTATACTGGTTTCAGTTCTATCCAGTAGGAAAGGGCCTTTGCTTCCTTTAATTTTAAAAGCAAACCCCAAAAAATCAAAGATATTTTAAAAGCTAAAAGGGCCCTTTTGAAAGACTGAAGGAAGCAATTGCACACAAGAAGCTGCCACCTTGTGCACTTGACAGGTTTTGTCAGACATGGAAGATGTCATCAAGAACAGATCTCCATTGACTGTGGTAGAAGAAATTCTAAATCAGAATGCTGCTCCCATTAAGCAGATGGAGATCGCTTTGTCTGAAGCCTGACCATTAGCCACTGTTGAGGCCCTGACACCAAGATGGCAAGCAGAATAATTTTAAGCTAACTGTAACTTCTTTCCCCATGTAGCAAGCAAGGGAAATGGTACTGGAGATCATCCGAGAGAAAGATCAGGCAGACTTCCGAGGCGTACGCAATGATTTCAGTTCTAGAATGGGAGGAGGCAGCATAGAGGTATGTCTTCTTCACAAGTACTCTGCTAACCTCCCTGTGGGATGGGCAGTGGGTGGAAGTCATCAAATTGCACATGTAACTTGTAAAGCTCATTTTTAAATGCGTTGTGTTCTTTTGCCAGAAGAATGAGTCTGGCTGCAAAGAAGAGGAGTTCTTGTGGACTCCCAGGTGGCGCTTTTCTAATTGTCTTTTTAAGCTGCATTCTTGTAGTGCAGAGTTCATTTAGTGGGGAAGGAATTTGTGGCCACGTGTTTGTTTTTCTTCAGCAACATGGTTCTGTAGCCCGGAGCTGCCTAACATGGCCTGCCTTCATAGTTACGAGCATCTCCTTGTAAAATCAGAGTAATTCAGTCTAGTTCTCTGAGCTTTCATACTGCTTTGCCTTTCCCATCAGGTCTCTGTGCCCAGGTTTGCTGTTGGAATTGTGATAGGAAGAAATGGAGAAATGATCAAAAAGATTCAGAATGATGCTGGAGTTAGGATTCAATTTAAACCAGGTTTGTGTGAGGATGGAGAGCCACTACTTTCTGACCACTGTTCCAGTTTGGGATTGCTGAAAGTGACTGATCTGAGGTTACAGTAGCTAGGCTTTCCTAATTTAAAGGCACGTCGTGTCTCTTTCTGAAACCCACTTAATTATGTGCTGCTTCCTTGTGCACTTTCTGGTTTTCAGAGAGTAAGATTATATACAGCTCATTTGCAAACATTAGATGTCACAACAGTCCTGTCTTGAGTGGTAATTATATGGATAAACAAAATAACAAAACCCCTTTTATTTCCTCTTAAAAAATTCTCCTTCAGGACATTAAAGCCTTTGGGGATCAGGAGTTGATTAATTCTAAGTAACTTTCTCTGGGTCCTTGGCTGTCTGATCACCTATCAAAGCTGCCTTTGTCCTCTTAAAATTATGTCAATCTTTTTCATGGCTTTTTGACATTTGAAAGTGTTGCCTTTTGAATGTTGTTCCCTCTGCAATGTGGGTTGGGTTTTGTTGTCGTGGAAGAGGGGCTGAAGGTGGAGGGAAGAGGTAGTTCTTGGGGTAGTTATGTGAAAATGCTGCTAGCAATGGTGATGACAGAAGGAAGTTTTTGTTGGTGGGTAGATGTTTTCTGCTTTTAATTTAGTCTTTGCCACCTCTCTCCACAGATGATGGGATTAGTTCTGAGAGAGTCGCACAGGTCATGGGGCTTCCCGATAGGTGTCAACATGCAGCACACATCATCAGTGAGCTCATTCTCACGGCACAGGTGGGTTCTGGAGGCTCTTGGGAGGAAAGTGCTTATATAGGAATTTAGTCTGTATGCATGCAACTGTGTGAATGGATGCCACCAGCTGAAGTACAGCAGTGTTACATTTTCCCTCTGGTAGGGAACACACATGTGTTGCTGCCCAAGACAGAGCTGCTAGGTTTGGGGTTTGTTTATTTGTTGGGGTTTTTTACTGTAATATGGGCTCATTGAGCTATGGGAAGGTCTCCTGTTCTCTGACAGTATTATGGGGCCTGGTAGCCCCCCACGTTTAGTTGGTCTTATTCGGAAGTGGTGACCTGGAGGAATGGAGTCCAGCAGTAGTGTGAGACAGTGGCTGGAGGCCCTGCACAGTAGGGCTGCGTAACTCAGACATCAGAGCATTAAGTGCTCTGTGATGCCTCCTCTTCAGACTGCAGTCCTCTGCTCTAGTGGCTGTGGGAGGCAGGGGAAGGCAAGGAATGGTCGTGTATGCAGTCACTGTGCTCCAGTAACCAAAAGACACCAACATATTGCATTGCCCAGGAGCAAGAAGTACAAAGATGGGTGAAGTAGTAAGGCAAACTCACAAAGGAGGTTGTATATTTCCTTTCTGTTACGAGAAGTAAAGATGTTAGGCCATTTCAGACCAGATACCTGAACATAATTTGTCCATCAAAGGGTAGGTCTTGATATATTTTCTGCCCTGAGATCTGGTTTGAATACTTGATTTCATAATTTTTTTAATAATCCACTGAAGTTTTGAAGCAGTCACGATAGCCTCTGACTGCCCATGGCCTTTGTTTGTGGAGGTCGGTTGCTCAAAATAGGTATGTCCTTTAAGTGTCTTTGAACTTAAAAGCTTCCTTTGGAAGTTTTGGAAAATGTGCATTTCAGCTGAGTAATTCCAGAAATTCTTTAAAGAATGACACTTGAAAGGGTTTGGAAGCAACTTCTGTGTGTGTCAGTGCCAAGATCTATTGGTTGCTTTAAGGAAAGCCCCCATCAAAAACTGAAAGTCCTTTAGTCATTGATGCTTGTTTATAGGTTTATTTCAGCAGATAAAGGCATGCATTTAAAATATATAAATATCTTCCTGAGTCAGGAAGGCAACTGTAACCTGTGTTACTTGGCATTTCTTTAAAGTGCTTCAAAATCTTGAATATGATACCGAAGTCCAAGAATACCTTAATTCAATGCCATTGATTATAAGGCAGTTTAACTTACCTTGCTTTATTTTGTTTTTAATGTCCATTGGGGCCAGCAAAAAAAAAAAAAACACTGATACAGATTTTTTGCCTTCCAAGGAACGAGATGGCTTTGGAAGCTTGGCTGTCACCCGAGGAAGAGGTCGTGGCCGTGGGGACTGGAGTGTTGGAACACCTGGGGGCATGCAGGAGATAACCTACACCGTGCCAGCTGATAAGTGTGGCCTCGTTATAGGCAAAGGTAGGTCCAGTGACACTAAATACTAGACCTTGCCATCTTTCTCTCTCAGGATGGTTGAGTTCTTCTTGCTGCCTGAGAGTGAAGCTTTGGAGTTTTCTGTAATTGCAGGTATTTAGTGGCTGGTGAATGCAGCATAGGAATAAGCTATAAGCGCTTGTGGTTGTTTTCTTTGTGGTGATCTCACTCATAATTGTACTCTCCAGGCCCTTGTTCACAATCTGTAAGAGAGGCTCTTCATGCAGAGCTGTCAAGTAAGCTTGTTATAACAAGCAACTGGCTGAAAAAAGGCAGGTTCATTTGTGGATTCTTTCTATAGAGAATTCATTTAAAGGACACTCTATCAGGGACGAGCAGAACAGTCATTTCGTCATGCTGAATTTCTGTGAGTGCCATGTGATAAAATGGAAGGTCTCTGAATGTGGTAATAACAGTCGCTGCTTCCAGCCACGTACCTGAAGTGTCTGATGAAAGTGAAGTAACAGGATTTGTCTGTATCTGAGTTTGCATCTGAGTCTGTCACAGAGCAGGTTGTTGCACCTTGTCTTGCTCACAAAAACACATTCACTGCCATGGAAGCCCCTTGGCTGCCTTAGCTGTTGCGTCTCTCCCAGCTAAGGAGATGGACAAGGAGTCATCTGGCCCTCCTCAAGAAGCAGTACAAGCCCAGGACAGTTACGAAATGAGAGCGTCAGCAGCAGTCTTGGTTTGTCATAGAGCAAGAGCTGCACATTGGGTCGTGGCATTACTTAGATGAGAGCCAGGAATAGAAGCGCTCTGTTGCTCTGAATTAGTACACCGATGTATCAAAGGAGTTGTATTTAATTTTTCTATCTGCTTATTTCAGAAAGAATGACCGTATGCCTTGACTAGTATTTAAGTAATCACAGTTGGCTTTTAGCCTCAGCAGAGGTGAGGTGAAGAGACTAGGAACAGATTAGCTACAGCAGTAAAGGAGGCAGACTAGAGGGCATCGTGCCATGTTTCAGCGGTATTTAGTGTCCTGCTGTCGCGTTGGGCAGGACTGAGCTTGTGGTGAAACGTGTTGTGGCCTCTTTCCCTGGCTGTACGACCCTGCTGTTCCCTGCCGTGTGTCTGGCCCCTACGGCATCCTGAACTCCTGCCTTACTGGATGATGAGGGATGCAGATATGGAATACAGGCATGTCAGCACAGCGTCTGCAATCATTTTTAGATGTTGTTCTTGACCATAAACCTGTTCACAAGCCTGAAAACTTTTTTCAATGTGAAAAAACACCTGCTCTCCCCATTATGCCAAAATTGCAGAGCAATTGTGCTTCATCTCACTGAACAGTCCAGTTGGGCAAAAAAATCAAGCAAAGCAAATTTTAAGCCCACAAGTGAGCTATATATATGGAAAATCAAATTATAATGAAACTTTATTGCTGTATCCATTAGTCATCCTTAATAAAGAATCGGAAAAGGTCACTTGTTGTTCAGCAGTGCACTGAAGTGGAGGATTTGTAACTACAGAGAGCACTGTGTGCTGAAAAGATAAATGTAGGTAGCGGAGCTGGATGTCCTAGCATTCAAGTGCAAGGCCTGGCACAGGCTCACTGTGGGGGTGAAGGGGTAGCTTTTTACCTTTGTTTCCACAACAGCAAAATAGGGATTCTTACGCAGCCAGATCAGAAGCTTTCTGGAGTGACTAATTACTAGTTGTATGGTGATTTGAGTGCTTGCAGCTTTGTAATACTACCTTGTAATCGGTGTTCTTACAGTGCCTATGCTCTTAGTCTGTTGCAGCCTTCATTTCTGTCAAGTGAGTGATGGCTGTGGCATTGCCTTTCGGGGCTGGGACCAGGATGGGTGTACTACACTTTCTGTATGTTGTTGCTATATACCCAGTCCTCCTTATTTCTTCTCCTGCTGTCTGCGGGGCAGTGTAGGGGATAGGGGGCATCACTGGGGTGTTCTGAAGAGTCACCACTTGTAAAACCTTTGCTCTCCCCTTTTAGTTTCTGAGCAGTTTCCAGCTTTCCCCCGGCACTGCCACCCCTCCTCTCTGTGACACAGGACTTAGCTGTTAGACTTCTCTAAAATCTGGCCAAGTCCTCTGGGCACACATCGTTGGCCTCTGAGGTTAGCACCAAGCAATAGGTATCTTGAGCTCCCAGGGTAGTGCATGCAGTGTGGCCAGGTAACTGCTGCTGTGCTTCCAGTTCACGTCACCACTTGAGAAGGGGGAAAAAGATGGAGGTGAGGAAATGTCTCGGCTCAGTTTCTGCCGTGTGTATGATAGAAGATCTAAGGCCCTTTTCTCATGGGCATCACTTCTCAGCTTGGGAGCATGAGCCTTTATGAGCTGATAAGAAGTGCTGGGCTCCCTGCAAATCATGTGCGTAGTTTTTTCCTCTAGAGGGTGGGTAGGTGCAGTTTTTCTTTTCTGAAAGACTCGAGGAAGGGTGGAGACGAGTGCCATACACATGTCAAGTGCTTTCTCTGTTTGGTGGTGCTTGGAAACAAACCGCAGCCTCTCTGGGCCCCCGCTGGATTTCCATGATAAATACAGCAATATTGACAGATAACGTGGCTGGCCTGGCTCTTGTCAGCTCTGCCTTTTAGCAGGTTTGATTAATTGCTTTACGATTTCACGTCCAGCTGGGGGGCCACTCTTGGATCACTTCTGCCCCCCATCAGGTAGAAGAATGGAGCGGGCTGCTGAATGCATCTATAGACAGCCACCATGTGCCGAATGGGTCACCTCATTATGGGGGAAGATGAACTTCTTCCGGCACCATGCAGCATCATGTTGACTGCGTCACTTCATTTGCATGCTCTGGAAGCTGATTTGGGATAACTTGAGTGGGAGGGAGCACTTTGGCATGTACCAGACAGGAGGGTAAGGAGGAGAAGGGCACCAAGCCCTGTGTAGGAGCTTGCAGCCTCTGACCAGACCTGGAGAGCCAGCGGACTTTACCCTGCAGTGTGGTCTAGGAGGGACCTGTTGTGGGAACAGTCACAACTACTACAGACGTGGTGCTGAATGCTAAATGGGGAAATTATTTTGAGTCTCTGTTCTCCTTGCTTCCAGTTTGAGAATGCTTCAATTTTCAATCCCCTTTTGGAAGGAGAAGCCTAGTCTGCTGTGCTAGTAGCTACCTGTGGTTATGCTTGTCTTTCCCAGTAAAGTTCTCCCACTCCTTCATGATCCAAATTGTGTTGGCTGAAAAGGTCCTCTGTTTTTTGTTAAGTAGGTGAAATGGCTATCGATTCACATCTCACCTCAGTATGTAAAAACCAGAGCTTCGAACAAGTCTGCATCAGACAGAACCGTTACATAAAAAAAAACCTTCCTGGTTTTGAAACTTCATGTTGCCACTTTCCCATGCTTGACTGAAAATAAGTGGGTTGGCTTTTGGCTGCACAGTACAATCCCTGTTGTCTGCCCAGGGATGTGACACGATTATCTTTTGTTAAATGCATCTTCAAAAATTCATTTAGAAAGAGTTAATTGCCCTTTGGCAACTTTTCCTCCTCCCTTCCCCAAGAAGGCTTTAAAATGGTAAAAAGGTCATGGGTCTGTTACAATGAAATGAACAAGTGTCTGCAACATCCACAGTTTGTTTTGAAGTTGTGCTGGATGTATAGAGATGGAAATGCAAGCAAAATTGAGATTATCATCTTTGGAGACTTTTTTTAATTAAAACAAAACAAAAATCTCTTTCCTGCTTGCTGCATGTCCTTTTGGCTAGTGGTGTTTTTGTTTGTGATTTAAAAGTTGTAAAACCCCTTCCTTCCCCTCACCCTTTAATTTCTTCAGTTGAGTGGAGCTGGTCTGTAAGTTGTGTGAGCTTCCAAAAGAAGAATTGAACCATTGTAACGTGGGCTGAGGCTTTTGTTAAGCAAATTTTATTAAGAGACTGGGACCTAGCAGGTCTTCAGGAAATCAGATCTGCTTTGGCTGTGATGCATCCTGCTCGAAGCGCTCCTGCTGTAGTGTATCCAGGTGGCAAACTACCCAGATATGTTCGCTGCACACACAACTAACTCTGAAATAGCAGAAGACAGCCTTGAATCCTGCACTGCTGCAGTTGTGTGGAGGGATGTGTACGCTGCAGTGTGGATGGGAAGCACGGTAAGCAGAGGCTTTTTTAAGGCAACAACCTGTTGAACAGCACGTGAATGTGAGAAAGCTTAAGCTTTGTTTTTGAGCTACACGGTCTGTGGCTGGTGGCTTTTTGACTTGATAGAATGAAATGTCTAGTGATGGAAAAATAGCCTCATGGAGGAAAGAAAAAGCGTGTTTCAGTTGCAGGTGACCTTCTTTTCTTGAGGATTGTGAACAGCTGTGCAAAACCACTGGAATTCAGTCATTACAGTTTTTTCATCTGTTTTGGCATTTCTTTGGGAGCCTAGCAGTGTGTGCACAGGAGGACCGTGTGTATTCTTAAGCCAGCACGATCTGTGACCCCAAAAACAGTTGCAGTAGCTCACAATTCCAGGTCATACTTATGAGACAGTTTAAGGGGGCAATGTGAGCTCAGGTATTGTGGTTTCTTATGCTGTTGCCATCCTCATCACACCTCCTTTGAGGCACACAGAAGGTAGCTGAAACTGTATTCCATTACCAGAACCTGGCTTTGATATGCTTTTATGGAAAGAGATGCTGAATATCCCTCCTTATGTCTTGGGTTTCTCTTCTTCAGGTGGTGAGAACATCAAGAGCATAAATCAGCAGTCAGGAGCCCATGTGGAGCTCCAGAGAAACCCACCTCCAAACACAGACCCTGGTGTACGAATATTCACAATCAGAGGAGTTCCCCAGCAAATTGAGCTCGCTAGACATCTCATAGATGAGAAAGTTGGTGTAAGTTCCATCTCTGTTGATCTTGGTTTTTCTCTTTCAGATGTGGTGCTTTCATTCTTAGGTACATGTAGGCCTGGACTTACAGGATGGCACAGAATACACACGCTTACGTTATTCAGCTTCAAAACCATTTGCCTGTTAGCAGCTGTCTTGAACTTTGATGGCCCTCCAGCATCCATTGGACTATTTTTTGCTGTGGTCCCAGAAGGATCTGACTGTGTGCTGACACAATCGTGGGTAGCGTGCAGCTGTATGTGAGGGAAGAACAGCAATAATAAAGTATCAGAAGGCTGTCAAAGGAGATTTTTTTTGAAGGGAAGACAATAGTGTCACTGCGTGAGGATGACACAATCCTGACACCATCATCCTGAAAGTAACACAACTCCTTGCTCCAGTAAATCCAGGATGACTTATCTCCCACTTAATGCAGTGCTGTGGTATTGAAGCTTAATAATGTCAGGCTGGAGTACTACTGAAGGGGGAGACTTGGGTAAAAGAAAGTATGGAAAAATACTGACCTGGGGCATGGTAAAGCTGAAAAGCAACCTTTATGCTGAATTGCCTGAGAGGAGAAGGCTTGATACCAACCTCAGGATCCAAGCTATTCAAAGGAAAACTTCCAACTGTGTCATAGTCCCGTTACCCCCTTTGTGGGCTGGCCAGAGTTGCTTTTGAAGCTGGACTCCTGGAGTGTGCTGACAGTCCTGAGAACTTCATCCTTGGAGAATCAGTCGCTGCTTTCAGGTGCTGGGGTTTAGTGGAACGTGTCCCAGGCTGTCTTCTCCCCTTTCTTACTGCTCATACTAGCTGCCTCCACCCTGTGCTTAGAGCTGGCATTAAATATTTGTGGATTCTGTGACAGGGTACCAGCATGGGTGGACCTGGAGGATTTGGTCAAAGTCCGTTCAGCCAAGCACCCGCTACACCTCATCAAAAGTAAGCTTCTCCATCTAATCATGGACGGGCTGTGGGGAATGGCTATGAAGGCACCGGGGGAAGGGTGGAGGGCCCTGAAGGGGTGATATATAAGCGGAACCTTTTAAAGACTGAGCATTCAGAAGCAAGAAACAAGTGAGAGTAATCCTTTAAGCTTGACTATAGGAAGGATTTTATCTCTGAAGTTATAACAAGGTGTAGGTATTGGCATCTCCAAAATTCCTGTCTAGTGCACTGAGAGCACAGAAGGAAGCCCGAACTGCATACAGCACAAGGAATGCTGTTGAGTCTGATGTATCTTCATCTTGGCCTCGTGAGCAGGCCAGTATTGAGACAGCAGTTACACCTACACAAGCGTTTCCTTTTTTTCCTTTGTTCACCTGTTTGCTCAACAGTTGCTGACTATAACAACTTCACTTCTGTGGGCAACGTGTCACGTATATGGCCTGTTCAGTATTTTGTCTGCTTCAGTGTGCTTTTTTGTCCTCTGCAGTGGTCCTCAGGCGTTCATGACGCAGGGTTGGGGCAGTACCTACCAGACGTGGCAGCAGCCTGGACAGCAAGTCCCAAGTAAGTGTCTAGGACCTGGGCTGGAGCAGGGCTGTGTTCCCTTTGCAGTTGCCGCTGTGTGCCTGCAGAACAGGTTCATCCTTGAGACCACTTGTGTGGAAACAGCAAAATAATTTCCTGAGCAGAAGAGGTGTGTGGTGGTGTGCTGTGGTATTTGAGCTTAGAATAAGCTGAAGTCCATTGAGAACTAATGCTTTTTGTGCACTTAACTGCTTGCTGCCTGTTTCTGCTCTCTTTGTGTAGAAACTTGGTCCTGCAAGTCTGTTCCTCTAACAAAAACGTTTCTGCCTTAGGCTGTCTTCTGCCCGGATTCTCCAGGCAAGCACTTGCCAACCCTACTTCCCCCTACAGGCACACTGTGTCTGGTGGTGAGCCCTCCTGTCTCTTTGTTCTTGACCTTATCAGTTCTTGCTTATTTTCTTTTTTAAATATTCCGTATGGTCTCCTCCCACTTCAATTCCCAGTCTGATGGAAAGACTGGGAATGGAGATGCAGAAAGTGGAAGAAATGATAGGCAAGGCTCCTATTCCTGTTCATCCACACTGGCCATAGTAGTGTCCCCTTGTCCCCTTTTGGGAGTTGATGAGAACTGCTCAGCCTCCACAGTGCTAAATGCTCAGAAAGAGGCCAGCAGGATAACCAGCTTTCAAATAAATTTAGAAAACACTTAACAATGCATACATGTCCTTAGCCATGAGTTCAAAAACTGAATCCAGATCACCCCTGCTGCTGGACTTTCCACTTCAGGCTGTCAGCACTGAGTCAGCCTGGCTGTTACTCTTCAAGGTTTGAAGAGTCATTTATTCCTAAAAGCCTGTTTAGTCAAAATTCAGCGGATTGGAATGGGGAGTCCGCCTTTTCAGAATAATGGAAGTAGTAAATGCCAGTGGTGCTGTTGGTAACTGCATCATCCTGTGTCTTCAGCAGCCAGAGTTGAGTCAGTCTGCCAGAGCAGATTCATAGTCTGCTTGGTAATCTCAAAGCTTGTGTGGTGGGCAGTGATGTCCAACAGACACTTTTCAGTCACAGTCTTGCAGGAAATACACCTTTTTTTTTTTTTTTTTTTTTTTTTTTTAATGGTTTGGTCTTGTGAAAACTTAAAGCTAAGCACCAAAAAGTGTGTCACGGGAGTAGATTTTAAGGGGTTTAATGACATTTGCTTTTCAATGTTTAGGCTGATTTAGCAATGAAATAGATTATTAACTTAAGCGTGTATTCCTGCCCTTTGAGGTGCCTGAGGTAGAGGAAACATTGGAGGAGCAATGCCTGCGACTGCACTTGTGATTCCCTGTTACACTAATCACATTTTAATGTTTATGAAATTGTGCATATATGAAATGTAGAAATCCTCAATGCTGTATTATTTTAGTGCACTCCTTAAATGTGTGCTACTGTATGACGTAGGAGCTCTGCATGGAAAATGTATGTAAAACTCAAAAAAAAAAAAAAAAAAAAAAAGCGCACCTCTGGAAGAATCATCCTCCATAGCAATTACAGTCTAAAAATCATTATTTTTCTTTTGAGCTTTAGGGGCTTGCAGAATGTCAGTAGTTCTGTTTTTCAGGACAGCAAAATGCGATGGTGGGCTTGAAAGGACTTGTTTGGTTTTTTAGTTGTTTTTTTTTGTACAGGAGTGGAACAGCATGGTACTGAAGAAGAGTATTTTCCCATTAGATTGTTTTACAGGGAAAATTGTCATTCCAGTCCTTTCCTGTGCACTCCCAAGAGCACCGGACTTCCCTGAGCTTTGGGAATCACAGCAGTCAGTGCAGCAGGGAAAGCTCCACAAAAAATGTGGGGTTTATCTTCCCATAAAGTCTTTGAATAAACGCTTATGAAATGTGCATTGCTATTTGCCTGGCAAGATGCCTTTAGAAACTCACCTTAGTAACTTATCTTCTTTCTCACAACCCTGAAACATCCTCTTACCCTGCCCCGCAGCCACTGAGGAAAGAAAATCTGCCTTCCTCCAACACACGGTCGTGTCTCAAGCTCACACCTCCAGGCTTTGGAGCCTGGTATCAGAAGCACAGGCCGTTTGAATCCCCCGGTTACCGATAGTGCAGCTGGTGTCCCAAGCTTGTATCACTACTTTGCAAGGAGTTTGTCCGGTGGCTGGTGGCTCCCAGGACCAGCGAAGCATCCTGCCTTGCCGTTATCCTTCCCTTGTATGGGTTTAGTACTGCAGTGCCGTGTTTTGGCAGCAGATGTGTTATTTCTGCTGTTGAACCTGATGGGAAATGTTGGCTCTCTAGTTCCATGTCTACTTAGGATCCCTCTGTGTTCCCGTTTATAGCCAGGCATACTGAAGGCAGCCTTGGTAAGGAGAGGGGACAGACAAGATAATGCTGTGCTTTAAGCAGCCTTCACCGCTTTCTTCTGCTGCAGATCACAATGGTACCCAGTCAGGCCAGGTGGAGTTCACCAAGGCGTGGGAGGATTATTGTAAGAAGCTAGGTAAATACCGGCTTTTGCACTTCCAGTTTTGATTTGAAAACAGACTTGTGAAGGGTCCCTTCCCCAAGTGCTGCAGCCTGTTTGTTCACAGCCCTGTCAAAGAGCCGGCTGAGTCGTTCTCTGAGCAGGCTTCCTAGGGACAGGCTCGAGAGTGCCCTCCTTGTGGGAGGAGGGGCAGACCCCCACCCCCTACACATGTATTTAGATTTTAATTACTTCCCCCATCTTAAATAAATTAACTGGCTGGGGAAACATTTTGCTGTGAAATGCATTTAGCTGCGTGTCCTTTCAGCCTGCTGCGGACTGTAATTCTCCTAGAAGAAAAGGCATTGAAGGAGGTCCTTTGTTGGCATTAGCAGGTGGACAGTTGAGGCAGCCTTGACCTCTGCCAGAAAAGGTCCTGACTTGTAGCGTTGGTCAAGTCTTTTAACCCGCTTTTATGCCCCTGGACAGGACACTGCTGCCCTGTTCCCTCCACCCACTTCACACTTGCAGTGTATTATTTTCCCCCCTTCCCCCACTTCAAAGCGCCCCTTCGGCCGGCGTCGCAGGGCAGGGCTCTCCATGGAGCACAGGCGGTTGGATGGGCTGGGGAGAGCTCTCCTCCACGCGTGTCCCCTGTCCTTGCCTGCTGTCCGTGTGTGTAGTGGCTCGTGCTCAGCACTCGCGCTCTTGCTGTGCCTGCGTCTCTCTGCAGTTCTCTAATTGCTGCGTTTTCTGTTCAGGGCTGGTTTTTCATTTGCCGTGTGTCTCGCTGAGGGCTCTTTGCTCTAACTGTGATGAAGGGAGGTGTGGGCATCCCACCTCTGCACCCAGCTGGCTTAGACATGCTGGAGGGAAGGTGTCTTATGCTTCAAAGGGGGAGTCTGTGCTAGGTGAAGACCAAGGTTTTGGGGTCTGCAAGGTCCCTCTCAGTGCAAGCATTGGCACCGCAGATCTTGGCGCAGCGCAGGATGTGGAGACGGTGCTGCAGAGCCAGCCGTGGCTGTTAGGAGGGTGTCGGGGATGCCTGCCCGGATGACACGTGGGGTGCAGCGCGGAGGGCAGCTGGAGCTGGCTGGGCTTTGTGCAGGACTCACGGCTCCCTTTGGCCCTGAGGACCCTGCAGCCGGTGGCAGTTTGGCCACCCCGGAGCTGTGTGCTGGGGCAGATCGTACCGGGAGGCTCCTGCGTGGGCATGTTGCACAGATAAGGCAGCGCCCACTGGGGCTCCTTCAGATGGTGCTGCACTGATGAGATTTGGCAGTGAAGGTTGAAGACCCCTGAAAATCAAGTGAGTTGACTCAAAACGTGGGCGTTCCCTTGCCAGATCTGTGGCTGGAGGTTGAGGTGACAGGTCTCAGTTCTGTCAGGCATTTCAGCCCTCCATCTCTGTGCTGGACGTGAGCGGCCCGGCAGCCTAGGGTGGTTGATGTGCAAACTGAGCGGCTCCCGGCAAGCGTCCTTTGGCTTGAGCAGGTCCCAGCAGGGGGGACGTTTGGCTTCATGCTCTTTAACAGGGCACAGGTGAGGTGAAATCAGGAACTTGAGCTTTCCCTTGGCTTTCCCTGAACTGAAGTGGCCCAACAGTGTAGAAAGGTGGAAAGCTGAAGTGTGATGTCTGGGCAACTGAGGTAGATCCAGGGCCTGTCTAGCAGAAAGGTAGTTGTCACTGGCTGGAAACTGTCACCTGTTCCATACTGACATGCCCCTTGTTGTCATCTTTGCACAGGCCAACAGAGCCAGCAGCAGAACAGCCATCCCGATTACAGCAAAGCATGGGAGGAGTATTTCAAAAAACAGAGTGAGTGAAAAAGGGTTATTGGAGATGAATCAGCTCTTGTTCAAACAGAGTTCACTCTAATCCGATGACTTGCGTCTCCATCCCCTGCCATTGTTAGCTTCCAGTCCTCTACAAAACCCCTTTGGTCCTCTCCTGTTTGGTGATGGTGCATGTAGTTCTCCCACGGAAAGCTCTCTGTTGTGCTGTCTGCTGTCATGCCTTGGGAGAGGGGTTCCCGTTGAACCGCGGTCCACAGCAGACCTGTCCATGCTTGCAGTCGGCCTGCCTGGGGGAAACGTAGCCCACAACAAGAACCAATGCTAACAAAAACCAGAAAGCTGAAGCTGGATTCTTGAGAGGGTAGGAGAGCTCTGCGCACGTGGAAGAACATGGGTCCCGCTTTCTCCACTCCGTGAAGAAGTGCATGATGCTGAGTTCTGGATTTGCTTTTGACACCGTGCTGCTGTGAGGATGAGGGTGCGGGCTGTCAGGCTGCGTCCCTGCAGCCACGCAAACAGTCTCTTAGCGCTTTCTGGCTGCTGTTGGCTTGTCACTTGCAAGCCAGCTCGAAGCCTGTCCTGTCATATTATCCAAGCGGCAGATAGCCAGTGTTGTTCTTCCAGGTGTCCGTAGCTGTCAGAAGGGGGCTGGCTCTTTAAGTGTTACAAAAGGAGATCCTAAGCCTGGGTTTGGTCTTACTGAATTGCTCATCTCTCCCTTTTCCCTTTTCTTCCTCCAGGTCACGCTGCCAGTGCTGCTTCTCAGGCAAGTTCCCAGCCGGACTACACAATGGCTTGGGCAGAGTATTACAGACAGCAGGCTGCCTACTACGGGCAGACACTAGGGCAGGCTCAGGCCCACAGCCAGGTCTGTATTCACGTTCCCTGAGCCCCACTGCTCTTTCCCTTGGGGATTTGGGTACATTGGCCTTGCCCCGGTGTAGGGACTCTGCTTTGGGTTCACCTGGTGAAGCAGGGATGGTGGCTGAGGAAGCAATCACCGGCCCGTTGTCTCAACATCGGAGTCTTATTTCCCTGTACAGGACGAGGGGGTTTTTGGGAGAGGACTGGAAGATTGCTCATTTCTCCTGGGGCCTTTCCCTATAACCTCCAGGCTCTTTTGTGGCTTTGGGGAATTAAAGTAAAAGGAATGATGGAGCAAGGTTGGGGAGGCAGCACAGCGTGGGCACATGGTGCAATCTGGGACTGTGTGTGCAGCCTTTGCCTTTCCTCTTGGAAGCTTTGTGCTAGGATAGGAGCTGTGCACTTGCCTGGGCAGGGAGCACCCTGTCCCGAAATGGAGCAGAAAAATGTTGAAAAATAATTTGGATTAACCGGCTGCCAAGTAAAATCTCACCTCACCGGTCACACACGCGCCACTGGAGGGTTGTACGGGATTTCTCCTGATCATACCTACAGGGCTTTCTTGAGTGCCAGGTTTGCAGAGCGAACATCTTGTATTTGGCAAAAAATACAAGCAAAGCACACGTACGCCCTAGTTGTGATCGGGCGCTTCTCCCCACTGAATCCCATTTTTACGCTGGCTCCTCGGGGCAGAAGCAGGTGTGGATGCAGGCGGCATGGGCAGCCAGCACCGTCCTCCAGCAGCTGCAGCCTCCCCGCTGCTGCTCAGCACCACCGAGGTCGAGCGGGGCGAGCCGGGTGCAGGCGTCGGCGCTTGCCGCGGGCGCTGGCCAAGTGTGACCTAGAAGCTGTGATAAAAGGGAGTTCTCTTCATTCCTCTCTCTCAAAGTCTGGCCCTCTAGAGAAGAGAGATCTTGTTCGGAAAGAGGCATGAACTCCTGGAAGGAGAGCTCAGGGAGAGCAGGCGTTAGGGCAGAGATCTCTTCGGTAGCGGCTTGACGCATCGCTGGAGGTATATATCCTGCTCGGCTGGAACGGGGAATGAGAGACCTGTCTGTGTCGGGGGAGGAGGGTTCAACAGCTTTAAGAATTTGCTGCCGCTGAGTAACTTTTCCTTTCCCCCCCCCGCTCTCTCTCTAGGAGCAGTAGAACAAGGTCCTCGTGGCAATTTTTTTTTTCTTGGAATCATTGTGGAAGAAAACCTTTTTGTAACAGAGGTTTCTAGATTTGCAGCATTTTGATGAAGACTTTTCTGTTTGTGAAACACTAGTTGTAGGATAATCTATACTGAACTTTTCTAAGAATCAGGAACAATTAGTATGTACTAAACTTATGGACATGCTGGTAATTTTGTTTCCAAATTTGTAAAAAAAAAAAAACAACAAAAAAAAAAAACAAACTCCGGGATTCTTTTTGGAGAGAAGCCAGAGAATTTGCAGGCACCAAAACGCACCCCAGAGCTGTGACATTTCAACATGTGGTTTTTTGTGTGTTTTTTCCTTTTAATTTTCGATCTTTTCTGTTGCAACAGAAAGAGTGGCTTGGAAGTCTTAGGTGGTATGTAACAAATCCTAAAAAGAAAAAAAAATTTTAAACAGTATTTAAATATTCTTAAATATGTAAATTCATTAAATGTTTTACTTCTAATTTCTTGTATCTTGGCTGTCTTTGATTTTATTGCATTTTTTTAAAACTGAACTATGATATGTATTGTAATTAATTATGTGAATTCTGTATTGAGACAGTTACTGTTTTGCTGTCAGGCAAGTTATGGGTGGGGGGGCATTTTGTAGGGTTTGTATAATTTCTAGAGTCTAAAGGGGTAATATAAAAACGTGTTAATTTTTTTAGCAATACATTTTTTTCATGTCTCCATTGCTAGTTGCATTTATGTATCTAAGACCTCCAAGCTTGTTTAAAAAAAAAAAAAACTTTCATCTATGCTCTCAGAAATATAAATACTGTTATTTTTAATATTAAAATGAATCTGCTATTAGTACCTTTAACAAACACTGTGGAACATAAAACCATATAAAAGGTAGTAACTATTTTTTAATTCCAAGGTGTTTTTTGCTTTTTCATTTCTTTTAAATATTTTCTTATCTAATATTTGTCAAATTACCTAGAGAAATAAATGAATCTAGTATTAACCACAGTATGCGCTAAATAATTTTGATTTAATAAAAGGGATAATATGATTTCCAATGTTTACTGTAGTGTTTCTTGTACAGATAACAGTGTATTTTTAAAGGAAAAACGGAATTGAAGCTATTTTTTCTTGCATTTTTAATTGCCCTGCGGGACATTCCGTTTTGAAATGTACTGAAGTTACTGTTCTTGGGTTCTTTCCTTATTTTTCCTTATGCTTGAAATGTCTAACTATAAAGAAACGCAATTGGATAATGTTGAGCATGGTGTTTAAAAAAAAAAAGTGTTCTTTTTATTTGACTGACAGTTGCATTTTACACTCTATATAATAAAATTTCCACAAGATGTCTTGTGGGTGAAGTATTGCCAGTCTGTTTTGCTCAGTTTTCTCCCTCTCCGCTTGCTGAAGTCCCTGTGCATCAGCCGCCAGCCCCCGGACCCTCGGGTCCTCTCGCATCGGGTCGTGCTTGTGCCGTGTCAACCGAGTAGTTTAGGGTGACTGGTAAATTCAGCCTGAGCCTTACTTCTAGGGAAATTCTGTTAACGTCACATCGGTGTCTCTCAGCACCGTGACACGGAGGATTTCCACAACATGGTGCTGTACTTGTAGCTCTTTGGGCCGGCGGGATCTGTTTTAATCAGGGGAGGTTTCCTATACGCCAGAGGGGCACGGATCTACAGCCCTTTAAACATTTTATTGCTTGTCGAGGAGGTGGCAGCCCCTGGTTTTAATACTCTGAACTTGTTCATCTTCCACAACTTTGTTTTTGTGGCCGAGTCCACCCAGGACTCGCCCTCCCTGCAGACGGGATCGCTGGAGCAGCGTGGCCTGGGGCTGGAGGGGGACGTGGCTCTCGCCCCTCATCTATTAGATATGTTAAGGAGCAGAAACTTCTAGTTGTATCCAGGCCAAGTTGGGCAAGCTTCAGACATCCCTTTCTTGTAAAACAGGAGTTCTGTGCTCCTCCGACCGAAAATAGCTCTGTCCACTGCTCCCTGCCAGCTGTAGGGGTTTACAGACGGGGGAAGGGAGGGAGGAAAGAAGATCCCATCTGCAAAGCAGGGAGCGGGAGGCATGTTGAGAGCCGGAAGAAAAGGAGATGTAGCATCTCTAAATATACCTCCAGAGAATCAAGAGAGACATTGAAAGATGGGATAGTAAAAGCCACTTGGAAAGAGGGGAGAGGGGGGAAAAAATGGCTAGAGGAGGGCATAAAGGCTGCTGATGGGAATTGGGAGCGGGCATTACCGAGAAGACTTCCTTCTAATTCATCTTCCAAGCTCTGTGCCAAAACAGCATTTGGCATGGTTCACAGGGAGCAATTGTGTGATAATGAACCCTAAGGTGTCCCTTAATTGAAGACTGAGTATTACAGATTGTGCCAATAGTCGTAAATGGCACAGGATTGTGGGAGGATGCATTTTCTTAAATGTATCTGTAAGTACAGATTAGTGAGTCTCCCCAGTGAAATACCCATACTATAAATTATGGAAATATCTCTTTCTGATGCAACCTTTTATTGAGGGGGTGGGGCAGCGAAAGAAATAGTTTGCAAGCCTTTGAAATTTGGCCTGTCATTAAGATGGTGCCTGCAAAGCTGGGGTTTCATCAGCAGTCTGGTGTCCTGGAAGGCTAAAGTGCTTGAAACGTTCCCAAGTTCAGCAATTTGTTCTCCATTATTGCTGCCTGCTCGGGGCGGAGGGGCTGCAGCCATTAAACTTCTTTCTGTTGTGAGCCCACGATGGCTGGAGAGGGGCCGGCAGGAGGCAGGGGGATGCCCTTGGTGCCTCACGAGGGGCTGGTGACCTCCAAGTTCCTCCAGGCCCCACCCCAGCCCTGCTGCCAGCCTGGGCTCCAGGGGTGC
The DNA here is from genome assembly GCF_963210335.1 of Falco punctatus. Classification (NCBI taxonomy): domain Eukaryota; kingdom Metazoa; phylum Chordata; class Aves; order Falconiformes; family Falconidae; genus Falco; species Falco punctatus. The sequence continues at coordinate 44,473,280 of NC_137589.1, forward strand.
CGGGGGTTGGGGTGATGGTCAGTCCCCCCCCAGGGCTCGCCAGGGCACCTCACCTTTGGCTGGGGGTCCGTAGGCAGCTCCTCATGTCTCCTGGTGTGCGGCCCAGAAGCTGCTGTGGTGCCTTCAAGCCAAGTCTGTGGTCTCCAAGAGAGGAACCGAGTCTCCCGCTTAGCCATGGGCAAATTTCATCCCCAAATAAAGCGGATTAAGCATCAACCGCGTTAGTTTTTTGTGGCAGGGCGGGTTTGTCTGCCCCTTGGGCACAATCTGGACGCTGCGAGGAGCAAGGCAGGTCCCCAGGGTGCCATGTAGGAGCTGGCACGTGGGCCATGTTGGGGGCTTTGGGGTCTGTGAAGGGTGACGGGGACAGCACAGCCTTCTCCTGGCAGGGGACCAGCGCCCAGCCCGGGGCCGTGCCCGCACAGCGAGGAGCTCCCATGAGGGGACCATCAGTTTGGGAGCACTCGGCCTCTGGAGCACCACATCTGGGGACGGAGGAACCAGAGTTAGAGGCCATCCCAGGTGAGTGCCCTGGCGGGAGGTCCCCAGCCCGGCTCGTGGGCTTCTGCTTCTTCCAGTCTTTTACAAATCGCACTTTCCTTCAAGCACGATCCTTTTCATGGGGCCTCAGCTCGGGCACACGATGGCTTCACTCCCCCCTGGCATGAATCCATCGCCGCTATATCCAGTGGCTCATCTTTAGCGGGAGAGGGTGGGCACCTCGGCCCGTGTCCCGTGGGACCATCGGGGCTGCGCGGCACCATGAGGCACCCAGACTTCTCTCTAAGTAGAAATTTATTGCGGTCCTTCTGCAAACCGTTCCTGAGCAGCAGCCCGAAAAAGCATGTCACAAAAGCATCTCTTCGGGTTCACGATGACCCTGGTGCTCTCCTGTGCTCTATACTCGCTGTGCCTGAACAGGCAGAGGCTCTTTTGGGAACAGACGAGACACTTTAAGATAGTCTAAAAATACTTTCTTTAATTTTGCATGATTTGAGAACAAACAACTTTATGGACATTGCGAGTTAAACCAAAATGGTTATCAAAAGAGACAAGCAGGCACGGGACTTCTGTTTTTCCTTCCACAGGTATTAAATATTTAATTGCATTAGAGCAACAGTGTATTTACAGTAAGGTGGGCGGGTGACGGGCAGCGTGGTCGCAGGGAGAGCTCCTAGTATTTAACATGAAGCTTTTTGACACAGTGTGGATGTTAGCGAGGTCCCACCTGCACGGCTGCTTCTCCTGCACACCCGCTTGGTTCATCTCACTCCCAGGGGAATTTTTGGGGCTGATGGTTCTTGTAGGGTTGTGTCACAGGGTGAGGAATCAGGATCTTGCTGTGACATGTTGTTTCCGTAGAGTAAAGGTGTCCATGCATCCTGTCAATCAACACATGGGTGTTTTATTCCATGTAAGGACTTATTCAGCCTTCATTTAACTCGTTTGGAGTTTTTTTTCCCTGGATTTGCTGTGAGTAGCAGTGGTGCAGGGTCAACCCATGGCAGATGGGGCATTTCCCTGCCCTCTTAGGGCTGGAAAAGACACAAAGGGGATTTCCCACAACTTCCCGCACTGGAAATCAGCAGAAACTGGAGTTATGGGATTGAAGATGAGGTGAAATAGCCACAGCTCCCTGCTCTATTGGCAAGGGAGGACATCACCCCCCGGAGCCAAGGGCAGCGAGCCAGTGGGCGCTGACCCCTGTCCTTGTCTTGGTGGCACCTCAGCGGGTGCTGGGGGTGGAGGGGGATGGCAGGGAGGGACCAGCCACCCCTGGGATGTGGAGGACAGGGCAGCAGGTGCCCAGGTCCCACTGCCACCTCCCTTCAGGTATGGAGCAGCAGGTTCAAGGCAGGTGACTCAAAAGAGCATCCCTGGCGTTGATTTGGGGCCAGGTACCAACAGCCCCCCCCAGATTATCTTCCCACCCTGCCCCTTATCACTGGAGGAAATCCTATTTCAAGGCCGCTCTAAAGAAGCCTCTGATCTTTGCAGAGGCCAGCTCGCTCCCCTTTAATCCCGGCTGGGCCGGGGTGCAGGTGCCGTGGTCCCGAGGGATTAGACAGTCCCTTCCCTTTGTGCGAGCCGTCACTCACTGCGGCCGTGCCCCGGTGAGCCGCACCGACCGGCAGGGCTCCTTGTTTGGGCCATTCATGGGGGAATATTAAACTTCACTGCCACGGAGTCATTACATGGGGAGGCAAGGGCCACTGCTCTGTTTGTTTTGGAGAGAATAGGGCTGGCAAAGGGCAGGAGCCGCGGGAGGGCTCGTCTCCCCCGCCTGCCTCCTCAGGACCACGGGCCAGGTCTCCTGCCTGCATGGCAGCCCCCCTCCCAGCACCCACCCCTGCCCTCCACCTTGGCAGGGCATGGCCCACGCTGCCTCCTCCAGTGTGCCGGGGCTTGTCCCCTGCCTCGTCCCTTGGCCCTGGGGATGCTGCCCAGCCGTGGTCCAGGGAGGCTGCGGCTGGATGCTTCAATCCCAGTCCTGCCCAGCCTTAGCTGCCATCTCCCGCGGCCATCTCCTGCAGTCCCCCATCGCAGCCAGCCCGTGGGTACGGCAGCCGCTGGAGTGGCACGGCCAGCGCGGCCCTAGTACTCGTGGGGAGGAGAGAGCAGGACCGGCGGAGCAAGGGGGCTCACACACACACGTGCCCTCTCCCCTTGGGCAGCTCGCCCTGCCCTGGGTGCTGGCCCTCTCCAGGCTGGTGTCTTGGGGCAGTCACCAGTCTGGCAGCTGGAGCCACTGCTGCAGGAGAGATAGTGATGGGATCATTGAGTGATGGCAGTGGGATGCAGGAGAGACAGTGGTGGGGTGCAGGAGAGATGGTACTGGGATGTGGGAGAGATGGTGGTGGGATGCAGCTGTCCCATCCCCAGGTCACTGCCAGAGGGGAGGAAAAGTGCAGAGGTTTTCCTGCTTCTGCAGCCCAAATCCTGCCTTGCTCCCTCCTGCTCTGTGCTGTCCGGGAGAAGCCTCTAATGTTGGGAAGCACCTTTGGCATCCAGTCAGGGTGCAGAGTCCACGGAGATAAGGACAAGCAAGTGGAGGTTGTGCCTGGCCTCACAGCCTGGCCCCGGCCTCGCCAGGACCTCTGGCAGCAACCAGCCACTTTGAAGAGGTTGAACCCCCTGGTGCCTCGTCTACCCCAACACATCTGGTCATGGGCAGAAAAGCCATCGCGAGGCCATTGTACACTCGGTGCCTCCCAGCAGCTCAGCGAGGGCCCCGCGGTGCTGGGGTCACCTCGGTGGGCACTGGCATCCAGCTGCCCTCTGCCACCAGCCACCCCTCGCCGAGCCACAGCACCACGGAGGCAGCCGAGGAGTTACTACCACGATTTGCCACAATTATGTTTCATTTTGAGGCTGCCTGAGCCCTGTGAGGCAGTTGGACGCAGCCGGGAAAGTGTTTTTTTCCTCCTCTGTTTGCTTTTGTGTGCCATGGCTCCCTCGCCAAAATAATCCTGGAAATACTACTTAAAAGAAAAGAAGAGGGGGGGGGAAAGGCAAGCAAGCAAACGAGAGCGGAGGGGAGAGCACTCAGCATCTCCGCTCGGCTCCGTGCCTCCCGCAGAGTGAAATGGAGGCAAATAAAGCCCTAAAGCTCCTTTTCCGAGCGGCACAATCAGCCCGCCTGGTTCGGAGGGGCCGCAGCTCTCCGCACGCGGAGGGTCACGGCTGCACCGCAGCAAAGCCCTCCCTGCTGGGCACCTGCCGTGGGGCTGCCGGCGCTCAGGGGCACCCCGAACCTCCCTGCTGCCTCTGGCCCCCTTGGAGGAGAGCAGGAACAGACAGGCAGCACGTGATTTGGAAGGGGACAAGGGTCCATCAGCTCCATCCCGTGGATGTGGCACCTTGGGGACGGCCACTTTCCTTTTTGCCTGTGGGGAGGTGGCAGCGCATCCTCTGTGCCACCCGTCTACGTGTGCCCTGTGTTGGCACAGGGAGGGAGGATGCTGGGGGCTGCCTTGGGGTGAGGGGTGCACCCATGGGTCCCCCCTTGGTGCCCCAAGCCAGACGCAGCCCCATCGACACGCGATGAAGCACCCCGAGCGATGGGGCAGGGGTGTCCGCGGGCCCTGGAGGGGTGGGTGGGGGTATGGGATGGGTCTCACCCTATGGGGGGGACATGGGGACCAGCGAGGGACCCCGTGCTGGGGTGGGGGCCGGCCAGCCCCCTGGACCTCCCAGCCCAGGCTTACCCCAGGCACCACCCCATGCCCTCGGCCCCCGCTCGGGGGGCAGGCGGTGGGAGCGCTTCCAGGCGCAGGTAACATTTGGGGACATTCCATAACCGAGTGCCGTCAACTGTGCAGGGCCCGAGCCCCCCTCCAGCGCCGCTGTTTGCTTTGCAGCCTCCTCAGCTCCTATTGAGGCTTTTCAGCTCCGGCCCCTTCAGGGACTTTAAGTAGGTAAAACCTGAGGAAGAGGCTATTTTCCTCCCTCCCTTTTGAGCCCTGCCTTGTGCCCAAAAGGCCCCCTTGTTTCACGCGTGCCAGTCACCTGGCTGGGCCCCCAGCCCCTTTCTTTCCCAGCCTCCCCTTTCTTTCTCCTTTCTCTCTTTTGACTTTTCCAGGAGCCCTCAGTCTCCAAACGAGCTTCAGATTGGATCCAGATTGAGGTCCCTTTGTCTTTCAAGGGTTGTACTAAGCTAATTAAATGTGATCCCAACAAATAAACGCAGATCTCCCCCTTACATTCAGGCCTGCCTTTCAGGCAGCACCGGGCGGCCCCTCGCCCCCGCCCGCTGTGCGCGGGGTCCCCCGCATTGAGTCCTGCCCATTGAAAGCCCTGCCAGGATTTCTTTTGTGCCGGGGGTCTCCGAGCCCTTTTTCCATCAGAAAAGACCCCCAAACAGCAGCTCGGCCTTTGTGAGTTTGCAAGCAAACGCCAAAGAAAAGCCCCCTGAACGCTTTAATAAATGACACATTTAGCAACTTCGGCGGCGCCTGGCTCCTGCGGCAGCCGCAGGGGTGCGGGGATACCTCCCGCCCCGGGGCCCGCAGGGCTGCGGGGATCCCTCCTGCCCCCCCCGTTCCCTCCGGCTGCCGGGACGTTTGCAACCCGCGGAGGTGCGGGGGATGAAGCCAAAGCAGCGGAGCGGCCAGGCTCCTGGCCCGACCGCCGGCCCCGCGGCGCCCGGGGCAGGTGATGGGCTCGGCCGGGCCGCGCCGCGCCGGCCCGCGGGACCAGGGCGCCGGGCAACGGCGGGGCGCAGCGGGGCGCCCGGCGCCGCCGAGCTTTTGCACGCGGACCCTTCGCTCGGTCTCCTATTAGCGCCGGCAAATCCCAAATCGTCTTTAATGCCACACACCGCCACCCCACCCCGGGTCGGGGGCTGCGCGGGACTTTTCTCAGCTCGACTAATATCTTTTTAATGACTTTTGGGAGGGGGCAGAGCCCGGCTCTGCCCTAGAGCCTGGATTGCTCCAAGCAGATGTTGGGGCAGAGGGAGGGGGATGCCCTTCCCTGCCAGGGACTTTCTTCTAGAGTTCAAACGAGCGGGGACCTTTCAATCACCGCTAAAAATGTATTTCTGCCCATCGAACAATGGGCTCCTTTCTGCGCCCAGGGGGACTCGGCTGCGATCGCATTTCGGCTGCCGGGGAGGAGAAACCTCTTCGCTTTTAGGGCAGGAAAACTCCGCTCCGGGAAGGGCTCTTCCCTCAGCCGGTTACACCGTAGCTCCGCATCCTGTCTGCCCTCACACCCCTACAGATAAAAATAAATAAAAATAAAAATAAAAATAAAAGGGAAAAAATCGTAGTAAAGAAGAAATAACCCTAATTTCGCGGCTGCAGCCGTTGCCCGCCGCGCCCGGGAGCCGCCCGGAGATTCCCCCGGTAAAGCCGGGCGGTGGGAGGCTCCGAGGGTGGAGCGGGGGGCAGAGGACGGAGCGGGGGGCAGAGGATGGAACGGGGGGGCAGAGGATGGAACCGGGGGGCAGAGGATAGAACCGGGGGGCAGAGGATAGAACCGGGGGCAGCGGCCCGGGGCAGCGGCGGCTCCGCGCCCCTGCGCGTCCGCGGAGGCAGCGCCCGGGCCGGCTCCAGCCCCGGCGCGCCCGGCCGCGGCGGCCCCACAAGAGTTAAATTTTAAAGCAAATCAAATTCCCATTGGCCACTGTATATTATCTCAGCAGTCTTCATTTGATACCTCTTTAATACAGAAAGGAGCTTTTCAAGCCCCTTTTCTCTCTTTTCTCTCCGCCACTCTTTAAGAGCAATAAATGTTCAACTGCAATAACTATAAATCAATCTCCGCTCTGTTCAAATCCTATTCATGCGGAGGGCTGGAAGAGGGGAGAGAGCTCCCCCCTCCCCCCCGCCCCCCAAAAAGCAGCTGCTGGGCTCTAATCTCCTTTCTTGCACTGTCATTCACCCTCATTTTTCCTCCATCACCCCATCCCTGCAATCTTTTCTTGTTTTGCTTTTCTTTTCTCTCTTTGCTGCATTATGATCCCATGTCTCCCCTCATCAGACCCCAACCTTGTCCAGATCCTGACCATCCCCTTGTAGGCTGTGAAAGAAAAGAAGAGTCCATGGATGTCAAATTGGTCTCAAAAAGACCATGAAAGATTGATTTGCTCCACTTTTCTTCTGCCTGACATTATTTCTGAGGGTCCTGAATGGGAAACCAGAAAGTCTGGGACTGGAATAAAGATGTTCTCTCTGTAAGGGGGAGACGGGGGGGAAAAATGCCCATTTACTCCTGGCCCATCAACCCTGCAAAACAGAGCAAAAGAAAAGAGGACTGTGGCTATTCAAAGTCAGACCAATATGTACACCTCCCAACAATATGCCAATATACTGAGGGCTTCTCTATTAACACCCATGAATATTAAAGTGCTCACTAAACGCTCAGAAGGAACTTTGGGAATATACACATGAAAATACAAGCAGCATTGTGAGGGGCTCAGAACAATGGGGCGGCGATAATGGCCCTTCTCTATTAACAGCCATGAATATTAAACTTGTTTCCTCTTAAATGTTAAAAAGGAGGGATAACTGCGATATTAAAAAAAGAGAAAAGAGGCGGGGGGGGGGGGGGGGGGCGGGGTACGGGGGGACGACGCGACACACACACCAAAGCACCTTCCTAGGACCGGGAAGAAGCTTTGGGAAACAGCTGGGGATATTTAAAACCACGCAGAAAATGGAAGGATTTTTTTTTTCTTTTTACCTTTATTCCATCCACCCCCCTCTGAGCCCCCCGCACCCCCGAGCCCCCCGCAGCCGGGACCGGGGCTGCAGCGCAGCCCGCACGGGAGCCGCAGAGGTTTTAAGAACATCTTTTTTTTTTTCTTTTTTTTTTTTTTTTTTATCCCGAGATAACTTGAGGGTTGATGTGTTTCCTGGGGGAAAAAGGAAAAAAAAAAAAAGCAATCCGAGGGGATCGCTTGCCTCGGCAGCCGGGGGAAGACGTGTGTCGTGCAAGCTTTCCACCTGATGCGTTATATTTAGCAAAGCTGAAATACACCCGCCACGTCGGCGGACGGCTCCTGTAGCCAAAGTCCAGAAAAACAAACTAAACTTACTTTTACGCGTATTAAAACCCGAACCGGACCCTGGCAGGTTATACACCTCCCCTTTCCCGGGCAGCGCTGCCTCTCTCCGGGCAAACACCTCTCCGAACGGCGGGTTTGGGTCTATTCCTGCCATTTGCGCCTCTTCTTGATTGAGTTAATAGAAATAATTGCACCTGGATTGTAACAGCATTTGTGTCAAGGGGAAAAGCCGCCCCACAGCTTCACCCCGTAAAGCACCGGCCCGCGGCCCGGGGGGTCTGGCCGTGCCCAGCTCCTGCCCCGGGCACGGTTTTGGCCCCGGCGGGGCTGCCCGGGGGCTGGAACTGGCCATTGAGCTCTTGAGGAATTTGGGGGCCCATCCTTCTCCCCCCAGCCCTTTACAGCCCCTCGTCCCCATGAAAATCAAAAGAACAAGGCGAAGGAGAGGGCTCTAAGCTCCGACACAGCGGGACTGGGTTTAAATCCAGGGAAGATTAACCCTTTGCCGAGCGGGCAAAGCTGCGGGCCCCGAGGGAGGGGAGCCCGGAATGTGCGGGGACCGCTGCGGTGGCACCTTGCTGGGCCGGGGGCGGCGGCGGGTCTCGGGGGGAACCCGGCCGGGTTGGGGCGGCAGGCGGGAGCGCTGCGGCGGCGGAGCCCCGGGGATGCTGCAGCCTGCCCCCGGGGGGGGTCCCGCCCTGGGCGGACACGGCAGGACACGGTTGCCGTTGCGGGGAGGTGGGAGATCCACCCCGGCCCCTTCCACCCGTGGGCACGATTCCCGGCCCTTCTCACCCTCCTCTGGGACACGCGAGGGGGATGCGGGTTTGGGGACCGGGCTGGAGGCTGCAGCCGGGCGAGCTCTGGGGGCGCGAACCCCCCTCCCCGTGCCTGGAGACCCTCCTCGGGATCTGGGGGACCGTAGCGCCGGCGCCTCCCGGGGCCGCCGGTACCGAGCGGCCGGGCCGGGGCTGCAGGGGAGAGCGGGGAGCCGCGGCGGCTCGGACCCGTCGGGGAAGCCCCGGCCCGTTCCCGGGGGCGGCGGGGGCCGAACGCTGCCCAGCGGCGGGGGCTGGCACCGTCGGGGCCGCCGATTTCGTTGTGGTGCCCAGCGGCCCCGAAGCGCCGCGTTTCACCCCCAAAACGAGCGCGGGGGCCGGGGAGGGAGCGGGCCAGGGCCCGAGGGTGCGTCCCGTCCGCGGGCACCGGCAAGGGTATTTCTGCCCGTTTCGCTGCTTTTTCGCCGTTCCCGGGGGCAGGTGCCCGGGTTTGGGTTTGCCAGGGCAGGGGACTGCGGGGGGCTGAACCGATGCGTGTATGTGTGTGTATGTATGTGTGTGTGTGTGTGTGTGTGTGCATGCGTGTGCATGTGTGCTCGCCGTGTCCCTCCCTCCAGCCACCCCACCCCCGGGGAGGGGAGGGAAGGAGGGGAGGGGGGGGGGCTCCGACGGCTCGCCTCGCTCCGGCAGCCCCAGTCTCTCCGCCAACGTCAGGGAGGTCATTAATAACCAATTAGGAGGGTCAATGAAGCTCATATATAGCCGGGCGGGAGCCGCCGAGCGGCACGGAGCCCGGCCCGCCGCCCGCGCCCCGCCGCGCCCGGCCCGCCCGCCCCCATGATGGGCTCGGTGCTGCCCGCCGAGGCGCTGGTGCTCAAGCCCGGGCTGAAGCCGCAGGGGCTCTCGCTGGCCGAGGTGATCACCTCCGACATCCTGCACAGCTTCCTCTACGGCCGCTGGCGGAACGTCCTGGGCGAGCAGCTCTTCGAGGAGAAGAGCAGCCCCAAGACCGCCTTCACGGCCGAGGTCCTGGCTCAGTCCTTCTCCGGAGGTGAGTGCCCCCCCCCTCCCCGGACACCCCCCCGGCCCCGGGACCGGCTCCCGGCGGCCCGCGCTCCCCAAGCGTGTAATAGCAGTTGACTGGGGTCTAAGAAGGGCTTTAAATTCATTTGGTTAACTTGGGCTTGACCTGAGAAAGTTCCCACTTAAACCGCGGGCTGGGCGGGGGCCGGGGGGGCCGGGGGCGCCGGGGGCGCCCCGCATTCAGCCGCCCGGGACAATGTCTTTTCTCTCGCCCCGGCATCGCCGGGGCGTCCCGGCTCCCTTTTCCCCCTCTCGGATTTCTGTTCCTCTCTTAATTTACCATGAAGGCTAATTCCATTTCCATTCACGATATGTCAACCATCTCATCTCCCCATTTTGTAAGAGGAATTCCTGGGCCCTTTTAAACAAGCCCTTGCGCCATTCAGGCACAATGTACCGCTACAGCATTCCTAAAGGACTAATGAATTTAGAATTAGCAATTTCTTTCTAGTTGAGTTTAATGAATGCAGATCACTTTAACAGCATGACAAATTGCTGGATGGGCCGAAATAGACACCATTTAACCTCCTTTCTCAGCCCCGCTCCCTCGCCCAGCCCGGGCTGCTTTTCCCAGGTACCTCCTCAGTGCCCGGGGGGGACCTTGTACCGCTCTGTAGGAGCCCGGGTGGGCGTTTAAAAGGCTCAGACCCGGGATCTGGGCTGGGAGCGGGGAGGGGTCCCCGCTGCCCCCCTCCCCGGCACCCCCGCGGCTGGTCCCTTTTCCGAGCCCTGTCCCCCGCCCGCAGAGGTGCAGAAGCTGTCCAGCCTGGTGCTGCCGTCGGAAGTGATCATCGCCCAGAGCTCCATCCCCGGTGAAGGGCTCGGCATCTTCTCCAAGACCTGGATCAAGGCTGGCACCGAGATGGGACCCTTCACGGGCAGAGTCATCTCGCCCGAGCATGTGGACCTGTGCAAGAACAACAACCTCATGTGGGAGGTAACGACCCATTCCCCCGTACCCCCAGCCCCGACTGGCCTGGGGAGAGGTAGAGATGGGGTGCTGGGGCCTGGGGCCTTTGTCCAGCCTCCCCGTGCCTCAGTTTCCCCGTTCATGCAAAGATCTGGCTTCCTCCAGGGCAGGCGGGGTTGGGAGACCCTTGGGGCAGGACAAGGGCCAGGCTTCTTCAGCCTTTCGGGGTGCAGCCGGCTCTCGGAAGAGCCCTGGAACGCTGCCGCTTGTGTCCAAGGCAGCAGGATCACACCCGCTCCTGCCCTTCCTTCCCCGTCGTGGTCAAACAGCCGGCTGGCAGCTGCCCGCACCGGGCACAGCGGCAGGAACCAGCTCTGCCCTGTCCCCCGCTTTGTCCCAGCCCTGGCGCAGTTAACCCCGAGGGAAGCCGTGGGGTTGGGGGGATCTGAGCTGCCACGACATCACGCATTAATGCCCAGCTAGTAGAGGGGGTTTCCCCCCCTTTTCTTATATTTTTTTTTGTTTCACTGAGTGTCAGACTTGCACTTCTTAATTATTATTATAATTTTATGCCTAATAGAAACTTGCCTAATTTTTCTTGCCACCCTGCAAAGCATCTTCCTCCAAGGGCTGGGTCTGGCAGGCGCTTTCCCCTCCACCCAGGGGTGCTCCTGCGAGAAGCTGCGGGGTGCTGAGTAGCCCCTTCGGGGTGAACTGCCTGTGGGGCTCTGCTGAGAGGGAGACTGAGGCCGGGAGCTGGGTTATCCGGGTGGGCACAGGCTGATGGGGCCAGCCATGCCCGCCCGGCAAGCACAGGGCACCCTTCAGCCCCGCTACGGATGCTCCGGCACCATGAAGGGTTCGGGCACCTTCCAGCTGCTGGTAGGGTCTCAGCCCCAAAACCGCGCTGGCCTTGAGCTCGGCCCTGGCTGGGGACTTCACCCAGGAGGTGGAGGGGCTCAGTCTGCTGTGGGCAGCATCGCTACCAACTGCTCTCCCTGCCTCCCAGGTCTTCAATGAAGATGGCACGGTGCGGTACTTCATTGATGCCAGTCAGGAGGACCACCGCAGCTGGATGACTTACATCAAATGTGCACGGAATGAGCAGGAGCAGAACCTGGAGGTGGTCCAGATTGGGAACAGCATCTTCTACAAGGCCATTGAGGTAAGCAGGGCCAGAAGGCATCTGGGGTGGCCGCAGGAGGGGAGCAGGGTGCTGGGACCCCCGACCCCGCAGACCCTTTCTTGTTCTTTGGGCTGTTGCTGGGGCATATGTGGGAGCACAGGGCAGCTCTGCCATCCCTGGCACCAGACCCCCTCCCCAGACAGGTAGGCACCGTGAGGAATGGCCATTGCACGGGCTTCAGGGAGCAGCAAAGGGCCCTTCTCCTCTCTGTCCCCTTTCCATGGGCTCATGGGGTGATGTGTGCTGAGCAGAGGGAGAGCAAACGCTGTTCAAGATGGTTTTGGGATGTAAAGCATAAGAAGAGCTGCAATCCTGGCCCAGGCAGGGCTTCGGGTAGGAGCAGGGTTTTGGTGGTCTCTTCAAAAATGGGGTTTTGTGCACAACCTGCTTCTCTGTAGCAGAGGGAGGTTTGGGGGTTTCCATGAAAAACAGGTGCTGAGTGCAGGTGCTGCGCCTGACCCTGCACTGCTTTTATCTGGGGGTCGCAAGCAGCTCCGGCTGTAAACGGAGCATGAGAGGAGGATGGGGGCTGCAGGAGCCAGGCAGGGAGCTGCAGAGCGGGCGGGATGCAGGTCGGTACAGCCGTGCCTCGGGCTCTCTGCAGTGGGGCTGTGGGGAAGGGACTCATCCTGCCCATGTGCTGCTGTATGAAGTGCTGGTGGGTGCTGGCCTGGTGGGGCAGCGGGGGCAGGCGCTGGGTCCAGGGATGTCCCAGGGCACAGGCTGCAGTGCTGTGGGGTAAAAGCTGGAGGCACCCACAGCTCCCCACGGGAGATGCTGGGGTGGGGGTGGGTGTCTGGATCCCCAGCGTTATTGATGCCATGTGCGTACAAGTCACACAGTACCAGAGGTGTGACAGCGGGGACCAGCCTTGCTTGTGTACAGTGTCCCCACAACCCGATGCTGTTGCAGGTGGAGGAAGGTGGGTAGCTCGGGGAGGTTTCCCTGTGCAGCTGCTTCGGCTTAGAATCACGGAGGGACCATGTCCAGTTCCACCCCAGAGCAGCACTGTGGGACTGTCCCTCTCCAGTACCGGGGCCTGAGTGTCACCCGCTCAGGAGCACAGGCTCCCGCACTGCCCGCAGCTGGGAGAGGGTCTCAGCTGGGGAAGGGGCGAGCGCTGGCTGCTCCATGGGTGGGGGCAGCTCCCCAGGTCTGCCTGAGCCCTGTGCTGGCTGACGGAGGGGCAGATGCTCACATGCTCCATGGCACAGGACCGTGGCCTGATCCAGCATCAGGGCTGGGTTTGGGATTGCCGCAGTGGGATGGGAAAGGCAAGTGGGTGGGTAAGAAGAGAGCAGGTTATTTTCTTCTGCAGCGGGAGAGTCCCATATGCCTCTTGGGGCTCTGCTGCCTTTCCCCGTGCAGCGCTGCAAGCAAGAGCCCCGAGCACCTCTGTGCTGCTCTCCCCATCCTGGATGCTCATCTGTAGGCTTTAGCTGCACCCAGTTTTAAGATCTGATATTCCTATGGGCAGCTGTGCCTGTTGTGACAGCAGCTGAATTGTTTTTTATTATTGTTCCTACATTATGCAAATAAGTAAAATAATCCCGGGTAGCCGTGGTGGAATTAGGAATTCTCACACCTTGTGCATGCACGGACGATGGGGCAGGTAAGCCAATATTTGGGGAGGTGCATGTAGAGGTCCCATATAGTCATGGTCAATCTGCAGGCTTGCTCCTGGGGCCGTAGCAATGAGCACCGGAGCAGGATGAATTTAGTTCCCTTGGCACAAGCAGCAAAGTTGAAAAGTTGAGAATGCTGAATCCCGAGTGACAGGGAGGTAAAAGTGGGGATGAAGGGTGCCTGCTGTTATGCTGCAGTGTGCTCCCCGGGCACAGCAGGCACCCGGCAGTGTTCCTGCTGCTGCCGCCACCGGGTCGACATGGGTCCCTCTGCACTGGGAGGAGCAGAAGGGGCCAGGGCTTTCAGCGTGAGGGTGCAAGGAAGGGAAATACGGAGTGTGCGAGGAGCTGGGTCACAACTGGGCACTACAGGTCGAGGATCTGCATCATTCATGGGCTCCCCGTTCCCACCTGTGTAACGTGCCTGCAGGCACACGTGCGTGCACACACACATGCAGTCCTAAACCGATTACTTATTCGGACTCACTGGAGTTTGTGCACCCAACAAGAAAAGGAAAAGCAAGAGAGGATTTTGCCTTTTGTGGTTCTCTCTCTGCGCTAGGGATTAATGAGCAGAGTCACAGACACACAAACACAGCATCCTGCACTGGAGCGAGCTCCCCCCTCATCACCCACCCCGCCTGCCCTGTCACCTCCCTCACCACAAACCCTGGACTGGGGGTGCAGCACCAGCCCTGGACCAGCTGGACCAGCTCTGTCTCGGGCAGGGTACGCCAACACCAACTGAACGTAGGGGTGCCTGCTCTCACCAGCAGTCTGCCGTCACCCTCCACCCCTCCAGCTGGGGGGCCCCTCCACACAGCCTGCTGCACCCCCTCCCCGGCAGGCACCGTGAGCTGCCTGGCCCGTCGCTCTGCCTACCTCTGCTGTGCCATAACCCCAGCACGGTATTTCTTAGGATGCCTTTCCAACCTACCCACCACAAAATCAGATTTACTGGGTGCCTCTTTCGATATTTGCCTTAAATATTTTCATGTGTTTTGCCCATTTCTGCCCTTACTTGCTAGTTTGTTTTTCCTGTCTTCCTCAGCAATTCCAAGTTGCTGCTGCTGGAAAATCAAGCGAGGGCAGTGAGTTTTGGACTTTGATCTAAAGGCCGCAAGATTCCTGGGGGGCAATTTAAATTGCTTTGGGGTGTATGCACATGAGTGCTCACCCACTGCTGGCACAGGCACACCAGCTGCAGCAGAATAAAACATGCACACACACACGTATGCACACATGCAATGTGTTTTATCCTTTCTATTTGCTTGTATTAAAAAGAACTCATTTTCTGTTAAGAGAAAATGACAGCAAGAAACAGAGCTGATTTGGGACGCAAAACGACACCAGCTTCCCTTGCCTCCCAAATTCCTGCTCTACAGCCCCAGTGAGGTCTTTATGCAGCTGGACACTTAAACATATGAAGTCAAATTTCCACTGCTTTCAGCTGCTTAAAATTAGGCACATTTTCAGTACTCGGATGATCTAGCTTATGGTCTGTGTTTCATGTGGATGATGCTTTTCTTGGACTACCCTGCGTATGGAAAGCCATCCTCTGAAATGTAGGACTTTCCCATTTGTAAATTAGGTTCTTAACACTTAGGGACCTGCAAGGGGGAAAAAAAGTGTGTTTTTTAATACAGTGATGTTGTCGGTGTTGCCTGAACTGGTTGGAGAACATCTGTCTTCCCGGCCACGGCTGCTTCCCACAGGGAGGCTTGAGCGGCGTTTCCTGGCTGCTCACTTGGGCTGCTCTGGCAGTGTCGGGACATTAAGGGAATAACAAGGGAAGGAGAAATGCTATCGTTTCAGGAAAATGGGAACATGGGTGGTGCAAAAGCCCTTCCCTGGCCCTATAGATCTCCTTGGGCTGTTGTAGGCGTTGCGGCTTTGGTGTGGGATGTAAGCAGCATCTTGCCCCTGAGCCACACTCTCCTATAGCAGCCCCCGAGCTTTCCTCCGATCCCTGGGCTGGTGAGCCCTTTGCTGGCGCTTCTGCATTTCCCCCTTCTTAAATAAGCCCCAGCAGGGTCGAGTGGGTGATGCTGCCTGTGCCCTGCAGCAGGAGGGTGCTGCTGGCTCTGTCCAGGGCCAAAAGGCTCCGCAGGAGCACTGAGCCAGGGCACGTCACGGCTCCCTGCTTTGGTCTCTGTCACTTGTGCCTTGCTGTAGTCTGTGGGTCCACAAATGGCTTATTTCTCTGTGTGCCACCATGTCCTCCTCTCCCCAGGCTGCAGAAACCTCTGGGTTCTTTACTCCAGAGACCCCAGCTCCATCCCTGTGCTCTGTAGCTGGTTATTTGTTTGTGGTGGTGTTTGTGGCCTGGCCTGGGGAGAGCCTGGTGCAGGTTTGTGCCAGTGGTGGATGGTGCTGAGCTGTGCCGTCGCCTCCAGTGCTGCAGCCTGGGCCGTGGCATGCCTGCCCGCGGCGTGCTGGGGACAGCTGGCAGGTCCCAGACGGCAGCAGGGTCTCGCAGGACGTGGGGTATAGCCAGGGTAGGTGTGAAGCAACCAGCTGAGGATGCATGGGGAGCCATTCATCACCCCGCTTGACATTGCTCTCTCTGTCTCTCTTTCTAGATGATTCCTCCGGATCAAGAGCTGCTGGTCTGGTACGGGAACTCCCATAACACCTTCCTGGGCATCCCAGGTGTGCCAGGGCTGGAAGAGGAGCAAAAGAAGAACAAACATGGTAGGTAACATCGGAAACAGCCATGAGCGCAGCATCCCTCCCCATTCTCCGTTCACCCTGCCCACAGGTCTGAGGCCATGGGGTGGGCATGGGGCAGGGACATGCCAGGGAATACGTCAGATCCCCCAGCTCCCTGGGGACAAACATAGGGACTGTGAGACAGATCCTTACAGCTTGAGCAGGTCCCCGGTGGCCCGGGGGGGGTTGCCTCCAGGCTGATTTCCCCATAGCTGTTGCTAGTGTGGTGGCCAGCAGCTGCTGCCCGACTCAGCCAGGCAGGGAGGAGCACGGCAGGTGTGTAAGCAGGAGGAAGGCAGCCCCAGCGTACTGTGAAACGCCGAGTGGATGCAGCTGCCTACAACCCTTCTCTGCATTTAACAGATCTTCCCCAAGTCACCATCACAGGAGGCTTTTCTCTCCTTGGGTTTTTGCTTTCTGCTAGTCTTGGTGGTTCCAAGACGCTCCTCTGCGGGCAGGCAGCAGAGCTCTTGGGCACTTTGGGGGGATGCTGCGTTTGGAGCTGGACTTCGTCTGTGCTCCCCAGCCCCACTCCCTGCTCTGAGAGCGCTGGGTCGGAGCCCAGCAGAGCAGGGGAGAAACTGGGACCCCTGCAGGGACAGCGTGCTGCTGCTGAAGAGCCTGGGCTGTGTGCTGGGGGTTGCTGTGCTCACCCCTCCGGGTCTGCTGGCAGCCCAGGGAGGGGAAAAGTGCTTTTTGTGCCCATCTGTAGGGGAGGCAGGTCGGCTTGAGTGTTCCCCCTTACCTAAATTTGGGTGAGCCCCTTCCCAAAGCCCTAAGTGCCAGCCTGTGACCCCACCCTGCCTGGGATGGGGGTCTCCACGAACAGGCACCCTCAGTGGGCATGGAGCCAGCGAGGGGGCACAGAGCGGCTGTTTAGGGCAGCCAGCACCTTGGGGGTTTGGGGAGGGGGTGAGCTGCTGTGCTGGAGGGCAGTGCCTGACTGTCCCCTGCTGTCCCCAGAGGACTTCCACGCGGTGGAGACAGGGGCCAGCACGACCGGGCGCATGCGCTGCGTCATCTGCCACCGCGGCTTCAACTCCCGCAGCAACCTGCGCTCCCACATGCGCATCCACACCCTGGACAAGCCCTTCGTGTGCCGCTTCTGCAACCGCCGCTTCAGCCAGTCCTCTACCCTCCGCAACCACGTCCGCTTGCACACCGGCGAGCGTCCCTACAAGTGCCAGGTTTGCCAAAGTGCCTACTCCCAGCTCGCCGGGCTGCGGGCACACCAGAAAAGCGCCCGCCATCGGCCCCCCAACGCCTCCCTGCAGGCTCACTCGCCAGCCCTGCCCGTGCCCCATCCTGCATCCCTGGCCCATCACATCCCCACCATGGTGCTGTGAAGCCCTGGCGCAGCAGAGGGTCTTCGGAGAGCAAAGACTGGCGCTGAGACATGCAATGAACTGGGTGGGGGGCAGAGCTGGGCAGAGGCAGGGCTGCTTGTGTGTTGAGGGGGGGTGCCGTTCTATTTTTGGAGCATCGCCGTTTGCATGGGGTTTGGAGGGGCAGGCTGTTCGGTGAGCAAGGGGACCCCCCCCGGCTCTGCAAGCTGCTGGCGCAGCGGCACCGTGCAGGATCCTCCCCTGGGAGATGTGGGGTGGGGTGGGCTGCGGGTCCCTGGGGGTGGCAGGGGGGAGAGGGGGAAAAGGACACAGCAGGATGTCCTGCGTGGATTTGCTGGTGCACTGGGGGAGGGCTGGGGCAGCCTAAAAGCTGGGCCTAGATGAGTTTTTACAGATAATTTGATGGAAAGAAAAGCTGTTCTTATCCTTCTTCCTCTGCTCCAGCGAGTGCCCAGCAAAGACACGTGCCTCATTGACAGGCTGGCACAGCCCCGTTGCAGCCCCCCCATCCATGCCTGGTTACCCCAGGGGCAGCCTTGGCCCTGGTGGCCCTTTCCAAGGGACACGTTTCCCTCCTCGGGAGCCCCGATTTAGCAAACAGTTGCATTTCCCCCCACCCGAACCCCCTTGCCTGCCCTCCTGCAGCCCGAGTCGTGCTTTGGGCTTTGCAGCCCCCTCTGAGCGGTGCCGTGGGCAGGGGGACAGGCCCCCCGCCGGGGGACACCCCCAGCACGACGCGCTAGCTGGAAGCACCCATCCACAGGCCGGTTTTTTGGGGGACCCTGTGCTCTGCCGGGCTGTGTGTGCCTGCTCCAGCCGTGGGAGCAGCGCTCCCCGTAGCCGTGAGGGAACATTTCAGCTGTTACTTCTACTGTCCTCTGGGGACAGAGAAAACCCGTCCCCGGGCCAGCTCTGTCCCCAAGGTCAACTCTAAGCGCCCTCTGGAGTCCTGCCACGTACGAGAGCAGGGCTGTGTATCATAAAGCTTGAAAGAAGGTATTCTAATATTAATTATAAGTCTAAGATGTATAAAGTTCTCACAAACTGTTTTACTTCCAGAAAGAAAAAAAAAAACAAACAACCTGTCACTTTAACTTTGTAAATATTTATGTAAACATTATTTACAAAACTTTGATATTATATATTATTTGATTGTATATGTACACAGTGTAAATACATTTGTACCTCTCTTGTATTCTAAATAAAAATTACTTGGAACATTTATCATTTAGAAGACGGATAGCATGGAGAGCTTTATTTTGTCACATGCCAGGGGAAGGACGTAGCGGTTGGGAGGACCGATGTTTTAAACCAGGACAGTAATAGGTGAATAAGGAGATGTAGCATTGCCTGTTGGACCAAACAGTGCAGCTGGGAAGAGGAAAGGTCAGCTCTGGGCCACAGAAGCTCCTTTGCAGGTCTGAAAGAAAAGGGGTGTGCATTGGCTAACTACAGAACCGGGGGTATTAGCTGGTCTGGTACATCCCTGCCTCCATGTGCACAGTCTATTTGAAACAACAGCT
Organism: Falco punctatus; assembly: GCF_963210335.1. NCBI lineage: Eukaryota > Metazoa > Chordata > Aves > Falconiformes > Falconidae > Falco > Falco punctatus. The sequence goes on from NC_137589.1 coordinate 44,491,957, forward strand.
ATTGATATCCTTTGGTATCTTCCATGAATTAACGGTCATATTTCAGCTGTGATGGGCTACAGGTGCAAGTCTTGTTTGAAAGAGTGATGCTTGATTGTGGTCCCGAGGATGCTGAAGGACGTTCCTAGCTTCCTTTTCCTTGGTGTTTTCCCAGCAGCTCCAAGAGCCTAACTGGTGTTTGAATTAAGCGACTAAAACTTCCACACAACGTGCTATTTACCATTGGAACAGCTTTGCCAAGGAAAGGGCTAAATTCCCAGCCCCTCTGAGATGTTCCAGCCAGGCCTGGGCGCCCTCCTCCCTGCAGCCCCCCGCTGTGGCCTTGGTGCAGCGACGCCGGGCTGAGATCCCCTGGTGCGGGGGGGGGCGGGGGCACCCTTCGAGGCCACCTGCCCCCTCCGAACGGGGTTCAAGGATGACCTTCAATGGGGGGCACAACCAGGGGGCTCCCCTAGAAACTGGGGGTGCTGCTTCCCGCCAGGGCAGCCGCCCCCTGGGGCCGCCCTTCAGCCGGGGGTGTCGGCCGAGGCGGGGTGCTGGGGCCCGGCGAGCCCCCGGCTGGCGGCGCAAGGGGGGGCCTGGCGGGCTGGCTCCCCGCTGGGTCCCGCTGCCTGCCCCAGGGGCTGCAGGCGCCCTGCCCTCACCAAACATGACCCCTCTCTCCTTAAGGTTCCCAACGCAGCGAAGCCCACGACTGCTCTCACTGCCAGGAACCAAAATGGCGACCCTGAAGCCTCACGGCCGCCCTCACTCAAGATGGCGGCGCCAGCGCCTCAGGCTCCTTCTCGCCAGCAGTTAACATGGCGGGCGGAAGGCGTGTGCGGATGGGGGCGCCGGCGCTCCGCCGCCCGCACTCAACATGGCCGCCATCACCATGCGGCTGCCGGCGGTCCGGCGGGCGGTGGGGCCGGCCGCGCCTCGGGGCGGCGAGAAGCACCTGGTGGCACCGGGGGACACGATCACCACGGACACGGGCTACATGAGGTGGGGGCGGCGGCGGAGGGGAGGCGGCGGGGCGGGGGGCGCGGGCCGGCCTCGGGCTCTCCTCAGGCGGCCGCTCTCTCCGCAGGGGCCACGGCACCTACGTGGAGGAGGAGAAGCTCATCGCCTCGGTGGCCGGCGCCGTGGAGCGTGTCAACAAGCTGGTGTGCGTCAGGGCGCTGAAGGCCCGGTGAGCTCCGGGGGCGGGCGGGCGCCGGGCCGGGCCCCTTCCCGGGGGGGCGCTGCCGCCTGACGGGCTGCTCTGTCCCAGGTACAACGGCGAAGTCGGCGACATCGTGGTCGGGAGGATTACGGAGGTAAAGCTCGGTTGTTCCCGGTGTGCCGTGGAGGAGGAGGAGGGGTGGCCCGCTGGCCGGCCGGCCATCAGCTGGCGGGCCTTGGGCCCGTCCCGAGCGCTTCGGCCATTCCCCAGACCGCATCAAATCCACACATGGCGTGAGCGTGCGGGCTTTGAGCGGCACAGCGCGGCCTCCGGCTGGCTCGGCTGGCTGCCGGCCTTCCTGCTGCGCTGAAGAGCTCCCGTTCCGTTTTTCAGTGTGTCTCACGAGATTATTTTTCTTCCCCAGGTTCAGCAGAAGCGGTGGAAGGTGGAAACGAATTCCAGGCTAGATTCGGTCCTGCTGCTGTCGTCTGTGAATTTGCCTGGCGGGGAACTGGTGAGCGTAGTTCACGCCGAGCGGTGCCAGAGCCCCATCTCCTGCTTCCATGGCAGAAGCTGAGGCACCAGGCAGCTCTGGTGCCCTTCCCGCAGTTGGCACAGGGGTGGCGTTGGGTTTTGTGAGTGGGCCGGTTGTTCTTTAACTCTCAGTGTTTTTAGACATAAACACATTAGCAATCTTAGGTATGCTAGTCAGCTTGACTTTCCTTGGTGACCTGCTTGTGTTTTGTGTGACATCCAAAGGTCCCCCCGCAGCGCAGATGTTAATTGAAATTGTTTTCTCATTCCGAGTGACATGTAACTCTTCGTGCGCTGTGCTTTTCAGAGGAGGAGATCAGCAGAAGATGAGCTTGCGATGAGGGACTACCTGCAGGAAGGGGACCTCATCAGTGTATCCTTCCATTGCTTGTGCTCAAAGAGAAGAGCCAAGAGCACGGGGAGAGCAGCCGGACCTCGGCTAGCCTGGCTGGCAGCGAGAGCTCTGCTGGGGCACCAGCGGCTGTTGGCACTGGGCAACACCAGGAACCTTTTTTCCTTAAGTGGCACTGACAGGCAGAGGTCCAGTCTGTATTTTCTGATGGCGCTGTATCACTGCACACCCGCAGTCTGAAATATGGGAAGGTAGGTTGTTCGAAAGCACTCAATCTTGGTCTAATTCTGCTCCAGTTGCCTTGTATAAGGCTTTTTGGAGGGATTTTTTAAGAAAAAAGCACTGGAGTAGAGCAGGATGTTGCTGTAACCCATTCCTGCAGGTTAGAAAGAATCTTGGCTCCTACATGGGAGCACTGAGCAGTTTCCCCAGAGCAGAGGAAATGCCCTTGATTTTCCCTTTGTGCTGCTGCTCTCCCTGTCCACAATTACAACCTGCGAGTCCGCTTTTCCCCACTAGCCGCTTGGGAATTAAACCCTGGGGAGAAAAATTGTCTGACTCAAACTTCATCACTCCTCTTTTGCAGGCCATTGCCCCTGTGACTTGTTTCTCTCTCCAGGGTTCTATTTTAGGCTTTACACAGTTGGCATTTATCTCTGGTTTTGTGCATTGAAATAAGCCAAGGGGCCACTGGAGCGTAGGCTGCAGTTTGGGATTACCAGACCAAGGGTATTAGCACTTAAAAGATGAAAGCGAAGTGTGCTTATTGCACAAAGGATGAAGGACAGTGATTGGATTAAGAGGGAAAGTGTTCTGCTAAATTGGGCCTCTCGCTCCTCATTTTTCTGCAGGGATGGTTGATGTGTAGTTACGATCAAGATATTATTAACATTTGTGCTAAGCACTTAGGGTATTCTTCATCTTCGAAGGACTGCACAGGCATTAGCTAATCCTCCCAGCGCTCCCAGAAGCAGGCAGATTTTATATTCACTGTTTCACAGGGAAAAGGTGTTTAAATTGACTCATTCCTAGGCCAGGCATAGAGTGCATGTCGGTGACTTCTTGTTACCTGTTTCTATCTGTGTGTCTCATATATGAGTCATGGTCTCCTCTTCAGCTTGCCCAGGGTGTGCTCGTTCAGGTCTCACCCTCCCTTGTGAAACGCCAGAAGACTCACTTCCATGACTTGCCCTGTGGTGCATCTGTGATCCTTGGCAACAATGGTTTCATCTGGATCCACCCAACGCTGGAGCATAAAGATGAGGAGGCAGGGGGCTTCACCACCAACTTGGAGGTGAGGGTTCAGGGAAGATGAACCTTCTCCCAGTGATGTTTTTTTTCAGTCTTAACAGTCAGAGGTATATGAATAACCTGAGACTTTCAAGATGTCAGGTTCATGGCAAAGCTTTTTTACAGTAGGCTTGCATTACTTCCCTGTGTGTTCATCTTGTTTACCTCTGTCTTTCCTCAGCCAGTTCCCTTGTCTGACCGGGAGGTGATCTCAAGGCTCCGAAACTGCATTGTGGCTCTGGTTAATCAGAAACTGATGCTCTTTGACACCAGCATCCTGTATTGCTATGAAGCATCCCTTCCTCATCAGGTACAGAAACCAGTAGCATTTAGTCTATTCCGCACCATGGGGAGGGAATGGAAAGGCCGCATCAGTTGCTGCTGCAGGCAGTAAGTTAGGTGGTAGGGCTTCCTTTTGGCTTTCCAAAGCATCCTGTAGTAAGTAAGGTATGAACTTGCCCCCTTCTGCATAACATAAATTGCCTTGCGCGTTTTCAGGGATAGTTTGAAGGGTTCTGCCTCTGGCAAAGTCCAACTATTCCTGTATTGACATAGGTCCATCTTTTGATAGATGTGTATCCCTTGCTGGGATTATGGACCCTCTGTGATCCGTGTGAAAACAGTGTTAAATTTGGGATTGTGTGAGGGTACAGTGCACTTTAAGAACAAAGAAGCAAGTGTCACGTGTTGTATAGAGACCGGTCTTCTGTTTGTATCCACATCCTGCACTGCTGGAAGGCTCCTTCAATTTGACCTCTTGCTGTATAGCTTTTCCCTGATTTCTGCCAGTGCCATTGCTGGCAGTTCTCTTCTCATAAACGGCTAGCATCTGAATTATCTTCTGCTTTCATTCACAGTGGCAGCCTGCTCAGCTAGATGGGATGTTCTTTTCAAGTGTACTTCTTTTTCAGTCATCTCTCCACTTCCCATATATGGGTGTGTGTCCTTCAGGAAAGACTGGGTGTTGTCAGTAGCACCTCCTTTGATTTCTTATGGTCTCTGTAAGAACTGCTAACTCTGACAGAGTTGACTTCGCTTTGGACCCTCTGCCATAGTCTTTTTTGACCACAGCCCTCTAAACTCACTGCTCATTGCTGTGTGTCAGGGATCCTTGTCCCCACGGAGTGTGCAGTAGTAGTTGCTTTTTTGGTGCCAATGTTTCTCTCCTTTCCACTCCAGATCAAGGACATTCTCAAACCAGAGGTGGAGGAGGAGATCGTTCTGGAAACCCGACAGAGGCTGCTGGATCTGGAGGGATAGGGCACCTGGCCAGAAGCAGTCATTTGAAGTCTCAACATGGCAGCTCTTGATTCTCAGTATTTTTTTTTTCCAGTGTTCTAGTCCCCAACATTCATTCCACACTTCAGAAACCATGAAGATTCCTCATTTAACTTCTAGGATACCTCCTGAGCCCTTTTTGTACAATAGTACTTAAGTACAATAGGCTTTTAGTGCAGCAGCCTGAAAAATTGATATCTGACCTTTATGAAGATGCAGCTGCAACTGGGACATACCTGATAGCACTTGTTGCTGTGTCTTGTGCCCCTGAACTTCATGCAGAATGATAGAGAGGAAGGAACACGCTTTGTTATGTTTCTCTCCCCCCCCCCCCCCCCCCCCAAGGCTTTCTAAATGGGTTTGATTTTCCTTTACTATGATACAGATCTGTCACTGTCCTCTTACGGAGAGCTCGTTTTTAAGACTGCAGATCACAGGTATGAGTCTTTAAGAGAACAGGAGTACCCACACCCTTGGCTAACCATGTTTTGGGTCAGGCTGTTTGTGGCTTAATGTCTCAAGGGTATGAGATGGTGTGTGGCATGATGTGGCTGTCCACATGTGCTGGGAGCCATGGGCAAGCAGTGTCTTACTAGTCTGTGCATCCTGCTGGTCGCTTTTTTTATGCCTGATGTGGTGAGCTCTTCCTCTGAGGAGGCTCCAATATTTTATATGAAACACTGTACATTTCAATAAATTTTTTGAAAGAGATCAGTCGTTCAGGAGCGTGTGCATTAGCTTGTCTTTCTCCAGAATTAATTGGGTCTAGCTTGAGAGCTACAGTTGGCTCAAGTTTCCTTGTGCCGGGACGCTCAGAATGGTTGCAATGTCCTGTTTCAACTGTTGCTGTTCATCCCATTCAAGCAGGACTTGACCCTCCTCTTCAGTATATCTTCCGTGCAGAGTTTTTCTGTGAGTAGATTGCTTGGCATTGTTCACAGTGGCTCTCTTAACATTGCTTTCCTGCAGGATCCCACAGAGAGGTGAATCATGCAGCAGCTGTGTCTGGGAGATGACGGGGAGCCCAGTATGACACTGGGTGAAGATCAGTAGCTAGAGATGGGCATGCCGAGCCAGGTGTTGGCCGTCAGTCACTTGCCTTCTCTGTGCAGAATGGATGTGACGCTTTCCTTAGAGCATCCTCTCAGATCTCTGTTGCTGTATTAGAGCTGTTTGTTACATATGTATTGCATATAGATATTGTATTTGTGTTGTGTTAGAGCTGCTTGCATCACAGTGCTGTAACTCCTGAAAAGGATGAAAAAACAAAATGTCTACCCTGACTGTCCCTGAATCTAATTCTAACGTTGAAAATTCTCATGCTTGCCCCAGGGAAAAGGAAAAATTACTTGCTTAATTTTTCCTGGGAACTAGAAATGCCCTTTGTAGTTTTTCACCTAGTTCGGACTGCTCTGCTTGAGGCCGGAGTAAGCACTAGGTGGCAGCTTCGGATCGTGTCTGTAGCAGTGACCTTCTCCAGCAGCTCTGCCTCACTGCCCTGCAAAATAGCAAAGACTGGATGTCTGCCACTAGTGCTGCTACCTAAATACTAGAGCATTATGGAGCTCAGTGGCTAAGGACAAGCAAGGACATGGGTAATCTGTTCAGCTGCTGTGCAACCCAAACTTCTGCCTGTGCTGCCTCTCCGAAATCGTACTTAACTTCTTGGGGATAGGGGTTGAGTTCTCCACATAAGACCTGGGAATTGTTATTTTGGAGTTTTACGAGGATGCCCTAATAAGTCTTGCAACAATCGCATTCTCAAGATGACCTGGGAAATCTGAAAGTGAACGCTTGATGGTGACACTCTAGGTATGTGCATGAGGCTGTAGCAGCATTATCCAAATCTGTGTGGACAGGAGCAGTGCAAAAAGGCTAAAAGCTTTAGCAGCCTCTGCATCTTTTGATTAGAAAAGCACCTCTTTTTTCCATACCCAATTGCTGTAGTTTAGCAGATGTTTATCTTACTACCATATGGGGAGATTCAGGGATTTCTGCTGTAAGCCTTCTAGGTATAAACAGATTGGGGACATAAACAACGAGATAAAAGTATCTGATGTCCACTTTTTTTAAAGCATTTCTGAAGACTTTCTGAAGACTGATGGAGAAGTCTGTAGCTAATCCAGTAGATCTCTGCATCCCTGCCACTTGGATTTAAACAAATCTTCTGTCAGTTAAAGGGCAAAGGGGTGAAGAGACTGTACTTCACTACCACCTAGAGAGACTTGATATCTAGAAATGGTTCTGCTGAACTGGTACACGACTGCAAAGTGCTTCTCTGTCCTCAAGCAATGTCTCTGCACGCATCTTAACAGGTCAGAAGGGGGCTGGGGGGGTGTATATTAGGCTCTTGAAAGTGCTGTTGGTAATGTGTAAATGTGTTGGGGAAGTGTGCTCTGGAGGTGGTTAATTTAGAGCTGGATTGTGCTCATGGGTACCAAGCATGAGCTGTCAGACCTGCAAGGTGAGACAGTGCCAGGTTCTCATAACACAGATCTTGGGAAAAGGGTGCTGGTGTCTCTGTAGCAGGCTGTGTGGGCTGCACAGCTGAGTTGTTATATATATTTTTTCCCTTTTCCTCTTCTTGTAATTTGTTTGTGGGGTCCCCCCACCCCTCTACATAGCAGTCTTTAAAACTGTGGTCTATTTCCAGGCTTCTTATTCTAGCCCTCTCTGCCCGTTGTGAACCTTTGTTGGTTATTTATGCTCAATAAATGAGTATACAACCTGAAAAACAATGAGCTCAAGATCTGCACTGCTTCAGCTCTGAGCTTTCAGATTCTTCCTGCTTGCTGCAACATTCCTGATATTTTGGTCTTAGGGATACTTTAAATGGGGGAGAGTATGTGACTCATCCAGTTCCCATACTCCTGAATACCTGGCACTTTTGTTTTTAAGCCTAAGAACAAGAGCGCCAGCTGGGAAGGTTTTGTTATGGATGCGGGGGGGGATGACACACCCCCCAAAAGTCCCAGTATTTTCCTCTCTGCTGTGCTTCGCAAATTCAGCCATCGTTGCGCCAAGCCCAGACCTGAGGTCTGTAACAAGGCTTCGATGGCAGTTCCTGCAACCCCATCAAGCACAGCTTTGGAAGCTGTCAGGTAACAAGGGATGACAGTGACAAACTTGCATGAGGAGGGAGAAGCTTCCTGAGCAGTTTTAAAGGTGTCTAAGAAAGGTTCTGGGCCATTTAGTGTTGATTTGGCTGAATCCTTGTGATTTTTCTCTCTCTTGACAAATAGCAAGGGCCACCAGTGCTCATCCATCTCAAAAGCAACTGGGTGTGCTTCTGGAGCTCATGGTTTCCACATGGAGAGGCTTCAAGTATCACTGTTCAGTCATGATCCATTATATGGCAAAGGACTTCTCCCCGCTGCCCAGCAGAGATGGGTGTGCAGTTGGATGGGGTCTGGCATCTGTCTTAGCAAACAGGGAAAGCTCCAGCATTTCAGGTAGGTGGGGGAGCTGGGGTCCCTTTTTCCGTAGGCAGGTCCACACAAGAAGATGGGCAGGCAATCAAAAAAAAATGCCTTTGAGAGGGGAAGTGCTTGAGATGTAAAGGAGGACTCCAGCAAAACCAGTGTCCTCTTGAATTCTTGAAATAGTCTGTGGGATTTTACTAGGCAGCTTCTAAGCAGAAAAGGTGAAAAGGAAGAAACTGTGGCTTCTTTGGTTTAAGAATAAAACCATAATTGAAAGCAGGGTGGGAAAAACCTAGGAAGTGTTCATTTTTATATGGGGAACTAAAATGCTCATGCAGGCATTAGAACAGCTTAGACCAATCTGATTTTTTTGGTCACCAGTGTCTTGACAGTGTGGAGCCTGTTTGTAAACCACTGCAGCACCTGCCTGTGCTGCTTACTTCAGGGTTAATACATGGCACAGACGAGCTTGCAAGTGGAGCTAGTAAACAGTTCCCTTGCTGTTGGCTAGCGCTGCCTGCAGAAACGAGAACACAAAGTCACTTGTCTGTAGAAAAAATTTTCCTATTTCTTGGCACCAGTGTTTGATGCATGTACTAATAAGAAGAATGGCAACCCTTCCCTTTACTCCCAGTAATAACCATTGGGATTTAAAATTTGTGCTAATGGGTTATTAATCCAATTACTGCTGCTTATTATGTTACTGTATCATCTGCATACAGTTTTGCTGTTCCGTTGAGGTGACTGGTGAAAATACAAAGCTGTGAGCAGACCCTAGAAGATATTGAAGCCCCACTGAGATTATAGGCAGTCTTGAAATGGTTGTTTCAGATTCCTGAGAACCGCTAATTAATATGCTAAGGTTTATTATTTGGTAAAGGGGTTGAAGCTTTAAGATATTGTTATGGAGGAAGTGTCACTGGAGCTGTTTGTTTTAACAACCCACAACTTAATGGAAGATAAACGGAGAAAGTACTGGAAGTTCTTGTATGAAATATATGGGACATACACAGGCCACATTCAAAGCTTGATTGAAAGAAGCAGTCTGTAGATTTTGTAATCTATTCTGTATTCACACAATCTTTCTGACTTCTCTAATTTAAATTTCTGAATTCACTGGGCAACTTCAAGTTTGTTAATGTGAGACAATCACGTTCACAAAAAATGGCAGCAGGGTAGGGGACAAAACACAATGCCCTTCAGGAAGGAAAAGAGTGCCGATAATCTTGCTATGATATTTGGGAGTGACCAGCTGGCCCATCTGCCTGTGTATAGCCTCAGATTAACTACAGCACTGCTTTGGGAAACGCTTTTGGAGCAACTCTTGAGTAGAAAGAGGTTGGGGGCTGCTGGCAAAGAACCCGCCCTACTTTGGTGCTTATGATTGCAAAGCATCAGCAGGAATGACTGACTGTTGACCTGAATGATAAATTCACCCAATTTGTTAAATAAAAAGTATGTTCATCTGCATAGATCTCAGGTGAGGCAGGGAGAAGCATATATACAATACAGCCTGTATTGTCCAGAACACAAGTCCTACTTACCTGCAATTACCTTTGTGTATTTTGGTCAAGGTCTTCTGAGAAATGCAGACCTGTGGTGGTCTTCTGGAGTTCACTCTGCTTCAGCCTTGCTGAGGTAGGAGAGATTATCCAGGATGCTCTAGTCAGACCCAGAAAGGAATAATTTTTTCAGTAAAGGATAGTTGGTACTGTTTTTTGTAACAGATTTCTCTCAGGCTGCTTGGCCTGGGTTGACAGGCAGCTTTGTTTCTTCAGTTTCCTTCAATCCGTAAGAGCTGAGCAGGGAGTTAAATCACTGCAGTGAGAAGCTGATCTCCATTACTGAGATAAACCTGGAGAAACTCTGCTCAGAGTTCAAGAGATGTGACCCTGCATTTGTCTCGGCATATTGTACCAGAATTTCTCCTGCATGCATGTAGCACAGCCAGCCTCAGTACCTGCAGTTTGAGTCACTGATAGATAAATGCAATAGAAATGGTTTTGGGATCAGTCTCCTGGCTAAGAATTAGGAATGTAGGAACAGACTGGCATAGCGGAGGTGGAGAATCCCATAGGGCCATACGAAGTACTACATTTCACATGCTATTGTTGGAAGATGAAAAATACACGCCTGCCTGGGACCTTGAGTATGGTGTAGGAGACATGAGTATGTTTGGATTTGTCACAAGGGAGGAGTCAGTATAAACAAGACGCTCTGTGTCCAGATGGTTACCCTGAGCAGGAGGCTACTGCACAAAATTGCATTTGTGTGTTCTCCCGTTGTCGAGCGGGAGCAACCAAGGACCTTTGACCAAAACACGCTGACCTCAAGCGGCTGCCGCAACCCTCTTTATTCCCAAGGTGAACTGGAGAACACTGGAGAAACTGAAGGTCTGCAGCATCGCCGTCTGTGCTCTTTAGCTCAGGGAACGCTCGTGCTGCACATCTAAGGACACTATAGCGCACGCTGAAGAACTTAGGGGTTGAACTTCTTTTTTGTACCAAACTGTGCATGAAAGTAGATGAATAATATATTTTAATTGTTACATTCATTGGCCTCTATGGCTGTTTTTGGTATCAAGTTCTGCATACGCTCTGGCAGCATTAATAAGGAAGCGAAGTCCTTTGTGCAAGCAGGGTGGCTGATCCCCGGTTGTGGAAAAGCTGATGGTTGTGCACGCAGCTGACCCAGCACAGATCTCTTTTTTCCCTGTCCATCTTCGCAAGGAATCCAGGGTCCAGAGCTGGGCAGGGGCCCGAGGCCTGCGGGCAGGAGGAATTCCTGGCTGGCTTGAGGGCCAGCGAGCTCTCGTAGCCAGATCTAGGGGAAAACGCCTCGGGTGGCCCTTGCTTGGGGGGTTTTGCTATGAGCTTTCTGAGCCCTCCGCTAGCATTTGCTTGTGTGTTATACCAGGAAAGCCCTCCTCCACCTGTTATTTCCACCATCTTCCCCTTCATCCCGCTCCCCTGCTGGCCCTCTTCAAGTTCCCTCATCTTCCCCTTCGTGCCCTCTCCATCCATGTCACCTTCCCCCAGCCCCCTTCATGCCATCCCCCATTTCCCTCATGGCTTCACCCTGGAGCCACCTCGGTGTCCCACTGCCCCCGGTTCCTTCATCCTCCCCCGTTCCCCTCATGGCTCCCCTCGCCCTCTCCTTCACCCCTCGGGCCCCCCGGCCCTGCTCCGTCCCTCACTCCCCTCAGGGTTCCCCCTCACGGCCCCCATCGCCCCGGCTCCCCGCCGCGGCGCCCCCTCCCCGCCCCGCAGGCTCCCGCAATGGCGGCGTGCCGGGCGCGGGAGCGGGCAGCGGCCGGGCCGGCGGGAGGCGGGGGCGGCGGAGGAGGAGGGGCCGGAAGGGGATGTGACCGCCCGCCCGCCGGCCGGGGACGGGGCTGCGCCGCGCCGGGGGTTCCGGGATCTCCCTCGCCGCCTGCAGCCGCCCCCCGCCAGTCTCGCTCCGCACCGCGGGTGCCCCCGGCGGCAGCTCCCGGGGTCCCCCCCAACCCCGTCGTGCGGCCCTTCGTCCCTCTCCCCCTGCCAGGCCTGGCGGGGTCCCCCCGGGGCGTGCGGCCGCCCGGCCCCGCCGCCCCCCGCCCGGCCCCCTCCGCGCGTCCCGCCGCGGCCGGCCCGGGCTCGGCCCCGCTCCCGCTGCCCGCCCGGGCCCTGCCCGCCGCCGGCCTCCCCCGCGGGGATGCGGCCGGCCCGGTCACCCCCGCCTGACCTCCTCTGGCAGCTGTGCAGGAACCGGCCTCCCGGAGCGCGTTCCCGGCCCCGCGGCCCGGCCGCGGCCCCCGGCTCGCCCTGAGGTGGCAGCAGGCCGGCAGCGCCGCCACCTGCGCCGGCCCGGCGGCCCCCGCGCTGCTTCGACGCCACCATGGCCCGCCGGGCCCCGCCGGCCCGCCTCGCCCCCGCCGGCCCACGGCTGAGGTAGCGGCGGTGCGGGCGGCCAGGCCTGCGATGGAAGAAGGCGAGGCGCTGTGAGGCCGGACCCCGGGACCCCCGGCCCGTCCCCTCCCCAAGGAGCCCGTGGGGCCTGCGAGGCCCAGAGCCGCCGCCGCTTCGCCTTGCCAGCTGACATGCTTTCGGCATCCTTGATCCTGCTAGACTTCAACGATACTTGAAGCCAAATACGTGTCTCTTTGGCCTTTGCTAACTCAATGCTATGCAAAAGAAAAGGAGGAGAAAAAAAAAAGAAACCTTGACACTGGTTGCAGTGGGAATGGCTGTTTCCTGCCCTGGGTGAGCCTACATGTGGTTTCTTGCTTGTGAGATGAACTAATT